>NC_134276.1:3397500-4801489 GCF_949628215.1 Phalacrocorax aristotelis
TGCTCCCCCACATCAAGACCCCAGGCTGTGAGGACTGAGGGGTGTTGCTATTAACTCAAATTTGGAGCAGTTTGGGGCATTTGGGCTTTGACGGGTGCTTTCTAGCAAGACCTGCTGGTCAGACACCCCGAGGCAGCAGCAGTGGCTCCCCATGGTGGTTCCTCTTGGTGGCTTCTCAGCAGCGTTCAGACTTCCACGGCAAAGGGGACTCCTGCAGCCTGTAGCAATGCCCCACGGGGTGCCGTGGGGTGCTTGCTGCTCCGCGGCGAGCGCGTGGGGCTGGCAGCCAGCACGCCCGCGTGCAGAACAAAGTCGCCTTGTGCACGGGGCGCAAGATGGGCTGAGCTGAGCCTGGCTGCTCAGAAGGTCCTCGGTTTTGCTCATTAAATGCTCCAACAGGGAAGAAAGAGCTGGCCACAGCAGGGCAGGCGGCTTCCTTTAAAAGGCAGCACTGTGTGTAATACATGAAGCTGCTTGAGGTTAACGGTTGGGTCCCTTTTTGTGTGTGTGCCTGTTTGTTTTGATACACAGTGGTGAAACACAGTCCTTGTGGGGTCGTATTTTCCTGCTGGAGCAAGCTGTCAGCTAGAGATGAGACAGCAGAGGGGGAATAGCTGAAATCCTGTGTTTGTTTGCTTTAAAAAGCCACTTAAAATTAGCTCAGTGAATATAGTCCTGCACAGATTGCTCAAAAAATTAATAAATCAGGCTATGTGCAAGGAAACTCGATAATGCAAACCAGGTCCCTTTACTGCGTGCCAGAGCCCGGTCTCATTTACGCAGGGGACTCTTGGCTCTCCCAGGGTGTCTCTGGTTTTACGCCACTGGGTGGAGAGAAGAAACCTGGCCTGGCCCCTGCTGATGTCTCAGAGTTCAAAATTACAGAGCGGTTTGCCTCCGCACTTGTGATTTCAGTGGGATGTGGAAAGGGTCGATGCGGCCTTTGTAGAAGAAATGGGCACTGGGTCAGTCCACAAAGCCCTGCCGTGGGGTGGTGACCAGGTAGGAGGACCTCAAATGCTCCTGGGGAAAGTGTACTTTGTCCAGTGCTCTGGCACCATGATTGCATCTTCAGCACTGGGGATGCCAAGCCCCTGGATGCCACACGAGCTGATGGCACAGCAGGCATCAGCACTGCTGGGGTGGCCCAAGGGGAACCGCCTTGCCAAGGTTCCCAGGTGCCTGGACACAGAAGCAGATCCTTCCTAAGTGGGTGATGCAGCTGCAGAGAGCTGGGGCTGGTGGGGTGTGCACGTGAAGAAGCAAATCCTGGCTGGGGCTGGAGCTCAGGGCATGCGAGGAGAGGCTCAGAGCTGGGTGGGTGCAGTGGGAGAGAAGGCAAAGGGGGATTTTGCTCCTCTGTGCAGCTCCCTGCTGGGATGGTGCAGAACAGAGAGAGATGGGCTCCCCTCAGAGGTGCCCAGTGATGGGATAAGAGGCATTGGCCCAAAATGTAATGTGGGAAATTGTAGTTGGCTATCCCAGACTCTTGAGGGATGAAGTTTCTGAGGTACCCCTCAGAAAACCCATTTATTGCTAATGAGCATTTGACACTGCGGTTTCCCCAAGCCCCCAGTAAGGAGCGTGTTGGAGACTGGCACTCCTCATTCACTGACACAGAGGAGCATCCAACCTCAATGAGGTACCTAATTTGAACAGTAGCTGCACTGGGGCTTCTCCCTAATCCATGGAAAAAGACAGACATCTGCGGTGAAGTCTAAATCACTCGCTGAAGGTTTCTCCGGTGACCACAGAGAGGTCCTGGAGCAGCCACAGTCCTAACCAAGGACATCTCATCTCATTTGGAAGTGATGAATCCAGGCCCGGGGTTTTTGTGCTGTGACTGCTAAATAAGAGGGTCAGGTCCTCCTCGTGAGCCCCAAGGCTCCTACAAACTGATCTCACTTTGTATGATTGAAAGTCATTTATCATTCTAGAGTCTTGGCCTTCCAAGATGCTGCTGGAAACAGAAGAATATCAGCCCCTATAAAGCTACGATTTGAACACGAACTGAGAGCATTTTGTGGATTGCTCTTGGGCTGGCATTGAAATTTGACCTTGCCCTCCAGAAATGACGAGAGCTTGAGGGCAGCTTCTTCCGTGGTGAATCTCCAGTTCTCCATCCAATCGGGGAAACCTTTTCCACAGGCGAAAAGGCATTTCCAGTGCCTGGAAAGTGGATGAGTTCTGGTGTATGCCCACCTTCTGCCAACCAGGCTGGTACTACTACAATGGCAAAAAAAGAGCATTGGACAACACCCCTTCATGATTTGCATGGCCAACTACTATTTTTAACCTGATCTACTGCTCTGTTTTACCTGATATCTGTTGTTTCACTGGTAATCTATCATTTTACTGCTTTGGGGATAACCTCTTATTCAATTGCTTGCTGAGGTAGTTTGCTGATTTCATGAGCAAAATATTGCTCTTTCTGTTTTTTATTGATGATCTACCATTTTTATAAATTATCTGTTGAATTTCCAGACATTCAGCAGCCCACCTAAAGCTGTGGCTTCCAGACGACTGCTAGCCATCAGATGGCCAGATATGCATGCGCTGTCAATCCGATATATCCGGGATGAGTTAGGCTAATGCTCCGTGGTGGATTTCTTATACGAAAATCCTGGCTAAGTCAAGACGCCGTTTGGGGAAGTTCTGGCTGGCCCATCACAGCGTGGGAGCTGAAGGATGAGAGATGATGTGTTTCCCATGGTCTCGTGGGACCACGCTCCCTGCTTGACCCTCGTCCTCCAACATTTGGGTCTCCAAACCTTTGACTCTGTGATGACCAGCGGAGACCCTTGGAGCAGCCAGCCCAGACAGCAGCCTGGCTCGCTCAGGACATGTGGAGGCCAACCATATGCTATGTCAGGGGGTGCAGGTCTGATTAATGTCAGAGTCCAAGTCCTGAAGGATGAGGAAAATAAGTTCATACAGCTCTGTGTAAATCATACTTAATTTTTCATCAGTAGACAGGGAGGCTACAGGGAGGGGGGCTGGGAAACACAGAGGTTAAGTGACTTAACCCAAGGTGCAGAGCTCCACAGAATAGAGATTTCCAAACTTGCAGACCAGTCATTTGGTCACTGGGCCTCATTTTAATTAGCTAGTGTGTTTTTATTTAAGAATGACAGCACATTACGTTTCCTTGTAATTCATGGACCCCACCCCACTGTGTGCAGACACAGATCAAAGAGATGGCTCCTGCTCACAGCCTTGCTGCTAGAAAGGGTTTCTTTTCATGCCTTAAATTTGAGAACATCAACAGTATCTAAAACATTCAGCAAATGATTTCTTTTCTACTTAAAAGCAGACTCTCTTCAAATAATTTCCTCTTTCTTTGGTACAGGTTTCCGCACTCTGAAAGCTCCACACAGAGCCCTCAGAAATAAATCAGATCCCAAGCGTTCAGCC
This sequence comes from Phalacrocorax aristotelis, assembly GCF_949628215.1. Classification (NCBI taxonomy): domain Eukaryota; kingdom Metazoa; phylum Chordata; class Aves; order Suliformes; family Phalacrocoracidae; genus Phalacrocorax; species Phalacrocorax aristotelis. The sequence goes on from NC_134276.1 coordinate 3,400,915, forward strand.
CCGTTGCTTGTTTTGCAGATCCGTGCTTTGCAAGCAGGCCGTTTTCATGCGCAAAAAGCAGCCTGCTCGCAAACGCTGGCAAAATAGAAGTCATTTCTGAAATCACTAGCCACCAAATCCCTGCCTAAGCTTGGAGTAATTAAACCTGGGTTATCACAGCAACATGAAAGTGCAAGATGCCCTGTGTAATATCTTTATGGGTTCTGACGTGACAGCATCAAATCTGAGCGTAATTGCTGCTCGGGCTTGTTTTGATCACGATTCCCACTCTCCTGACCTGGGAACACAGTTGAGTTGTTCTTCCTGGCTTAAGGGAGCTCAATCAGATTCAGTAAAAGGATGCTGAGAAGAAAATCAGGTCCATGACTAACAGTAATTCTCACTGAGCTCACCTAGTACCTGGGCTACTCTTACACAAGACAGGAGACCAGATTAGCTGGTGGGTGAGCTATTTATACCAACAAGTACTCAACCTGATGGTTCCCTTCCAGCGTTGCTCTCTTCAACTTTACCTTGTCTGCTGAAAACAAGGGCTCTTCTGCAACCCAGTAGACAGTTTGGAAAGGGTTGCTCCATTTTAGGGATCTTTAGCTATATGCATTATTTCATTGACCCTTACCCAGCCCATCCTGTAGCCATCAGGGGCAAAAGCAAAAGGCCAGTTCTTCATTATCAACTGGAGTCTTGCAGGTTGGTTGCTTCTGTTGAGTCATAGAATCATAGAGTCATAGGAGGGTTTAGGTTGGGAGGGACCTTCAGAGCTCATCCAGTCCAACCCCGTGCCATGGGCAGGGACATCTTCAACTCGATCAGGTCGCTCAGAGCCCCGTCCAGCCTCACCTGGAATGTCTCCAAGGATGGCACAGCAACCACCTCTCTGGGAAACCGGGGCCAGCGTCTCACCACTCTCACTGTAACAAATTTCTTCCCTGAATCTCACCTCTTTTAGTTTAAAACAATTACTCCTTGTCCTATTGCTACACGTCCTTTCTACCTGTCCTCTCCTGCCTCCTGTGACTATTAGTAGATACCGAGTAGTAACAGGGCTCGGAGGCATTGGGCACCCAACGGCTGAGTAGCGTTGCAGGTGGTCTCTGCTTTTGCAGTGCTGACTCTTGTGTTGCCAAAAGGGGGGGGTCTGTGGAGGAAAAACCCCAAGCACTGGGTCAGGGTGGCTGGTTTGGGTCTCACTGCCTGATCAGAATAGATGGGAGGGACATGACAGCCCTGGGACACCATCTGCATCCCAGCTGCCTCTTGATGCTCATTTAACCAGGCAGGAGCCAGGCAGAAGAGCCCTCCGAAATGTCCCTTCTTCAAACAGTCCTTGCTATGCCATTAGCACATCTAGGGTGAGGGGCAAACCAGCCGGACACCCCAAAGGTCCATGTTACTCCCAAGTTCGTGCAGTTATCCAAGGATGTGTCTCCACACTGCTGTTGGTTGGGGTCTTGCAGAGTGGTCATAATGGATTTGGCGAGGGTGCGAGCCAGTCTGCCGGACGGCACGTTGCACACCCTCCCGTACCATGGTGAACATGAGCCACCTCCACCCTCTCTAATTAAGGGACATGATTTCACCTCCCATTACCTCACGCTTACCACAGAGTATGAGCACGGATGTGGGCGGTGTGACACATGTCAGCTTCACACCCTTGCCTCGGTGACTTGCTCCTGTGTCTGTACCATTTTTTGCATTTATATTCCCCAACAGGACCTGGCTAAACCAATTCTATGTCCACACACACAGACAAAGTTTTATAGGTTCGGCAGAAGTGATCTTAGACGGCATGTTGCACAACCTCTACAAAAGGCAAGGTCAGAGATTTCCAACCTGTCTTAAACTATCCTGGATGTATCACGAAGGAAAGAAAGACCAATCTGTATTTCAAAATGCAAGTGCTATGCTTCAGGGAAAAGCAAATTGATGCCTCAGATAAGAAGCACGGCATTAGTGGGCTTTTTTTTCACTGGTGAGGCGCCTTTATCCTGATATAAGTCCCAGATATTAGCACAAAGAATTACAAGGGGGAAAAAACGATGCTAATCCTGTGTATCAGCAGTGTCTAACCTGCCAAGCATAAATATTCATGTAATCACTTTGCAGTTACCTGGTAACCACAACAAAGCACACATAGAAAATGTAATTACAGGGGCTCCATAAACTCATCTTAAATTATCACCTATAGCCAGGCACGTATTATTAGATATTAGCGTCTCCCTTAGATCAGAATCTCATGTTCCTCATGTCTAATTTGAAATAACTATCTCGTTATTGGCAAGCGACGAAATCTAAATGGAGTCACGTAAATCCTACTTCACAGCTCAATTAAGGAAATGTGATTACGGATCTGGAAGCAGATGCAGATATTACTGGGGAAGGTTGATGGCAGGAGCCTACAGGAAGCAGTCGATGCTTTCCAGGGGTCATTTGTAGGGGAACCCGTAGGAACAGACTTTCTATTGTTATACACTTCAGAGTATGTGGGGTGGAGTGGGGGCGAGAGACCGGATTCCCATTTTTAAGTGCTTTGGAGGTTTTCAGGAGGAGTCAGGTTCCATTGTTGTGTTTTAAATATTCTCTAAGCTCTCTGGGAACAATATACATTTTCACCACTTTTCCCTCTGCGCCCTTCCCTCCTGTGATGAGGTTCACACTCTTTGGTTGTTCACCAACTGCCATTGATCTGTATCCATGCTGGGGGGGGGGTGGGATGAGATGGGGGAAGATGTCATTCTATGCACTTATCCTAACAAAAGCCAAAAGAGATGTCGAGAGATGTCCTAGGAGCTCTCTGAACGCAACAGGCAGGAGCAGCAGGTGCCTTTGCAGCTCTCTCGGCTGCGTGCACCTGGGTCATTTTAGGAAGGACCATCTGTCAGATGCACCATGAAATGTCCTGGATGAAGGGTCCCTTTTGTCCAGCAGGACACGGTCGGGATGACAACGCGTGCAGCATTCCTGGGGTGGCTCAGGGTCCTTGGCACGGCTGACAACATGATGAAAGAACAGCAAGAGCTAATGCAGGGATGCACCAGCCTTTTTGCAGAAATGATCAGGTCTTCTCACCAAGCTGGATGAGTCTGGGGACAAGGACGCCCTTCTCCAAACCCCGAAGAGAAGGTGTTAAAGTCACAGGCAGCAGCTGTGAGGGGGGAGGATGGGATCGGGGGCTCAGAGGACGGCAGATGCAAAAATACATCCTGCCGCATGCACCCAGGAGCATGAGTAATTATTCCTACCGGGAAGACACGTTATGGCAGAAGCTATCATGAAATAAATATGGGAACAGGGATGCATTTGCAAACACTCTCAGCCAAGAGAGACTGAAATCAGGGACAGGCACTGATCCACAGTTCCCTGCAGTGACCAAGGGAGCGTTGATTTATAAAAACGGTAACCCCGGTCTGCTGAGTGATGGCTCTGCCCTGACCGCCTGCCCATTTTCTGCCCTTGGTTTTGCTGCTCCATCCCAAATTGCTTGCTCCTAAAAGGAGAAGGAAGCCAGAAAATATGATCTTTTTCTAATGCATTTAGTGCCTTCAGTGTGTTTAGGGTGGAAATGAGCTTTTCTGCTCTGGAAGGACAGTCTTTGATTTTGGTAGCTTCCACCCCCTGAAATCTGAACATACAAACACACAAAAATGCACCAGGAAAAAAAGAAATCTAACCCACCCAAAAAGACTGAGTTCAAGAAAACCACCCAATTTCATTTGAAATCCAACTCTTTAAGTGTCCTTAATGCTTTATTGAATGAAAACAGTGCTTGCCCCGTGAAAAATGGTGCAGAAAAAAAAGGTCAAAACATTCCATCTGCGAAGGTGCAGACACACGGACCCTGAACATCGTCTGAATGTGCCTGCTCGGTTTTAACGCGGGATTTTGCTGAAGTCAGGACTCTGAAAAAGCTCTCATTTCAGTGAAAACTACTCTTCCTTTGGTTGGGAAAATAAAAGTTTTGACCCAAATTTTATGATTACTCTATTTATGATGCTGGGACCAAACTATAAATGCAATTTGTATATCGGAAATCCCTATGAAATTTCAATTAAATATGATACGTGTGCTTTCCTTTCCTAAGAGAGCTTGTTTCTGGGCCAAATTCTTCCGTCTTTATTTATACATTAGTAAGTGGAGTCTTTCTTACTGCACACTTCAGAGTCCGATCCTTTTCTTCCAAACTACTGCAGGTTTCCCGGAGAAGAAAAAGAAGACAAAACACTTTCTAACAGCAGTAGCTCTTTTCCCCTCGCTCTCCATCTGGTACGTGATCTGTGATCATACCTCTAGGTCATTACGCTTGTAATGTTTATTGGAAAAATCAATCTTTAACTTTAAGACTTTACACAGGAAATATTAAAGTAAATTAGGACCCTACACATCCATTTTCAAATTTCCTTTCGACCTCACAGTACCTACTTCTTTCATGAAAAAAAAATCAAGATTTTTTTTTTTTTCCAAGCTGTTCCATTTTTGCATAACTGACAAAATTTCCTGGAAATACAATTTGCCCGGCTACGTTAGGTATTATCTCCAGCCCATATTAGCAGCTAAGCAGTTGTTGACATTCCCTTTCACTATTGCTACTAAAACTCCATGAAGCTTACGCAGAATTTATATACGAATGTCAACTCATTTTTAAAATATGTAATAGGAAAAGATCAGCCAATGCCTTTCTGGCCACCTACATTTCAGAAGGTATTGGCTGGTATTAAAGTAGTGTATACATATATATTTTAAGAAACCACACATTTTCTGGGCCAGAATCCAAAAGCATATAAAGTAGTTTAGTCAGTTATGACTGGATGAGGAGCTAGATGGAAAACAGAGCATTCTCAGAGGGTTTGGGTGCATGTGGATTTCTTTCCAAAATTAATGTGAGTGGGGGTCATTAATTTTACTTTTATTTTGGTGGATGAAATGTTGCTCTTCTGGATATTCTCAGGGTGGGACGTGAAGCCACATCTAGCGAAGGCAGGACTCTCCGGCCCCCGTCAGTGCCTTGCAGCGCTGAGGCTGAACACACCTCGCTATTCATGCTGCTTCTGGGCTGGGGCAGAAATACTGTGACAAACAAAAACTTAAAAAATATATATTGCAGTGACAGTTTGGGGTCTGAGGACAGACAGCCTGTGGGATGAAAGCCACAGAGACAGACCAGAGCGGTGAAAGGAGAAAATGCAGAGGACCAATGCTCTAGGCTCGGGCGCTCTCTCTGGGTCTGATCCTGCACTGATCAAGTACGTGCAACCTTTGCCGCTTGCAGCTATAGAAGCAAGAAGACATTTAAGCCATATTGACTCATGTCCCTTCGTTTTTGCTCTTTCAAAAGGGGAACAAGGCTACTTTGCAAAATCCGTCTGGGTGGTGGATCTGTTTGTAACGGGGCTGTCTCCAGGTGAAGGCACCGGTGAAGAGCAAGATGTTCTTGTTCTTTGCTGTTGATATTTGCCCCCTTTAATATCACTAGAGCTGATGGGCCCTTGAGGTTTCTCATGGAAGCAGCTTATCTTCTCTGTCCCAAGAAAATGTTGTGTTTGAACGACAGCTAAAAGCTCTTCGAGGCTGTGGTTTTAATGATGCCAATGGGAAGATTGTATAACATCAAAATAAGGTTTAAGAGTAATCAGCTCTTAAAAAAAAGTAAAATAAATTGGCGACATTTCTCTTGCATTGTGGGACCACATCCATCAGCTGTAGACCCAGCTCCTTTTCATAACAGAGCACACAAGGCACCATAATACACAGTCAAAAACAAAACCACATGCTGCCATGAAATGAGACTGAATATCAAAACCTACGAGGGAGAGGCCAGATTCACTGATGCCTCTTGGTGCTAAGGTGGCTTGGCCACCCGCAGGGGCCGAGGGGTCACCACCACTCGCAAAGCCCCACGGATGCAGGGACTGATGCTGTGGGGACTGCAGCAGCTGGCGTGGGAGCAGCACCAGCCCCCCTGCGCATAACCTCACTCTAGGCCACCCCAGACCAGGGGTGGGATCCTGGGAAGTGCAACTACCAGAGCTCCCAGTTTTGCAAGGATGGCAGGTTTTTTCTCCCCGGGAACTCTTCACGCAGCCAGCATCAGATGTTAATTTTTAGTCGTGAGATCTCTCTCTCACATTGACTCTATCATTTATTTCCAAGCCCCTGGGCTATTGTAGGCTGGACTTCATTTGTTTTAAACTCCTCTGCCTGGGACCTATTGTTCTGTGCTGCTGGTTCGTGGCTCTGTAAGTCATTACCAGCTCCGTCCCTTCCCCCAGAAGGAGCCATTGGGTCTTTTTTTTTCTTCTTTTTTTAACACAGAAAATTAGTTTTGTGGCTGCAAAAGAGAAAAACCCTGGAATCTCTTACTTCTAAAAAAAAAAAAGAGAAGAAAGGAAGGGCGATTATGTTACAACGCAGCACACCAGAAAGTTTACTAATGACCTGCCTGCAACCAAATGGCTAAGCCGCCAAGCAACACCAGAATTTGCGGCGTGACTCAAGCCTGATCCAAGATGCTCAGATGCAGCTCAGGATTTCCCCAGCACGTCAGGCTATTCAGAGCAAAACCGTAGGTATACGCAATTATGGAGGCAGCTGACAGCTGCAAAGAAGCCTGATCCAAACTTTCCCAGGGCTCCATGATGTCTGGATCACAAATTTGCAGGTGACAAGTGGTGTGTCTTTTATCCTTTCCTTCTGCAGGTGTGGGTCCTTCGTGTGTTCCATTGCTCAAACACATCCAGAGCTATAATCTTGCAGGCACAGCACTCCCAGGAACAGAACGCATATCCTTGAAAGACAACTGGAAATCACTGGTGGGGAAGAGAAAATGCTTTGTGAAAGCATCAAACAGCAGGTTTTACCTGGAGAGTAATCCCAGGCTGTGCAGGACACGATTGAAAGAGGAAGAGAATGAAGAGAAAAGAGCCAACTGCGTTGTCCTTTGGGGCATGTCCCACTAATTTAACATCTTGTCTTTCCCCCAGACATGGGCAGCCATATCTTGACCACCTTTTGGTATCATCCACGCAAAGGGCTCTCTGCAGACTACCCCTTTAGACCGTGGAGGTCATGGAGGTGGAGCAGACCTGGCAGATCTGACCATCAGACGATCTAAAGCAACCCTACGGGCAACACCATAATTTCACCCTGCCACTCACGTATTAAGCTCCTCACAGTACGGTTTTGGTGATTCCACTTCTCTTCAGGGGAACGAGAAAGTTCTGGGAGGCCAGGAAGTTTTCTTTTTGGTGGGGCAATATTCAGGTGGATCTGGGACCCATTTAACCTTAATCCACCCTTGGCTTAATGTCTTGAATTCCTTCTCCACGTATGGGCTGCCACTCCATTCCAATTTCATTGCATTCCCAGCGAAGCCGTGAGGGCTCAGGGATGATATTACCATCAAAGGCTGGAGGGTTTAATGCCACGGCTTCCATGGAAACTTCTTGTGAGCTCACCCACTCACATTATTTCCAGCTGTGCTCACAACTTCATATAGAGAGGATGCAGGAGAGGCAGAAAGGTTTACACCACTTGTCTTCTGCATCTCACAAAGAGAATGGTGGGTTCTGGGCATCAGGGAAAAAGGGACATCCACTTCAGATCATCTGGAGATGGTGTCTGCAGAGAACTAGGGTGCGGACAGAGGGATTGCCTTGGCATCAAAAAGTTCCTAAAGAGGTAAATCACCTTCTGCCATTTCTCTTAAAACAGAGCATGAGAAAAGCATAAACCTCATTTCTCAACTGGACACCAGGAGAAGAGTGATGGGCTGTAGCTCTTTCAACACAAGCCAAAGCCAACAGGATCTTATGGACCTCCCTGATGCTTGAGAAGCCCCTTTCCAGGGTGAGTCATGCTAAATGAGGTGGGCACCCCCAGTCTGCCCCCGTGTAAAGTCGGTCTGCTTGGATCTGGCGGTTGCACGCAGCCTGGCTGAGTGCACAGGAGGAATCACAGCATCCGTCACTAACACATCTCATCCCCAGCGTGCTTTTGGCAGAGAGGGATAGAGAGAAGCTGGCTGGGGGAGAGAAGGGAGAGGCAGTGATGCTCACCACTCCAGCTGTCTGCAGGCCAGGTGTAGTATCATCCCTCATATTCCCAGTGCTTTATTCCCCATTAAAAATCTTTAAAGGCTGCAGGGTCTCAGGAGGTGAGCAGCAGGATGAGAATGAGCAAATATATATGGATTATAGCTGGCAGGTGAGATGGGACAAAAAAGTGGCAAAGTCATGAAGTAGAAGCAATATGCCACTAAAAACAGTGTTTGAAATGAGGTAGAGGTTTATGCTTTTCAGGAGCTGCTGCCTCCGTGGGTCGTACTGCCCTGCTTATTTTTTCGGGCTTGAGAACAAACAAGATGAAAGCTTCACTTACAGTTTGCTTGCACTTTTAAGAGGAGAAACTCAGCAGGCAATAATATATCTGGGACTTCTCAGGGTATTTCCCAGTTATTGTTCCATCAAGGCCAAAATGCAAGTCCTGGGTTCCAAGGGACATAGAAATCCCAGCCCTCCTCAGCTTTGTGCCAGACCAATCATGGTGTACGCTGCAAAGCCGTCGGTCTCTGAGATCTGCAGCGTAAATATTTGGGAAGCTGCATTTACAGCCTTGTAGGCACATCCCTACCAGATCCTGCTGACGGTGTCTGAGTGGGAAAAGTGTGCAACTACGAAGGTGAAGGAATGAAGCATCCCTCCCCAAATCTAAAAGTCATGGGGAGGTTTGGGATGACAGCCTAGGCTAAACCTCTGATTGTGGGATTTTTCTGGCATTGCTACCCAAGCTAGCTAGAGTCAGGCTTGCTGAAGCTGACATATGGGATATGCTTTGTCTTGGACCCCTCCAGCCTCGTGAAAACATCTCCTGATGTGTAAGTGGACCCAGAGGGGACACCACCTTCGATCACCTTCCTTCCCTCTCCCTGGTCTCGCATGCCAAGTGTGAGCTTTAGACACATGGACCGTCTGTCCTCCATTTTGCCCCCTCCTGAGGCTGTGTCTCGGCTCAGTGCCACAGCCTGGCTTCCCACTCTGCAGTGCCAAGCTTGGAAACGGCCACCGGTCATTAATGCGGTCCCTTATGTGTGACCCAAGACATTGAAACCTGTAGATGTGAGGAAGAGCTGAAGGGAGACCTTATTGCTCTACAACTTATTGCTCTTATCGCTCTCTACAGCTGCCTGAAAGGAGGTTGTAGTGAGGTGCATGTTGGTCTCTTCTTCCAAGTCTTCCCAAACCCTCTTTCCTGGGTGAGAGGCAGCTTTGTGAGGTTCTCATTTTTTCTGCCTTCCAAACTTCAGAGGAGCTTATGAGCAAAGGGAGCAAGGGTAGCCAGGAGCCCCAGGAACCAGAAGGCAAAGAAAACTGCCTTCAGATTTCATCTTGTTCTGCCCTACTCTGTTCTCCTTAGCAGAGGAAGCTGGACATCTCTTCCAGGCATTTCAGCTTCTTCTATCTACCATGTGGGACAACTCAAGACCAGGACTCAAAGTTGCTACAGAAGTTTGGATTATGAGCTACTACTAAATTGGTGATGGAGGAGTAGGTTTCTTGACATCACACTCAACAGGACATGTTTCTTTGCTCTCAATTGGAGATGGTAAATTACAGCTCCCGCCACTGCTACCAAATCCACTTTGCTGAATGACGCACCAAGGGACATGCAAGAAGTAGTCCTTTTATTTAGCCCCGGGAGTTTATTCTGGGGTTCATCCTGTGCACTTTCTCTATCACCCAGAGCCACCAATTCAGCTCAAACAACCAGATGTTTCAAGAATTTTGGTGTGGTGCAGAAAAACGCCAGGTGACCAAGGAGGCAATCACCTAACAAAGGAGTAAGTGATCGCGAGCTTCAGTTCTCTGTGAGAGAAGGACCAACAAGGGGCTTAAGTTGCCAGCAAGGCTTGCAAGAGCTTTTCCTCTCCCAGGCAGTGGAATACCTTTCAGAGAAACCAGTGCCATGTAAGATCATAGGTGGGAGATGCCTGTGTTCCATCAGCTCCCATGGGCTCCACCCAAACTGCAAAAGGGAGGACCCAGGTCTCTGTGGGCCTTCCCTGGTATCTTTTCATACTAGTGTCTTTCCCATTGCATAACTGAAGTTTTGCTTCCTTCGCCACACTGACAGCAGTTAAGATAATGGTGGTGGTTCTGGGTAGGAGGATCTGTAAACATCACTGTTACAAGGGGGAAACGGTTCTGAGAGGCTACAATGAAAGGAACAAGCTTGTATTAAAAAAAAAAAAAAAGAGGTGAAAATTATGAAAATAAAATCTGGCTAGCCTGAGGCTGAAAGAAATAATGTTCATGGGACAAAAGAAGCACTGCATGAGAATAAATTCGGTGTCTGTGGCCAAATTTGCAGAATTTGCTTCTATTTTATGGTACCTTAATTTTAGAAGGGACTCAACTTGAGACAAACCATGGGGACATGATGAGTGGGTTGAGCTCAGCGTTGTCCTGGGTCCCTACTGGAATCCCTCCTTGGACAAACCTCTAAAAGTGGAGGCATCCAAAATGCCAAGTCTCTCATGAAGGTGTTTGTGTGGACACTGAGGAGACACAAACAAGCCTGGATTTTAAAGCTGAAGACCACTTGGAGGTCTAAATTTTGATCCAGTAACTGACAGAAGGGTGAGGAGCTGGACCCCCGTTCCCAAAAGAGATCTTAGTTTGCTTGTGCCTAATATTTGGAGAGGAGAGGAGGTGACAATCTGGGGATGGTCCTGCTGATATCTCTACCTGGTACCTACATATCCTGAACACCAGCAATGCCCAACATCCCTTTCTCTGCCGACATTTATTGCTCCAAGATTTTGAGCCCACTGGAGTGCACCCGGGGAGGAAAATTTCCAGCTGGGGTTTGCAACAACCCCTTTGCTTCCCTGCACCTTCCCCACATGGCAGCGAGCTGGCAGCAGACAGGGGTATAACCCTTCATTTCAGATGCCCATGGTAGGATGAAAACAAACCAGCACGGCGCAGTGTCCTGCTGCTTTTCGGGAGACATCCCAGGCATGGGAGCAGTTGCTGCTGGATGCAAAGCAGGACGGCTCCTAGTCATCCTCCCAGTTTTTCTTTCCTTAGCTCTCCTGATGATACAGTTTGAAGCACAGAAGTGTTCTGTGAGGAATGTGTTTCGGGATGAAGATGAATACCTCGGAGCCTGACAGCATAAACACTGAGAGCCTGTTTGGCTTCTTCCAGTGCCAGCTCCCTAGATGGACACAGAAAGCCCCTTTGCCGCCCGTGGAGGCTCTTTGGTTCCCTCTGATGAGTTGGAGCTGTTCTGACCCGAAGCAGATGGAGTCAGTTATTTGCACCACGTTCTCCTGGGGTGCACTCTTGACCCACTGCTCACTGGTCTCGATAGACATATGCACTGGTGCCGGCTGATTGTTTCGGTATGACACAGAGAACATTAGTGGAGCAAAGCCAGGCAGAGGCCCTCGGAGAATGAGCAACCGATGGGGATGGAGTGCTGGGAGAAGCCTTGCCAGTCCCATGCTGAGCAGCTGTGCCTTACATTCAGGTGGCAGGAAGGGAGGAAAAGCCTCCTCGCTGGCCCCTTGCAGGCTGGGCTGGGTGGTGGGCAGTGGTGGGGTGAGCAGGGGATGACAATATCAGTAAGGGCTGGGTATTGAGCATGAGGTGGAAGGCAGGGGAAAAGGAGAGCAGCTCTGAGATGCATTGGCCTGGGAAGCTCCACAGGAGACAATTTCAGGGGTCAGAGATATCTCAGTGTGTCCAGTCTCTGCCCTGATGCTCTGAGGAGCAAGGCAGAAGGACATGCTGAAGTCCTTTCCACTCCAGTTTCCTAGTGATCTTTCGACTGTGTTCATTTGGGGGACCCATTTTCCCTATACTTTTACCTTTCCTGCCCTTTAACCTTTGAGTCAAAGCCTGGAGTCCCTTGCAATGTGCCCAGAGCTGAGAGAAGTGCCATGAAACTCAAAATGACTATCATCCCCTGCAGCCACGTAGCCCGGAGCAGACACGATCATACCTGCAAGACAGCTGAGCAGAGCAGGCGGCTGCTGCCCTGGCTGCTGCAAGGGGAGAGGTGAAGGAATTTCAGAGATGGCATTTGGGGAGGGGTGTTAAAGAGTTGCAAGGACTTCAGCACGTGATGCACATGATTCCTTGATACAAAGCCAGCAGAAACTTATTTGCTCCCACCCTGTTTTAACCCTTCTTCCCATTTTTTTTCCACCACTGAAAGAAAGTTTCAAGCTCAGAAGGAGCAAAGAAAGATTAAGTAGAAGGAGTTACATTTTCCTGGCTGCTATCAAAACCTCTTTTCCAACTTTCTCCACCCCCCTTTTTTTTTTTCTCTTTGCACTGACATACCTTTGACGTTTTATGAGCTGAACTGTATTTCATTGCACGAGGCACTGGCAGACAATCTGAGAGCCTTTTATTCTGAGGTGCTTTTCAGCTTCCACGCTATGATCTATATCGCCTCAAGCAAAAGCCAGGCTGCAGCCATGAGCCTGGCTGACATTTTACAGGGAAAGGGGAGTGAGGCACCCGCTTATAAAAGTGTTTGAAGACCCAAGTGTTGCATATTAAGATATGCCAAGTTCAAACGCCGCGCAGCATGCTTGCTTGGCTGAGATGCTTACCTGGGGTAATTGTTGCAAAGCCTACATCACTGCAAGGGCTAACACAGCAACTTCGTCAATGAGTTTCACCAGCTGTGAGTGGACCCAAGAGCAGCAGGAGACCAGCAGAAGTTCATGAAGTGAGCAGTTAACCCATGGAACTCCCCGTCAGATGATGAGATGGACACAAAACATGACATGACGGGTTTGAGAGAAGGAGTTCTTGGAAGAGAGTCCCACTGGAGGTTACTGACTAGACATAATTCAGCCAAGAAATGCCCTATGCAGAAAATGGTCAGAGGCTGGGTGCGTACTCAAGGGTAGTATCAAGTATGTTCATACTGTTTCATGTCCATTGAAGATATTGGGTTAAATGGTCACTTGCTACAAGTCGGTGTCCACCCTGCCTCTTCCCGAAGGAAGGGGTGAAGCTATTTTACCATGAGAAACCAAGGAGAACTGGGAGCTTCCGATGCTTGAATGATATGTATTTTGCTTTGGAATGTATCTGCAGTGCAGCAGCATCTCAGTATCCCAGTGGAGGCTGATGTTGCTTTGGTCCCACAAGGGTAAGCCAGATCGTTCTTCACTCCAAAGAGACAGGAGTTAAGAGGAGAAACAGAGGCCAGAAACTTACTGAGAAGGCAAGTGGCAGAACCAGTAACTGAACCCAGCTTCCTTGGACTGGTTTACTCAGTCCTTGCAGGCAGTGGGTTGCTTACAGTGAATCAGGCAGAGGGCCTGATTCAGTGGAAGGTTCCTGCCTGGCCTCAGTGGGTTTTGAATCACACCTAAAGGAGGAATAAACCCTATGGGCTGCCTCATCCTAGGGCTTGAGTGGGGCTCCATTTTGTGTTGTGGGATCTGCAGGGGTGCAGCCTACATTACAGAGATAGGGGGAAGATTACAGCTGAGTTGTGGGAGGTTTCATCAGTGCACTCTGACCAAAAGTGTCAATCTGACCTGATGTCAAGCAGGTTTAACAGTCAAATGCTGGGCTAGCTTTCTTTTCAAGGATCAGAACAAAAAAAGCCAGTTGCTGTTGCTACTGTCTGTCTGAAGTGATCCACATCATGAAGAGCACAGTCTGGGACTAGCCAGGGTGCAGCGTGAATCCATGGGATGGGCTCTGATCCGCCTTGGCTTGGTGTAAATCAGTAGTGCCCAATCTGACCTTAAAAGAGTTACAGTACCACAGTCTGAATGATTCCAGCTTCTGACTGGGGTGAAACTTGCTAAAAAGCATCCAGGGGAAGATTTGTGCTCAATTCTGTCTAAGAGGAAAGTGAGATGATGCCCAGAGATGTGGAGCTTTTGGGGATGGCAGCAACTTGAGAAGGACTCCTCCAGAAAGGCACGAAGGCTGGTGGGTATCTGTTAGAGAGCAAATCAGGCAAGCCAGAGGACTTGAATGAGCAAATCAGCATTGAATGAAATCCGTTTCTGATTTGCTCTTAGGTGAAATTCAGGATGAGAGAAGCAATAGTTGTAATTTGGGGAATTTGTGGTGTGGCCTTTTTCATACGCCAGCGAGCTTTATCAACACTTCACCGCCTAATGCCGAAACACCCTCTGATGTCAGTGGGCTGTGCTCAAAGTTCAGTGCATGCTTCAAAGAGCTCAACAGGAGAGGAAACCTCCCATCAGTACAAGCTACCTAAGGAGGGCCTGAATGTGCCACCTATCAGGGTCTTAAAGGTTAGCCCAGTGCTTTCTGGAAACATACCTAGATGACCTGGATGACATACCTGGGTGAGAATCACAAGCCTACATCATGCAGAAGGCTGACTAAGGCTTCCTAATGTCTACGTCTGATTTCAGGAGTAATGAATTCAGAATTTATGACATCCAATTTCCTTTCTCAAACAATATCTTTTACTACAATGACCAACAGAGCAGAAAAAACCAATAGTTGTGATATACATGAGCAGTGCATTATTGACTTTGGATATGCAATACAATATATTATCAATAATGAATGATTGCAGAGCAGAGATATATTGACTGTTTTAGATCCTTTTTAATTGCACATTGGGTGTCTGAACAGCGCTTCCACAATTTGCATTGGGTGAGAAAAATATGCTTTAGTTATAAAGCTGCTTTTAATAATTTTTATTTCTGTATGTTGACTTCTTCACATACTACAAGCTTGCTTCAGGTAAGCAAGTTTGAGATACATCCTCTGCCAGTGTAAACCAACGCCTCCCTTCTCACATCTGTAGTGTAAGGCAATTTTACATCCATAGAGAATTTCCCCAAATGAGGGGTCAAGGTCTGCCTGACTCCATCTGAAATTATGCAAAACTCAGATCTGAAGTGTGGTTTCACCAGAAGGTAAAGGATGTTATAGCAAGCTGTGGGAGACAGCAGGCAGCTGCCTAATTCTTTAGGTCACACAGTGGCTGCATCTAAGCCTGACCATTAACTCCAAGAACTGATGCTGGGGAGGTTTCCTAGTTTGAGGACTCACCCCAGCTCGTTTCCTTCTTGCTTGAAGATGCAGTGAGGCTCTTCCCACAGCCTGGATTTTTGTGCAAAAACAACGGTTGATTATTTTTTTTACTGAACACCTAATCCCATGGCCAAACCCCATGTTACTTGTGTCTCTCCAGAAAGCAGAGAGAGCACGTGGGGCCTGGGTCTCTCCAGTGCTGTTGTGACTAGATATGGCCAATTTTCTTTGAAGCTCTCCTATCGCAGTGGCCACCTTGATAAGAAGGTACTGTACAGTTGAGATGGGTGCTGGTAGAGAACTGTGCTCAGCTCTTCTCTTTTTTTTCCTGTTGTAAAATACAGCTATTCCTCATACTGGGGCCCTTTCCCAGGTCTGAGATATTTATGTAAAAATGACTCCCCGCTGCTCCAGCTTTCAGACATAAAGGAAAATCGGAGTTTCCACCTGGGAATAAGGCCACCTTGGAAATGGCATGACATGCATTTCAGGGCCAAATTCTCCATTTCAGTTAAGGAGATGCTGGGACATGCCCTCTTGTAGCAGATTGTGAAGCCAAGCTCTTAACTCAGATGCATAATTCACCGGCCATTCTGGGCCCTAGTATACCTGATACATATATAGAGAGATATATAAATATATCTCCTTTCTTCTCTGGGGTCATTTAATAAGCGTGTAATCAGGGGCTTGAGCACAGATCAGGGACACAAAAAATGCCCCAACATAAAGAAATCTGGACAAAAGCAGGCCAGAAGATAAAGAAGAGCAAAACTGCTGCTTATGGGAAAGAAGCTGTCAATGGAGCTTCCCTGGGTATGTACGTTGCAGTTCAGCTGTGGAATTATTTTTCTTAACAGCAATGATGCAGCTAGTGGGAAGGAGAGCAGTGAAGCCAAGCGCGATGCTGCGTTAGGCAGAGGAGCACACCACGAACACGACATAGCCTCTTACCTCAGGACTTCGATCATTTCTGCATCTGGGGAAAGGCTGAGGACAGTCAAAAATGAGCTAGAGAGCAAAGGGCCAGAAGGGGAAATATCTGCTAACAGAAAGGCGTGGCTGCCTGGGAAAGAGATCTTATGAGTTATTGCAGGAAAGCACCTAAAGCTGTGAGCTGTGATGTGCAGGTGCAGCGTTAAAAGAAGGAGGTTGGAGGGCTGGTCTGCCCCCATAAATCACAGAAGGGAGGGCATGGGGATTAGATCCGGGACTGCACAGTGCAAAACTGGAGTGAATTCTTTCTATCCATGACTGGCCAACAGATAGATAAAATAGGGCGGTGCACAAGCAGAGGGTTTGAAAGCATCTGGCTTTCAAAATGTGGTTTTTCTAATCAAGTCTCACAGAGGTAGTCTGGAATCTATACAGCTCTTTTGAAGTTATCGTTTTAGAAGGGATTGAAGATATTAATGATCACCTTTTAAATGCTTTGAGAATCTGTGATGGAAAAGACTACATCAACAGCTACACGAGTTATTCTAGTTGGACGCTGAGATCTGACTTTTGTCCAGATCCTCTTCACAGCTGTGCATCTTCTATATTTGCACATACATGCATTTTTGTGCATGGGTATGTACACACACAGAGAAACGCAACAAAATACACAGCCCATCGTGCATCCCTGGAAACAAGGAGCTGCTTAAGAAGACCATCTAAGAGATTCAGAGCTGCAGCACTGGATCAGGCCGCAGCCCCTGTTGCCTGGAAGCCTCTTTCTGCAATAGCCAATAGACCACATCTAGAGCAGCAATTATAAACAAGAAATGCTGAAGCGTTTACCCCACTATGCAGTCTTGCAGCAGTTGCCTGGTTTGCCAGTCTGCTGTCTTTAACATCCACCGTCGTGCTGACCCACCGGGAACTGGATTCATCAGCCCAGATCCCATCATGTCCAAGGAGTTCTCTAGGTTCCCCACCACTCTTAGCTACAATGACAGGGCAACTGGAGGGCAAAATACAACCTGATCACAGTACGTGCTTTACAGCTGTGATAATGATGGACCAAACATCACAGCTTTAAAAGCCTTAAATTGTACATTTCCATTTTCTTCCTATCCTTACTTATGTCAGAGTCATTTGCAGTGCCTCTAGGATGCCCTAGTATAGCCAGAGCCTAATATGCAAAGTACTTATTTCTGGGGAGATCTCTCACAGAAGGCAACAAAATTGGCTGGGAGGGGTGAATGTCAGAGATAAATCACAGAATGGTCGTTCCCAAACTCAGACTTACAAGGCCACATGCAGTCTGTGGAACTGCATTGAAGAATTAGTTCAGTTCAGAGTTTGGTGGTTCATTCTGCCTGATATCCTGTAAGAAATGTTTTGGCCCAAGTATCTAAGTTTGAGAACCATCCCGTTGAAGAGCAGCAGCTCCCAGGACTCACTGTGCCATGGACAAACATCATAGGCAAAGCCACAGGCTTCTCAGCCGGGGACCTGTGCTGGTCCTGCGGTATTTGACAGCATAGTGGTGAGGTGGTGGGTACGGCCCAGAGGATGGTGAGGGCCCCAGCTGCAGAGAGAAAAAGGTTGAATGGAAAGAAATTCTCATAGAGGGAGAAAGACAGAAGCTGTGAAGGGCATTTGCAGAAGGTTGGGAATCCTTGCAAGAAACAATGTGAAAATGACTGTGTTGGTGCACTGTGAAAGAGAAAATAAGGATAAAAATCAGGGATAGCTTTTCCCTGTATTTCACAGTAGGTTGAGCGTTGCAAATGATTCTTCCTCTCTTCCCCAGCAGTCAGGCCACACAGACCAGCCAACCAAACCATGCCCACAGCGTTGTTTATAACATTACTTGCAGCTATTCTTGGCAGCTGTGCAGCTTATCCCAGCAAGGAAACCATTTTGCCAGTGATAACTTGAAACTCTCCCTCAAACACCCTAAGCTCTTCCTTTGCTCTGCTGAAGTGATGGTTGGTCTGCTGGTAGATCCACCCCAGCAGCTCTCCTTCTAGCAGTGTAGGCTTCGCACACCATTCCCCATGGACACATGCCTGTGAAAACTGGTGGGGACACAACAAGGACTGCTGAGAGGGAGATGGGTGTTTGGTAGTGGCAGCCCAAAGTTTTGCAGCACCATGGTCTTCACAGAAGTCCGTGGAGTGCGAAAGGTCTCTTTTACCCACCACATGCAGAGTGATGTGGACTGCCATGGGTTGAAGGACCTCTTTCATGCTGAAGTCGGGCCTCTCCCCTCATCTCCCACACAGCTTCCCTTCCCTTTCGTTCCCCTCTGTCTCCCTTTTGACTGTGCTCTTTGTTTGCTTGGCGTGCTCATGATGTTGAACGCTCTTTCATGCAATGCTCCCCCACGCAACATTCATCAAGCCTCTTCCTGCTCTCTTTCAAAGCTCTCCCAGATGGTAAGAAATCTCGCTAGCCCAAGGAAGAACTCCAGCTCTAATAACTACATGTCACTCTCTGTTTGTTAGGCAGCTCCTGGCTCTAATGTCTTGCTCTGTGAAGCACTCTTGTTTCTTACTAATCTGCTCTGTCCTCTCTGCTGTTGTAATATACCATGAATATATATTTATGGTGCCAATCCCTGATTTGCTGCATGATTTTGGCTGGATTGGTCAATCCAAAGCATATAGATGTTGGGCTGTAGGCCAATGCATTCGGAAATGACAGCTGAGTTGCTGTGCCTCAGTTTTGGGGCATATGGTTCCTGATTTTCAGAGGTGTTGGAGACAGCTGACACGAGCTCCCTATGTGTCACATTACTAAATTACGCATCTTCTGCGATATCTCTTTTCAGTACATATTTGGTGGTGTTTTCTTTGTGTTGTTTAGATCATGGCAAGTGGCATTAACAGACTTCTGCATGGCTCAGGGCTCATTCAGTAGGTGACTTCAGCTGGGAGGCAAACCATGAAACAACTTCATCTAGACCCCAACAAGATCCCAGAGAGGTGGGAGGGTGCCCGTCTCCCCAGCTAAGAGGTCTAAGAGGTGGATGCTTGAACCATCCTTGGGCCACTCCCTAGTTAACGAAAGCAGACACTTCAGAAAATAGGATTCACCCCATCCTAAAGCAGGTAAGGCATACCAGAAGCATCTCCTATTTCTCTCCCCAACTAATTTGCACCAGCGTTGCTTGTTTGAACCTGAATCAGTCTCCCACACTGATTCACTGCACAAAATGTCCATGCTGGCCCAAGGAGGGAGTGGAGGGTGGGAACTTACAGCCAGGGTTGGAAAAAAGCTAGACATTTTTCATGGTAGAGTTGGTTTCAGGCAACTTAAAGTGCTAGTGGAACTGTAGTGTTAATCTCTTCCCTGAATCCCACTGCATTTCACATTTCCTGCAGGCGCCCATTTTTGGTTATTTCTGGGTTTTTGGCACACAGGGGTTTCATCAAGATGTGAGGTTATTGGGCAGGAAAGATCAGGCAATAAATTCAGAGCTAGATCCAATTTGCCTTAAAATTCAGGACTGTTCATATGCGGAGGTTTTCATCAGACATTCATTTAGTAATAGCAATGGAACACCATTGATCTGATTTAATTTTATGTTACATTGACTTCCTTGCTTTGCTGATTTTATTTTAGGCACCTTGTGAAAGAAGAGTGTGAGAAATTTGGCTTCTGTAGGTCTTTAAAAAAATCAGTGGAGTAAGCAGCAGATGAGGAGAAGCACTATTTAAGCTAGAAGAGACCTTGGTACAGGCACAGATGGCCATAACCTGTTGACAAATGAAGTGAGATTAGAAAATAGAATATTTCTCATGTTCAGAAGTGGGAGGATCCAGAACAACTTTCCAAAGAAATAAGTGCTGTGTGAGAAATGAATATGTTTTCAGATGGAGCTGATCATTTTCTGAACGGATTTAAATAATATGATTAAGTATGATAGCAGGGAACTGGACTTTTTAACCCAAGAGGACCCATCCCATCCTATGCCTCATGGGCTGGTCTCAGTGATTCATCTGTGATCAGCAATACTCCACAAACTCTTCAGGGCAGGATATTAAGAATTTCATATCCTGTCGGAACAAAAAAGATGCTTGTTTTCAAATGAAGTCTGCATCCATGCTATATTTTCTGTTGCTCTTTCTTCTTATTTCTTTTGAAACTGGGTCTTTTATGGCACGAGAAAATCAAATGGTTCCTTTGGGATTTTGTCTGCTATTGTTAATTCTCCTTCTGAATTCATAATCCTCTGTGCTATGGAAATAATGATGATGTCCACAAGAACAGGGATTAGCATCAGGAGCACAGGGGTTCTTGTAGGGGCTGAGATCTTGTTTTCAGTCATCCTTGATTAACAAAGATTGAAGAGAGAGACCAATTGAGAGACAGATCTACTTACTCCGAAACATTTGTTCATTAAATGAAGATTATTCAAAGGTATATTTTGGCTCCTCCTTATGTTCAGTTCAAGCCAAAGATGCTGTGAATCTGTCCAGTTCCTTCCTTGTTCAATTGGTAATGAGGTATTTTACATCTCAACCTCAACAAGACCTACCTATAATGCGTTACACACTGAATGAACCATCCCTGATGGAGCTGATGGCACCACTGTCATTGTGTGCAGTTGTGCACCCACTGTGTCAAGCCCGGAGAAGCTCAAGTCCAGATAAACCCTCAGCTGAACACACATTAGCTCTGTTTCACCATCCAGCTCCAGAAATGGTTGCACTGGCAGCGGAGCCCATGTAGCTATAAACTAGAGCAGGGAGCTGCCCTAGCTGCTGGGAGGATTATCCATGTCACCATTGTCCCAACTGCATGTTGAAGACACATGAAACTCATTGTCTGGCACCTCTAACTACATCAAACTCATTGCCTGGCACAGTTCCTACCTCATGTATCAGCCTGGATTCCCCAAAATCTGGCCCTGAGCTCTTACAGATCTTACAGATCTTCAGCTAAAACTCAACTCAAAGCTTGGTTCTTTCTTTCCTGTCCCTGTTATTTCTCCAGAATAATTTGAAAATCAACCCCCAGTTTGCCTGACAGGTTTCTGCCCCTCTTAGGACTCACATTTGTCTCACAAGGTGATTTGAGTGCTTGGCTTGTTTAATGTCTGGGTTTACTTCCTATTTTTGTCCTGGTCACAAAGATTTAATTTCTTACACCTCAATAATGAGTTCCATATCCTTCAAAATACTCCTTCATTTGTTTCACCAAGCAGACAGACCCACATAATGTCCTGTTCTGAAGTTAATTGACTGGAGATGAAGAAGCTTGGGAGAAAGCTTTTAATTTTAAAGGTATTTTTTTCCCCTTACAGCACATTTAGTTTTTATGAAGGTCTGTCTATATAGTGGCCCTGAATTTGCTAACAGACCCATCTCAGCATGTGTTTCCTTGTGAACTGATGGTTTCTGCTACAGCCTGGCAATGGGCAGAGGGTATGTTTAAAGGAAATGCTGAGGAGAAAACTTCTGAATTGGACCATTGACTAAGGGAGGGGAAATATGCTTTCGGTAGTGAGACTGTGTGTCCAGCAAGGAAAGAACAAGATGACATCTAGATCACATACAGGATTATTTATTCCTCCTTTAGCCAGCTTTATGTCATCTTCTCTCTCACCCCTTCCAACCCTAAAGTTTCACGAGGGGCCACAACATCCCAGCAGTGTATATGTTCATATGTGCAATGGACAGGGGAAACTCTTGACACAGCATAGAGAGAGCTGGAACACAGCAGCAGTCCCTGGTCTTGTTAGAATCATAGAACCAGAGAATCATTAAGGCTGGAAAAGACCTCTAAGATCATCACGTCCAACTGTCAACCTAACACCACTATGCCTCCTAAACCATGTCCTGAAATGCTGAAATCAAAACATTTTGTGGATGGACATCCAACTTGGCTGGAATTCTCCTAAGAATGAGGCCTGAGCCTGGTTTCCTGCTAACTTCCCTACTCGGTGGGCCAGGTGGTCTTCTGAGGAGTGGACACCTCATAGAGTCATAGAATCACAGAATCATTTGGGTTAGAAAAGACCTTTAAGATCACCTAGTCTAACCTTAGATGTAACACTGCCAAGCCCACCACTAAACCATGTCCCTAAGTGTCACATCTACACGTCTTTGAAACACCTCCAGGAAAGGCTTCGGATCTGGTCTCCAGACCCACTGGCATTGGGGATTTCTCACCTCTTCCCAAGCTGCCACCTTGAGGATGGGCTGGCACAAAGCTGCTGGCTCCAGATCACAGCTGGGCAGGGCACCGTGTAGGACCCGACTTGGCTTTTGGAGCCAAGCTCTAAAACTTCGGTTTCCATTCAAAATCAGGAGTAATACCAAATTCTGGAATAAAAAAAATCCTACCCAACAGTGAAGTAATCATTCTCTGCCCAGCTCTCATGGCCAGCAGGTTCTGCTCAGCCCAGGCAATCCCATGGGGAAAGAGGGATGAGAATAACTGATGGAGAAAGGAAGCAAGCAAGCTGCACCATCAAAACTAACTAATTTTCTAACTAATTTTCTCCAGTCTGAACAGTTTTCCACCAATGCATTTCCTTAGAGATTTTGGGCAGGTCCTGATCATCCAACTAGACTAACAGCATGACGCAGGATGCAGTTTGACAAGGAGCAGACACTGCTGTCTTTTACCGAAACCTGATGAGAAGCCAGGTAACTCCACATCCCCCTGGAGACCCTCTTGTTGCCTTACCCCTAAAATTATGCTCCCGCTGCACGCACCAGCTGTGTGAAAACAAGCAGTGAGATATAAACTCATCTCGACTTTGCAAAGCCTGTTTCCTCTGAATTGTGTTTTCCCTCCTCTTTTTTTCATCCTGGGACTTTGTTTGCAGACCCCCTTTCCTCCTCTTCACAGCAATTGCCAGCATTCAAACCCCAGAGCCTATTGCAGGCTGCCAAGGGGTTACATTTCAGCCTGATCTGGAGACACATCACAGCCTGACAAGATCACAGCAACCATTTCTGAGTGCCTGCTCTGACACCGAGTTGTGAGAAGGGAGAGGAGCAGGGCTGTCCTGAAAATTCCCCTTCTGTATGATAATGTTTCCTGTTTCCATCTGAGCAGGACCCAGGCTGCCTTTTGTTATCTTCAAGCTTCTCCGTGCCAGCACAATTAGTTAATGGGTATGTTTAGTCTCAAGCAAAACACACGGTTGATCCCGAAGCTTTAGCATGTATCACTTCAGGGGAAATGAAAACAAAGCAATAAAAAAAATCTGTGCAAACAGCCTCTCTGGCAAATGTGGGAAGTAGCAAAAAATGTTTTCCATGGACTGGACCGCACAGTTTCAGAGCAAAAAGAAAACAAATAGGGAAATGCATTGGCACTCATTTATTTCAGGGTAAAATATCATTCTACACCCTGAGCAGATCCAACCTCCTTCTTGAACTTCCAACTTGCCTAATGGCAGTGATTTCTCCTGAGGAAGAGGATGACCTGAAGAGATGCCCTTCTTCAAGATGCTCCATGGTGCAGAATTATTCTTCAGATGCTCAGAAGACAAGAAAAAGTGCGGGATAGATTTCTCTTGTGTTCACAGGAGAAGAGATGAGAAAGTACATATGGTGGTACACTTATCACGCAGGGTGATGCGCAACAGCAAAGCGCTGTTCAGCACCTAAAATTGTGAAGCAATTATAGGAGAAACCCCCTAATAAACTCTGTTCCCTCTTTCTCAGTGGAAATTCTGCTTGAGATCGATTTGATTAATACCATTCAGGTCTTTGTGTGGTTCATTCACTCCACAGCAGCAGAGGATAGTTTCATGATGCCAGAGAAAAACCAGGGAAAAAGATCACCCTAGAAACAGCTTGTCCCTCATCTGACTTGCCAGCCAGCATGTCCCAATGTGTCTGGGATTCCTGCAGAAGTAATGCAAATCTGGGAGGAACAAATATCTTGCCTGATCTAGAATCTGCATTAATTTACCATCAAAAAAAAAGTGGGCATAAGGCCATTGAAAATCTGCATGTGCTGACAAACCTGGGGAAGGGGAAAATTTTTTGGTCTTGATGAACCAGTACTGGTCACTGGTGGAACTAGACCTGACCTCAGTGAGACACAACCCCAGGACATTCATAGAATCATAGACTCATAGAATCATAGATTCTTAGAATAGTTTGGGTTGGAAGAAACCTTTAAAGGTCATCTAGTCCAACCCCCCTGCAGTGAGCGGGGACATCTTCAACTCGATCAGGTTGCTCAGAGCCCGGTCCAACCTGACCCTGAATTTTTCCAGTGACAGGCTGTCCACAACTTCTCTGGGTAACTTGTGCCATCCTCATCATAAAATATTTCTTCCTTATAACTACTCTGAATCTCCCCTCTTTTAGATTAAAGCCATTACCCTTTGGCCTATCACAACAAGGCCTGCAAAAGAGTTTGTCCCCATCTTCCTTACAAGCCCCCTTTAAGCCCTGGGAGGCCGCAATAAGGTCTCCCCGCAGCCTTCTCTTCCCCAGGCTGAACAACCCCAGCTCTCCCAGCCCGGCCTCGCAGCAGAGGGGCTCCAGCCCTCGGAGCATTTCTGTGCCCCCTCTGGCCCCGCTCCAGCAGCCCCGTGTCTGTCCCGTGCTGAGGAGCCCCGAGCTGGAGGCGGCGCTGCAGGGGGGTCTCCCAGAGCAGGGCAGAGGGGCAGCACCCCCTCCCTCGCCCTGCTGCCCGCGCTGCTGGGGATGCAGCCCCGGGCACGGGTGGGGGTCTGGGCTGCGAGCGCACGTTGCCAGCTCGTGTCCAGCTTTTCACCCCCAGAACCCCCAAGCCCTTCTCGGCAGGGCTGCTCTCCATCCCCCCATTCTCCAGCCTGTGTGGGTACCGGGGGTGGCCCCGGCCCAGGGGCAGGACCTTGCACTTGGCCTTGTTGAACCTCACATGGGCCCACTTCTTGAGCTTGTCCAGGTCCCTCTGGATGGCATCCCATCCCTCAGGCATGTCAACTGTGCCACTCAGCTTGGTGTCATCAGCAAACTTGCTGAGAGCACACTTGATCCCACTGTCTGTGTCATTGATGAAGATATTTAAACAGCACTGGTCCCAGTACGATCCCTGAGAGACACTGTTTGTCACCAATCTCCATCCGGACATTGAGCCATTGACCACTACCCTCTGGAGTCACCATCCAACCAATTCCTCATCCACCAAACAGATCAAATCCATATCTCTCCAATTTAGAGAGAAGGATGTTGTGGGGGACCGTGTCAAAGGCCTTACAGAAGTCCAGACTGATGACATCTGTAGCTTCTCCCTTGCCCACTGATGTAGTCACTCTATCATAGAAGGCCATTAAGTTGGTCAGGCAGGACTTGCCCTTGGTGAAGCCATGCTGGCTGTGAAGACCGAGGCAAAGCAGTTTTTTAGTACCTCAGCCTTCTCCTTGTCCATTGTTACCAGTTTGCCAGTCTTCTTCATCAGGAGGGTACACTTTCTTTGACCTTCCTTTTCTGGCTGACATACCTGTAGAAGCGCTTCTTATTACCCCTTGCACCCCTTGCCAAGTTCAGCTCCATCTGCACCTTGGACGTCCTGACCTCATCCCTACACAACCGGGCAGCGTCCCTATACCCTTCCCAGGATACCCGTCCCAGCTTCCGCTGCCTGTGCATTTCCTCTGCCCTTCAGTTTGACCAGCAGGTCTCAACTCAGCCATGCTGGTCTCTGGCCTTCGTTTCCTGATTTCTTACACCTGGGGATCGAGAGCTCTTGTGCTCTATGGAAAGCGTCCTTAAAGACCTGCCAGCCCCGTTCTGCTCCCTTGTCCCTGAGGGCAGTTGCCCAGGGGGCCCGATGGACTGACTCCTTGAAGAGCTGGAAGTTTGCTTTCCTAAAATCCAGGGTCCTGACTTCGCTCTCTGCCTGACCCACATCCCTCGGGACTGCGAACACCACCAGTGCGTGACCACTGCAGCCAGGCTTGATGTCACCGATTAGCTCACTTGTGTTGGTGACCAACAGGTCCAGTATCGCATCCCCTCTGGTAGGGCCGTCTGCGGCCTGGCCTAAGAAGTTATAGTGTATCCCAGGAGTCCCCCGGATTGCCCGTAGCATGCCGTGCTACTTTTCCATCAGATGTCGGGGTGGTTGAAGTCCCCCAGCAGGACGAGAGCCCGCGAGCACGATGCCTCCTGTAGCTGGAGTAAGAAGGCTTTGTCAGTCGGCTCCCCTTGATCGGGGGCCTGTAGTAGACACCTGCCATAAGGTTCCCTTCATTCCCTCAGTCTCTGATTCTCACCCATAAGCTTTCAACCTGCTCGTGGCTATTCCTCAGAGACAGCCCTTCATGCCCTATCCATTTCTTGATGTAGAGGGCGACGTCTCCGCCCCTCCTTCCTCGCCTGTCCCCTCTGAACAGCCTGTAGCCATCGATTGCCGCAATCCAGTCGCGGGATTTGTCCCACCAAGTCTCAGTAATGGCAACTAGGCCATAGCTTTCTAGCAGCACGGTGGCTTCCAACTCCTCCTATTCGTTGCCCATGCTGTGTGCACGGGTGCAGAGGCACTTCAGCTGGGCTGTCACCTTCTTAGAGGAACGCCCCTTAGTGCCTTTGAGGTGTTTCCCTGTTGGCTTCTGTTACCTCAGGAGCCCCAGGCTTATCTCCATAAAACTTTGTGTGCTGCAGCATAGCCAGCACATCTCAAAGTGGCAGGCTGAGGGCCCTTGCTAGCACCCCTTCCCTTGGTGGGGTGAACTTGATGTATCACCCCACAGCTTGTCACAGACAAGCCTGATATTATTCCTCTCCCCCTAAAAGTCTAGTTTCAGGACATGGTTTAGGAGTTTCAGGACATGGTTTAGGAGACATGGTAGTGTTGGTTTGACGGTTGGACTTGATGATTCTAGAGGTCTTTTCCAACCTTAATGATTCTATGATTCTATAAAGTTCTGTCAATGAGCCCCGCTAGCTTGTGAGCAAAGACCTTCTTCCCCTTTGAGAAAGGTGAACCCCATCTGATGCCAGCAAGCCTGGTGCCATGTAGGCCACCCCATTATTGAAAAACCCAGAACTGTGGCAATGCCACCAGACATGGAGCCATGTATTAATAGTTGGGCCTTTCTGTTTCTTCCAATGCCACTGCCTGCAACTGGAAGGAGAGAGAAAAAGTAACTGTGCTCCAGATTCCCTTACCAACCATTCCAAGGCCCTGAAGTCTCTTTTGATTGCCCTTGGACTACACTTTGTGGTTTCATCGCTACCCACATGGAAGAGCAGTAATGAGTAATAGTCCGAGGGCCATACCAGGCTAGCAAGTTTCCTAGTGATGTCAGCTTCAGGCCCAGATAACACCGTGCCTGCCTACAAAATAGCTTTTCTTTTCCTTGAACTGCCTGAACAGATCAAAAAATGGTCCCCATGCATTGACCCATCTAGAAGACAGGTTGCTCCAGATTGAATCTCCATCCTTGGAGGTCTTCAAGATATAACTGGTCAAGTCCCTGACAAATCAGGTCTAATTAGACCTGCTCTGAGGAGGAGGCTGTGCTGGATGACCTCCAGAGGTCTCTATGAGGAGGAGGCTGGACTGGATGACCTCCAGAGATCTCTTCCAACACAAACTATTCTCTGATTCTATGATTTTGCAGAAAGACAAAGCTAAAACTGGGAGGTAAACCAGCACAGAGTTTCCCAGTGCTGTCTGCAGACTGCTGGCACTGAAACATTACGGAGGGCAGACATATTTCTGCAGCCCGGAGGTCTGGCTGGGCACAGCTCCCATTCGTCTCAGGGACCCATTGCTGCTTTCCCGATTTCTAACCCCCTCGAATCCAAATTGCGAGTTTACTGTACTGCCACCTAAGAGGACTACTAACGAAAAAAAAAAAAATCCCTCTGTTTGTTTATGTGGTTATGCCTTGCTCTTTTCGTGATTTCTGTAAGCAGGAACTGACAAATTCTTTGAGGGGTTCTTACCAGGAACAAAATCTATTTTGGGAAGCCTCTCTGGCATGTCCCAGAAGTTCTGGCACACAGGAATGTCTGTTCCTGGAGCCCTAGGCATTTGCATGCTGGACCTTGTGCTCCCAACAGCCAAGGTGGGAATACCTCCAACACTCAAGGCTCAGGTGCCAATCAGAAAGACGTTTCTAAATTTGGGGATTGGCACCATCGGTGCTCTGCATCAGCTTTGCATGGAACAGGGATGAAGGTAGCCCTTGTCAAAGCTGGTTCAACAACAGCATTGCCTGCTACTTCCAGGACATGCACTCCAGCAGAGTGTTTAGCACCTCTGGGCATGTACAAACCCATAAACTGGGCAAGCAGAAATATTTTTGATAGGATAATCTCTGTATTCAGCAGCTCCTTCTCCGCACGGTGATGATAATACCTCGTACCCTACTTCACAATGGGTGATCCGCTGAGACCTTTAATGCTGGAGGAGTGTTTAGAAGCCAACATAAGGCATATGAACTTATTCAGATAGACAGATCCTTCCTAACACTGGTGGAGATATTAAATATTTCACCTACTATCTCTTACATATAAACATTTGAGGCTAGCTCATGAGCTGTGCCTGCACTTTCCCAGGCAGTTGATCCATTTTAGGAAAGGATATAATTTACAGACATTTCCTGCAGCAGCAGGATTAATACTCAATGAGGAATAACTCTGCCCCATGTGAAAATCTCAGAAAGTATTTCTCGCTGAAGATTGGGGTGTTCATCAAGAGGTCAGAGGTGGAAGGAGTTGGCCAGGTGTCTGGCAGAACGTAAGATGTTGCTTCATTGCTGGGGTGGTGATGGAGAGTGTATCTAGTTACAGAGGGAACCCTTTGCCGTGTTACCAGAGGGACAGAGGTGCCTCGGAGGACTGGATGATGTTCTGGATCTCCTCCATGCACGTAAAGCTATGATTTATTTTTCAGTTGCCTGCTGGATTCATTATTATATTTTCCTTTTAAGATTCAAGGATGGTCTCCTGGAACCAAATGGCAGAAGGCCTGACGTGCTCAGGGGGCATGGATGTAAATCCTGCCACCTGATCATGTATTGTGCAATTTTTTAGTTGCTTGAGCTGCATCAGCTGAGAACCATTAGTACAAGGAGCTGTTTTCCTTCGTTTTCTGCTGCATATACAAGGATAAGGGTTGTAATTTTGATGCCACTTCAAACAAATCACTTTCTCACCTATCTCAACTCCCTTAGTGGAAGCCTTCTTATGATTTGAGGGTAGAAAAGGACGCATTGGCACCTTCCTTTCTGTCACCTTCTCTGAGCTGCAATGCCACCTCAAGAGAGCATCACCCAGGCCAGTTTTAACCTATTTGAGTTTTCCAGACTTGTCATGGGGAGGTTTTACATCACGGGCTACAGCATTTCACCAGCCCCATGTTGCCAAAATTCATTGAATGGATGAAAATGTGAACTATGATCATCCCTCAGATCCCAAACACTAGTTTCTGGAGGTCCCTAGTAGGCACATGTCCAGATTTGATATGTCTTTTTTATACTAGCTTCACAAAAGCAAGGTAAAGCTGCCCGCATGCTAACACCTTAAGCCAGACAAGATAAAATCCACTCAAGGACAGTGCTGCGCTAAGAAAAGGATGGATTGTGGGTCTGATCCAACTCCCACACAGCAAATGGAAAGGTTCCCACTGATGTAATCAAAGCTGGATCAGGCCCAAAATGACCGGCGATTAATCATTACTATTTATTTGTTAGCACCAGCAATGGATTTGAAAATTTACAGGATATAAATATAAGACAGATCCTGCCCCAAAGAGTTCAGCAGCCAAGTTTTCTGGTTTTACAAGAAGAGGCACTCTGGAAAGGCCACATCAGGTATTCATTTAGCATGATTTTAATCTATCCTTCTACACTTACGTGTTGCTGGGACAGAGAGGGCATTTAACTGATGAGGGGTTAGTGTTGCTGAGTCTTCTGGAGGAAGCCTAATGTGCAGAAGGGAGTTGAATTAGGTGGGAGGACCTGGAACATGGGGAGGGGGAGATCACTGTGTGAACAGAAGATATTGGAGAAATTATTCTCCCAGGGCTCTAGGCCAACAAGTCTCAGAGACAGGGAGGACGGTGGGGGTAGCCTTGGACACAGCGATGGTGGAGAAGTCCACGCAAGGCTGGGCCCAAGGTGTGGAGCAGCATATTGTATGAGAAGAGCAGGGAGGTGAAGCTGTGAGACAGGAGGAGGTCACTCGAGGGTGGTGGCTGTGGAGGAGAGGTTGGAGATGCTTCTCAGAGCAAAATTAGGAAAGAGCACATGCAATGACAGGCATACACCGCAATAATTTTCTTGAGTGCTTCCCTCCTACTCAGCTCTCTGGCTGACTTATCTTCTCTGCCCAAGACAGCAGCGATTCCCTCCAGCAATAGCATAATGACAACATTGAAAGTTAATCATAGAATGATCAAGGTTGGAAAAGATCATCAAGTCCAACCGTCAGCCCAACACTATCATGTCTCCTAAACCAGGCCCTGAAGTGCCACATCTACATGTTTTCTGAATCCCCCCAGGGATGGTGAACCCACACCTCTCTGGGCAGCCTGTGCCAGGGCCTGACCACTCTGGCAGGGAAGACATTTTTCCTAATATCCCATCTAAACCTCCCCTGACGCAGCTTGAGGCCATCTTGCACCTTAATGAAGGTTCAGATGGAGACGACAGAAAATGCTGGGTCACAGGATCACTCAGTGCTTGCCCTGGCCCCAGCACAATGAGATTCAGATCTAATCCTCCGGGAATGGTGACAACCCTCAATTACCCAGAGACAAAGAGGTTCGGCTGCCGTCAGAGCCAGATCCAGAGCTGCTGGAAATGGGCATGACTCCACAGACTAGCTGATTGACATGGGACTGTCATCTGTTTCCACCAGCTGGAGGCTCCTTGGGGGTCTCCATAATGGCACGTGCTACTGCTCTTTGAGGGTAGATGGATCGTGTATCCTTTGATACCCAAAGGACCATCAGCTGAACTGCACACCTACTTCAAGAGTATGCTTCACTAAAGATGTGAGAGAAGAAGGGCCTTGTGTTAAAAGGAGCTGGTTGTTTAGGGTCTGACTTCCACTGCAGTCTGTGATAAAGATCCTATTGACCACAGTGAGAGCTTAATTAGGACTTCAAATCCACACCTGGCAAATTTCATCTGAATGGCTGGATCTTTCAAAAAAAAAAGCTCCCCTTTTGCTCATTTCACAGATCTGCAGTCCCAGGCACTCAGGAGGAACAGCAGCTGATGCCCACGTGCTCTCGAGACTGACTCCTCTTTCATACACTCACTAAACTATGTAACATTTATACAATCCAGCAGGCTCCATCTCATAACTCCAGGCGATTCTGAAAGAAAAGAAGATAGCATCAGTATCATAAACCCAACCTCACATCGTCTGCTTTCATGCTTCAGCTACCCTAATGTTTATAGATCACATATCCCAACCACTTCAGTTCAGCTTGCGACTGGTTTTCAAGTCTGCGGGCTCCAGGAAAAGACATAATGGGTTGTTCAACTGGAATTAAGGAAAATAAAACCCCTTTATGTTCACTCACATGTATTCATTTTACTGCGCTGGTCATTCTATATTTGTCAAATGTCTTTTGAGGTTTACCTGAACTATTTTTACATATGAGTTTTCTTGGAAGTTTACCTTTAATTCTTAAAAACTGTCCGAAAAACCCACACTAGAAATGTCAAGGTGACATCTAATGTTGTTTGAGGGCTTGTAGGAGATGTGTTTTAAGGCAGTTTTATGTGAGGTACCAGTAAAAAAATTATATGTTTATGTGAAGAACCCTGTAGTAATTAAAAACAAACCTAAAAGTACCTTCCAGTGCATTTGGCATTTTTTAACCCACACATTTCAGGAAGTAGCCGTAAACCCACACACTCCGCACGTCTCCAGGATCAGTGTTGTGTCTCCTCTGGGGCTGGCAGCAATAAGCAGGATTGCTGTGTTACTCCAGGGTGCAGGAGCAGGGAAGGACCTGGAGGCGATCCTGACAGCTGCAGGCTGCTCCCCATCGCCCTTCTCCTCCCCGACCCACCAAGCCAGGACATTTGCTGCTGCAGCACAGTCATGTCCTGGGTGCATATGGAAGGCAGAGCTGATGTTCCCTTCCCAGTCCTTTGCCCATATCTCCCTCGTGATGGGCAGCTGCTTTACCCCTGCAAGATCCCTTTCAGCCCCAGCTTCCCCCCATGCATGAATGGTGTGGATCTACCCAAAAAGAAAGCATGGTTCACCCAGGAGACATCAGTCCAGGAGTTCCACCTGGCAGCACTCTGCATTAGAGCCACGTTGCCTATTTTCTGCCTACTGTCTGGGGTGAGCCCACAAAGGATGCAGAAACCAGTGAGCAAGTCTGTTTCCTCCGGTTTGCACAGGGGGGCATGCAACATCTAAACAGATCAGTGTGGGTCACTGAGCCACAACCTGCTCCTACCAAGGAAGATGATTAAAATCAACTGTTGCTACCAGCAACCATCGCACTTCTGTAATTGAACTGCAGCCCCTCTGATCCGGAGCAGACAGGACTCTGCACACAGGCAGGTTCCTCACTGTCTTTTCAGGAGACTTTGTCTGCAAGGACTTTGATTCAATGCCAAATGCCATACACTAAAAAAACAAGGATCAAAACTCAATTTATCTTGATTTACTTCTTGGGACATAGGTGTGGTTTCTTTGGAGAACCTCTTGCAGAAAGATTTAAGAGAGGTGGCATTTGACACTAAACACAGCTCTTGGGCACAGGGTTAAGTTTTCAGGAGTAGCTCTTTATTTTTAAAGGTCTCCAGCTTTGTCCTATGCCTTATGTTTGGTGACAGTAGACTTGGGCAGGACTTTGGGCAGTTCTGCAGAGAGCAGTGCGGCGCTTGTAAACTCTTGCTATTGTTTTTAAATCCACAAATAAAATAAGCACACAACTTTGAGGAATAATTGACTTTCTGTGGTCCCAGAGTCTGATCATCCTATTTCCTGAGGGAAATATTTCTGCAGGGACATCTTGTGCTCTACTGCAAAACATCTAGTGTGGGCAGTCTCAGCAAAAGCTGTGCTCTCAGGATTCCTTATTAATTTAGGTATGAAGGTAATTCTCGTCAAGAATCAGAATCTCCTGTCCTCTCCAGAAGACTGGGTGCAGAGGAAAAACCCAAATTAGGATGTTCCCAAATGGCTGTGTGAGAGCAACAACTTTATTAGCCACTAGAGAATCCACACTGCGCTGCCCTCCAGTTAATGCTGTTCACTAGTTTCACACTCAAATGACTTATTTTCTTTTGTTGCCCTCCTCTGTTGTCTGATGCCAGAA
Source organism: Phalacrocorax aristotelis (assembly GCF_949628215.1). Classification (NCBI taxonomy): domain Eukaryota; kingdom Metazoa; phylum Chordata; class Aves; order Suliformes; family Phalacrocoracidae; genus Phalacrocorax; species Phalacrocorax aristotelis. The sequence continues at coordinate 3,434,163 of NC_134276.1, forward strand.
AATGATGTTGTCAGGCCCTTCACTAAAAAGGTAGCAATTTTCAGCTGCATTGCCCGAAGTTCATCAAAACCTAAAAACCCTACAGAAGTTCCCTAAATAGCCAATTTTATAGGTGGGGAAACTGAGGCTTAGAAATTGAACAGCAAGAGCCATGAGAGCATCCCAATTGTAGATGAACTATTCTTCTCCCAGAAAGATGGGAGAGGGGGGTTAGTAATGGACCATTCTCAAACCTGAAGGACGTTTTCCTGTATGTTTTATCAACAGCTTGGGCAGGAGGATTTCCAACACGCTGATCAGGGTGTAAGCCCCTCGCCTGTGATAAACAGCTTCTCAGCTCACATGTGGAAGGGCTGCTGCCTGTTAGCACACATGGTTCTGGAAAAGGTGCTGAAAAAGAAACTACCTAGTCTTTTTTTGGCTCCATTTATTGAATAATTTGGAGAGAAAATTATTTCATTCCTGGAATTTAGCTCTCTCATTCAACCTCTTTATTTCCTTGCATTTCCTTTTTCTTTCCTTCACAGTCCAGAAGAAACAAACCTCCAGAAACAAACATACGAGTCCTTACTGTTCAATGCAAGATTAATTTGAATTGCAAGGAGGTTCTTTTGCCCAGAGAGCCACCCATCTGTAGCTAAGCAAGCACTTCAATGCAGGCACTGTCTTTAGGTTCATGTCTTATGTGGTAAGAGGAGCCCAGCCAGTATTAAACCAATATTTTTTTAAAAGCCAATTGTGTTGCATTAGGTATATCTCTGACCAGTGGCTCCCTAGTAAAAGCCAGCTCTTGATGAATAAGAGCTGAAATGAAGGTGCAGTCGGTGTGTGAATGCCTATCTGTGTGTGTAGCAGAGGGAGATGAAGAAATGCCAGGATGGGTGTTGCTCATTCATTCAAAGCACAGACCTCTAAATCAGTACTGACATCTCACCTCGCTTATGAAGGTATAAGGGTTGGTTTTGCTATGGCTGCTGAAGAAGAAGTGGAAAATAACAAGTACAGAATGTAAAAAATAAGGTACTACAGGCACTGTAAATGTGGTAGTTAAAGTATATGAGATATGAAAGGGAGCCTCCAACCTTGCCAAGGAATTTTGTCCTTTCATCGCTGTGCAGATAAATGGCTTTAAACCATTTGCACTGGTTTTGAATGTCTAGAATTCAGAGCTAATCTGAACAGAACCAAATTTTATAGTAGGCACCAGAGCAGGTTTGTTTTCCAATGGCTTTTCCAGGGACCTGCTGCTCCAGACTGCACAGAATAAACGGGAGGAAACTCTGGAAACTGTTCTGTAGCCCTCTCGGTCAGACGCCGGCGAGAGAAGCACGCTGAGATTGAGTTACATCAAAGACGTGCAGAGACACAGCAACAGTCGCTAAAAACCAGAATCCTTCACATCTCTGTTCTGTGTGAAGTCTGGATAAGTCAGAGGCAAATCCTCCTTGCTCAAGAGCTCTGGGGGGATTCAAACCCACCTGGCTGGGGGAGACGAGGCGGGACTTTGAGATCAGCGTCCAGCTCAGATGGTCTCACCCAGGTCCTGCAAAGGGAAGGGTGGCTTGAATGGTGACTGTAGAGATTGGACAGTGATACCTTGATTGAGATTTACACTTGATTGAGTGTTACAACTGCATCTTTGCTTCTGTTCGACTCATCTTCCACCCCCTACGCTCCCTGGAAGTTATTTATGACACCTTTTTACCCCTTGCAGTCAGCGCCCTGGACCAAATTTTACTGAGGAATTTGGATTTGTTGGCTGCAATGCAAAGGGGGAAAAATGTCATAATAAAACAACAGCCTGTCAGGAGGATAAACTGCCTGTAGTGTCTTCACAGGAGAACAAACTGCACGGCCTTGATGAGATGTAGGGCTAGATTCCATCAGTGTCTATGTGATACAGGCACCTAAAACATATCAGCTTTTCTGCAAAATGCATCTCAATATTCCTTAGAGAAAGGTGAATGGATATTTCTCACATTAATGATGGTTAATAATAATTATTAATAACAAAATTATTTTAAATAAATAAGTTTGAAAAATTAGACTCCTAGAGTCATAGTATGGTTTGGGTTGGAAGGGACCTTTAGAGGCCATCTAGTCCAACCCCCTGCAGTGAGCAGGGACATCTTCAACTCGATCAGGTCGCTCAGAGCCCTGTCCAACCTGGCCTTGAACATCTGTAGGAATGGGGAATTCTGGGGTCTTTTCTGGTGTTTCCCTCCTGAGAAAGGTGGAGTGGGACTCTCACAGCAGAGTGCGTTTTCATGGTCTCAATCTTCATTGTGTTAGCTGAAGACTTCCAAGGAAGGAGACCAAGCTAGGCCAGAGGAGTACTGTTCCAACCCCTCTCCTGGGCTGCACACCATCCATGTGCCGAGGCTCCCAGGCATGTGTGTGCTCGGTGGTGACTGCAGCAGGAGGATGGCTGAGATGGCCCCGGGCAGCTTGGTACTTCTTCATGATGTCACACAGAGCTGTCGTCTGCCTTTGACTCAACAACCTGAAAGCCCAGGGTAGGCAGAGCATGTGGAAACAGAGCAGCTCACAACCTGTCCTTCCTATCTATTGGTTCTCAGTTACCACAAAAACACTCTGGTCCAACCCATAACAGGGAACAATGGAGAACACTTCAGCTTGACATTCCTCCGAGCTGCTGGGCAGGTTACTTGGCTGCCCCTCCAATGGTGAGTTGTGTGCCCTGGGCCACGGTGAGAGGAGAGGAGAAGAAGCCTCACAGTGACAGGATGAGAGGAAATGGCCTCAAGCTGCGTCAGGGGAGGTTTAGGTTGGATGTGAGGGGAAATGTCTTCCCTGCCAGAGTGGTCAGGCCCTGGCACAGGCTGCCCAGAGAGGTGGGGGAGTCACCGTCCCTGGAAGTATTTAAAAGACATGTAGACGTGGCACTATGGCATGCTTTAGGAGACCTGGTGGTGTTGGGTTGATGGTTGGACTTGATGATCCTAGAGGTCTTTTCCAACCTTAATGATTCTATGATTCCAGAAGTTTATCTGAGAGGTGCCAGGTGGCATCAAAAAGGTGCAAATCAAAGACATGCATTTAGGGCTTCTGGGTCCATTGCCTTGGCTTCTGGGATTTTGTTGTGTGATTACAGGCAATCACATCAAGCTGATTTAAAGGGGGAGTACCTGGGCAGTGAGGCATTCAGAGGAGATGGACTCAAGGCAAAACATTGCATCTGCCTTGACCCCAGCAAACTCCAGAGCAGCTGAAGTCCAAGTTCAGATCATGTGTCCCTCTAATCTTGGTAATTCTTGAATAAGTAAGGACATAGGGACATTTACACCCATGCAAATGTTGTCACGAGACTCTCCAGGTTAACCTTGCAGGTCCAAGTCACAAGGAACAGAAAATAAGTTTATCATAGCTGCAGTTTATCAGTCTGGGCTGGTGATTTTCCTGGTTCTGGTCTCTTTCCTGGAAGCCAAGTATCTCACCTGGTTGGCAGGCTGAGCAGGGATGAAAGGACAGACAGGGCAGATGGGTCACAGCTAACCAGATTAGGCATAAATCACATTTTTAGAGCAGCAGAGAGATCTTGCAAGCTTAAAAGGAAGATGGACCAAAGAGTTCCCCATGGTGGAGTATTTCTTCATCTGCAAATTATCTGCCGGTGCCTTACAGCTCTACCTTACAGCTATGGTCCAAGCACTACCAATCCTTTGGTTGAAAGATCATTCTCTGGGACTGTGTCTCCCCTATCTCCCTAGAAACATGGGTGACAAGGGTGCTAGCCTGCTGGCTCGCCAGGCAGAGCTCCCTGTTCTCATAGCCACCACTGCAGCTAAACTGACTTGTCATCTGAGCAAGCTCTGCTTTCACAGCCCCTGGAAGCCTGTTCCAGGACTTTGCTGATCTGATGCTTAGGAAACTTCATCTAATTTCCAGACTAAATTTACTCCAGGCCAATTAAAACCTATTTGTTCTTGTGCCAACATTTTTTTCTTTCACTCCAGTGTTTCTTTTTGCTCCCAGCTATTTTTCCCTTTCATGTGCAACAGCACTCATTTTCCCCCTCGGCCACTGTTGTGCTGAGCTAAAAAAGCCAAGATCTACAGCCTCCCCTTGGATGACAAGTTCTCCATCCTCCCGTCCATGTCCTGGCACTTCCCTGCACCTGCTTGGTCTGAATGACTCATTCATGGCCAGGACCAACCAGGCCTGGAGGAGATAATCCAGATGCAGTTTTACCAATGCCTCACACTTTCCCAAGCAGTAAATATGAAGACCCACAAAATATTGCTCCTGAAGGTGAATTAGACGTGTGTATCACTCTCATCTTTCTTTTTATGCTTCTCTTGACCCAGGGGGGATATTTCTTTCCTCTGTGCAGGGATTGTCCGTGTGCCAGAGAATACAAAGCATCTCTTGAGCAGTGTTAGCTGCAGACCTGGTGATTTGTGGCCTTTGGGTCCAGCTGGTAAATTGCAGCTATTCATCCCACGTCACAGCATTTTGCATCTTCCTTTTGGCTTTTGGGTTCAGGGACGGTGGCAAAGGCACATTGGAAGAAAATTGCTTCAAAGTTCATCCTGTATTTTGAAGAGCCAAAAAGGAAAGAAAACCCACTAGAAATCAATACTAGCGTGAGAGGACAACTAGCTAGATCCTAAGTTATTTCCACTTAGTAACATCTCGTCTCTTCTCTTCCCTCCTCTTTTCCTTTCTTTTCCTTCATTTTCACCCCAGAAAGTTCATAAACCCTTCTTCACACTGTAAATGCTCAAATAACAGACATGCGCTTTCTCTGGATTTTGCCTTTCAAAATCGTGGTGAAATCATTATTTTCATCTATTAAAAAAATTATGATAATATGTTATTATGTACCAGCCAGGGAATGCAGTCAGACAAATGCAATACTAAAGTGTTGCCAATTCTTGTGATTTTATCTAGATCTTTATTACATGTTTTAAAACCCCAGACTTCAGAGTCATGGGATTAGATACAAATCTCAGGTTTCTCTTCTTTGTTTTTCCTTTTAATAAAGGGAAGGAAAGAAAGTTTGAAAAGTTTTTGTAGCTATATTCTATTGATTCAAAAAACAGATGAAAAACTGGCTGGCAGAAAAGAATTTAAAAATGTAAATGAAAATTGGAAACTGTTAAAGAATATTTTATTATATATGCTCAAAAAAACATAGGCCCACAGCTGAAAGAGAAGAGCAAACTATTTTTAAAAAGCTGCTTTACAAGGAAAGTAAATGCAGCTATGAAAAGAGTAATAAAACTCCAATATGTAATAACTGGAGAAGATTAAAAGCAAAATTAGAAACTACAAGTTGTCCAGATTTCTGGGGAAAAGAAATACTCAGGGGTGGGGGGGACAGAAGGAGAGCGAAGCTGGGGCAATAAGTAGGAGGTTTGAATAAACCAAAATCAGAAGGAATCCTAAGTGTAATATGGGTTCATGGACAGATGTGGAAGGACAGAACAGACCTGATAACAATAACTCAGAAGTGGTAAATGTTTTCAGGAAGCATTTGCATTCCAGTTTGGGAGAAAATATAGATATATTACAGGATGATGATTAAAGTTTCCATTACAGCATAAAAAGCGTGTGAAAGAATAGCTAGTAAAATCATATATAAAGGCAAGATATATAGATATTAAATATCTGTACGACTGGCATCCCTGATTTACTAAAGGACTAACCAGGTACCAATATGTGCTGTTGAGGTTGAGAAATAAATTGCATCCTGGGAATAGAAAAAGCCCTTCTGGAACAGAGAAACAAAATAACCTGGGTAACTGGCCTATGAGCCCAACACCAGTCATAGAAAAAATGATGGAGTCAATGACATCACTGAAAATAAGTAACATTGTCCACATAGAAAATAGATCACATCAAGCCAATCTCACATAAGTTTTGATAGGCAAAAATGACAGCTCGGATGTAGCATATTTCCACAGAAATCCTGTAAATTACACCACAAAATTTCTCTTATAAAATTGGAACCACTGGATAATCAGAATTATGTACATTTAAAGGGGTGAAAGTGTCAGGCATGTCTAAAATGGGTGCATAAATGCTTAAGTACATCTTTGGCCTAATACATTTCATAGCTGTACTCTAGGTGGATTTGACCGTAGCCTTATATTATTTAAAATTTTTATCAATGGCATGAAAATTATAATGGATAAACATAACAGATAACACTGGCAAGAACAGTAATAACCAGGAAAGATTGCTACAGAAGGCGGTTTGTTGTAGTTGTTATGCTGAACACAGGTAAACTACTGGTACATTCACATGACCAAATTAAGACCCGCATGCTTAAAACTGATGCGTATAGGCCTGATTTACCAAAATGGGGGTAGGGAACATGATGTGACTCTCCAGAAGTCACCAGTTCCAGCAGCGATGTGTAGGTCATTGTGGATGTTGGTTGAGCAAGAGAGTCTAAGTGGTCCTGTAAACCTCAAATTACAAACGGGAAGGAGACACATGAAGTGATGGAAGTCAAAGCAGAGGTTGCAAATCTGGAACAGGCTAAGAGGAAGAAAAAAGGAATGACTGTAAAAATGGAAAAATGTGCTGAGAAAACCTCAGTCTCTTAGCTTGGAAAAGATTGAAGGTCACTCTCAGTGAAGATGGCTGCATGACTTTTTAGCAGATATGGTTCAGACAGAGCAATGGCCTTGAAGCAGAGATCAATTTAGAAAAGCCTGACAGCACACGTCTTGCAGGAGACTGAAAAAAGATGATTGTAACAGTGCCTTCTGGGCTTGAAATGCATTCTCTGCATCAAGAACAATTCACAGCAGTTTTATTCTGAACACAGATGTGTATTGGAGTCAGTTTTGTGACTCTGACTCAGGAGAAAGGCTCACCATCTTATTGACAGATGCTAGATAGCAGAAATTGAGGTACTTCAGTCTCACCTGGGAGCCAGCTCCAAATATCTGAAGTGTCTGAAAAGTCCTTGTCCCCAGAAAGCTTGGGATGATCCCAGGGGAGGACTGGGTTCCTCACTGCCAGTCCATAGCCTCCTGTCCCAACCTGCTGGTGAGATGGAGATGGGGTGGCTTCCCTCAGCAGACAGCTGAGGTCACTACAGCAACTCTTGGTGGGGGTTATTTCTCTACCACCCCCACCACATGGTCACAGCCTTGAGCCTGCTTTTCTTACAACACTGATGTCAGTACATAGACCTGTTCTTTGCCCCTGATTTTTCCTGGAAGGAATAAGACTTTCAGCTGGTGAAATAACCCATTTCAAAAGGGATCTGGTTTCTAGGAAAAGCACCTGCCTGGATTCCCTGTGGTGGCTCCAGATGAACTGTCTGGGGCTGTTCTTCCACCTTGCAGTTGTGCTGTCCTCTTGGCTTTCCACAGTTCAGGTCCCGAAACGTCCTGCCACCTTTGAAACATTAAAAAAAGAAATACTTGAAAAGAGCAGAGCAGAGCTGAAAATCTGACCCAAGTCTGTCTTCAATTATCCAACTAACACTGCTTTAAACTCCCTTCCCAGCTATTGTACAAGATATGACACAGGAGTAAATGTGTGTCCACCGACATCTCTGCAGAACAATTTGTTCCCATTGTTGGGATAATTGAGACTAAAACCTTGGGTGAGGCTTAGTGCTTCTGGGAAACTGAGTGGAGAAGGTTGTGCAAATGTTTATTAAAACCTTATGTTTCAGCAAGCCTTACTGCCCTGTGGAACAACAGCCATGGGGCAGGGCTAGAGAGTGGGAAAATCAGGGAGTACTGGAAAGATCACAGAATCATAGAATCACTAAGGTTGGAAAAGACCTCCAGGATGGATCATGAACTACAACCACCAACCCAACACTACCATGTCTCCTAAACCAGGCCCTGAAGTGCCACGTCTACATGTCTTTTAAATACCCCAGGGACGGTGACTCCCCCACCTCTCTGGGCAGCCTGTGCCAGGGCCTGACCGCTCTGGCAGGGAAGGCATTTTCCCTCATCTCCAACCTAAACCTCCCCTGGCGCAGCTTGAGGCCGTTCCCTCTCGCCCTGTCACTGGTGACTTGGGAGCAGAGACCAGCCCCCCCCTCACTCCAGCCCCTCTCAGGCAGCTGCAGAGAGCGAGAAGGGCTCCCCTCAGCCTCCTCTTCTCCAGGCTAAACCCCCCCAGCTCCCCCAGCCGCCCCCCAGCACACTTGTGCTCCAGACCCTGCCCCAGCCCCGCTGCCCTTCTCTGGACACGCTCCAGCCCCTCCAGGGCCTTCTTGTCCCGAGGGGCCCAAACCTGAGCCCAGCACTCGAGGTGGGGCCTCCCCAGGGCCAGGCACAGGGGCCCCATCCCTGCCCGGCTCCTGCTGGCCACACCAGGGCTGACACAAGCCCGGGGGCTGGTGGCCTCCTTGGCCACCTGGGCACTGCTGGCTCATGCCCAGCCGGCTGTCAGCCAGCACCCCCAGGGCCTTCTCCGCCAGGCACTTCCCAGCCCCTCTGCCCCAGGCCTGGGGTGTTGCCTGGGGTTGGTGTGACCCAAGGGCAGGACCCGGAACTTGGCCTTGTTAAACCTCACACAACTGGCCTCGGCCCATGGATCCAGCCTGTCCAGGTCCCTCTGCAGAGCCTTCTGCTTGAGCAGATCAACACTCCTGCCCAACTTGGTGTCACCTGCAAACTTATTGAGGGTGCCCTCAATCCCCTTGTCCAGATCATTGACAAAGATATAAAACAAGACTGTCCCAAACACTAAGCCCTGGGGGACCCCACTCGTGACCAGCAGCCAACTGGATTTAGCTGATTTAGCTGATGATGAACTGGGTGTTTTATGGGGCTAGTGACAGATGATGGGGTGCAACCATCCTGTGCAGTCCTGGGTGCTCTGAGACATACACATGGTGAGGAGCAGAGGAGAGCACCTGGAGGACAAAATAAGAAAGAAGAAAAGCAAAGGGTCATGGTTGCAAATAACCTCGATTAGACCCTTCCAAAAGGGTGTTTAGCATCTATTAATCTTGTCTTGTTTTACCAGTCCAAATCACAGTGCCTGTGCATCTCGGCACACGGCTTAAACCAGCCCTTCAGGAGATGCTTGTGTACCAGTGTGCCACCTGAGATACAGCAATAGCGGGGAAGGAGCCGAGAAAGGAGCCAGCCATGAACTGAAGCCCCTGAAAGCATCAGCCAGAGCTACAAGGCAGGGGAAACAAAACAGAGAAGAGGCCAACTCAATGGCTTTCAAGTGCTATCCCTTTCTCCTACCTTTCACTTGACTGTCCTGATGTAAGTCCTTCTGGGAAGGGTTTGTCTTTGGTCCAATGATACAGCTCTTCACACTCATTTGTGCCCTAGCTGGTAGTGTAATAAGCCTCCTTAGTAATAAAAATTAGGTAGAGGGATTTGTAAAATACAGGACACTGGGGATCTGAAACTGCAGAATACCTGCCTCCAGCTTGGCAGCCCTTCTGCAGCTCTGTTCTCCATCTGCATAGAGAGTAAAGGCTCCAGGGAAAATAAAAGTCCTGCTCATGCACTAAAGCAGCGGGGCTTACTGGAGCAAAAGAGGCTCTGCAGGAAGCAGTGGTGAAATTCTCGTTGCCTTTAGCAGGGCCAGGACTTTGCCTAACACTTTTCAGTGAGGTTTTGCATACGGTTCCCACTGGTTTCCCAGTGGGACACAAATCTTTTGGGGTGAAAGACCTTGTCAGTGGTCCTGCAGCAAAAGAGGAATGAAATTCAGTACAGGGAGTCTGATGGAGCTTGCCTGAATTGCTCCAAGGGAAGGAAAAGGTTTTATCCTTTTCCCGGGCATATGGCAACGTAGCAGAGCCCTTTCTGCTTGCTATATCACATGGCTAATAAAACTCCTGTGCTCCACACTCAGCAGATGGTTTTGTGGCTGATGCATGAACCAGAATGAGATCCTGTTCCCTTTCCCCACAGCTTTCCTGGCTCTGCAGTGCTAGAAAGAGCAAAGGTCGCCTGCGAGTTACTGTATATGTTGATAATGTAGCGGCACAGGGCTGTTAAACCCTGACAGCTTGAATGAGGGATCATCGAGGAGGGGGGAAGAGAGATGAGTGAGATTTCAAATGCTGCATTAAGAGACACCGCAGAATCTTTCATCAGAAAGGGGAAGGTATTTTAAAAGCTGCCTCCGCTGAGTGAGGCTTTGCAGGGCTGCGGCGACGTAGCAGGCTCTGAGGTTGACCTTCCCCAACTGGCATTCTTCCTGCACCAAAAATGTTCCCAGCCCGTGCGGGGACCCCCATGCAGCAAACTGCACCTTCGTGATGATGGGCTCACTCTTCTCAGTTCCCTTTCACAGGCCACATGGCAGCATCAAGAGGTCGTCTGCTGATGGGCTGAAACCCCTTGAGTCCTGCTGGCCTTGCCAAGCAATTTTACACCCTGTAGTTTGGACACAAGCCGTACTCTTAGTTAGACCCATAATCATATTTGGAAAACTTTACATAGAGATACGTGCAGAGCAGAAGAAAGGCTTTTGTGGCAGTGCGGGACAGGACTGTGTGGTGCAGAGATATACTTGAAATTACTGTCTCTCATTGGCATAAATCTGTCATATCTCTCCACTTATCATACAGGAGAGAGCTCAGAACAAGGTAAAGTCCAAAGCAACAAATTCAAGGCTTTCTTTATAAGAAAGATGAGCATGAAAATACAAAGAGTGTAAAGAGTGCAGTGATGACTTACCGAGTCTGCAGGGTTTGAGAGGTACCAGCTCACGTGAGGGTCTTGACTCCATGGCTGCTCTCCAGGACTTTGCTCTTCACCTGGGGTAGGAAGTTATAAGGGTTCAACACGGTCCTGCAGAAAATCTGGGGAAAAAGAGAATGAAGATCTCTCCAAGCTGCTGAACCCCTCCCTGCTGCCTCCCTCCTTGTTACTCCACCGTGGACTCCAATAAATAGCAAACAGCTGCTGGGGCTCATTCCTTGCTGGTATATAATGGTAAGAAGTGTCCAAATGGAGCTTAAAAAAAAAATCCTTTAGTAAGAGCATACCTTCCCTAAACTGTTTCCAGCATAACCATTCCACACAAATCATCCTATAAACACTTTTGAAGCTCCCAATAAAGCATGCATGGCCTCCACTGATTTTATTAGAGGACTCCTCCGCAGTAAATTGAGAGCAGGCAGCCACTGCTGGTGCCAGCGTCCCCCTTGTTCTCTTCTCTCCCCTTTTCTCGCACTCCCTCAGGGCTTACTCTGGTCTTAGATAATGCGACATGGGCTGCGAGGCTGAGACCCTCATTTTGCTGGTCTGAGGTCCAGCTCTGTCTGTGAAACAACCCAGCCCCCAAGCCAGCATGGGGCAGCCCTTGCAAGCCCCCAGCCCCAGTTGTGGAGGCTGATTCTTCCCCAGGCTTCAGCAGACACCGCTGTGCTGGGCAGGGGCATTTTGGGGGGGCAAGAGGAGACCCAACAGATGGACAGGGGTAAATGCTTTTCTCCTTCTGCCATTGACGCTTACACAGAAAGCCCTGCAGAATCCACTGGATACCTGACCCCAGCCCTCTCCTGTGAGCATGATGCACTTAAATAAGAAACTGGAGCATGGGTTGCCATGAGCACGGGGCAGATGCTGCTGGGATGAGCCCCGGGCTCTGGCTGAAAGTTTTCCCATCACCGGCGTGTCCAAAATAGCCTTTTTAATGTGGATTATTTGGTGTCTAGCAATACAGTTGAGCTCAGGTCTTTCCTTCGCTGCAGAAACTGGTGGATTCTGTCTCTTATATCAGTTTTTTCAGAATTTGTATAAACTTCATCTCTCTCTGAGCTCTCTTTTGCTCTGCCAGAGATGGACCAAATGACATGGGGTTTCGAAAGCTCTGCAGGGGGACACAAGCATACCCACACATTGCATGATCAAATAGACATTGTTTCCTTTCGAAACCAGGCTGAAAAATAAATCCTGAGCACGCTCAGTGACGCTGCACTCCACTTCTTTTCTTCTGCTGCAGATTACTGAAAATAATAGTTTCTAACGAAGTCCATCTTTAATTTGTCTGGTTAAAATTGTCCATGTGGAAGCTGAGCCTCTGGCTGAATTACTGTTATAGCAATTAAGCTTCATCAAGAGAAATAAAATTTTAAAATTGGGAATTTTTACACTGGCATTTACTAGATCTTGACTTTACAGCTGTGAAGTTCCTTGGATGTAGTGTTATTTGTAACAAACACCGATGAGAATAAGAATGCAGGCATGACATTACTGGGGCAGATCAAAGGGGCCATCTGTCCCAGTAACTCACTTCTGACATTGGCCCATGCTGAGGAAAAGGGTATTGGAAATCAGGGATCCTTTCCCCAGCCATGCTTACAGACTTTCTCAGCTTGAGGTTGCATCCAGAGCATTGCCTTTAACGCCTGCCCATGGACCAGCTCTCCACGCAGTCTTCTCTACCCTTCACACAGACACAGTGAAAACCTGGTGGTTTTTGGAAATCCCAAACCCAAAAGCTGTTGGTTCAAGATGTAATAAATTGACGAGGTTAAACAGCTGGGGCTGAAATTACAAATCATCTGTGCAAACTTACAAGGTTTTACTTCTCACTCTGCTTTCAGGTTCCAAATATGTTTTCCTTCGACCTACAACGTACGCGCACATTCAGAGTTTTATTGGGAAAGACTTGGAGTAAATCTCTTTATTATTAAGGAGAGAGTGGGATTCAGGGCTTAGGATGGGGGAGATTTATTTCAGTTCCCATCCACCTCTGGGATGCCCCTGCAGTTGCAGCATGAGGAAGAACAGCTTCATCTCCCATTTCTTCCTGACAAACAGCAAATTGCTCCAAGGGCTGAGAAGGTGGAAGAGATGATAAAAGTCCATGTTTGAAATAAAAGGGGAAATATGTGATAAATTATTATTATTAATAATACCAGCTCACAGATCTAAGGCGCCTGAAGTACTACAGAGCTCTAGCAACTTAAACTGACATAGAGAGAGAAATCATCCCATCACCAGTGAAATACAGCCAACTCTAGCAAAGCTTATTAATCTGGACAAGAACATATGGAGGGAGGCTGGGAAAATCGCTCCCCTGGGTTCCTACTCCCCCAAAGGCTGCATTTGGGTTCAGCCTCTCAGGTCCCTGTGCCCTGAAGCCTCTTTGGTGTCCTCTGCAGTCCTGGCTCTCTCTGGCATGTCTCAAAGGAGGTTTTGTCCACCCTGGAAGGGCAGCAGTTCAAGAGACCACCGGGGAGAGTGCTGCCCTCCTGTACTGCCCAGGAGAGGCAAACTCAACCAGACCTCCTCATCTGCACCCTTCAGAGATCACCCTAGGGGTCCCACGAGTCACGGAATACAAAATTTGGAAGGTTTTAATAAAATTAACCTGGAATTCATCAGCTTTACAGGTTTTTTTCCTAAGTCAGCACAATGACTTGGTCAAATGATCAAGCTGTGAGTGTAATTATATCCTCCCTGTGCCCTTCTCTTGAAAGGGAGATACATCACTGCCCTGCCTCACAGGGCAATGGGGAGACATACTAAAGACGATGAGATGTTCACAGCTCAGCAGGGCAGGCATCAGGCCAGGCAAAGGTAAGCAACGCCATCCTGAGCACGCATGGAGGACATGTCCAGGAGCCTGTCTCCAACTAGGGCCAGCACAAGCATTTTCACGGGATGAGGCAAGAAAACAGGGAATAGCCTCCCATAATGTCTTTATAAACATCAGTTTATTCCTAGCTTCTAATATCCAAATATTAGTAAAGACAAATAAATATTATTTTAGCCACCTATCTGGGAATCAGCTATGACTATGAACTGCTTCCAGAAAGAGGTGGGCTAGGCTGCAAAGCCAGCCCTCAAAACTTAGGAAATGTGATCTCTGTCCATTTTCTCTCTCCAGGAACATCAACAGCAGGAGGTTTCAGGCACCGAGGGAGGACTAGCCCAGCAAATCCCCGTGGTTCCTTCTCAGAAACCCTTTCACAGCTCTCTGCTTATCCTTCATACTTCAAAGGCACCACCACCTGCTTGATCTGGCCTTGGTTTTCCTGGCTGAAGCAACTCTGCCTGCAGCTCCAGCTCTGCCACAGACTCCATACATGTCCTTAAGCAAGACATTGAGCTGATGAGTTCTCAGAAACAAATAACAACACCTTTTTGAGTTACTCAGTCCAACACAAACTGTATTTGCTTGCACCGCAGTAAGTATAAATGGGGTTGTATCTGCTTTTCCTGAGGCTTAATATAATACAAATAATCATAGAATCACAGAATCATTAACGTTGGAAAGACCTCTAGGATCATCAAGTCCAACTGTCAATCCAAGACTATCACATCTCCTAAACCATGCCCTGAAGTGCCACGTCTACATGGTTTTTTTGAACATGCCCAGGGATGGTGACTCCCCCACCTCTCTGGGCAGCCTGTCCCAATATAAAAAATTTCCTCTTTTTTCAATGGTTTAAAACATTGAGAGTGTTATAGTAATGCATTTTAAAAAAAAAAATACTAGGCACATTTTTTTTTGTTTTGCCTTTTCAAAAGCCTAACAGGCCATGTAAGACATGAAATTCCACCACATAAATGGGAACTTCCTTGCCTGAACTCTGCCATTGGGCCTACTTTACATTCAAACGTAGACACTCTGAGCAAATGCAGTAAGAAGATATGCTCTCAGTACATTGAACTTGCTCACTTTTATCATCCACATATGACAGTTCCCACAGGGAAAATATTTTTTAATATCTTTGATTTAAATCTATAAACTGAGCCCTCAATCTGCATGAATCCATGCTCCATGACTATGAATTTTCACCACTCCGAGGTGAGATGTAGGGTCACCTGTGAAGAACTCAATTTTCATAGAGTCTAAATAAAAGTCAGAGACGTAATTTGCAGAGTCTTCCATCAGCCTTAAAGGTTTGTACAAATGGAGCAAGAGTTTGGACAAAGTTTCAATCCCAGCCATAAATCATCAAGATATTAAAGCTCCACATGGACTTTTACATCTTGCACCAGGTTGGATGACGTCTTGAGTCCTCTACACAATTAAGGCTGCATAGCCCAGCTGATCAAGTAAGAGGTAGTGAACGTTTCCAAAGGATGTCATCATTAAGCTCAACCAGTTCTTAGACAATGGTACAGGCTGCTCTCTGAGCAAGCCTGTGGAGGATACTCAACTGGGGGGATGGCGATGCGCTGGAGAAGAGGGATGTTTTTCAAAGAAATAAGCTGCATAAATGAATGAGCAGGAACCTCATGAAGCTCAGTGTAGAGAAATGTGAAGTTTAGTATCTGGGGTGGAATAACCCCACACATCAGCACAGCTGGAGCCAGCTGAATAGTCCTGGGGTTTTCGGAGGACTACGAGGTACCCATGAGCCAGCATTGTGCCCTTGCAGCACAGGATGATCACATCCAGGGATGGATTAACAAGGGGGCAACAGGCTGAGGAACATGATTCTTCCCCTCTACCCAAGACCTTAGAGCACGTCTGGGCTCTGGGTTCACTTTGGACTCCACGTGACCAGGCAGATGGCGATAAACAAGAGCAAGTCCAGCCCCAAGCAGCCCCATGTGTGGGACCTGCTTTGAGTGGGTCTTAGATCAGAGACACACAATCCCAGCAGGTTCCCTCCTGCCTGTTATTCTGTGCTTCTCCAAATCTGAATTTTCCTCTTCTTCCCACTGCGCACCAGAACTGAGTCACAAACCTTTTTCCAGGCAAACTGTAAAGCTAATAGAGCCAAAGCTCAAATTTAAACCCAGTCCTCCCATTTGTGAAGGAATTCCCCTCCATCTTACAGAATCAGACATGACAGCCTCATGAAGAAGTGCAAACCAAAGTTTGCAAGCCATCGTGTGTATATACGTGTGTGTGTATATATATATTTATGGAAATTTGTACCTCTGTTGCCCTGCATGAGAGGATGCAGAGGCCCTGAGACGCACAGACATCACAGAGCGCTGTGGGGCCAGGGCTGAACCTGTCCTTTCCCAAAGGCTGGGGGTGCTCGGGGATTGCACCACAGCAGCGCTTTCTCACCTGTGTCCCACACGGTAGAGCTGTCCATGTGTCAGGGGGTATGGGGCTGCTATAGGAGTTCTTGCGTTTAACAGGGTACATCACACAAAAGAGACAAAGGAATGGATATCTTGAAAGAGAAGTGTCAAAGGAAGCTTGGGTCTGATGAAAGGTTGAGACCACCAAACAGAATACAGGTCATATCTTGCCTAAATAGCACCAAAAGGTAGGACATCCATTTCATAGATATGTGTGGGGTTTTTTTCTTGGTTACAGAGCATTTCGGCAGTGAATCCTGTAGGACAGACAGCGACTCATGTGGGTTAGATCGCAAAGGGGTCAAGTTCATCTTATGCTTGGCGGTGCAAGTGCCCATCAGCCCTAGTCCAACAGAAGCACTAGTTCCCTACCAACCATGACTGGCATTTTGCAGCAAAACCCCACCTTTCTAGGTACAGACAGGGACAACATCGCCCAACTCAAATGATGGTTCTCAAGTCCTGAAAATATCTGAAGCTGCTCTGCTATGGACAAGGCGAGCACAGTTCCTTGTTTGGTTTGTCCTGTGCTTCTATTTATGTGCATGAAAAAATGAAACGCAACCTCAGCTGAGAAGCACATGGTATATTCCTGCATTAAGGAAAAGTATGGAAACACACAGAGATAATAACTCTTCCAACAAGAAGGAAATTAATAACCCCAGAAATGATATACAGCCTCTTAATGCAACAGCCCTTTTCCTTGGATAAATGTAGGTTTTGGAATGGTTTCTCCCCTTGAACATTGTTTTTTCTCCAATCCTCTAATCCCCACTCTCTCCTCCGCCTCCACTCTCACTTCCTTTGTCCTGACTCCTCTGTGGCTGCTGCCATTCAGATGAGCAACGGGACCCCTCCACGCACAGTGGCGAGGCTCCGGCCAGCACGCAGCTCCCTGCAACGCACGCTGAGAGGCCGCAGTCAGCTCCCAGCCTGCTCCAACTTACCCAAGCTCCAGCACGTCTAACAGGCACGCTTTTATTAACTGTTGTCCATTTTCTTGCCAATCTCGAGCCTGATCCAAAGCCCCTCAAGTCAACAGGAGTCTCTCCCTGTCAAAAACTCTTTTGATCCCTCAGCGCTGCTTACAGAGTTTTCTTTCTCTCAGAAAACTTCCTGACATTTATTATTTTAATTTAATGCATTGTAAAAATGAATTATGAATTCTGATATATTTTGGAGAAACTCTGCAAAACATATGAAGTCACCAACTGAAATATAAATCACGTGTCCTTTGTTGCTGCTTTCAGAATAAGATTTTATCTGTGTGCTTATTAGCTCCTTCCAGGCCAAACTGTTTTCGCAGTGCTTACTCATGCGAGTGATTGTAGAGGAGGCAGTCCAGATCTTTTTGGGGGTAGCAGCTCGCCAGTGCAAACCAATTGTTTCCAACTGGGCTTTCATTATAAAGCTTTCCTCCTTTTAGGGGGGAATCTTCTTTTTTTTTTAACCTGCTCTTCCAAACCCTGTCTTTACCTTCAAGACCTGCTCTGAAAAGCGAGATGTAGAGCCATGAGGGTCATCTATATCCAGCTTTCAACCAGTTTGGACAATGTCATGTTGATCGGTTAGATGTTGCCTCCCCTTTTCCAGCACTGCCCTGCTGATCCATAAACAAGCAATCCATAGTAGTGATAGAGGTCAGGCACTGTTGACCTGTGTCTTCCAAGCACCCATGACCTCCGCTGCTTTTTGCTTTTCCCCCAGCTATGAGTGACAAGAGAGGACCTCGAGCAGCATCTGGCCCACCAGCAATGGGTTAAGATCACTCAACAGCAGAGAGATTTGACTACTAGTAAAGAGATCCCAACATCTGTTACGGCCAGAATGGCTCTGAGCCATTCTTGGTTACTTTCAAGAAAATTGCAGTTGCGCTTATTTATTTTCTCAAGTCAGGTTTGCTTTTGTGTTTCCACTGCAGTTGTGGCTCTGACATTGCATCCAAGCTTCTGACGCCAGGGAAAGTCCTGAACTTTACAGGCCTGCTACGAAGGGCAGTTTCAGGCATTCCTACTGGGATGTGGGAAATGACAAGGCTTATCTCCAGCCACATGTATGTATGAACACATATGCACGTCTGGAGATCATCCATCTGCTAAAACCTCTGCTACTTCTTCATGTCAGACCAACATCTACACATCATAGCGCACTCACCCCATTAGCATCTTGTTTACATTAAATATAGGTACATATGTGTCTACCTACACATACAGAGCCCGTGACTGAGATGGTATCTAGTGGTATTAGCATTGAGCTCCTGACTGCCAGCCCCTCTGCTAAAAATAGTGACAACCTTTGTGGCCATCCTCAGAGGTATAAAGATTTACTACCCAATTAAGCCTTTTTGGAGTGCTGAGGATTGACTGATTAACATTTAGAAGTGTCTTATATAAGTTAAAATTCTGGTTTATAAAGGCACACCTACTTTATAAAGTTCCTTAAATATTAAGCTTTAACAAAAACATTGGCTGCAGGTAATGTAAGAGAATTGTTATTATTTCCCCTGGGGTTGATGTTTTACTACCTTGGAGACAGTCAGCATTTGCATTAGATATAGATCATAAAGACACACGCACAGTAATTTATATTGTTTATGATTACAGCTCAGGCATTCCCTTCAGCTTCATCTTGCAAAGGAACCCACACTTTCCCAGCAAGGTGCCTGGTGAACTGTAGCTCCACCGAGCCGACGCTAATGGAAATGGTGTCACTGCTCACCAGGCTCGGTGGACCAGAAAGTCCTCTCTAGACCAGCTCTGATAGCATCCCACTCCCATTTATTCCTAGTGTCTCTTACACACTGAGTCAGGCTGTACCCGCCCTGAGGGGGAGAGGCAAGACAGGGGCACAACTTGTCTTTCTGTTTAAGAGACCAGCTTTTCCCCCTGCCATGATGCTGTCCCCTCGCGCTCTCATTGCTCAGCGCTGGGAGAGCCTGGAGGGTGAACCTGGGGCTGATACACCCTGCTCATTACTGACCTGGGAAGGTGGAGATGGGCAGAACAAGCCTTTAATTATCTTTCCAGGTGTTGTTAAACCCAGTGGTGTTGCAAACCCAGGGGAAAAGCAGGGTGTTATTACAGAGATTGGTAAAACAAGCAGGGAAACAGCAGAAGTTGCTGCAGGCTGGACAAAGACATCAGCAAAGAGCAGAAGACCCATCCTGCATGCCTTGCATGGGGAGATGGGGTTTTGGTGCAGGAAGGGTGAGGGGACATGGATGCAGCCTATGGTTTAGGATTCCCCATCCATCACTGGCAGGTGAAGTCAGTCAAGCATTGTCTTTGTTAACAGCAGCCTCTCTCAACATGGATGTGCTTCCACTTGGATAAGTTGACATTTTTCTACCCTAGAAACATCCCATTATACCAGGCAATCCCAGCCTTGTGGAAACATTTTCCAGCAGCTGTGCTGGTGGGAGAAGACGGTCTTCTAGATCACCCACAGCTGCCCTCCCTCCAACCATCCAGGTCCACCAGTAGAGCAGCTTATCTGGGTGACCACCAACTCTTTTCTTACCCAAAGGCTGCACCTTTCCATATCTCTGAAAGCCATAGCTACCTAAAGGTTATAGCACAGACACAGCCTCTGGGAGTGGAGGGTCTTGGTGAATCTCCAACCTGCAGATTTAGGTGCCCAGATCCAAACCCAAGGTCTGTTACACAGAAAAGCAATTAATTCACCCTTTTTTTCTTAGGACATGGGAATCCTTACCCTCCTCCTTCTCTCCTCACACACCAGCCACACACTGAAGATCACATCCACAGCATAAGAAGGGGAATATAATCTAGGGAAGCCTCACCAGGAATGAAGTTGATTCTCCACCCCAAGACCACCAGGGGAAGAAGATCCAGGGAGCACAGCCACAGCAGAGGCAAACAGCTCCCCATACCCATTAACTGATTTGCCCTTTGGAAAGGACAACTGGTACATGCATTTTAAAGTGTTACAAGCTTTCTACAGAGTCATGCCTTGGAGTGATGATTTACACCCTTAAGGATGGCATATTTATCATCTGTGCTGGCAGCCTTTCCCCTCTGGCTAACGTTTTCAGAAAATTTCCATCTACAGCCCCTGCTGATTTCCACTTATGAAATCTGCTGCTTCAGGGCTTCTGTAGGACACAACAAGGCCATCAACACAACCTTTAAGTAAAGGTTTCATCTGCATCACACAAGGTTATTCCTTTCAGTGGAAAGGGAAGGGGAGTGTGACTTGGTGATATTAGGAGGGCTTCTGATTTACGCTTTTCACACACCCCTCCCAGCTGAATAGCTAATGTGATATCAAGAGCAAAGCATGAAGTCCAGCCCACCTCAGGTCCTCGTTTTATGTGACTTCCCAGCTTAGAGGTTAAAGGGAAAACCTGTGTGCTTCACCTGTCCCTTAACCTGCAAATAGCTTGGGGTACATTTGGCCTAAGAGGGCTGTGGAGTAGGAGATATAAGAAATACAACTGATTTGACATATAGAAGAAAACTTTGGCCACATCAAAGGTGATGGCAAAATCATAGAATCACAGAGTCATAGAATCATGGAATGGTTTGGGTTCAAGGGACCTTAATGATCACCTAGTTCCAACCCCACTGCCATGGGCAGGGACACCTTCCACTAGACAGGGTTGCTGAAAGCCCCGTCCAACCTGGCCTTAAACATTTCCAGGAATGGGGCATCCACAACTTCTCTGGGCCTCTCCACCCTCACAGTCAAGAATTTCTCCCTTATATCTAATCTAAATCTACCCTCTTTCAGGTTAAAGCCTTTAACCGTTCTTATCGCTACATGCCCTTGTAAAAAGATCCTCTCCAGCTTTCTTGTAGGCCCCCTTCAGGTACTGGAAGGATGCTATAAGGTCTCCTTGGAGCCTTCTCTTCTCTAGGCTGAGCAACCTGAACTCTCTCAGCCCTTCCTTATACGGGAGGTGCTCCAGCCCCCGATCATCTTCGTGGCCCTTGTCTGGACTTGCTCCAACAGGTCCATGTCTTTCTTATGTTGGGAACCCCAGAGCTGAATGCAGTAAACCAGGTGGCGTCTCAGGAGAATGGAGTAGAGGGGCAGAATCATCTCCCTTGACCTGCTGGCCACACTTCTTTTGATGCAGGATATGGTTGGCTTTCTAGACTGCGAACACACATTGCCAGGTCTGTTGATCTTCTCATCAACCAACACCCCCCAAGTCCTTCTCTACAGGGCTGCTCTTGAACCGTTCTTCACCCAGCCCGTATGTGTGCTTGGGATTGCCCTGACCAATGTGCAGGGCCTTGCACTTGGCCTTGTTGAAGTTCATGAGGCTCACACGGGCCCACCTCTCTGGCCTGTCAAGGTCCCTCTGGATGGCATCCCTTCCCTCCAGCGTGTCACGGGGACCACACAGCTTGGTGTCAGGGGCAGACTTGCTGAGGGCGCACTCAATTGCACTGTCCATGTTGCCAACAAAGATGTTAAACAGCGCCAGTCCCAATACCGACCCCTGAGGAATGCCACTCATCACTGGTCTCCACTTGGACATGGAGATGTTGACTGAAAGTCTTTGAGCATGAGCATCCAGCCAATTCCTCATCCAGTGAGTGGCCCATCTGCCAAATCCATATCTCTTCAATTCAGAGACAAGGGTGTTGTCTGGGGCAGTGTCCAGTGCTTTGCACAAGTCCAGGTAGATGATGCCAGTTTGCTCTTCCCTTATCCACCAATGCTGCAACCCCACTGTAGAAGGCCACCAGAATTGTCAGGCATGATTTGCCCTTAGCAAAGCCATGATGGCTGTCGCCAGTCACCTCTTTATTTTCCATGTGCCTTAGCATAGTCTCCAGGAGGATCTGCTCCATGATCTTGCCAGGCACAGAGGTGAGACTGACCGGCCTGTAGTCCCCTGGAATCTTCATTTTTTTCCCTTTTTAAACATAAGGGTTATGTTTCCCCTTTTTCAGTCAGTGGGAACTTCACCAGACTGCCACAACTCCTCAAATATGATGAACAGTGGCTTAGCAACTTCATCCTCCAGTTCCTTCAGGACCTGCGGATACATCTCATTAGGTCCCATGGACTTGGGCAACTTCAGGTTCCCCAGACGATCTCAGATCTGATCTTCTCCTACAGTGCGTGGTTCTTCATTCTCCCAGTCCCTGCCTTTGCCTTCTGCAACTTGGGCGGTTTAGTTTGAGCACTTGCCAGTGAAGATTGAAGCAAAAAAAGTCATTTAATGCCTCAGCATTCTCCATACCCTGGGTAACCAGATCTCCCGTTTCCTTCTGGAGAGGACCCACATTTTCCCTAGTCTTCCTTGTATCACCGACATACATATAGAAGCTTTCCTTGTTGCTCTTGATGTCACTGGACAGATTTAATTCTATCAGGGTTTTAGCTTTCCTAACCTGATCCCTGGCTGCTCAGACAATTTCTCTATATTCCTCCCAGGTTACCTGTCCTTGTTCCAACCCTCTGTCAGCTTCCTTTTTGTGTTTGAGTTTGTCCAGGAGCTCCTGGTTCATCCACGCAGGCCTCCTGGAATTTTTGCCTGACTCTTCTTTGTTGGGATGCATCGCTCCTGAGCTTGGAGGAGGTGATCCTGGAATATTAACCAGCTTTCTTGAGCCCCTCTTCCCTCCAGAGCTTTATGCCATGGTACCCTACCAGGCAGGTCCCTGAAGAGGCCAAAGTCTGCTCTCCTGAAGTGCAGGGTAGTGAGCTTGTTGTGTGCCCTCCTCGGTGCCCTAAGGATCTTGAACTCCACCATTTCATGGTCACTGCAGCCAGGGCTGCCCTTGAGCTTCACATTCCCCACCAGCCCCTCCGGTTGGTGAGAACAAGGTCCAGCATAGCACCTCTCCTTGTTGACTCCTCTAACACTTGGAGAAGGAACTTACCAACACATTCCAGGAATCTCCAGGATTGCTTGTGTCCTGCTGTGCTGTCCTTCCAACAGATATGAGGACCAGGGCTTGTGAATGTGAAGCTGCTCCAGTCTGTCTATAGAGAACCTCATCTGCTCAGTCTTCCTGGTCGGGTGGCCTGTAGCAGACACCCACTATAACGTCACCTGTCCCTGCCCTCCCTTTAATCCTGACCCATGAGCTCTCGGTTGGCTCCTCATCCACCCCCAGGTGGAGATCCATGCACTGCAGCTGGTCATTGACATAGAGTTGTGGTGGAGGCTCTGCTGTGCGGTGGACTGCCTGTCTTCCACCCACCCAGGGGCATCTGCAGTGACTGCAGATCAGCCCTGTCGTGTCTGTAGGGCCATTTCTTCCTCCCACTGGTGCCCTTTCCATGAGTGACCCTACCGATCCTCACAGTACTACTGGCCTTGGCAAGGGTATGCCCCACCAGACCACAGGTACAGCAGGTCACTAAGACCCTGTGAGCTGTATTTCTGCTGCAACGGGTGGCTGGAGAAAGTTGGGCTGGGTCGTTGTGTCTTTCTAATGATTCAGCAACACTTCTATAGGGAAACTAGGGGAGTCTAAGGGTACGATGGGGCTCCCATACAGTGCTGTGTCTGGGCTGGCACACTCAGCCCCAGCCGCTCAGCTCTGCAGCTCCTTGTTGCCCAGAGCTCCACCCTAACTCACTCTTATGACTCTAAAAACTCTGTCTTAGTTAGCCTTGCATAATTCATTTTGAGGGATGAGAACATGTATTTCTCTGAGTCTTCTCCCTTTCAGTTACAGCAAAATTTTCAGCTCAAACTCTCACCAGAAAGCTCAAGAACTGCAGATATATTTTTTTTCTGTTAAAATTTCACAGAGCCTTTTGTCCAAATTAGCTGGCAATGTGTGAATGGGATAGCTTGGGAGAGCTGGAGTCATCAAATATTTGGGCGAGGGGGGGCTTCATGGGCTGTGGTGCTCCTTGCAAGCTAATCTGAGGGATGCCTTAGATCTTCAGACCATCGAGCGCAGGGAAAGCCATGACCCGCTGCCTCTTTCATTTCTGTCCTGATGCACTTTGCATATTTGGTTTTGTCTCACTTGGGTGTGATCCAAGCACACATCCTTGAAACGAAACAAACCCACACTGTCTGATCATCCCTTTGCTCTTGGGAGCTGGGAGCTTGCTCTGCTCCGTGTGTCATTTCAGAAAGAGCA
The DNA here is from genome assembly GCF_949628215.1 of Phalacrocorax aristotelis. Taxonomy (NCBI): domain Eukaryota; kingdom Metazoa; phylum Chordata; class Aves; order Suliformes; family Phalacrocoracidae; genus Phalacrocorax; species Phalacrocorax aristotelis. Next base: position 3,458,230 of record NC_134276.1, read on the forward strand.
CCCAAAGATTTTTAACTTCTTATGAGCTGAAAGCGGGTATTAAGAAAAGGCTGGAGCGAGTGGAATCCATTTGAAGGAGATGCCAGCATCACTCCCCTCTGCAAACAGGCTGCCCTCGGCCACAAAGCCAGCCCGTCCTGCAGCTCCTGCTGAGCTGGGTGGGCCAGGCTCCCTGTCTCCGTCTGCATGCTCAAGTAGATCTTTCATCTGCCTCCGGGTGAAAAGCAAAGTGTCACCTCATCTGTGGAGAATTTATATTCAAATTATACAGGGCTCCTAGCAGCCAAGAGACTGCAACGGCAGCTGGCAGCCTATTGCTCTCTCTGCGGGACTTCTGTGCTGCAAGTATGTACCCGCCGTGCCAAGCGTTGCGACTTGTGGCTTCCCACTGCTGGAGTAATTCGGAGTACAGGCGTCCATCCGTGTCACATAAATATTGCAGCTGGAATAACTGCAGATACATACGTATTAGGGTATAGCAGGTCGTGGGTGCAGAGCACCCTCCCCAGCCCCTGGGTGGGTCAAGCAAGGACACCTTCCTGTTGCATGTTGTGCACAAGAACATCCCTCCTCTCCCTGCTGCCGGCGTGCCTCAGCTGAGGTCTCACCCCTTTTGAATACACTTAGAAAAGCTTGAAACTGCAAATCTAGGTATTTGCTGGGGTCTCATCCAGCACCAAAAGCCCCTGCAAAGGAGCTAACCTCTTTGGGGCTCCGGACCCTCCAGTATTGCTGCCTGCCCTCCAGAGGTGGAGGCAGAAGGCTCTCAGGAGCTGGCAGCAGCCCTCCTCACCTCAGCCACACCTGTACCAGCAGGACATCAAGGACCCTTTTCACATCCCCCATGAAAACCATGTCAGTTACAGTGCACGTAAAGTATTTATCTGACCCCTTTCTTTCTACTATAGCACAGGGGAGCAGGGGGCGAAAAGGGATTTCACCCTGGGTAAAAGAACAGCCAAGCAGAGGCCCCAGGGACCGGCTTGTTGGCAGGACTGTGGGCCACAGATGCGAGTCCAGCTTTCTGGCACCAGTCTGGCAGAATATCCCAAAACGCTGTCTGCTGGTAAAGGTGTTTATCTGCATTACTGAGGCTGTGCTCTGAGCTGCTGGAGGAGCCTCCTGACTGCAGAGGGAGCTTGAGGAGACCACATTAGGTCTTCAAATGCTGGATGAGACCACAGTGGGTCTTTGAACGCTGGATGCTGATGGAGCTGTTTACAGTAGCCAAAACAGGCTTGTTCCCTCTCCTTCTTTCTCCCTCTCCTCTTTTGGGTTTTGTTTAGGTGATTACCCATGAAGCCTGGAAGATGCATTTCTGAGCCTTCTTGGCAAAAAAAAACCCAAGTTGTAAACAGTGGGGGAGAAGCAGAACATAACAACAGCATCTTAAAACAAAAGAAAAAAAAAGCAAGCTGACAGTACCCACTACGCGAGGTGATTAAGAAAAATTGTGGAGTAAACGCGTATCCATGTATATTGCTGGTTTATCAATCAGATTGCAACATGGAGGGGAAGGCAGCAGGAGGGGAGAAAGATTTCTCATCTCAGCTTCTCTGGCAGCCACCAGCTGCTGTTTATGAAACCCGGGAAATGTACAACACGCTTTACAAGACGCACGTGCTGAAGGCTCTGGGCCAGGGGAGGGTCTGTGGATGCAGATCCTACTGCTCCAACACCACTTTATCTGCGGGACACCTGGAAATTGGTCCCACTAGCTGCAGAGTGTGCGGGCTGCGGGTTGCAGACTCATCCCTGCAGCAGAGAGGGAAAGAGTAAAAATGTCAAGAGCTCATTAAAAATATAGAAGCAGAGGGAGTGTGAATGTGAAGAGCCTGTAGGAAGTGTGTTAGTCCAAGTTACTGAATCCTAGAGCAAACAACTGCTCCATAACCCGTGTTTCAGTGGAGAGAGGTGGAAACCTTCACATCGTCAAGTTTAGCGGCTCTGAGTTCTCACCTGGGGCCGGGCTGCTGACCCAGACTGACCATATGAAAGAGGAGATGCCAGAGAGAGTTAAATCAAAAAACCTCAGCCAAGCTCGTGAGCAGGCTGATTTCCACCTTCAGCCACCAACTTCAAGCTGGAGAAAGCCCAGGGGACGTATGTGACTCCTCAGCTAGGAGAAATAGTGCAAGGGTTCATGATGCAAAACTAGAGGTACCCCAAGAGAAGGCGGACGGAGTAAGGGAGAGAAGTTGTTTGGTTTCAGGATTTTATTTAGATGCCTCAGGGCCAAGCATAATACTTAAATCCATTTTTTTCCAGGCCATTTGGGTCTGAGGTTTCCATTCAGGACCCTCATCTCAGGGTAGGGTTTATCCCTTCCGGCCCTTCCCTCTGCAGAATACATTTTGGTTTGCGGTTGGCACCACATCAAACACTATCCAGCACCTGATCTGAAGTAAAACATTAAGAATCGGATACAGCCGGACTTGAAACAACTCCATCATTATTACAGCAGAAAAACTCCCTGGTGACATTAATGAGCTCTTTGAAGGGGGCTACCATCAGTTAATCTCCCTGTGCCCTGCAGAGTGAGCCGGGCGAAGAGGGAAGATGCTTCAGTTTCTCCAGAACAACTGCTGCAAAGCGAGCAATTATCCACTGATGAAATGTAGCCACAGCCAAGGATGGGGAGCCGGGGGAGCCCTAGTGTGATAGTTCACATTTCCTCAGGCAACGATTTCAACACAGCACATTTTTGTTGTCACTGGCGTTCAAGAGCCTCCAGAAGAGGGGATTACGGGGTGGGATAAGGCTTGCCTGCTTGTCTGATAAAGCCTAGCTGGAGATAAGGGCTCCTTACAAGTCTAATTTTAAAACTGGCCCTGTCGCCCTTTGCTTCTCTTGATTCAGAGCTGATTGGCACTGCCTGAGTAAAAGAGCTAAGAAATAGGCAAAGGGGCTGGGGAGGGCTGGAGGTCCACCTCCTCCTTTCCACCCAAGCCACAAAATGAGTACCCATGGCTTGAAGCATCTTGAGATGCCATGCTCTTCCACTTGAACAGCCACAGGAGCCAGAAAACTCTTCTCCCAGCATGGATGCCAGGTACCTGGGGCTCTGGACCTGCCTTCTCCAGCCACACCACCGATTTTTGGAAAGCTGAAGGATCTGTGGGGCACACACGCAAAACACTTGGGTGGATGGAGCCCTACTCACCTCTCCTGGCCCAGCACCAGATTATCCATGCCTCAGGGCTTCCCTGTGACTTTATTTAGCTCATGATGAGGCTGGAGCATCCCCAGCCAGGGCCTGTGCTAGGATATGTGAGAGGTGTTCAGCCTGGCCCTGGAGCAAAACCAGGGCAGTACTTCCATCCAGAGGCTGAGGTTAAGCAGAGCTTATCCATGTGAGCCTCAAGAATTGCCTTTTATTTATCTACCCTTGTTTTAAGTGCTCTGAACAGGAACCCCAGCGTACTCTCCCCAGAAAAAGCTGCCTCCCTGTCCTAGCCAGCTTCAGAGACAGAGAAGTTCATCCCACCATCTCCGTCCTCACACTTGGAATACTCAGAGGTATCACACCACTCCTGAGCGTTATTGCATTGAGATGGGGAAGATGGTCAGCTGCTGTAAACACCTACAGCCCCAACGATGGCGATGGAAAACCATGATTTACCCATAGGTGACAACAGTCATCTGCTTTAAAGCATGGTTTTGGGAACAAAGCTGTGCCTCTGCTCTATGGCTCCCTCTTGCCTTGCATAATTAGCCACTAGTGGGAAGGGATAGGGAGAGGGGACAAGATGGGAGAAGAGAGGGAAAAGGGAAGGGGAATGGGAAGGAGAAAGGGAAGAGGAAGGGAAAAGCGAAGGGAAGGCAAAGAAAAGCATGCAGTCAAGGTTACTAACGGTATATTAAAGCTGGAAGGCAGTAATGTTCAGTATGGTATAGTTTGGAGAGGTCAGCAATGAACCTCCTGTACGTAAATCCCGCCATGCCTGCCTCCTCATGCTTTGACTGTCAAACGTGATTGCTAAAACATGCAAGCCATGAACACTGACCCCTGGCTACTTCACGTACCTCATTAAAACTGTGTCCTGAAACTCAGTTAATGGAGGAAACTGTTTAACCATCAGAAGGTGCCAGGGAAGTCCCAGGAGACATGCCATGGGCTCAGTGGGTGGTGATGTCTTCCTGGGCTCCGGGAGAGGTGAGTAATGAGGGACCTGGAGAGGTGATGGAACATGGATGGGAGCAAAGAGGAGCTGAGTGAGTTGAGACTGCGAAAGGGGATGGGATAGATCCCCTTTACAAACTTCTGCATAGGTCAGTAAATGGGCAGGAGACCCTGATCGGGCTGATGTGCCATCCCAACCAGCCGTTACGCACTACTGGTAGGGCACCAAGCACAGACCTATCAGGCTGGTACGTACACGGTGCAGGGGTTCATTGGTGCATCACTGGCACGTAGCTGCACATCAGGGCTCGGAAAGCCACAGCTGCTCTGGTGGGGTGCAGCCATGGCTCATCCTCCATCGGCTTGGGCCTGGGCTCAGCTGTGTCTGTAGGAGCGATATTTTGTGATTAACAAAATTCTCATTACCCAGTTTTGGATTTCAGCAGGACCCTGCTGTGATCCCTGGCAGTGGTCAGGATTTCAGCTCTGAAGCATGCCAGCAGGCCAGCGGTTAGCCGATGCAGCAAAGACCCCGGGCTAGAGATGAGCGTGCCCATGGCCTATGCATTCGATCACCAGCACAACTGCTGGCTGTTCCTGCAGGAAAGGCTTTTATCCCCAGATCTTCTGGACCCAAATGATCTTTTCAGACACACTCACACAATTTTAGCAGAAACTGGTTCCAATGCAACCTAAAAAAGCAGTTGTATATCTACATGACTAGAGGACACACAAAGTCATATATTCACATGAGCAGCAGAAACTCATTGATTTAGAATTATGCCTTCCTTTATAACTTTCCCATGCAAGCTTTCGAAAGAAAACTGGGCTTGAAGAACTGTCATAAGCCTTTCAAGAGCCGACAAGTATCCAGAAATGTGTCTGCTTCTCCGAACGATCCACCCTGCTTAGTCTGAAAAAAACCCCAGGGTATTCCAGCAACAGTTGTGCCACGATTTCCCATCTCTATTTCGGCACAAACTCAAGATTTGCCCTCTGATGGTCTCGAAGCCTTCTCATAATATTTGAAGAGCAGCCCCAGTGCAGACTGTCAGCTCATGTGGCCCTTTGAAAAGTCAGTCTCAGACTTGTCCTTCAGACCATTTCCAGGAGGAGACACGTTTTTGCCTCCTCCAATTCCTGCTGCCAAGTTTTCTTTGTTTCGTATTTCAGTCTGCTCTCCAGAATTGCTGTGCACTATACAATGTGGTCACAAGAAAGTTGCCTTTGACTGGTGAATAGAGTGACATTTGTGCATGAGAAAGGAACACTTTGGGTTGTTTCAGGGGAAAGGAGGCTACGGGAGGCCAAAATTTACTATTGATTAATACGATGGAACCAAACATAGGGTCTTTCCATAACCCTCTGGTTTTCCCTTACATTCCTTGGCATACCCACAGGATGGGCAATTTTTCCTCATCAAGCTTTCATTTGCAGACCTCCTAAGACAATTTTGGAGGGGGAGGGGGTGTAGTTGGCCTTCCCATATCTCTTCTGGCCCAATGCTTTTTCAATCAATGTGAATCACCACAAGTTACCCCCTGCCACCCCAATAAGAGGTGGATCCAGCAGCCCAGGCTCTAACACAGCACAGTCAGTCAACAAGGGCTGAAGGCTGAAACCCCCACTGCCCCAAAGCCAACACAGCTTGGCACAGATTTTGATATAAATGCCATAGATCTGTGGCATAGATTTTCAGGCAGAGAAGAAAAGGCGGCTTCTTTCCCCACTGACTGCAGGGGCTTTTCATGGCCACCACTGCATGCCCTCAGAAGGGTTAGCAGCAGTGGGTGGAACCGCGTTGATGGGCGCATTTATCTTTATAATACTAAAAAACAATAAAGTCTGTCTTTCCTTCTGCAGCCTTGACCCTGGAGCACTCAACGCCAAGCTGTAACGGGAAGAAACAGAGAAGGGGACATGGGACAGCTGGACCATGCCCAAAAATCTAGGGAAAATCACTAGTTTCAAACCCAATAGCTTTGGGGAGGGAATAGGATTTGCTTCTAAGGCACTGCTTCTGCTTCTAGGGCAGTGCTTCTAAAACACTGCTCCCTGAAAGGACCCATTCCCAGGGGGCCCGACCTTGTGTTTCCACACCTAAGGCACTTGATTGGTTTCCCGACCATTGGCTCTGCTGTGTTCAACTGTTGCAAAAGCCTTGACAAGGCAAGCTGAAAAGAATCCCCCCAGAAACACCTTAGGGAACATCCCATTGCTTTTAAAATAAGACAGGTCAGAGTAAGAGAAAATACACGGTGAGGAGCAATTCTGCCTCAGCAAGACAAATGGATCGAAATTCTCTTAGGTCTTTTCCAGCTCTCACTGCTGGGAAACTTGAGCCTAGACCGCAGATGCTTTATAGCTCTTGATGTCTCCTGTGCCGTGGAGTCACATAGATTTACCCTGGCTGAAGATATGGCCCTTGTGTTGGAGCCAGTTGAGGAGCAAGTGTGTCCTCTAAAACATCTCACAACTTATTGGTGTCACCACAAGTGAGTGGGACACAGTGTTGTGGTTAAGGGCAGCCCTTGCCTTTGGGATAGTGGGGTTCCCTTCATTTCACAATCCTCAGTAAAATCTTTCTGAGCCTTTCTGAGTCTTATTTTTTTCCTGGGATAAGTGTCGATGATACATATATCAGCCCTACAACATTCAGCAGCAGGAAGGGTGTCGCACTTTGTGCCGTCACCTGCAGAGGGAATTCCCTTGGCTGTCCCCAAAGTTGAAAAGACAGGCAATACGAATGTGAAAAGTAACATGTGGGGAGACAATCTTGGCAATCTGGCCACCCCATAATTTTGTGATGCGAGTTGTGAGAAACTATTGCATAAATGTGTGCTGCAATCCTCCTTTTTATAAGGAAATTTAACAAAGTGGAGGTTTTGAGATCCTCACCAACTGAAAAAGCTGCATGGGGTGCAGCAAATGTGATGCACGTGCTTCTTGCTTTTCCTACCTCTGCTCCTGATTCGGTCTGTGGCCAGGCATTGCCCCCCTAAACATTTCCCCAGTCCTGTGAGTGTGACTCTGCTGCAGAACCAGGTGGGCGCTGCCAGCCCCTCACGTCCCGATGTCAGTCATCCCATGGGCAAACCCTAAATGTTATCCCCAAAAGCAGTGGATGAAGCAATATTCAAGTCATGCTTTAAGACAGTAACAGCAATGAAGGAGGTTCCCCCCCAGCTTGCCAAACTGGACATATTCCAGAGGTGCATCCTCAGATGAGGTGCTCTTGCTGGCATCCTTTGCCTTAACTCCCAGCTACCTTTTTTCACACACATCTTTGCCTAGGCTCCCCCTGATTTCTGTCTCGGCCCAGCACTTTTGCCAGCAGGACTCATCTTCCTTCTTGGAAATCTCAGAGGAGGCAAGTCTTGCTTTATATGGGTGATGTTGAGAGGCACTGCAATGGAGATCATTAATTGGGTCTTCTGAAACAGTCCAGAGCTTGACAGCCTAAATAGATCAAAAATTTACAGTGGTCGTACCAAAGAGAGCACTTGGTCTGATTTGGATGCCACTGAGCTGTCCTGAATGCAGCCAGAGAGGGAAGAGGGGCTCATTGTATGTTTATACTTTTATTTGACCCCAACCTGAGGAGCTCCCTGACTTCTGCACTACACCCACCTGCCCCTTCCCATGCCAGATTGAGCTGCTGCTTCTTATCAAGGTCCTCAAGTCTAAGGTCTTCTCTGGGTCACCAGGTTAAACTGTGTATTTCATTATGGCAGGGCATGGGGATACTGCAAGTTAGAAGCATTCAACAGTAGGACCGTAATTAATTCTGCATATCTCAACGTGGTGGACACATACCCATGTACATTTGGGCTCAAAACTTGGCCTACTTTCACCTCTCCATACCAAGGGCAGATTCCACCTCCCACAGCTTCTTCTTACCAGTTATCTTTCTTCTTGGTTTGGGGAACAGGGGCTTCATCTTGGGTCTGGTCAGAGGAAACAAAACAGCTCCAGGGACCTGTTTCAGTGTGGGTCTGTCCATATTTGCTAAGTGCAAACACAGGAACGAGCTGCAGCCCACAGCTCAGCAAAGTCCAACCAGCACACAAATTATGGGAAGTAAATCGCTCATATGTGTGGGACATACAACTTCCTCGCAGAGAAATTAATTTTTGACCTTCTGCTAAATGCTAAATACATTCTTGTGTTTGGGAGAGGGTTGGGATTTCTTTAACTTTATCCAGATGAAGAGTATTAAGCAAGGGGCATAGGCAGTGAATATTTCTCTCGAAGACTTTCCAGGCGGGTGTCTCAAGCTCGTCCTCTGCAGTGGGCTCAGCAAAGTGGGCTCAATCTCTTTCTTTTCCAACTCTTGTGATTGCACTTGTGTTTCTGCTCTGGAACCTCTAAGCACCAACAGGACGGAAGAGGATAGTGCCAAAAGACATCGCAGGTGAAAGAAATAGTCCATGGATGAAGGTGTTAGAAATGTTGAACTCCTTCTGGGTGAGCATTTATAAATTATTGCCTTGACATTATGGTTTGCAGACCTGGGAGCATGCCGACGGGCAGTGCCCAGTCCAGCATTAGGACCAGGCAGGAGGTCTGCCATGAAGCAAGTGGGAACAAGACTTCACCCTCCACCCAAGAGCTGCGTGGACTGAGCTTTGCTCTCAGCTGGGCACATCCAGAGCTCTCCTCTGCATTTCAACCCACCTTACCCTCACAGCGCCCTGTTTTGGCCTCCTGACTGTGCTTCAGCGAGGGGGGCTGCCGAGTTTGGACCAGACCCCTGAGCAATGCCATGTCCTGTCTCAGATGCTGGCAAGGAACAAATGCGTTGGGAAAACTGCAAGAAAAATCCAGAATAAGCAAACGTGGATCAATAGCAGGAATCTCTTTCTAACTTCCAGCAAATATTGACTTAAACCCCCAGAGCAGACGTGGACAAATATTGCCTCATCAGACCTTTTGGGGGGATTAAAAATGTCTTTTCAGTGGAAAAAGAAAATCTATGCTTTTTTTGTTTGCTTCTATTTGAATGTTCTGCTTTTTTTTGTTTTTGTTTTTGTCTGAAAAGTAAGCTCAAGTATTTTAATTTTTGGTCTCTGTGTTCAGAAATCCTCCCGTTACCCTCAAAGAAAAAACACCATGATACATTAAAAAGAAAACAACATTCCCTGTAAAAAAGCAATTGAAGCTTTACATCAGATTTGTACTGGAGAATGAAGATTTACCTCCCTTCAGAATCTGATTTTCTTTGCAACATGAAAACTAATTAATTTAATTCCTGATGCTCTCATTATCTGCATAAATATCCACTACTGTGGTGAGAATGTGCCAGGATCACAGCACATTATTACAGCATGTTTAATTTCTTCCTGAGCCCAATAATCTCCTAAATAATCAGTCTTGACATTTAAACAGGGAGGCATTTGTGGCAAGAAATACATGCAATGCCAAAGCTGGCTGAATAAACAGAAAAAGGCAAAAAAAATCTTGAAGTGCTACAAGGAAAAGGCTGAAATAGAGAGAGGGTGGGGGGGCTCAACCAATAACTTTTACATCTGTGTCAACTACCTGTAACACCAGAATGTTCAACTGCAGAAGAGTTATAACAATACAAACCAGTGGCTGGCAAAGCCATCATCTCACGGCTATTCGGTTCTCCTATCCCTGGGCTACTGCTAGGAAATGGGTTTAGCCTCTTCTTTGACTTCCCTGCAGCCACCATTGGCTTTCAGTGCCGTGCAGGTACATCGTCTTCTCCCCACCCCTTCCTCCGCAATATGCTTCTTTTCCCCTTTTAAATAAATTACCGTCTGTAGGATCATAGGATCAAAGAATCATTAAGGTTGGAAAAGTCCTCTAGGATGTTGTGATGTGTCACTCCTGCGGTGTAAATTAGAAGTGATTGACCTGCACATCTGAACCCAAAAAGACTACCAGACCGCAGCGCTGCCTGGTGGGAAACACATCTGCAGTCCACTTTCTGGTGGGTCAGAAAACCACTGCCACCACCACCACCACCACCGTAGACTGTTCCCTGCAGAGCCACTGGGGTCCCAGGGAGAGAGCGACAGCATCGCTCCCTTCCCCTGCAGCACATCCCTCCATCTCCAGCAGGCAGGAGGTCTCTGGGTGCCTGGTGGGTTACTGGATAGATGAAGTTACTGGGTAACAGGGTGCTGCTGGTCCTGGGTGAAGAAAGGCTCCAGGGCTACCGGTGCTAAATGCACAGAGGCAGACGCGTGACTTCTAAACCATGCTCCTCTCACGCGTGGTTTGCAACGGTTGCGACGGCCCATGCCATCCTCACAGCAGCCTCTGGTCTGTCGGGCTGTGCTGTGAACAGCTGCCATAGTTGCCTGGAGCACCCATAAATCTTAACGAGCAGCGGGTCTTCGATCCCAGGTGATCCCCATGAGGAAGCAGCTCCTGACGCTCGCCTGTGCGGAATTCACTTTCTCCTATTACATGTCCACTGGTCACAGCTAACATGGGCCTGGGCTTTCTCAGGTGCCGCTGTGTCAAGACTTGGGAGCCTTTAAACAACCCTGCACGGGCTGGTTGTGAATCTCAAACATCTCAACCTACTCCTGTTCAGGGCAGCTACTCCTCCTTCCCTACTCTCCTCTTATCAGCTCATCGTCACCCCTTTCTCATGGCCTCCTGCTTCATCCCCTTCTTTATCAGCACAGGCCACTTCTGTGGGACCCTCTTCCCCAACCCATCTCTAACCACTAACAGCCTCCAGGGGATTTAACCTGTGGAAATGAACTTCACTAACAATATACTAAACAATTGAAGTAAGAATTTGATTGACAAGTAGCAGCAGAGACCTGTCTCTGACCATGAGCCTGGAGGCAGGAATTTGCCACAGATATTTCAAATATCTAAATTCTGCCTCTTTTTTCCCTTTTAGTTGTCTAATTCCAAGATCTCAGCAAAGTTCAGTGGTGAGCGCTTGTCTCCTCAAATAGAACAACAAGGTTTTGAAACAAATAGAGCTCTTCTTGCCTGGGAGCTACACTCCACCTCAGACTTGTTGGGTCTTTGTGGAGAGGGTGAGTCACATAACTATGGGGTTTCTTACACTTTCCTTGGGAGTTTCTGGTGGTGACCAGTATTGAAGACAACATGTCAAAGTGGGTCAGAATAGCACAGCAGCTCCCTGGTCCCAGATATGTTTGTTACTAGTTTTGGTCATCTCTCCTACATTCTCCCCTTCTTAAAGCTGTATATGCTCCTCTGCACTCTGCGATGATCAAAGATCCCAGTCCCAGAAGGCCAACTGAAGATAATTTTGAATGATATCACCCAAGCCTCAACCCTATTCCTTCCTGTGGCAGACCCCGTAGACGTTAGCTGCCAACTCCCAGATAAATCCTCCTTCCAATAGCTCATGGGCTATTGAATTGTGGCAGCAGAGCTGGCAGGGTTACAGGACTTCCCTTGGACAGGACAGACAGGGTGATGGGGCAGAGACGATAAACATGACACCCAGACATGGGCAGTCATGATAACCCTACAGATGGCATCGCTGTAGTGATGGACCACAGAGGTTCTCCACATCTGCTACCCAATTTGAGGCAAAAAGCAGGACAGAAGTCTTCACACACAGCTCTGCTGTAAGGATGTCTCCTGCTAGGCAAGGTTTGTGGTAGGGAGAACGTTTCTTATTACACCAGTCTGCTACTGATTAGTAGACAAGGTTTCCATCACACCAGGCCTTCTGCAGGCCTGAAATAGAAGCAACAAAATTCTGTGGTGGTCACACTTCACTAGCAAGTGCTTGGAGTTTAACTAGATGTGTGAGTTGACTGAAAGAAAACAAAAGTTAAGTGCAAGCTGTTCAGGAATTAAAGGAGGAGGGTGGTAAGATGGTTATTTCCATGGGGAAAATAGGGAGTTTATCACCTGTGGTACATGGAGAGCTTGATGGAGGAGGGAGTTGTGATTCCTCAGGCAGCTTTATTTCTTAGTGAAAAAAACATTGTGAAGAAGAGAGAGAGGGCAGAAACGAGAAACTCATCAAGTGGCTTCCACCCTCCCAGACCTGGGTCGTACACTGGGTTTCCTCTACGGAAGAAGCCTCCCAACCAATGTCAAACTGGTGCAGAACAAAACAGTCAAAACACAGGAACTCTAATGCATTTTAACTGGGTTTTAAATTATCTTTAAGCATCACTATCTCAACTGTATGTCTTCTGATATTCTCTAAGCTAGTTAATTAAAATTATTCCAGTCAGAAGGGGTTTTTTTCAACACTATTTGAAGACTCCATCACAAAAGTCCCAGCTAGCTGCCAAGGGTCTGGGGAAGAAATGCCGTCCACCCGCTGCGTGCCTACGCCACTCTTTATTTATGGTAAACTTTGAGGAGCTGGGCTGAAACCAGGCACCAGGCTGATACCTGACACCAGCTCTGAGCCAGAGCCTGGCTGATTTACACTGGGGAACAAAGCCAAAGGGAAATACAACTGCATGAGGGGAAGGAGTTGGCACTGCAGTGTATGGGGGTATGCAATCAGCCAGCACCTTAATGGAGGCAGTCCATTTTGGAGTAATAATTTTGGTCCTCCTGTACCTTTTTTATTTTCCATGTGTTAACATAAAAACCTCCAATGGCCACTATCTGCTGTAATTTCACATTTCTCAAGGTCACTGACACCCAAAATGTGAAAGATTACGTCACTGCCTCCAGGCTTGGATCTCAATTACCCAACTGCAAACCTTGAGTGTTGCCAGTCGTCTCGCAGCAGACTCTGGCCTGTGAAGGCATTAAATAGGCCTGTGTGTGGCCAGGCAAGATGTGGAGCCCAAATATGTGTAATAGCTTTCAGATTTCATTGTATTCCCACACAAGCCTGTGCCCTGTATCTGCGCCATTAACCTCTGAACTCTGTTCCCACGACCATATCACCCATGTTTGGGACAAATACGACTCAAGAGATAAGCCACCTGGCGAACCCGCATTTGGGAGAAATACAGCTCAAGAGCTAAGCCACGTGGCCAACCTGGATACCTTGGTATCACCACCACAACACTGAGGGCTGGGAACACCTTAAACTATGATTTAGATAGCTTAGCTTCCCAATATTTGGCTTTCATAGAAGCTGTAAGCTGCAAAAGATTTTGACCTTTGTGTATGGGAAAGTGTTTAAAAAGTTTGCAAATCCTGCCCGGTTTTTGGAGGATGATAATGCAGTACTTTATAGTTCTGAGAGGGTTGTGTTTTTTTTTTAATGCTATGTTTGCATCAGGGACTTCCTTTGCTTTGTGTTGCTGGGCGTTGGGGGCGGGAGGTTGGTTTCGGGGAGCTAATGCTGCTGGCACGGAAGGCTGCAGCTGCTTGGTCTGGGACTGGAAAGGCTGAATCACTCTTTGCGTTGAAGTCCAAAACTTCCCACGAACTGGTCCCATCCCAGCAGGGGATGGAGCCTGACATTGTATGAAAAATCCCAAAGATGAGCAGGAGGAGAATTGAAGTGGGTTTATTACAGCTTTATTCTTCGACAAACTCCAGGCCAAGAAAAAACAAGACAGTACCCAAACCTGTCAGTGTTTAAGAGGTATTTGGGCAATACCCTTAACAACATACTTTAACTTTTGGTCAGCCCTAAACTGGTGAGGCAGTTGGACTAGATGATCACTGTAGGTCCCTTCCAATTGAAATAGCCTATTCTATTCTATTAGTATCAACACCAAACAGGTCATCTACATCGGTCTATCCACTCCTTGTAGGGACCATGCAAAAAGAAGGGAAGGATTGGATATGGTGGTATTGATCCTAAGTGATGCAGAACACAGAATCCCAGAATCCCAGACTGGTGGGGGTTGGAAGGACCCTCTGGAGCTCACCCCGTCCCACCCCTGCTGGAGCAGGCACACCCAGAGCAGGGGCACAGGGCCGTGTCCAGGTGGGGTGTGAATGTCTCCAGGGAAGGGACCCCACAGCCTCTCTGGGCAGCCTGTGCCCCTGCTCTGGCACCCGCACAGCAAAGGGGTTTTTTTCTCATTAAATACGAAAAAGATGCACAGCCAGGACCTTCAACTACCCAGAGACAAGCTGGTGCCAGACGCTCTGCGCATGGGTTGCAGCTAAGGCCAACCAGGCAACAGTGAGAACTCTAGCAGGAGCTGCGGACCACAGTTACAAAAGACCTTCTGAGGTTCCCTGGAGCTGTGTCGGTCACAACAGGCTCCACCAGGACCTGCGTTATCAACACGACATTTTCAGACCCACCAGCGGCGCAGAAGATCCGAGTCCTGGGTGCATCGGCATGAAATGTCAGACTGCGTTCGGGTTCAGATGGCCAAAGCATGGTATTGCAGTAGTCAGGGTCACGAGGTGTATTGATGGGATCTGCAGATTAATTAATGCACTGTGAAAAGCACGGTGGCAGAGCTGAATGCTGATCCTCAGCAGGGACAACTTGATAGTCATTTGGTGAAAACACTAATTTTGGCCTGGCTGAGGTTCGCCGTGCACAATCCCTCGTGTCTGCTTCATACAATAAAAGCAAATAGCCAGGAGGAAAAAATCAGACTGCTTGCCCACCGCTCCTGCAGCCCACTCTGCAGTCACCTTAGCTCATCTCAAAGGGGGTGGCCTTTCAAATCCTGCCTTTCATTTTAAAAATGATTAATCTCCGTTCTTGCCAAGAACAAAAGGACCTACAGCGGGTTTTGCATTCAGCGAGGAAAACCAAGGAAAAAAGCGAGCAACCTTTCATTTTATACACCATCAGTCATGGGCTACTGGTTTTTGGTGGAAGAGCTGACAGGCAGTTGTGCCAGAACCAGAAGGGACCTAGCTGTAGGCACAGCTTGTTAGAAATGACCTGGGGGCTGTGAAAACTTGCCTCCTTTGAAATGAGTATGAAACAGTTTGATTTTTTGCTCCATTTAATGTGGGCTCAGCAGGAGCTGGAGATGGGTGCCAAAGTGAAGCCAAGCAAAAATCACTCAGCCGAGCCTTCCCAATGTCTCTGCTGCTCGCCAGGGCATTTGGTTACAGAAGCGTGAGTTCCTCTCACTCGTGCCAAACATATTGCTACGGGATGAGTAATTTTGCCTTTATAAATTGAGCCGTCACTGGGGTAGGCAGACGGCAACACAGAATTGCACACAATTCTCCCAGTCCTTCCCGCTCTGATATCTCTGGAGCGATCTGGGGTTAGCGATATAGCTCAAAGCACTTTCAATTTAAACACCAGCCTGGATTCAAAAAGAAATCCCCAAACTGAGCTTTTCGGAGCTGGGGAGGCGGCCTTTCTTAAGTCCAGCTCTTTGCTCTGACATGGAGAAATGTGATTTTGCAGATTCAAAAATTGGTGCTCGAGGAAGCTGATTGAAGTGTTTAAGGTTTCCCATGGAGAGAAACTGGTTGAATAACAGCAGTTATAGTTCACTTTTTTCCTTAACATTTTTGGAACTTGAAAAATTAGTTGAACAAACTGGAGTCTTTTTTTTTCCATAGTGTTAAAGCCGTTTGCCTAATAACCAGTACAACTGAGGATTAATTCTGTCAGCATCTCTGTTGTATCATATCAGATCTTTTTTTCATATTTATTTTGTCATTTCCATCCTCCATTACATAAGGAAGAAGAAAATTGACAGGTCCTGATTTTCACTCTGTTCTGCTTGAATCAAATTAGGCCAATATGTAACAACTCAGTAATTCACATTTCTTTTCTTAATCAGAAAATCTAAGTCCCTCTCTGCTTGCCTTTCTACAAACAGTTCAAATTATTTCCTGAGGAAAATCAGTCCAGGACTACACAGTTGTAATGGTGGAGATTGTACCCCTTCCTCTTCATCTGAGTAGATAAGAAGGAAGGTGATAACTGAAATATTAATATTGTAAATGGTTTCACTGATCAAATCAGGTGGGAAAGGAGAAGGACAACTGAAGACTGAAGATCATAGCTGCAGGGGAACATCACCTACTGTGTTTCCCCTGGGTGAGGGTTTTCATTAGAAGATGTCCTTATACTAATTAACTGTAAGTCGACTTATTCCCCATGTCCTTCGTGATTATGTTACGATTATCGTTTCAAAGGCAGATGATATTTTAGCAAACAACAACTTGGCAACAGGGAGAGAGTAAAGACCAGTTGTTTCTTATTTAGTGGTGATGTGAATTTGAATGCAATAGGATGCCATGAGTCAGCGGTGGGAGGGACTGTCCTTTTACTGCACTCCATGTAAGTGCAGGACATAATTTCTTCCTAAAAAATGGATCAGTTACTCAGATAAAGCACTTGAACTTTGAGATATAAAAATATGTGCCCTTTTCATTGCTAATACCAGATCTATAATAAAGACAACTGTGTGCCACCACTGGAAAAGCTTTGAGATTTCACTCTCTGCAACTACCTGAAAGGAGATTGTGGCAGTGGGTGTTGGTCTCTTCTCCCACGTAGTAAATGAAAGGACAAGAGGAAATGGCCTCAAGCTGTACCTGGGGAGGTTTCAATTGGATATTGGGAACAACTTCTTCACCGAAAGGGTTATCAAGCATTGAAAGAGGCTGCCCAGGGAAGTGGTTGAGTCACCATCCCTGGAGGTATTTAAAAGACATGCAGACGTGGCACTTAGGGTCATGGTTTAGTGGTGGCCTTGGCAGTGTTAGGTTAATGGTTGGGCTCAATGATCATAAAGGTCTTTTGGAACCTAAATTATTCTGTGATTCTATGAACAACCAGGCAAAATAAGCTACAGAAAATGGGTCCCTGTGCATTTGGAGAGAAATGGAGTGAAATTCAATGAGTTGTACAGTGTAAAAAAAAAATCTCTGGCTTATATAAAGGATGAACTTGTCCCAGAAGATTTGGGTTCATTTCTTTGGTAACTAGCTCTATGTGACAAGCTCAGCGAGCAATGCCTCAATGGAGTCTGCATCTGTCCCCTGATGATTCAGGACTTCAGGCTGCTCCCAATGACAAACCATTCCTCATCCTGCCAATATTCCCACTCAAATCCATTAAGATGAGTAAAACGGGAGTCAAAAAGTCCATGTCTTGAGTAGCACTCCCCTCCTATCAACTGCTCTGTTTTCACAGTGCTATTGCTGTTATTTTTGGACACAGCAATGCACATTTCCTGCTAAGACTCATTTCCACTATAATTTATAGTCCTGTTTCTACAGCGGGTTGAAGGTTCTTTGGATCGCAATAGCAAACATGTTGCTTATCTTGCTGGTGTAGGTCCAGTGGTCGTCTGCCTGAGACGTGGTAGGCTCATCTATCTGGGAGAGCGCCTTGGTCAGTGTAGGAGTCGTACACAAACCACCTGCCATGTTCCTTGCTGACGGATGATGATTTTCATGCAAGAGGCATCACACCCTTCTCCTGTCTGGGGGCTGCTCCGCAAGAAGTCAGGGAAAGAAGTGCTAAAAAGCATGTTTCACAGGGATGAGCTGGAAGACATCTGCAGCCTTTGTGTGTCCCATTTCATCTGTAACAAAATTTGATTTATTTTCTAGCCCAGGACTGTGAAAACTCCAGGAAACAATTGAATTAACTACAATGCTGGCTATAATACACATTTGAACTGACGTGGAAAAGTCTAAACTTTAATTTTATTATGTCTGTAACAACATTTGTGTTTATACTAATAAATGCAACACGTCTATGGTAATCCCACAAAGTGCAGTTATCTGCTCTGAGCTGAAAGTGGTCCAGCTAACCCAAAATAAGACCACGTGCACAGAGGCAGACAGGATCATCTCCCCTTACTTGTCTGTGCCCAAAACACTAACAAAAGTGTCCAAGGAATGGAAAAATGGGAACTCTTGTACAAGTCTGTCCAGAGTGCATTGGGTAGAGCAACAAATGCCCTTTGGGGCAGAGATCTCCTTCCAATAGCCCCAAGATCTGGGTGTCCACCAATGTTCACGTCTCAGTTACCTTGGATTAACAAAATTTCTGTCTTGTTCTTATAATGTGTGTATTGGCTTCTTTTCTGTGTAATTTATCCTTTTAGCCCAGGACATAGTCTTCTATTGATGTGATCTTGCCATCAGATGAAATATAGGCTTGAATGCCATCACAACCCACTTCCAATCCAGCTGGTGCATCCCCAGCAGCGGCCTCACTAGTGCTCCAACTCCTTTACTGCATCAAGACTAGGGAAGAGAAGCTGTAAGAAAGCATATGGGGGCAAAGAGTACCACAGAAGGGAGAAACCTGGGGGAGAGGAGGACTCTGCCCATGTCGCATGACCTCAGTCATATATCTATGGGGTTTCCCTACCTCCTGCCAGAGAAAAAAATCAGTTCACCAGGAGTCCCATCATTGGTCCAAAAGGTGGTTCCAGAAATGGAATTCTATTTTGTTGGTCCTTTTCCCATTTTATTGATGGCTCAGAGCTGGCAGTCAGGAAATCTGGTTCTTCCTCCCAGTTCTGTTACACGCTCCCAGTATGGCTGGGAACACGTCTCCTCAGAATGACCTGGCGATACCAGGCCATGAAAAGGGGCTCGTTGCTGCATAAATGCTCTGGTTCTTGTAGGCAAAGTCTCCAAATATTTTTAATTTCCACATGGCCTGTATTTTTCAAAATACATGGATATGGAGTTGCAGCGAATCGAGCCCCTAGGCTGGGCTTACCGAGCTATGTGTGCTCCCCAAAATACAGAAAGGTGCCTCATGGGATTTTCAAAGGTGTCTTGGCACCTAAATCCCACTGACTTAAGAGGTTGAAGCCTGGTCTGTTTAGGAGCTTTTGAAAATCCCAGCCGTGTCACTCTGAATCTCTGAGATTGCATTGCTTTCTCCAGGGCAATGCCTGGTTATTGCTACATTTTCTGATGGCTCAGGCTTATTTGCCGTTACCGGAAGGTTACCCTGGTAGTTAGACTTTAGTTTCTAAGCTAAGGAGGAGATTGCTTTACACAACGCCTTTCATCTTCCCTAATATGCTCCATATTATCCTCTTGATTTCTTCCATCTGGGCAAATCTTTTGTTGACCTCACCTGAAATCTAAAACCTTTCAAAATAAGCTCTTCCACTTTTCTCCTCTGATCCAGTAATGGTGGATGTGACTGGGAGGTCAGAAGTCTGAGATTAGTCGTGACCTCACTCTTGGGCTTCGCGTTGGCAGCAGGTTAGAGGCTTTGAACTTGGCATCCTGACAAATTGTTATTACTACATACCAGAAATCAGTTCACCCTCGTGTCTGTGGGAGGGTGTGGGGGGAAAGACAGGGAGATAGATTCCTTCAAAGAGCAAAGCTATTCCACACAGCACGACACTGAGACAGGAAGGTTTAACCCAAGAACCCCAAGGTAAAATCTTGACAGACACTAACTCCTAAAATACAGCCCAGAAATGCTCTTAATTGAATCCTAACTGGCCTAGATGATGTGGACAGTGAATAACGCTTGACCTTTTATTTTCAGAGGGTGAGCTGCCAACCTCTCATGAAAACTGAGTAGGGACCAGATTTCTGCACTGAATGGCTCTCACATTTTACAAATCCAAGAATAAATAAAGTCAGCTTGATGTGAATATTTAGTCTATAACCCCAAAAGACATGACAAGATCTTCAGGGTCATCTGACTCAGTTCCCTGTGATCAAAGGCAACCGCTTTGACTGAGGATGTTCTCAAACATACCAACCTCCCTCTGAAGAGATACATCTTCCTTTAATTTAATGTTAGCCTTCATTATTGTCTGTTTTTAACCTGGAGAAATGAAGCCGTTGCGATCTTCTTTCTGTCAGACTGTGTGCATGCTCATGTCTGTCCAGTCCTGCTATAAGAGCATCCAACTCCTTTGGCCAAGTTCAACCACACTTGAAAGAGATTAGAGGCCAAAAGAGGCTTTGGTTGGTATCCTCAGAGAGCAAGGCTTTCTAGCCAGTCAAGCAGAGAGAGGCAGACCCATAACCACACCGAAGCCAGACAAATTCAGCTTGGAAATAGAGTCTGCGTTTTTAACAGCACGGCTGTTAAATGAGAAAAGCTTCAATTGGATTTTGTGTCTTCTTAGGCAGCAAAGTCAGTCAGCCTCAAGACACAAATCCAGAGGAAACCTGGCTCCCTTCTATCCAGAACTACCTGTTTCTTACATTTTAAAGTCACAGTGGGCCATAAGATCATCTATTCTGAGCTCCGTATAATGTGGACCATAAAATTGCATATTCCAATAAGGAACCCAATAACTTGTGCTTGGCTAAAACCTCTGTTCCAGCAGGCATCTGCTCACAATTTGAAAATATCTGAAGAGGAAGAATCTACTACTTTCATTGGTATTTTGTCTCAACACTTAATCATTCCCACTGTTAAAGCACTGGGCCTCATTTTGAAATGAAATATGTCTGCTTTTAGGTTCCGGCCTTAGACCTCTGATAGACTACAAGGCTCTGTTGCCTCTGGGTGTTTTCTCCTGAGGACCTTTCTTGAGCCTCCTCTTGCCCTTCCCTCAGTAAGTGAAGCAGGTGGAGATGCAGCATGAGACTTGTTTTTCCCAGGCTTTTGAAACTTTTTGTGACTTTTCACTTTTGTTGGGAGGGGCCTTTCAAAATAGGTTGACATAGCTATAGTTTGGGTAACCTACAAAGTAGATTTTTATTGATGCAGGCAATGCACATGAGGGACCTAAGTAGAGGGAAGGGTGAAGGGTGAAGAGGCAAAAATTCAAACAACCCAAGAGTCTCATTTTTCAGTCTGGTGTGGGCCTTTGGTGGTGTTAAAATGTTCATGTTGTTTGATAACATCATCTCTTCTCCTAAAATTATTAAGGCAGAAACTAGCTTCTCAGAGAGAGCCAGACAAAGAAGCAGTGACATTTTCAGGGCTTACAAGAAGCTTTCGCTAGGATGGGGAAGGGTCGGAGAAGACACAGGAATGGTAATGCGATATCCTCACAGCCTGCTGACCGTGCCCTAGAAATGGTGGCTCATACAGTTTCCTTTCTGGCGTTCACGTAATCCCAGACCGGTGGGGGTTGGAAGGGACCTCTGGAGCTCACCCCGTCCCACCCCTGCTGGAGCAGGCACACCCAGAGCAGGGGCACAGGGCCGCGTCTAGGTGGGTGCATGGTTCTTCTGGCACAGCCTGGCTAGGTCCTACCTCTTGCTCTAAAGGATGTCTAAATTTAACTGCAGTAGATAGGAGAGCACAGAGGCTATTCTCAGTCAATCTGATGGAGTTCATGGAGGGTGAAAAGCAGAACTTGAATATTTGTGCAGACTGGCTTCAGTTCTTAAGGCCCTCACTGCCTGGCCCAGTGGTAACACAGCCCATAAATCTCTCCTCGCATAGTTTTCATTTTTAAGTTCTCCTTTAAAACAAAAACCTGCATCTGGTGGAAGAATAAGCCAAGTATAACAATGGCTCATGGGGTGTGGTGGTAAAGCAGTTAAGTGTCTCAGTGCGGATGAAGAACCACGTGTTGGAGCCTTCCTCTAGCTTCAGGACACTGACCACCCGCGGCAGCTTCATCCATCGCGGGCCACCAGCAGATGGGTCACGGGATGCACAAATCACAGCTGGTGCCTTCAGCTCAGGACCAGCCTCTGATTTTCAGTGACGAGCCCAGCTACAGCCCAGCCCTGTGGGAATGCAGCAGCTAATGCCACAGAGACCATCCACGTGCATGTTCTCCATCGCAGTCACCTGCAGAAAGCAAGCTGAACCTTAAAAGGGAAAATGGTGAGTCAGAAAAGGGAAATTAGCTAAAATAGGTTTGGGGAAGTCTAGACTGCAAGGATGCAGCACGTCCTTCACTTAACATAGTGTTTTTATTTCCTTGATTTTTTTTTTTTCTTTTGCGGAAGAGTTGGAAGGGAGCAAACAGGGTGGCTGACCTGCTGAATGCATGCCTATCTTCGCAAGCATGCTGCTGAGCGGGAAACGTACCTTCACATGTGCAAACAGGGACCCACTTAGCACTTCGTGGCAGCCTGATGCTATCGCAGAATCCCAGAATCCCAGACTGGTGGGGTTGGAAGGGACCTCTGGAGCTCATCCCGTCCCACCCCCTGCTGGAGCAGGCACCCCCAGAGCAGGGGCACAGGGCCGCGTCCAGGCGGGGGGTGAATGTCTCCAGGGAAGGGACCCCACAGCCTCTCTGGGCAGCCTGTGTCCCTGCTCTGGCACCCGCACAGCAAAGGGGTTTCTCCTCATGTTCAGGTGGAACTTCCCGTGTTCCAGCTTGTGCCCGTGGCCCCTTGGCCTGGCGTTGGGCACCACTGAAAAGAGCCCGGCCCCATCCTCCTGACACCCACCCTTCAGGTATTGATAAGCACTGATGAGACCCCCCTCAGGCTTCTCTTCTCCAGGCTGAACAAGCCCAGGTCTCTCAGCCTTTCCTCACCAGGGAGATGCTCCAGCCCCTGATCCCCTTGGCAGCTCTGCGCTGGCCTTGCTCCAGCAGTTATTGCCTCACTAGAATATGCCAGATGAGAGAGGAGTACTGTATTGCACTGGACACTTCTTGTTCATGGGTCTGCTGAGATGAGATACCCACAGATCTCCCAGACTTAAAGCATGGGAGATCCAAAATGAAGAGAAAATTGGATTTAATGGGACCTTGGCCAACAAACTCTTCTGAGCACAACAGCACTGATCTGTGTGAAGTGTGTGAAATAGCACTAACAAGAAGAGGAAGAGGATTTAACCTTTGTTCCAGAAGACATAAATCACCATCCAGAGGGTGAAAAATGAGTAGCAACTCTACGGCTGTAAAATCCACATGCTATGCTAGGCTGAGAAAACAGCAACATTGGAAGTAGCAAATTTCCAGAGCCCAAAAGGAGCTGAATGGCTTTCCACAGACATTAAAGTGTCCCTAAATACACTTTGGTGAGCTGCCTGACTTTCATCCTTCAGGAAAAGAGAGGGGCAGGTTTTCCCCATCATGTCCCCATTCCTGCCAGCTCAGAGCAAGGCAGAGGCTTCAGCCCATCTCCTCTCCATGTAGACAAAGTGAAGGTCCATCAGGACGTATATTTGCTCCCATCCTGCACATGTCCAGCCCACCATCAGCAGAGCAAAGAAATTTCTCTCCTGATCTCTCAGTCGCAGGGCCATACTGTCGTCTCGGGTGTCCCTAGCTCTGCTGCCTTTAATGGGCTCCGTGATTTGATGCCATCAGCGGAAGCCACCATAAGGGCTCTACCAACTTTGATGGAGGTTTTTAACAAGGGACAACGTGCTTCACACTGCAAGTCCTAATCTGTTGGTTGAATCTTGTGGGAAAGCACCAGACGAGCCTGTCCTGCAGCAGCGGAGGGCGCCGGTAGGTCCCCAGGTTTGGTTTTCCAAGGATGGTTTTGCTAGAGTTGCACTTCCCTGCGAGAGATGCCGAAGAGAGAAGAAACGATAGAAGGTGCTGTAAACATTTCAGGAATGGTTTCACGGGGCTGACAAGAAGGTCTTTACTTCATGAACCCTTGGGGGCTGGTGGGGACAGTGCCGGAGGGGGAAAGGAGAGGAAGGGCTGCCAGTGGGATAGGGAAGGCTAACAGGGATATAAACATACAGCCTCACACGCTGGGGAAAAGGTCTGGTTTTGTGGCTTTTTCTGTCTCGGGCAGGCCACTCTTTAGCTGACCGGTACTATCCTTTATTAGGGTTGTTCCCCAAGACATGGATGGGATAACGCAATGGTTTATAAACATTCACCTCTGAGTCATCCTATGTGGAGTTCACAAAAGACGCAAAGGGCTCAAGTTATTCCCGGATGATTGTGCTGTACAGACACCCAAACGGGGTGCAAAAGGAGCAGGCGTTCATATGCTACTGCGACGCACAAGTATTTAACCTTTTAAGGGTTATGCCAAAATATAATGGCATTAACTGGGACCGTCCCATTTTAACAGTTGTGCTTAGCAAGCTGGTTCCCCAACAGCAGGTGACAGCAGAACGTGGCTCTCTCCCGTGCAAGCTGTTTTGTGAGCCTGCCCGCTGCGACATGAAAGCTTATCTCAGTTTCGAGTTCTGGCATGGACATCTCGCCAACCACCGCCTCCAACGCAGCTTATGCTCACATTCTTCAGCAAGACGGATCGGCACCTCCCCGCACATTTCACGGTTTGTTTTTATTAGTCCAGGCACGTGCATACCTTCTTCTTTTTTCTTTTTTTTTTTTTTTTTAAACTTCTTGTCCTACATGTTTTTGAACCTGAAAGGGAAGGACTTCTTGGTTTTACAGGTTTGGATTTGTTCCTCTGGATTTAGGGCCATATCTCTTAACAAAAACAAAATGCTGGAGTCCAATCTGTCAAATTAAAGCAAAGATTTACCAAAGGAAAACATGCTTACAAAGTAAATATAAATTAATTTAATTGGTTCCTATTATCACTTCTATTGGAGCCTGCAAGTATAATCTGGTGCTGAAGTAATTAATTGGGTGTGAAGTAGCTACTGTGCCAAGACTCACTTGTAGGGAATGAGACTCACAGACTTCTTGGCCTGACTGTTACCTGCAGCGTCTTGGCTTTGTTATTTTGCAGAGCGGAGCGAATCGCAGCGCCGAGCTGTGCAATCAAACGCTCAGATAAATGCCTCGCTTTGTGTTTTCATGACGGGATGGTTACGACTACAGGCATTTTCCCACCTGGGTCAGATCGAGATTGGTTTTGGAAGGGAAGTCAGTGGACAGGTTTAGCATTGCTGGGATTGCAAGCACTTATTTTTGTGGTTTTCTATGGCTTAATATAGTCTCAGCTTTAATGGCCCTGTTTTTCCCCCTCCCTGCTCTGGCCTTGCAACAAAGGAGCTTTGTCTGGTGGTTTGCTGAGGGGATGGGGAGCGGAGGATGCTGCAACGGCACAGGTCTGTTCCCAGCAGCAGCAGCAATGAGAGAGTCACCACTCATGGCCTTTCGTTCCATTTTGCAGGACGGCCGCCGGTGCAAGCTGGGATTTACCTCAGCAGACCATCTAGATCAAAAATAACTCAGGCTCAAGTAATGCAGAGATTTTGAGATCCTGACGTGATGCTCAGCCGCTGTAATTGGAGCAAACAGGAGAGGTGGCTCTCCCTGATGGTTCTTCCCACCTCC
This sequence comes from Phalacrocorax aristotelis, assembly GCF_949628215.1. Lineage (NCBI taxonomy): Eukaryota > Metazoa > Chordata > Aves > Suliformes > Phalacrocoracidae > Phalacrocorax > Phalacrocorax aristotelis. Next base: position 3,483,334 of record NC_134276.1, read on the forward strand.
TGCACTTTTGGGCCCCTGGGTGCTTCTCCCCATGCTTCTCTCCAGCCTCTCGTGGCTCATTCCAGCTGCTGTCATCTGCCACTTTGGGGAGGTCCCTCTTCCTTCATGGCAATGTCTGCAAGTGGAGATGGGCACTGTTCTCCTGTTTATCCCTCACCTCAGCTGGTAGCGCCTCTAAACAACAGGAGTCCCTCTTATTTCACAATTATTTTCCCAAATCCCACTCTTCTGTGCACTGGGTAACGATGGAGCCAAGCTCAGGAATTCAACCCACCCGTACGTATTTGCTTTTTCTCTGCTGTGTCCAAAGCACGCAGGACTGAAGCTGCTAAACACCCCCAGGAAAGTGGGTGTGAGGCTGGGATGGTGCTTGGCGAGAGGTGCTGGATGGCCATCACAGGACCAAGAGGCACAGGACCAAAAATCAGCTCCAAACACATCTTCACGCGCCTCCTGCCTGCAGGATCTCACAGGCAGCTTGCCGGGACGTGGCTTTTGGGGGCTGCTTGCAAAAACATGCAAAGGCTTTAGGGGGATGAGACAACACCAAAAGTACAAGGACTTTGGGGTTATTTCTGCCCATCCAAAGGCTTGATCAACACTAGAAAAGGGCTTAGGAGGGGACAAGCCTTTACATGCTGGGACACCAGCTCTGCTCCCGGGAGTCTTCAGCAAAAACAGCCATGACAAAAGAAGTGCTGCTATTATTAGAGCTAAAATGCTGATAAAACACTTCGGACAAAAAAAAACCCAAAACCTTTCTGAGCAAGAGCCCAACCTTAGTAGGAACAGCCTCATCACTATTTTCCAATCTTTTCCCCCAAGGGAAACCAGAGACTGGCCCTTATCTTATGTCCTTTTAAAGTAGCATCAGTGTTCTGGTTTTTATTAAAAGATTTGATTTGTTTAAAATTGTGCAGTTTTTGGTTTGTGAAACTTCTTTCTTTCCACCTCTTCCTCTCTTTGTCTCTGTATAAATATTTATATATGTATTTAACCAAAAACTTATTCTTAAATACGGATTTCAACAAGGGCCAACATCTTCTTTAAGGTGTCTGAAGATCTTTGCTCAGTTCCCAGCCCTGCCAAGGCCTCCTTTGTGCTTCCTTGAGTCCCTCCCTCAGTTTTCTTGCATCTACAGATGTGGTTAATGCAATCCCGCCTCACCGGTGGGACAGAGAATTAAAGCCACATGGACTCGCCCGGGTGTCGGGTGCTCAGGACCAAGGCAGTCCTGTGGGAACCACGGCTACACAGTCCCGTCTTTGGGGAGAAAGCCTCAGGACACGAAGGATGGAGCAGGAACCAAGCTCACCCAGGATGGTGCAGACACATCCCAATGCAAAGGCACCCCAGCCACATGGGTCTGGCCCCCAACCAAAGCCCCCACACCCTGGGGGCCCACGGGAGGTGTGGGGGGGGTGCATTTGCTAAGGGTAGCACTTCCCTGCAAAGCCCTGTTGGACACCAGGGGAGGAAAAACACCCAGGCTGTGCCGGTAGCCTCGCTGTGAACCGCTGGGGCTGGGAACAATCGTGGCTCACAGGCCAGCCTAGGCAGGGGAACCTCATAAATCATGTGGAAGTGCAGAGTTATGAGTTTCCTCAGACAAACACCGCTAATTGCAGTGTGCTCTAATTGCTGGTGCAAGGCCACGTAAAACGCCGGCGAGCCTGGAGCAGGGGGTGCTGGATGGGGTGGTGCAATTTTGGGGGAGGGAAGGCAGATGGACTAACACCTCCCGATGAGGTGCAGGGCTGGAGCACAGCTCAGAGGAACGTCATTCTCTGCTGGCTCTGTCCCAGAGTTGGCAACCTCAGCGTGCAAAGCCTTGGCCCCGCAAATTGTCTGAATGTGCCCAGTTTTGCTCCTTTTGAGGCCGGCACTTCCCAGCAAAGCAAAAAGCAGGTCAAACTGGGAGGAAAGGCAGGCTGCAGGGCAGGCATCAACGGGAGCTCCATCTGCGAAGGGCGATTACTTGGTGGTGCAAATGCTTCAGGGCTGGGTCTTTGTAGTAAAAGCAATCCTTGTGATCACTCCACGCCCGAGCTGAGTGACTCAGAGTAAAAATAATTAAATATGTTAATAATTATCAGGGGCCCCTTTGATTAAAACAAATAAAGCTTGTGGTGTATAAGCAAGGAGGAATGCGTAGGTTTGCAGGGCTCGGCTCGCAACCAGGAGCTGATAGCAAAAGCGGATGCGGTGCCTGGGTCGGGCATCAGAGGAGCGTGGGGGAAAGCTCGAGTGCCACCCAACCGGAGATGTCAAGGGTGGCCAGGTCTCTGCTGCAGCAGTTGCCCCCATCCTTGTTCTCAATGTGCTGCCCCAATGCCAGAGATTAAATGGGGGACTGTCATCATCTCAGCCCACCCAAGTGGGAGATCGGCAGGTTTTGGGCAGCTGGTCTGGGAACCAGCATCGCACGAGGGAAGCTGGGGGACAATTTTGGAAAGTGAAGAAAACATTAAATATACTTAATTACACCCTGAAGGGTGTTCATTCAGGAGCCCTGGGCACGCAGTGGGTGGAGGAGGGCACTCCTGAAGGAAGATTCGGATCTCATGGGGGTTTAGTTGGGCTTCTGAGGTACCTAGAGGAAAGCCAGGTTCACAGCTTGGCCACTTCAGTGCAGTGCTTGTAGGGTGAAGCCATGCCAGGAAAGGGCTTTTCTGTGCTAACCCTTGCCAAAACGCTGGTCCTGCTGGCGCCAGGGTGTGGTGGACACTGTACTGAGCTTGGAAGGCTCCTGCAGAAGCATTTCAGAAGAGGTGGGCATGCCCAGACAAGTGGCCCCTCTGCTCCTTGCTCTCCATGGGGTGCTTGTCCCCTCTCTCCTTGGAGCCGAAGGCAGCATCTGCACCCATTGGGCTTTCTGGCCGGCAGTGGTCTGCCTCAAACGCCCGAGATCTGCACTTTTGGCCAAGGGAGGAGATGGCGCCAGTATGGTGCTTGCACAGGAGAGCACGGAGCTCCTCTCCTGTGCTGGAACGCGGCTGGGGTAGGCAGGCGGTGAGAGCGCTCGCAGCAGAGTCTGGAGAAGCCTTTCTACGTCTGTTTTGATCTCTCAAGTGTACAGGTGATAAGAATCAGAGCCTGACATACTGGGAGGGCATTTATAGACACAGTGAAACGCGCCTGTGGAGCAGGAGGGTGAGTTTGCACCTTATCGTGCTCAGGATCAGTGACACTCCAGGGAACGAATACCAAAACCTCCTGACGGGGTGTGTTTCTCTCATGGGTGCTTAGGCAGCACCCTACTGCACCCGTGCGTGTATGGCCGTGCTGGCTGCCAGGAGCTGAAGAAGACCTATCTGCCTCAGCTTCACCACAGCTTTTGAGGACAAACTCTAGGTTGCGTGAAGCTGCAGTCACTGCATGAGCAAATACAGCATCCCAGGCAGGAAATGCTTTTTGTACCCCAAAGCATTTTTATTCCCAGGATGGAGCTCGTGGGTAACACAGGACTTGGCTTGTCCTCTCTGCATGGGGCTGAGTGTCCCAGTTTATGAGCAGATGCAGGTTTTCCATTCAAACCCACCACCTCCTGGGCAACCTGTGAGCACACAGCAAGATGACCCAACCGCCAGGAAGGGGAAGCAGGAGGAAAAAAACCCAGATCCAGTTCAAACCAATGGAGAACCTGAGGGAGATTCAATGCAGCCCCCCTCCGTGGAAATCAGCCAGGGCACTGGAGCTACCACCCCTTCACAAGCCCAAAAGGGTCTCAAAGACAGCCAGCAATGGACGCTACCTGCAAACAGGACACAGCTCCCAGACCTCTTCTTCCCACTCCTGGAGATGGGGCATGCGGAGGCAGGACAGCCACCGCCGACACCTTCTGCCATGTGGTCTGTGTCTGTTATTTTGCATCCTGCTGCCCCGCTAATAAAACAAGCGATGTCCTTGTAGTGCTTTCCAGGGGGGAAACATAAAATGCAATTGCTGTTAGTTTATTTTTTTAAAGCCCTGTTTAAGAAAAGGAAGGGAAAGGGATCCCTGCAAGGGGCACACTTGCTAACAGGAGAGCACAATACGCTTGATTGCTCTTTCTTGTCCCGCAGTACCTCATTGACTGCCTGGGAAGGCAAAAACAAAAGGGGTTAGGTGATGTAGCTATACAGTGTATAAAGCAGCAGCTCCTTAACACATGGTTGTAGTTACGCAGCTGGGGAGCAGGCACGTATTTTGGGAAGATACCTGGCCAGTGTGCAGCCAGCTGTGAGCTGATATCCGGGGTAACTGCGCCACCTCATGGTCCCCAGAGCCAAAGAGTTCAGAAGTGGGAGTCGGATGCACAGTGTAACTCGCGTTCGCTGAAAAGCATCTTCACAGCCTCCTCCGAGAAAAGCTGCAGCAGCTTTACTCACTGTAACGAAGTCACCTCCTTCAGTAAGGGCAGGTGGGGGTTTGCTCCATGGATTTCTGCCTTACTTTGACAATAGTCCCAATAGTCTCCAAATGAACTACTATTCCTTCTAATAAATGACGAAATAAGAGTTGGCAATGTCTTTCGATACAGCTGTCCCCTGCCTGCTCTGGGACTGCTCCTTGGAGCACGTGCATCACGTCTTCATCCAGTCCTGCTTTAAAAGACCTGGTTCCTGTGGCTCCTGCTGCTTCCCTGCAGATGTGAGCTTCCAGCTCAGTAGACCCCATCCTAGAGAAGGGCTGTCCCGTATTATCATGTCCTGCTTCCCTTTTCTTTGATCCACTGGAAATAATCTTTCCCATTTGGCACCCCAGGCAGCCCTTCTTTTAGCCTCCTGTTCTCACCCTTCTCACACTTGCAGCCGATGGTCAGCCGTGTCTCTTACGAGCTGTCACTTGGGCATTCACGCCTGGATTTTCCTGGTTTTGCTTCTGTAAGAGGTGGGGGGGAGTTTTCAACGCCTTAAGTCCAGCACAAGATAGTCACCTAGTGCTCTCCCACTGTGAAAAGGGAGAGCAGGGTATCATTGGGGTTAAGCAAGCCCCCCCAAGCTGGCTATCTAACATGGTCCTACCACTGCCTTCTGGAAATGCCTCACTTTTTCCCATGGGCCACAGTGAGGGTGCAGTCAACTATGTTTATTTGACGCCCTTAGATGGCTAAAGTTGACACGAATCCCAAAGTGCATGTGTCCTATCTGCCTCCTACAGTCCTCGGTGATGAGAACCTCCATCTTTTTCCCCTGGCCTTCATCCCTCTGCTGCTTCTGCAACAAAATGCCCTGCGGAGTCCTTGAGCTTAACTCCCTCCTAAGTGCACAAGGAGAGATCATCTGAAAATCTCACTGACTTCTCCCCCTCATATCTAATTTGTGGCACACAGTCAATCCTGTCCAGCACGCCTGCTGTCTCCTCCTTATCTGAGTTCAGCTGTGCAGATGGCATTTCCATGGATGACTTCCCTTGGCCTCATTGACCCAGCACCAGTCCTTGTCTGCAGCGAGATAACGATAAAGATCACCGTTAATTTATGACCATGTCACACAGACTGAGTATCCACGTTCCACTGACTCTTGGCATGGGTAGCTCCTGGCACCATAAAACACTTGTAAAGTGCAAGCAGAATAAGAAATACTTCAGAGATCTGATGTATCCCAAATCTAGATACAGCTATTATTTTTTTAAACTTCCCCCTGCCCAGCATCTGTTCATAAAAGAAGGGTTTGGGGAGAAGATACCATTTGCAGCAACGGGCTTAGAGCCATTCTAATTATCCTTCTGCCTCATCCTCCCCATCCCCTTTACCCATCACCTCTCCTTTTCTGCTGGTACTTACCTGCAGTGAGCACTGCTCTTTGGTGGGAGCTGAATGCTGGGCTCCGATGTGGTGTTACAGCTGCCCAGGGGTGAGGGTGACTCTTACAGAAAGAGGATTCAGCTTAGGGAAAGGGGGTTTTACCTGCTTCGTTTGGAAATGCCGTCCCAGGAATCACCAGGTAAGTTGTTCTTCATATGAGGACAATTTATTAAAAGACATGGGTTACTTGCAGTTTGGAAATCTCATCTCTGGCTTGACCCAAAATGTGATACAGAACCAGAACAAAATACTTACAAGATACAGGAGTAGCTGTCCTTCTGTACAAACAGTTTACAAGGCAACGGAGGGATGAGCTGGGGGAACAGCAGAAATACAGCCAAGGGAACTTCATTCGAGCCATTTGAAAAGCTGCTTGTAAACTTTACTCAAGATCTTTTCTGCTTCCTTGCCTTCAGCATCCACCCTGGATATGATCTCCCACTTTGAATTCAGTGGTCCTTACTGGAACAAAGAGTTAGGGAATGTTTTAAAGCAGAGAGGAGTGACTGATCGCTCAACTGCTGCCAAACTCCTTGACTTCATGCTTCAGCAAAGCAATGAGACGCAAGGTGTCCTTGGAAAGCTGGAGACATCAGCCTCCAGTAAAAATGATCCAATAAAACCCATTCTGCTTCCTCCCCATCTCGTCTCCTGCCAGCTTTAGCATTAAGGTCCCAAATGCACTTCATATGCGAGAAGGGACAGACTGAACTAACCCATAAAAAGCTGAAACGTTGTGACCTATGTGGCTCATCTTACCAGAACATCTTCTAGAGCAGGCACTTAAGTATCTCCATTGTGTTTTACTGCCAGCAAAATGAGCATTGCCAGGGCCCGTTCCCTGGCCTGGTATCATTAATCTCCATTATTTTCCAGGAGAGGTTGGTCACATCCATCCTTGTCACTGGGAAGGCTGTCTGGCCTGTGCAACTACAGGACTGTTGGGACTCCTTAGTCTTGGCTAAAACTGTTCCAGGGACCATGCTAAAAGTTGAGCTGTATGGCCAGCAGAGACCTGTGCTGGTTATTAGTGCGGATGTAATCAGAGAGTTTTATTTGCTTGGCAGAGCAATGCTGCTACAGCCTCGTCAGTGAACACTGGCCAAGCGAGGTTCAACCTTACCCCACGAGTGAGGATCAAGGGTTCAGATTCAGCTCACGAGGTCAGCTGGAAGCAAAGAGAGACCAAGAATGAAATGAAAACCTAGTTGGTTATATTATTTATGAGGAGGAGAAGGAAGAGATTAAAAAAAGCCCAGCTCAGTCCCACCTCTTTTTACCTTTACATTGTGTTTATGGCCTTTTTTTTTTTTGCAGCCAATACTGTCAATAAACCAGGCATCCAACCACTCTGGGCAAAGCCCATTTAACCTCTGCCTGGAGACAGTGGGAGAGACTGGATGGATGAGCTGATAAGGCAGTGTCACATCCCCATTTGGGTTGTAGCTCTTCTCTATGCCCTGATTTAATGAAGTAATGAGCCAATTTGGCTTCTTCATACCTGTGGCTGTAACATCCTGTCTCCATCTATGATCAAAGTGATCCAGGCACCACAGGTTTTGGAGCATGTTCTACGAACCACTGAATGAAAGTCAATGAGCTGGATGATGAATTAGATCAGACTAGATAATTAAGCTAGACTCATCCAGCCTTTACGTGGAGGAAAAAGTCCCCATTTAAGTCCTTTTAACTGCCAAGGCCATTATGAGTTCTCTATGACAAATCACAGATAATACCATTAACTTCAGTGGATGCAAACACAAGTTTAAGACAGGTTTTTTGTACAGTATTTGACTATTTGATTCCTGGAAATAGTCTCCATGCTGTAGCATGATTTGCACGTATAACCTTACTAGTTTTCTTGTTCAGTGTGTCACAGGAGCTCATGTGGTTTGTTGTCACCTCTGTCGCCCAGGGCTTGTCAAGCGTTTAAATGTCACAACCTATTTTGGTTAATACTGCTCATCTCTGCTTTGGGATGGCCAAACAGAAGAACGGCGATGTTAAGTGCGTTACCTTACCCACAAAGTATCTCTTTGCGATTCAGAACAGCACTCAGGACTATGCCAAGGTGTACTGCTGACCCAAATCATTACAAAGAAAGCAAACAGAATAAATCAGGAAAGGAGAAAAGGGATTTGCAGTCAAACATACATCAGTTTTAGGCGCAGTTTTTCCATTAGTGATAGCAGGTGAAGAGAGGAGAGAGCCACATATCCTCCCGTTCTCAGGTCTGTTACTTGGAGATGCCATATCAGAGTTGGGGACCAGCCCAAGATCTGGATACCACCTTCTCTTCCTGCAGTTACTGGTTTTAAACACAGACTGAGTGTGCTGTCATGTGAGTTCAGAAGATATGTTGACCGTATTTGCCAGTCCCAGAATTTATATCGTACAGTTGTTTGTCAAAGCCCCACCTATCCCGTGCAGCACTTCCCTTCTGATAATTGCTACTGAGATACAGAGCCAAATAACGGAAAGGGGAGAAAAATCTCTAATTCTCACCATTATCTTGAGGGTAGCCTGTTAAAACATGAACTCTCTGATATTTTCTTCCAAGCTCCTCCCCTGAGATACGCCTCTGAGCATCCCTGGAATTTCCTTGCACTTGGACACTGCCCTGGACTGTCGTGGGAACTCGGTGAAATTGGGAAGGTGTCATTTGGTGTTGAAAGCTTCTCGGTTTTGTCAAGTATTAATGGAGACATAGAGTGGTGAGCTGCAAAAAGGAAGAGCGATGAAGATTTTTTAAAGCCTTGCTGAGTTTATCTGTTCATTGTAATGGTGAAGAGATTATAACCCTGAGACTTTACATTCCCCCACAAGGCCTACTGAGGGCATGCTCATGTCTATCCAAGAGGGTAGAAGGTCTCTTTGGGCTGGGACTAGTCCCTGTAGTGGCATCAATGGCAAAAAGCTGTTTTGGACCATGTTTCAAATCTCAGGCACACGGCAGTGGCCCCCGCTGCAGCCCTGGGACTGCTAAAGTCACAAGTGCAAAACAGCACCATAAATGCCGGGTTTGCTCTTGCTTGGGCTATCAGAAACCTCAGGCACAGCATTGCTGTAGCGTGAAGGGCAGCATGAGTAACCCGCTGGGGCCACAGCTTCTACCTCAGGCACACGTTGCTTAACCTTGAAGCTGGACACCCTTTACAACCTAAGAGCTATAGTATCAAAGCTGCTTCCAGCACCTCCATTTCATGACTGATCCCCAACTCTCAGATTAAGGTGTCAGTCACTGGGGGCAATCCTGCAGCCACGGCCAAAGGATGCTCTAAGCCCATCCGTCTTGCTGTGAGCCAGCTGCAGACAATCAGCTCTCTTCCACAGTCACTGCTGTAATCATTTTATCCAGCCCTGGCTCCTGTGCTGCACAGTTTAGGCACCATCTGTCATAGTTTCCAACTTTGAGCCACCTCAGATCTTGGAGTTCAGGAGCTTGGAGTCAAGACCTTCACCTGATGATATAGGTTGTCCCTATGACTTCCCTCCCATCATTAGCACCTCTCGAAATGGTGCCTTGCTCAGACAACCTGAGCTCTACACAACATCTCACAGGCCTTTGTGTTGGCTGCAGGGTGCTTTCAAGGCATCGCTGCCCTTAGTCCACAGCACTTGTAAGTCTGTATGAGATCCAAGAGGAAAAAAAAACCTGGAAACAAGCAAAGAGCCCATCATGGAGATGAGAAGGGATGAGAATCAAAATGTCAGAGTAGGCAACAAGTGCTCTGAAACAGGAGCAATGACGGATGACAACAAGGGTCTTCTTCTCATTCTGATACTGGAAAAGAGGGAGATAACTGACAAAGCTCTCAAAGATTCTTCTCTTTTGTTAAACAGAAGATATTATTAATCAGAAACAAAACCCTAGAAACTAAAGTCACAAGCAGGTCTTGTCACAGCTTGATTTCCACCTTGGGCTTTCCTGTTCACCAGGGAAAGAGGCTCATCCAGCGCACTGTGAAGTCAGCAGAGACATCTAGTGGCAAAAATAACATAAAAATACTCAGGGGAATATACTGGAGTGCTTTGCTTCATCTTACGGACAGCTCGATTACCACTGGCTTCCCATGACACATAAAAAGGACTGGTTGAGAGCTCAAAGCTGTATTTTTAACTGATCTGTTGAAAAATGCATTGGAATGCTGCTTCCCTAAATCTCCAAAACCCCCGTTTTATGGAGATAAAACACCTCTATAACTACTGTGCTTCCTGCCGGTCCGCAGCCTCCCAGGACATTGTTCACCCCGACTCTCTCCAGCTTTTTTGAGGAGTTTGGAGATATTGGTATCGCGTCTGGTTTTGGTTATGTTTTTTGGTCATGTGTGAAGGTTTCTGTATGCCATTGCTGCGGGGCTGACTGATGTGATCTTGTTATAGAGCTCAGAACGATTTTTTTTCCATCTGTTCATTACAAATATGTTTTTTGTTAAAAGCTTTTCAGATTTTGGCTTTGATGGCACTGGATTTTGTTTAAAGACTCACATTACCTATTATGCTGAACATCTTTGTGCAGCTGTTCCATTTAGCCCAAGTCTGTTCTTCACTGGACACAAACCAGCCACTATTCAGCTTTGGCAGCTGTTTAAAAAAAACCAACCCTTAAGAATGTAACAAAGCAATAGCAAAATTCAATATCTTAGTGGAGCAGGTAATGCTGCCAATTTACCTGCACTGAAAATCTGGCTTATCTTTGTCAAAGCCCATAGTCCTTACACTGGATTTATTCTACAGTCGCAGACAATGGGTTAAACACAGTGCTGCAAATGGAGGATGAAAGATGTGAACGCAGAACTGCCAGTCTAGGTAGAAATTTTTACTTTTATAAGGACTTTGCTGGCTTCACGTACATCTCACAAAACACATTTGGCTGACAGGAGACCATTGCTGCGATGGCAAGACAGTTGCTCAAGCAAGAGAAGACTCTGGCCCAGATTTCAGTGGGTATTTAGCAACGTTCAGTAGTGCAACACCGAAAGGACTTACAGGAACACTGGAGTGTGAGGATGTGATCGTAAGCAATCAAGAGCTAAAGCAAGCGACCTAGCAGCCCACTTAGCAAACCTCTGTTCATCACCTGGGCTGCGGTACCCAACTATGCGTGTGGCCCTGCCCTGACTCACTAGCGGCGTTAAATATTTCAGCTTCTTGAAAGCCAGTAAGCTGTAGGCTCTTACATGAGTAAATCAGTTTGGAAAACCAAATTTAGACTCTGAAGTCAATTAGGCATTGCAAAGTGAAACAGCGAAACACTGAAATACCTCATCACCCGCTGGTTGGGCCAAAGAGACAGTTAGGGATCTCCAAAGCAGTTGGGATCAGGTATTTGATGTGATTCCAAACCACCTGTGAAACATTAAAAGGTTTAGAGGATTCAGTGGAAAATGAAGGCAATACAAGGGGTTTTTTTTTAAGTTACTCTTTCAACTTTGGTATTGAATTTTTGGTAGTGATTTTTTTTTTGGTAGCGATGTTTCTTTTGGCAGTGAATCCTGACACATTTTGAGATGCAAAGAAAAGCACCGCTTTGACCAGTAGTGCCCACATCAAGTCCAGTAAGTGAATGAAGAAGACCATTTTTAAATCGCTTGCAACCTTTCAGCTGTGCTCATAGGTAGGCTGTGGAATACCTTGGTCCCCTCACTGCCATTCCTCCCCCTGTCCTTTTGACTCATCACATCCAGTAGAGAAACTCTCCCCCACCACCAAGCACAACCAAAGAGGAAACACAAAGTCTGCCAAGCATCGGCTGTGCTGATGAGAGGGGACCACTTATCTCAGAGGGACAAGGGGGTATCAGCCAAAATTAATCTGGGGAGGATGTTCACCTCCGGATGGGGCTGCTGTGGTCCCCGGGGCTGCTGTTGTCCCCTCTCCTGGCCTCCAGTGCAACACAGATCGCAAGGTCCCTGCACACAGAGGAGCAAACAGCACCCACTCTCCCGTGGCCCGCATGCTTGCACCCATGAGACAGGGCTGTGGCTGGAGGGAGCTAAGGCCCCCCTGCCTCCACCAATTCATCGGCACCCAGCTGGAACATCATCTCACAGAAAAATATCTAATTCCACTCTGAAGCCTTCACATGATGAAGAATCCACCCTGCCTTCCAGTGACCTGCTCTAGCGCTAATTACTCACCCTGTTGAGAACAACCTTCCTCCAGCGTGATACATTGCTGCCTTCCCCATCACGTCCTTGGTTCCAAGCCTGCTAACTCCAGCAGTCCTTCTCTGTAGGCAAGCAGTAATCCAAGAACGGGAGGGCAAGCGGTGTCTCTGCAGTTCAGAGCCACGTTAATATTAGTGGTTACATCTCTTCTAGTAAATAAGATGATTCAGAGACTGTTTTCTGACCTGAAAGACCGTTTGCACAGCACAGCTGACATCCATACACCTAAATAATCACCAAAACACAGTGTCCTCCACCATCCTGCCTGCTGAGAGCAACCCAAAGGCTGTGCTCTCCCTGGAAACTGCTGGAGAGCGTGGCCAAAACCATGCCGGGCAACAGGCACAACTACACAACCTGGACTATTTCAGGACAGTAGATGGATCCATGCCTTGGTCCTGGTTAGTTCCAGTACCCTTCAAAGGAAAGATTAGCTGTATAAGGATAAAAACACTATCCAGAGCTGTAATCAGTAATATTAAGCTTAAGGGAGGCTATAAATACCTACTGCTTAGCATACGGCTGAACTTCAAGCTACTAGGGAGAAAGAAAAGGCCAGGAGAAAGCTTTTGCTTCAGGCATCTCACCTTATAATACATTCTAAAGAGATTTTTGCAGTTTCCCCAGTGGTGCCGGATCTGGCCAGTGTCTGCAGCAAGATACGAAGCTGCTGTTTCAGAGAGAAAGGTGATTTTGGTCATGTTGCGAACCAAGGATGCCCATCGTTTCCCAGAAGAAAAAAATAAAACAGTGGAGGAGTGGTCCAGTGCATCTTCTTTATTGGGAATGGGGAAGATATAAACTAGAAGTAACTATTTAGCGCGCAGAACTGGGAAGACCTCTTTTTCTCTGTACTATTGCTGTAATGTAGGAACCAGTGAATGTGGCTCTTGTCACCTGATACTTCATTTCAGTGCAAGCCTGAAGAGCTCAAATCCATAACAGACCAAGCTCTAAATACTTCCTCAGGACAGACTTGGCTGCTGTTCCTAGAAACCTCTTCCTTCTCTTCTCTCATCATTATTGGACTTGCTCTCACAGCGTCAACCCACGAGGTGGAGGGAAATGCTTGGCCAGAGAGTGGGAGACTCATAGGTTTTACAAGGCTCCTTGGCATCAATTCCAGCTCCCAAATGATTGCTTTTCACTGTTTAAATAATATGAAAAGTCAGTCCAAAAAGACAGGCTATCTGCATGGGAGATTTCAGACAATCTCTGAACCTTCAAAGTCAGGCCACTTGTCTAAATATTTAGATATGAGCACCAAGGCATACAATAATTTACTGAAAGGTGAGTAAGCACAAATTTTATTCTAATTTCTAATCCAGTAAACCAATTATTACAATCTTTAAGTCCTTTTGATGGTCTCTCAGGGCCCCAGTTTCTCAGAATGGCTGTAGTACTCAGAAATCTGAAATTATATGGAAGAAGACATTTGAATGGCACCTGATTTCAAAGGCACTGGCCATGAACATACTGCTGGAAAGCCTTTTGGGCAGGGTCTGCAAATTAACCAGTTTAAAACTGAGGCACCCATGATCACCAGGCTCATTAGAAAATCTGGACGCATTTGCCAGTGACAGATGCTCTCCTTCCTGGCTTGCCTTGCACATCCCTACTGCTCCTGAGCACATTTAGATTAATGCAAAGAAGGTGAATATATTTAAATGCAGGTGGCTCTCTGTGGTAGGCAGACGACCCCGCAGAGCCATGCTGAAGGTTGCCAAGCAGGAATTTAGCGTTGTCTCTGTTTGCACAGAAGGACCTCAGTGACTTGGAAAGCATAGCAGAAGGAAATGTTTTCTCCATGACATACTATGTGCTGCCTACAATCAGCATCCTTCCTCGGCAGCTGGGCTTGATAAATGTTGTCAGCAGCCTGGGAGTCCTTTTGGGCTCCCAGTGTCAAGAACGAATCCGAAGCAATCAGGCAGGGACAAACACCCCTATGCCAGAATTGCTCTGGTCACGCTAGAGCGAGTCCTTATGTGACTGGGCTGGAAGACTGAATCCTTCAGAATAAATTCAATTTGAGCTGCTTATTGAGAATAATCGAGTTCATTCATCTAGAGTTTAGTACGTTATCCAATTCTGTTAGAAGTATCACATTTAAAAGTAAAAAGAATCCTAATACACCTGGCTTTTCAATAGAAAAAAGTAAATTAATTACCCTGTTTGTCTGCTAAAATAGACTAAGTTGCCAGACAGAAATTACATTAACAGTTCTGCATGCTCCTACATATGCTATTATTTTACTTGATATTTTTAGCCCAGTTTTTGAAAGAATTAAAAGACCTCTGTAATTGTGCTGGGGTATTTGTGGGAGCTTATCAAGCCTTCCACTAGTACCTTTGAACCAACCGGGCAATTTCATACAAAGGAAGGGAGGAACACAGGTCCTGCAGAACTACAAGAGACAGAGACGCTTAAATTCTCCTCGTTATAGCGAATAAATGGATGTGGGCTTGCCCTTTATCAGACATCAGAGACTCCACACAGGGGAGCTGCCCTTGGAAACACAAATCAAGATGAAATGAAGCTTCTTTGGCTCTGCTAAACCCAAACCAACCTCAGTTCTTCTCTTCAGCAGAGCGAGGCAATGCCATGCCTTGTGCCTGTATTGGTCTGAGAGAGAGAAAAGAGGTCACATCACACATTTCCCCTGCACTCTTTCCCATGAACTATTCTTTTTAAATCTCTGCTCCATCACTGGGTTTCCAGGCTGGCATTTCCACTGTGCTGGGACATTTGGAACGAATTTACCTTTCAGTATTACTGCATTCAGGCAACATAAAGTGGTAGCTTAGAGGTGCTGCAGGACACACAAGGCTCTTTGCAGTACTCCCATTATGTACAAAGACCCACTTACAGGGGGAGCTGAGCCTTCCTCTTGAAACAAAGCTTCCAAGCAGTTTGTTTTGGCCTCCTTTGGAGCTGCAGGCCAAGTGAACTACAGCCATTTGTTCTGAAACCATAAATCTCACAAGCTATAAAGTGGTTTCCTAATCCTTTTATTTCACAGGGCACACATTTTCTCAGCGAGCCGTGCCTCTTCTTAGCTGTGATTTGGACAAATCTGCACAAGGAAACCATTCCAGCCCTCAGAGCTTGATTTCTCCAGCTGTTGCGTTTTCCTTATTTTCTGGGTTACCTGCCTGCACAAATTAGGTGCTCCAACCTGTCACAACCACCCCATAGAAGAAAAATAAAAGGAGCAGCAGCAGCAGCACCACAATAAAGTTGAACTTGGAGCCAAATAAAACCTGTTGTGGAAATTCACTTGACTAATCTGTCTCCTTAAAAAAAAAAGAAACAACTGAGAAATGAAGGGTTTTGTGTAAAAAAAAAATATATATGGACACACACCTGAGCAAACAGATTTCAAGGTCTGTGGGCCATGCTTCCATTGGGAAGGATCAAAGTAACTCTGCTGGAGTGCATTATGGAAAAAGTCACACATAAATTGGGATCCTGGCGGTCCAGGAGACAAAAAAGGATGGGGAAGGGCTCTGTAGAAGGTCCCTGTGACCATTCCTCCTGCAACAAAATCCTGCACTTAAACATCTAACTGCTGTTGAGAAGGCAATGGGGAAAAAACCTAGAAGGAATAGCACAAACCGCATATGACATTCACTCCTTTGGGGGTTCCATGTCCTCCTGCTGCGGGGCGTCCTCTCCTACACCAGCGGCACAGCACTGGGTCCGCCCTCCCACGCTGAGGTGGTGCGGGCAGGTGGTGGCATCCCGCCTGGCTGAGGAAACCACTTGTAGAAGACACGTCCTTCCGTGGCGGCTTGGTGGCAGTCACTGCCAGGCCAGCATGGTCAACCAGTCTCTGCCATACCCATCACATGATGTCATCTGTTCATGAAGCAGCTGGATATGCAGCTGGAGACAGGGGTTTCAGTCATTTGTGAGACTGGAGGACCTCCTACCAGGGACAGAAAGTCAAGGAGGATTGGAGGTGTTTCAACGGCAGTGCAAGGAAGCTGGCACCCTCTTGGTAAACACCTCCTGCTCCGCCACCACCATGCTGGGCATAGCTGGAGGATGTGGGAATGGATGTGTAGAACATGCCCCATCCCTGCTTGCACAGGGAGAGGGTGCCAAGCTCTGCAAGTTACTGGCAGCTCTCTAGGGAGCAGCCAAAGTCGCATCAGCAGTCCCCATCTCCGTTCCAATTTCTTACCCTCATCCAGTGTGATGACAGTGACAGAGAGACACTTTGCAAAGAACAAAGGGAATCACTGGTAATTTTTCATCCACAATGGGATATGGGCACAGTTTATTCCTAAAAGTAAAAGAAAATAAACCCAAGAAAGAGCTAAAGCTTTCAAACACACCACTGCTCTCTTTGGCCTCCAAGAACCACAGTGCTGCAGTGCCTGGCGTAATTCAGAGGTTGCTGCAAAATAGGTGTCCTTTTCAAACATTTGTAGGAACAACTGTTCTTGAGCATTAAAATGTCCTTTGTAACACAGCAAGGGTTTAATTTTAATAATTCCCTACATTGCAATGTGAGTTTGCATGCTCAGGAACAGTTAGCCAAATGCTTGAGCTGAATCATAGAATCATTAAGGTTGGAAAAGACCTCTAGGATCATCAAGTCCAACAGTTATCTCAACAGAGAATCCCAGAATCCCAGACTGGTGGGGGCTGGAAGGGCCCTCTGGAGCTCATCCCGTCCCACCCCCTGCTGGAGCAGGCACCCCCAGAGCAGGGGCACAGGACCACGTCCAGGCGGGGGGTGAATGTCTCCAGGGAAGGGACCCCACAGCCTCTCTGGGCAGCCCGTGCCCCTGCTCTGGCACCCGCACAGCAAAGGGGTTTCTCCTCATGTTCAGGGGGAACTTCCCGTGTTCCAGCTTGTGCCCGTGGCCCCTTGGCCTGGCGTTGGGCACCACTGAAAAGAGCCCGGCCCCATCCTCCTGACACCCACCCTTCAGATATTTATAAGCACTGATGAGACCCCCTCAGCCTTCTCTTCTCCAGGCTGAACAAGCCCAGGTCTCCCAGCCTTTCCTCACCAGGGAGATGCTCCAGCCCCTGATCCCCTTGGCAGCTCTGCGCTGGCCTTGCTCCAGCAGTTCCCTGCCCTTCTTGGACTGGGGGGCCCAGAACTGGCCACAACCCTCCAGATGTGGCCTCACTGGGGGAGACACCCCCATGTCTCCTAAACCATAGAGTCATAGAATCATAAAGGATGGAAGAGACCTCTATGCCCCTCAATGTCCCTCTTGTAGCAAGGGGCCCACTTCTGGAATATTTTCTGTCATTGATCTATTTATTTCCATAAAATCTCTGGGATATAAGGCCCAGTTATCAGATGTCTGAAGTGATTATGGACTCCATCTAGTCACATGAAAAATTTGCAGTGAATCAGGACGCTATATCAAGGTCTCCCGAAGCCCTGCCTAGTGCTATGAAACAATGTCGCCAGCCCAGGAGACTCACAGATGTGCCATGACGAGAGACAGCAGAAACAAGACAACTGATACTTTAAAAGAAGGGATAGCAGGGGTGAGTTAGTTTGGGACAAATGAACGTGCAGTTCATGGTGTTCATGGTATTCATAAAAGGTAAGAAGACAGCCTCTCCTAACATCAGCATCCATTTGGGTTCATGCTTTGCCAGCAGCGGACAAGGAAGGATCACCAGCAGAGGAGGAATCTTAGAAACTCATTCCATGTGTTCTTGGTTATTTAGGCATCGTCTCCCATAACAGCAGCATCTCCCCTTGCAGTGACAGCCGTTTATGAACGGTTCCACTTCACGCATTCCTCTTCATGCCGAAACGCACCCTGAGACTGAGCATCTCTGCAGAAGAGGAGGTGGGAACAGGTTGGAGACGGGAACGAGAGTGTAGGGAAGGAGCATAGGCTGGTAACATCCGTTCGAAATATTAAATATCCACAGCTGACTCAAACCTACCTCCCATGTTTATCTAACTACAAAAATTAATACAGTAATTCCTTCATTTCCAGCAAATCAGTATTTCCTGAAGTACTGTGATACTTTCCCTGAGCTGAGCAGAGCTCCGCTAGGGTTTTCATTTACAGACAATTTGGTAATATCTTATTACATGTCAGACGTGCTAAGTCAGATAAAAATGTGTCTTGCATTCCTTCCTTGTCCCGGACCTGCTGCACAATAGATATTTCAATGTGCTAAAGGCATAAAGAGTGTGCAGCTTTGGAATGTATTTGTTTTTCAGGGATATTTGAATAAAGCGTAGCCTATATGGAGTAACCACTTCTCCTGGGCTGGGAAAGAATTTGGGAACAGAGCTATAAAATAATTGGTATTTTTGATTCAACAATAATCCTGAAGTAATAATACAAGATCTCTTTTAAATAAACAGTCATCATCTGGTGTGAAACATAATTTAATATATTTTTAATCCTCTCAAGTTTAAATTCAAGACAAATTGACAAACTTGTGTGGTTAGATATCCTCAAAATAAAACATTTAATCTTAAAAACAGCATTTCATTCATCCTGAATGAACCACGCAGGAAAACAGAGCATTTCACAGATCGTTTTTTCCAGTTTACCAAAAGTTTCTGTTGAAAAACTTGGATGAATACTATGTAAAATCATATGTCTGTATCACCCCCATCCACATAATTTTCATCATAGGTAAAGACAGAGTGAGCTTACAGCTGAGCAGTAAGCGAGTTTTTTGTCTGGATTTGGGTTTTTTTCCTTACTTTTATGGGGAAGTAACAAGTGTTACTGCAGCAGGGTGAGAGGAAGAACACGTTTGGTATTTGAACAACCTGGCATTCCTTTTCCATATGGAATAAAAATGTGTTGTATTACAGAGCAGTCACCTTAGACCTGACGTCTTCCATTTCCTTCCTGTATTAAAAAAAAAAAGCAAAGAACAAGAAGCAAAACCATAAAGATGGCAGTAATAGTTTCTCACTAGGAATGCGATGTGGGCAAATAAACTTTGCTTTCCACATAGGTGAGATCTGAGGTAAATGCAAAATGATTGTGTATGTGCAAATTTCCTGGAGTCCTTGAGATCAGTGTGCTTCAGAACAGACTTTCCAGATGCTGCAGTTAAATCTTGAAAAGTTCAGGAACGTCTTCCCACATTTCTGATTCAGTGCAAGCTCAGCAGAGCTAAGTGGGAAATTGTGGTTTTTTCTGTGCTCTCAGGCCTTCACTATGCTTGTATGTAACATGTAAAATTGATGTTCATATTTTCATATGTTCATTGTGTGATATTATTTCATTGCCACTTCTTACTACACTATTTTTGGGCCAGTCTTGTTTAATATCTTTATCAATGATCCGGATGAGGGGATCGAGTGCACCCTCAGTAAGTTTGCAGATGACACCAAGTTGAACAGGAGTGTTGATCTGCTGGAGGGCAGGAAGGCTCTGCAGAGGGACCTGGACAGGCTGGATCCATGGGCCGAGGCCAGTTTTGTGAGGTTTAACAAGGCCAAGTGCCGGGTCCTGCCCTTGGGTCACACCAACCCCAGGCAACGCCCCAGGCCTGGGGCAGAGGGGCTGGGAAGTGCCCGGCGGAGAAGGCCCTGGGGGTGCTGGCTGACAGCCGGCTGGGCATGAGCCAGCAGTGCCCAGGTGGCCAAGGAGGCCACCAGCCCCCAGGCTTGTGTCAGCTCTGGTGTGGCCAGCAGGAGCCGGGCAGGGATGGGGCCCCTGTGCTCGGCCCTGGGGAGGCCCCACCTCGAATGCTGGGCTCAGGTTTGGGCCCCTTGGGACAAGAAGGCCCTGGAGGGGCTGGAGCGTGTCCAGAGAAGGGCAGCGGGGCTGGGGCAGGGTCTGGAGCACAAGTGTGCTGGGGGGCGGCTGGGGGAGCTGGGGGGGTTTAGCCTGGAGAAGAGGGGGCTGAGGGGAGCCCTTCTCGCTCTCTGCAGCTGCCTGAGAGGGGCTGGAGTGAGGGGGGGGTCGGTCTCTGCTCCCAAGTCACCAGTGACAGGACGAGAGGGAACGGCCTCAAGCTGCGTCAGGGGAGGTTTAGGTTGGATGTGAGGGAAAATGTCTTCCCTGCCAGAGCGGTCAGGCCCTGGCACAGGCTGCCCAGAGAGGTGGGGCTGTCCAAACACCGTGTAGAGGTGTCACTTCAGGGCATGGTTTAGGAGACATTGTAGTGTTGGGATGATGGTTGGACTTTTATGATCCTAGAGGTGTTTTCCAACCTTAATGATTCTATTCCATATGAATATCCATGATTACATATACATGGTCTTTTGCATACAAAAGAAAGTGAGTCCACCTGTGTCCATAGCCAACCAGGAATCCCGGAGCCATCTCCTCATCTGCAGGATGGTGCATTGGTGCTGGTTTCAAATGGAAGTTCCTGGTTCCTAGGCTGCCTGGAGCAAGGGCAGAGCACAGGGCGAAGTCTGCCTGCAAAGACCAGAGACCTGCCATCAGACATCAGAGCAGACCACGATCAACAAGATTTACCATTCAGTCTGGTATCTAACCCAAATCGTCATTGCTAGAACCCCTTCCGCTAAGCATGCTCACCAGTTGACTGCCTTTGTGACCATCACATCACATACTATTCTCGATCTGTGATGAAGGAAATGGCAGAAACGCTGGAACTTTTTAGCCATCTGCGACAGCTTGCGATGCATTTAATCAACAGGTAATGACCGTGTCAATAACAAGCTGGTCAGCCCAAGGAGTAAGCAAAATAAGTAGCTGTTCCAAGAGCATCCTGACTGTACAGGTTGCGGGTAAAGCATCCCTTGGGGTTTATGCTTTTTAGGATCGCGGATTACTGATTAATACACAATACTGTGGTAAGGGCTGTTCCTGCGCTCACACCTGAGGATTCACTTAGGAGTCACTCCAGTGGAAACCCTAGAAACCTTTTTCATCAGTTTGAGCTGTTTTAAGGCCACCTTTTCCCCGAAGACTGTAAGGGTAGTTCCCTTGGCTGGGCTTCCCGCATAGCCAAGGTTACAGAAGGAAAGAACAAATCTTTATTTAACATTTGAAGAATATTGGTATTTGAAAAAAAAACTGAAGAGGAATTTGCTGCTTTTCTACAATTGGGATCCATAAAAGCCGCATTTTAGGATGGGGGAGAAACAGGAGGGTAGGTGAGACGATGAGTTGGTTGTTTTGTTTAAACGGTAAACCTAACCCAATACATCTAGCAAATATGTCCTTGTCAGAATAGAAGTGAGTCTCTTTTCTCGAGATTTCTTTATCTGTAGATAAAGATTAGGAGTGATGAGTAACGTGTGACCTGGGACTGAGAAAAGAATGCAACTTTGTAGACAAGTGAAGGACTGTTGGGCTGAATTTGGGAAGGGGAAAGTAAATGAAGTAGAAAAAAAACCATAGCACGTGTAATATCTAATAGCAGAAATGGAATACAGTGGGTTTTTTCTATTCTCTGAATGACAACTACAATGAGGGGACGTATCAAAAAAGGCAAATTTTAAAATTGTTTAGAAAGATTTCGTTGTCACGGGATCTGCTGAAAGCCACCCAGGGAATGCAATGCAATACCAAGGTAGCTAAACAACGCAGCCCCAGTGCTCTACTGAGACGCTGGATTTTGTTCCTAGACTAAGACTTTCAAAATCTGTGCATTTTAGTGCCTTTAACTCTATATGCCCAGTTTGACACTGCTTTAAAGCTCCTTTCCACAGACAGGAGTAATTCTAAACACTATAAAAATCACAGCCTTTCAACACATCTCCAACTGAGAAATATAAGATATAGGCATTGAAGGACACTGACCGTTGAAAAGCATGACCTTAGATGCCACCAAGTTAGGCACAAAACATACAACCACACCGGAGAAGAAAAGTAGCACCCAGCCCTGGAAGGAGACCTGTCCTCCTTGAAGCTCTTTCCGTATCTGTGCTGGGAGAAAAGAAGAGTGGCAAGACCCGAAGGACCATGTAGCAGCAAGGTGAGCAGTACCTTACGGATTCCTTGGAGAAGCAAATAGTGCAGAAAATGGCTGCATCAGCATTTTCAGCGTCTTTTTTTTTTCCCCCCTTGAAGAGTTTCCCGGGGCAATGGTGCACTCTCAGGTGGGCAACTGCATCCAGGCTTCAGCTGCATTGTCCTGCCTGAAAGGTGCAGAGTCAGGATTAGAGTTGCGAATCTGTTCCGTTATCCCCATTGTTCAACCGAGAAAGTGAAATAGTCTGGAAAACGCAGGAATACCTGATGTATTGTATGTATTACAAGTAGTTTCCAAATCCTGCTTTTATAATATCGCAGAAGGGTGCCTTTACGTATGCCAAAACCCACACTAAAGCCACAGGTTTCTCAATAAACACATCTTCTGCAATGATGATACACTTACAGGATTAAAGTTTATAAGACCTGCTAGACAGAGAGAGGTCTGCTCACCTGCCAAGCAGTAATTCCTTCAAGCTTTCCGCCGTCTCTGCAGACACTGAACAGGGTACCCTGCCTCATGCACAACATTGATTTGGAAGGTGTAGTTTTGTAGGGTGAATTTGAAAAGTCTTAAAGTCGGTGCTCACTTGCATACTTAATCTTTTCAGAGTGAAGGGGAAACTATCTGATAATTAGCACGTGTTTAGGCTCATGCATTTTGTTCATCTAACAGTTGTGTGCTTGGATCATAGGGAGCAGGGTTCAGGAGGAGCCATGTACAGTGTGGACAAAGCCTCCCAGGAATAAGCCGTGTGCTTCTTGTTAATCAAAGCGTGGCTCAGCAAAGCTGACACGTGCAAGACAAACAAGTAACTTCATCTGGCTTTGCATACTTTATATGCATATATACACACACACACAAAATGAGCCAAAAAGTGACTTAGAAGTGCTTATTCATTAGGCAAAGAGAAGTTCTCCAGGGTGCAAAGACTCTTTTCTCAGTGAGGTTCCTGGCACTCGTAGCTTTCCGTTACTTTTTTATTATTAAAAAAGGAATTAAAACCATATTTTTCTCATTTCAGTAAGTACCTTTATGATATCCAAACAACTCCAACAATGATATCATCTGTCTCGTTCCTCCAGGGATGAATTTGGGCCAGACCGTGATATTCCTGCTCATTCCTGGAGCACAGAGCCCCACACCAAGGCGAAGGCAGCAAGCTTCACTCCCTGGGGGGGAAAGGCATGTCACAGCGCCATCCGCTTTATGCTGTACCTCCTACGCATCCCTCCCTCTTCCTGAGAGCTGTTCAACACTTTAGATTAAGAGTTAAGGCCTGAATCCTACTAAGCCTGATCTCTGCAGGCTGTTCTTCAGCGGGGCATGCTCAGCAGTAAGGATCTGCCCATATGGAACCCATTTCTCCACAAATACTCTTTTCAGGGTACATACATGTGGCATAATCGGGCTGCAGTCCTTGAAGCGGCCTCTGATTTAATAAAACAGATGATTCACTTTCAGCGACTCCTCCAGTTTAGGAGGGAGGTCAAGTGTGCCTTTAGTTGACTGCCCGCACGATGGCAGACCCGCAGGGAGGGATGTAGGTACAACCTCCCCAGCACTGTCAGCCTCATGCTTTCCATGAGGGACTTGTCCTGTCAGCAGCACAAAGCCCTCCAGCCTGTCACTCAGCCTGCCATCACTGCACGCCGGCAGATGGGCATGGAGGAGAAGTCCAGGACCCCATCTGGGCTTAACTCTAGGCTTATCTAGTATGCAGGCTTGGAGCATCACACTACCAACCAGCCCATGCCCCTGACCGGCTCTCTCATGTATCTCCTACCCATCTCCTGCTTCCCTCATGACCTGAACCCATGACTCCTCCTTCCCAGTAGCTCATAAACATCTTCCCTTCACCAAGTTAGCAAGTGCCACGTTGCTTCACTAGGGAACAGCCACAAAGCTTGACGTTCTGCTCTGGGAGATGACAAAAAAGCAAGGTGCTGGTGGTAAGTTCTTCCCCTCAAACACCATGTCCTGTTGACGGTAGATGCTGAAGTCTCTTGGTTGACAGAATCTACCCGCTAGAAGATCCCACTGAGGCTTGCTGGCCATGCCAGAGGTGTTGTCTTGCTGAGTAAACCTTCCAGAGGTTCTTGTAGGAGCAAGGAAAGACAGTCTTTTCCCCAGATCCTCAGACATTTTCTGGCTGAAGAGGTGACAGAAGCTGGATTTTCAAGCTCTAACAGTGGTTTGTGCAGTCCCAGCTCTGACTGTAGACTGTCACAGATGTCCAGGAACACAGCAGTCACCCCTCGCTGCAAGATGCCACGAGACACCTGAAACCAGTGGCAGATGTGCTGAGCTGTCCCCATCCCTGGCTTTCACGGGGAATCTCCATTTTTAAAGGTAAAGCAGCATTGCTCGCTATCTTTCACTAAAGGCAGGGCTGTAACAGGCTGTAGCCTGGATTCCATACAGCATGCTTGCAGGCTCACAGCGTGGCTCCTCAGCAAGAAGGATCCTATGTTGCCCCCACAAATGGTTTTTATGTGGTGGTGGTGGTAGAGTACGTGGTCATGAAAGTGTAAGGGTTAGTAGGACATCTGTAGATAGCACAGGTGGCTTTGGGAGGTGGTAAAAGCCATCCCTAGTCTTCATATCCTTTCTTACATCCTTTAGTCTTTACCCCAAGTTCCACAATTAGTAAACTAATTTATTCCTAAAGACTTTCGATGTCATTTAACACGCACACGGGGTTGTCGGGAACCTCAGGCAAAGCACTCATGCAGCAGCCACTGCAACACGAGAGCATCATCTAACGTAACATCACACGGGCAAATGTGTCAGTTAAACTGTCTGTGTGACTTTGGGACACTAGAGAGGAGCAGGGGGCAACACGGCACCTGTTCCGTCACTGCTGCACTGCTTCTCTTCAATCTCACTGAACAAGCTTTGCTAGTACCTTCAAGGAGACTTCCAGGGATAACTACAGAATCATAGAATCATGAAGGTTGGAAAAGACCTCTAGGATCATCAAAGTCCAACCACCAACCCAACACTACCATGTCTCCTAAACCATGTTCTGAAGTGACACCTCTACGTGTCTTTTAAATACCCCCAGGGACGGTGACTCCCCCACCTCTCTGGGCAGCCTGTGCCAGGGCCTGACCGCTCTGGCAGGGAAGGCATTTTCCCTCATCTCCAACCTAACCCTCCCCTGACGCAGCTTGAGGCCGTTCCCTCTTGTCCTGTCACTGGTGACTTGGGAGCAGAGACCAGCCCCCCCCTCACTCCAGCCCCTCTCAGGCAGCTGCAGAGAGCGAGAAGGGCTCCCCTCAGCCCCCTCTTCTCCAGGCTAAACCCCCCCCAGCTCCCTCAACCTGTCCTTGTAAGACTTGCTTTCCAGACCCTTCACCAGCTTCGCTGCCAGCTAAAACAAAAGACACACAGGCACGGTTTTAAGGAAAAAAGCAAGCTTGCTACATGAAAATAAATTAACAGAAACACTGGACAACTATGCAACAATGAAACGACAATTATTGAATTACAGAGCACGTTCATTGAATTCTCCATAACACTGTTATTTCCCAAAGTAAAGAAAACCTATAATGAACATGCATATTTTGAAATTGCTGCAGGTCTGTGTATGATTTCGAACTCCATTTTCTTTGCTGATGCCTCACTACTTACACATAGGCAAAATGTTGGGGGGACTGCTATTCTTTGTAAGAATTGTTTTCCTTAGGGAAAGTTGGGAGCATTAGAGGTCTGGAAGTTATTGAATGTTAAGCCTGCTTTGGGGTAACACCTATTGTTATTCTAGGTTAGCAACTGTTTCTTGAAACAGATCCAGCAGAGATTTATTTTCACCTTCTTAAAGTAATTGGGATGTTTCTGGCAACTCTGAGATTCGCAGTGTTTCACAGAAACAGAGCGCGGGGGGAACGGGGTGGCTGCACCCAGGATCATTAAGTGGTTCTGGCCCTCCGCTTCTTTACAGCAGAACCTTGGCAGCCAAACCAGTGGTTACAGGATTTCTTCAGCCAGTGACAGAAATAATGTTACAGGAGACAGAAAGCTACATACTATTTTTTGAAGAAGCAACAGTGATTTCTAACAGGAATTCTGTGCATGGGAAAAGGAAAGCGAGTTTGTGTACTCTGAAGATGAACATCGCCTTCACAAATCACAATCAGCTGAGCAGCTAAGGAAAATCCACTTTCCCTAAAATACATTAATTTCTCAGCAGTGATACTTAAAATAATTTAAGCAGACATATTGCTTTGTTACATAGAATGTGCCAAAAAGCCAGGTCAAAGCAAGGTAAATACCTCAGATGCACCCTTGAAATACTTAATGCCCTGAACTGGCATGATATTTATGATGACAATTTCCTCTGTCTCAAGAATCTGTTTTAAAAAAAAACAGAAGAGTAATCAAAATTTATCTTGGGTGATTATTTGTCCCATTTTCAGATACTTCTGTCAGTCTCTGACCTGCTCCAGCAATAGTGTTTGCTTTAAAATTGTATTACCAGATTCCACTTCAGTTCCATCCCTTCTCTGCACCCCCAGAAATAAGATGGGAACTGCTTCAGTCTCAGTAAACGGTTTTCCTCCACACAAATCTCTTCAGATAAAGGGGTACCAACCACTGCAATCTGCTATTCCTCCGCATCCCGCCAAGCCGTCGCTAATCAGACTACAGGTTCTTAAGTGATGCCCTGACATGCCTGAAGAATGAGGCATTCCTCACCAACAGGACAACTCACACAGGCTAAATAAGGAGCTTCTGCCCGATTACAGACAATCTAAGCACCTCTGTGAATGGCTGCGCAACAACCAAGCCCACCAAGCAGTCAAGGCTCTTGGAGGCAGCTAATTAGCAACACCAGTCACAACTGTATGTCTCAGCCGAGCTCCAGAGGACACTTCAGTGGCTAAAAGGGTGTTTTACTGCATCTCCCTTCTTCAATTTCCCTCAGCACATCGGTCAAAAAGATCTCATTTACACAGTTGGAAGGCAGCCTTCAGCTCTTTTGGCCAATTGTATGGCACTGGGTACCGAGCTTCCTTCCCCAGTTATGGCCGTAAGCCTGGGCTCACCCCGCCTTTATCGATAACAATTAATCAAGAACCTGACGTTACCGACACGGGGCTCACAAGCTCAGAGGTCACGACCACCTTGCGGTGCTGTCTTTAGCCGGGGAACTCACAGACATTCCCAGGATGGGAAAGATTCATTTATTTATTTTATTAAAATTGTAACTGAGATCTTCTTTAAAAAAAAGACAATTTTCCATACAGCTTCTAATGAAAAAATGCCTTTTTTTTTTAATAGCATTAACATAGATGTGGGCTATTTTCATATATTAAGAGGAACAGAGCAAGCTATTAGCTAAAACACTTTACTGATCGAGGCAACAATTGCATTAACACGAAAGCATGCCAGAAAGCATATACAGATAGCAGTGGAAAGAGAAGATAATACTTTTTTGAGCAATTTTTACTACTCCAATGTAAATAAAAGCTCCTGAAAGCATTTCTTAAGATGCACATAGCCACTTTAATACCTAAAATTACTTAGTAAAGGCTTCCCCCCCCCCCCCCCCCCCCAATTTCTTCTTAACGTTTCAATGCAATGAAACATTAAGAACTGTATTTGTCACAGTCTGTACAATCAAGCCATTTTCTGTTGCTGGGGGCCTTTCCCCCTGCAACCGGGAAGTACATAAAAGGACAACTGTAAATCAGTTGTAAAGCTGGCATGCATCAGGATAGCTGCAAAACTTAACTTTTTAACCATTTCAAATTTGATTTCCACCTGTTTCAGGCAGAACTTGACAATTAAAAGGCGTGTATTTAGCGCTATCTCAAAATATTTTAAAAAACCAACCCTTCAGGAGAACATACAGATCAAAAGTGCTTTTACACAAAGTATCCTGTGTCTTAAGACAACGCCACTCACTAGAACTGCAAAAACAACGGAGAAAAAAATTGCCAAAACTAAGAAGGTACCTTACAAAATACACCTTCTTGAAGAGGCACAGCTTTACTAAGAAATTCAATACTATGTAAAAAGCAATTCACATTTTATTTTAAATTGCAATAAACTGTACAAAAATGTTTCATTCTTGCCAAAAATAACAGCAATATTTTCCATCTTACTTCTAGACAAAGAATGAACTCTTATTTTAGTCTTTCGTGGGTGAGTTTACAAATAAACAGACAAGAAGATGCACGGGTTTGTGTCAGAGTCATGATAGAACGAGCAGATTTCAAAGTTTGTGGAATAAGTTCTAAGTTATTAGTGTCTTTTAGGAATTTCAATACTCCTGCCATGCCTCTTAAAAGCCTAAAGAAAAAAAAGAGAAGGTTTGTGTCTCACACAAAGGAATGTAAACAGTCATCCAGAGATGAAAGCAGCTGACTCCTCCAACAAAACCACAAACGTACCTCTATACCACTAACATTCACTTTACACCGAGAACAGTCCACGGCACGGGGATCGTGCAACAGCTGAATCCACTCTCCAAAACGCCAATTAAATATCCATCGAAGACTTTTTTAAAAAGTTTTCAAAAAGAATAAAATCCTAAGTAACAGAACTGAAATGGAATACGCTCTTTTTAACATTGGTTTTTTTCTTATCCTAATTTATAAGCAAGTGTGTAACAGCCCCATCCAATCTACAACCACAATTACTTTTTCCAAGATGCAATAAAGTAAACGAGCACCTAGTTAAGTCAATCAGATGCAAAAAGCACCTCTGCCAAGAGCACGGGCTTATTTTCAGGCTTGGTTTTGTTCACATAACACATTTAATGCGGACTAACAAAACATAATTTGGGTCACTGACCGTGGCTTCTTCAGCCCGAGACCTAAAATGGAAATACAATTGCAGTGATGTTACAGATTTCACAGTTGTTTTTTTTTCTTAGCGTTGGAACGTAATTAAGAAAAAGCTGTTTCAACAGATTGGTTAGAGCTTAAAAAAATTAAGAGTCTTCTGTTACTTCAGAGTTGTTTGAGGGAATAAAGTCTTCTTGAAATTCCACCTTATCTGGATAGAGTTTAATGTAGGTGTCCACCATTAAATCTAAGTCATGTTTGATATCAAAGTTTATGTTCAGCAAAGCCAGGTTGCATGACCTTTGCTCTCTCAAGGTGTTTTTCAGGTACGCCTTTAAGCGCTTCCGTCCTATCTCATATTTTTCATTCTCCACCTTCATCACTGGAAGTATGCACAAGACTTTAAGCAAGGCGTAAACGTTAGGGAAAAACTTGATGTCAGGCAAGTGAAGTGCTTCATAAATAGTAGCTGGAAGTTCAATATCTTTTCCTCTGTGCTTCCACTTGATTCTCCAACAATGAAGCTCAGCAGAAAGTGTGTCTGGATTAGGCAAGTCATTTTTATACATGTCAGCGTGATGCTCCTCAGACGTATTGAATTTCAGCTGCCCCATGACCGAGGGCACCAATGATAAACACTTAAGAGCTTTTAAATGTTGTTCTGAGAATATATCTTTTAATTCTTGAATAATATGCTCTACTGTGGGGACACTAAGGATTTCTTTGTAGTAATTTTCTGACGTTACTTCAGAGTCCAAGTTACCTTGTTGAGCCCTGCGAAATTTCCCTGGGAGTTTAATTTGTACATCCAGTTTGGTAGCCAAATTTGTTGCCTCCTCAAACCAAAATTCATGGTAAACTTCAATGTTCTCCATCACTTCATTCAGAGAATGCAACACTGCTGTTAAGCTGCTAGCCGCAAAGAACACATCTGATGTTTGTCCTTGGAGATTTTTTCCAAACGCTCTTGTAAAAGACAGGACATTTTTCAGAATTACAATAGTGACAATGAAGTCAAAATCTGTTAATGCACTTGAAAGTACAAACGCTCGGCCGGCAATGAAGTTGTTCCACCTGATGGACGAGTCGCTGCTTACCGCATCCAAGCACAGTACCAACGCTTGCATGAGGTCCACTAAAACCTCAAAAGTATCGTGCCTGCCTGTCCACTGAGAACGGCAGATCTCCTTCAGCTCATTACCCTTCTCCTCATTGTTCTGAAAAAGAACAGAAATTGTGTTGTCCAGTTCTAACAGTAATTGCGGAGACTGATTAAAAAGACAGTAAACTTCTTCGATTGTTCCTAACGCAATGGAAACGCCAACGACAGGAACAGATTTTGCCAGCCAAACATTTAAGGCACAAGAGGAACACAGCGTGTACACAGCTTGTGGGTACTTTTCCAAGAGTCTTGTAGCCACAACTTTCATTTTAGAAGCAAACCCGCTGGAGACGATGTAGGCTTGGCCACGGCAGTACTCCATGTTTAGTCCCCACTTTTCAGTAATAGTCGTGTGGAACTTTACAGCTAAGATTTCAGGATCAGCCTCATAAGGTAAAAACCCTATGAATTCTTCTCTTAGATTATGAGAATCATCAACAAACCTCACCAACACAGGCAAATGCTCCTCTCCCGCTATGTCTACTACTTCATCGGTGACAATAGAAAAGAAGTGCGAGTCTCTCACTTCCCTCAGTGTCTCTTCTCTAACACAGCTTTCACAGATCTCAAGCATTTGTTTCTGCTGAGTTTTTGAACAATACTCAAGATTGACTGCAGTCATCTCAAATCGTTTCCTCAGAACTTCATCCCCAGCATTAATTCTATATTCCAGCAGAGCCTGAAAGTTATCTGAAGTAAAAATACCTTCTGGAAGCTCATCAACACTATGGCCATCCAAAGGAATATTTTGTTTACCCATTAGGATCAAAATTTCAAACAAAGATTTCAGGTAATCTTTGTTTTCTCTTTCTTCCAGTGTTAAGGGAACAGCTTCTTCCTCTTGTTCTTCCCCTCCTTCCTCCGAGACGGCATTTTGTTCATTGCTTTCATTCAATTCTTGAGTTGCCTGTTCCCGCTCAAAAGCTTCATCAACTAGAAAACATAAAATACTGTGTCACGATAACATGAATGAAACATAACATTTGCTTTCCCCTCCTACTCCCATTACCTTTAAGTTACTGGAGTCCAAGGAAAAATGTTTCCAGTTTAAAAGCAAATGAGTGTTTTGGAAAGAGTTTAGACTGGCTGTCTGAATCAAGCAGCAGCTCAATTATCCTCCTGATACATGTAAACTTACAGTCACATGTCCCGCATGACCTTACCAGCCTTAATAACAAAGTTTTGATGAACTCGATTATTTTGCCTACTTACTCTTTTGTTGCTTCAGTGTCCTTATTTCATCTTCACTCTTTAAAAAACAACAAAAAACAAACCAAAAACCAAACTTATATTGATGATACTGTCTAGCACATGCTTTAAAATATTAAAGTACATCATGATCAGATACAAATATTGTAGATGAGATCATTTTAAGAGTGTTAATATTTACCAAAAAGTGCTAGGAAGTCCAAGAGAGAAGGAGGTTTCTTCAGGTTACTTTATTGCTGCCACGACACAGATCTACTGACTACGTGAGAGCAGTTTGCTGCTACTGCTTAGAACCCCATATTTATATTAAGAGTTTGTTCAATATATATTTTATAATTATTCTTAAATAGATTCCATTAAAGAAATCTGTTTCACTATGAACACGCACTGCCAGTAGACAGAACCACCTTTAACTCTATTTTCAGTCAATAAACAGACTCAAACTCACAAAAAATTATTTAGAATTTGTCTGTAATTTTCCAACATATAAGCAGAGTTTAGGAGTTGAATTCCTCTTGTCAGTATACTTATAACGACAGAGACCTAGAGACACTTTCTCTGTAAATGACACAAAAGAGGTATCGACAAGATGCAATTCCACAAGAAACTGCTTGATCTTGGTTTTATACGTGGATCTACTTCTCAAGAACAAGCTAAAACAAGCATGTCTGAATTGGTGCAGACTTGAAAAGTTAAACAACGTGTGAACTGAAGATCACAATCAATACACAGCAAGGATTTCGCGGTACTATGCATAAGTTGTAGTCAGCGCTGTAAGAACAAACAAAAGGAAGATATGCACTTTCTTTGGAAGACGGAATCAGCTCTGGATCAACGCATTTCATTTCCAGCCTATTGCATTAAGCCTCCCTTAGTTGATAAAATTTATCAGCATAATATTTGGGCATTTAACTTATAATCAACAAAAAGATACTAGACTAGGCAGTATAGAAAAAGCAAACACCCAATTGTTAAATATTGTTATTTGAGACTTTTACCCAAAAGTTTCACATGAACTTACTTACTTTTATTTTTTTAATAATAAAAAGAAGTCTTACATTAAATACTTACCAGCTCTTTTATCCTTTTCCGATGTCTGCTGTGTGGATTGTTCAAATGACTCGTAAGATCAAATATAGTTGGCACAGCATTATCCCGTAAAACCGTTCTGTAAGGGCTCTGCAGGAAGACAGACATCTAGATGAGGGATATCTCTGGGAGGTTCTCCCTCTCCATGCACTAAAAGCCCCCAGACCTTCAGATGCCATTTTTTCCTCCTTTTTTTTTAAAAAAAAAGTATTTTCACTTTCTGATGTTTCAAAACAAAGAGAAAGCTATGTCATCCGCTTTTTAGGATATCAAGAGAACACTGAACATGAGAAGGGAGATACTTAAAAGAACCCCACCATTCTAACCCAAACCATAAACACCTTTTCTTGCCCATTATCTTCACATCAAAGACCCCAGATGCAATAATTAATACCATAATACAATGGGGGTTTTTTCTGGATAAAAAGACATCTATGCATCAGAAAGGAAACCTTTTGTTACTATTAAACTTTGGGGTTTATTACTTATTTCACAATTCTAGATGCAATCACATAACCATTTTCACAATAAAAATGTTCAACTCCTTCGTTATGTAGACTTAGGAATTCCAGAAACCACTACTGTGAAAGATCATATTGAAGGAAAATGTATCTGTCAAATAAGCAGGAGGAAGAAAAGACTTCTAGACGATCATGTAAATGTTTCTAGCAGTTAAAGAAAAATTTTGTTTGGATATATTATAAACTTACATGTCTAAACTGGCTAATTTCCAGTAAGTACAGGATTTTAACTGATTATGTTTACACTGTCATTAGACTGAAATACATTTTAAACAAACTGAGTTTCATAAAGCATCATTTCAGATTCAGAATTATCTCCAACATTCGTTTGCTTCTGGGATGCTGGCTGCTCAGAGACCCTGCCATGTGTAACACCGCCAGGAGCTCCAAGTCTGACCTGTGTATTTTAATTATCCTTAATAACTAAAGGACTGATCTTGCCTACATATTAATGTAAAATTCAGCCTGGAAATTAAAACTTGATACAAAGCCCCAAATCCACCATTTCCAACTGTTATGTAAGCTGTTATAATCAGCATTATCATGTTAACAAGAAGCATTAAAAGCTATTATTTCATTAACAGGAAATAGTGCGCTGATTTTAGCTGGATAAAATATAACAGGAAGCAAATGCTTGACAGCTGCAAAGAATGTTTAAACCTCTTGGCCACAACAGAGTAATTTAACTGAATCTCGCTCGCTTCAGTAACAGCACATTAATGATATTAAATAATTAGAGGTATGCAAACTTACATACTTCCACCCAATAAATTTATATAATGTTGTAACATCTAGTGACAATAAACAAAATGAGCATTGCTTTGCGTGAGGAAAGAACTGCAGTGAAGACCAGGGCTCCACAAACATATTAAACCAGCGGGAGCAGCTCTGCTTTTCTCTTCCCCAGCTGCTCATTTCCACCTCATCCTTTGTGCCAACATCTGCGATGCCCCAGACCATGACAATGATCTCAATTAAGACTAAGAGATTAATTTTCCCAGGGACCAGTTACCCAGGAGATCAAAGATTAAAACGCAGTGTTCTGATGAAAAACGTTAGTCACATTTTGCAAGACGTAACAAACAAACGCTTGGTTTTACTTACGCTTCGACATATCATAGAAGTCTCAAAATGTTTAGCACACAATCTGTAATGCTTGTTGAGTTGATCTGGAGTTTTATCTTCTAAATCTGCCCTTCGACAGTTCTCTACCCATCTTTGACATCTGCATGCAAGCAAAAGAATTAGCTAGTTTTAAGATAAAACAAAATCCCCTACAATTTCAAACAGTACTCAAAATTGGAGTGCAGCGAGACCTGCGCTTTGTGCACAGCTAAGGAAAGTTCTGTATGCCTTCCGCGTAACTTACCATCACATCTTTTTAAAAAAAATTTGTTTTCTCCTTTTGTTCACCGCTTAACACTGCCTCAGCAGATTCAGGAATCTTCTCCCTTAATTTATACGTTTTCGCCTTTGTCTCTCACACACACACAGAGCAGATTGTAAGGCACTTGCTCATGAAACTGACCATTTAATTCTTAAGAATTTAACCTTAATAAGTTAAAAAAGAATGAGATGTGCTTGCTGACTAAAGTCAAAGTTTTCGAAGGCAGCTATTAAAATAGTTGCCTTCTCTGCCTCCCTCCAAAACACAGCATTTTTCTTACTTATTGTGGTCACTGGGGAGTTTATAGTAGATTTTTGAAAAGGGAAATAATAATTAAAAAAAAAACAATCATTCTACAGATAGCGCTCACATGCCTGAAGTAAGTTTTTGTTAGATGTGTATTTTTACAACAGTTACTTCTGCTTTGGAATAGTTATCTGAGATTTAACACAGAGCTAAAGAAACATTTCCCCTACTAACAGGGCTCCTTTCAGATACCCAAGAAACTGTTTCCTCTGGTGAGTAAAACACTTGCAGTAATTGATGCAAATGCATTAGTCAGCTTGTACTTCCCCCCACCGGGGTCTCTGCAATCACTTTCTTGCTATGGGGTGCTACGAGCAGCAACATGCATAGACTGATTCTGCACAGCTACTCCAGTAAAACCGATCTGCTGTTTCATTTGTGCAGTAAAAATATGTATGTAAATTAACAAGACACCAGCAGCTATTGATATCTCTGTATTTAAAAGTTTTTTTTAAAAAACCAAAACATTTCCTTCCTGCAAAAACAACCCTCCGCAGCTGCATTATTTTAATGTGCCTGCTTACACCTTGTGGCACCACAGAGCCACCAATTCACAATGGCACATAAGTCAACAGTGAGTCGAAAAGGTACCATGCAGATGACTAAAAACCTTCACATGAACACGACGGATGATTTGTTTGTTATTCTAACTGTACAGAGGGGTTACACGAGCTCCCATTCCTCCGAGGGTAAATCCTTCCCCAGACAAGCTCAAAAATGCCAGAAGCAGCTACATTATAAAGAATTACAGTGATATCACGATAATTCTACACCAAGAGAAGAAGGAACTTTCACTACAGTCTCAGTGACTTATTTTACTTTACAATCCACCACTTTACTACATACTTTTCAACATGGACTCGTATTTCAAAGTGTTGTGGTGTCATTTTTTATTAATTGGTACATGTTGGCAATGTCCACAAAGTTCCAGGAACCTCCACAGAGAAGTTACATGAAGAGTCTGCTGTTTCAGCAGGGCAAAGTGGGGGAGATCTCCCCTCAACCCAATCATTGCTGAAGTTCATGAAAGTGAAAAAATTACTTGATCCACTTTAAAACAAAAGGCTTTAAATCTTCTTTTTTATTCCTAAAGTAAAAAGAAGACGGGTCCTGACCAAACAAACAGCTAGAAGTTATGAGAAAGCAATTTTATTATTATTAGTTTTGACTGCAAACATGGAATTATTGCTCACAGAGGCAAGAAGGAAGGAAAATAATTAGTGATTATTCAACAATTTGGAATGAAGGCTGTCTCGCCAGACATTTTGGTGGGCAGCCCAAAGGAGGAAATCCACAGCTCTGAGTAGATACACCATCACCTCTACTTTAACCGAGTACAGCAAAGGGTGACTGTGAAGATGAACGGGGGCAATCCTGGATCCTGATCTCTGCTGGCTGAACCATTTGTGCATCTTAATTTTTCGTTCATGCAAAATACCAAAGTAACAGTTTCAGCAAGTGCTGTAAAATAGAAATAATTTCTAATACTGCTCTCACAAACCTACACAATGTACCCTTAACAATAACGTAAAATAATAAGAAAACCAATACCATTTCTTGCACAATTTTTTTGTCACCACCAACCTTGTACTCTTGCCTGGACCATGCAATCACACCACCAGAAGAACAGGAAGAGCGTTCTTCATTTAACCAAATGGTATAAGCAGAGTCTTTTTACAGGGGAGACCTTTAGCATGCAGATTATATTGAAACTGGCTCTCATACTTTCTGAGTGGGTGCTGATTACTAGATAACTCATTAAAGGTGATTGCATCGGGCTGTCACAAAGGCTGATGAGCCTCCCTTATGGTCAGTGGGGAGGGTTTCAGTCCAGGGGGGTATCCAGAGGAAGAGCCTGACCCTAGTGGTCCTACCTGCCTCTCTCAGTGACTCAGGGGAGCCGAGGAAGACTGCCAGGGAGCAAAGGCAGTGCCCCTCACATTATGATAACTCCTCTAAATCCCCTCCTGGCAACCACACAGGGACAAACCTAGATGCAGCATTGCTGTTACCAAACTGGCACACAGTTGTCAAGGTCAGTCAAATATCAGCCTCAATCCCTTCACTTCCAATGTTGCTGCCCACCAGAGAACAAGTAGATACTAGTAATAACCAGGGACCAGGTCAGAGTAATGAGTGATGGTGAAAGACATTGTGAGCTTTTCAGACAGGACTTACTCGGGAAACGAGTCTCACAAAGATTAAATTAATCACCCAACACTCCTCTCCCTTCCCAACTTCCTCCAGTTAC
The DNA here is from genome assembly GCF_949628215.1 of Phalacrocorax aristotelis. Lineage (NCBI taxonomy): Eukaryota > Metazoa > Chordata > Aves > Suliformes > Phalacrocoracidae > Phalacrocorax > Phalacrocorax aristotelis. The sequence continues at coordinate 3,519,926 of NC_134276.1, forward strand.
ATAGAAGCGGCTGCAGCCGTTGCCTGAAGTCAACACTGAGCACACGATCGGAAAGAATCTGGCATGCAGAGCCCCAGTTTGTGGATCCTGATCAGACACAAGCATCAAGCTCCTCATCCCATCGGAGCCGCGGATCGGTAGCTGGAGCTCTAGACACGTAGGAAACTACGGGCAAAGGCTGGACCATTGACATTTTGTCAGGTAGCTACAGGACTAGAGGGAGATGGCAGAGGTTTTGCAACTGGACTCAAACATGCAAACTCCATCTGAGTCTATACTCAACCCTTCAGTCTTGCTGCAGGTTTGGCTCCAAATCGAATGTTCTCCAAGGAATGAAAGAACAAAGAAAAAGTTCAGAGCCCTGAAATCACCCAACATAGTTCTGCGTGGTTGGCAGTGTTGGTTTGATGGTTGGACTTGATGATCCTAGAGGTCTTTTCCAACCTTAATGATTCTATGATCCAAGCAGCACTTCAAAAGATTTTAGAATAGTTATGTGTAAAATTTTCTCCAGTTTTTTAGTATTCAGCTAATGCACACAATATACTGTTGCACAAGTGCTTTAGCTGCAAAGTATTTGGCACAAATTAAACACTGTTTCAATGCAGTGTATTACACCACTGCCTAGGCATCGCTCATTAGCTTTTAAGGTGGTTTTCTTCAGTCACAAGCCTTGTGTTTTCCGAGATCTGCTGACACCTCATGGAAGCTCAAATGGCATTTTATTTAGGCACAGATAGAGTGTAACCCATTTATGTTACCTCAGTATTGGTCAACCACAGTAAAAGAGCATCTCTTTGCTTAAGAAGTGTTCTGTTCTAAATATTCACACCTCACCTTCACTCAAACCACCATGACAAACAGACTCAGAAACACAGATGAGGGTTAAACAGACAGATCTTTCTGTGGGGATCACTGCCTAGACCGTATAAAACTATAAAATATGCATCCTTATTGAGGTAACAGAAGAGTCTATTTATGTTAATGTTTGACACTGTATACCATCCATTAAATGCAGCTGGTTCTTTACCAAAGCCTAATCTGTGCACCCCTTCTCATTTTCTCAGGTAGCCTCAATAAATGAAGCTGGTCTTAACTAACTGGTTAGCTCTCACAGACTTGCTAACGCTCAAAGATGAGACTTAGAATGTCTAACTGGAACTGCTTAGCACCAAACTGGGAAAACATAAAGGCTGTTATTCAGTTATTGTGGAAAAACTGAAAGCAGTAATGTAGTAGACACAGTTTACCTGGGACTATGTATTTCTCACCAATGATTTTTTTCTAAACTTAAAATGTATTTTTAAAGATGTGTTCTAATGCTGTTATACTCAACCTTCTCACTGTAAGCTGCCAAGTGCAAACAATGTATCTTTGGCATAAAGTACTTTACTTGCCAGACCAGTTTGACCTATAACAGTAAGGGGTTTCTGTGACTGCAAGGAGTCCAAGCAACACATTGTCATTCACAACTGCAGCTGACTGGTGTAGTTCAAACCGGAGAACAAACTGTTAACATCTTCCGGTCGATAAAGCCAAAAGGTTGCATGGTTCTGTCAATCTTTAAATGCTGTTATTAAAACAGAACATATGATCAACTTTGGACATTTTAACATAGGTTTAAATGAGAAAGGTGTAGGATATTGGGGGGAAAATCTTGTAGAGAACTTAAACTGTTATCCTTGCCACTGCATGGTTTTAAGAGCACAATAAAGATGCTAGAAACAGTTTAGGTATAGCTTATCCTTCCTTTGGACAGTGGAAAGGTCCATATGATCCTTCCGGGTCAATTTTAACTCTACTTTCTTCTATTCTGTTAGAGGAACATTAATGGTATTAGCCTGAACTACTTCAAAGGGATTATGAAACAGCCATACACTCAGAAAGCGTAGTTACTCTCACACTGTAGAAATGTTAAGCCAGTACATGATTCCTAAAACCATGCCTGCGATCCACTTCAATGTTTGCAAAAGAAACATCCATAAATCTTTATCGTTCCAACTCATTGTAGCTGACATGCATTTTTTTTTCCATAAGATTTTCATTTCTAAACCTCCACATATGGTGGTTAAAAGTAGCAGTAGTCTAATTCCAAAATTTAGTAAAAAAATATTTAAAATTAGTGCATTGTTTAATTAACTGCACATTTTTTATATATCTCTGCATTGCTACCATGGAAAACATTCATTCAACATGCCTTTCAATAGACAAATTATAAACTCAAGGGGGTGTTTTCTTCATACCACAAACTGTCACATATTGACCAATTTTGCACAACTTGACACGACTCAGACTTTACAGCATGGACTCCTTACAAATTAAGACCAAAGTTGAGACAGCACCACATCTCTTGAATTCCGCACGAACTGCAGTCATTCCTCTGACTGCGTAAGAACCTGCAGCTTTCACAGGATGGAGGATGGAAAGAGACAATGCTAAGAGTGAATCACCCAAATGAAAGGTTAAGAGTAGGGGATCAGCTATTTCAACTTCAGTTTTCATTAAAAGCATAAACATATGCCACATGGATTGTACTAGAAAACCTTGTAGCATACGGGCATCAGAAAGAGGTTTGGTTATCCTCACTTTAATGCAAGTAATACAGCTTTTCGTGTCTTCTTTTGAAACGGCTTTACAGGGGACTGTTTTCTTAGAAAAAACTGCACCCACAATTCCCATGGGTTCTGAAGTTTTCCAACAACCAGGCCAAGCAGCTTCAAGGAAGGAAGGAAGCAACTATATTCAATGGTTGGACTTGATGATGATAGAGGTCTTTTCCAACCTTAACAATTCTATGATTCTGTAGATCGGCAAAAATTTCAGCCTTAATTACTTACTGTTAAGAGAGAGATAACTGGTGTTGCTCTAGCACCTTTGCACCTTCCAAAATTTTAAGTAGCAAGTTAAGTCGAACAACTTTAAGAGCATTATGTAGATTTAAAGGTGAACTTCTATGTGATGGTTGTTATGTCTAATGCATATTTATTTTTCATGGTATCTTCCGTGGCCTCTCACTCACACACTTCTTGCTCTACCAGTGCACCATCCCTGCTTTCCACCCATTGGGAACTTGAATATCCCACCACTTTTGCTGTTGCTCATGATGCTTCACCACCAAACATCATCCTGTCAATCCTGTGACAGCTGCCTGTCATATTGGCGCCTATTTGTCATGCACACACCTCATTGTCCAGTGCCGCATGCCTCTATACACACGCTACAGCTGACAGACTTCCACCACCTGAGCCAGCGCTAGCCCTGTGTGGGCTCCCCTGCTTCATCCCATTGCTCCTGCACCCCTCCAGCTGCCCCACACCCCTAATAGATGTGCACCTCCTCCCACACCCAGCAGAGCCAGGCAGCACCTCACAGCCAGACACTCCTTCACACCCTGCACAGCCAGGCAGCCCCTCACTCCCTCAGCCCCCCCACTCCCCTCAGAGCCAGGCAGCACCCCACTCCCTTCACCGCCCCCCACTCCCTCAGCACACCACTCCCTTCACAGCCAAGCAGCCCCTCACTCCCTCAGCCCCTTACTGCCCTCACAGCCAGGCAGCCCCCCCTCCTCTCACAGACAGGGTCCCCCTCCCACACCCCTCACAACCAGGCACCCCCTCACACCCCACAGAGTCAGGCAGCCCCTCACCCCCTCAGGCCCCACACCGCACAGAGACAAGCAACCCCTCAGACCCAGGCACCCTCTCTCACACCCAGGCAGCCACCCCAAGGAGACGCGCCCCCCCTCCGGTGCAGGGTGGAGGGCTGAAGAAGGGGCGGCGGCGGCGGCGCATGCGCAGCCGCTCGCCCGCCTCCCCGCCGCAGGCCGGAGGGTCCCGCGGAGCCCCGCCCCCCCGGCGCCACAGCGCGCGCGGCCTCCGCCGGGAGCGGCGGCAGCTCCGGGCGGCCCGTTGCACTGCACCGCAGCGCGTCCGCCCCGGTGAGGAAAGGGGCTGCGAGGGACGGGAGGAGGGAGGGAGGCGCCTCTCCGCCGCGGCATCTCCTCAGGCGGAGCGGACAGCTGCGGGCCGGCGGGGCCTGAGGAGAAAGGCGAGCCCGCCCCCGGCCCAAACCCGCCCCTCTGCGGCGCGGGCTGCCCTCCTGAGGCGGCGCCGGCGGCGGTCTCACCTGACGGGGTCCCGGGGGAAGCGGAAGAAGGCCAGGTCGGACTGGGTGCTCTTGCGGGTGCAGTTGGGAGCCGCACAGAAGTTCGGCATGGTCCCGCAGATTGGCGCCGCTGCCCCTTTAAATCGGCGGGCCGGGGGGGGGGGTGTGCGTGTGTGGGGTGGAGGAGGAGGAGGAGGAGGACGGGGGGGAGGGAGGGAGTAAGGAAGGGGGGAGGAGGGGTAGGGGCAGGGTGGGGAAGCGGCTCCACACTGCTGTGAGCGGCCGGGAGGATTCACCGCCGCCCTCCGCGGGGACACGAACCGCCTCCTTCCCACAGTGCGCTGCGCCCGGCCGCCCGCCGGCGGGAGGGAGCGGCTGCGCATGCGCCCTGGAGCGCGCGCGGGCCGGCTGGCGGCGCGCCTGCGCGGGGGGGGGGGGGGGCAGTGGTGGTGAAGCCGTGCATGCGCAGAGGGGAACAACGCATCTCTGCTACATCATGTTCGCTTTAAAAGTGAACTTCGGGTGTAGAATGGGATAATAATCTTTTTCTCTTGCTTGTTTTCTTGTCTTCTGCTTTTAAGGAAGATGTTACTGCAGAGCCCGGCTGGATAATGAGAGAAACCACAAGTGTTTTAAGCAATAAAGTAACCCAGCAGGGAGCATACCTAGTAGGAAACCTTTGCCAGGTCTGTCATAGGTAAAAATGAAACAAAGATTAGAAAAAAAGAAAGGGGAAATAGAAAATTGGTTATTTGGAAGAAGAAGAAGAAAGACTCATTGAGCAAATGTGGCCGGCTGGTGGTTTGGAGAAGTAGATCTAGCAGCTATGAGGGGTAGAAGTGCTGATGGCATGTGATAATTGTTCCAGGTGTAAAAACGCTACAGGGTAAGAGTTCAGCTTTGACACATCTTTTATGTATCTTTACAATCACATAAAAAGCATCCCGACATGGAGATTTGCAGGGCTTTAAGAAGAATAATCCAAATATATGAAGATGTCGAAGTATGTGTCTTTTCAAAAAAAGTGCATAAAGGAAAACCAGAAATATTCATTTGATTCCTTCTGGCTGGTTTAAAAATGTGTATGTTTTTTTTATTTAGTGTGAGTAGGACAAAAGCTGTCTTTTCTGTGAGGAAGCCTTGTCATCAAGTGCCCTTTGAATTTAGATTCCCAAAGCATATTTCATTGGACTAATTTCAACAGCATCGGTTTACTTGGTGTTAATTCTTTGGCAGATTTCAAACTCGGGCAGGTAGCTGAGTTCACTCCTTTTAGGCAGTTTTGAGTAGTCATTTAAGCCAATGCTAAAGGTAAGTTGAGCTGCACCTGACGGCTTTCGCTTTACTGGGCAATCACCAACATTTACATACAGCGACGTATTTAAAGGAGTTAATCAGCTAAGTCACTTTTTTTAAATACACTCATTTACCTTTAGGTTAGATTTAATTCAGGTAGCTGCCCTCTGATTTGCTGTGCAGATTGCACAAACGTTCATGTTGACGGAATGCAGAGGAGAGAGCACAATCATCTTCAACTGCAGTAATAGTTTAGTGGCATGACTGCATAATGCTAATGTGAAGCGCCCTGATTTTCAAACACTTTTAAAACCCATTTCGTTTTTAAAAAATACTTCTTTGCCCTTAAATAATTATCTTTTGCCCAAGATGGAAGGGCCTTTTCCCCTCCAACTTGATGCACCAAAGTGCATGTGTGCTGAAACTCCTCCTCAGTGTTCTGAACAAACAAAACCAGAACATGATAGTCCTATATTAGAGATAAATTAGCCGCGGCACGTACTTCTGAGCAGCTACTTCTGACCGAAGCTTGTTTTGATGTTGCATCGTGTGAATCACTATACAAGCATGTTATGGCTGTTCTTTTCTAAATGTGTATATATTTGCATATGAGCTTTCTTAATGAAATGAATGCAATGACTTGTGCAAAAGTTAACTTACTGAAGCCTGCTGGATGATGTCTTTTACATGGAGCCTAATTTTTAAGTGTTTCATGTACTATGGAAAGAAAATGAACTTATTTTCAAAAACCAATGTTACTAGAAGTCCACTCTTTTAAAAGAAAATCAGTTTACATTACTTCTTCGTTGGAAATTCCAAAAATTAGCTTCTGTTGCAGAGAACAGAAATCACCAAAACCACCTTTTTTCCTGCAGAACAGCCTTTGAAGTGTACATTATCATCTGTATGCTGGTGATTTTGTTTCTTAAATAATCCTCCAGTATTGTTCACCATGTATTTCCAAGTGTGTCTGTCTATTGACACTGAATGAGGACTATAGACTATTAGTAGTGTTGCACATATAATCTGTATGCTTTGGATAAATTATTCTTAAAGGAATTCTGTGTGTTTGTGTGGATTTTTTAAATCGCTTTATTTCTCTGCTGTGCCTTTAAGGTCAGCTGTATCTTAAAGCCAGGATTCTATATCACATAATAGCGGTTGTAAAATAACCTCTTTAACGTACTTCTGGAAATGAACCGCGTGTCTCTTTCCCAGGGTGAAAGTCAGTATGCCTGTATTGTCTGATTCTACTCCTGCAGGTTTCCTGCTATTAAAAGTTTTTGCAAGAGAATATTTGAAGCCTGAAATGCTTTCAGGGCTGTCACTACCATTCCATTCTCTTGCAAGTCGTACAGCCCCATTGTTGGGATCACCTCTCTGTAAGAACTAAATGGACACCAGCTTAATCCCATAGGGGTATTTTTGTACATCTGTATCCGTGTTCCCTTTGAGATGTGCTGAAATTTGCAATGACAGGATGAAAACCGAGATGCTTCTGTCTCGGGCTTGCCTACCATTCTGGAGAACTGGGAGGCAAAGGTGGGGAGTAACTAAGTCTTGGACGCTGTACAAGAGGGGACCTCTGAGGAGACATGAGTGCACGCGGCACTGAGTATGCGATACCGGTGACCAATATGCAACTTAACCCCAACCCCAAGTTGGAGTAATGCAGCATCCTGGATTCTCCCTCACGGTTAGCTTCCTGCAAGTGAAAGCTTGCAATGTCTATGATGATATTCAAGGGTTATCAGACCCAATTCCCCCTGCGTTTTCCCTATTTCACTGGGACCTTTTTATGATTTCTGTTTCAAGAATTCTGATTTTCATAAGTTTAGTATGAGGTCTTCAATAAGAAGAAATGCAGAGGGCTTTGCAGCACTGTACTTCCATGTGAGGATGGTGTTTGTGTGAGGGTCTGCCCAAACATCGTGGGGTTGTGCACAGGCATAGCTTTCCGAATGACCTGCACTAAGCGATTTACTCATCGCGGTCTGCGTTCTGGCCATCAGCTACGTCCCTCCCCGCCTAGGAAAGCAGCCTTCTAAATTACACATGACTGCTCTGAGTCCAGGCCTTGCTTCCACCTGAGCTGCTCGGCCAGCCCAAGCAGACGATTGCAGCCCACCGTCCTGCTCTGTGGGCAGCACAAGCTAACAGAGAGACAAGACCATGAAGGAGTTAAAGTGAGGGAATCTGAGTCATCTTTTTATTTTCCCTATTTGCTTGCCCCAACCCAGGAGTGACAGGTTGTCTTTATTTGTCTGTAGGAAACAAGTACATGAACTTTTCCCAGAGTTTCAGTGAAGGCTTCGCAGTGACAGATCCTCCTGATTGTGCTTTGTGAACTTGGCACTGACTTGCTTTCCTTTTCCATTGCTCTTTTCACCCTCCAATAATGTTTAAATAAACTTTCGTTTGCAAGGTGTGCTCTGTGGATAAGTCCAAACCAGAGCAGGGGCAAGGGGAGGAGTTCATTACAATGTTAAACCCGATGGTCTGGTCCGAATAGACATGGGGTGGAGATTGTAATGGAAATACCTTTAAATTGTTCCTGGGGAATTCCTTGTTTTGCTTTGCTTGTGTGGCGGCTTTTGCTTTACCTCTTAAACTGTCTTTATCTCAAACCATGAGTTGCCTCACTTTTACTCTTCCGATTCTCTCCCCCGTCCCACCAGGGGGGAGTGAGCGAGCGGCTGCCTGGTGCTGGGTTGCTGACTGGGGCTAAACCACGACACAGGATCAATGTAATTTGTTGAATTCAGTGCACAGCAAATGAATGGGATCCTTCAAAAAAAGTTGGGCGTAAAGAGTTTATAAGCGATCCTATTGCTAGGGAAAACAAGGTCAGGGGTTGTCCAGATAAACAAATGCCTAGTCTCGTTGTCCATTAGGTAATTACAATTGTTAGCTGTTCATGGTGGTGTCTGTGGAACTGCCTTTGTTGTCTGGTGTCCATACAGGGATTGAACGCATCCGTTACAGTTGATACGTTCACTTGCTTCCCCAGCATTTATAGAGCCCATCTAGCCTTGTAAAAGTATTTAGTCAAAATCAGGAGCAGATAATTCACTGACAAGTTGAAGAACTTTGCAGCAATACACAGACTGTTGATGGGTTGGAAGTGCAGCTTGAGAGAGAATCATAGAATTGCTGAGGTTGGAAGAGACCTCTAACACCATCAAGCCCAACCCCCAGACCTCCTAAACCATGTACCAAAGTGCCACGTCTACACGTGTTTTGAACTCCCCCAGGGATGGTGACCCCCACCTCTCTGGGCAGCCTGTGCCAATGCTAAGCTGTTCCAGCATGCAAGCTCCCCTAAAATACAGCACAAATCAGGTCCTGGCACGGCTGAACTCTGCTACATGCTAATCTGGGGTATGTTCTCTGAATTGCAGAAGTATGGCAGGGTTACCGGTGGTTTGTAAATCCGCTTATGTGACCATAGATAGGGACGCAACTTGCACAGTGTAGCGATAACTTTAAAACTTGGCCTTAGCCCCACACTTTCTATTCTGAGAAGCGCCTTTGCTTTCTTCCCAGCAAGTTTATACGTTCCTCACCAGTACAGCATGCTACAAAGAGGATGGAGGCCTGCATGTGCCTCCCTAGGTTGCAGAGGGTACCGACTTCAATCTGCTCTTTGACATGCCGCAGAATGACACAACAAAGTTTTTCTTTTCATTATCCGAGGTTGCTTAACCGAGGTTTCGCCTCAGCGTAGCAAAGTGTTTAAATAGATGCTCAGCTCGATGCAGGGTGGCATTTTGATGGATTTAAGCCTTGCTGAATTTAGGTACTTTTCAGCGCTGAAGCTCGTAACAATTTGTAAAATAAATATATGTTTTGAATATAATATGTATTGCTCATAATAGGGGGAAAACATATTAACTGGCAACACAAAGCTATCTTCAGTGAAAGCAGTTGAATTATCTTCATGGATTTAAATACCAATAGTCCTGGGTGACAATCCCTGTATCTGACAAGGCTGTATATAAAAGGCTCCTCTGGCAAGCTGCCAGCGCCTAAACGTTGCTGAGGCTTCTGCTCTTATCTTAACCAGGAGAAAAAAATGTGACGGGGGGGAAAGCGTTTGAGGAGGAAGAGAGAGTTTAGGAGTGGTCTGAGGGCGATAGAATCAAATTAAAATAGAGCTGCTTGTGTCAGGAAAGCATATCGAGTTGCTGAATAACATCTTAAGGGAAGTGGAAACTCCATTGGTTAGGCCATTTAACTCGGAAACAAAGAAAGACCAAGAAATTGTTTAAATTCTGTTAGAATCTAGGCTATTTCTTACGCAAGACATGGTAGATACTTTAAACCATCTTTCAATTTCCTAAAAATTTAAATTCCCTACAATGTTGTATTCATCTTAGTAGAAAACCACGGTGGGTTTCTTACTTCTTTTCTCAATCGCTGGCAGGCTGATACAAATAAGGGTTTTTTCCCCCTTGATTTTTCAATTTTACTTTTGAAAATACTAACGTAAGACTCTTGGAAGCTGAAAATTCACCGTTTATGGCAGAAAAGAGGCAGCTGCAGCAGCTGTGCATGGTTCTCATCTAGTCCCAAGCTGATGTGCTTCTTTTCTACCCCAGAAAGGCTGCTCTGAAGAAAAAGGATTATTTCAGAGTCTGTATCAATCAGGTTGTAGTGATGTGAGTGGAGATGGAGTTAATAATCCAGGGAGAGCCGCAGCGAGGCTGCTGTGCTCGTTTCCTCCGAGCCCCCGAAGAGCTGAGAAGCACAGCTTTGTCCTGGTGACCTGGGCTGCATACAAATCGCCTTCTCCCCGTGAAAATCACCGCTCCTCCCTTGGGCCCTCTCACTGCTGATGCTTCCAGGCTACAGCTCATTGTCTTCCCCCTTCCATTGTCTTAGGGGATAGAAGGAAGCGTGGCAAGACATAGATTATTCTGTAAATGCTCAGAAAGTTTAATTAATTAGACCAGTGCCTGTAATTGATGAGAATCGTGTTATTTAAGCTGATGGGAGATCTCAGGATGTCAGGTCATAGAGAACATAATACAAAGTAGGAGTGCTTGATGGTCACTCTATTTCTTTCCTTTACTGGGAGGGGGAATAAATTTTGCTGAAATGCATATAATTGAGCAAATTCTTAAAAAGTATGCCATTATCCCAGCAGTATGCCGTTATAAATAATAATGTGGCTTTGGTGTATCACCATCTGTCATTAGTTTTTAGCATGCTTTATAGAATTGGGAAATGGAGCCACAAGAGAGGTGATACCTTAAAATCACAGAGTGGTTTGGGTTGGAAGGGACCTTCAGAGGCCATCCAGCCCAACCCCCTGCCATGGGCAGGGACATCTTCTACTCGATCAGGTCGCTCAGAGCCCCGTCCAGCCTCACCTGGGATGTGTCCAGGGATGGGGCATCGACCACCTCTCGGGGCAACCTGGGCCAGTGTCTCGCCACCCTCACTGTAAAACATTTCTTCCTTAGATCCAGTCTGAATCGCCCCTCCTTTAGTTTCAAACCATCCCCCCTTGGCCTGTCACAACAGGCCTTGCTAAAGAGGTCGCCCCCACCCTTCCCACAGCCCCCCTTTAAGCCCTGGGGGGCCGCAATAAGGTCTCCCCGCAGCCTTCTCTTCCCCGGGCTGAACAACCCCAGCTCTCCCAGCCCGGCCTCGCAGCAGAGGGGCTCCAGCCCTCGGAGCATTTCTGTGCCCCCTCTGGCCCTGCTCCAACAGCCCCGTGTCTGTCCCGTGCTGAGGAGCCCCGAGCTGGAGGCGGCGCTGCAGGGGGGTCTCCCAGAGCGGGGCAGGGGGGCAGCACCCCCTCCCTCGCCCTGCTGCCCGCGCTGCCGGGGATGCAGCCCCGGGCACGGGTGGGTGTCTGGGCTGCGAGCGCACGTTGCCGGCTCGTGTCCAGCTTTTCACCCCCAGCACCCCCGGCCCTTCTCGGCAGGGCTGCCCTCCATCCCCCATCCCCCAGCCTGTGTGGGTACCGGGGTGGCCCCGGCCCAGGGGCAGGACCTTGCACTTGGCCTTGTTGAACCTCGTGAGGTCCTCCCAGGCCCACCTCTCCAGGTGGGTCACCATCAGACGAAGAATACGTCCTGAAGAATGGGTCCTGACGAGCCCCAGTTTCATCTCCGTTGCCTGTAACAGGAAAGCTAACGGTGAGCTGTGGTTAACACCTTGAGAGCTAAGGTACCAGCCTAATATCACCAAGCTACAAAAATTCAGTGATTTACTGCTTAAAGCTATTTTAATGATGTGGGTTCTCAGCTTGCCTCAACTGCAAAATAAAATGGATTATTACAAACTACTTCTTACCTTGTTGTTTTTTACACTGTTGAGGATTGCCTCATTAGGAAGCGAGAAAACGTTGCTGCTATCGACAAGTTTCTCTCTTGTTTGGCTTTGTGAACAGTCAGAAACTGCTGAAAGAAACTAATTTTGAGGCTCCTTAACTGATGACTCAGAGTCCGAGGATGCGGGTAATGAGAACTAAGAAAGCGATAAACATCTGGAAGGCAAGTAAGGCGAGAAAAAATGCTGGCAGTTTCACATTTGGCATTTTCTTCCTTTACTCGCAATGAATGTGTTTATTTTATATGAATTTACTGAGAAAATTTCACCTGTGGGACACGTAGCCATGTTTCTGTACTAATGACGTAAGCCTAAACTATATTGTCTTTGTTTTCATTTTGTTTAGTATATAACTGGAACACTCTTGACATTGTGTTCATTGGACATAAAGAACCGTTGTCCAGTCTCAGCCTCCTTCGGGTGACCTCCCTGGATTAGGGTAGAAGATCCAAGCTGGCTGCGTGCAGTCCTTCTGTGTCCAGATAACCTTAATTTAGTCTTACGGAAAGATCCGTGCTGCTCCTGGGACCAGTTAGTGCCTCTCGACGAAGACCCTCCTGCCCGGAGCCTGCTGGGCTCGGGGGTCTCTCTGGTGCACCAGCTGGGACAACCTCGGTGGATCCATCCCACTGACCAGCCACTGCACAGCTCTGGCCTTGGTTCACACTACTTATGCTTTTCAGGACTTCTCATTTGGGTTTTTTTTTCCTTTGTCCGTGGTATCCCCACCCTCACATTTTTATGGGTAATAGAGAATTGCTTGTAGGTTAATCTGAAGGAAATGGCAACGGCGCTGCCATAACTACAAGCAGAATTTGGCCTTCAAGACTTTCTGGGCCTCTCTCATGTATTTCCAAGTCTGGGTCTTCATCCTTAACAAAAATAAGAAGTATTCTTGGAAATTGCCTTACGACATCTGCAGAAATGCAGCAATTGCAGCTTCAGACACTTCATTTTTTACATCTCTCTCCTGTTCTGTGTGCCGAAGGAAATGAAGCGTATACCCTTCTCTTGAGTACATACATATGCCTGTCCGTGAGTGTCAGTGTGTGCCTGTCCACCTTGCCCATAAGCACTTTTGATCCCGTTGGCTAGTTTCATCCACATTGGGGAAAAAAAAAATCTAAAAAAAAAATATTGATCTAATGAAGTTTAACAAATATAGCTGCTGAGCAGAGCTGAGAACATGTATTTGTGCTCTCTCCAAGCTGCAGAGATTTAACTGGAGAGCGTGTGTGGCAACGGAGTGCATTAATAAACACACAAACTCAAATAAAATATTTAGCTAAAATCTCCACCTTAGATAAATTTTCTTTAAAAAAAGAGAGTTTTGGTAGTTTCTTGCTCACAGAATGATTTATTCTACAAATAAAAGGGCCAGCTGTTAAACACCTCAGATGCAATAAACCCGATACTCTGCTAGAGCATCAGTGTTACAACTGACAAATAAACCTCAAAAAGGTTATTTAATTCTGGGACGCGGAGAGGCTGCCCTGCCTGTTCCGACTGCCCAGAGTAATCCAACCAAAAGGCATTTCCACGTCAGTTTGCGGTAGTGGCTCTGATCTGCAAAGCAAAACTTCAACTTCTGGCGCTAACCCGTCTGCATCTTCCTCAGGTTTTCTGCAAAACTGAGGATGTTTATTTTTATTGGGTAATATTCTGCAGAGATGGTGCTACTTGCCTTCAGCTGGTTCTTGTTTAGGAAGGCATTAAAAATAAAAAAGAAGGAAAATTGTTCTAGCTCGCCTTTACCGTTCAGGATAATTGTTTTCCAGTATTTGGGATTTATACTGCTGTGAAGAACAATAGGAAGTTGCAAGTGAGAAAATGTTCATCAACAATCACAGGGAAGAAACATTGTTATGTACCGTCAGGTGGAAATAACAGCCCTCGCAGATCTAGAAGTAGGTGTTGCGATTCCACGCACACCATCCATCCGCCTTGTCTTCACCTCAGCAAACATCCGGCTGGTTCTGGCATTTTGAAACCAAACTATAAACCAAGATTTTTCTGGGAGAGAGCAGAATAAGGAGGAGCCCTGCCCTCCTCTTCATCAAACTGTCCGGCCCCAGGGCGCCTGTTTGCTTTGCAAAATCAGAGAGCGTGCAAGATGAAGCGTGGAAAACAAGTGCCTGCAGCAAAAATGAAGCCCCGTGAGATGGAGACCCGATAGCAACAGCTCATCCTGAAGGGGCTTTAGCGTGATTTTCCAGCGATTGCCTTGCAGATGGTTTTATGGATCTTTTTTTTTTTTTTTTTTTGCCCTCTTGCAGCAACACGCAGCCACGAACAGATGCATTGTTTTTAAGCTTCAGCTGCACCCGAGAGATATTTTCTTTTCTATTTCTAATCTGATCTACAGACTTTGACAGAGAGAGAATTACTGCTGTTCTTGGAAATCTGCAGGGAAAAAAAAAGTTATAACCGCTGCTATATATAAAATAGCTGCCGGGCCCAGGGCTCCGAAATCGGTGCTGGCGGTTTTTGGGGGTAGGTGGTTGCTCTGCTCCCTGAGGAATTACCGCAAGGAGCAAAAAAATGCCCCGAAACGGTCGTGAGCGCGGTTTTAAGGCGTGGATTTTACGACTTTTATTGTTTGCACAGAAGCGCGGTGACTACAGCCCTACGCAGCACCGCCCGTAACCGGTGCCGGTTTCAAGTCAGAAAGCTGGCAACGGCCAAATGACGTCAGGGCTGATGTCAACGCTGCCAGATTGCTTTGCAGAAGCGGAGGTCAGCCGTTAATGCCTAAAGTTTAGGGGTGTGTGGGGTGCGTTTAAACCACGCCGCGCTCGCAGAGGTTTCACGCCGGTACAGCGCGCGCCAGCCGGGCGGACAACGCGCACGGGTTTTTGTCCCCTCTTGCCGCCCGTACTCGGCCGCCGGGCCATGGCGGGACGGCCGGCGCCGCTTCCCACCGCGTAGACAAACGCCATGAGGACTACAACTCCCAGGCTTCCCTGCGCCTGTGCGCATGCGCAGTGGGCGCACGCCTGCGCCATCTTGCCTCCCGCTTCGCCCATCTCCTATCTCGCCCGCGGCGGCGGGGACTACAACCCCCGGCGTGCTCCGCGGCGGCCGCGCATGGGCAGTGCGTCCCGCCGCCATCTTGGCCCCGGGAAGCGGCGCCGCCGCCGCCGCCGCTAAACAAACCGGAGAGCGGCACCGGGAGGGGGGGGGAAAGGAAGGGTCCTGTCGCCGCTGAGGAGCCTTTCGATGTGCCAGGCACGGCCGGGCAGGTGGGTCCCGCTCTTCGGCAGCGCCTCCCCGCCTTGCCTCGGGGCTCTCCCCCTCGGGGAGAGGGGCAGCTCCCCTTCCCCGGACGGCGACGACCCGCCGTCCCCCCACCCCCCGGCCCCGTCACGACCCCGGGCCCCGCGGGCAGTGCCTGGTCCCCCGCCTGCAGGCCTCCGCCGCCGCCCCTCCGCACGGCGCGGGGAAGCGGCCGCCGCCCGCTCCTTCCCTCCCTCCCTCTCTCCCTCCCGCCGGCGGGGCCCTGGGGGCGGCCGCCCCCGACCCCGGCGGGGTCCTTCCTCCCGCCGCTGCCCCGCATCGAGGAACGGGGGAGGCCCCGGGAGGCGGCTGCTCCTTGTGGGAGACCCTCCCTCCTCCCAGCCCCGCTTTGGAAGCTGCGACGGCGCCGGGGCTTTTGTTCCCGGTGCCCACTTCCCCCCCTCCCCATCCCTTTCCCCGCCGTTCCCTGCCCGGGGGAGGTGGCGCGGCCGCGGGCTGGCACCGACGGGCTTCCCCCGTTCCCCTCTGGCTTCTCTTTTTCCTTTATTATCCTCATTGCAACGAGGGGAGGTGCGCCCTCCTTCCCCGCCACCCCCGGAATCTCGCCGCGATGCGATCGGGAGGGGGGGGTGTTCCCGTGTTTGGGTTTTTTGGGGGGGCGGGGGGGGGGGGCGGGCTGGCGTCGGTACGTGGAAAGCAAATTTTCACGGTGTTTTTGCAATTCTGTCATATAATAGGCTAGTGCTAAATGCATTCCCCGGGGGGAAGGGGGGGGCGTGCGGTTAGCTGGAAGAGTTCTTATAATAGGTGCTCTGTGCATAAAGAGAGGGAGGAGACTTGAACATCAATTCGGAGAGCGTTTCGGCGTAAAAAAAACGGGTTTGAGAAGGAGATGGGAAACTCGGTAAGAAGGTTTGGGTGACGGATCTGAGCGAGGGAGTGTAGGAAGTCCGTGCCCTTGTGAAACTGCTGAATTCCTGCATGGCAAAGCATGCCATTACAAAGGTTGGAGCAGGGATGGGAGCGAACGTGCCGGTGGAGTTGTGAGCAGGCTGAGGAGAGTTTACATTAATCGGCTTGGGAAATCGATAAGCGATGGACTTGCACTTACCGCATTTATATTCCTTTTTTTCAGCGAGGCTGAGCTCTGTGGGAGCACAAACACAAGGGGAAGATGCCTGTGGTGTGGCCAACGCTTCTGGACCTCAGCAGAGATGAATGCAAGAGGATCCTTCGCAAACTGGGTACAGTAAGATACAATTTGTGGGTCTGTATGTTTGCCCTTTTAAGATTTGCCTGCCTGCTGCTTCCATTAAATACTTTAATATGTCTACAGGCAACTTACAAGTCATTTCCTGCATTTTGCATGTGTCATTGGTTTGACAGCCCTGGCTTAAAATGATGTTTGGCAGATGCTCTCTGCCTGAGCAAAATGAATAGAGCAGAATTGGTCTGGTTTGGTAGAATCTCTTGACATCCTGGTCCATCTCTGCCTCGATATTGCGGTGTTGCATTGCTGCTATTTCTACAACTATTAATGTGCAGCGGGGTACTCTGTGAGAGGAGGCTCTTCGTTTGTCTTTCAGTTTTGTATTAGACACCTTTCTGTACGAAAAAGATCATGGAACCTTGGTTTAATTGACACGGTGGGACTGAGTTCAAGTAGTAAAGGTACTATTGTGAAGAGTTGAAACAGGATTAAAAAAAATTTTTGATGGTTTGTGATTTGCAGTTACACAAGTTATCAGGGAAGTGTGAAAACAATGTTTTCTTTTTAACTGCCATAACAACAGGAGTTTTCTGTGTTGCTTCAAATGTATTTCGGTATCTGAGACCCCTGCCCAATAGATATTTATTGAGAGACTTTTTTTTGTGCTCTGTTCTTGTAAATACATGTGTATGAGGAGACATGCTTTTGTAATTTGGAAGGTAATAAACAAATCCTTGCTCTTTCCTCGCATCCACTTTTGGCTCCCACAGGAGAGAGAGTCCTTTGTTAGACTGTTGATGGCATCTTGCACAGTTGTTTTTGAGTTCTTAGAGCTGAATTTCTCTTTATTTAGTTAAGGATTTTTTGCCAGTTAAATTATATGTAGTTTTAGAAGGCAAAAAACCTTAGACTTCTTTTCAGACTTTCTTCTGAGGAGCTTGATCGAAGAGATGATGTCAGGAAGAAAGTTGAGACTGCCTCTAACTTCCTGTGACAGTCAAGGCACAGCTTTTCTTCTTCTTTTACTTGAATGTTAAAAGATGATGTACTGTACTTCTTAACTCTGCCAAGGTTCTTGACATTATGAAGCCATCCGCTTTATTTTCTGAGAGTTGAGAATTTATTTTCCCTCACTTTGCCCTTTTTAGTTAATTTCTTGGGAGCCTGGGATTTGTGTTCTCGTGACGCAGATGTTGCGCTTGACATGGCAACTAAGCTGTACGTCCATTAAGGTGACAGCCCTAGGTCTTAAGCGAGGCTCAAGAAGTACGAAAATGAGGAGAAAGTGCAGGATGCTGAAAGATTTGGACCGGATCTGTGCTACTAAATTTTGTTAACGTAGCTCTGCTGGCTAGGAGCATGGAAAAAAAAAAAAAACCAACTTCCCAGCCCAGCTGACGGCGGTGCGCTGGCAGAACCCTGCTGGTGCAGCTGAGCCAAACAGAACTGCAGCTACACCTCTTTCAATGACATAACCTAGGCTGACAGGAAGAAAAAATAAAAAAAATTTTAAAATCTTTTTTTTTTTTTTTTCCTGCTGGCATGAGCTGTGTCCCCGCAAGGGGGCCCTGCCAGCGGAACACGATCACAGCCTCCAGCAGCCGTGTCTCTTCTAGGGTAGAGAAGCTCTCAGTTTAAATAAACACACCACAAGAGTGGAGGGGGAAGGAGCACAGGCAATGGGAGCGAATAGCTCTCTAACAGTCATATCCAGCACTAAGCATCTGCTTTACAGAGTCCCGCTTTTCCACCTCTCAGCCCAACATCTTACTTGGTTAATCCGTAATGAGTGAAATGCGATGGTGTAGGTGAGGCTGAAAAGCATCCTGAGGTGTGCAATAGCCTCGCTCTGCGGCGTTCGTGGTTCGTAATGGAATAAGGGGATGGTGGGGTAGCACCTTGCACCTGAAACGATGAGATTTATTTGTGAAACCTGGTTTGGCCGTTTGATGGGTTTTGTGTTGGAAAGAGAGTGCACCGGTTAGTGATTGCTATGTAGACATCAGGGTGAGGAAGCTCGTTGTAGCTGTTCTGTAATCTTTACTAGTTCTAAAAAGCCAGAATGTGCGTTTTTAAAGCTCTAGTGTAGAGGATCTCTATTAAAACTGCAGAAATAAAAAAAAAGAAATCTAGCCTTGCTAAATAATTATATGGTCGTATCTGAGAATTACTTTATGTTAACAGTTGAAAATAATTAGTATCTTAAATATTGTAACGTGGTTGTCTAAATAAATGTTGATATTAGTAATAACCATTGCATTAATTAGCAAGTGTTTTGTAACTGAAGCTCTAAATGCTTCTGTAGGTCACTCGGCATCCCTGTGCAGGCTGCTTAGTTAACCAAAGCACTCTGCTTTGTGTTTTGTCTGCTTAATCAGGACAGGGGAGCCGGACTTCTTTTCAGCACAATTCCTTGATTTGATTTGTAAATTAGCTCTTTGGAATCCTAATCTGAAAGCTTTTCAGAATAGCATCAGTCTTTCTTTGGCTGCAAACTTCGGAGGTGTTGGGTTTTGGCCTGCCCCTTTTATTCTTGAGTTTGGTTAACTGGGATCTGTTGTGGGCTTGCTTTGGTTGGCTGCCGAAAGGCACCTATGTAAATATCGAAAGAATTTGTATTTCTGATTTAAAGCAGGAGTTTCAGTAACGTTCCATTAAACCGTGCTAAGCTTAGAATAGCAAGTCATTCTTTGGCAGACTCCGTGATTTGCACTAGGTGTATCTTCACCCTGCATAGCAGGATAAAATTGGGAAGTTTCAGTAGCCTTTAACTATTCTCTTTTTTTAGAACACGGATGGCATGAGAGTTACCTGGAATTAAAAATTTACGTTAAATCAGAGTTGTATTTTTGTGAGTTAATGTGCGTGATGGCTCTACATTTAAGAACGGCCGGATCGTTCCTTTTGTGTTGAGCAGGTTTAATTCAGTGTGTTGCATTCTTTTCAGGTTCAAGCAGTTGTACATATCAAGTAAATGGGCATAAAAGATTACGATGATCATTTTTAACAAACTAGAGCTGATGTTCTCAATGCTAATTAAGGAAAAGCATTACGAAAAAATGAGTTGCTCTTTTGATAGTGTATTTCTTTTTCAAGCCAAGCTTTTCCATGGAACTTTTAATTATGATATGTTTTAAAGATTTTCTTCTCCTGTTTCTAGAGAATTCTGAGCTACTCTAAATTTGGGGGCTGTCTCGTCAAGCTTTCTGGTTGACCTGTCAGCTCAGAGAAAGCTTGAAATATTCAGTTGGGTTTATAAACTAGATAATCCTCAGTGATGATAGAATTGTTCCATAGAAAAGCGGTGTGCTGCAGAGTAATTGACTGAGAGCGTTCTAAATAATCAGTGTCTTTTCAAAAGCTCTAAATAATGGGAAGACATGTTCCTTGTAATGATTATGAAAATTAGTAGAATACTGTCAGTAATACTGACAATAACTTCTTTTTTTCCCCGCTTTGCTGCGAGCATTAAATAGAAATACTGTTTGCTCTAATTCTTCAGAACTGGAGGCATATGCAGGTGTCATCAGTGCCTTACGTGCACAGGGAGACCTTACGAAAGAGAAGAAGGATCTTCTTGGAGAACTCTCTAAAGTGCTTAGGTAACCCTGACTTTTTTAAAATACGAACCAGTGACCTGTTTTCTTTTAAGGTATTGTGCGCTTTTCTATCGCTAGTATCATAAAGCAAATCGTAGTTTAGAGAAATAGTTCTCCATCCTGTGGAGGTTGGATTCCTATTCTGCTTTGAGTTTGCAGTAAGGGAAACAGCTGTGCTGCTGTGGTTGGAGCTTTACCGTTCTGTGGGTGTTTTGGGGGGATACTGGGGGTTAGAATCGTTACAGCTCACCCGTGAGTGTACGCTAGCGTGGAGTTTCGTCAAGGTAGGACTTCAAGGTCTTTGGGCCCAAGTTACATTAAGAATGCTGCTTGCTCTGTGCAAATTTTTCTATCGTGTGCTTGAAAGGTATTGCTTTCATTAGGAGGTTGGATTCTAGCTGTTCTGCAGGGCTACCCTATGAACAGTAATGTTCTTTTTATTCTTCAGCAATATTTTTGAACAATAATACATTCATTCTTTCTCACTGTGATAGAAGTTAAGTGACAATCTCTTAAATGTAAATGCCTCTTTCCTTCTGTCTCTTGAGTGGATTATTCATAAGTTTCATTTTAGCTAGAAGTTTTAGATAAATGTTCATGTCTCCGTCTGACTAAAATATATTGCTATTTTTTTAATAGTATTTCAACGGAGCGACATCGTGCTGAAGTTCGGAGAGCAGTAAATGATGAACGACTAACGACTATTGCACACAAGTAAGTTATAGGTAATTTTCTACGTGACTTCCAAAGGTACACTTTGGAAGAATCCATTATGCCTTAACCGCGTGATAGAACTTTGAAGATTGAGGGTGTTTTAAAGAACAGTAGTTAGAACAGCGTATGGATGAAGGAATTACTGTATCAGATTTACATCAGGGAACTAGAAGCAGATATTTAGTACTGTTGCATTTTGGATCTGAAGGCATCCCATTCACTCTACAATGTAAGAACAGTCTTTTTGTCATCAAGAGCTTTCTGTAAGACAGACCAGAAGAAACAGGCAGTAGAGAAAGTAGAGAAATCCATAAGCAGGACAAACGTGTTTGCTTTATTATTTTTTTGTTTTACCATTACTTTTATTACATTTATTACATTTATTAATTACATATAATTACATATCATTAAATACATTTATTTATTACATTAATTTATTACATTTATTACATTACTTTTATTTAAATCTGTTTGGAAAGGCTATATTGAGAGGGAGTTAACTACGTAGAAAGACAAAGGGAGGGAAAGAGGTGACGGAGATTAGTGGAAAACAGTGTTTCAGCAGAGAGGTGGGGGGGGAAATGGCAAGAGTGAAAAAAACTGCAGCAAGCTAACCGATGACATCAGTGTCCACTGTTCTCTGCTCGATGCAGCTGCTGTGCTGGCATCAACTGGGCTGGTTCCTCCTTTCGTTTGCTTTCACAAGCTCCACGTGACTTTGAGAGGTAGAAAGGAGCAAGAGGGCGAGTGCTTACGTATCTTTGATAGTTACTTAACAGTCTTATTGTTAAGAGCTGGATCGTCAGTGTCGGTATTTTTCTTTCTTTTTCTGTGCCATGTCCATTGATTTCTGACTCCTGTAGTTCAGGTGTTATGGGGACAAAAGAAGGAAATTGTACAACTAGCAGGCTGCTTGGAGATAGCGACTGTCTGCTCTGAGACTCGCCAGCATCAGCGTACTGCTTTAGTGCTGCAGAAGGACATTTAACGTTTTAGTGTTTTAATGTTCAAGTTTAAAGAGTTAGAAACAGGCTTTTTACCAAACAGAAACAGCGAAGTTCCTTACACTTCTTTAAAGAAAGGAGAAAAAGTAATGAAAAATAAGCATTTAATTGCCAAGTCAGGATTCATCAAATCAAGTTTCCTTTTTAAGTAGTAATTCTGTTTTTAGCATTTTATAGAACAAGCATAAAGTTTGTCCTGAGGTGTTGAACCTCAGGCGGATAAGGTATCCTAATCCAGACAAGGTACAGCTGTGAGGTGCTGCATCTCTTTATTTTTCCCCGTGGTAATTCTTTGTAAGTGATGATCGGTAGTATGATATTTGATTTAAATAATTCGCTAACTCATTAGGAAAGCTGACTTTGCTAGCTTTGCAGTACGCAACATTTGTAGTCTTATTCTTGATTTTAAAAATTTATTTTTGCCTCAGCTGATGTAGCTCTGCTTATACTGTATGAATATGTATGAAGAACGCTGAAGCGTAGCAGGAGATACAGATCCCCTCTGCATTTTACAAACTAATTTGTGGTAGCTTTTGCCGTAACTTGCAATAGTTCATGTGAGAAGTTGTTTTTTGGAATATATTGATATATTAAATGGGTTGATTTGCTTAAGAACGTAACAGCATTGAAAAATAATTTGCTGTTTGGTTTTGCTGGTTTGACAAATGACTCATGTGGAACAGTCATAAACAGAAACACTTCTCCATCTAGATAAGAACAGCATTTTTTGGAACCATTCAGTTTGTGTGTAAGTACTAAGGTTAAAAGAAAATGAGAGTAGCAGGCTGGTTTCTGTTGAGGAAGGTGCACAGGGTGTATTTACATCGTTTAATGGCCTGTCACCTGGTTTGGGCCTGCTTTAATAAGTCTGAGAAACTTTTCTGTTCAGGTAGAACAAGATTTGCATTAGAAGCCAAGGGTTTTTTCCTGGTAACATAATTGTTTTCAGTAGTCTTATGAAATCTGTTGGATGTCTAGGTGTTTTTGTCATCCAAAAGTAAAGATTGTACCAACTCTACCTGAATAATAGCTAATCTAATACGGGGGGTTTGACCGTGCCATCCACAGACCTCTGGCTCTTCAAGGGCTCTGTAAAACTAAACAGTAAAAGAAGCAGCAACTCTTTAAGCTTTCTGTGGGAGGATTTCTACATCAGGTGGGAAAAATGTAAGGGCTTTCATGAAGTGAAGAAAGTTGAAGATTATTCCTCTAGTATGTCTCTAGAAACTGCCTTTTAGATTTTTGGTGTCGAAAAAAGGCACGCAAATAAGAGTACTGACTATTTTGGAAACTTGGCAGAACACTTACAGAATGTGCATTTCTCTTCAGTATGTCTGGACCAAATAGCTCTTCGGAATGGTCTATAGAAGGTCGTCGACTGGTGCCGCTGATGCCACGGCTTGTTCCACAAACAGCTTTTACTGTTACCGCTAATGCTGTTGCCAATGCAGCTGTTCAGCACAACGCATCTCTTCCAGTTCCTGCAGAAACTGGAAACAAAGAAGGTGAGAGAAAGCCGGGATTCTACTGCAATCTGTGGGAATATAGAAATAATGTCATGGTATCAATCGTTATCTTAGATTTTAAGTGTTAGATATTTAAAAAAAAATCTGAACAATTCTTATTGCACAGTATTCATAGGAATATGCAAAGAATCTCTTTTCTTTTAAAAGATGCCTTTGCAGCATCTTTACCATAAATGTGACAGCTTTGTGTTAGCACACTAGCAACTGAAATTAAAAAGAAAACCAAATTGCCAGGAAATGAGGGGGAAATTCACTGGTGAACTTGTTAAGTTCTGTAAACTATAGAAACTTGGACCGATGGCTAAAGATTTTGTAAAGTTCTGTAAGTGATGAAAGATGTTTTAGAACACTTTATTTTAAGGATGCAAGTAGGTTTTGGTGAAAATCAAGAATATTTTGTTGGGGTGTTTTTTTTTTTTTTACTTGAGATTAAATATACTTAGGTAACACGTTAAAGACTTCTTTCTCCTTCCCCTGTGCCTTTTAAATAATGCTAGTACACATTCCATCTAACTTGGCTGAATAGGCTCAAATTGTGCTTCATGCAGCTAGAGAATGTGTAACGCTTCTTGAAACAGGCTGTTTTCTTCTGGTTTTATGAGAAATTCTGGATGGTTGTGCTATTACTTATAAGGAGTAGTTTAAAAAAAGCCGATTGTTCATTACTGAGGGAATAGTTTGGTTTCTTCAGCTGACGTTCCATTGAGGAGAGGCACTAGCTATTTTCTATCAAGTTACCGATCTAGATACGGTACTTTACAGAAAAGCAAAAAGATCAAAATATTGACTTAATGCTAGACTGAAAAACAACAAAATGTAAAGTAAAACATCAGATTAATACAAATCAAAACTCTAGAATGGGCAGCACAGATTTCTGGGGGTGGGAGGAGGGGAGGTTAGATTTCTATGTTGTCTTTGAAGGCCATTAATTCCCTGGCCGTGCTTAGGTCAAACGGGGGAGTATTGAACTGTAACAGGATTGCAGAGGCAAAGATGTGGATAATGACCCAATAAGTCTTTGGCTTCCATTTCAATTGTTAAAATAGTGATAGAATAATGGGATTGTGCACTTCAGTTATATGGAAGGTGTCTTTTCTCCTCTTCAGTGGTGGTTTGCTATTCCTACACAAGTACCACTTCAACCCCAACATCTACCCCTGTTCCAAGTGGCAGTGTAGCAACAGTGAAGTCCCCCAGACCCGCCAGTCCAGCCTCCAATGTAGTCGTCTTGCCAAGTGGAAGTACTGTTTACGTCAAAAGTAAGTGAACCTAGCAACTGGTTAACAAAAGGGAAAGAAAGGGACAGTCTTGTGGCTGAAGCATGGACAGAGTTAAACACTCTGACCTTGGGCAAGTCATTTAATGCCTTCATGCCTTTGTTTACTCTAAAGAACTAATTTATTGCTTCCCTTTTTCAGAGAAATTATGTTCAGGATAAATCCACTCACTGTAAAATGCTGCAGGGAGCAGTAATGGCAAGGACAATAAGTGAAGAGTATTTTGAAAATATAGGAATTTCTGTATATCGGTGGATATCTAATTCAGCTTGTTCAGAACTTGTTTTTAAGGTGGCTCTGCTGGTTGCTTCTGCAAGGACTTCGCTCTTCCTTCTGCTTAAGTAATGCTTAGTAGTCACTTATTTGAGTTAGAAAAGGTCCCTTGTTTCCACTTTCACAGCTGACCTAGACTTTTTTAGAATACAGTAGTTTGGCAAGCATTTATATGGTTACATTAACTGTGTCTGGCCATTTTGTGATTGATTTGGAAGCAAATCTTTGTGAGGCTTGAATTCCTGGGTGACTCTGAGAACTCCATATGAAATCCCACCAGATACCCATCTTCATGTATTTAAATTTGGAAATCCAGGGCATAATGTCTAGAAACAGCCTTTTTTTCTTGCCACCCCCACTTCTTTCTTTGGCTAATAAATCGTCTAGTTCTAAAAGCGGAGCATGTCATCATACATATGCCCAGCTCATCAAAGATAGTTCTAATTAACTAATAATTAAAAATGTTTTCTCCTGTCCTTATGTGGTGTTTATCAAAACACAGGTGACAAAGATTCATAGTGGAGTTGATAAGTGCTATTTTTATGCTTGCTGTGGATACCTTTAATATTTTAAAAGCTATTTTAATCTTTATGCTACATGTGCACGTTTGTATAAACTTTTAGCTGGTCAGAAACATCACATTGTACAGAAATATAATGTTGCCTGCAAACCACAATCTTTAATGGCTATATCAACCCACGGACCCTATTACATTAAGATTTTTAATTTTTCTGATTTAATGCGCTAATCACTCAGCTTTAGTTTAAAGATTCAGGGAAAAATGTTCTTAACCTCTTAAAAAACCGAGGCTTCTGTTGAATTATTACATGGTAATGAGTATAAAACCAGTCTAGACACACGACAGAGGGATGAAGCATTATCATTTTTATTCTGTCCACCCCTAGATTTCATTTTTTCCCCATTCCCGTGCTTCGTTTTGTTCTTTTTTTTTTTAAAGGAATCACGTGTCTTCCAGAACGTGTCATGTCAGTCACCTGAGTTTTAACAAACCTTAAGGACAAACTCAGGAGGCCTGAGTTATAGTTGTGACTTTGCCACTCATCTGTTGTGTGACCTCCTCCGAGTCACAGTCTGATTGAGCCATTAACCCCTCCGTGCCTCTGCTTCCTTGCTTGTCAAGTGTGAGCTACAGTCGAGCTGTATTACCTTTTAGCTGAATGCTTGTGGAGAACTTGGTGCAAATGCAGTTCCTAACACGAAGTTACAGGAATGACATTCTTACAGAACCCCAGCAGTGAAACAGGAGATGAAATGGGCTGTACTTAACATAAAATAATGTTCTGCTAGTTTAATCTTGCTTTCTTACTTCTGTGTTGGTTTGGGTTTTCTTTCTGTGGATGAGGACCGCAGACAAATAGCTTTCTCTTCAGTATTTCTTGGTGACCCACCAAAATAACAGCTGTGTCCCAACATCCTGGCCGCGTGCGGTTTTTTGTTTCAGATAGATTCTGAAACTCCTGCACATTTTCAGTATGATCAGTGACCTCACAGTTATACGTTTGCATAGTGCACTCAGAGCAATACTTAAAAGCCTGTTCATAATAGACCTTAAAGTCATGTAATCAAATCTCTGCTTTATAGCTGGAGATCACCCCTAGGCTTGTTCAGGGCCATAAAGTGAATTGTTGATGAGAGCTTTGAAATCCGGACTCGCAGATCCGCGCTTCGTCTGTACTGCTACAGCCAGCTCAAACTATTTTTTGGAGTTCAAAGCAAATTTAAAATAGAGCCTTTGCTTCTTTCCTCTCGTTCAGTTTCCCACCTTTGTGTGGATACGACTGTCGGCCTTCTGAAGGGTACCTGCAAATGAGCCGGTACTCACGCTACGTACTACATAAGAGAACCCCATTTTTCAGAAATCACTTGCTGGGCTACTGGGCGCTTTCTTGTCCATGTTAATTCCTGCATCTTCACTTTTCGAATGCCAGACTATTTAGTTATTCCAATTAGAGATTGACCATAATTAGATCTTGACCCTAATTAGAGACTGACTGCCAACCAAGTCTGTTTGGGTTACCAGCAAGACTGCTTTTTGCCATGACAGTGTTTTTTGTTTTTAAGCCCCAGGCGTATGGAACAAGATCTTCAGTCTTGTTCTGCCTAGGGAGGCTTGCGTCTTTTTGGCTTATCTCTTTTTTTTTTTCTTTTTAATTGTTTATCACTGGCTAAGGGGGTAAGCATAAATGCTACCCAATACCATAAAGAGATTTTCAAGGTTATTAAACTGTGTCTTTCTCTAATGTATACCAATTTGTGAACCTATTGTCTACTTTGGAAAGCTTCATATGGATTTAAGATCCATTGATCATGCTGTTTTCCTTTGCTCAGGTGAATATTGGCAGCAGATTTTTTTTTAATATGTGTGCAGTAGATGATTGTGAGGAAGAATAAACTCCTTTGAGGCCAGACTTCTTTTTTCATGATTATGTATTAGGTGCCAGTTGCACAAACCACACCAAGCAAGGCAGAAGCTGATAACCTTCAGTGAGGTATGACCTTCACAGTTGAAGGTGTGTCAGAAAAAAAAAAGGAGGGATCTCAAGATGCTGTGTTGAGGCGAAAGGGAGAAGGGTGTTGTAATGATAAGCATGGCATGAAAGCAAGCGTGAAGGTTGAAATCGGGGAAGGCTACAGGAAGATAAACCTCAGTAGTCCAGCTGCTGTAAACAAAATCAGCACCACCACCACCAGCAGTGCAGTGTAAAGTTCTCAACTGAGATGTGCGTGGCGTTATCTCGAACCCCTGTGTGCGTGGTCTCGGTAGTCCAATTTCTGGAGACAGAATGAAATCCCTGGACTGGCTCATACAATCTTTTAATCTCTTAAACTGAATGGAGTAACCCAGTAACTGAATCATTTGGGTTTTGGGGGTTTTGTTTCTTTGCCTTACGGCACTGTAAGTGTGTTTTATATCAAGGACTGAGACCTTCTGTGGTGTGATACAGGTTAGTTGTGGCCATGAGATGTCATTTGTCCTCTGTTTCTTTTGGTCGTATATGAAAATGGGTATAAGACTCAGGAAGTTTGTAGTGTTTTAGAAAGCACTGAGAGCCGCAGATGGGGGAAATATAATTTAGAAAAAGTACTTCTTTTCCAGGTGTCAGCTGCTCAGATGATGATGAAAAGCCCCGCAAAAGACGGCGAACGAATTCGTCTAGTTCTTCCCCTGTTCTTCTGAAAGAAGTCCCGAAGGCAGTGACTCCTGTCACTAAAACTATCACAGTGCCTGTAAGTGGCAGCCCCAAGATGAGTAATATAATGCAGAGCATTGCCAACTCCTTACCACCACACATGTCGCCTGTGAAAATAACCTTCACTAAGCCCTCAACACAGACAACAAACACGACAACACAGAAGGTATGTGGGGGAAGCTGCCAAATGTTACTCTATTCTGGTTTTATCAATGAATAAGATGCGATGTTTGACTCTTCCTTTCTATGAACTGTCTAGCTGTTTTTTAAGGATTGCACTGGGGATAAGGTAACCCCTCTTTAAAACGAACAAAGAGAAAACCAAACTCTTGTATGAATTTAGTTCACCTGTGTGTGAAAGGACCTGGATTGACAGCCGTGGAGACTGAAGCCCTCTTTTTATCCACAGAACAGGTACAGCACAGGCAGCGGGAGTGCAAGCTTCCCCCAGACTGCCCCACCAATGTGCCTCAACCCTGACCTGAAGGGACCACTTCTAGGGATGAGAGGGGATTCAGTCTCCATGCTCATTCAATTCTTGGCCTCTCTGGTGAGACTGCCAACAAGGTTGCCAGTTAGTACCATTTGTGGTGTTGGGTTTTGTGATATGGACACTAGTCCACTGAGAACTGGATCACATAGGCCACTGAACAGCCTTCAGATGGTAACAACTGTTGGTCAAAGGTAATCTTTCTTATTTCTATTTTCCTTATTTATAATTATTCTTTGCAGTGCTGGAATTCCAGGAGAGGTGGCACGGGCTTTCCCTTGCCAAGCCTGTTGTCTAGAGACTAGGTTTTTTTGGGGTCTATAAAGCTTATTCTTGGAGCTGATCAAAGGCTGGGGGGCTTTATGTTTTCTTTCAGTACTAGTGTGCCATTTCTCATGATACATTAACAGTGTTACAGTGATCGAAATCAGCTGTGTTATTTCAGCCGGGTGTGCCCAGCTTTCAGCAGAATGCAGTGTGTGGAAAAGGCTTTCCAGGTTGAAATTTGGTATTGGACTCATTTTTAGGTGCCTAATCTATGGCATGACTATTTTCCCATGCTTTAGGAAGCATTTCAGGTGTGTCTACTCTTTTGTTCTTAAGATTTTAAAAAAAGATTAATGGCTCAGACCAAGTTCATTCTTGGTACGGTTATTAATTAAGGCAGACTTGGGAGGGGGCGGTGCTCTGTGGAATTAATTTGGCCTTGATACCGACAGACTGATGGTAGGCTGGCCACTAACAAGCATTTTTTCCAACTGTGAGGGTTCGACAATTGAGCTCAAACCTTCACACGGTTTTGTTCTATTAGTCGTCTTAATTGTTTTATGACTCTGTTTGGATTAGCAGAGTTCCCATGTCCCGAGTTTTTTTAGAAACTTTAAAAGCAAGGAAGATTAGCTGAAGTAACGTGCAATAAAGAACTTGCTTTCTGGCCTTTTCCCACTTCAGAGCTCTTTGATGCTTTCATTTGACTCACTGTTCTATAACAGTGTCCTTAATCAAATTTCATCTCTGAATACACGTATAGAAATTTGTGAGTGAGCATAAACCATCAAATAAAATGTCCTGCGTTCAATGCAGCAAATCCACAGCTGGGATAGAGCTTAACCTACCCATCTTGTGGCTCTTGTTAGGCTTGTCCTTTGTGCAGGAAGAAATTTTCTGCCTTAAACGTTTGTAGTGCTGTATTCAGTGTTACATATTGTGGTCGTTAAAGACAGTGTATGAAATCTCCAAAAGGAAGAGAATGGACTGTTGATAGGGTCTTTTCTGCAGTTGTGCCTCTGCTTGTTATGACATGGGCGTTTTAGGGTTTGCTTTATATAGTATTGTTTGACAAACTTCTTCATCTGCAACGATAGGAAAATCATCGCGTGTGTCATTAGGGAGGCATAATCGCGTTTGTGTCTGAACTTGTCACACTGCCCTCTGTTGTTGGATTTAGATATGCCAAAATACGTAACTGGGTCATTTTGGTGGGAGAAATCCCTTTTAGTAGTTTTTAAATGAAATGTCAGGCTTGTTAGACT
The DNA here is from genome assembly GCF_949628215.1 of Phalacrocorax aristotelis. Lineage (NCBI taxonomy): Eukaryota > Metazoa > Chordata > Aves > Suliformes > Phalacrocoracidae > Phalacrocorax > Phalacrocorax aristotelis. Next base: position 3,549,742 of record NC_134276.1, read on the forward strand.
GAAATTGGAAATACACTGTTTTAAACAAGTGCTGTTGGATAGGAGTGAGATTGTTGGATATGAATGAAATTCTTCATTTCTGCATGCCAGCTTTCTGAATTGTTTTGACATTTTAGTAGGTTGGAGGAAGATTTGTCGTAACAACTAATAATGTCACAGCTCCAATCTCTGGATTCTCTTATAATTAAGTCCTCTGTCTAGGACACAGAAGGAATCTAGCTAGTGAAGCTTCTGGCAGTCAATGGCTTTATTTCTGCAGGGACTAGGTTTTGCCGTCTCTCAAAATAGAGCTGACGGGACTAACATCAAGGTATGTTAGGAATTAGTTTTTTACCTTAATTAAAATCAACAGCAAAAATGCAACTTTTTTTTTTTTTCTTTTAATTAATCAGGCAGTCTTCTGCTGTAGATGCTGTGATGCAGTTTTGGTACCCACGATGAGGTTACTTTGATAATTTCAACATATATGAGAAAATAGTATCTCAAAAATATAATTGTTGTGGTTTGAGCTTTAATACTTCTAATTTTTTACCCCAAAATTCTGTTTTCTGGGTATACTTCATACATGAAGATCACTGAACTTTGTTCTGCTGTGTTACTTTTGAAAGAAGAAACCGAATAAAGAGACCCAAACCTGCTTAGTCACAGGACAGCAGTCATTGTTGAACTATAATGCTTTAGAAGCTTTTTTCCTTGCATGATTAAATAGTGTTATTAAGTGATAAACCTGGACCGATGGTTTTACCTCTGTATTTGAACAAAGAACAAGGGTGTTCAGGAGCTGTGATTATGCCCAGATTCATCCTACGTATCTATGCGTGCTTGGTTGAGACGCTGGGCTTGCCCTGTTGCACTATGGATTATGCAGGAAGTTCAGTGTGAATAATCCCCCTTTTTTAACTGTAAGTTGTCCTTTGTATTCCTAAATTAGTTATCCTAGGTGGAATAGAGCTGGCCCTAAAATTCAAACACCTGGGAAGTATTTCTAGTGTTAACTGACTACTTAAGAAACAGGATAAAACTCCAGAGGCACGTTGTAGCATCTCCCCACCTGCAAGCCTTGTACGAGAACCAAGCTGTGTTGTGTTCATCTCGTCTGCGTGGTCGTAGCCTAAGAGCAATTTCAGAAGGGTGACCTGATTAAATAAAGGTTAGGCAGAAGGCAAAAATGAGTGACGTAGAGAAAATGTTCTCCCCAGGGAATGCACTAAAGCGGTAGAGCAGTAGATGTGGAAACCTTGTCCTGCAGGCAACAGTCAGGTGTGGTCAACCTGCTGTAGCTCACGGAGGTAGAAAGGTTTTGGTTTTCCTCAGAGCGAGATATCAAAGGTTTAGCTAAGTAGCAGGGACCATAAAACTAAGCACTCAGAGGGAAGGAGAGTCAGAGGCAGTCATGGTGGTGAAATTTGCTGCCTCTATTCCATCCATGTGGTTATCTTTTTTTTTAATTGAAAAAAAACCAAAACCCAAACCAAAAACCCAAAATAATTATAAACTCACTCTCTAACTGCTTGATCTGTCACTTAAGTCTGTTTCTAGTGCCATTATCATATTTCTTTTCTCTATCAGCCAAGTTTTCAGTAGTCCTTGGCTACTAGTGTAAGACTTCTGCTTTGAGTTGACCCAGGTTTTCTTTACTCCTCCTGTACCTTTTTTTCTATCTGCTTTTGTTACACCAAATCATTAATAAGTTTTACTTTCCAAAGGTTTAATAAATTAATTTTTTGTGGGGACAATTGCGTTATTAAAACAGTTTCTCAATGTTCTTGCATGGTAAACTGAAAATATGTTGTATTTCTGTGCTGTGTGTTTGTAAGTACAAGGAGATGCAGATGAGCAGAATAAAAGGAATCTCTTTACATAAACAGTCCTCATATTCAGTACTTAAGAAATGCTTAGTTTTCTAGGTCAGTTGCATAAGAACAGACCTCTTCCAATGTTATAATGAATTCTGTGTTTTTCTGTGTCAGATCAGATTCATGGCGTTGTAATTGTAACTCGCTCTAGGGGTAATGTTTATTGTCTTTAGACAAATGGTTTTCAGACAGATAAAGAATTTCTTGTTACTGAGAGCACTAATTAAAGCAGAAACTGTTTTAAACCAGGTTTTTCACTGATGAAATACTGATTGTTTATAGCCTTGTGGATCAAAACTATTTCCCATTACTGACTCAGCAACTGCTTGTTAATTGTTAAAGAGAAAAAAAAATCATCTATTCTCTCATTGCCGTTTCTTGATGTATATGCAAGGTTTGGGAACGGCACTTAAAACTTGCTTGAAATTCCTTCAGTTCCATTTTAAAATGGGCTTCAGGCTTCCTGGCCCAGTTTAACAAAGCCAAGCAGTTCATTCCTCTCTGTTTGCCTTCAGACATGAGATGATTCTACTTTAATTAGTAATTGTTTTCCAAAAAAAACCCCAAACAAACAAAACCCTTCTGATTTTAAGGAGATGTATCACCACTTCTTCAAACTAATTGAGATTTTTTGTTGCCAACAAATGTGAATATGACACTCTTAATAAACACGTGTCCCTAAAACTAAATACTTCTAGACAGGTATGTTACTGAAATTTTATGCTTTTAAATAAAAGCGAAGAACAAATGAATTTCTTGTTGTTGTTTTTTCTTCTTTCAGGTGATAATAGTAACCACCTCTCCAAGCTCAACTTTTGTACCCAACATCCTTTCAAAGTCCCACAACTATGCAGCAGTTACGAAACTTGTCCCAACATCAGTCATTGCCTCAACTACTCAAAAGCAGCCAGTGGTTATAACTGCTTCGCAGTCCTCTCTGGTCAGTAGCAGCAGCAGCAGCAGTAGCTGCTCCACTCCCTCCTGTACTGCAAACACTATTGCCGTGACTGCTGTGGTATCATCAACACCGTCAGTGGTTATGTCAACAGTAGCACAAGGTATGGCTAGAACTTCATGTTTATTAAAGCTCTTTCACTTATGAATTGCACTTTGTGTTGAGAATAGCGTAGGGGAGGGCGCTGTATGTTTACATATGATGAGTAAAGCACAGGAGATATCCCAGAATCCCAGGCTGGCGGGGGTTGGAAGGACCCTCTGGAGCCCATCCCGTCCCACCCCTGCTGGAGCAGGCACACAGAGAGCAGGGGCACAGGGCCGCGTCCAGGCGGGGGGTGAATGTCTCCAGGGAAGGGACCCCACAGCCTCTCTGGGCAGCCTGTGCCCCTGCTCTGGCACCCGCACAGCAAAGGGGTTTCTCCTCATGTTCAGGTGGAACTTCCCGTGTTCCAGCTTGTGCCCGTGGCCCCTTGGCCTGGCGTTGGGCACTAATGAAAAGAAATATGAAAGAAGTCTACTGGTGAAGCTAATCCAAGATACTCCACAGTTGTTCTTGTTGAACTCTTCCCCTCTTTACTTCGACAATTAACGTGCAGATCCTCTTTTTAAAGAGAATGTGGTGAGATGATGCGGCATAGCTTTTTTTATTTTGAAAAGATTTTACTTGCAGCGTTAAAATGCTGTAGCCTCAAAACGACTGGCTTTGAGAACTGTCAGATGCATGCAAAATGGATGTTGCCAATATTTGAAGGTGGTTGCTTCTCTTAAAACCCGATTTACAAAAACACACAAAGTTAACAGCAAATCAATACAACTTATGCTTGACGTGCCTAGTCTTTAGAATATTTCCTGTGGTAACTAATCTTGATGGCAATTCTGAAATGTCTGAAAGAGAAGTGTTTACACGTTTTTAGCTGTGTATTTTATCAGCACGTCAGTTTTCAAGTCCTTAAAAATTAAGATCTGAGTGGGCCTGGATTAAGATCCCGAGGTTTCTGATTTCTAATTCCCACTATGTACGCTAGCTTGACTGATTCAGCTCCGCAGCCACCAGCTAACATTTGGAAGGGACTCAGTGAGCAGCACTTGAAAAACACTGTGCCTGACAATGACAAGTATCCAGTGGCAGTATTTTGTAGTCCATATTTTCCATAATTGTTCCATTCCACAAAAAGTTGGGCAACCACATCAAGGCTGAGGAGGTATTTTGCCTTCCATATTGCTTCTACTAATCAGGTCCTGAAGATGTTAATCTAGACAGCACAGGGGCTTCCAGCAGAACTTCATATTGTTTGAACTGTGCGTTTTTATGTGGGTTTGATCATGGAAGAGGCTATAATTCTGAATTATATTAGACGGAATATCTCTAACAGGTTTTTTTTCCAAGGCTAGTGGTGTCATTGCAGAAGATGCTGGTGAAACATTTTGTGACATAAACTGATAATCACTCCAAATGTGAAGAAAGTTAAATTCATGTATGAAAACAGCTGACCAAGGAAATGGAGAAACCATCTTAGATGATGCAGTGAGAAAAGGGTTGCTTATTTAGGTTGCCAGAGTTGTAGTTTATGATGATTTCTATCATTATCGCTGCCATCTGTAAATGTAGAGAAATAAGAGAGGAGACTTTCTTTCTGTTTTCCACTACAGCTGGCACTTGGTTAAAAACTGCCGTCATAAGACATGGACTTTGCTTGTCTTTCTTGGTGCTTATGGATGTGCAGTTTAGAATTATTGATGAAGCCAAATTTTCTTGGTAATATTGTGACAACTATGTAAGGGAATGACAGAAATAAGTATTAAGATTTATTTGGGAACTTTGCCTTTCTATCTTGCTGCAAACTTGTTTTAGTCACATTATTACTTGTAAGATCACCTAACCTATCAGCAGAAAAAATGTGTGTTCCACAGTTTTCTAAATTACATACCATTACTTGATTGATTCTCTAAAAACAACATTGCTCTCTCTAACAGGTACTCCCTTCTAATGTTAATGGTTTTGATATTTGTCATCCGCATATCCTAACTTTCTCTAGTCATGATTTTCACTATAAATATTTTGCTTTCTTGAAGCTTAAAAATCAGGCTTTGAAAATATTTGTGAATTAGTCGCACTACAAGAGGTGCAGGAAGTGGACTGGAATTGTGGTCTTTCCATTAGCTGCTGTTCTGCTGCCCACTGAAAATCTGTATAAAACTCCCTTGCGCTTCTGTTACATGGGAGCTTTTTTGACTCATGTATATCTATGCATCTCGCAGTAGTAAACGCAGTTTAAATGCAAAAGTATTTAAGAAATTGTAATATTTTTCTTCCGTGTTGCACTGTTCAATCTTAAACCATTTACTCTTTCACAGGTGTGTCTACATCGGCAATTAAAGTTGCCTCTACCAGACTACCTTCCCCAAAAGGTTTGGTTGGGAATCCAACTCAGATCTTAGCACAGTTTCCCAAACAGCATCAGCAGTCCCCCAAACAGCAACTGCACCAAATACAACAGGCCCAGCAGCAGCAGCAGCAACAACAGCAGCAGCAGCAGCAACAGCAGCAGCAGCAGCAGCTGGTGCAGTCTTCGGTAGCTCAGCAGCAGCCACAGCAATCTCAGTTGCCACCTGGCATCAAGCCCACCATTCAGATCAAACAGGAATCAGGTAGTTGGAGTTAATCTTGGGTCATATTGCTGATTGCTGCGGTCTAACCACAGCTCAAGAAAGTAGAGCAGAATTGTGTCCCAAAATGTGCATGGGGGAGCTATCATTAAGGCATAATTACTTGAGTACAGGATTTGGCATTAAACCTGGATGTAAGTAGATAGTCAAGGATGTCTTAAGGTTTTCAGCTAACAGTAATTGAAGAATTTGGTTCTTTCACTCTTGTTTGGTTCAGGTATACAGGCCATGCTTTAGGAATAAATGTTTTATCTTTAGAGACTGAAAGGTATGTAAATATCTCCAAAAGTAACATGATTTGCAACCTGGAAGACACCAGTTTTCTGAAGATCCAAGAGCTGTTCAACCGTATCAACTGGAAAAAGAAGTTAATCCATGTTTTAATTCTTTTCTTGAGTCCAGAAATCAAAACCTACTTTTGAGGTACTTGTCAAAGCAAATACAATTAGATCTGAGACTAGAAGTTGGATTGGATTTTTTTTTTTTGTGACGTTGATTCATTCAGTTGACTTTGGGCAAGTTGTGTAATCTTTCTGCGTTGGCTTTACTCTGCTGTAGAGTACAGTTTTATCTCCATATGGTGTAGTAAGAAGTAATGATAGCAAAGTCATCTAATTCTAAAGGAAGAAGTGCTATAAAAGTGCAAAGTATTTTTAAGTCCATATTTTATACAAATCATGTCAGTAAAATTATTATATTCATACAATTTAGATCAAAGAATTAAAATAGACCATAGAATGAAAAATTAAACAGCCCTACTCCTGTCCTTTAACTTCCTTTTGGATTATGGGACTATTGCCTAAGAAAAAATATCCAGTAATGAAGACAGATGAGAGGCGTCCATCCTCCAGTCACTGAACAATATTGGATCGATAAGAGCTTCACTCCTTGCCTTCTGTCATGGGTTTAGGCTCAATGTTCTTTTTAGTTAAAGTTTCTTTGAAAATACCATCTGCTACTTATTCTTCCTGGAAGATAATGAATCAATTTTCATAGAGACGGTGCTTTTTATCCAGTTCTGTGTCTGGATGATGCAAAGGCTTTGATTTCTCTTTCCTAACTTCACTATTTAAGTTTGGAGCTTACTCCATAACGCTTTTATAGTCAATGTAGAAAGGAGAAAACATGGAGGAGGATGTTTCACATCCCAAGTGGACAAAATTGTTCACCTAGAATTATTTGTGTACGTATGTAAGTGCCTACATTTAGATGGGATTAACGCAGGCTGGGTGTTTCATGGCGTTTGACCAACAAAATGCAATACATTTACCTCGTCATGGAACAGAAAGTACAATGCAAGTGTCATAGATATACTTTTGAACAGATGACGTGAATCTCTGTGTTTGCAACTAGCAGTGAAGCTCGCAGTGGTCCCATTCGGCTGCACAAATCGAGGCAGGGAGCGGAATCCTTCCTGTACTATGGTGTCCTCATCCTTTGTTCTTGCTGATCCTACTCGGAGCTTGTGTCAGCCCTGTTCCTTCGTGGCTTCAAGATAACCAATAAGTCATGAGGAGAGCAGTTTACTTAAAGCAGCCTCCCCTAGCCCGTGTCACAGTTGCTTCCTTACACCCACCAATGCTCGTTGTGCAGAAAGCTTTTTTTTTTTTTAAATTCAGAGGGATGAAATTCTATTAGGCTAATTAAGACACATCAGAATTTACAGGCTAAATTAATGAACTATTTCACTTTTAGGTGGTTCGTTGTACATGAACCAATTCAGTATTGGTTGTAACCTGTTGGTTCCTGGGAAATGTTCTATTTCTTTGTTTTTTGTTTTTTTTTTTTAAATCATGGACCAGAAAAGGATAAAAATCACTGCAACAAATCAGTGATGGAATGGAATCAGTGGGAGTAGCTCGGAATTGAAACAGGCACATGAAAGGCAAAGATCATGACTGTCTTTTTATTTGCAAAACAAAACAAAAAAAGCAAAAAAACCCAAAAAATTATTTTCAGGATCAAGAATTCATGGGCTCAGAATAGAAGCCTTGTGAGGCTACTTGCCCACTAGGGCTTGGTCTGAGAAAGCATTTCAGAAAGTAACTTTTCGTGCCTGCATTTTAACAGTGACCTTTCTCCTTTCCTAGGTGTTAAAATAATCACTCAACAGGTGCAGCCCAGTAAAATCCTTCCCAAACCAGTTACAGCGACCTTGCCCAGCAGTAGCAATTCACCCATTATGGTGGTTAGCAGTAATGGGACTATCATGACAACTAAACTGGTCACTACTCCCACTGGTAAGTTGTGGCTCTGAGAAGGGAAGGGAGGGTAAACCCAGGCATATAGGTGATCAGACATGGTTTATTAGGGTAAAAAAAGGCACTCGTGAACAGTGAGCACCACGGCACAGTCACAATCCTGCTGATATTTATTCCAGATTAGGATTTTTGCACTGAGTGCTCTTTTATTCCTCTTGCAATCTCTTTGAATCTGTACACAGAAATAAGATCTTTCCTTCCCCACTGGGTTTATTTTAAAGGAAGTTTTCCTGCAACTTATACTGATACTTTGCACTTCTGTAGCACCTTATATTAGATGATTTACGTTAGTTTATTTACACTAATTTAACTTTTTAGGTACCTCAAGCAGATAGGTCAGCATCATTCCTGTTTTACATGTATGGACTTTGAAAGACAGGTGACTTGCTCATAGTCCTGCAGTGAATTTATTTAAAAAGCCAGTAAATTGAATTTTAAACTCCCAGTGTTTTTTTCTGGGGATCTAATTGTATTTGTGTTTTCTTATTGATGAAAGATCAGAAATAATGTAGGCCGTTCAGTTTGTAAACTTGTGTGAGGAAAACTGGAAAGGCAGCTTTAGCCTAGCTTTCAGAAAACTCTTAACTGCCTGAATTTTTAGCGTGGGTTGGGAATATTAGCATAAAGTAATAGCTAATATTGTTTTTCTAACTTTTGAAGTGCTTCACAAAAACATTAAGTACATGAAAAGACTAGCAGTTTTGCAGGTCATTTAATTGGTAAAACCTCTATTGTGCTCTCTTGGATTTGAACAGGGCTTTCTTATAGCAAGCTCTTTTGCTCTGTCATCTTTAGCTACGGAGGTCTGTAGTGCACTGTCTGCAGCAGTGCAGGCAGAATGGGATTACAATGTTCCTGTAGCTGCTGACTCGTTTTATTATTTTGGGCAAGTTTCTTCTGTGGATTCAGTTCTGTTTCCACTCTGAGAAAGGAGTAGTTCCGAAAAAACAGCATTTATACCGTGTCAGGAGGTTTATTTTGTACGGCTAAATGCTAAATCATTGTAATGATTTATCATTTATCAAATGCATTATCATTGTAATTTTATTTTGTAATTTATTGTAATTTATTTTTCTCCTCTTATTTTCTTACATATTTTTATCTATATTTTAATTTTTCTCTATATTTTTCTGATATTTAGACCAGTAATCGGTGGTGTTCTTTATAAGCAATTTGTTATGTAGGAGAAGTGAGAGTATAGGTCTCTCTCAGGGAGGAAGGGATCAGTTCTGGTAGTGTCATCAGATGCCGAAGTCCTGAGCATCTAAAGGAGCCAGCGGCAAACATTTAGGCAGGATCTAAACACCTATTGAGAATTAAAATCTTAGCCCCTAAAATATGGCAGTCATGGAACGTTTGGTAAAATACTTCAGAAGGCTCTTAAATTAATTTGAAGTTGGTATGTACTTGAATATTGCTCTGTGGGCTGAAAAAGCCCTGAGAGGCTTGTAAAGACTGGTAATAAATTGCAGTGGGGGGGGTCTCTTTGGATAAAATCTAATACTTTTTTTTTCCTAAACTAACTTATTTTTCCACAAATACTAGTAGAGGATCATGTTCTAACAGTGAACTTTCTTGTTCTCCCTTTAAAACAGGAACCCAAGCCACATATACGCGGCCAACGGTCAGCCCGTCTATAGGGGCTCGGATGGCTGGAACTCCAGGGGCTGCTACGTACGTGAAGACTACAAGTGGTAGCATCATTACTGTAGTACCGAAATCACTGGCTACGCTGGGAGGGAAGATCATCAGCAGTAATATTGTTTCTGGTAGGCATATGAGTAGTTTGATATTAAGACTTATTTCAAAAGTAACTTTAGACTTGCTCTAATTTTTCAGGGCTCTTCTGCGGGTTACAGGCTCACATAATTATTAGGACCTTTATTGGAGAAGTTAGTTCAGAAGAAAAATAGCTGAGGATGAAGAAGAAAATAATGGGTAGAAGTTACAGAGGTAAAGTGTTCTCAAGGATTGCAGTAGTTCTTGTGTTTAGGAAGGAAACATCGAATGTGAGGGAAGCCTGGGAGGAAAAGAGAAACGTCGGGGCGGAGAACTGCTATATTGTCCTGTGTTAGAGGGCGGAAAGATCTGAAGACGATTACCCTCAATTTAAATCATTTTATAATCTGGAAGCTTCCCTTTCCTATCCCGCTGCGCGTCCAAAGAACCAGAATAAAAATGAGCTGTGTATGTTAAATTCACTTGCGCAGTCTCCGCCGCCTCTTGTTCTTCTTCTAGCAGTGTCAGCCTGTCTTTGCCGTACCCCGTGTTCTAAGTTTTTCTTCCCAGCCTCATGCAGACCCTGCTGCTGATCTTTGTTAGCCTGCTGACCAGCCGTGATCCTCTGCCCGTATAGCCTCCAAACATAGGCTCTCTTTAGGAGCAGGACCGAGCACACTCACACCAGTCACAGTTTCTTAGTATCTATTTTGGACTTTAACAGGGCTAATGCAGAGAGCATCTGCGTTCCCCAGCTGGGTGAACGTGTACAGCAAGAGCTTCTGGGTCAGCCCATCCTGTGTAGTAATACCTTTAAATTACTCAGCGGTCGCGTTGTTGGTGTTTATTAGCAGAGACCTGACATAGCACCAGCCAGTTCCTGTCGCTGGAAGGTGCTGCACAAGTTACCCAGTAAATCCACTCTGGGGTGTACTCTGGTAGAGGCACCTCAGGTTTTCAGGTCCTGATTTCTAGAGAACGATATCTAGGGCCGATAGAGTAGCTTCTTTGGGAGCAAGTAACTTCTTTAGCCTGTTGTGGGTACGGTGAGTTGTTAAGAAGGTTTCTACATCTACTTGTGAGTTTTTACACAAATGCTAGTGGTATTCTGAGCGCCAGCTAAGGCAGGGAAACCCTTTGCTGGTCCTGATAAGGATAACGATTGCCCTGAAACAACAGGAGTTTGAAAGGACGCCTGCTTTTTTGGTGGTTGTTTCATGGTGGGTTTTTTGGGGGGGTTGGGGTTTGGGGTTGGTTTTTTTTTTTTGTTCTTTAGATGCCTCTGAAGTCACTAGAATGAAGTAAATCTTGCCTCAGCATGTCTTCCCTTTCCCAGAATTAGTGGAATTATTAATCTGAAACATGTAGTGAAGTATCCAGAGGCGTGACTGATAGGTAGAAGGTAGAGAGGGGAATCCTTGGGTTGGCAGCTCTGCTGTGACCGAGTGGTGCTTTCTTCAAGGAGAAAGTGGAAGGTGTTGATAAAAAGCTATCTGAGTAGACACTGAAATGGCAGTCTGATAACAGCGATGACTTACATGTCGGTGTATGTACTCTTGTAGACTGTGGAGGGCTGACCAGAATTACCTGTCACTGCAGTAAATAAAAACCTGATACAGGGAATGGAACTAATACTGGGAGAGGAACAGAAATAGCCAACACAGCCCTTCAAAACAAGAAAAAAAAAAAAACCAAGCCACACTTCTAAACCCCGCTTTTAGGAACTGATTGTAAAACAGTAGCATGTTTTAATTTCTTCCTTCTTTTAATCTACTGCTTGTCACTTGTATTACAACAGTTCAATGCCAGAAAGAGCTGGTATTTCTCTTGACTGGAGATACATTCTTGGTATGTAGATTCTCCTACAGAGGTTATCTGTAGAAGAATATTTGTGCAAATAGGACCTCGACCTGAGTAGTGGTGTTCTTATCCCCCCTTAATTCTAGCCTTCGAAAAGTGAGACTTGTTAGCCTGAGGAAGCTGTATTAGCCTGCTCCATAATTAGTGAGAAGGGCTGACTGTCCTAATATAGAATAAATTACTCTGTCCTGGGCATTCTGTTTTTACTGTAGGTGAAAGATTTCTAGAGTGGGCATCTAACCACTGTATGTTGAGTTGGGTGACGGAAATTCCCATTCCAGGTGCTGCCCTTTTTTCTCCCTGTTGTGCTGTCAGATTTAAATACCACGATTCCTGTATAGCTCACCAGCTTCTACAGTGGAAGAAAATGGACATGTAATAAACGGCACATTATTCATTTTCCCACAAAAACTTAGGAACTACAACCAAAATCACTACAATTCCAATGACATCCAAACCCAATGTGATTGTCGTGCAAAAGACTACTGGAAAAGGAACTACCATCCAAGGGCTTCCAGGAAAAAATGTTGTCACAACGCTGTTGAATGCGGGGGTAAGTAAGAGTTTCAAGTCTTGGTAGCCGACTGACAGGCTGTGCGGTGGCTGCTGCATTCGTTCTGCTGAAGTCCCTGTTAAAAGCAAACTGTGCATGAGCTCCTTAACAGACACAGCATGCCTTAATGTCGGGGATGTCTGAAAAGCAAGTATGTTTTGCAGGGTATGAAAGGTGCTTAAACCAAGCTGGGAATGTTATCAAAATTAAAGGGAAAAAAACTTTTGCGCTTGACTTCTTTTCATGGTTAATGATTTTTTTAATCCTGAAGGGATTAAGTAGAAGGTTACTAGAGCCTTACCCTGTTTGTGCCCTAGTGAGAACCACTGTGTCATAAACTTGCATCTCCAACCGTTTATCTTTTGGATGTGAAGGGCAGAAATAAACTGTCCCTTCGCAGGAAGGGTGCCACCTTCAGTGTGCGTAACACAACACCCCGTACCTCAGTACTGTATAGCGCTGAATTAGTTTTTGGATAACGTGATGTGTACTAAGAACAAGTTTCCAGCTTCAGCTGGGTTTACCTGTAAGTGCTAGTAAATAAAAATTATGAACATGGTTTATGTTCCTAGATAGAGCTGTGAGATTTAATGCATTAATCATGTAATCTTCAAAAGTCTACTTTTAAAGAAGGAAGAGTGGTTTTTAAAGCCTTTTAGGAATTTTTTTTTTTAAGACAAGTGGAAATCTCGTAGTGTTATGCAGTAGGAACGACACAAATGTGATGGTATTTCTGAAACAAGTATGGTTCTTGGGATTTCTAGCTACTTGATGGGAATTGGAAGGAATACTGGGAGAGCTGGCAATTAATGCTGTTCCTCAGCTGGTTTGATACTGTGCAGAGCTAAAAAAAGTATGCTCAATGCCTCTGCTCTTCTTGGGCTTTCAGGGGTCTAGTCATGTCGGCACTATTCCAAAGTAAAATGTTCCCTGTGAAACACCTGTGAATCAGCATTTTTTTTTTAAGTGAACTTTTAGTTTTAAAACAAGTCCGTACGTCATTAATGTCTTGGTCATGAGGATGATACAAAGATCTATATTTAAATAAAATTTCTTTTTAGAATCTCAGTGCGAGTTTTGTAGACGTCTCGCCAAAGTTAGTGTTAATGGAAATAAGAGGTTTTAAAAAAACATTTGTGAAGGATTTGTGGAAAGTTACAACTTTGAAGCAACTTCAAAAAACTTGTGTCTTTTAGTTGCTCCTATTTGTTCACCCATTCAGAGCTGTTCAAAAGGTAAAGTAACGGAAGAGGGGATTTTGGTAGCTTTTCCATTCAAGCCATAGGGGTTTTTGCTCTTGGTTTTTTGAATGTTTTTTGTATCAAATAAGTGGTTGCAGCAGCAGGTTGATTTCATGGTACACATACTCACCTACAACTGTATTTTTTTTTTTTGAGAGAGAAGTGGGTGTCTCTGAAGAATTTCACTAAGTTAACCTGTAAACTTTGACTTCTCTACAGGGGGAGAAAACTATTCAGGCAGTGCCAGCAGGAGCAAAACCTGCTATCATCACTGCCACACGACCCATCACAAAAATGATTGTTACACAGCCAAAAGGAATAGGGTCCACGGTCCAGCCAGCCACCAAAATCATCCCAACTAAAATTGTTTATGGTCAGCAAGGGAAAACACAGGTACAGTGAGGACCCATTTCTTCTTGAAATGTACCCCTTAATTTTAATGGGAAGTAAATAATTTTGCACTGTGTTGCCGCATTTGTTGCAGGATTAATATATGTCTATGGGTATGAGACTTAGGGGTGTAGTGAGGTGGCCTTGGTTCTGGTTTCTTGAGCATGCTGTTTGCATTTGTTAGCTGTTTCTGGAGGCCTAGAGCAAGCCAAAAGGATTTACTAAGCCTTTTTGCATAGCTGAAACTACCTGGTCACGGCTCTAAGTGCCTGTTTAAGTCTTAGAGCTAATAGCTAGATCATGAGAAATGAAGATGTAGAGCCTGGACATAGGTTATCCATCAAATCTGAGGTTTTACTGAAGTTATTTTCTGGTTAATATATGTTCAGGGTGTCCCTGCAACCTTGTGTAGTTGGTGGGGCTGTATATAGGCAATCCGGCTTGTTTCTGGACGCCTTCAGTTTCAGCTTTTTCTCTGGTTGCACTTAGTATTTAAAAGACCTAAACTTCTATCAGATACAATATTTTGCGTGTCTTGACTGTTTATGACTGTATTTATTATGGGCTGCAGAAGAGAGGTGCTTGTCCTTATCAGTGCAGTGCCTGTTCCAGCTCACTTGCGTAGCTTTCTGTTGTCACACCATAGTTGTATCCAGCCCTGAAAAATGACTGTTTAGTGTTTCATTGCGTTAAGTATTCCAAATGACTGAGTGAGAAGCACATTCTTGTGCATTGCCATTTACTTGGGCTTTGTGGTTGAATAATCGGAGCTGCTGAATTTACAGGTAGAATTTCTCAGTAAATTACGAATATTATGTAGGTCTTGTACATTGATCTATGTGAGGGGCACCCTGTACTCTGATTGCTCAGATCTCTTTTTCTGAGTGCTCTTACTATACACAAAATTTGTCTTCCTAATTAGGTTCTCATAAAACCAAAGCCAGTGACATTTCAAGCAACAGTTGTGAGCGAACAGACTAGGCAGTTGGTGACTGAAACGTTACAGCAGGCATCAAGGGTAGCAGAGACAGGAAACTCTTCTCTGCCAGAAGTGAAAGAAGAACCACAAACCTACACCGATAGCAGCTCTTCTTCTACAGAGTCCTCCCAGAGCTCCCAAGGTGCGTATTAGGGTCGCGTAAAATACGAATGGGCTGTCTCCCAAGCGTGCTAGCTACTTTCATGTAACTCAGTGTGCTTCCTTTTAGCGCAGGTTTTCTCCCACTCTATTAGCGGTGAGTGATGGATTTATTTCTCTTCTATGAGGTATTTACTATATGCTTCCATTTCCTATGTGAAATGTGGAGATATTGGTTTCTTGCTGGGCTCTGACCTGCTGTTCCAATGCTTGAGGCTTGTGACCTGTTCCCTCTTTTTGGGGAGCCTGTCACAGACATGCATTGTAGCAGCTTGGATTATATTTTTTTGGCGGCCCATCCTCTGCCACCCTCTTTCCTGAGTGTATTAAAGCATCTCTCCACTACATGACTGAAAGCTGTTGTGTGTCCACGTGTGTGTCGTGTGAATTTTGGTCCTTTTATAGGCACGTACGGGTGCCTGAGGACATACCTCAGACGTGCGATCCTCATGGGGATGCTGCCACGGTGTCAAGCTGTGGTGGGGATGCAGCTCGCTGTGTGGTAGAGGAGAATAAATAATAGGGCATAAATAACACCCAGTCTTTGGTCAGGAGTGACCATAGGGTGTATCACTACATCAAATAAAAGCAAGTGTGTCTCAGTGAAAGATGGGTCAGGCATATATGTGTCTTTCAGTCACCTTTTTGATATAATTCTGTTACTGTTGGTCTATACTGCCATTTTAAGTAAATTTTAAAAAGTTTTGAAGATTCAGCAGACTCAGGAAAATTTAGGAGCTGTTAATTCAGAATGCTGAGTACACAGTGATCACCTCAACTGCTAAAACTTTCTGAATAAGAGTTCAATCCAAGGCAAATTCAACATATAAAGAAACCTGCTGAACTTTGGTTGTTCAAACCAAAGCTTTTAGAAACAACTGAGATACAGGATCTTTTTTTTTTTTTTTGCCAGAAACTGTTCGTAACATCAGCAGTGTTTTACTTCAAGTCAATTGTAATAAAAACAAAAGTGTTGCAGGATGAGAATGTGCACCCTTGGCAGTGTTGAACACACTAATGGATAATGAGTCTAATTTTGAACTATAGCCCTGCTCTAAAGCAAGAAGTTGGACAAGAGACCTCCAACCCAAAACGGTTCTATGATGACTTGATGTGCCTTTGTTCTTTTGCAGATTCTCAGCCTGTAGTCCATGTGATTGCTTCAAGAAGTCAAGACTGGTCAGAACACGAAATTGCGGTGGACACGAGCCCTACGATAATTTACCAGGATGTATCCAGTGAATCTCAGTCCGCTACTTCCACGATAAAGGCTTTGCTGGAACTTCAGCAGACAACAGGTGTGAAAACACATGCGGCTGTTTAGGATAACTTCAAAGCTCATTACTTGCTTGAGCAGCAGTTTGTAATAAGTTTTGGAATCGAAAAGCACCTATATTGAATCAGCTTGATTCCTTTCTTCTTATCCTGTAACAGTTTGAATCTATTTTGTAACGTTCATCTACTTAATTAAACTTTTGTGTTTATATTGGAGGTTTATTTTATTATGGAGGTTTATATATTGGAGGTTTATTTTGTTTTTCTTCTAAAGCAGTGAAGGAAAAGTTAGAATCAAAGCCAAGGCAGCCCACCATTGACTTGAGCCAAATGGCTGTCCCAATCCAGATGACCCAAGAAAAGAGGCATTCTCCAGAAAGTCCTTCAATTGCTGTAGTAGAGTCGGAATTAGTGGCTGAATACATCACAACTGGTAAGTGACTACAATAGTGTGATGGTGGGTTTGCAGTTGAAGTCTGGGGACTTCAGTTTGGAGTTCTCTTGCAATGGGTTTCATTTTTGTTTCACTGTAATTGGCTGTAGAGGAAACGGGTCTTTTCTTCCACTGTTGAGACCCCGTGCAGGGGACAGAGATTGCATGTGCTTTTCTGGGGCATAGCGGAGAATGTTTCTAACTGAAACGAAGGGTTGTTGCTTCAAGGCATCCTAGCTGGAGAGATTTTCTGTTCCCTGAACTGATGGAGAGGACAGGCTGTTCCCTTTGTCTTTAAGGAAAGTCTCTAATAAGGAAAAAGTCAAAAATGAAGTTACAGGAACTGTATCCTAATTTTTGTAGGTAGCCAGTGGAGACATTGAGTTAGTTTAACCCCTGTTTGCAAAATGTTACTTGCTTACCAGCACTAAGTGGGATTTCAAGCCAGGTGTGCGTTCAGCATGCTAATATTGACCCAGTTCCGTCATTTACTAGAAGGCTTTGAACTGATAAGTTTGCACTTCCAAAATGAATGAGTTATTCAAATTGAAATTACGTTTGGGATTCAGCTTCTAACTGCTTAAACTCTTGACTCCTCATATCTGGCTGCCCATTTTGTGAAAGTCTGTGACTCCCTTGTCTCTCTGCTGCTCCCTGCTACCCCAGAACACTAGGTGTGAGCTGCTTCCCGTACATACATCACAGGATCAAATTACCTCGTTTTCCATTTTAATTTCTTAAGTCCACATTATTGGTCTCCCTACGTTATTTGCAAAATGAAAGCAGAAGCGTGTCGAAAATCCACATTGGAAAAGAGGAATAAAATTTGATTATATTAAATTGTATAAGTACGTATCTGTAACTCCAGTGTTCTCAGTGTTAAATGCCTAATCGGATATTTTCATTTTTTCCTTTTCCTGCTCCTGTACCTCCTCCCCTCGCTTCCATCCCTTGTATGACCTAACTTTAAGTTGTATGGAGTTGGAGCTGGGAGGGGATGTTATAGTTATTCTTTTAAATAACGCTTACTGTATCTGGCTTCAGTTTCGAATGTTTGAGTCATGCTCCCTTGGATCTCCTAAAACAAACCCAAAGGTACAATAAATAGTGATAAAGTGATCTCCAATTAACAGTCAATTATCCTCACTGACGCAGATACTGTGTGTTGTGCTTCTGTTAAAGGTTCCAGTTTTTGCTGGGTCTTGCTGTAAAAGCTGATGTAAAATAGGACCCTTTGCAGGGAGGATGGGAAACCACAGTCGGGATCTTTGTAGATTTCAGTCCTTTTCTGCAGCTTAGAAGCCGTACAAAGTCCAAAAGTTGAAAATTTCCTTGAGCAATGATTCCTGCTTGCAGTACTGGGATTTTTATAATCCTTGAGTTGATAGACAGGGATCTACCAGAGAAGTGCAGGCTGCTTGACTAGCAGCAGCTTCTGCTACAGCACAGAACTAGTTATTTTGCTCTTAGATTTTTGTCCCTTCCCCCGGTTTCTGTGAACGCTGCCAGGGCATGCAGGTAGCTGAGTTGTAAATTTTGTTTCAGTTTGTGCTTCTCAGGATTCTTCAGGAATCCATGTAGCTGTATTTTCTGCTAAAAATTCAGTAGTAAGGTAATAAAAAGTCTAGAATCTGTTGTGAAATCTCCTGCATGCGCCTAGACCAAAGGATTAGGCACACTTTAATCTGCGTGGGAGCTGGGATTCAGCATGTGCTTCCTCGTGAGATGAAGGGAGCGGTTCACACGTCTTAGTGTCACCATTTTTTGTCTGTCTGCAGACTCAGGAAGACAACACTGTATTGGTTCACATTCGGAAGAGTATCTACACAACCATATAGGTTAGAAGCTTTATTTTTAAATGAAGTTTTCAATTGTGCAGGAACTGTTGGGAGATATCCAGGACGGATCTGGCATAGCATGCAGGCCGGTATTGATACGATCCAGCTCCTTTCTTGGAGTGAAAAGTAAAATTATCATGTTAATTACAAATACGACCTTTCTTTTAACTTCCGGGAAGGTCACTGGAAACTTTAACTTTGAGTTATGTTACCACTGAATTTAAACTCTGCTTGTTCTCCTTCAGTTATTTATTAATTTGTAACTAAAAGGTTATTTAAAGCAAGTATTTTACATATTAGTATGGACAGGCATAAAGTAATTTGGATTCATGTCTTATCAGCGACTGCAATACAGAATGGTTTGTGGGTTTTTTTTTTTTCTCAGAAGATTGTTTCTCTTTCAATCCACTATGTAATTACAGAGCCATCACCATAGCTCCGTAACTCATGCTGGATCTGTTCTAAAAAGTGACATAGACCCATGATAAGGTCTCAAATTTTTGGTCTGTGATTTCTGATCGACCTCACCTGCTTTCATAATACCCAAACGTTTTCTAATTGCTAATCTTTCAAATTTAGCCCGTGTTCTGGAGAGTATTTATTAACAGTTTATCAGTGGTAGAAATTCAGTGAGCAAGGCTTGCTGTTCTTGATTGCAGTCAGTTGTGCAGGCGCTTTTAACAGCGTAAAAAAACCCACAGAATAACTCGTGCTTTACAGTGTTACACTGGTGGTGTATAAAGAACCCAGCTGAAAATCAAGTATAAATTCTGCTTGCAAAGTTGGTGTGTTGGGAGAGGGAGGCCAGAGGAGGTTTGGATCACGCGTTATTACTTAGGAAGCAGAGACAAAAGCAAAACCCCTGAGTTGCTACTTTAAGAGGCTTCTCAGAATAGAGCTACACTTTGAAGCTAGCATGCAGTAAAAGATGTTTTCCATACTCAGATCTTTATTTCACTCGTATATGCTTTCAGTTGAAGCTTAAATGCAAAGCAAACAGTTGAAGTTACTGCAGATAGTTCTGGAGAAGTGCCACTGACCTCTTTACTTTCAGTCAGCCATCGGTCCCAGCCCCACCAGCAGTCATCTCAGCCCCAGAGGACTCTGCTGCAGCATGTGGCTCAGTCGCAGACAGCAACGCAGACTTCTGTTGTGGTGAAATCTATCCCCGCATCCTCCACAGGCGCAATTACCCATATCATGCAGCAGGTTGTACCCTTTCTTTTCCCAACAGTCTATAAACAGCAGTAGGTTCTATGAATTTTATAGGACTAGGGCTTGTTCTGAACGAGTATGTCCTGTTGCTGCCACCGAAAACACTAAGTGGAAGGGCAAATTAATAACTTAATATTGCCTGTTTTGATGATGAGGGTGGTGGGGTAAAAGGGAAGCAGTTAACGAGATTACTTGAGACTGTGAAGTGAGAAGTATTAGCAGCCACTGTGGAAAAGATCGGGCTGCCTAGATGAGTTCTTGCTGTCTGTATGTCATCTCTTCAACAGCAACAAGCTGCTTTTTTTCTGTATGCTGTATTGAAGGGCCTAGGCTCTCTGGATTATGTTGGTGTTAGTGTAGGGGGAAGAGGGATGAGGCAGTATCTGGTCAGCACACAGAGCACAGTGTCTTTTTCATTTGAGAGCTTTAGCCTGTGAATAGGCAAACTTCTCTGAATCAGAAAGTAAGATCGTATTTAGAGCAGTACCGTGAGGATCCCCAGCACTTCAAACAAAGCGTAGTTTGTGGTGAAATCTTGCTGAAGACTCTCCGATGCCTTTGTTTAAGACTTGCTCGACTCTGCAGTGCTTTAACTTCTAGGATCTTCAGCTGTGGACCAGGACAGTACTGTCGCAGGGTTATAAACCCACTTCAGAGTGTGTTTTCACGGGCTGCTTCATCTTGCTAAGGCCATTTATTAATATGTTTATACCATGGTATATAAAGCATAGTAAGGTAGATCTCTTGCTCCCTCAAAACCCTCAAAAAATCGAACAATATTTGTGCAAAGCCCAGGAAAAATGGCAATAAAATCTTGAGGAAGGAAGGAGGAGAGAGGATCTCTGCTGTAGTAGGGTAGACTGTAGGTATACGGGGAGCTGCAGGAAAAAAATCGTGGAGATGACCCGGTTCTCGAGAGGCAGAATGAGAATTTATTGTGCAGAGAGACTGTGGCTTTAACGAGGAGCTGCTGGTTCAACCACCTGCTAATCCCTGCTGCTTCCTATCCAGCTGCCATGCAACCTTAGGGGCTTTGAACCTTAGCCTGACACGTGCGAGAGCTGCATAATCTCCGTTGAGGATTAGTCGTGCAGTTGATGGCATCACATAGAGACGTGCTGTGTTTTAACATGATAAAAATAGCTGTTGATTGCTTACGTATTGTGGAATCTCCACGTAAGGGTATCTTTTTATATATGAATTGGGAGTCTGCAATGGTAAAGTAAGTTAAAGAGGTTCAGTTGAAACATTAAAAATTATTTTTAGATTGTGTATTCTCATTTGTTTCTCTTTCCTAACTTGCTCTAACTTCTTTTTATTAAGGCCTTAAGCAGTCACACTGCATTTACCAAACACAGTGAACAACTTGGAACTGAGGAAGGAGAAGTGGAAGAGATGGACACGTTAGATCCTCAGACTGGCCTGTTTTACAGATCGGCCCTGACACAATCGCAGGCACAAAAACAGCAAAAACTGAGTCAGCCACAGCTGGAACAGACTCAACTGCAAGTGAAAACTCTGCAGTGTTTCCAGACTAAGCAGAAGCAGACAATCCACCTGCAGGCCGACCAAATCCAGCACAAACTCCCACAAATGCCCCAGCTTTCTATAAGGCATCAAAAGCTAACCCCCTTGCAGCAAGAGCAAGCACAGACCAAACCAGATGCACAGCACCCCCCACACCACATGATGGCCAAAGAAAGGCAACTCCCTACCTTAGTGGCACAGCCACAGCAAACTGTAGTACAGGTGCTTGCAGTAAAAACCACGCAGCAGCTGCCCAAACTGCAACAGGCACCAACGGCACAAAAAATCTACGTGCAACCCCAACCCCCCCAGAGTCAAATGCAGCTACCTGCCTCTTCAGAGAAACAGCCAGCAAGCCAGGTAACGGAATATTGATAGCATGCAAAATACACGTCGCTGTTCAAGGAAAAAAAAAAAAAAAAATCAAAACACCAACCCTGTCGCTGTAGCAGTGTTTTGTCCTGGCAAGAGAGAACTCCTCATTCCGCTGGTATTAATTACCCCATCAGAAGGTTGACACTAGGAAAGAGAAGCACATGTTATAGGGGAAAAAAATCCATAGAGCTCACAAACGTGTTTTGTTGGACAGTGTTTATGAATTTCTGCCACCACTGGTGCATGGAATTTGTCCCTCATTATTTGCTTTTAATTTTTAGATATGACACGTTATTAATTTCCGTTCCCGTAGCACTTTTTATTTCTGTGGAAATAAAGATGAATACACTGCAGTCTCCTAAGGCTCTCCATTGTACGTCTTCCTTTGTAGTTTACATCTTCCTGAAGTTATGTGGCTTTCATGTACAGGGGTAATTTGATTTTCCTTGGGAGGGGAAAATGTAAAGACTGAGGAATGTGGGGGGAAAAAAAAAAAAACTTATTTTAACTAACTCTGGAAAAGTACAAATTTTTTTTTGGTTTTGGCCCTTTCAGGAACACATGTGAAAACAAGAGGGTTAACGAACATCTCATGGGGATGTAAATCCCAAAGGAAAACGAGGCTGCTCTGGTATTATGCTGCTACAATCCTTATCTAGCAGCCTAAAAAGCTGCTTTTCCCCAGGCTTCAATTAACTGTTACCATATCATTGCTAATTCCTTTGTTAAAACACTGAGTTTCAACTGTCTTCCTAATAGCAAGTATATTGTTTGTGCCATACTGCCCTTGGAAATATTGATTAGATTTTCAACAAATAAATAAAAAAAAAAGCCCTAGCTGTAACATGCACAACAAAAATTTGATTTTCAGGTGCAGCAGCCAATTATAACGCAAGGATCCACTGTTAGAAAGATAACTTTTGCGGGGCATCAGCCTCCTTCTGTTTCAAAGGTAGCAGTTCTGTGCCCAAAGTGGCATTGCCGGTTACCAGCCTATTTCCCATGCAGGCATCCGCGAAGACAGCAGTAGCAGATATTTTGAGAGTGTCTATGGTGGAAGCTCAGATTGATACAAACATAGAACGTACGATAGCGGATCCCCCAAACAAGGCCATGTCCACTAGTAAGCTCGCTAGCGAAGCAGAGTCGTGTACCCAGGTGCCGAGGGTGACTGCAGTAGGGATGACGGCAACTTCCATCCCCCAGCAACAGACCTGTACAGAATCCGGTTCAAGTCCTCCTGCTGTTGGTCCTACTTTAAGAGAGAGGAAACTCGATGCGCAAGGAATACCTACAACAAACCAGTTTATACCCATTCAGAATATATCACAAAAGAAAGCTGAAGAGAGTTCATCAGAAATTGTTATCCAGGTAAGAGAAGACCAGAGCAAATAAGGCAAAGGTTGAGCAGCGCAAACTCATGTCTAATGTGATGATAGCAACTGAACGACGTTCGAGTATATATTTTTTCCCCTTCCTCAGTTTTTGGTTGTTTTTCTGCTCTTATGCTTGCACTAGGTTACTACTTGAAAGCATGTCATTCTTAAATTGAGCTCGAGTTTCTCTAGCATTATATCGTTCACTGTGTCCCCGGTGTCCTCCGTTATGTTTACGTCAAAACAAACCAAGCTCATCTAGTTTCACAAAGTACTTTCCTTTGAAATGCTTAAAAACGTGACCGTCACCGCTTACTGTGGAACTGATCTAGAGTTTTTTAGGGTGTTAATGGTACCTCTGAGTACAAAAGCAGTACAAAAAAAATTAAGTAGTGGGGTTCTGCTTACTGGGAAAGTTCAGCAGATAAGGTCGGGATTCAGAAGGAAGCTTAACTTCACTTACAACCAGTCTTACCGCTTCTGAGATAAAATTGCTATTGATCTTTAGCCGAACTGCTTTGAGTCGTTGCCTAACTGGTGATCAATATTGTCATTGATTCTGCTGTCTTAAATATGCTCTTTTATGATGTAATACACGGTCAGAATGTCAACTGAGGAAGTATTTAAGTCATCTGAGGATTCATAGTGGTGTAATACAATTCTTTGTGGACGAGTTGGCGTTGTCTATGGTCACCCAAACGATAGCGTGGATGGAAATGGTTTTATTGTGTATCGTATTTGCATTGCAGTGAAAATACTTCTGGGGTGGGAAAATAATTTGTGTACAGACTTTTCACGCTACTTTGTAAACTCTTCCCTGCGGCTAACTTCGCTTTGGTGGAAATCATCGATTTTGTACTCATTTTTAGTCCTCCTTTCCCTAAATAGAGAAAGGTAGATTTCCATTTTGCTTCAAATCTGTGTATTTTGAGAACCTGTACCGTTTATCGTTGGGGCATGCTGTGAGCTGTTTCAAAAGTAAAATAGTGCCTAGAATTTTGGTTGTGTAAAGCTGTAGGTTTAGTTCCCAGAACCTGTGAAAGCATAAGCCAGGACTAAATGGCTCAGATGCGTTGTGTTTCCTCAGCCTCTGCGCTGCCGCAGCTCTGAGCAGGGCCGGAGCTTGTATCGTATTGTATGCAAAAACCCCACGGCTAGTCCTTATATCTGAATGTCTCGTCTGACAAAGATAAGGAGAAATAAGGCTGAAGGAAGCGTTACCTCTGCTTTGCGTTTGAGGAGCGATGGGCGTTGGTGGCTTAGCTGTTGGTTATGCTGTCACAGACCTTTCCTGAAGATCCAAGGCCAAGTACCTTGAGAGCAAGATTATTCAAATTTTCTCTTTCACAACGTAATCGGGTGAAAGCGTGCTTTGAAGCTTTAGCTAACATCATGTAACGCAAAATTTGCTCTTGGAAACCCAGTATCCCTTCTCCACGAGTACCTGCGCTTGCGCGGATGCTGTCACCTGTGAAAACTGAGTGTTAAAACTTACATCTTTTCTTTCTTTCAGACTATCCCTCACTATTCCATCCCTTGTCACTCCAGCTCCAACGTGGTAGTGGAACCCAGCGGGCTCCTGGAGCTCAACAACTTCACCAGTCAGCGCCTCGACGACGAGGAGACGGCGATGGAGCAAGATGTGGACAGTAGCACTGAGGACGGCACCGAGCCCAGCCCCTCTCGAAGTTCTGCTGAACAATCCTAAGGAATTGGGACACTGGAGTGCACTTTAAAATATCTTGGGATTTTGAGTGTCCAAGATGCCCTTGTATTGTGATGTCTTAGAGCACTTTGCCTATTAGAGTTGTTCATTGGACCCTTGAAGCATCAGTGTGTTTTAACAAGACGGTATTGCAAAAGCTGCATCTTAAAAATTGTTTCCAAAAAAAAAAAAAAAAAAAAAGAGGATGTAGTTACTGAGATTTAGTAAACCTGTGACAGTGGAATGTACTCCTGTTAAAAAGCAAATCTGCAGCGAAATTCTACAGCTCGTGCTATTGAAGCCCTTGCCCAGATACTGAAACAGCTTTCAGTGAAAAGGGTTCGTTATTTTGCTGTGTCTTTTTGTTAGCTGTTGAGCAAAACGCCATCAGAAAAAAAAAAAAAAAAAAGAGAATGTTTAATAAATATTTGTATTTTTAAATAGCATGTGAGAGAAAAAGTGTCTCTGACAGTGCTGGAAAAGCCCCAGGAGTTTTGGAATTGGTTAGCTTTCTCGCACTTGTGCTCACTTAGAGTTAAGATTTTTCATAAGCCTAAAAATAGAGTTTATTTTTTTTAAATTCTTGTTGGTGAGTGTTTGGGAATAAGCAAAATCACTAACTGGTAGCAAAGTGGATTTGCTCGTGGGTTTTCGTTTTCATGCTTTACAAGGAGCAGGGTAACGGTGTATGAGGCGTTTCTTTGTGCCGCGAGCGCATGAAATGCTCATCTACTCTAGTTAATCTTTGATTATTTATTTAAATAGAAAATTTAAAGTGAGGCCAAGTTGTTTAAAAAGCTCCTGTGAAACAGGCAGGCGTGTTAATTCTAATACAAACGGGGCGGGGGTGGGTGGGGGATGTATTTTGCTATAAATCAGTTTTTCAAAATTGGGGATAAGTGGTTCAGCATCTTTCAAAGCTGAACCTCTGAATTTAGACGTGAGCTAAGGCTTTTAAAAAATCTGTATTTTACTCTTACATGCTGTTTTTAAAGTGACCGTTTTGGGAGTTTCAGAGCTTAAATCGGTATACAGTGGTAGGTGTCGGAAATTAGCCTTATGACTTGGCTTGTTGAAGCAATACATTGGGGTTTTGTGATAGTTACAAGCCACAGAGAGAGGTTTGGGTTCAGATGGGATAAGGGAACCAGTTTTAATACATTCTGCTAATGAAGACAATACTTTTTTTTTTCCAAATGTATATAAAAGACACGTTTTTAACTGTTTTGTATAGATTTCATTATAAATAACTAAGCATTTTAAGACTTTGACATATCATTTAATTGTATATACATCTATCAGCCTAACTGCCCACTTTTTGGTGCTGAAGTGCTACTGTAAGTAGATTTCATCCAAAGTCTAATACAGCTTTTTGCGTCATCTTTTTTTTTTTTTTTTTTTTTTAAGCTGTGATTTTACTGTTGATATTGTAGTTAAGAATTAAATTCCAACTAGAGGAACTCAGAAACTAAAAATACAAAACCTAAAACACCACTTATCTTACTTGTCCTGAGTATCCGCCCGTGTGGAACATGCAGTAACCCCTAGATGGTGCTGTTGGTTTTCAGTCTAACCTCAGTTATTTTATAAATCAAGTCCCTATGACTTTCATACCCTTTTTCCCCTCTTGTTTTCCTTTCCATCAGCATTCGTCCCTAAATAATGTAGTTTATTATGGCGGAGAAGCGTCCTGATAAATTCCTCGTGCAAATGCTGGAATAGTGGGGTAGGGAGCTGACTATTTTTGCGTTGCCTTTACGTTGGAGTAAGTATTGGTTTGGTTTTTGCTGTAGTTAGTGCTCAGGATAGAAGAGAATAATATATATATGAAATGAAACATACCCTATTTCTTCCTCTAGTAAGAAAAAAAACCCCAACCCTACCAGTCTGACATTGTAGGTGGTTCAGGATTTCATAGCTGTTGGGGAGCTTTTACTCTTGTTTCAGTGAAGTAACGGTGACCGACAAGAGCGACCAAGTTACGATCTAAGTCCTGAAGAGTTCCGCGCTGCCACAGAATGGCAAAAAGCGACTTAATACACATTTTACCGCCAGTGGGATCGGAGCGTCCGTTGTGCTGCGCAGATGCCGGCGTAAGGCACGGGCCGCAGTTTTCCGTACGCGGTTATGAGAAGCCCAAAGCAGATGACGCACAGTCCTGCTGGCTTCTGTCAAATTTTCATTGCCTTGCAGTATTTTGAGTGTCCCTGGCATATCTAGGAGTGAGAGGCCGTGAGAATATAAAGCAGAGCAAGATTTCTAAGCGCTTTTGCCCAAGATCTTTGCCTTGATTTGTGCTATGAGGTTTAGGTGAATGTATTTGCTCTCTCCAGCCAAAAAGAGGTACTAAGAAAGGGCAGAAGGTGAATTTGATGCTCCTGCTGCATTAAGTCTGTTACTGAGTTCTGGTTCCATTTATTCCGATGTTTTATGTAAGATTTTGGTTGCGTCTTTAGTGGCGACCTTACAGCGAAGGTACGAGCAGCTACAGCGAACTGTGTGACGGTTCCTTGAAGACAGCAAATCTCTTAAAAACACAAAAGCTTTCGGTGTTGCTGTGCGAGGCAAATCGAAGCCCGCGGTGGGGGTACCGAGGGGTCGCGCCAGAACTTCAGAAGGATTTTTGTAATCGGTGCATTCATTCTTCAGACTCCTCCCGACGCTTTCCCAAACTGAGCTGAATTTTTTCATTCTCTTAATTAATCCATCTGTTCCAGCACTTCTCCATATGAATACCTTTAATAATAAGGAACATACAAGATGAGCTAAAATTTAGGGTCAAGATGTTAATTTTTTTTCCTAGTTACTTGATATTTGAGAACAGCTGTAAGAAGATATGCTCGGAGCATCTGGCCATCTCCCCCTTTCCACGAGCTCCAGGCAGCACTGCCTGCTCCTTGCCCTGCCCTGCAGATGTGCAGATTTTTCATACTTGCTTCATCCTGCTGCAGCCACGTATCCGCTCCTCACAGCCTTATAAATATCACTGAGCTGCTAAAAATAAATCATCAGTGTGCAAAGACGTTTGCATAACGCTTCTCCCTAATGAGCTGCAGCTCCCTGAAATGAATTCGATGTCCCTCGGAGTAGAAGGAAGGTGAGCTCTGGTGGTGACGATAGTCTGTGGTACCAGGAATGAGCATGTTCTAGGCTTGTAACTTAGGAGGAAGCTGTGGGTGAATTGGAGAGCAAGTCAAGCAGCATTAAAGGGTCGCTTTGAATTCAGCATTTCAGCAAATGTGCTCTGGCACTGCGGTAGGGCATGCATGAGCTTTCAAAAAAGGATGCTAAGAAAGTGAAATGAAACTGGAGGAAGTACCGGAATGGGGGGGGGGGGAGGGGGGGGCATTTTGTGCACTTTAAAGATGCGTGCACTCGCAGGGGACGGCGTGTTTCCTGGAAGGATCTGACCATCAGGGTAAAAATTATTTTCAGCCTCAGTCTTTCTCCCGCTGAGGAAATGAGCTTTTGAAATTTCGGGACAAAATAGAAAAACAGCAGCTACTTGCAGCTGTGTCATCTTACACGTAGGGGACCCTTCGAGCAGGATGCATGACTAAATAGTTGGGATTTAAAAAACACAACACCTAAGACCTTTAAAAAATCCAAAGTCAGGGAAACTGAAGGCTACATGCTTTTGTCTCTAGTGTATAACTCGTTCCTGAAGTGGATGGGTTTCCCAGATGAAGGTGGTCGTGCACCCCCATAGGTACCCTGCGAAGGCAGATGTTTCAGCTTGGCAATGTTCAATCCCGAGAAGACTCTGGTCATAATTTAAGATAAGGAGCTACAAAAATCAGACTATTTAGACGTTTGCCTGTATTGGAAAAATAGCATGTTTAGCACCTGTGTGTCTGTGCTGGGCTCAGGACTTGCTCCTTTCCCTGGGTTTGGTGTAAACGGTGAAGAGGATGACTAACAGCCTGTGCAGAGTTTCCTTCCATGCTCTGGGGCTTAGCGGTTTCCCCTACCCAAAGTCCGTCCTGAAACCTGCTGCCCTCTGAATCTGGCTCCTTCCAGTAGAAATGCAACACACGGCTTATGATAAATTTAGAGCTTAACATAGTTTATCGAAGAGAAAGTTAGGGAAGAAGTACTTTGAGATGTATTTGCGCTTCCTATGCGAGAAGAAATTGTCCTTAGGAGTGTTTTAGAGGGATAGAAATGGAAAGGCAGAGGGCATGAGAGGGCGTTTCAGGGGCTTTGGGCATTATAGAGGCACAGAAATGGAAACTTGAGAAAAATCAATTGTAAGACTGAGGATAATTAGGGTTACCATGCGTCATGTTTTCTGTCAATTGGAGTCCTTTCTCCCCCACGAGCGCAGAGGCCGCAGGTGGAAATCCAGTGACCTCCTGTCTCAGGGAGTGGCAACGAAAATAGGCAGTTGCAGGGGTGTCTTAAGGCTTTAAACTATGAAAAGAAAGATAGTGCGTGGTGGTACCTTGAGGCAGCTGGAGCTATGACTGGCAGGTGGAGGTGACTGGGGTCGTGAATGACTTGTGGCGGTGGGTTGGTTTTCACTGTACTTGGGTGAAAAGTTGCTGAAGGGTCATAAATAGGACGATGAGGACGTGGGAACTTGTTCATCGTTTCTGGAGAAAGGGGTCTTTGATTTATTTGGGATAGGAAAGGTATTAAGAGGTTTTTAACCATTGGGGACCAAAGAGTATCAGCACGGCCTTGAATGAGTTTTGGAGCCCAGGACTGTTCAAATTGCCCAATAAATACTACTCCAGATAGGTCCTACTCAAAACTTAGTCCAGTACTTGGCTGTTTTTGCAAACCAGATTTTTTTGTGATGATGTTTTTCTCTGTTTTCCATCCCTCAGTAAGTTTTTAGCAGTTTTGAAATTTTCTGGGATCCCATTTTCTGCAGCTGCCTTTATTAGATGGATTTTCTCATAACATATCACCTAACTGGAGGTGGGGAATTAGGACCGTGGGCT
This sequence comes from Phalacrocorax aristotelis, assembly GCF_949628215.1. Lineage (NCBI taxonomy): Eukaryota > Metazoa > Chordata > Aves > Suliformes > Phalacrocoracidae > Phalacrocorax > Phalacrocorax aristotelis. The sequence continues at coordinate 3,579,077 of NC_134276.1, forward strand.
CTGTGTGTTACCACTGAACCTTTCAGAGGGTGTCAGGCACATCAGCCAGTCTCACATGTGGGATTTAGACTCCCTAGAATGGTTTGAGTTGGAAGGGACCTCTAAAGATCATCTACCCATGTCACCTGAATGCCCAAACTACCTAGCGTGAATCCTCTGGGATGGAGCTTTTGCTAAAACTTTGAGAACCTAATTTATTACTCGTTAGTGCAAACGCTGGTCAGGAATCACGGTCTTCTATGGTAACAAATCCAGCTTTTCGCAGCTGTCAGCCAGGACTGTCCTGGAGGCTCGTAGGACTCGGTACTTTGGGACTTCCTTCACGTCAGTCTCTACCGGAGGCCAACGAAAGACTCCGAAAGTCTCTTTGCCCAGGCTTTTATTGCTGTTATGGACGCTGCTCTTTTTAATATGTACATATGGAGCATATAACAGGCTGCTTGTGTCTAGAGATGACAGCGAGGCCGTCACTGCTGCCCTGTAGCCGTCACCATGGCTGTTGACTGTCTCCATAAGCATAAACCCTTTAAGCTGGATGTTTGGTCAGGCCAGACTTTTCCTGAAGACTCGTTAACCCTTAACTGCCAAGTTACTCTTCGATATTGCAGATGTTCTTAAAAAGCAAAGCAAGCCAACGGGCAGGGTGTCTTTTGCTTGGTGTCTGTTTCAGGTCTCTGTTTTTCTAATTCTCTTTGTTCCCAGGAAGGTGCTTTCCCCGTCAGTTTAGTTCAGACCTGTAATCTGCTCCGGTATCTCCCATCCTTCCTGCAAGAAGATGACGTTGTGTATAACTGCCATAATTCCCATGGAGATAATGGGATTTGCTTGCATCCTTTCCTTGCAAGAAACGTCTCGGTGCCTGAGCCCTCAACACAGCAAAAGGCTGGGAGCGGTTCTTCGTGCGCCCACGTGGCCAGTGAGGTTGGCAGGATCCTCCGGCGATCGTCCAGTCCAGCCCTCTTGCTCAAAGCAGGGTCAGCTGGGGCAGGCTGCTCAGGACCACGTCCAGCTGTGGTTTTGGAAATCTCCCGTGATGGAAACTCCGCGACCTGTTCCAGTGTTTGACCACCCGCACATTCTTCTTTTTTTTTTTTTTTCCCCTCTAGTATTTAAGTGGAATTTCATCCTTTTGAGTCTATGCCCGTTATCTCTTGTCCTTTCCTTGGTTACCACTGAGAGAAGTCTGGCTCCATCTTTACACCCCCATCAGGTATTTATACACGTCGAGGGGGATCCCTGTTCAGCCTTATGCCCAGAAACCTGAATGGCTGAAAAAACAGTGATATAAAATACTTTGAGAAATCGCTCCTGGTTTAAGTTTCAATAACCTGGCCCAAGGCATGACGCCTGTCTTGGGATGTTTGGCTTCTGTCCCCGCTGCTGGGAAGATTTCAACCGCAAGCGATGCAAAATCTGCTGCTTTCAGGGCTCTGGGAAATAAATGCAGTTATAACCATTGTCAAGGCAGCTTGGAGGGATGGTAGCCATGGGCTTTTGGGAGTGTGAAAATAATACCAGGAAATAGTTTGAAATTATACCCAGAGAGGCTGGAATAAGATTTTCCTGTGGTGTATCACGTGGAGATGATCTGCCTCCTCCAGAGTCAGGATCAGGCACTTTCCATGGGGTGTCCACATGTCCCAAAGACTGCAAAAAACAGGACTTTGTTCAAGGTTATGAATTTATCCAGAAATTAATTTCTCCCAGAGAGACAAGAACTCGTTATTTTATGGGATTTTATTTATTTTATTCTTTGCTGGGTTGGGGTTTTTTTTTTTTTGTTTGTTTCCTCTCAAGATTTTTTTTTTTTTTTACTTTGTTTGAACTAAATGTCACAGTGAGATGTCATAGCAAGCCTGGGCTATTTATAGCAGAAAGCAGCAGTATCTTGACTTTCAAAGTCTCTAGCACAGAATTAAAAGTGCAACTTTTCTGGTCAGGAAATGGCAAAGGTTTGTTTTGAAATAAGCAGTAAGAGCAGAGCCTGTAGTATAAACAGCAACTCTGGGGGACTGTGAGGGAGGGGAGGTGCCTTTCTGGACACCAGGTCTGCGTAAAGTGTTACTGATCCTGAGCCAAAAGTGATTTTTTTTTTTTTTTTTTTCCCTGCGGTGATTGCCTTTCTCCTTGTCCTGACAGGTGGTAGAAGACGACGCTTTTCCCTCCGTAGTCACACCTTTGGGACCTTGTCTCCTTTCGTCACTTTGCAGCCCTTCTGCTGATCGCATCTGCTGAGAAGGGTGGGCACAGGAAGGAAAAAATGCAAGTTCTTTCCATCTATCGTCGCAGTGAAGAGCGGACGTGTCTTACCGCTGCAGCTGGGAATGTGGCTGCTTCACGTTCGCTCGATCGTGTTGTTTTAGATCAAAACGTAGAAGTTATTTATGAGTTATTTGAATAATATGTTACGTCAATAGTCCACGGTGGTAGGAAGAACTGTCCTACATTGCCATCTCTCTTCTGATGCTTAGCAAATTCTGCAGTCCCCCGAGCGCAGCCTGAACTCGGGAGTTAAAGGGCATCCTTAAGGGGCATCCCAGCCTAGCAAGGAGTGAGCGTGGAGGGTCTGCAGAGCAGGAAGAGCACGATCCCACTGCGGCTGAAGTGAAAATCCAACGTAAAGGGCCAAGACAAAGAAGCGTTGCTTCAACAGCTCTTAAAAAAATGTTTGGTCTCGGCGTACATGAGTTTCGCGCGTTCTCAAAGCGTGAGGGGGGCATCCCCTTCCCATCCCATCTGGCCGTTTTTCTTAATATGAGGATGGTAGTAACGAGATAAGAAAAATCCCCTTTAAAGCAGGCTGTCTAGCTAGAAATGTATCTGTTGGTTTTTTTTTTTCCCCCAAAACCAAATGAGTTATTTAATTGGAAAATAGAGCCTACTCTCAATTTAGAGGCACTACGGTGCTGCTTTTTGTAATAAGTTAAAAGAGGAACATGTGAACTCATTAGGAAAAAAAAAAAAAAAGAAAAGAATTGACCTAAATTGTGGCTAAAATCCTTTTGGGAATGAAAAGGTTTCTGTTCAATTGTTTTTCGAGTGTGCTCTGTTTTCTGTTTTTTTTTTTCCTTGGTTTGTTTTGGACGTGAAATAGAAATACTATATTGGTTTGAGAAGAGGTTAAAAACAGCATGAGAACAAACCACAAGAAGTAGGAAGTAGCACAAGTTTAGTGAGAACAAAGTTTCGTAGCTGCAGTGTTCCCAGAAATAGGGATATTTGTTTTCCTCTCCTGACTCGTGCTCGTACGTTCTCCCTGCAGCCACATTTGGACGGCGGTGACGCCAGGCACGAACAAAGCGCTGTTGTGAGCTCCCACTTTCTACTGTCTCTTAATGTTAAAGAAGTGTCCGGAGAAGGATTTGGGTGCTCAGAAATGTTTGTTTCAACTGCGTCGATCTACAGCTGGATGCAATAGCTGTTAGCGAGCACTGTGCAGCCTCCTCGTTTTGCACGAAAATGTATAATAGAGATCCATGGGTGACCACGGCATGGTTTTAGCTCTGATTTACGGCTCCTGCTTAAACCTACCATGCAAATGTGCAACATGCAAGCCCAGAAGTTCTAATTTGAGAACTGGAGGGCTGCCTTCCCTGAAAAGCAGTGATTTTGGTCAGGATGGAGCCTGGCTAGTTTTGCCTTGAGGACACACAAACTCCTTTGGTTGCTGATGCTGCTTCAGTGCCTCCTTCTGAATTTGTCCTGAGGGATGGACACGTTCTCCAGCAATAGGTGGGATTGAGGAAAACAAAGTCACAATAAAGATCTGCCAAAGCATGGTAAGAAAAAGACCCAGGAAGGTGCTGCAGACCAGAGCTGGCTGAGTACTGAGAACACAGGATAGAGTTTTATTACAAATCGTTGTAAATAATTGTTAGGAAGTCAGACCGCTATTAGTGCGTGGACTCGGCGAGCAATTGCCTGGCCTGAGCAGCCACTGTGAATGTACCATGGGGCTTGGAGTTACTGCTGGATTAGGGTTAGCACAGGTGCTTTATGGAAGATTATTGTGGCCATGTTTGGAAACGAAATAGGAACCTCCAGCTGAAATCAGCTGGGGTTGGGGAATGGGGGTTGGAAGCTTTGAAGATGAGGGTAAATGTAACCTGGATCATTTCGATTCTCTCAATCAAGGTGCAGGAAGACACAAGGACAACCTCTATCCCTGGAGCTTTAGTCCCGTTGCAGGAGTTGAGCAGAAGTGATCTGGAAGTTGCTTGTCTTGGACGTATGTGGTATCCACAGATGGTGAGTGGGACGTGGGAAACGGTGGTGTGCAGATGCCGGCAGGACAACTGAAGGGGAACCACCGAAATCCCCTACTGAGAACTGCAGCTCCTGTTATGGTGAGACATGGTTTGTACGCACGTGGTTGGTTTGGGGGTGGCACACTTGTTTGCAAAGCTATCAATGGCTCTGAAAGTAAAATAAAGTTATGAGGTTCCTGACTGGGGTGGACTAAGCGCTCCATTACCTCATTCCTCCTCACCTTCCACCCTTAGAAATTTTAAATTCCCCAAATTAATTCTAAAGGCTACTGAAAATCACTTTTCCTGTCAGACAACTTCCTTATGAGAGTTGAGGTTTGTTTTCATCACAAATCACACCCTTGTTCTTGGTTCTGACAGAAAGGATATCCTTTGTGTGGTTGCCAAAGGACTTCACGGTTTTCCTTTCCCTTCTTCTTTGTCCTTTTCTTCCCGGACTTTGTGGTCATGCTACAGTAGTCTCTGCAGGTCAGAGAGTAGCAGGATGGCTGTAACATAATGAATGGAGGTTTTCAGGTCAAGTCTAAGGGAAGTTCCCCTTGTAAATCACCAAGAAATTCCTTAGTTGGTTAGGATGGCTGTGGAAAAGCATGGGCCCACTTCCTCACCATAGGCCTAGATGATCTGGATTCCCAGGCCTTGGAGACTGCCACCCAGAATAGAGGCTTGTTGTGGGATGGGAGACTTGGGAGGAGTGTGCGTGGCTTGCCGACTGCCTGGCACAAAGCAAGACGTTGACTTGAGCCCTCCATTTATTATATTCCACCCATCCTGCTCATCATACTCTTCGTTGTTGGGTGTGCATCCCTTGAGGCCACCAAACAGCAGCAAGAAGCCCAATGAAACAAGGGTGGTCTCGCTCCTGCAATTCATGGTGTCTGGTGTGACTTGTCCCGCGGACTTGTCTTCTGCTTCCCTTGGCCAGACGCGTTGTGTATTGCAGGGCAGTAAGCAGTAACTTATGTTAACATAACACTCACTATTGCTGCTGTTGGAGTCTTGCCAAAAATATTGTTAGGTTTATTTGTCAGATTTTAATACCAAAACATAAATAATCCAACCCAAGAGAGCTTAGTGTAGATACCTTCTGGTTGGCTTGGCCGGGACCCAGCCTAGCTGTGTGTTGACACAACACGCTCCATGCTGAGCATGGTGTCTTGGCTACGGTCTTGTTCCTCTGAGTTTGTGGCAGTGATGTTGCTGCTTTGCTGTCGTCGTGTGTTCGAATTCATCCTGTTCTTCCACAAACCATCCTGTTTTGAAAAGTTTCTTCTCAATGCTAGTGCCTTGTGCTGATCCATCTTCTCCCGACTGGAGAGGAGTCACCATGGAGGATGCCTGTGAAAGAAACTAGGACTTGCTCCTGCTCCCTCTCCCCCACAGTCTTGAGTTAGCACACAATTTTACCCACAATTTTAATTAGAATCGTAGAATCTCAGAATGTCCTGAGTTGGGAGGGACCCACAAGGACCATCGAGCCCAGCTCCTGTCCCTGCACAGGACACCCCAAATTCACACCGTGTCTCTGAGGGCCTGGTCCAAGGGCTTCTGGAATATCGCCAGGCTGGTGCCGTGATGGGTTTCTGTGCTACTGCTTCAACTGCTGTTTGGTTTTTGGTTCAGCTACTGAGAATTTATTGTTTCATAAAAAAAAAAAAATGAAAACAACAAAAAAAATTGTTTTGTCAAAATAATAGAACTTGATTATAATGGAAGCAGAGAAAGACTGCTGTTTAGGAAAGACTGACTCGTTTAATTGAATGCTTCATTTCTGAAACATGAGCCCATGATGTTGTATGTTTTTATGGATCCTGAGCTGGCAGAAAACATACACAGGCTTTAAATTACACAGATGATCTCTCCCCCCTGCTCCCAAAACATATACTTATTGACGTAAAAGGCAAATCAAAGGGTCAGGTGTCTTTATCAGGCGCCACCTGCGTGAAGCTCTCTAGGAATGAAGCCAGGCTCTGCAGCCATGCTGCAAGCTCGCTCTCGTTTTGCAGGAGCGTAAACAACCCTGTGCAGATGTTTCGCAGCGAACCCGAGTCAGGACAGCACAAACTGCATCCCGCTGTAAACACAGTTTCCTGTGAAGAACAATAATGCTTAATCATTTTTTTATGTTGCAGTTTGGGCTTGGTAGGCAGGCTAGTCTCCTTCATGATCACTTGACAAAGGAAATAGCTCAAAAAAATCAAATTACTACCAGAAAACCCCAAAATTCTTTACGCTGGTCACGCCATGTACCATGACGTTATAAATATGAATTCTTCTCTTCTTTCCCAGACTCAACTGGAAGAGAGAAATGATGCTTTTTGCCAATATGCATTTAGTTCCTTATTCTGCCATTCATGCCGCGACATGTGAAGTGAAGTCCAAGAGCGAACAAAAAAAGGTCCGGTGAAAGCTCAGTTTAGTTCTTTATATGGTTTTTTTTGCAACACTTAAAGGCCAGCATTTTATAGGTGATACGCAAAGGAATCGAAAACCTGTTAGTATTCTTTTCAGAAGCATCTCAAACAGGCTGTTCTCCAAAGTCCACGGGTGAAGAAACTGCGATGGGATTAAGTTCCCTGGTTAAAATATTTATGGAAAATCCTCACTTATTTGTCCCTATCAGAAGGAGGAAGGACGGTAGTTTCCTGTAGTGGAATAAAGTGCTTATGTTAACCACTGAAGGCAGCGTATATAAGAGAAATGAGGACTGGAGGGAGTGCAAGCAGTGAAATCATAATTAATTCCTGCCCGTAAACAGCAATATAACTTTGCTTAGGATAGCAGCTCTCCTGGTGAACACCAGAGGGTTTTTTGAGAAATGGAACTGAGCAAAGATACTATTCCCTGATATTCAATCCCACGCGCTTTCTGTTATATTCTAATGGCCTCTAAGGACAGGTGCTGGAAACCCTAATAAAGACCCCTGGGCAGGGCAAATCCGTGGGGCATCCTGTAGGGAACCAAACACAAACTTGCTGTGAGTCATGGGGATGTCATGGTTTGTGTCCTGGTGTTTATTAATTCTCCATGGTTGCCATCCAGCTTACGTCTCCGAGGGTAACGTAAAACACCGGTGGAAGAGGAAAATTAAAATCTCCTATTTATGGAGAAGCAGGGATGGGCACCCGTAGCGGGGGAAGATTAATTCTGACTCTTGCACAGATGATGCATTTCCCATACTCTGCTTTTTCAGGTGGACTTTCATAATAGAGATTCTAAGCACGAAAGCCTTTCGCTGAAGTAAGGAAGACCGTACGGGATCCAAGTGACTAGGAGATCATCCAGCAATGGTCGATTTTGTATCGGTACTAAGCAGCCAGTCTGAAAACCACAAGGGAGTGCTTCTGTGTCGGGGTAAATGCATTACCCTCACCAAGCTGTTCAGATGGTGAGAAGCACAGCTGGGAAACCTGCGCCTTCCAGGTCAGGAAGGATGCAGAAGTCCTTTTCACGCAGCCTATGGCAAAAAACCCATCGATGGCCTTAGTGGACTAATATCTCGCCTCCCATCCCTGGAAACATTCCAGGTCAGGCTGGACGGGGCTCTGATTGACCTGACCGAGTTGAAGATGTCCCTACCCATGGCAGGGGGTTGGACTAGATGGCCTCTGAAGGTCCCTTCCGACCCAAACCACTCTGTGATTCTCATCAGGACCCATCCCACTACCCTCTTACAAGCTGACCCAACGGTGCTATGCACGGAGCTTTATCCCAGGGTATGGACATAAATAATGATGTATTTTTTCCAGTGGAAAACTTTTATAAGAACAAGATGATTTTTTGTGTGTGGGGTGTGTGTGTGAAATTTATCTCTCTCCTCTATTAGTGTTTTTCTTATCCTCGGGCCTTTCATCTCAAATAAATACCAGCAGGTTGCTGACCAGCTTCCCTCCTTTGGGGAAAACATGCCTTTGTGGTGAAGATGCTGAACTAGGGCTCACATCATCTGGGTTAGACAGTCTTCATGACCCCAGGCAAATGCGTTGGGGCATCTCCCTACTCCACAGGGTAGCGTAAGGATAAAATCCATTTGTGATTCTGAGTTGCTTGGATACTGTGTGGACGTAGGGCTAAATAAAAAAATAAACACACAGAAAAAAGCATCTTCTAGAGGTTTCCCTCTGGTCTCCAGCCCTCCTTATGTAATTAAGCGACCCCTGTGTCTTTGCTTGGGCTTGCCATCCCGAGCTGCCGCTCTCGCTGCTCGTCTGGTGTCCTCGCTCAGCAGCTCCCCACAGGGCCCTGCAACTTCTCTCCCTAATTGGCAGCTCCTACTTGGCAAATCATCGCCCTTTTCCAGCAGGATTCCTCCCTTCCCTGCAATGTCCCTGGGTGATGCCTGAACACTAAAACACCAACCGATGTCTTCTTCCAGGGCTTTCCCCGCACCCTCTGCTCCTCGGAGGAAGCCTGCGCTGTTGATAATAAGCAGCGCTTATTTTTAGCCTTATCTTGCTATTAGGTTATAGTGTTTATATATATATATATATATATATATAAAAATAAAATCTTTATTACCTAATTCCAGGCCAAGATTATGAGTTAGACTGAAGAATCCTTAAAAGTCATGGCTACAACTATACAAATATTACCATGCAGCGATGCCTGAAGGCTGGTCATGGTCTTTGTGGTTCTGATATGAGATGAAGTATTTTGCAGGGCTTGACTAAGAGCATTTGGCTGGGTTCAAAGAGGGTGAACATCCATCAGCCCACATTGATGGCCACAGAGCTACGCCAGTGTAAACCTGCTCAAATGAGCCTCAATTCCAATTAATTATATGCTGAGATTTATTTTCAAATCAGAAGAAAATTACTTGTTTCACCTTAAGTTTTATTGTGCATGTGCTTTCTCTGTAGAATAATACAGACTTTTCAACGCTATTAGCCAGAAGCCAGGTTTGCAGCTCTTCTAGCAACACAAATCTCTCAGGAAGATGCTCTTAGTCATATGGCTTAGTTTTTGGTAGTCCTGCAAGGAGCAGGGGGTTGGACTTGATGATTCTTATGGGTCCCTTCCAACTCAAGATAGTCTATGATTCTATGATGAATAAATATATATAGGTAGAGAGAGAGCGGTGTACATCAGCTAGCAACTGGTTAAATGTACTGGAAGGCACATGACAGTAACTCCTTGCTTCTACACTGGAACCGCCGTGGTTCACACAGCTCAGCAGCCAATGATGCTGAGATGCTCTTGGGAGCATTTGCAGCATTTGGGCTTTATTAGCTGCTGGTAACATTCATTTTCCTTCCTCCTGGCCCCAGCATCAAGGCTGTGCTTGCAAAGGCAGCGGGTCAGCCAGAATCATTCTTCACTGTGGTGGAATATAGGGATGTTAAGAACAGATGCGTGTTGTAACTTGAATTTACGGGGAAGAGCAATCTAGGTGCTGATGTTGTATGCAAGATACAGCAGCTGCTGCCGTATGTTCTGCTAAACCATTTGCTGAGGGTGGCTGGGCAATCGCTGAGTACGCTTGCAGTGATGAAGTTCTTAAAGCATCCTTCAATGGGGGTCTAGAGTTGTAAGCAGCCTTTCCCTCTATTCCCAAATGGTCTTCTCACTGCATAGAAGGTCAGGAGGTTTCGCTTCAGTAACTAAGAACTGAAGGTCATTATGGATTCCTCTTAGTTTTCAACAACCGCTTTTATCTTTTCTATCTCACTCTCTGCTGTCCTGACTTACGGCAGTACACGTGCTCCCAGTAGCCCGACTTCATGGGCTACAACTCTCCGGATAAGCCAACTGTTTGGTCAGAGCATGGTCCTGAGTGTGGTCCTGTGGTTGTCAAGACCGTAACTCTTAGCACAGCACTTGCTGTCAGTGCAAAGCAATGTGAGATGCTTATTCACAAATCTGGGCACGTGCTTTAGAGTAAATTCCTCCTGGATGGAAGCAATGAAGCAAAACCCAGCTGTTTGCTCAAATGTAGCTGCAAATAATAATTTATTTAGAGTACAAAGCAAAATCTCACTTCAGAATCAATCTCTTCACGTTGCTGGGTTCTTTGTTTTGGGCTTTCAATGCTAAACTTCACATCTTAGCCGGTCCTCCTCATCCTTTTATAGCTCATCATAAATACACTGCAGTGAATTCCATTTATTAAATAACATTTGTAGACTAGCATAGATGTGAACAGTATTTTTACAGATTACAGATAAGACGTACTCCCTGTCTAGGAGACTTTGAAATCTAAAGTAGTCAGGTTAAACACATGGCAGATCATGAGAAAATATTTCATCGTAAGGATTATCTGGGGTTACTAGTGATTAGAAAAGAGGAGTGCTGCTTGGAGAGCTGAATTTTAAGCAGTGCTTTGAAGAAAAGAGGACGTTTGACAGATGAACACAGGGAAGGGGCAAAGGCACAAGGCCAAGAATGTGAAGAGACAAAAAAAAAAAGAAATCAGATGAGAAGATAGAGATAAGCCAGTGCGCTGTGAAATAACGGACTAGGTCTTGGTCCTGGCAGGAAAAACTCAAGTTACAAAGACTGGGGAGCAGTGCAGGTAGAGAAGGAGAAGTCATAGGACAGCTGTGATTATAATTTCAAGTGTGTGGCTGCATACTGTGTGCGGTCTTGGTCTCCAAGAGGGAAGTGTGGACTAGGGAATGAAAGACAAGAGCAAGCGATGTGCTGCGGCAAAGACAGGAAAGGAGGAAAGAGAGTCGGAGGTCTGGGAGTCAACGGAAGGTGGAGAGGTAGGATCTGGAAGGAAGATGTGTTTATTTCTGGGAAAAGGTGTGTTTGAAATGCAGGTCCTGGTGGGGAAGGTCCCCATGGGTAGTGTCAGGATAGAGGGGAATAGAGGATGGAGACCAGTACCGAGGTTCAGCGTCATGGCTGTATGGCAGGAGAAGCACAGACGAAATAAGTCACGAGAGAAGGTGGATAGAAGGAAACACAAAGAACCAAAATCAGGATCCAGTCCAACACCAATACACAGAATAAGACTAGAGATAGAGCAGCTGTTGCAGGAAGGTCTGTAGGAACATTTCAGGGACACCTACTCCACCTCTGTTCTGTCGCAGACATTGTTCCCTCTGTCTTCTCATTCCCAACGTGGAGATCAACTGCTTCTGCCTGGATGTGGCTATTATTGCTTATCTTAGACTTCCTAAAACACAAGTCTGTGCTTTTCCATTCTGTGCCTTATCCTTGCTAAAATTCCCCTATAAACACCTCCAGATACACCTACATCATCAGGGCATGGAGAAACCTGGATGGCTTTTGTGGGGCATGACGGTTGCTGGTTGATTTCAGTGCTTACTTGTGCTCCCCTGCCTGTAGTCATCCGTCTGCCCCTTGCTTTATACTCTGACTGTGAGTCAAGCAGCCCCTTCAGTAGACCTTCAATGTGCTGCAGTGATAGAGGAAAGTCATGTCCTGGTCTAGATTTTCCTCCCTGATAGCTGATGCGGGGTGGGTTTTCACCCTTTTCCTAGCAGGACTGGTGAAGCTCTCCCTTGGGTATAGTTATATGTGTCAAAAAGCACACTCTGTGTTTACGTCGCTGTAATTTACTCTAGAACCTGAGAAAAAAATTAGCATCACGATACGGATTCAGGAATGAGTTTGGAGCAGCTACCTGGACCCAGAAGCTGAGAAACCCCCTGGTTTAGCAATATAAATGCAGACACAACGAGCTGTCTCCAGCAGCACAAAAGTAACAGAGGAGAGATATCAGCTAATTGACAGGGGAGTAAGTGGGTGGATTAAAGACAAAAATAAAGAAACCCATGAAAAAAGATGTTAGGAAGACAGGGTTTTTTTCTGTCTGTGCTTGGTGCAACAATTCCCAGAAAAAGAATGAGGGTAGAAAAATAACACCCTTCCGCAAGCCAAAATTTTATTATGAGTGGAAAAACAAACTCCTCTAACAGCAGCTGCTGTTTTATGTATTGGCCATAAAGCACATAGTATTATGAAATTTGTAATAATATTTAGCAACTGCAGTAATCTAGTTAATTTTTTAATAGATGTTCACTTACATCCTGTTTATAAGACATCCGGAGCATCTGCGGTATTAAAAAGATGTATTGTCGTGACAAGGTGATTAGAGGAGGTTGTTTGCTTGGGGTGGCGGTGATGAATTAGAGTTTGATTTACAATCTAGAAAATAAGTGGGACAGGATAAAGCTTTGGTTGATATTAAGACAGGTCTTCAGCTAGTCCAAGATGGCCTGGGTCATCTGAAGACATCTTTTCTGCCTTTCTTTTCTTGGTTTTAATAAAAATCATGTAGTTTTACAATACCTTGTAAATTGTATGCCTGTCTGCTTTAAGTTTTTCAGCATTATTTATACTGTTTTATTTTTATTATGTTACCCAAAACATGTAGATCAAGCTTGGAATTGAAATTGAGTGTTTCTATAAAACCAGGTATTTACCGGCAGAGGTTTTGACTCAAGAAGTCTGAATGAAATAGGTAGTCCAAGACAGCTGCATAAAAATCCCAAGTCCAGCACAAACTTACCAGGTTATAAAGTTTTCATCAGCAAACATTCCCATGCAAGGAGGCCCTAGGAAATATCTGTGCATGACTGAGGAATCTTGTGCTGCTTGTGGGATTTAGGGTGACTGGGGCATGGCCAAGTGCTTACACAACTACTCGAAGGATTGCAGACTTACCGTATAAGCAGGAGGAGAAAGACTCAGTTTCTTACTGACCTGAGCCCTGAACAGCTTCACTGACTTGTTGGAAGCAGCAAGGCCTAAGTCATCAACAAATTTAGCAGGGTGGGCAAAGCTCGTAGCCAGTTTCCATGCCGGTACAGCCGACCTCAACGCTTGTTGCAGCAAAAGAAGCAAATGCAGAACGAGAGCAGAGGCTCAGTCTGTGTCTCACTTGAACATCTTGGAGGCTGCATTTTGCTGGTGTAGAATAGGGACGACGTGCATGGCCATAGCGTCTCCTCCACTCACCCTGCAGACAAAAAAGAGGCTTTTTTTCCCAAGACCTATTTGGCAGCTTCCAATGGCTCTGACTTTTAGCAAAGAACCAGGGGGGAAAACCCTCACCCTGATCGGTTTGTACAGTAGTAGCAGCAAGTGTTTGTGATAACAGCCAAAAAACTTCTTCTCCTCTTCTGGTGCGTGGGGGTGTGCAGGAGTGAATCCAAAATCAATAATACCCAGAAACATAACAACAATTAGCAGGCATACATAATTAAACCTCCCTGCCTAAAATATCAGCTCAGAGATCATATTTACCTACTCACGCTTCCCACTAAAAATAAACAGATTAAAGTTGCAAACCTACTGCATGAGTAGGTGGGGGAAAAAAACACCACATGTGAAGAGTAACATGTGATAGAAATTCCTCTGTGCAACATATTCAGGCTCCCTTCCCATCTCACCCTCCCTTCAGCAGTTTGGATTGAGTTGCTGGGCAATTCTTGCCAACAAATACTGGGACATCGTGTCTGCTTTGTGTCTATATTGTTATCAATTATCTGCAGCCACAGGCAGAAGTTATCAGAAATTCTTCCTTTTTTGGGGTTTTTGGTTGTTTATTTGCCTTTTCCTTTTTCTTTTTAGTTTTCAGCTGAAGACACCAGGGTACCAGGTCAGGACTCAAATCAGAAGTTTGTTTTTTGGTTTTGCCACTGCCTCACTGGCTTTGTCAGGAACAGGTTGCACTCATGAGGTGTGGGGTAGAATCAATCTGTGCCCATGCAAGGGATTTTTCATCAAAAACAAAATTATTTGACATGTGTCAGCACTGCTCCTTTAGCTCCTTCGCTGTTGGCTTTGTGCAGCCAAGCCGAATCTCTGAAGTGGCCAAAAGGGGTGTTAGCACAGCAAAACCAAGGAAGAATTGGGACGCTGATGGGCCTTGTCATGTTTGCTGTATTTGGTCTAAGAAGCAGTAAGCAACAACACAATATTTTTTCACCATGACCTGCGTATCCAACCCAAAGAGCTAAACATGTTGGCGTTTCTACAAGGCCTTTCCCTGAAGGCACAAGTATTTTTTCTGTTAGGCTCAGGAAATGAATTTGGACCCTCCCTTTCTTTTGGGCTGAAGTTGCGCAAGAACTGTCCCAATGAAGAGCCCCAGTTCTTTCTGCCTCCTTAGCATGCCTCAAGTAATTCCTTCTCCAAGGCTACCTTTACACTAGCAAATTGAACTTGCCCATGATTGCTCTCCAGCACTGAGGCCAACTGGCACAGGACAGCCCACGTCCATGCTACTAAAGTCTGTTCCTCACCAAAACATCTTGTGCCTTTTCCCAGAGTGTGCTTAGTGGTAGTTTAGGAGAAGGCTGGTTCCTCCCGGGCAGAGTCTGAGTCCTCATGGTGTTTAGTTTACTGGAGTAGATCATGCTTCAAAGACTATGCTGGGTGGGATATTAATTTTCATGAGGTATTTGCTTAACTTCTAGAGTCTTCTTGATACTCTACAGTTTCTTCAGAAGCTGGACAGTTGTCGCCTATTTCTTATTGCCTAGAGAAGAGGCTCACAATTATTTTGTACCACAAACATTCAAAGTCATTGAAACTTCATAAAGGCTAAGCTGCACCTTTCTATCCAACTTTAAACTGAAACATTGCAAAGGTGCTATCATTCCTGATATTTTACGCATTGCTAGACATGGCTTTGCACACCATGTCTTGAGGAACCCTGATGCAGGGCACATTGTCATGTAGTAACATAAGAATATGCTTTCCATCTTTGTTTTCTTTCTAATGAACCCTATTTTTAGTAATGGTAAGCCAAAGAACATGCCTCTCGTTGCTTTTTTTGTGCAGGTATCTCTCTCTATGTACAATGCCCACAACAGCAACAAAAGACTGACAGGCAAACTTGTGTGGTGTTCCAGGAGCCAGAAACTTTCAGTGGTAGCATCTCTGCTGGGAGAAATTGGACCCATAGTCAACCATTTCAAAGATTCCCAGCCTCTTTTGCAAGGTCTGGTGGAGAATCAGAAGGCCATTCATCTTTCCCATATCAACCATTGCACCATCAAGCTGCAGTGCATTTTAATTTATTTCTCAGTATCTTGTTTTCCCTCAGTGGGCAACTGCCCTTGTTAACAGTTCCCTTACTAAGAAAAACATATCCTGAAAGAGTTGGTCTCTCTCAAAAATGTATTTTTGAATTCCTAGAAGACTAGCAAGGAAGAAACCACCTATGCATTGTTTTCCTTGGTGAACTTTGTAACTATTTAGAGAAGCTAAATGAACTCACAGAATCACAGACTCCCAGACTGGTGGGGTTGGAAGGGCCCTCTGGAGCTCACCCCGTCCCACCCCCTGCGTGAGCAGGCACCCCCAGAGCAGGGGCACAGGGCCGCGTCCAGGCGGGGGGTGAATGTCTCCAGGGAAGGGACCCCACAGCCTCTCTGGGCAGCCTGTGCCCCTGCTCTGGCACCCGCACAGGGAAGGGGTTTGTCCTCATGTTCAGGTGGAACTTCCCGTGTTCCAGCTTGTGCCCGTGGCCCCTTGGCCTGGCGTTGGGCACCGCTGAAAAGAGCCCGGCCCCATCCTCCTGACACCCACCCTTCAGGTATTTATAGGCATTGATGAGACCCCCCTCAGCCTTCTCTTCTCCAGGCTGAACAAGCCCAGGTCTCTCAGCCTTTCCTCACCAGGGAGATGCTCCAGCCCCTGATCCCCTTGGCAGCTCTGCGCTGGCCTTGCTCCAGCAGTTCCCTGCCCTTCTTGACCTGGGGGGCCCAGAACTGGCCGCAGCCCTGCAGATGTGGCCTCACTGGGGCAGAGCAGAGGAGGAGGAGAACCTCCCTCGCCCTGCTGGCCACACGCCTTTCCATGCCCCCCAGGACACCGCTGGCCCCCTTGGCCCCAAGGGCCCGGTGCTGGCTCAGGGTCACCTCGCTGCCCCCCAGCACCCCCAGGGCCTCTCAGCAGAGCCGCTCTCCAGCAGGTCCCCCCCAGCCTGTGCTGGCGCGGGGGGTTGTTCCTCCCCAGGGGCAGGACCTTGCACTTGCCCTTGCTGAATTCCCCGAGGTTCCCCTGGGCCCAGCTCTCCAGCCTGTCCAGGTCTCACATTTGCTTTCTTCTGTCCTTCTTGAATATGCCAACATGCCGCTCTGCATTGATCAGACCAGAGGAAACGAAGAAAGCCTGCTGATTCTCTTCTCATTTGGCCCACGTCAGAAACCCAGCCCTACTGCACTGTACTTCCTAAAAAAAAAAAAGGTGTGATAACAACTTTGTAAGCATAATCTGTGGCATTTGTCTGTGGTCCTGGGTCACCATTCACCATTAGTCTCTCTAACAGGTGTATGTTTCTGCCGACAACCAGGAATTATCGACGGCGGTTTTGCAGATTGCTTACCTACCATACCGGGATGGCCAAGCCCCTTGCCTTGTACGAGCCTCAGTAATACACCGTTCCTCTCAGTGGAGACCCATGTCTTTTCCAAAGTATTTTGTCTTTTGGGAAAGCATGTGATCAATTTTACCTTCTTTGGTTGATGGTTGATCCCACTGATATTGCTTTTCTACAGCCTCCCAGAACTCTCTGAGACAGCAAAAGCCTTGTTTTTACAGCTTTGCAATGTATTAATTATCATTAAAATAATAGAGAACAAAACAAACTAAAAAACTACAATTAGATGCTGTGAGAGTGATAGAAATTTGGTTGAAGAGATTCACATCTGTAGGTTTTTTCCCTGTGTACATAAGGTGAACATATGGATATTAATTTTAAACATGTTTTTATGAGTAAATGGCACAAAATTATGTGTGAGAGGCATCCAGCCTAACTGATGAAGGCCTAAGATTTCTTATAAGATACACAACATCATATATGTGTTCCTTTGCCTGGTCACCTTGTGCTCATCTTCTCCTAGTTTATTTTTCATTAGGGGAAAGCGTGAGTTTAAGCTGTGGCTGATGCTTTTCCCCTGAGTTCATCATAAGATGCATAAAGAGCTTTGCTCTGCCTCTCATGTAAGGAGGGTGGGGAATGGGAAAGTCTAACTGTGTTGCGGTAGTGGACTGCTGAAGGGAATCCAAATGAAACACCATTTAAGCAAGAAAATAGCAGAACTTGTGTGGAGGGACCAGAATCTTGGATATCTCCTTGCCTTCCTCCCAGATGAATCTCCTAGCCCAGGACTGGAGTCAGACCCCTTCCCCAGCTCTCCTTTTGGCCTCATTAGTTGTAGGAGGTGTAAATGCTGCACGCTTGGTCTGGCCAGTGCGAGGAGAGGCTGGGACAGGGGTGTCTGCTGCTGTGCTTGGGCAGGAAGGCAGGGTGTGGGCAGGAAGCCCCGAGCCCCGCCTTGGCAGGGTGAGATCATGGTCTACACTCGTATGCTGTAAGCGCATCCATCTCTTTGGAAGCTCCTCCTTCTGGCTTGAGTGTCATGGCAGGGATGGGAGTGCTGCGTGCCCTTTCAGACACCACTGGTTCAATCCATGGGCAGCTTGGGTGCTCAGCTGGGCATTGTGAGCTCCTCCCAAGCTGCCTTCCTGAGGGCCATGCAATGGGACGTATCACAAAGCTTCTCATATCACCCAAGTACCCCTCTGGTGGAACACGGGTCTGATTCCTGTTGGTCCTTGTAGAAGCAGGAGACAAAACTCCTGGTAAGACTCAGGGGTGTTGGTTACAGCCCAGGTGGAAGTTGGGTACCCAAGTTCAGGAGAGACGCTAAAAACCTCTTGCAAATTGTTCTGACATTCTGGAAAAGCTGAAGACAGGTTTATTTCAGAGACATAATAGGGAACTAAAGTTACATAAAGTGCAGAGGATTCCTTATGTCATCTGAGTTGGTCATCTACTGAAGTATCTAAACTAAGGGCCAACCACCTCAACCAAAAGACCTGCTGGAATGTGCTTTGGCTCCCTCCCCTGACACGCATCCAGGTTTTCTTCCTGGGGAAACCAGCACAGGGAAGAGTAGGAGGAAGGGGGCAGCTGGGTCTCTCTCTGATAACACACTCAGGAGCTGAAAAGTCCTGCCTGTTCCTACTATTTTTCTGTTTCTCTAATGCCCATGTCACACTCCCACCATTTCAGCATGCACATAATAAGTGACCTTCTGACAAAATCCCTGTTCCTTCCACACTGTTTTCCAAGTATGGGTTTGGGGCCAAAGCTTGGGCGTCCAGTGATTAAGTCAGTTTAATCTTCTGTTGGACCCCACTTCATTCAGGATGTAAATTCTTCTGCTCTTTGTCCCCAAGGAGATTTTTAGAAATACTGCCTTGTTGCACCCGTGCAACATGCACGAAGCAGCAAGTGGCTGGAAGCCCAAGTTATGGAGCGCAAATTGCTGCTGTCAGTGTCTCCTGGATGACTGTTAAGGAGGTATCTGCTTGCCTTGAACATTTTTGGGTTGTTATGCACTCTTTTCTTAGGAGCCCCAATGGGACCACTGTTACAGTTTCTTTTTTTGTTGTTGTTTTGTTTAATGAGGAGAGAGATTATTTGTGGTTTATTTCACTAACAGCAAGAAAATAGGTAACAGATCCCTTAATAAAAATCTAAAATGAAAAAGCTGTCACTGGAACAGGCTGCCCAGAGAGGCTGTGGGGTCCCTTCCCTGGAGACATTCACCCCCCGCCTGGACGTGGTCCTGTGCCCCTGCTCTGGGTGTGCCTGCTCCAGCAGGGGGTGGGACGGGATGAGCTCCAGAGGGCCCTTCCAACCCCCACCAGCCTGGGAGTCTGGGATTCTCTGATCATGCAACAAGAAGAGCTTTGAGTGATATCTTCCAGACTAACTCTGAGAAAGGCAAGCAGGTCCCCTATTTCTTAATGATCCACTGAACATCTTTCCCAAAATATTCAGGCTCCTGGCTGCCAGCAAAAGGACTGGAGGTTAAGGGCTTGACCTTCCTGAAGAAGCTATGCTTGGCCAATAAAGACTTCGGCTAAAAGGCTAACTGGGAGATGGATGCAGATCCATCTCACAGCAGCAAGTGATGCCAGTAGTTTGCTCAGATATAACATTTTAACTGGAGATTTACTGAGGGGTTTTTTTTTATTGTTGTTTTGTTATTTCTTCGCTGTGCAAAGTTGAAACTTGTCCAGTAACACTCTGTTTCATTCTTTTTTATATGCATTATCAGACACTTAAGAAAAACAAACATACAAAAACATAACACAATTTGCCAGTCACATCTGCAGTTTCTTTAAAAAAAAATAGAAAAAAAAAAAGTTGAGAGTCAGCTAGTTTGCAATGAGAGGAGGTGGACTGGGAGATCTCGTAACAAACTTTCAGCTGAGCTCTTGGCAGAACAAAAAATAAAGAGCTGTTTTCCTTAGTTGCTGCCAGCATTTTTAATGTTTCCACCAGCTTCATTGGGCATCAGATGGACACTAAATTTGGATAATATAATTTCCAGCACAATGCATGATGCATGACTCCTTTGACAAGGCTGTGTTTGTGGGAAGTACCTCGTGGTGTTTAACTAAACACAGGTGAAACTCAGAGTTTATTCGTGAAGGCTGGGATTACTTCAGCCATCATCATGGAACAGAAAGATAAACAGTGCTAATAAAGTAACGAAGCTTTAAAGAATCCTCCCGAGCCTTCAGCCCATCTGTAAATTGCTCAGTGGTTTAACAGAAACTGCACATGTAGAGGAAGAGGAGTATGGGGTTCTAAAGCCAATTGTTGGGACTTCATAGTAGTTTTGATGGGTACGTGGAACCTCTCCGTATGTCTGAGTTAGTGCCTAACTAAAGGTATCCCTGAATCTCTCCTATAGCAAAAGGGGGTGTCACTGAGTTCAAGATCACGACCAAGGTCCTCAGAGTTGCGATGACTGACTCTTCATAGATTTAAGCTGCTTATTTAAGCCCAGGCTTTGTTTCCTGGTCCAGCCCAGATGTAACCAAGTGCAGCCCACACCTCTGACCTTGTGAAATTTCCACTATTTATATCTCATGGGATTAAATTCAGTACGGAACCAAACCTAGTTGTCTCCTAGGCTAAATATTATAAACTTCATACTTCCACTTGTACCTAATCCACGTCCATGTCCCACGCCACCCTTGAATCCCGCCCATAAAGTCCCCAGGAGGACTCACAATACCTGTGATGATGGTAGCTCCATGTGATTATACCAAGTTGATGTTCATTCCCTCTTTACAACAGCGGAGGAAACTTGCTTAGGGACTTCCGTGTGTAAAACACCCAAGCTGGCACCTCTTGTCCACATTAAAATTCAGAGTGCAGACAAAGGTGTTGAAAAATACTAGCAAGATGATCATTCCCTTAGCACAACACTTTTATCCTCTCCCAGCGATGCTGAGAAGGACGAAAGCTGCTTTTCCAGGGAAGCTGCCGGTCAGTGGTTCACAGCTGGAGGGGATTGACCCACTGATGTAAATTGAAGAGGGCAATTAGTATCTGAAACAAAATAATAAAAATCATCGGCATTTTTTTGAGAGGGAAATGAATTTCTGCCCAGGCTGAGTGGAATGAGGGTATTGGGGCAGTCAGGAAAGACCTGGCTACACTGGAATGACAGCAACAGGGAAAAAAATTGCATCAGGGTTCTTGTTAAGCAGCAGAGGGATACAGTCAGTGATGTATCACACCTCCAGCCCTGCACACCAGTGAAATTTGCTCAGAGGGTAAGTAACCATGTAATAGTATTAATTCACAATGCTTTACACTTTTGTCCCCAGGCTGGTGGTTGCTTTCCCTCGTTCCCCAGTTTCACACCAGTACAAGCCCATAGGAATGAAAGTTTTTTTCTGAAGTAAACGTGAGGAAGCATCGAGGAAAGTTGGTGCGCTGATCGCTCCTCCCAGCCAGGTCTGTAAGAAATGCAATCGATTCGGCACTCTCCCACGCACGATCCAGTGTAGGTACGTGGATAGAAATAACTGCTGTACTGATGACTAAGCAGATTCTTTTTTTTTCCTCTGTTGCACCAGTAACCCAGCACAACACAAGGTTCAGCGACATTTACCGAAATCTTGGTGACCCTGGAATTTTCCTTCCCAGGGCAATCCTAGTGTATCCGGGAATTGCTCAGAGCATCATTGCAACTATTAAAAGCCAGGCTTTGGGTAATGCAATACTTAACTACCTCCCATTGCACAATGCAGAACAAAGCTACAGATTACCTTTGTGCAAAGGATTAATCTTGACTGTTTCTACCTGTCTCTTTTCTTAGCTTTCTGTCTTCTAAGCACTGCATGCACCTCGCTGTAAGTGACATGGATGTCTGTGTGCCCGATTACGCGTGTGCATTGACAGGTTTCTTCTCTCCAGCCCTTTAGTCCTATCTCATCGTTGTAAAGTCTCTTTCTGAGCATTTGGTTTTGACCTGGAATATCTGGGGAATTGCCATTGAATAATTATTTATCAAGAAGCCTACACTGCATGGTGGTTTGTAAATGTCACAGCCTTTTAATCTGAAAGACAAATCTTATCTGGTGGGTGGGAATAATGTGTAGAGTTGCTGGTCAACAGAGGGTTTTTTGTCCTTTCTCAAAGTAGCCTCAGGCTCTGTGGCTATATGTAAATTGCTGAGTTTTGCTGTATAAACTCCCCTTCATTTACCTGTAAGAACAAGAAGGAAGCTCGAGAGGGGCCCACAGGGACTAGATTTCGGTATCTTCTCCCCCAAAATGTATCAAAACAACATTGTTTCTGCTGTGCCTAGATCCTGTGGGACAAAAGGGTTTGGCACCATTTCTTAGCCTTCCCTACACAGCCGCTGTCAGCGCTGTGAAGTGCCCTTGTGCTGCGCTGCGATTGAGTTACCACCTTGGCAGGCTGCTGAGCACCTCCTTGGCAGCTTCACCTCTCGTGGTGGTTTCCAGGCTGTTAATCAGTGTGCACACAAATACAGCCTCCAAGGCAACCCTGGGGACATCCCCACTTTGCACAGGTTGAGGCCACAAAGTGTCTATCCAGAGGTGTTGGGGTCTGCACGGGTCCTTGCAGCAACATCAGGAGCCAAGCCCACGGCTGGTGCAAGCCCCATCCCATCCTCTTCTTGTGCAGGTCAACGGAGCCGGACAGACAGAGGTGTGTGAGCATAACTGAGCCAAGCACCGACCCCAAGATGTGATACTTGGGCGTCACTTCACCCATCACTGGAGAGCAGTTGACTATTTTGCTGTTGGAGGGTCTGTGAGTGGCTCTGCCCTGCATCTTGGGAGGAGGGAGGGAGTGGCAGAGCAGGGATTTGACAAAGACTGAGCTTGTAATAATCAGAAGCAATCAACGCTGTGGATTTGTGTCTTTATCTGTAAGACGATGAAAGCCTACAGAACTGCTTTCCTAGTGGATTTGTTTGAGACAGCTGTTAAACTCAATTCTGCACAATAACATAAAAAAAATAAATAGAGGTTCTTTGTAGCTCAGATTGCCCCTGAACTCAATTGTCTGAGCCCTGTGTTGGGCCAAATTTTCCAAGGCAAAATCAGCATGTATTGTGTGACAGACATATTTTGATAGCCCAGATGTTTTCAGGGTTGTCTCAGCTCTAATTAGGTATGAGGACTTGCAGCCTGAGAAGGTTTAGCAGATTTCAAACTATCTTCCCCTAATTTGTGACAGTCATTTCTGAGAAAGGCAAGACGTACTTGCAAACCTGCTGCCACCTTCGTGCGCGGGTAGAGCTCGGTGTGAGTCTAAGACGGTCTCATTTGGCGTGACCCTCCCCCACTGGCAGATCTGGAGGTAAAAAACTCCCTTAAACCTGCTGCTGGTGGTGTGGCTCTGCTCCAAGACGAATGATGCCGGTCAGAGGTATGATGAGATGTTTCCTCCAGCAGCAAGGTCTCCGTTGCATAGGCTGCTTCCATTTCTTCATTTCCTCTGCTCTAGCCTGACACCATCTTCTGCTTTCACTCCTACTTAGTGACCTTTGCCTCCTCAAAGCAGCTTTCGTTTTAATTGCTTTTATCAGTGCTCACTTTTAAACCCAGTCTGAGGACGTCTCACGTCTGTGTCTGGTGGAGGCTGGGTCCTTGTTCACAGAAAAAGGGGCTAAAGTGTAACATTGCAGCATCACACCCAATTAACTCTTTTTGAAGCTCACAGACTTACAGGTCTGAAGGCAACGAACACTTAAACTCTTCACTCCTAAGACCTCTAAGGGATATTTGCAGCCTCCAGCATGAGATGGATTCACATCAAGCTTTGCTGAGAGGTCAAGTTTCTTAAGCTGCTGTTCCAAATTCAGCTGAAACTGAACATAAAGAAACAGAGCTGCTGTCTAGGAGTTGTCTGGTCATCAGTAATAAGCACAGCCTAACGGCTAGGAGCCTGCAGAGCATTAAAAAAAGATTAAACAAATGACACTGTGATGTCCTGAGCTGTGTGCTTCTCCCCAGGCAGAGGTGTCCTGCTATCCCCCTCCAAACCGTGGGGAGGCTGGACATCTGGGATGTGTCCGCAGTGAGAGATAGTTTTTTTCCTAAGAAACTACTGCTGCCAAGAGAAATCATCTTGTGCAAGTCTTTTCTTTCTCAAAGTTGTTCCTTCTCACCACAGTTCCCTGGGCTCCGCTCCCACCGCAAGGCCGGGATAGAGCAAGGCACCTAAGCAAACCATTGACTCACATACACTTTCACCTCAAATTGGCAAAGAACACTCAAAGCTGGGCCAGGCATATTTGTTGCACAAACTCAAACAACTTCCAACTAGACTTTTGCGTGCTTTTCTTGGTTTTTTTAAGGAATTTTTTTCATACTACAGATTCAGTTGGTTACAGGTCATTTTGTTGCTTGCTGTTCTGATGCTACTATAACTCCTTGGAGGTACACGTTATTTGTGTGGCTGTTGGTGCAAAGACAGTTGCATCTGCAGGACTTGATGCAATGCTTGGTTTGATCCCAACTCTGTCTTCCTACTGGAGCCACCCTACGTGTTCTTACCTCTTGGTGATGAGTAAGGGATCGCAACAGTGTTTTGGGACAATACCTGGGTGCAGGTCCTTCTAGAGGGGAAGGGATTGGAGGCAGTCTCAGGACATCATTGGGCTCAATGATGTGTTCCACTGCAGCAGATCAGGCTGCACGTGTCTGCAGATGATACACAACCACAGCGCTCTGGATGGGTTTGCTCTGAGGAGCTGGGGGCTTTCAAATACACCAGGGAAGGCCACCAGATGCTTTGGGGATGATGACCAGCAACTTTCACTCAACTTGATGATGGTGAGGAGAGCAGAGATGGGATCTGCACTCTCCTTGGGGGCCCTTGTGAGTGAGAAGGTGCTCTGCAATGTGCTGGGCATCTTGGGCTGACTTAGAGGCAAGCACAGTCTTTCCATCGCCTCCAGCCTGCTCTGGATGAGGCCCAGGATGTGTCATCGTGGCTGTGATGTGCGGTGTGACCCTTTTCTATACATGACACTGTTACCAAGTAAGGTTTCTTTCAAGGATGTTAACTGGTTGTGCAGCAAGACCATGGGCTTACGGGGAGGGGACAATATAAGCTGGTTAATCTTTTAAAATCACGTATTCCCCCTCCCCCCCCCTCCTCTTTTGAGTTTAATTTTTAAAATGGTCTGTCGGGTTTGTTGCCAAATACCGGTTCATCACTTTTTTTGTGAAACCTTCACAGCTGCGGACTTTCCATGGGACGGGTTGTTTGGAAAAAGTGATGTAAATTGTAAATCATGTCTTAATTTGTCTTAAAATATCTAAGCCTGGGAAAACATGTCATCTTACTGAAGATAATACACATGCTCAGAAACTCAGCAGGTATCTGCTGAAAACTCACAACAGCGATAAAAGTCATGGTTATTTTTAAAAACGATTGTTACAATGTATAGCTGATCCTAAAATGAGATAATTACATTTATCAATCAGAAGAATCTTCCTCCCCCCCACTTCCTATTGATAACGAGACCATAGAAGAGAATAACTGGGTAGAAATAAATGACAACCGAAACACTTTAATGCAATTTCAATAAACAACTGCTAAGTTAGCTACGTTTCCTTCAATTTGTTGCTCCAATCAGAAAAAAAAGCATGACCTGGAGTTCAAAACCTACGTCTTCAGTTAAACATTCTCGTGTGTGATATGTTGCTCTTTAGGAGAGGGGCAAAGTTTGAGAGATTCTGGACTTTTTTTTCTTCCCCCAGATGATCCTAGTGCTCTTCTGAGTATTTCCCAACAAAAACACAGGGCAGGATGTTAAACTAAATTGAGAATGTAAATCCATGTCATTCAGTGAAAGTTCATCGGATGCCTTGGTCAAATGACCTCTTACCAAAATAATGTTCTCTGCTTTTGAAAACTGGCATAAGGCTTGTGTATATATTGTATGTATTTGTTTGCTCTAGCTTTATTGCACAAGAAAAGTAAAAACATAGGTCTTCATGTTTTGCATCTTAAAGAAATTCATAGGACTTTACTCATAATAGACACTTAAAA
Organism: Phalacrocorax aristotelis; assembly: GCF_949628215.1. Classification (NCBI taxonomy): domain Eukaryota; kingdom Metazoa; phylum Chordata; class Aves; order Suliformes; family Phalacrocoracidae; genus Phalacrocorax; species Phalacrocorax aristotelis. The sequence continues at coordinate 3,604,679 of NC_134276.1, forward strand.
TAATGATTTTAAAAATGTATTTAGAACAAGATTCCCCCAAATGCAATGGGACAACATATGTATGACATTAAACCTAGTTTGAACAAACGTCTCAACCCTACTGAAATGCAACTGCGTGGTAGGTTAAATAGTCAAAATCACAAGTATGATAGCTCATTGCACTAAGCCTTTTAGATTCTGTAGACATACAAGGGGAAGAAAACTTAAACCACAGAATTTTCTAGACTGACATTTTTAAACCATGTTCTTAAATTAGGCTTTAACACCTATATTTAGTTGCTTCAAGTCTGATAATATTTCAAAGGTGCTGAGTACCTCTGCTTTCCATTGACACAGAAAACTTCTTGACACGTCTCTGAATGAGATCACATTTCTCAGAAAGCCTAAATATGGTTGTAGGCACCCAGTTTTGACTCATTTGCCTGAAAATTTCACACTAAATCTGAGTCTCCAAACTAAAGACTGTAAATAATAACTCCCCAGTGCTTCAGGGGCTCATGAAAGACATACATGGTAGTTGTGATCCATGACAGGGGAATGTAGGTTTGCCAAGGAATTTGACCTCAAATGTTGTGGCAAGGACACCTCCAGGAAAGGTAACCAATAGCAATAAAAGAGATTTATGTTAATTGACTCTCTTGTGTGCCGATAAAGTGGGGTTGGTATAGAGTCCTTAGAAATCTTAGCATAAGAAATCAAGCAGCACTGGAGCATGGCTCCCCATCCTGGTCTGAATCCAGACAGGGCCATCCCAGCAGAGAACAGGGCTCATATCAGGGTGAGGAAAAAAATCTCCTTGTTGGGTCTTTTCCACCTTCTTATTTCAGCTGAAAGCACCTCTCTGCCATTGCAAGCTTTCTCGTGGTTTCAATCTAGAGATATTGCGAATTCCCTCATTTCTTACAGCTCTCCACGCTGTGTCAGCTGGAGCCTCCCCATGGCGAGGAAAAAGCAGTGTCTGAGCTAAGGATACTGGTACGGGTCCAAGCAGTTCTTGTCCTTGCTTTTGCAAGTGCAAGCTGCCCCAGATGAGCTTGGGTGACAATTTTTCTTGTAGGCTCCTGACCACTGTTGAAATGTCCTGAGACCACCAAAGGCAGGCTGATGAACCATCTCCAGATGATAACACCATTTTGTTACCACTGACTTTCTCTTAAAACCCACAGCTCATAGCGCTGGTAGGGCTGGGTGTGGTTTAGGTTCAGTCTCTGGAGATGATACCATTTGTCCCAAGTCTCGAATCCACGGGGATTGGTCAGATTCCCATTCCTCCTGCATGGAGCCGTCCAGGTGCTCCACTGTTTTGAACTCAGAAGTTCAGCAGTAACTGTGGGAAGGAAAAGTAATACAAAAGGTGAATTGCAGGATATTTTGGGTCAGGTTTTCCACTCGTGGTGTTTCAAGCTTCCATGTTTTGTGCAACATATTGTGGGATGTGAAGGCACTCACATTGCCTGTATGCCTTGTACACAAAGCATGAACCTGATCCCCCCCAGATCCCCCAGAGTTTTCATTGTGGCTGGGAATCCTATTGCAGCACAAAGTTGCTACATATCCTGTAGTCCACAATGTATTGACTTCCTGTTGCTACAGAGGTTTAAAAATGACAAATAACAGGGTCTGAGTCAGATAAAGTAGTCAGACCTCAGACCAGAGTACCTGTTTTACATATAAATAAAATTTTATTATTTTATTATTTTATTTTGTTTTATTTTATTATTTTATTTTGTTTTGTTTTGTTTTACTTTATTTTATTTTATGTTAGTTAAAGACATGTCATTTTGAAATGAGCGTCAGACTTTGCTGCAGTAGCTAAATGGCTGCCAGGTCTTGGGCAAGCCACAGAAGATGTGTTTCTTCACACATGGCTTTAGATATACGTTGTGTCAATGTCTATACATGACCAAGTCACCCATGACTCCCTTTGGTGAGTAGACAGAAGTGAGCACTTTTAGGTTGCGATTCATCTAACTTGTTTTAGACATCTGCTTCTGAAGAAGGTGAATCGCACTCCGGGAGTCTCTTCCCTTTGGTTACAGGGAGAGCCCAGCATGACTCAAACCCTAGGATGCTTTTCGTCAGACCAATCCCAGCCTTGCCTATGCCTTCCCATCTTTAAAATGGGTCCAACTTGTCCCCCGGGTCAATGTGGTCAGCTGGTTGATGTCCACGCTCTTTGAATGCAAGGCGTGACTTTGAAGTGACAACTGCTGTTTTTCACTCTCAAGGCCCTGGGGTGTTCAGAAGTGGTATGTAATGTGTTAGATACAGTTATTTATTGGTTAATTTGTGGTAGTGCTTAAGAAGTCAGAAGGATGAAATACGAAACCACAGGAACGTACATCTAAAAGGTTACAGTGGTATTTGAACTCTGAGTTCCAACATAATGATTTCAAATGGGCATGGAGAGAGATTTAAGAAGCCCGATTTTTCATGTTTCCTTCAATAAATGTGCCCTTGGGTTTCCCCAGAGGACCTGTTTTGCTGTCCTTGCACTGCTGAGCTGCAGATATAGGCACAAAGACCAAAGGTTGGCCATTAGACCATCTGCAGTTCACTACTGATAACTTATTTCCTGCAGTGTTTCCCAGTACAATTTGCTGGGATCTGTTTAAACTATTTAAAGCCTTTCTTCCTATGAAGTAAGACATGTTGAGGCTTGATAATATTATTTATATTGACCAAATTTCCCTGTCAGGCTAACACACAGAAGTGTGGGTTAATCACGGGTAAATCCAACCCCAATCTGAATCAGGAACCTGTCTGCAGGCAAAGCAATCACTACATCGAGAGGTTTTGAACCGTGTCCTACCAACAGTGACCCAGGGTGGGGTGGTGGTGATGGGGAAATCTTGTCCTTTTTCTGCTCCCTGCAAAAATACACCTCATCATGACACTGGAAAGGTAAAGTCAATACAGGCTAACTCCGTGCAGAGAATCACTGCATGCGAAGTGCTGACTTCAGACTAAAACGATGACAACTCATTAAAAAAAGGTTTAGCGGACGTTTACGTGTAGAGTGCTCAGAGAAAAAAAAAAAAAAGACATTGAGATATTGCTGTGCTCATTCACTCCCCAGGAATTTCCCTTCATGCGGCGTTAGATTAGTGAGTAAGACTTCTTTTCCGATTCGTCTATGCTGTAATGGACTAAATGAAAACAATCTTGACTGTGTGGGGCAGTAATTGTTTGCACCAGGGCTTTTTTTTTTTTTCCCAGAACATGAAGATGATCAGATTATGAGTGGAAAAAAAATAATTATGTAAGTAAAAAAAAAAAACGTACGACTACACATACTCCCAAAATATCCCCGGGCTCAGAATTACTAACCGTTCCTGTTGAATAGTTGGAGAGGGTATGAAAAATGCTTACACATCTGCAGCGTGTCTGGACTGCTATTGGCAACACCTTTTTCTGTTTCTCGGGGGATCTTGATTTCTTCCAGTGAACTTTAGAGCAAAGGACCTCAGGAGTCTGATGCCCTCTGCTCCAGCCCCACACAACAGCAAGAATAGGCCTCCACTATTTACTACAGTTTATCTGCCATAACCTACATAATTTCAGTATTTCTGAAGACATTTCTGCATCCAACCAGCTCACATCATTGGGAATTCCTCATTGATAACCTAGAATGTATTTTCCCCAAAATGCAATTTTTTTTTTTAGGTCCTGGTAGTATCTGAAGACTTCACTTACAATCAGGGCTTTGCTGTGTGAGATGTTCTACAAACATGGACTAAACAGGCATAACTGATGTAAGTGGTTAAAAATAGTGGGCAAAAGGATTATTCTTCTGCATATTGTGCGGGAACTGAAGTACGAGGCAGAACCTCACAAGATGGACATAGCCAGGAACTGAACCATGCCTTCCAAGTCCATGTATAATGATTTGCTTAGAGGTCTAGGACACAGCAAATATACCAATTCTAGGTGGGATCTGAACTTTTAGACCCAAACCAAAAAAGATAAGGCAAGCATAACCTGAAAAGAGGCCTGAGGTAAGAAAACCAGCTTGTTTCTGATTATGAGCTAAAAAAAGAGAAGCCCATGTTGGCATATAAAGATGGGAGAGATGGATAAAATTATTTAAAATGATTTAATGAATGGCAAGACATCTTTGTTTTGTATTTATCAGGATGAGAGTAAAGGAAGTTGCAATAACTGAAGCACCAAGAAGCTGAGAACGTCGTACCTGTGAGGGTGGTTGGGAGGAGCTATAGCGTGAACATGTGCAACAGGAAGAACGTGCAAAATGACCTACAGCACAGATGGAAAAGCTCAGAGAAAGTTTGAAGCTGAAGAGGACACTGTGGGGAAATGCTGATATCTTCCAGGCTTTCAGGTCATCCTGACCTCACCCTTTTTACAGCCTTAAAAATCTCTTGCATTTAATGGGCTATAAGCATTTTATGCCTTTTGGCCACAGTCCTGGGCTGGCGGGTAGGTGGATGAGTTGCTTATTTGTTTGCAGAACCTCAGAGCAAGGTAGCCAGGTGGCTTGTGCTCACCATCATGCGCTGGGCACCACAGTCTGGGTTGCTAGATGCCCTCAGGACATCTCTCTGTGTTTGTTCATGACCTGCTCATCTGTGAAGGATGGATGATAAGGACTTTATTTTTCTTTTTTTTTTTTTTCCCCAGGTTTTGAAGATTTGCTGATGCAAAATGCAGGTTACACTTTTACACATTTTCTTGCTCCTCCTGCTCCTGTGATGATGCTGCCTCAGGAGGCTACAGCCTGGAAAGCAGATTGTAGGCATCTCTTTCTTCCTTGCAGGCTCTAGCAAGCCGTAACAGACCACACAATGAGCAGCCTCTTACGTGGGCCTCAGCCCCTTAACTAAACCAAATAGCATTGTAATAGGTGGAAATTAACAACATGTGTGTCCCATGCTAATGCTTACCCAGCCATTCCTAATATGTTTTTCTAATCTAGGTTCACTAAAGGGACAAATATTTCTTGCTTCATTCTCACAGCCGATACCCGGAATAACGTACCTATTTCTCAGCTTAGAACAGCAACGGCACAAGCCATAATCAAGAAGAGAAAGTGCAAAGTAAAGTCTGAGCTGTGACCTGCTCCACAAAATGTGTAACCAGCTGGAAACATCTCATCTGCCATACTTCAATGTATGTACTGGATATTGCGTGGGTGAGGAGGTCCCCAACTTGTTGCTACAATAAACACCAGCCCTGAGCCAGGGCAACAGTGTAAGGTTTTACTCCAGTAACAGGCTTCCTCCAATGCTCATACCAATCCCTTCACAGGAGGGGTTTCTCCTCACGTTCAGGTGGAACTTCCCGTGTTCCAGCTTGTGCCCGTGGCCCCTTGGTCTGGCGTTGGGCACCACTGAAAAGAGCCCGGCCCCATCCTCCTGACACCCGCCCTTCAGATATTTATAAGCATTGATGAGACCCCCCTCAGGCTTCTCTTCTCCAGGCTGAACAAGCCCAGGTCTCTCAGCCTTTCCTCACGAGGGAGATGCTCCAGCCCCTGATCACCTTGGCAGCTCTGCGCTGGCCTTGCTCCAGCAGCTCCCTGCCCTTCTTGAACTGGGGGGCCCAGAACTGGACAAAATTTTGTCTAGTTTTCAGTTAACAGAATTGTTGCAAAGAAAAAAGTTTTGCCATTAGGCAGAAGTTGCCAACTCCTCTTTTGGTGCCACTTCACTCCTGGACCTGTAAATAACAGATCACCTATTTGGTAACCACTTCTGTGCTAAGGCATGATACCCAATGCCTAGTTAGGTGGTCAGATTCCTGTGTGGTTTTCTATCATTGATGAATTTATTTAATTAATTTTAAATATCTGCTCCTATGAAAGTAAAAATGTTAACCATAAGATGGTGATAAATGTTGTGACAATGGAAATACTGCTGTTAAATACAGATGCTGCACTACCTGGAGCTCCAGTTCCCTCAAGCACAGACAGTGTCACTGGAACAGGGGCTAGAAAACCAAGTGTCCTATTAGAGCACCCTTTTTTTCTGACTTGTTTTGCATCAGCAGACAGGTTTGTTGCATGATACTAAGTATAAAATTTTTTGTGCATCAGTGAGGTAAATCTGTGGAGGTGCTATCTTCAGACAATAAACTTTGAATTCTTTATTGACGTTGAGTACTTCATACACCTCTAGTGGTCGTTTAGTAAAGGAAATGGAGAGAGAACCAGAAGCAAGAAATATGACAGTCATATTTGGCTCAGAACTAAAGGAATAAGTATCTGGATTGGTATGTCTGTAATTAATTAGTCACCGCTTGCCCAGACCCCCAGAAGCTTTTTCTCATTGAAGTCATTGAGTACATGCTCAGTGTTTCAGATTTAGCAAAGCAGGGAGGCACATGTTAAATGCCCTGCACTCAAATGGAAGTTAAGCAATTTGCTAACTAAAAATGGGCTCTTCAAACAGGATGTGCTCTACAAGCCCTGGAGCAGATGAGTTCAGAAAGCATATAAAATATTCCCTCCTGGCTTGAGCTTCTCATTGAAAATCCCAACACCCTTTTCCTAACGAGGGCATCACCCACAGCCCAGACTGTGCAGTCACATTTCTAACTGTCCTACAGAAAAGCCATTTCCTTCGGGCCTTCCTCTGGGGACCATCCAGCACATCCAGTCCACAATGGCAAGCCTCTTCCAAGAAGTTATTTCTCCGTTTATAAGACCCTTTGGAAAAAGACAGTGTCCTCTCACCCAGACCAAGTATTCATATCTCTGCACAGCTCACAGCCACATTCCAGAAGCTGCCCACAGCGTAAGCCAAATATTTATCCAGTGGTCTGAAGTTTGAAACACAGGCGATCATAAAGGCATGATGTTGTACTGGCCTTTCCAAATTCCCAGGAAGACCACAGAGATGATGTATGTTCGCTCCGTAACACATTCAGTTACTGCTCTGAACACAAGAAAAATGTGTTGTGCGAGTGAATAAGCATACACTGGAATCTCCTAGGAAGGAGATGAGAAGGGTCCCATGTTCACAGTGGGATCAGATGCTGAAGGATGTAATTTTTCAGTCCAAATGCTCAGACAGATTTGGGATATAAGGAAGAAATTATTCACTATGAGGGTGGTGAAGCAGTGGCACGGGTTGCCCAGAGAAGTTGTGGATGCCCCATCCCTGGAAGTGTTCAAGGCCAGGTTGAATGGGGCTTTGAGCAACCTGATCCAGTGGGAAGTGTCCCTGCCCATGGCAGGGGCGTTGGAACTAGATGATATTTAAAGTCCCTTCCAACTCAAACCATTCTGTGATTCTATGATTGTCAGTTCTTCTGCCAAGATGGGTAAAACAGCCAGGCTGTCAGCTGCTGGATCCTGGAAATATAGCCATCTTGGACATTGTATATCCAGCCTGGGGTTAAAAAGGGGCACTAGTAAAGGACTTGGATGGGCTTTTGGCATGGAAGACTTCTGGGAGATACAACTAGATGTCAACAGTCTTTCAAATCCCTAGCCTACCTTGTCCCATACCTTTCTGTCTGACTGCAGGAGACAGGAATTGTCAATTTAATAATGTAATTTGTAACCCTGAATTGTTCCTAGTCCTGCCTCCCTGATCATCCAGACTAAAGAAAAGCTAATTGATCCTTAGGAATGAGCCAGCTCTATAGCTTTGCGCCCTTCACTCCACACAGTCCTCCAGCACTGCCCAGGAAGCCTTGCACTCACAGTCACCTCCAGGAAACCCCACGTGCACCTGAAGAAGGACAGGTGCCCTTGCCACCACAGCGTAAAACATATTCTGGGGCTGCAACACAGAGTTGGTGGATTCAAACACTTTAAGAAGACCAAGCACAAAATGCATATATAGATTGCCAAGAGCTGTGCCTTGGAAATACTGAAACAAAGTGCTCCATGGGCCCCGCGCCAAGGCCAGGGCTTTCTCCTTGGGGCAAACACATTTATAGGATCATAGAATCTTAGGATCATTACGGTTGGAAAAGACCTCTAGGATCATCAAGTCCAACCATCAACCCCACACCACCAGGCCTCCTAAACCATGCCCTGAAGTGCCATGGCTACACATCTTTTAAATACCCCCAGGGACGGTGACTCCCCCACCTCTCTGGGCAGCCTGTGCCAGGGCCTGACCGCTCTGGCAGGGAAGGCATTTTCCCTCACACCCAACCTAAACCTCCCCTGACGCAGCTTGAGGCTGTTCCCTCTCGCCCTGTCACTGGTGACTTGGGAGCAGAGACCAGCCCCCCCCTCACTCCAGCCCCTCTCAGGCAGCTGCAGGGAGCAAGAAGGGCTCCCCTCAGCCCCCTCTTCTCCAGGCTAAACCCCCCCAGCTCCCCCAGCCGCCCCCCAGCACACTTGTGCTCCAGACCCTGCCCCAGCCCCGCTGCCCTTCTCTGGACACGCTCCAGCCCCTCCAGGGCCTTCTTGTCCCGAGGGGCCCAACCCTGAGCCCAGCATTCGAGGTGGGGCCTCCCCAGGGCCGAGCACAGGGGCCCCATCCCTGCCCGGCTCCTGCTGGCCACACCAGGGCTGACACAAGCCCGGGGGCTGGTGGCCTCCTTGGCCACCTGGGCACTGCTGGCTCATGCCCAGCCGGCTGTCAGCCAGCACCCCCAGGGCCTTCTCCGCCGGGCACTTCCCAGCCCCTCTGCCCCAGGCCTGGGGCGCTGCCTGGGGTTGGTGTGACCCAAGGGCAGGACCCGGCACTTGGCCTTGTTAAACCTCACACAACTGGCCTCGGCCCATGGATCCAGCCTGTCCAGGTCCCTCTGCAGAGCCTTCCTGCCCTCGCACAGAGGGTAACTATATAGTAAAATAGTTGTGGTTTTTGATGTCTGCCAAGGGCTTTAGAGGTCAGGCAAATGCCCTTCTTGATTCTGAGACCCACCTTCAAAGACAACCTGTTGGCATGATGTTGTTTGTCTCTTGCTTCTCAAGTTTCTGTGGATGAAAGCTAAAAATTTGGCTAGACCTTAACCCTGGAGTGGGAAATGTCTTTGATGCAGTGTGACCATGTCTGTTTCAGAATGAAAACACATAATATCAGCAGCCATGGGTTCATCAGAATCAGTAGCGGAAAAGGCAGCAGCATCATGGTCCACCAAACAGTAACCGCAGCAGTTTCGATAAAATGCTGACATCTGAGCACTTGGTTCAAACCATGTATTTCTAGCTGGATAACAGTGGCGGGAGGAGGATCAGGGTAGAAACATCTCTCTAGGAACACAGAGCATTTTCTTGACTGCTTGTAACATTGCACACTCTTTCGAGATATGTTTATTATTTGATGCTGCCATGGAATCTTTCTGCACACGAGATGCTTGAGATAAGCTCATCCCAAGACCTATGTGTCAAGGCAGCTGCAAAGCAGAGAATTTTCTCTCTCGGGAGGGCATGGTGAAAAAAAACTTTGCAATGAATTACGCTCTTCCCCGGGAGAGAAAGGAATGCATGGAATGATTTAGCTGAGCTGTGTATAGCCCAAGGCTGTGTGCCAAGAGACAACGGAAGATAGTCAGATCCCTTTTATAGCTTAGCCCCACACAGCTGGAAAGACAGAGAGCAAAGTGGCTGAAATAGCACAGACGGAAAATGCCAAGAGTCAAAGAGCAAGAACGGGGAGCAGGGAGACCATCTGATGCACTCCTTGTGAGGAGTTTTGCTCGCCAAAGAAGGCAAAAGGTGCTCTGAGTTCCCACAGCAAACAGGTTTGGGCAAGTAGGAGAGCAGGCTGGGAGTCCCCAAGACAGGAGCCTGCATAGGCATGAAGCAGCAGTGTGCACAGCTCATGCTTCGAAGTCTCTATTTCTGCAGAGACATGAAGGCTTGGGAGATGTGAAGTGTATCAGCTGTCCCCACTGGTTGCTGACCTTTGTATATGGTTGGTTTAACTCTTGGGGAAAGGAGGGATTTGAGGAGGGCCTGGTGGGAAGTCATAGAAAAGGCTATGCTTGTTCCTCATGGAGGGACAGCAAATGCAACAGTGAATGTGGCGATAGCCACCAGGGCAGTGACAAAAGTTGTGTTAATAGCTGTAGGACTGACAGAAGGTGTTCAAACTAAACACCAGGTAATGAAGTCTGTGGCTCTTTGTAGGGATGCAATACCTAGAGGCTTGGGATAACGAACAACTCATGAAGTCCAGACTCCAGCATTGAACCCCCACCAAGACAAGGATTTTTGTTTTCCTGGCCATAACCGTCAGGTTCTTCAGGTCTCTGTGTTGCTCCCTGTTTTACTTGAGCTTCTTTCTACCTACCAGCTTCCCATGGCAAACCCTGCTTAATTTAGGGGACCTGTTGGTCCCTAGCCAGCAATGACTCCCCAGCCATCCCGCAGCCCTTTGGTGCCCACGTTGCAGTGTTTCCGGACCTCTTACCTTTTCTGACGTGGAAGCACATTGTGCGAGGGATCAGCACAGTCACAGCCTTATTGCTGAAGCACCTGAAGAACTGACTTGTTCCACATGCCTCAGAAAACTTTTGCTGTAATCTAATGGCATAAAATCCTGCTTGGGTGAAATCCCCAGCCCCATGGTTTAACTGAACAGATTTATTGCTGTACTTAAAATTCCCATCTCACATTCTTTGTAATTAATGAACATCCAAAGAACATATTTTACAGAGACTTAGAACAGGAAAGTCTTTAAGGTCCATGAACCTGCTTTTTGTTTGTAGCAATATGCATTTGAAAGGGGGCTTTTTTTTTTTTTCCTTATGATCAGGAACAAATTAGGTATGAAAAATACAGTGAAGTTCATGAGAAGGGGGAGCAGATAACAAATGTATTCATGTGGTTAAGGCACTAGACTGAACCTCAAAGAGTCAGATTTTGTTCCGAGCTCTGGCACAGAGTTGTCTGTGATCATGGCTAAGATGCTTTGCCAGATCTGGGCTAAATATATTAGTAATTGTCTGTCACTGTTGTGGTGGGCATGGCAGGCAGGACTGCTACTCAACCACTGTCTAGACCTGAGGATGCTACATTTCTGCTAGCTGGCACCAACATGTTAATATCTTCTGCAGGCAATGGTTTGATTAGACTTTATGCCAAAGCCCTAAAGAGGAGTCTTAGGTTGGTCCCTTCTGCTACCTGATCCTACAGAGAAGCTCCGAGCCTGAGCTGAATGCATCCTGCACACAAGACAGCCAGGTGGCAATGTGCATGTTTGCATAGGTCCTTCTTCGTGCAGGAGACCCAGGATCTCATTCTTACTCCACTGGATATGACGAAGAGACTTGACTTCAATCCCCCACCTATCCAAGGCTTCTATTGCTCTTCCCTGGGACACAAGCTGCCAAGCTCCTTGAAATCATGGGATGGGAAATGTTGATATATTGGGTGATTGAATCTAGCAGCAAGGACACAAAGACTGGTGCCGAAGGAGGGTGCTGTCTTGGCTAGATGTGCTTAAGGTACGTTCCCTTTTTGCAGCCTGGCTAGTGGAGGAAGGTCTCTGTTCCCCTGCTTTTGGAGATCTCTTTGCTGCATATACTCTTGCTAGGAAAGAGGTACCTTGCACCTTGCAGACCTGAGGATGTCATCATGTGACAAGGGGGAAAAAAAAGCTCCATATTCTACAACAATCACCAAATTGTTTTTAAATTAGAGCCTGAAGTCCTCAGTCATACACAGCTGCCCAGGTCCTATTGATTCCAACAGGATTTGGGTGCCACATTGAACCTGCTCAGCTCTTTGGCTGTAAAATGGAGGTGACAATACATGCTTTCTTTGGCTGGTGTATATGGGATGCTCTTTGGGAAAGGGGAATCTTACTGGTGTTTGGAGCACGTAGCACCTTGCATCTCTCGGTAATGCAGCTGCTCATGTTGCCAGGGGTCTTTAGGTAAGTGTCACAAGCCCTTAGGGAGCTGTCAGAGCAATTGGAGGTGCTTTGTGAAGGGCTTGGCAGAGCCCCCGTATCATTGTTATCTCTCCCATTCAGATTTTTAATGAGTATTCTTGCCCTGAGAGCTATCTGTATGTAAATTTGGGGTCTTCACTTGCCTTGAAGCTTTCACTACGTGTGAGGATCTGTAAAGTCAGTGGCAGGAGGCAAGTTTTTTTCCTAACAGCAACTTTCACACACACCATAGTGAGTATTTCTGGGGAGACATCGCTAACATTCCCGGACCACAGAAAAAATATGATCTTTTGGTAGCTCCAGAAATGACTGTAGGATATAAAAGGAGAAAGGGTGGGGCTGGGGGTGATCCCAGAGGACACACAGTAGCCTGTTCCCACAAAAGGGCTGGAGGGTGTGATGCCGATCCCAGCCGTTCGCTCAGGGTAAACCAAGGGCATGTTCACAGAAGTCAATGACATGAATTAAACTGGGTGGTTGGGAGGAGAGCCATTTCCAGAGATGGCATCAGTCACAGATGAAGTCCTAATGGGACCAATATGTTGAGAATTTTGTAGACTGCAAACCCCATACCAGTGATCCAAGCGCCGGGTTAGAGTATGAAAATCCACCAAAATCATAAGCTGAAGCGTTAGTCATCATCCGTAGAAATGAAAGCTGACAAGGCAGCAGCTGCCTTGGTCAGAGCTGTTTCATATTTGAGTGGCCCCATATAAAGAAAGTTTGAATCAGAAATTCAGTGAAGCCAAGAGGGAATGAGACATTAAGCCACCACGGTGGATAAAAGGGAGAATATTTCAATATGTAAACAATCAGAAATCTCCTGGGTAACAGAGATTAATATTAACTTAGAGCAAGAGGACAATGGCCAGTGATGACACAGAGTAAAAGGGTTTGAAGTAGAATTAGTTTCACTGTTCTCTCTAGGCTTTACATGCAAGTGGATTGGAAGGTCAATGAATAGGCATTTCCTGGCTGAATCCTCACTGTTCAGTCACTCCTGGTTTCAGTTTAGTATAGAAATGGCACTAATTATTTGCAGAGCACCGCAAATGTATCACAGAGCTGCAGACAGCAAGGCATGGGATCAAAACTTGGGAAACTGGCACCAAACTCCTTCCTGCAATGTCCCGGCTCATAAGGCTTTTGGCGAGACTGCTTGACTGGGGCTGGGACTTTGCTTCTCTACAACAGAGATTAAACTCTCCCCCAGGCTGTCTTGTCTGCTAAAATATGAGCCCTTCATGCCAACATGACTGAAGGAGTGCCTTGGGTTCCCCCAGCTCTCCAACCTTACTGGGAAGCAGTTGAGTTTGCAAAGGCTAAATGTGCTGAAAGAAAGCAGAGGTTTGGGTCACTAAGCAGATGATTCTGCTGGTTTGGAGTTGGCCAGAGACCTTTCACAGTTTTTTTACAAGCGTGTAAGGCCATAAGAGTTACTATGCTGAGTCAAACCAGGTCTGTAAGTATTCCCCATCCCTCCTGGGGTGGAAGCTTTGGAAAGGAGCATAAAACACCACCAGAGGGTAGTGATGCTGCCCCAATACCTCCTCTGTGCCTACAGAGTTGTGGCTTAGGGACTTGCCAAGACACAGGTTGTACATTTGTCTTGAAAAGCCTCTGATGAACATTTCTTCCCTTAGCTATGCAACTGCTGTTGGGATCTGTATAAACAGTGGACATTAAAGCCTGCTGACAAGGAGGTTTGTAATTGAACTCCAGGGTCATGTCCAAAGGAGAGCAATGAAGCTGGTGAAGGTCTAGAGAACGTCTGATGAGGAGCAGCTGAGGGAAGTGGGGTTGTTTTTACCCTGGAGAAAAGGAGGCTGAGGGGAGTAATTATTGTTCTCAACAACTGCCTGAAAGGAGGCTGTAGTGAGGGTGGGGGTTGGTCTCTGGTCCCAAGTCACCAGTGACAGGACGAGAGAAAACAGCCTCAAGCTGCATCAGGGGAGGTTTAGGTTGGGTATTAGGAAAAATTTCTTCCCCGAAAGGGTTGTCAAACATTGGAACAGGCTGCCAGGGAAGTGGTTGAGTCACCATCCCTGGAGGTATTTCAAAGACATGTAGATGTGCTGCTTGGGGATGTGGTTTAGTGGTGGACTTGGTAGTGTTAGGTTTACAGTTGGACTTAATGATCTTAAGTGTCTTTCCCAACCTAAATGATTCTGTGATTTTAAAGGCAGAATCCTGAGGGTTTTTTCTAAGCCTACTGCCCAATAATGTCTTCTGATAACCCTAATTCTGCCATTACTGGAAACAATGAATCATTATTCTCTATGCCATAGTGTACCTGTTCGTAGAGGTATTTATTATGCCTTTCATATAATCTCCTATGAGGCTGAACAGTCATATTCTTTTTACACACTCTTGTGCAATAACCATTTTACACCCCTGGTCCTTTCCTTTTAAAACTTTTCTGTATCCTTATTGAGGAGTAAATCTTAGAGAGCAAAAGAACTTTCAGGATTTGGGTACTCTGTAGTTTGTTAAGTGACATAATCCTGTAGTTTCCTACCCCTTCCCAAGTAATGACTTCCCCATAGTGGCTTTTCCTAAATGAATTTTAGTCACAACTGAGTGTTCAGTTGACATTTTCATAGAACTCACTCTTATGACACCAACATCTCAAATAAATTCTAAAGGGTGGTTCAGAGACCTTCACTGTGTAGGAAAAGGGTTGTTCATATCAATCCACACAATGAAGCATTTGCTGCCTTTGACTTTTATCCCTCAACCGCTCTTTCTACAACTTTTCACATTTACTTTCCTGTTTAGGATTCTTAATAACTGAGTGTCCTTCACATACAATGTCCCCTCACTTTTCACTCCCTTTTTAAGATGATTTATAGATCTAATGCATGGTACAGACTGTATCCTAGATCCTGTGGATGTCCTTTGGTGATATACTTCCACTGTGAAAACAAGTAATTTATTTCTACTCCTCAACCGATATTAACCCCTGAGACTTCTCTTGTTTCATAAGCTTCTTCATCCCAAACTAGTGTCAAACTAAAAGCTTGTCTGAATTAAAATATATTTTTTTCCCTTCTTCCCATCTTCTCAGGAAAAATTGCCAGAAAAAAGATAATTCTTGTGGTCTTTCTTATCCAGCAGGAAATCCCATTGGACACAGCATAGCTGTCATGGGAGTTACGTATAATTCAGCTACACTTGGGCAAACATTCAGTTGAACACAACTTTCAAGCCTTTGTAGATCCTCTGAAGGGTCCTTCCAGGTCTTCTGTTGGTACAGCTGTATCTGGCCATATCGATGTACAGGTGCCTGTTGATGGGAAGAAATGCCCTGATACCGGGCTAGTCGTGAAATTCTACAGGAATGCAGTACCAGACAACTCCAGAGATGTTTTATCTTGGTATGGCTGCTGGATGAGCAAACCATACCAGTCACGTGGCCCTTTCTAAGCAACTGTCAGCGTGCTGGCCAAGACTTGCTCTGTTCTCCCAGGCTTTCCTGGGACCTCTGTCTTGTTACCTCATCCAAAACTGGGGAGCTACTACTTGTCCGGCTCTCTTCCCCAGCAGAAGGGAGAAAGTGGAGATGGGGCTGTGGTCCTTCTCGCTGCCCCTCTCTGGCACTGCCTCAGCTGTGGCGATGCTGCTCTCTTTGCCCAGCAGCCTCAAAGCTGAGCAGAGCTAACCGACATCTGGAGATACTTCTGGAAGGGAGAATCAAACAGTTTCCCATCTCTTCCCTGCTCTACTGAGAGTGGCAGACCTCTGGTTTAGTCCTAGCTCCTGCCTTGTACCCTCTTTCTCATGGGCTATAAAGAGTCTTCCTTCCATGATCCAGGTTGGACTTTGGGGGCCAAACTCCATTCACACTTGCGGCACCACAAACCCTCGGTGTTTCCACTGAAACTTCATCAAAATAATTCTATGTTTTCACCAGCAAGAACAGAGGTTACTTCACTCCACTGGTGCTAGCACTAAGACCATTTCATCTTCCTCCACTGCCAGAGCATATCTGCACCCAGATGAAAAAGCTAAGAGTGCCAGAGTTTCTTCACTGTACATTACCCCTTCTAAAGGATATAAAAGCAGAAGTTCATCACAAACTGTATATCTGCTCCTGTTGTAGTCAATAGTCTTCTACATCTTTAGTATTCACTTAATTTACTTCTTTTAGGGTATTTTTCAGCAAGGACCAGTCATCTGCTTTTGAAGTCTCCTGCTGACTTTAAGCTTTTCTTCTGTGTTACAGGAAAATTAATTCCTGACTGTAAAATCAGCTTTATTCCTCATGGACAATGAGAACACAGTTTCAAGCCCCGTCTATGTACAGAGATGCACAAAACATTGATGAAGAGTGCACATTGCATTGTATTTTTCTCACTGAACTTACTGTCCCCTTCACATGTCAGTCTGTAAGGTATTCCTCCAGAGTTTTTATTTCTAGTCATGTCTGTGCAATGGAAAATAAAACATGCATTGGAATTATTCATACCATAAGATGACTCATAAATTTTTTCTACAAGAGACACTAGATTTTGAAGTAGCATCAGATGAATGCAGGAAAATTAAGGGCCATATTGAAGGGTATTATATCAGAGCCAATGGCTGCAGGCAAGATGTTGGAAGGCCTATTATTTTCATTAACAGATCTTCAGCTTTCAAATATGAAATTAACCCAAGATTAGGTTCAGTCATCCAGCCTGGAAAAAAACTTAAGTGTTACAGGGATTTTCTTTGGCTTCTGTGAGCTGGGATTCAGAGGCACTGTAACAAGGGCGCAATATCTCTGTAGTCATCAGTGCTTCTGGATCTATATTTTCAAGAAAGAAAAGAAGGTGAATTTGGTGGATAACTGGATAGATCTAATCCAGATTCATGACAGTTTCCTTCAGTTAGTAGAAATCCCAGTTTATGTGATACTTCATGGTCCCTCTATCACATTTTTCTGCCTCTGGCAGTGGTCAGCAGTGATTGCTTAGAGAAGGGGAGTGTAAGGAATTTCTTCCCCTGCAAACTCTCCTCTGCCAGCAACATCTGGCTTGGTGCACAGATGAGCGGGTACTGGGACTAGGGCAATTCCACAATTGTAACGGTCAAAGCAGTGGCATAGAACTTTCTAATCATTCTTTTCTGTCCTGTGAAGGACTTAATCTCTCTTTTCTTCACAGGAATCAAGAAATCTCACCCCTTTTATGACTCTGATGAACCACAGCCCTCCAGGCAAATCACAAAGAAAGCTTTTACCAGCAGGCAGGTAGCCTGATTATTCCTTAATTGCATCTCTGCGAAGAGTTCAATTGTAAACATCTCCTTAGTGTGGAAATAAACACTTCACATAGGTTGCTCCAGTGGTTAAGAACCTCCTACCACGTCCTGACTTACAGACCAAGAAAATTGCTTTCCTGCTAGGTAGGATTAAAGCAAAAAAATATCTTGCTTTAGCCCTCCCAAACCTGAAAGCTTGTTAAAAGTCTCAGAAAAACAAACAAGGAAAAAATAAAACCCAGCCATCCAAAACTATTCCTCTGTGTCTTCTTGTCCATTCTCCTACGTGGAACAGCTGGGAGCAGCTTGCTAGGAGACACTAATTTATGGTCAGCCCATCCTGCGTTGCAGAGAGTGAATAACAGCCAAAACCAAGAGCACTTCTGATGATAGCCACCGTGTAAACAGACAGCGAACAAGGGGAACACAGGGTAAGAAAGCTGCTCCCCACCCTGTTCTTCACAGAAACCCTCATTACATAAAGGGAGCTAGTAAAGCTCATTCTAGGTGTCTTGACAGGTTAATTTATTACTATTCTTTCTCTAGCAAAAAGGCCCAAAGCAAAAAAATTCATTTATGTGTTTGGCCTGAAGCATATATCCAGGGATCCAGAGCAATTTATCATTCCCATCCTCCCTCCAGTGTCTATGATATGGATATCTCACTTCCAGGTGAGATTTGGAGCAACAAGCTTTATTCACCAAAGTCACAGGAACTGCTTCATCAACATGATGCTTGAATTGAATTGCCTTAAAACACACAATTCAAGTCACATCAAGGTTCTGATAATATTTTCCTGCACCAGGGCTACTCTTTGAACATTGTGGGGTGTCAATCACCTGTTTCCTTAGAGGCATGGGCCTTCTCATGACCCCCAACAGACACCAGGGAATGACTGCCCCCATCCTGATATAAAGTCCAACAGACAGCTGGATTATGTGGGATGTACGACCCAAGGGAGGCAAAGGTCTGGCTGCAGGAGGGCTGTCTCAGAGTAGCTGGAAGCAATATCAGAGGTGAAGAACATAAACCAGCCCCAAATCTGTCTTCTGAATGACTAATTGGGTTGAGTCTTGACTGAGCATCAGATGGTGTCTCATCTACAGCCAGACTCTGCTATCAAGTTCCACTGATGCTAAAAATGAATAGTGTGATAATCACCTCTTCAGGGAAGAAAGAGTTTGCAGTGTAAAAGGTGCATCTTAAACTTTTTGAAACCCCAGGAGTCCTGCGAGTACCAGACATGATAAAACTCATTTTTCTACTGAGTTGTGGCTCTTGGTTGTTTGCCTTTGGTGCCTGGAAAGTCTGTGAGCATTAATTTATATTTTTTCTTGTTTTGAGGTCATTTATGAAGTCTCTCTCTGTCTTGTTCTCCCCCGCCATGTGGGTTCTCAGATGAGCGTTGTGTTCAGTTTTGGGCCCCTCAGGACAAGAAGGCCCTGGAGGGGCTGGAGCGTGTCCAGAGAAGGGCAGCGGAGCTGGGGCAGGGTCTGGAGCACAAGTGTGCTGGGGGGCAGCTGGGGGAGCTGGGGGGGTTTAGCCTGGAGAAGAGGGGGCTGAGGGGAGCCCTTCTCGCTCTCTGCAGCTGCCTGAGAGGGGCTGGAGTGAGGGGGGGGCTGGTCTCTGCTCCCAAGTCACCAGTGACAGGGCGAGAGGGAACGGCCTCAAGCTGCGCCAGGGGAGGTTTAGGTTGGATGTGAGGGAAAATGTCTTCCCTGCCAGAGCGGTCAGGCCCTGGCACAGGCTGCCCAGAGAGGTGGGGGAGTCACCGTCCCTGGGGGTATTTAAAAGATGTGTAGCCATGGCACTTCAGGGCATGGTTTAGGAGGCCTGGTGGTGTGGGGTTGATGGTTGGACTTGATGATCCTAAAGGTCTTTTCCAACCTTAATGATTCTGTGATTCTATGATTTGTATGATCTCTCTCCTGCCCAGCTGATGGGAACAAAACACAGCTGAGACATGGGATAGACACAAACACCCACTCACGGCCCACAAAAGCCTTATTCTGGGGGATTGTACATAGACAAAACGGCTTGCACGTGAATACAAAGAATTAGAGAAAGTTAATGATTTCCGAGGCTTTGGAGCTAGGTGGGACCTTTGAGATAATCTTATCTGGGTTGTACAACTGAGGCCAAAGAACTGCACTAAATGGCTTCTGTGTAAAGCCCTTATCTTCTTCTTTTTTTTTTTTTTTTTTTTTTTTAGCTAACACACATCATCCTGCAGAAGAAAGAGTAAACTGGGATTCGAGAGATCAGCATTCAGTATCTAATCTCCTGTTTCACTTTGTGTTGCTTAATTATTCCTGTGCTTCAATTCCCTCTGGGCAAAATAGAAACAACAATACTTCACTGTTTCACAGAGTTATTGTAGTTGTTAAAGGTTTGTAAAGTTATTCAGATACCACAGTGGTGAGAGCCATGGAAAAATCTATACATAAATCAGCACTGTTTATATTTCTGCTGATAGGAGAGATATCACAGAGCTTTTCTCATCTGTTGTTTTTTTTTTTATCCCCAAGTGTAGAGAAGATGTCACCTCTGTCATATTACATGCTGAAAAAAAATTAAGCTCATCAACATCATAGTACAAAAACAGGGAATAAATACTTCTTAGCAGCAGTGTCGTTCTTCACATCTTCAAAGCACTGTAAAATATCTGCCAGGAAGCTGGCTTTCCACTCTGACGTTCAGATTCCCAGGGTATTGTTTCTATTTTGGTGAAATGTTTGTTATGACAGCATGACCTTCCTGAAAGAAGAGCTTCAGCATCTGAGAACCCATCCCTGGCAGAACAACATTGCAAATTGTGTTTTTAAGTGGCTTTTCTAAAACATATCTAAAAGCGTCTATCAATAATCCCATTCTTTCTTATGAATTGACAGGGAGTTGTCCATACAGGGGAGAATGAACCATGTCTTTCTCCTCCAATATGTGATAAGGGGGTTGGAGGGATGCCTTAGAATCATAGAATCATTAAGGTTGGAAAAGACCTCTAGGATCATCAAGTCCAACTTGAGATTTAACATCATAAACAGTTTTGGGGGAAAAATGATGAAAGCTGAAATGGCACGTGCTAAGGAGACCATCCTCCTGCCATTCCCCTCTTCAGAGGTGAAGGGCACGGGCTCCTCTTGGGATGGTGAATTGCAAGCAGAGAGCTGGTCTCTGGATGAGATGCTCTGGAGGACCTGGCCCTGATCCTGGGCAGTTAAGACCAGTGGTCATAGGAAGGAGTCCTCTGCAAGTCATTGCTCCTGGAAAGCTTAGAAATGGAGTTGCCTGAGAATCTGAGACCCCCAAATTCATTCTAGAAGCCCTGGAAAAGCTCACTAAGGGCCTCACAGCACTGTCCCTCCAAATCCTGGGATGGGAATGCCCTCTCTTCAGTGTGAGTCAGCAACGTAGCGTGGTCAGCACTGGGTTTGGGGCTGTTTCCTAGGACAGGGTGGCCCTGTGAGTTGGCATCTGTCTGCAGTAGGAAGCGTCTGTTTGCCAGACCCTTCTTTATAAACCCAATAGTGAATGTCGTCCAGGGGTCTTCAAGGCAGTGTCATGAAAATGGACTGCTCAGAGAAAGTCCCAATAAGGCTCCAGCTGAGGGAAAAGCTGTACGTGAGCCCAGACTTTAACAACAGGAATCACCTGCATAACCTTACTCTGGAGGAGACCTTAGGCTTCTTTTGTTTTGAATCCTAGACTCAAAGTAAAACTTGCTCACTGGGGACGTGGGAGGCAAGCAGAAGAGAAGAGTCTGCTCACCAGAGACTTCAACCTTTATGCTTTGCAGTGTTTTTTTGGCTTCCTTCTCCCCAGATAATCATTAGACTGCACTTTTTCTTGAAAGCGAAGACAGCCAAGACTCCCAGCTTCAGTATGGGCACTGAAATCCGCCACTCTGTAGGAACAGCCTTGCTGTAGCCTCCTGTCACTCCGGCACAATGCAGAGCAGCAACAAGCAGTGTAAACAGATCAGCCTGGAGAAATAAACATTAGACTAAAGATTATTTAATGACTGTTTTTAATTAAGTAATTTACTGACAAAGTTGATGGCATGGGGTCCTGCCTCCCATGAAGACCTTGAGGATTGTGGTCTGCAAGAGGTGTAAATCAGGGTATTTTCTCTGATGTGCAGAGGTTGTGCCAATTTACACCCAGATAAGGATCTGATCCTGTGTGTTTTCCACTTGCTTTGGTTGGAACAAGGGCAGGCCCAGGTTTTGCAAGTCTAAAAACAATCAAAGGGGTGCAGTTTCTTGGAAACAGCGGAGGAGAGAAAGCCAGTCCCTAAAGATTTCCTGCTCCTTCTGTAGGAGAAATGAACAAACAGCCAAATAGAAGAAGCAAGCAACAGGGTTCCTGGTAAAACCAAGCCTCCCTTTAAACATCTTTCTCCATCTGGGATATGTATAATTGCTGTGTTCCGGTTCAAGCCACAAATAAAAGGCAGTGTAAACATTTCAGAAGGGCCTGGATTCATCCTACCTAAATATAGGCAATGAGCTGTGCTTTCCACATTACAAGCACGTCACTGTAGGATCCCTCTGTAATTAATAGAAAGTGTATACTTTCTACACCACTAAGCCAGAGGGACAGTCACTGAGACCTGGTCTAAGGCTTTTATTCACAGCTTATGGCTATCTCTCTATAGAGTCAGCATTTTGCATTGAATTTACACAGCCATGACTCTGCTCTGGACTTTGTGGCTCCAAGACCTAACAAGCCCCAAAAGCCAACTGCATCCTGGGCTGTGTCAAAAGAAATGCGGGCAGCAGGGCGAGGGAGGGGGTGCTGCCCCTCTGCCCCGCTCTGGGAGACCCCCCTGCAGCGCCGCCTCCAGCTCGGGGCTCCTCAGCACGGGACAGGCACGGGGCTGTTGGAGCGGGGCCAGAGGGGGCACAGAAATGCTCCGAGGGCTGGAGCCCCTCTGCTGCGAGGCCGGGCTGGGAGAGCTGGGGTTGTTCAGCCTGGGGAAGAGAAGGCTGCGGGGAGACCTTATTGTGGCCTCCCAGTGCTTAAAGGGGGGCTGTAGGAAAGGTGAAGGACTCTTTATCAGGAAGTGTAGTGGTAGGATAAGGTGTAATGGTTTTAAACTGAAAGGGCGTAGATTTACATTAAATATTGTGAAGAAATGTTTTACAGTGAGGGTGGTGAGACACTGGCCCAGGTTGCCCAGAGAGGTGGTCGATGCCCCATCCCTGGAAGTGTTCAAGGCCAGGTTGGATGGGGCTCTGAGCAACCTGGTCTAGTGGAAGGTGTCCCTGCCCATGGCAGGGGGTTGGACTAGATGACCTTTAAGGTTCCTTCCAGCCCAAACCATTCTATGATTCTATGTGTGTTTCCTTTCAAAGTATCTGAAATAACATAAGCAGTGCTAAACCCACGAGCATGGTGAGGCAATGAGATGAAACCACAAAAGTGTTCAGTGCTCTGGGTTGTGGATCAGAGCATTTGGGGTCATCTGAAGGTGCAAAGCTTGCTGAACCAGCGTTGGAGGACTGTATGACTTTTTCATCTCCTGGATTGAGCTCAGGCCTGAACAGGGCCAGGGAGTTAAGGAACAACGAACAAGGATCGACAAGCCACAACTGAGGGCCCAAGCCTGTCTCTGACACACTTTGTTTCAGTATGGTATGCAGTAAGGACTCATTTAGGAACGCATTGATACACCTCCAGACAGGTGCTCTAAGACCTGATATCCGAGGACATCTGTCCACATTCATAGCTATGATGGCACAAAATACACATGATTTAGTGGTTATTTTCCTACATATCAGCATACTGTATGCCATCACCTCATCTCATTCCCTTCTGATGGCTCACTTGGTCACCCTCCCAGCACAAGTGTGGCACAGAGGAGGTTTTGCAATCCTACTAGGACAGTGTGGCAAAGGGAAGCCTGATTGCTGTGCCCCAGGAGAAGAGGAGCACTCACATGGGGGCCTCATAGGAGCTAAACCTATGCTCATACTACCAGAGCCTCCTTCCTCACATGCTTGTTAATAAGTTGTGTTCCTAGATACTTCAAACTCTCATATGATTTCTTGCATTAAACTTCAATAAACTCATCCTGGTGTGGTTAACCTGCCCTGTTGGACTCACCAAATGTAAGAAATAATTCTTTACCCCTAGCAGAAAATAACAAGCCATGTTTTAATGTCATGACCATAGAGAAAAAAACTGGATGATATAAATTAAGATTAATTGGAGAAGAAGAATAAAAGAAGATAATGTTTTGGTGGATCACACTCTAGACCTGGCGGTTTTGATGGGCTGGACTTCTTGTCAAGCAGCCTGCTGATTCACAATCTGCACTCCTTGGAGGATACATTTGTGATTGCACCCAGATGTTCATCAATGGGAATCAACAATGTCACGCCTATGATAAAAATGGAGAAACTGTTGGTAGCTCTGTCGGATGCAGAGGAAAAGTGAAAGGGCTCTTGCAGCATGTACACGCCAGGGTGAGTTCTTGGGAGAAATGAGTAAAAGGTGATGTGGTCTGTCTGGTTTCTTGGTGTTTGTTTCCTAGAGACCTACTCAGTCCTTTGGGGAAACATTTCGATGAACAAGTATTTTGCCTGTGGGCCAAAGTGCTCTACGTTACCCCCTCTGTATGCTGGCACGCCAGGAATTTGATCCTGAAAACCTCCAGAGGGATATGAGACATCTCCTTTACATCACTTTTGTTTAGAAATTTGGAGTTACTTGTTATTTAGTGTGGTGTTTTTCTACCTGAGACTTCACCGTACACATATATGGTGCTGCCGTGGAGGTAATGTAACAGCAGAGCCTCCTCTTTGAGCTAGAGGAGCACTCAGGTTTATTTTAGGACAGCATATTTACCCCAAGTGAAAGGAGATGATCTGATGTGGCATACAGCACTTTTGTACCAACACAAATCTTGATGGTAGTTATTACATAGGGGCTTTTTTTAGAAAAGAAAATTGCTCTCTAAACCAAAACAACAATAATGGTAAGAAATTTGAAGGTAGTCCAAACCTAGACGGACAGACCTATTTCAGCATCACAAGTTGCTGTGCAAGGGCGTGCAGGGAGTGGAATAGGTGGGACACACATCATCAGAATAGTAGCACCAGCAAGCCTTATTAGATAGGCTGAATACTGGAAAAATATGCGGCTTTTTCCCCTCACAGTGGTTGTCAAAGGGAATGTGTATAGAACCGGATCCTAAATGTCTCATGATATTTTTAGGCACCTGGAGGATTAACCCAGAGTAAAGATTCCCCTCCTCACCAAACTGCAAGGAACTGTGCCCTGCAAAAGCCCACATGATAAAAACTCAAAAAGCTCTCCCAGGTATTTGTTGTGACTACGACTGCCAAAATCACACCACTGTTATTTGAGCAGAGGGGGGTAGCTGCGAACCCAAATGTAGCTCCTTGTTGCCTGGAAAATTGTTTGATAACTTTTATTGAGAGTGATTTCTCATCCAAAATCCCACAGGGCTGAATGAGATAACTTCAAAACAACTGCAGCCTCTGCCTGTATTTCTTTGAGCAAGTTTGACCTCACGTAGGGGCACAGAAATAACGTAGTAATTCTTAGCTAAAATGTTTCAAGCAGTGAAGCCTGTAGAAATTCCTAGGAATCAAACTGAGTTAAAGGAGAAATGAATAATACCCAACTAATGGAGCCTGAAAGGCTAGGCTGGTTGACAGAAAACAGTTTTAAATCAGTGAAGATCATTTACTCCCTCCAGATTTTTGTCTTGAAGAGGCATATAGAGTGAGCTGTCGGTTTAATGTAAGCAACTGCAGATGAATGCCATCAGACGCTGATGCCGTGGAGGAAAGATCAGCTTTATTTCATGAAGCAAAACCAAACAGCCTTGACAACAACAAAACTGCCAGAAACGGGCCCTCACCCATGCTAAGGAAAGCTCTGCCAGGTCCTCAATCTGTCATCCACAAGGACAGAGGTTTCCTCCAACCTTTACTTTGAAGGAATATTTTAGCAAGGGTGGAAATGCCTCTTGGGTCTTGGACTGGGAGGTCGCTGTTGGTACCACATGTTTCCCTGACTGCTGGTCATGTCAAAGGCTTGTCTTGCTCACCTGGGTGGATCTGGTACAAGTCATCTCTTTATTGCCCAGTTAATACCGTTACTTTTGTTTGTTGTTCAAGTCCCAGTTCTGCTTTGCTTATCTCACTGCACCAGGAGCTGAGCAAGCAGAAAGAGAAAGAGGCTGGGTCGCTGAGCAGGACAGCAGTGGTACTCACCCCAGCAATTAGCAGATAGCTAATTATCTGACCGTTTCTCCTCTCAAAAGTTCCTTGTTGTTGCCATTGCCCAGGTCAGAAGAGAAGGCGAAGTAGGGTGTGATTTTTGACACATTGTTTTTCCATTATCGTGGTCTCTGGGCCAGTGAAGGTTCTTGCTTTTCCAGACTTCAGTGGGAGTCCATTAGGAGAAAGATATCCTCTTGCTCAGAAACCACAGGGTTTTTCCCCTTTGCTCTTCCACTGCATTTTCTCATAGGGTTAGCTGATCACCCCATGGGTGTGGTAGAAGAAGCAAGACTGATAACTATGCATACCAGGACACATATTCAGAAAAATATTCTAATATTTGGGGCAGATGAATTGGAAACATATGTATCTCCACAAAACTGAAAGCCAAAACAGAGCTGTTTATCTGCTGGATTGTATGTACTACTACTGGCAAAGAAATTAATGCTGAACATACAATATTGAAAAAAAATGAAGTGCTACTTCAGACTTGCCCTTAGAAATGCCCTTTCTTCTCCAACGCAATTATCTAAATGGCACTAAACTCTGAGCAGACAGATGGTGAGATTGCTTTATTCATACAGCTGGATGATGGTCCCAAGGGGGTCTGAAAATCCTGGAAGGAAATGCTAATGTCAGATGCCACGAGCTTTAAGCACCTGGACAGAGATATTGTCCACAGGAAGAGCCTAGCTGTCACCTTCAAAGCAAGGTTTTGTCATGCTTGAGACTGGGCACTCCCCATCAGAGGCAGCCTGATTGTCCATTTGAAATCCTTGGCCCAGAGAGGTGGAGAGGCAGGTCTGGGATTAAAGGGAAAGGTCATAGCTCATAGATTAAAGGAAGGGTTCTGCATGAGAAATTGTGACATGTTTCACATGCATCTGTGGTCATCAGCTCACACCTGGAGAGCAGGTCTCAGTGCTCTGGGTGACCCAACCTTAACCTGACCCAATGTGGAGCAGCCAAAGCAGAAAGAAAAGCAACACGCAGGTGATTATTCATAAGTGCTCCCGTTTTCTTCAGTTAGTTCCTCAAAGCATAATAAATGGGATAATAAGTGGTGTCAGGACATTTGGATTTTGTGTCCCATTCCTCTTTTTACGTGAAGTTTTCTCTCTTGGCTGAGTTGAATACTCTGTTATGAAGACGGTGTTTTCAATTCAGCTGCTTGGGGAACGGGTCCGGTTCCAGGGCAGGCTATCAGAAAAGGTTAAGCCATCACCAGCACTCATGTAACACAAACATCACACCTACAGGGATAAACCCTGAAGAAGGTGACTGCGATGGTGGTGGTGGTTGACATGAAGACCTTTCCCGCAAGAGAGTTGTGATTTGTCCAACCGAGTTTATATATCTGGAGTGAATGTAGAATCAGGGATAGAAAGTACATGTGATATACAACTGTAAGTGCCATATGTGCAACCAGCAACATCTCCTTGCCAGTGTTTATTTCCAGTTCTGTCTTCTGATTTGACTCCCCCTCCTTGCTTTTATTGCCAGCTATGCCTGGACAATTTTTTTTTCAAAGTTTCTGAGACTTGAAATCTTTTTCTTGCAAGTACTAAGTTCACAGACTCTCCTCCTGATAAAGCAGATAAACATCTGAAGCAAAGGGGCGTCTACTAGAAAACAGCCCAGCCAGCCTGGGGACCTCTGAGTCCAACGTAGCTGGATATAGCTGGAGACTCTGGGAGAAAGGGACAGTCTTCGTTCAGATAAGATTTTTTAACCCTCTGAAACAAATCTTCAGCTGGAAAATACAATCCAAACTTGACATCTTCTGGAGATGGAAAATGTACAGCTATGACTAATTTAATGACTATCCCGTTTTTCCTTCTTGCTGATTCTGTTATGATGTTTTTTTTCAGAGGGAACCTGTGAGAAACCGAGGTCTTGTTCTCAGTGAAGTGCTGAGATCACATAGCATGTGATTTTTTTTTTCCCCATTTTTTTTTGTCTGGTCTCAAAGCAGAGAGACAAGACAAGCGGCAAAGGGGGAGGTTAGTAATGAAGTTATTTTGCACACATGCAAACACACACTTTAGATCTCAGTGATGCAAACCAGATGTTCACTGTCTGACTCTTAGGAAAACTCTAATTTAGCTCATCCAGAGTTATAGAAAATATGGAGGGTTCTATCAAAGTGTTGCCAAAAAAGGATTTTGCTATTTCTAATAGGAACGATGCACTTATATCACATATAGTTGTTACAAATGAATCCTTGGTCCATTGAAATATTGTTCCTAATCAGCTGAAACTTCTGAGACTCCATTATTATTTGTAAGAAAATAGTTTCACTGAAAATTTTTCATTCTGTGGCAAGAGTTCCCAATTCCTCATCTTGTGGCTCCAGTTCTGAAATTTAACTCCATTTTAATCAGCCTGATGTCCTCAGTTCAAAAATAATTGAATTTCCACCACTCTCATAACCCTGTTCATAACTGCATTGACCTCTCAGTTGGGAGCTGCTGCTGGATGCTTGGGTTTTTTTGTACTGTTCGTTCAGGTCTCTACTGGCCTTTGCTTCTGCTTTTGTTTTGGGTTGGTTTTTTTTTTTTTTTACATATAGCTCATATGGTATCATTTAAGCTCCCTGCTTGCACTCAACTTGAACAGGAGGATGACAGCTCCAAAATACATTTTCAGTGATAATTTTTAAGTGAATAAATGTTGCAGTTCATTTCAGGATTCCCAAACTCACTCTCATAATCCTCCAATAACCAAGACCTTGTCAGTCAAAATGAACCAAAAGCTGGGTTTTAATTCAAGAGCACATTTACAGCTCTGGATTAAGGTTTGCATTCTGCTCCCTGGTTACCAATTGCTGTCACACTGCTCTTCAGAAACAAGCCACTGTCTGCTTGCCCTTTTGATGTTGCTGCAGCATTTTAGGTGACATTCATTCCCCCTAATTTTGATGTGTATGTAGTGGAGGCATCCCCAGGAGTTCTGGTTGCCCAGGTTCATTTTATAGGCAATGGAGAGAAATAGGCACTTTGGAGGCTCGTCTGCCTTATTTTACATGTCTTCTTGAGGAAGAGGTAGTTTTCACCATATCACTGTGTATTTCACTTTAGGTGGATATCAACAACACGCTTGATAACTCAGATATGTGTTGGGTCAGCTGAATCTTGCCCTTTCTGCCTCTAGGAAAAATTCAATTAATGTTCAATGCAAAGTTCAAATGCATTACTTCAGGCATGAGTGACATCCCCTCCTCTCTTTGAGGACCATGTAGTGGTCCCCCATTAGTCTCCCCCTTCCTTATCAGCTCCAGCTAAAGGACCTATCCTGTTTTAAGCAGGATATCTTAATAAGAACCACTACCTTCAATTACAGCCACCCTACCTGAAGGCAGAGGTACTATCCTCATGCCACTACTGTTATGAAATGGCTCTAAAATCTTGAGACTTCAAGGAAAATTTGTCCAAAAGACCTCAGTCTGTTCCAGCCTCTGAAAGACAGCTTTCCAGTGTCCTTCATGCTTCATGTGGTCCAGGGGGGGACTGGGTGAAGATGGTTTAAGCACAGCTTCATTTGCACCCCTTTCCCAAGCTGCAGATATGGGTTTGCTCCACAGCTGTGGTAGGTCTCCACATGAGCATGTCATTCATTTCTGGGAACCATGTTCCTGGATCGCTAGAGGTGTGTGAGAAAGGATTAAAGAGGTTGATACGTAAAGCTTGGCAGGGAGATGACTGAGGAGGATCACAGGATAGGAGTCAGCTGAGATGAGAAGGCTGTGAACATAAAAGGAAGCAAGGGATTATTTACTGAGCTTCTCTGAGAGGAAATAGCACAAATGGAATGAGGCCCAAAAGAAAACGTCAGCCTGGCTTTCGGGAAACTGGATGCATTTTTAGGATGCCCGGAGTGAGGGTTAAATGAGCATTGCGTTATCAGATAAGATGCTGAATCATGCGAGATAATAATAATAAAACATGGAAAAGAGCCCCAATCTGGGAGCTGGGAGCCAGGGTCTGTCGCCCTGGCTTTTTCATCTGTTTGCCAGCCTTGGGAAACCTACTTCTTGCCTTCACATGTTGTCTCATTAAGCTGTATTTGCTTTGGGAAAAGACTTTTGGGACTTGTTTTCAGTTTATTTTACAATGCCTACCCTGAGGGAATGATTTTCTGGGTGTTATTTTAATAACATCAGTAAGTTGTCTTCACCGGGGTCAGATTTACAGGGGGGATTGCTCAGGGTAGTGGTGTTTTAGGTGCCGAGCCTCCTCTGGGCAGCTCGTGCTGGATTTGGATTTACCATAAGATGCTCTATGCCAAGGACAAGGTTCACACTGCTGAGCAGAGAGCTACCTAAGGCAGAAAACCGACAATGTAGTGGGAGGACAGGGATTTATGTTCAGGCTCTGAAGAGGACCAGTCCACCCAGTGCTGACCTGGTGAAAGGCACTTCTCAGGGTTCGTCAGCTTTCTTTTTGTGCTACCTAAAACCTTTCTCACACAATAAGTTGAAGGAATAAGCCGTCTCCATTTTCATTCAGGGTGGTCTTAAAGCGTTCATGGAAGACATGACATGCTGGATCCAAGTCTTTTCTCTCCCTCAGGTGACTTGAAGACAAAGCCCCTTCCCCCACGTAAGACCTTCAGCATGCTAAAGGACACCCCAGCACCACATTTCCCCACTGTTGTTCTGTGGGGCAGGGCAATATCTGGGTGTCTTTACCAGATCAGACCCTGAAAAGAAGACTGAGAAACATATGGTTTGTGAGTCCATTGGATTTTAGGAGTAAGCTGGATATTGAAAGGCCGATGCCAAGACTTAGGCAGTCCTTTTCATACCACCAGAAGACTATTGTAGGCCACAATGGAGTGCTGCTACTGAGAACACAAACAAATGGGATTCTAGGGATCTTTAGGGTTAGCGAGCAGGTAATTGAAGGTTTTTGGGATTACGCTGGTGCCAGAAGTAACAAATACATCCTTAGTCTTTTGGTGGAATTTAACATTTAAACTTTGAAAGCTTCCTTTTCCAGTTTCATGAGACCTAGCAGGGTAATGACCTTCCTGCATGTTAAAAGAAAATTCCCAGTGAATTGAGAAATTTTAGAAACAAATCAAAACTGACACAAGAGCAGGGTGTGATAGTAGCAATAAACACAACAGTGCTTTTTTTCCTCTCACAGCAGTAGTCCTCTGCTGGGAATTTTGCCTTCAAAATGCCTGCTGGGATGTTCCCTGGCAGAAATCGAGCAGGTAAGTGCTTCCAAGCTAATGATCTCCAACAGATAAGAGCAGGAACTTATCTAGCGAAGAAATAACTCCTTTCTTTTTTCTTCCAAAGGAGCTTTCAGAGTAGCATTTTTGGGTAACCGCAATTCACATAAAA
The DNA here is from genome assembly GCF_949628215.1 of Phalacrocorax aristotelis. Lineage (NCBI taxonomy): Eukaryota > Metazoa > Chordata > Aves > Suliformes > Phalacrocoracidae > Phalacrocorax > Phalacrocorax aristotelis. The sequence goes on from NC_134276.1 coordinate 3,635,356, forward strand.
TATTTGGTCTTTGGGAAATGAAGCTGAGATAGTCTCAAGTCTGGCAGAAAATCCCATTAATCCCTAGAGAATATGGAACGTGAAGAGGAAATACCGTTGGCTCCACAGTTCAAAGCAGAGATAAGAACTCCCCCAACTATGATTTTTCTTTTAAACACTATTTGTAGGCTTTAATGTAAACTCTTTTCGTGCAGCCTCCATGCTCTGAATTTCTCCCCCAGATAGGTTGTTCCTGATTTTTTGCAGTTCTTAAATGGCAGAGGGCAGAAGGCCATGGTTCCTTTGATGTGTGCATGTGCGTGTGTGTAACCTGCTGGCAGAGCTGTGATAGCATTGGCCACCACATAGTATAGAGATGTACTGAAACTGGATCCTGCTACACTAGATGCCTTAGAAATATGTAAGCAGTGACAGTCTTTCTCTCAACAATATTACAAATGATATAACAGACCAACAAGACAAATAAATAAGTATGTTATGGAGTGAGAGGAGACAAGATATGTATGTTATATCATCTGCTGAAAGGCCATTCAAGGCTAAATGTGGTTCTTGGTGGCCTGTAAAAGAGCTGTCCCTTAGACCAAATGCTGGAAACCAGACTCCAAGGCCTGAGCTTGGGTCCTGCTGGAAGGCCATGGGGGGAGGGCTTATTACGCACCGCAAGCACTGAAGTGGGGAAACGAATATTGCCAACAATTTGTGCAGAGTTTGACAGTTTTAGTGAGAAGCTTTGGGCAGGGGATGAAGGGAATGACGAGGAGGCAGTACCACAACAGCTCTGCCCAGGACTGTTGAGTGGTTTAGTCTGAATGTGGAAATGGAGGCTGGATCTTTGCTTTGACCAAGGGCATCAGAACCCCTCAGGCTCTTCTGACACAGCAACACCGCAGCCTTTTTTGCCAGCCCTATCCCTGGGTGCTCTAGCCTTTCAAGGGGATATCCTCCCCCTGCTCTGTAAATGTCTTTGTGGCAGATTTATTAATTTTTTTACCCTTTCAAGGCAGTTTGAATTATAGTATGTTCGCCTCCAGAAGAAATACATGATATAAAGCACTAAGGAAACATTTGAAGCTAATGAAAACAGCACAAAACCCTCCCAATTCCTCTACCTTGCCTGCTTCAAAATACACTGGTTGGCTCACATTGACTTAGGAATGACTGCTAGGACACACAAATGTATGGGATATGCAATGTCTCCGTGAATAGCTGCTAAGTTGCAAGCCAAGCATCTTATGTGGGGAATCACGTATATAAATCAGGAAAGGGGAAATGTGAACCAATTCTGACCCTCTCTCCAAGGCATGGAGGAAGGTCACCACAAACTCAAGGATAAGATGGACCAGTGTGTCCTTGCTTCTGAAATTCTTGAATTCTCTAGTGTTCTAAACAGGATAAACAATTTGACCGAGATCATGAGCTAGCAGCATGTTTTTCCCCAGAAGGAACAAACTGTAAGTTGTAATCTTAGATCTGAACATTCCTTATTAACCCATTTTTTTTAAATCAGTGATAGCACTAATTAAAGTACACATTATTAACAGCATGCAGGAAAAAACAGGAAAAAACATATCTATTGTAACATGTTTAATCAGGGCCATGTTTAAGTCAAAATTGAATGTTTTTCTTACAAATACTATTTTGTGCAAATAGAAACTTGCCCAGAGGAACCTGTTCCCTGCATTATAGAGGTGATCAGGCTGAAAATCCAAACTGATCCTCTTTGGTCTTTTAACTTGTGAATCAAACTCGATTTCAGTGGTGTGACTGAGAAAGAAGTCATATCTGGATAGTAAGCTTCACCAGACCATAAGCAGATATCTGTCCTTTTCTACAGCCCATTAGACTAGTCCTCTTGGATGACTAGGCAGAGACATACTCTTCCAAGCAAAGTAGAGGTGGCCCAGTTGCTTTCAACCATTGCTTAACATAGCTAATAAAACAGTCACAAAAAAATTGGACAAGGGTGAAATCCTGTAGAAACCTCAGTTCCTGGCATTTCAGGGAAGTCCATGGTCTGACAGTGGGTGTTTTCCAAGTATAACTTCCACAGGAACCCACCGTCCTATAAGGAACAGAGGAGAACAAACTGTAATAGCAAAGACAAGTAGATCTGAGGAAGAGCACTACACAATGGGCTTCCTCTTGGCATTAGGCACAGCGTCTGGGATTTCAAGGAACTGAAGAGGCAGATGAATCAGATGGGTCTGGGCTGTAGGAGTCAGTTATGCTCAACACCCTCATTCCTGGCAAGCCGATGGAGGAGCTTCTGGAGGGTCCTGCTGACCTCTTGGGTTTGAACTGGTATAAATGAGAATAAAATTTGACCTGCATGTTTCTTAGATGTCTCTCCTTGTAATGAGGAAAATCAGGAATTAAAGCCAAGAATAATTAAATATTCTGAATCAAGTTCTACAGCTGTCTGGTTTCCAAATGCAAAAACACTGCCTCCACTTTGGCTCACAGAAGCAATTCACATACTAGACCCTCAGGGCCACCATTCAAGCTCCCTGCAATTTCTTTTTTTCAGCTGGGAACTGCCTTTAAGTTTTTATCAGAACTCAGCTATCTGCCTGCATTATTTATACACATACACATGTGTACCAGATATACAGTTAACTAATTTATAGCCACTGAGGACTGCAAAGAGCAGCATGCCATTATTTGCACTCAGAGTTGATTTTTTTTAACAAGTTTTTCCTTTTTTCAAAGCTGTGACACTGTTCTCAAATTAAGCTTTTTTTGTGTGTGTGTGTATTTCAGGGAGGCTGGTAATTTGGGTTCTGTTTTTCTTCATTGCTGGGTCAGACCCCAGACTCGGAGTATGGAAGTCTTTGTTTTGGGACATTCCCATGTGATTTTCTACTTGAAGGGGCTGATGTTAGTTGTCTCTTCAATGATCAAACCAGTGGATTGGTTTTGAGGTCAAAGCTATGTGTGTGCAAGAGGGCTTTGTGGTAAGCCAACTCATATCAAAATCTCTAGTGGTTTGGGTTCAAAGAAAACGGTGTTGTTTGTAATAACTTGGAGAAAGATCTGTGGACATTTGCTGGAAATGAGCTTGTGAGGAATATGAGACTCCTGCATTTGACAGACTCTTTTTTATTTTTTGCTTGCTTCTAATCAATGCTGTAAGTGTTAATGGTTTTCTTTGTGCCAGCTGAACTTGATAAACTCATTAAAGTAAGCTGTGTGGTGATAAAGCCGTCTTTCTGGAATAGCTGAGTCAGGTCTCATAACAGAAGGACACATCCCTGTTTTGCTTTGGGTGGAGCTAACAGCTGCTGGCATGGTTGAAAGGGGAGTGAGGTGCATCTGGGACCTCAGTAATCATCTAAATTATAGAATCACAGAATGTCCTGAGTTGGAAGGGACCCACAAGGACCATCAAGCCCAGCTCCTGTCCCTGCACAGGACACCCCAAATTCACACCGTATCTCTGAGGGCCTTGGCCAAGTGCTTCTGGAATATTGCCAGGCTGGTGCTGTGATGCCTCCCTGGGGAGCCTGTTCCAGGGCTCCACCACCCTCGGGGGGAAGAGCCTTCTCCTAATGCCCAGCCTAACCCTCCCCTGGCACATCCTCCTGCCATTCAATGCTTCAGGGATTCAGAGAAGGCCTGGATTCTGCTACGAAGTGGCCATGGCCCTGGAGGAGGGAGTTATGCATCAAAGAGGCTCCCTCCACCCACCACTGATGAGGTGCTAAAGTTGTGTCCCCACCTGGGGCAGTGTGGACCAAGGTTATCAGTGGGGCTGTGGGGTCTGTGGCCTGAGGTCTTTGCTCAGGAGTCTGCAGTACCTTTCCATGATGCCTGTGTCCCTGGGAAGACACACCCGTGGTGAATATCCTCTTCCACTTTCCAGATGACAAGTCTGGTTTAGGCAACCTTGGGCTCAGGCCCAACTTCAGTTCAGCTCATAAACTCCCATCCAGCTGAGGAGAGATCCAGAATCATCAGGGAATGAAAAGGCAGCACTGAACTGTCTCCATCACCTCTGCACAGCCAGCAGATGAGCTGAACTGAGTGCCTTCTCTGTGGGCAAGAAAAACCACAGGACTAGGGACAATCCTTGTGCAAAGACAGGACTGTGAACAAACCATTGGGCTTTTGCCCTGAAAAGGAAACATGTATTGTTTAAAGTGGTGGTCGATCCAAGACTCAAGTAAGGTACTCTCGATGCAAACTTGATGTGAAAATTTAATGACACCAGACAGCACTTATGGTCCATGTAACATAAACAAAGAACCTCTGTCTGCCTTTGAAAAATAGCATCAAATTCTAGAGATAATATTCATAAATAAGCTTAATAGAAGCAAGCCTTTCCATATTTTGCTACTTCTGTTCTCATTCCGTACTCATTTCCTTAGTGAACACCAAGTCCTGGGGAGAGATGTTCTTGACCACATGCAGGTTGATAATCCTATCAAAGCCTTGGAGTCACTAAAAATCATAATCAGTTATTTGCAGATGACACAAACATTGGGAAAAAGGCAAAGGATAAAGGGGAAATTTACAAGAAAATGTAAAAAATATATACAAGATCAAAACTGAAAGGCACAATTACAAGATGAAGAAGATTATGGCAAGCAGCAGGGCAGAAAGACCTGGGAGGCTGCTGCTCAGATGATCTGATGGCATCTCAGAGTGCCTAAGTGGGGGAACTGTGAGCTTTGTTCTGTCTCCATTCAACAATGACTGTCTCCAGAATGAGGTACTCATTTTCAGTGTCTATCTAAAATAAAAAGCAAACTCGGAAACATTCAGGCAAGAGAACCAAGGATAATTAAGGTGTTGAAAATTTTGCTTTGTAGCACAAGTCGCCAGGTGCTCAGACTATATAGCTGTCAAATCTAGAGGAAAAGTGTCTTGGTCAGATTCTTAGACTACTTACTTCAGAAGATGATTTAGGAGAACGTGCAGTCTTAAAGACAAAAGTAGAATAAGATGGCTGAAGGTTGGACCTAGACAAACTGAGATGTAAAATAAAGGCGTGTAACAAGTCATTGGAACAGCTTGGAATGGGGTATATGGTTGAATTTCCATTGCTAGCAATTCTCCAAATCACCACAGTACATTTTTCTCCATTTCAAGCACGAATTAACTGCCAGAAGTCTGATGGCCTCTTACGCAAGAAGTCAGACAAGACGATCACCATGGTCTCCTCTGATCTTACAGCTTGTGACTAATGTATCATGTGTTTGTTCTCTCATTCTCTCTGGGGAGAAGGAGATGCAGTGGGCTGTTTTGTTTTGGAAGGATTATTGGGAGTTTGTAGTGTACTGTACTTATTTTAGAGAAGGGAGGTCAGAAAAAGTGTGTTGTGGTTGGAATGGAGAGCTGCAATGTTTGTAGGGGTTCTTTGTGAGGAGCTTGTCCCATCCTGGCCCCTGAGAAGCTCTGTATTTCATCCATCTTCTATTAGAAAGTGTTGCAGTGCCAGATGATTGAGATGTTCCCAGTCCTGGAGCTGTGGATGATCTTTTGCCAATGCCACTGAATCCTTAAGGGGCAGGATTATGACACTGAGCTGTAGGAAACTACTGTGCAGAGGAGAGGCGTTGCATGCTTCCATGTCTGATGCAAGGTGCTGTGGTGCTTCAGGCCCCATGGAAGGGTAACATGTTGCTGATTTGGAAGACCCATGTTGCTCCTCTGCTCATCTGCAGCCTTTCTTTCATAGAAAATGAGCTATGTATAGCCCAGCGATGCTTGCCGAGGGGATAGCATTGGCCCTCTGAACTGTGTCAAAGGTTCAAATATGAGTGTTAGGGCTTCTGAGTCACTTTTCAAATATTAAGATAGCTCATAATATCACTTGCAATCAGCCAAAGATAACTATCTCACTCTGATATATCCAAGCTGTGGCAAATCAAAATTATTTTTAAGGGAAAATGTATTTATCTGGGACAACAGCTTTTATTCTGATTAAAAAATGTCATTGCTTTACAGTGTTTAATGAAGCATGCAATATCAGCCTTGCTGTTAATTTCTTCTGCAAGAAAAAACCTATACTATTTATATACACACACTATATATACTATAAACTATACTTAATTAAGGAAACACTGAAAAAAGGGGGGGCGGGCAAAGTTCAGAGTTACACCCAATCTTTACTACAGTATTGAGCAGAACATTACCGTCACTCCCTACAACAGCACAACAGACCACTGAACTGAGGGGAGAGCTGTTATTTTACATGTAAAGAGGGACTATGGACCACATGCACAAAAGGGGTCAGGTGCCTCCATCCTCTGAAGCAATAGGGACTTGGGTTTCTAAAAGCCTTTTTAGGTCTGACCACAACTAACTGGTCCAAAATCACAGACAAAGGATGATAATCCCTGTTCATTCATCCCAGCCTGTAAACAATAACTACTGGACTATTTTGGTTAATAAGACCTCAGCTTTCTGTTATGGAAGATTTGTAATTTATCCAAACCAGAGAACAAGAGCTAAAAAGCCTGAATTTGAAGTAAGTTTGGATTCTTATTTTAGATTTGAGCTTATCCATTTCGGTGGCCAACCGTAAAAGTAGATAGGCAGTGAGCATCATCGGCAGCATCTGCAAATCAAGGCATAGGCTTTAATCTGCATGCTCTTCATGAAGAATCCAACCCTCACAGCTTTAATAAACAGCAGAAGTTATCCACAAGGACGAGCACTGGTTCACTATTGCTATAACAAAATCATCATTTGCCTCCAGGCACTATTCCTACATAAAATAAGACTTCCTCTGAAAATCTCACACCCTGTGTTAGTAAAGTATATAGAGGCTGAGAACACAGGCAGGGTAAAATTAATTGTTCAATAAGAGGTGTAGAAATCAGGACTAAAACCAAGATCTTTTGAGCTTGATCATTGTGAAACTGCACTAGGAAGAGGAAATCCTGTTCACAGAATCACAGTCTCCCAGACTGGTGGGGGTTGGAAGGGACCTCTGGAGCTCATCCCGTCCCACCCCCTGCTGGAGCAGGCACACCCAGAGCAGGGGCACAGGACCGCGTCCAGGCGGGGGGTGAATGTCTCCAGGGAAGGGACCCCACAGCCTCTCTGGGCAGCCTGTGCCCCTGCTCTGGCACCCGCACAGCAAAGGGGTTTCTCCTCCTGTTCAGGTGGAACTTCCCGTGTTCCAGCTTGTGCCCGTGGCCCCTTGGCCTGGCGTTGGGCACCTCTGAAAAGAGCCCGGCCCCATCCTCCTGACACCCACCCTTCAGATATTTATAGGCACCGATAAGACCCCCCTCAGGCTTCTCTTCTCCAGGCTGAACAAGCCCAGGTCTCTCAGCCTTTCCTCACGAGGGAGATGCTCCAGCCCCTGATCCCCTTGGCAGCTCTGCGCTGGCCTTGCTCCAGCAGTTCCCTGCCCTTCTTGACCTGGGGGGCCCAGAACTGGCCGCAGCCCTGCAGATGGGGCCTCACTGGGGCAGAGCAGAGGGGGAGGAGAACCTCCCTCGCCCTGCTGGCCACACACCTTTCCATGCACCCCAGGACACCGCTGGCCCCCTTGGCCCCAAGGGCCCGGTGCTGGCTCAGGATCACCTCGCTGCCCCCCAGCACCCCCAGGGCCTTCTCAGCAGAGCCGCTCTCCAGCAGGTCCCCCCCAGCCTGTGCTGGTGCGGGGGGTTGTTCCTCCCCAGGGGCAGGACCCTGCACTGGCTCTGGTTGAATTCCCCGAGGTTCCCCTGGGCCCAGCTCTCCAGCCTGGCCAGGACTCGCTGGATGGCAGCACAGCCTGCTGGTGCATCAGCCGCTCCTCCCAGCTTGGTGTCATCAGCGAACTTGCCGAGGTTACGCTCTGTCCCATCATCTAGGTCACTGAAGAATATGTTGACCAGGCCTGGACCCAGCACAGACCCCTGAGGAACACCACCAGTGACAGGCCTCCAGCCAGACTCTGCCCCATTGATCACAACCCTCTCAGTTCTGTTGTTGAGCCAGTTCTGTGTCCACCTCACTGTCCACTCACCCAACCCACACTGCCTTAGCTTGCCTGTGAGGATGCTATGGGAGACAGTGTCAAATGCCTTACTGAAGTCGAGATAGACAACATCCACTGCTCTCCCTTCATCGACCCAGGCAGTCACGCCATCGTAGAAGGCCATCAGGTTGGTCAGGCATGATCTTCCCTTGGTGAATCCATGTTGAGTGTTTTTGATAACCTTGTCCTCTACCAGCCTGGAGATGACCTCCAGGATGAACTGCTCCATCAGCTTTCCAGGGATGGAGGCGAGGCTGACTGGCCTAGAGTTCCCCAGGTCCTCCTTCTTGCCCTTTTTGAAGATTGGAGTGACATTTGCTGTCCTCCAGTCCTTGGGCACCTCTGCTGTCCTCCATGACCTTTCAAAGATGATGGAGGGTGGCTCAGCAAGAACATCTGCCAGCTCCCTCAGCACTTGTGGGTGCCTCCCATTGGGGCCCATGGATCTGCGAGGATCCAGTTTGCATAGGTGATCTCTGACCCAGTCCTCCTCAACCGATGGTAAGTCTTCCTTTCTTCAGATTATTCTTCTCTGGGGGCTGAGATGCCTGAGGGCCAGCCTTAGCAGTGAAGTCCGAGACAAAGAAGACAGTCAGTAACTCCGCCTTCTCTGCATCCTGCATCACCAGGGCCCCTTCCTTGTTCAGCAATGGGCCCACTGTATCTCCAGTCTCCTTTTTACTGCTGCTGTATTTAAAGAAGCCCTTCTTGTTATCTTTGACATCCCTTGCCAGATTTAATTCCAAGTGGGCCTTGGCCTTCCTCACTGCATCTCTGCATACCCTGACAACATTCCTATATTCTCCCAGGTGGCCAGTCCCTTTTTCCACATACTGTGAACCTCCTTCTTCCATTTGAGTTTTTCTAAAAGCTCTTTGCTTGAGTTCCCCTCAATTCAATGACAAAGTACTGACCTCTTCCGGGAGGTTACATACTTTGATGGACTCATTCTTGACAGGTACTTTTACCCTCCTCACCAGAACCCTTCAGCTCTCGAAGCAAGGTTTTTTTCAAAGGATGGTCAATGAAAATTGCGGGTTCCCACTTTTATCTGGCAATTTGTTAAGATGTTGGTTTTGGGCTGAACCCTACGGGATCTCCGCTATGTCCCAATCCTGCTGCAGCCAACAGCAGTCAGGGTGCTGAGCTCTATTTTGTGAGGTTTTGAGGGTGCTTAGACATTCACTGCAATTTTTGCAGCTTTGAGGAAGGATGTCAGGTCAGAGAATGGATCCTGGCAAGCTTGAGTGTAAATCTAAACCAAGAGACCAGATCCAAGCTCAGAGCATCACATGCTCTTGTGCAGTTCAGACCAAGGTAAGTCCTTCCCAAGACCCATAAAAAGCACCTTGGAGCGATATTTGTTTTTAAATCCCATGTCGTTTGCAATGCTCTTTTACAGAAATGATACGAGATTGATCCTGACACGGACTGGTGTGCACTTCCTGATGGTGCCAAGAACTGCTGAGTGTATTTCGTTTCCTTTCTCCCAGCGCACTCCAGTGTTTCTCACGAACGAGCTGTTGTAATTCACGTGACTCAGGTTTATTCAGCATGCTGTCAGACCTGGCGTGCTGTCAGACTTGTTTATTGGTTTTATGTCCTTCCCGGCCTTTTATAGGAAATCACAGAAAGCTGCTATTTCACCATGTACACCTCTCATATCAACAAACCACTGAGTAACACAGTCCTCCTTCCTCTGCATGATAGCCTGTCTTATAAAAATCCACATGGCTTACTCTCATTTCTGAAGCTAGCTGGCTTTACCCACACAGATGAAGTAAACCCAGACAAGCTGACGCAGTTTTGTAACGTGTCCTGCAGTCAGATTTGCTAGTTTGCATGCCATTTCTCAATTTTGGGACTGCAGAGAGGCAACAAAAGAGTTATTTATAAAGAAAAAGTTCTTAAAATGTTTCTTTTAGATTTTCCTGCTAGTAAGGGATCATGGTGTTTGGGGCAACTGCTTTTGAGCAACGTCAGTAATCACGTTGGCTGTGCAAATCTTTTGAGTGTTGCTCCTTCTCGAAAAAGACAGTGCTGAGATAAAGTAAAGATTTATTCTTCAAGGGGCTTACAGGACCTTTCCCCAACCTCACAGCGAGATTTGAGAAGCTCCCCCAGCTAAAATGGAAACACACTCCTTATCCCCTGCATGACCCCTCCTATCACTTGCAGGAATGACCTTTGAAAAGTGGGTTTGAAGAAGGGTGGCTCAGAGATTTGGCAGCGCATCTCCAGGTTGTTCAGCCTGGGGAAGAGAAGGCTGCGGGGAGACCTTATTGCAGTCTCCCAGTGCTTAAAGGGGGGCTGTGGGAAGGGTGGGGGCGACCTCTTTAGCAAGGCCTGTTGTGACAGGCCAAGGGGGGATGGTTTTAAACTAAAGGAGGGGAAATTTAGACTGGATATAAGGAAAAAATTTTTACAATGAGGGTGGCGAAGCACTGACCCAGATTACCCAGAGAGGTGGTCGATGCCCCATACCTGGACACGTTCCAGGTGAGGCTGGACGGGGCTCTGAGTGACCTGATCAAGTTGAAGCTGTCCTTGCTCACTGCAGGGGGTTGGACTAGGTGATCTTTAAGATCCCTCCCAACCCAAACCATTCTATGATTCTATGATCTCTGCTGACCTTTACCAAAACGCTGCTCTCTGCTCACCTGCCATCACTGTGCACATTCTTGCTCTCAGTCCACCTTGCCTGTGCAGCAAAATGCTCATGCTTAAATCTCTCCTCCACTGCTTGCACCAAAGCAGAGTTGTGCTCTTGCACATGAGGAACGTGCACGAGCCAAGTACCAGAGCTTAGCTGACAAGCCCTAACTCCTTAACCACCCACTTGATTATATATAACTGTTTACCTAAGGGCTTTCTTTACTTTTCGACCCCCTGTGCTGATAGTATTTATACACATATTTAACTTTATGTACACAAATGTCTAATGTCAATTAGCCCACTCTGATAAATGAAGCGTAGCATGTACGTAAATGTTTGCAAGAAAGAAGCTTTGATCCTGTTTATATCTTTCATATCTCTAAAGGAACATAATCTATGGTCTGTAAATCCAGTCTCTATGAAAAACTCATCTTGTCACGTCATTTTGCTATTGGCCAACAATATTACAGCTGCTGTGGGACATGAGCACTGCTGGAGGACGCTGTCTGAGGGCTTGATCCAGCCAACCCTACGTGAAGTTCCTTCCACAACCTTTAAATGTGGATGAAAAATATCCATAGTGAGGGAGAAATGTCCAGAGTTCAGATACTGGGGAAAACTTTTGCCATGTTCAGATCAAAACCCTTGTCCTTACTGATGCCAGGATTTTACCACTGGGATTTGGCTTTGAGCTTGTTAGAAAGAAATATGCCAAGTTGCCAACTTCTAGTATATACTAAAGTTAACATGGCATCAGGCTTAGAAATGAGGTTGAATAGGGGCTATATTTTTGTTGAATTACATTGACGTGTAGGGTGCTGTCTCCAGAAGTGGCTGAGATTTTTAACCCAAGAGGTACCATCTACCTGAAACTGTGAGAATGGTCACTCATTTTCTGAAGAGCCTTATCTATCTCATCCCTTCTCCTGTTGGAGAGGCCCATTTAGTGTAACTCTGCGGAGGACAGAGAGAGAAGAGAATCTCTGTATTAATCCCAGATTTGGCATTTTGATGAATGGGTGGTCAGGGTTTAACTTCTTTTCCATACACAAAGGAAGAAATCTTTGCCTTCTCTGAAGACTAATTGCATTAATTGCTTTGACTATTATGTGCTGCACTCGTTTATCCTTTCAACCTCATTGTAACAGTATGGTAGTAGGCGATCTTCAGGGGTTTTTTTGGTTTTTTTTTTTTTTTTTGTAATTTATGCTACCTTGAAATGCAAATACATTTGCTTTCATCCTACTAGTTGATTAACTCCTGCTTGTTCAAAGCCAGACCGTAACTATTCTCACCATTATAATTTCTCATTTGGGTGGAGGATGTACATGGAATTTGGCTCATGATGCAGTTTAAAGAAGCCCACAGTGATTTATAGCCACATAAGATTCTGGAGAATGTGCAATTTTCAGCTCTACATTATCACCCTATCCTCAAACCTTCCGCCTACTCAGTGCTCATCATCTTCTTGCTGAAACATCTGGTCTTTAGACAACCAGAAAGTGTACTGAATTATAAACTGTGAGGAAGCTCTTCAACCTCACACATTATCACTCAACAGCAGATATCAGAGACTCTTTACTTCTAATAAACATCGTATGCATTGCAATGGCTTTGGAGATCTTTCTCCTTCACTAGTAAGTAGGAGACACCCAGCTGCACTATCAAAACTGCAAATATTTGAAACTAAATTGCACAAGATGTGCTTTCTATTTGAACCATATTGGTAGGATTTTCCAGATTAAATATAGATGCATGTGATGTAGATGTTTGTGCCTCAGCTCCCTTTTTTGCCAATGGAGAGAAAGAGGCACGGATAAAGAGTGATTTTAGAAGAGCCTGATCCAGCAACTGATCCTGCTTCTGTACAGTGTTATAGAGATGCAGGTTGGGAAGGTCCTGAAGAGGTCACCTGTATCCCCACTCAGTCTCCTAGGGTGGATCAAGCACTTCTGGATCTTCCTTAGCAAGTGTTTGTCTGAGCTGTTTCTAATAAAAGGGAAGGACCAGGTACAGTGTTCACTTCAGTAGAAAAGATGCGCATGGACAGCTTAATCCTACACTAGTCAATGGAACATTAACGGTTGGATCTGACAATTTATTTCAGCTTCTGAAGAGTTACGTACATGCTTTAAGTTACTCTTCTACTATTGGCCATGGAGAGAGAAAAGAATCTCTGAAGAACATCCTTCTTGCCCCAAAATATGTGACATCACCTCTTGGTGATTTGACTCCGCTGGAGGTGCCTCTGTCTCTCTGTTGGCTGCAGACCAACACCTCAAATTATCTGCCCAGCTTTAAGTGTGATGGATTGGGATGGGATGAATCTGACAATCATCGGGCCAGAACTTAGAGCACAGATCTGAAAACATAATTTCATGAGATGACCTTGAAGGTGTTCATATTCCAGACCAAACTGGTGCTGGGTGGGGGCAAGGAAAAAAAAAAAGAAAAGAAAAAGAAAAGAAAAAAAAGAAGATAAAGCAGTCTTTACCAAAATGAAGACTTAATAGGCCTTTAAAACATGTTTCAGAAAAATGTGAGCCCACAAGCTCAGGTGGAAGAGACTAGCTATATATAACAAAAGTATCTGTCAGTGGCAAACTGACCTCTTTAAACGCATAATTTCATTCAAAAAGGACATGAAAATTATTGCAAAGCTGAAACCAGATGGGAAGAGCTAAATGACCAGAAGACCAACAGTCTTCTCTCCCACCTGCTGTTATTATCCTTCCATCAGGGCCAGATGGATAAAGTACATCTCAAAAATTCAGCAGTCTACTCTGATGGCAATAAGAAGAGAGTTTCTGTCACTTGCAGTTGACACCAGGATATTTTCTAGATGCTGAAGATTGTAACTGCTGCTGCTGCCATAAAACCTCTAACAGGCATTTAAAGGGACTACTTGAGTAAGCTGAATTCTCTACATTTGAAAAGCATTTTTGAGTTCCGGTAAAAAAAATGAAAGAAAAACCCAACAAAAAACAATTTTCAACACACTGAAGTGAAAGGTAATTCCTAGAAATTGTTGTACTTCTTTTCTCATCCCCAGTGCTGTGAATAGCCCGTTCTGATTCTTTCAGAGGTGCCAGGTCAAACCATGTGTCTTTTTCACAGGATTTTTCAGTAATAGAGGTGCATATACAGCCAAAAACCTCAAAGTCATGTCAGTGACTTTGCAAAGCGCATAAGAAAGTGGAAAAGTAAACACTGTGGAAAGGAATAAGAGGACAACCATTATATAAATAAGGGAATTACTTAAGTGTCTAAGACAGGATTTCAGATGACTGTTAATCGTTAGATTATTATGCAATTTCTATATATCATTAACTGTATCCCTTTGTAATCTGCATATTTTTCTAATATAAGATTCCTTTGATGATAGTCCATTTTATTACGCTTGGTGATGTTTCTAATTACCAGTGTCAGTGGATCGTTACTTTTGCTGTTATTGCACTCATTAATGATCTGTCAATTTTTTTCCTTTTTGATGTTTTTCCCAGATCAACACATCACGAAACAGGCAACACTTTGCTCTAACAGGAAGTATAATATTGAGAATCAAACTAGTTTTCCCAATACCTTTTTTTCTGATGCTTTCCCATTTTCTGTCGAAGCCCAAACACATGTTTATAATCTTGCTTGGTGTCAGAACGCCATCTACATGTTCTGGAAACTCTGAGACCTAAACTGCACATTTTCCAATAGCAGTGATGCGATGATTTACACTGGATCCTTTTAAGACTGCCTCTTAGTGCTTTTGATGTGCTCAGCCAGTGGTACTTAAGCTTTATCTGGACTTAAGTGGGTCGCAGACCTCCTTCCAATCTCAAGTAATGCTCTAGAATTAAACATAATATTTCAAGTGTAAAACGGCACATCTTGAGACTGGAATTCAAAAGCTAGATAATGTAATAAATCTGAAGTCATTCAGAAAAATACTGAAGACATACCTGCTAGAAGTCAAAACTGGGAACAACCATTTCTAAACACAGTCAATAGGCCAAATACAGGGAAGAGATTATAAGGAAAAGTAAGTGGGTATTCTACGTTATTTATAGGAAAACAAATGCCAGATACAATGTTTTGCATAACTCCTTTAAAGAAGAAGCACAAACCAAGTTTGGAAGTGCAGATCCACTCTCAGTTCAGTCTTTGAAATACAGATCAAAGTTGTCCGCGCCACAGCGGCGTCAGTCAGCTCTGCTCTGTTTCTGCTTCTTGAGGGCATCTGCTTTGTATTTCGTCAGGACTACTGCGAAATTGCTTTCAGCTATAAATTTACGGTGACTTTTCAGAAAATGAAAGACATAAGTGACAGCTTACTAGCGAATGAACAGTTCATGGGCCCAGCTAAGGCTGCATGTGCTACTCTGAAGGGTGACTGCCTCTGTCTAGAATAGAGCTGGTAGAGCTATGGTTGGTGAAGGTTAAACCCATCATACCTACTGCTAGTTCAGTTACCGAAAAAGACACTAAACAGATAGGTTGGATCAACTTGAAATTATATTTTCAAGCCATTTTCTGTGGGGGTGGTTGAATAAAACAGTTGGGTTGACCTATACAGTTTGATGTATTTGGGCCAAAAAGCAGCAGAAACCAAGTCCAGGTTTATGTGCCATTCATTAAATGGAAGATGGGGAACAGCTCAATGTCAATCCCAGGAGAAAAAAAATCCCTGGAATAGAAATCAAAGATTCAAATCCTTTCAAGCCTCTTCTTATGAAGGGAGCCCCACTCCAAAGTTTTGGGGGTGTCCTCCGTGGTATGTGCCATTCACTGTGCTGAGCTGGATGGAGGACGCAGGCAGCATCACAGCCTCTTCCCCGTTGGATAACCGTGGTTAAGAGGTTCATAGGTGAGGTGGCTCTGGAATGCAAGTACATCTCCAAGATTTGCCTTAATTTTTTAAAATAGTATTTGGGACAGGGAAGCCTCCTTCTTCTTCAGAAAGCCTCCTTCAGAGAGCTCTCCTTCAGGAGCTTCCTCCTCCTTTTCCTTCTTTCCAGAGTGCCTAGTAGCACAGCAGTCTGGGTTCATGCTCAGAGGTGGGAGAGGGGCATTGAGATGCTGTGTCTGCCTTCCTGTGCCCTCTGTCGGCATGGGCTCTGGACCCCTGCACCAGGCTGCCCCATGGTAGCCCAGGTGCAGCCATGATTTCAGGTCAGCCTGATATGGTTTTTTTAGAAAAAAGAAGTAAGGTCTCCTCAGCCTTGTTAGAACCATGTGCCTGTGCAGTGAGGTCAGCAAGGGTCTGTGATCAAAGCTGCACTCCACTTCCTCTTGTCCCAGCTGAGTCAGAAAATGCACAGTGACCCTTCCCTTGATTTTGCTGAATGAGATAAGATGGAGCCACGTATGTGGTTCTGGGATCTTTGGGTAAATCAGCAGGCCTGATGACTGAGGCTGTTATTTCTCCTAATTTCCATGGTAACCTCTCACAAACGGATGATATTTTCCCCATAGGCAAGATGTTTAGTGAAGGCCATGTGCAACTCATTTGTATATGATGTTGTGTTCAAAAACTTTCTATACAATAATGACAGTTGTCCCACTGAAAACTACCTTCTGCAGCTGGAGCTCAGGCTGATAATCTGAGGCTCAGGCTGATAATTCCTCCCAAGGGCAGGTGGAGGGGCAGGGCTTATCTCTTCTCTCTGGTGACCAACACAAGGACCCGAGGGAATGGCAGGGAGATGTGCCAGGGGAGGGTTAGGCTGGGCATTAGGAGAAGGCTCTTTCCCCAGAGGGTGGTGGAGCCCTGGAACAGGCTCCCCAGGGAGGCATCACGGCACCAGCCTGGCGATATTCCAGAAGCCCTTGACAAGGCCCTCAGAGACATGGTGTGAGTTTGGGGTGTCCTGTGCAGGGACAGGAGCTGGGCTTGATGGTCCTTGTGGGTCCCTTCCAGCTCAGGACATTCTGTGATTCTACGATCTTTTGAAACTGGATTTTTCTATCTCAGGAGGAATGGGTTAAAATAGCTGTCTGTATTCCCTGTTCCCCATAACAGCTTGTCATATATTTTCATGCCATAGGAGCATGAGTGGCTTAAGAGATCTTAAGTAAATACAGTGTACGTACAAGCACTGTTTTTTTTTTCCCTTCTGCATGAACAGTGTCCTATTGTCTGTTTTTAATTTTTAGTTCCCCTCATGCTCCTTTAGCTTCCTTAACGGGTTCTCAAATTTCCTGTCTGACTTGGCAGTGGTGCCCTAGCTGGAGTCTTGCTGCCCTCTGTTTGGATATGCAACCAAAACCCCAAGGGGCCTTTTTTTGGTTATGCCATTGATTAACCTTATTGTGAAGAGCAACCTCTCCAACATGCACAACCTTTCATACTTGGGATGTCGTGTAACTGTTATTTATATGTGTTGGTTAGTCTTTAGGGTATTTATTTATCTGATTTTAATTCTAGGTTGTTGTTTATTTCTACTGGGCTGGCTAAAGCTGCCAGTTTTCAGAAATCGAAGCTCTACAAACAGTACAAGCAATGCAAACAATACAGGGATACGAGCAAGTGACTGTGAGTCATGGCTTCTACATTCAATTTCCACCTACACTCCTACACTTATTTAACTCCTCCAAGGCTCAGTTTCAATATTTTACAACCGTCCAGTAATTACATAGGAGTGCAGTGTTTTGGACAACCTTAGATGAAAGAGGCTTAGCTATTAAAACACTGATAATTAATTTAAATGCTGTAAATCAATGAATAATAATGATTAATTGGCTGTGATTTCCATTATTACCTAGTGATGACAGCTACTTGTTCTCCTCCAGACCTCTGCCCTCTGGGCAATACAATCATGTGAACTGTGATTCAAGCCAGAATTTATGGGAAAACTGAACAACAGAGATCCCTCTTGCTCTGCAACAAGCCACCTGAACGGGGAGTGAGGATGCAGCCAGGAGGAAGGTGGTGTGTTTTGCCTTGCAATCACTGTTGATAATTGGATAGGGGAAAAACAGAGACCACAGAAAAAACAATGAAAACCACCATCCTGCTCCCTCCATCTGCATGCACCCCAGACTGGTCAGATTGTTCCTGCACTACTTGGCACTTCGCAAGTGGAGGCCCGAAGACCTGAAAGTACCCCAAGAAAAGAGTGTCTGCTACCTTGCATGACCTCTGCCCACACCCCAGCTGATTTCTCATGCCCCTTTGGCTATTTTCCAAGCCTCACCAATAACGACAATCCTCCCACTGTGAGAAAAATGTAACATTTGGCTTGTTAAATTGACTATCGCTTCTGCAGCTGATAATCAGGGAACTGCTTATCTGTTAAACAGCCCCAGTCAGGAGCGGGCAGCCAGAGTCTGCATGAGTAACATTGCTGAATCAGCCAAAAAAACCTCCCCTGGGCTGCTGAATAGCCTTTCTGCATCCCTCCCAGCCTATGTCCCCTCTCCAGGACACAGTGAGCAAAGGGCTGTGGTCTGCTTCCAGGGAGCACTTGAGCATCAACCCTCTCCCATCTACTTCTTTGCTTTGATGGAGTGTAACTGTAATATTGCAGAGGCAATGAAAAGCCTGGCAAGATCCGGGTCACTCTTCCTCACTGGGAAGGAATGGACCACACCCAATGCAGTCCTTAGGCGGGACACCCACTGATTATGTGAATTGACTGCAAAACAGGCTCCATCATTACTTGCTCCTTCACCCACAGGCACCAAACCTAATTCTTCACCAAAGCATTGCTATCCTGCAAAAGCTACAGCTTTCTCCAGGGCCCTAAAGGGAAATGGGGCTGCCTGTGGTGACTAATCATGCATGTTATACAGCAAAGACTCATCCCTCACGTCCCAGCTACCCATTGGAACATCCTGGGAACATGACATGGGCCAAAGCCAAAGATTAACGCAGACACGCAGAGTGAGATGCACCTCTCTTCAGCTTGCTACAGGTTCCCTGTGAGCACAAGGCATGGCCAGAACATGATTCAAACTACCGTGGCTGAATAGGTGCCTATCCCTCCCCACAGGTAGTGCAGGGCGAGTAACCTGGGCTTAGATCTCCTGGGTTTGTGATGTTAGCTGCAATCTTTGGACTGTCCCCCAAATCAGACATGGCGAGCCATACCAGCACGCTGTGCTGCCCCTTCCTGGGCTTTCTTCATGTTGGATAAAAGCAGCACTAAACATCAGAGCAATCTATCTGGCTACTAAGTCATTGCTGCCAGCCCATGTGGACCGAGGGATTGGCTGGTTCCAGTTTTATTAGGCATTTTCCTAATTTAATAGTGGGGAGGACTGTAGGAGAGCTACATCACCTATTGGCTCTTCAGACGTTGACTTTACTTTGGGCTTGTCAACAGAGAGGGACACCGGTAGGGTATGAGACAACCCTGTCTGAGGACTGTGTGCCCATGAAAGCTCCTTGGTGGAAGCTATGAGCTCAGGCACATGAAGCCATGCACATCCCAGCCGCTGGTGGCCAACAGGCTCAGCGCTTGGAGGGAGCAAATACATATCTGTGTGCATCCGTCCATGGAGACGTACACCTGGGGAGGTCAAACAGAAAGATGGGGCTGATGGGGAGCGTTGTCCAATGCCTTTCCCCATATTTATTTTCCATGGCACAGGGCTTGTCTGCAGCAACCTTCCTCAGGAGGCTGTTTCCTTAATGGAGGAATGTACTCGTAGACTGATATAGGGTTGAGCTAAAAAGATGTTATTTGTGACACATGTTACTGCATGAAAGGAAAACAGTGGCACTGAGTAGCCTGTGTCTGGGGAAAATATGATTTATTCCCTACTGCAAGTTTGCTGCCAAGTCCCCTGGGGTTGTTTTCACTGCTCCATCCCTCGCTCCTTCCCTCCGTTGCAATGAGGAGCTGCTCTTAAATGTTATCCAGGTATTGTTAAACCAGAGAAAGGTGCTCTTTCTCACAGCTTACTAGGGTCCAGCTACTTTTTGGGAGCCACACGTGGGGTTTCTCAACTGGGGGGAGGGAGGAGGGCAGCCGTCCAGCAGCAGAACAATACAGGGAAGCCCCATTCATCCCAGCTTTGGCCAAGGAGCAGGTTGATCTGGTTACTAAACTGGAATCCTCAAGTTTAACTCCTCCCCCAGGGGATCTGGAGAGATGGGGACTGGCCATAGCAAGGAAATTCAGCAAAGATGCCTTGGGGTTAGTGCAGAGCCCCTGCCTTGGCCACGTTTTTGTTCTTGGTTAATGCAAGATGCATTTTATTACAAAAGTGGGGTGTGAGCTACCAGCACACACTGCAGGGTGAGAGCTATGTGCAAGCAGATATTTACTGGGTAAGGATACTCCAAATAGAGTCACTCTGCATAGATTCTCTGTGTGCTTGGAAGGATTTATGCAGGTCCTCCCCATCTGTGGAAGGAGCCAGGTTGTGCTTCTCTCCACTTTTTGATTGTGTTGGACTGGAAGCACCTAGCACAGGGCAGTCCTGATGCCTGCAGGATTCTTGGTGTGACTGTAATGTGGACAAGTGCTCCCCTGAGAAATGCAGCAAAATTGTTCTTTTTTCTCATCCTAGGTCCCAAGAGGGCATTGATTTCTAAATGAATTTTATTTAGGTTCAGATTTTAAAAAAAATCTGGCTTAAAAGGAACTTTCCAGGTTCATAAGGTATCAGTTGCTGCTTTGAGGTCTTCTGTGTGTGCTATGGGTAACACATTCCACAAACTGATGGATGAAACAAATACTTTTATCTGTGCTTGGTGATCCAGACCTGTACATGGTGAAAATCAACAGATACAGGAAAATAAAATAAAAAAAAAAATTTCTCCCGTGAAAAACTGACCTTCTACCTTTTCAGTTGGACTATGGGGGGGGGGGTTTATGCCTATACTATGAACAGTCAAGACTAGACACCATTTCCCCTTGGTCTGCATCCTGTTTTTAAGAACAATAGCTGCATTTTTGACACAGTGCCAGCCCATAATTCATGCTTGCCTGCATCCTTTAGAGCACAGACTTGGCTGATATTATAATATTTTGGTGCATTAAAATGACTGTTCCAATTAGAGCAGATTTTTTCCTAATAAGTAATATTGTTTCTAAAAAATTAAATGTTTTAGGAATAATAAACAAGGACCAGAAGCCTCAGCTCTTGATGAAATATGGGTGCATAAATTCCCTTGACCTAATCTCCACTCCTCTCAAACATAATATAGTTCAAAAGTTCAGCTTAGGATCAAACTTTGTTGGGTTTATGTCCTGTTCGGGGCAGACAGCTTGCAACAGAGGAGAGGAATCCAGTGAAGAACAGAGGGAGAAGGCGGCGGTGGTCAAGATGGAGTAAACAAGACAGCTGGGGATGAAAAAGCAAGAAGTGCATTAGAAGAATGAATACTCCGTACAAAGCTTCACTTTTGAAGGTGTCACTGGCTTTCACCCAGGTTGTCCTCTGAGCACATTGCATCAAACCTGTTGAGCATCACCTGATGTCATTGCCAGTCCCATAGGTGTTGTTGGTACCATTGTAGAGCAAAAAGTGGGTGCCAAGTGCAGCACTATCATCACCAGTGCAAATGAAACTATCTCACCTAAGGGCTGCTCCCAAGCAGGAGCTTGGATATGCTGGCTCAGTTGTCCTTGGAGAAACAAGCATATTTTTCATTTGCCAAACAAGAAGGGTTCAGGCACTCAGGCTGGTCTGAAAACCCTCCAGGATAATTAAAGTTGTCTCAGAAGTCCTGAATAATTCACATTCCAACATCTGTAAGTCCAAACTGATGGGAAAGCATCCGCTCCCTTCCCCATGCATAAAAGCTCTTCCAGGAGGCAGCCTCTGCTGGGTCCCCCGGGTTCAGGATTGATCCCAACATGCATTTACATCTACACCACCACTGAGACTGTAAAAATCTACCCAACATTTGACTTACATTTTCTATGTGTTTCTTCCTTCTTCCCTGCTGATTCAGAATGTTTAAAACATCCCTTACTGTTTATATGCTTTAATTCTCCCCCTTCCACTGTGAACCAATTCTCATAACCTTTCTGCAAAGGTCCCATTTTTCACACCTTTCCCAGTTGCTGCTGCATCCCCTCTGAACTCTCTCACAGTGTTTGGCTGGAAAACTTTGCCAGGTTTTGTAATCTCCTTTTTGAGAGAAAGTACCAGGGATCTTAAGGAGCACATTTGGGACCTCTGCAAAGCAAGACAGCAGAAGGGGGATAGGAGCAGCTGCCGTGGAATTGAGTCTCATGACCTAATAAATTATCCCTAGTCAGGATGTAAATGATACTGGACATAGACTTAGCCTGTCCCATTTGTCGAGTAAAACATGAAGATGGTTTAAACTACTTCACAAACAGGGAGAGTTATAAAGAGTTGTTAAGGCTTGGCTGGTGAACAGATTGTAACTGGACCTCTTTCCCTTGTGGCTGAGACATCTTCAAAAACAGCACTGACTTAATGAGAAAAATGATTGCTGTACCTTCCCAAAGCAGATAGTTTGTTGTGTCTTTATTTCGGTTTTAGGGCGGTATCTGAAAGAGTGCAGTGGAAAAGCAAGGGAGTTTGGGATGTTTGTATGCAAAACTTAGCTATGCCTTAGCTATGTATTTTAGGCCTTTATTTATTATTATTATTATTATTATTATTATTATTATTATTATTATTATTATTATTATTATTATTATTATTGGAGGAAGAAAGTTAGGGAGATCTACTCATCCTATTTGATCCAAATAAAGCAAGATTTTTCTTTGAGATAAGACTTTATTCCCATAACAACTCTTACACAAGACCAAAATCTCAACAGGCAAGTTGTGAAATAAGACGTGGTAAGAAAAGAAACCCAACATTTGGGCCATTGCTGCACAGACCGCAGTAAGTGGTTTGTTCAACCGTGCAGCACTCAGGTACTCTGATAGGAGACATCTGAGAATACTTTGTGTGGGAGATCCTAGAGGTCTACTGAAGAGCTGTAGGAAGTGCATGATGCAAACGGAATGAGGTGACACATTCCATAGTGCACAAATATGTGAAGTCATTGCATTTCTACTGCATTTACTTGAAAGCTTCCTCGTGAGCAGTCCAAGGAAGCAGGAGGTTGGAAAAGCAATTACACCATGGGAGAAGAAGAAAAACAGATAACATGACATTGGACATGCACAGGCAGAGAGTTGTGCAAAACCTAGTTGAAAGCTGGTCTTGATTTTTGGGTTTGATTACTGTTTAAGTGGGCAAACTGACATTAGACTTCAGAGACCAGCTCTAATGTATCAATGAGTTAAAGGAAAGGACTCAGAGCACCTGGTTTTCAAACCAATTCTGACTTGTTATCCAACAGTGAGTTTGACTGGATGCCACAAACTGGTGTTCAGTTGCCTTTCAGATACCCTGGCCTCCAGCTGGCACTCAAGAATAGCTAGGTTTCCTTTCTATCTTGTGTCATACCTGCAAACTCTGTACTAATGTAGCCCAAATCCCAGGAACATCCCAAATGGCACTAGTTTCTTGCCATAGACTGAATTAACTACCTATGTTCATGTACTTGAATCAAGTCTTCAGCTCTGGGTTAATATTAAGCTCTCTTTGGCTTGTGTCAGCCCTGGTGTGGCCAGCAGGAGCCGGGCAGGGATGGGGCCCCTGTGCTCGGCCCTGGGGAGGCCCCACCTCGAATGCTGGGCTCAGGTTTGGGCCCCTCGGGACAAGAAGGGCCTGGAGGGGCTGGAGCGTGTCCAGAGAAGGGCAGCGGGGCTGGGGCAGGGTCTGGAGCACAAGTGTGCTGGGGGGCGGCTGGGGGAGCTGGGGGGGTTTAGCCTGGAGAAGGGGAGGCTGAGGGGAGCCCTTCTCGCTCTCTGCAGCTGCCTGAGAGGGGCTGGAGTGAGGGGGGGGGGGGGTCTCTGCTCCCAAGTCACCAGTGACAGGGCGAGAGGGAACGGCCTCAAGCTGCGTCAGGGGAGGTTTAGGTTGGGTGTGAGGGAAAATGCCTTCCCTGCCAGAGCGGTCAGGCCCTGGCACAGGCTGCCCAGAGAGGTGGGGGAGTCACCGTCCCTGGGGGTATTTAAAAGACATGTAGATGTGGTGCTTGGGGCTAGTGGTGGACCTGGCAGTGTTAGGTTTATGGTTGGTCTCGATGATCTTAAGCATGTTTTCCAACCTGAATGATTCTATGATTCTAAGATAACTAAAATATAAGTGTCTAAATGTAGAGGTCACATTGTGCGCTGGTGGTCAATGGTCCTTTTGCAGTTAGTGGACATCTCGTCAACACAGCTGATGGAGTCTGAAGAGAGGTTTAGCTCACTATGCGGCAGGACTGTGGGTCTCCCAGAAGACCTGAGTCACAGCCTTCAGCCCATGTAGATGTAAATGTCCTAGGGGAATTTAGATATCTGTCAGGGGACTCAGATGTCATAACCCTTCATGAAAGCACCTGCATTTTAACCCCCCCTCTGTGACTTAAATGCCTTAGTCTGGGCTATCGAGGGAGAAAGCATTGACTACTGGTGGTTCACATCCCTAGACCTTCCTCATGAAACACAGTGACTAGAAGATGTGGTGGCTTTTCTCTCTCTTCTCTCTTATAGCATAGCGTTTAGAGCACCATGTATACTATGGCACACAGTAGCTCAGTTTTCTCCTCTGCAGGAAGGGGGTTGCTTTAATCAGTACATCAAGCAATATGGGAGCATGGTACTTCCCAAGTGTCTCATCCAGTATCTTCCCCTCTGCCTTCTGCAGGCCCAGTGGCCAATTTGTTGTTTTGAGGGCACAGGTCCCTCCTTCAGGGATTACTTAACTGCTCTTTAAGGGGTACAACATTCTATAAATTGAGACACAATTGAAGATAAATGGATAGGGTCCACCTAGCACTCCCCTTGGACTCCCCTAGACTTCCCATCTAGGTAGGGAAGAGAATTGAACTGGCAGTCTAGGCATGGAGTTATCGTGGCAGCTCTGTTTCCAGCTACACTTTGTACAGAGCTTTATCTAGCCGCGATGCTTCAGCAATATCTACCCACTTAGGAGACTTGGCAGATGAATGCTCAAAGTGAGAGCCCTGTTGGGGCTTACACAGATATGAATGGTTCTGTGCTGTCTGCAGCATTTCTGAATATGCCAAGGAACAGACTGCTAAATGCACAGGGAATTTCAACATTAGACATAGTCCTCTACAGACTTTAGGCACCAGATGGAAGGATCAGCGGCAGAGCAAGGACTGCAGAGATTTAGATTTTGAATTTAAATACCTAGAGTGGCAATTAAAGCACCCAAATCCTCTTCTGGCCCATCACCTCACTGGGCATCGTTCTTCCCAAACAGGAAAGGCGCTCTATTTAGGGGTGATCGGTCCAGTTCAGCAATGCAATAACTCGCCTGACATCTGTAGCGAAACACAAGGGACAGATTAGAGGAAACATACGGTCTTGAATCACATATGTAAGGCAGGGAACATATGCTAAGGTCTATTACAAAGAGTTTTTTCCAAGAGTAAGCAACCATTTATGAAGCTGAGGTTTTGAAACCCTTCAGTCTACAACTCTTGCCAGAATATTTTGTTACAACATTTTAAAGTGAAAGGCAGTGCAGTCATAAAACTTGTAAATATTAATTTAAAAAGCACCAATTATTATATAAGTACTCAGGATAGAAGGAAGTTTTGCAATAAAAAACATTTTTGAATGGAAGTCTTACCTCATAGGTCTCTTCTGGAATTTCAAAAGGTTACTGCCATTATTTTATTTTATATTCTTCCTGAGTCCCAATACTATTTGATGTGTTAAAACATGAAAAGATTTATATCATTTCAATAGCCTAACATTTTATTTTTATTTTATTTTGGTTTGGTTTGCTTTGTTTTGTTTTAGTGTAATGGGGGGGGGGTATGTTATTTAGCATTACCCAATTGAAACACTTCCTCATCTTTTCTAGAACAAAGATAATAAAAGCAAACTGAATGTTGCAATGATTATTTTATTTTTTATTGTATAAGAATGTGCTTGCTGCAGTAGGAATAAATAAATTCAATCTGAAGCTCTGGCTTTACAGAACAAATATTTCCCAACTTCACATTTTTCAGAATTTTCATGGAAAATTTTGAAAACATTGATTTTAAATTTGAGCGGTAAAAATGGAAAATAAAAAGGGAAATGTTATGTGAACTCAGGCTGCCACTATCTGACTAACTCTGCCCACATCTGACATCACCAGCCACTTTTGCCATCTCTAAAGGCACTTCTATGGTCAAATCCCTTCCACAGCTTCAATGCAGGGAGTAGATACGACTGAGAGACTTGCTCAGAAGTTTCTCTGCTACTCTATGCCTCACCTACATGCATGACATGTTTTTCTTGTTTTGCAAAGACTCGGAGAATCGTTCAGACTGGAAAGGGCCTCTGGAGAGCTCCAGCCCAGCTCCCTGATCAAAGCAGGGCTAACTTCAGTGTCAGAAGTGGTCGCTCAGGGCCTTGCCCTGACAAGTTTTGAAAAGCTCCAAGGATTTTCCAGGGTTTGACCTCTTTCATTATGAAGATTTTTTTTCCCTATGTTCAATATGAACTTTCCCAGTTGCAACTCTCAGTGGTTACATCTTGTCCTTTAACTGAATTCTCCTGGGAGGAGCTGAGGCTGTCTTCTGTTTAACTCCCCTTCCAGTATTGATAAATATTTCCCCCAAGACTTTCTCTTCTCCAGGCTGAACAAGCCTAGTTCCCTCCATCTCTTTCTCAGCTATCATATGTTCCATCTTGGTGGCCTCTGCTGGACTCACTCCAGTTTGTCCTCTCCCTTGCACTGGGAGGCCCACAGCTGGACACAGTATCCAGATGTGGTTTTGGATGTGCCAAACTGAGGGGAGTAACAGCATCTCTTGACCTTCTAACTAAGCTTTTGCAAAAACAGCTCAGCATGCAGCTGGATTTCCTTGTCACTAGGGTGTAATGTTGAGTCAGGGACAACTTGTCCACGCAGACCCTCAGGTTCTCTTCTGCAAAGCTACTTTCCAGTCGCCTTGCCTCTAGGCTGCACAAGCTTGTTCTGTCCAAGGCGCAGGTCTCTGCTGAACATCATGAGGTTTCTGTCAGACCATAGCTCTGATGTGGAAGGTCCCTCTAAGTAGCAGCCCTGGCCCCAACACATCAACCACTGCTCCATCTGGTGTCGTCCACAAACACGGCAGAGGCTCTGTCCCATCAGCTTAAACATAGAAATGTAGCTTAAAGCAGTGTGCAGCCTTCCTTTCCTTTATTTCTGCCCTGTAATGCTACACTCTGCTCTGCTTCTGATTTTATCCTGTCTATTTCTACCCCCTTGTCTTCCAAACTCCAGGTTTAGATGTGCTTATTCCCCTTCTGTTCTCCCCACCCCATGCCTCCTGCCCCGTTGACTGTCCCATACCTTCTCCTTGGTGGATTTCCTGCCTGAAAATGCGTTTCTCTCCTTTTTTGGTCTTGTTTCTGGGAGCCTGGGCTCCCCCCTCCACTCCATTTTCTGGGAAAGTCAACAAGAGTAGAGAGGAATCTCTTCTGTTGCCACCTTCCAGAATGTTTCTTCATAAAGAATGCTGCTCATGAACTGGAAAATGTGTGCTTTTGATGCAATGAGTGCTAGAAATGGCCAGGAGGAGGAAATCTGTGGAACTAACTTGGCTCTGCAACGTGACAGAACAACCACGATCAATAGCTTGGGAGAAAAGTGACTCTCCCAGTGTTGCAGGACTGTTCCCTTATATTTGCCAAAATTTTGTTTAGTATCATGTTGCATCAGCCTCCAAATGTCTTTGCTTGCGAAAGAATGTTGCACAGCCTGACGGGCCCTCCTCGGAAAGTTCTTCAGTGCTTATTCAGTCTCTTTTCCCTCCCATTTTGGTTTCACCCTGTTTCCCTGGTTACTATATACTTCTGTTTGTCACCCCTTGTGAGCTGATGTCCTCTGTTTCCACCCATCACATCTGCAGACAGCTAGTGTGTTGCCTAGCCGAGGTGTCCGTGTCTCCCCCTGCTCTGCTCCGCACAGCTCAGCTCTGACTGCCTCTTTGAAAAGCTTTGCCCACCCCTCTCTCATGGATGCTCTTCAGTTTCCAGTTACACTTCTTGGTTACCCCTCATGAAGAGCTGAATTGAACTAAACCCCTTTTCTCTACTTCATTTCTCTTCCATCCTTCTCTTCTTCTATCACCCCTCATTTCTGCTCCTCTATTACCTGTGTCTTAAGATCTCTTCTCACTTTTCCACTACAGGAGATGGGCTGAAGCTTCACAGATCTTCTCTAACCTCTTGGGTTGGGGAGAGGTGGGTAGGTACCTATTACTGCCGGCTCCTCTGGAGTATTTTCAGCTCTACACAGCTTGGAGGGAATTACACCAACATGTTGTCTTCTCCTTTTCCCATTGCTCACCCTGAGGTCTTTGATGGCTCTCAACCCCTCCCATCTCCCTTTTCTCTTGTTTCTTGACAAAACCTATCCGAACCCTCACCTATCCATGACCCATAAGACCAAAATCTGCTCTGGCTGGATAGCTGCAGCGTTGTCAGAAAGCTGCAGACCCTAGACTTAATTTTTGCTCTTTCCTTAGGGATAATTTTCCTCTTTCACTCAAATTAATCCAGAAATAGCAGGTGAATGATTGCTCTGTGAGTGAGGAGATATTTAACTCGGTCCTTCTCGGAGCAGTCTACAGGGCACAGAAGGTGTTGGTGGGTAGCTTTGCTGTATTTCAGTTCTTCAGGTGCTCAACACAGCTCTGATGGAGCAGACAACTATCATTACAAAACAGTAAGTGAACGAATTATATATACATCTGGACAATCTCTGTTTTTTCTGGGGCTTGTATAAGACATACTGCAGAGCCTTGGTTTTGAGAGGAGACGGACCCAGTTTTCTGGAAAATCAGACTTGCTTCAGGATTGGCGAGATGCAGGATGCGAATTTACGCATCTGAAATAAATCATCGATGGCTTTTTAAAAGTCTTGATCAAATTGCTTCACATGGACAGGTGTGAAATACAAATCCACAGGCACCAGCACCACGGACTGGTTGTTATTACAGAAAATCATTTAGTCCAGGCTGTTTTAATTCAGGTTACCCAAAGTTAATCCTGAAGCGATGTATTTCTTATACTAGCCTGCGTGTGCCTGTGCCTTCACACGTATGTGCACAAACAGAATAGGGAGTTGTTTATGGAAAATAATAGACATGGCCAGAGAATACCTCGCCATGCAAGGTAAGACATGTTTTTCTCTTATGTGGAGATACAGGGGACTCAGGTTGTGGTTTTGGTTTGGTTTTCCCCAGGCAAGCCAGAGGGTACTGAATGGCATGGGGAATAGATAGGAACAGGAAAGCAAATGCTCTGGGCTCCCAAAATATTAGAAGGCATTTACTGGATTTGATACTAATCCCCCACAGCTAGTTCAGGGCCAAGCAGAGTCCCTGCAGAGAGGTCTGTAACCAGAGGCTCTGGTACTCCGCTGGGGTACTGTTTCGTCTTGGCTTCGCAGGAAAAGCCAACGCCTTTGGAAACTGAGACTTGACTTTCCACACATGGCCAACATGAGTCATGACTTGCTGAACTTTTAGGGCCTCTCTCTGGGAGTGTTTCTAGTGCTTCCAGTACTTATATTTACCTGACCCTACTGCAGAGGATTGTTTTTTGGGAACAAACCACAACAAAATGGTAGGAAATATTTGAAGGAGATCTATTGTCCTGCCCCACGCAAACATCTGCAGAGGAGAAGCCACTTGTTGCATGCAACAATTTTTGAACAAAAAAAGTGCATTGGCTGCATTAATCCCACATGTTCTACTGCGTATCCTAGAATCCCAGAAGGATATTCCCTGGATAAGCAGCACTAGCTCACTTTGCATCAACAGAGGCTTGTGCAAGGACTTTATGAAAAAGCAGTGAATGAAGGTGTAAATTTTCGTTGCAAAATCACGGTCAAAACAGCCTGTATCGTGCCAACCGATTAGGACAATGGGGCTAACAGGCAGAAAGATGTGTACTGTGTGAGTAATGGCTATATTTGATGCAGGATCAGGTACTTTGGCGTTTGGGCTTCTTGCACGCCCAGAAGCAGACAGGGGAGGCAAAAGTCGGGCCTATCATCAGTGTACCCCTATTTTGAGGAATGATATCACAGAGAACTCTCATTTCTTCCTGTATTCCATCTTTGTGCTCCTTTATTCATATTTTCTTTCCCTCATGCTCCTCACCTCATCCAGAATAACAGAATTGGCCAGAGTGGGCTCATGCCACTTCTCGGTTGCTTATGCTGCTAACAGGGAAAACCAAATGAGCCATGCTGCACTTTACCCCTGAGGCTTATTCCTCGAGAAAGCTGTCTCTGCTCCCAGGGAAGTCAATGGAAGTCTAATTAGTCCCAGATGTTTAGCAATAACAAGCACTTCCTTTTGGTAGAGCCAAACAAAAGCAGTGTTAAAACTGTTAATTAAATAGGTTTGGCTCTGTCATCAAGTTATTAACTAATTCCAGTCATGGCAGCCAAGCTAATACTGGCTCTCAGAAGGAGATATAATCTTTCTGTGCTCAACACAAAAGGCATGAACTCAGTGTGTGGATAAATTAGCCCACATCTGGGCACGCAGCTCAGCTTGCTTTCACACCAAAGGAAAAGCTCACTAACTTCAGCATCGAGCTTCCAACTAATCCCTGGGTTTGCTGCTTGTGCAAACTTTCTCCTACAAGAATAAGAGCTTAAGCCAATGGGAAGCATTGACTTTCATAGATGTTAGGTCAGGCCCTGTTGCTGCTGAGTTTGTGCCAAAGCTTGCTTACATCTTCAGTAGGTGTCCCGGTTCTCCTTTGGGTGTACACCAAGATAGGGAGCAGCTGTCCCTGCTTCAGGACTAGAAGAGAAAGGTCGAAGGTGGAGCCTGAACACCATAGAAAACTAGGAAGACATAGCTTTTTATCTGTGGAACATTCCAAGCTGGTACTTTAATATATTCACAACCCTGTGCTTTTTTACAAAATTCAAAGGCGTTTTTATTGTACAAAACTTCACAATGAAAACTACCAGCCAGTTTCTTACATAACTGCTTTAAAAAATAGAATTATACACCTGTTTGTAGTGTGTTAATTTTGACATTCACTAGCTGGAAGAAACAGAAATGGAGCAGCAATTTGACTCTGAGTTATTTACCTGGACAGGATTTGGTTTGACCTCTATTTCTTTTATGTGCCTTAATGTACGGTTCCTGGCATTAACAGAAAACCTGGTATCACTCCTCCTGAAGCCATTGAACCCCATTAGTAGGTCAGGCTCCCACTGTTGGTGAGCTTCTCTTCACTTCAAAAGGGTGAATCTGCGGTCAGAGTACGGGGTGTAACATATGTCAGTGTCAGCTTTTAGCAACGAGAGAGGTTGGCCATGTTAAACCCATCACAGAATGAGGGTCTACATAACTCTGCTTGCAGCCAGTCCTCTAGACCATAACCTCTTTTTAGGGAGAGACAGTGGACCTCTGATGTGAACAACGGCCCAGGACTACATTCCCTGTGTATTGTTTCACACTGGTATCTTTAAGACACCTTTTTGCTGTCCGACCTCCTGTGACCTTTAAAAATAGACAAATTATTTTTTTTGCATTGAAATGCAAGTGTATGCAGTGAGTTCCCAACAGTTTCCCTTAGAAGTATAAACATTTCAGTCCAATGGTAGCTGGTTGAAATTCATTCTCCAAGATTTCTCTTTTAAAAAGTGTTCACCCCAGAGATGAATCTCTTCACATTAAACCCAGTTAAATATGTATTGCACGTGAGGGACAAATTTCTCCTCTTTGAGTTGAACTGTGGACCTGTGACCTTCTGAGCAGATCTGGGTAACATATAGCACAGCAGCTGTTTCACACCTGATATTTCTTTTACATCCCTCGTGGGTATTAAGTGCTAAGACTAATTAACCTCATTTACCTCCTGTGTGTTGCTCCAGTGGCTGGAGCAACGTACCACTAGCGAAGGGAGGTATCCAAAGAGGTTCCTACCACCAAGGCCTTTGGTTCCCATGGATAGCTGTGGATTTTCTAAATGGCGGCCATAATCACAACGGACATGAACAATGATTTCCTTTTTTAGCTGAATTCTCATGGGAAATTTGCAACCAACTTCAAGGACTGAAAAACTGTTTATTGGCCCGCCCTGGCGTTGGCTTGTATGATTCAAGCTTAAGAAGGGTTAGGAGCTGTTATGTCTAACCAGTTAGGAAAAAGCAAAGCTCATAGCTCAAAGCAAAATATCTCATGGAGGCACAAAACTTTGAGAAGGGCTTTCCTGCTCAGTTGATGTCATCAATGACTGTCATAAAAAGGTGATTCAGTTGCAATGCTCGATTTGTATAAAGCCTTTCTGCGAAGGCGACATCGCAAAATATCTCTGAGCACAGTGAAAAGCCTCAGGTCCCTCAAAACAGCAGCAGGGCTTTGCAGTGGCCCTTTCTACCACTGTATTAACTTTCTAAGCAGATCTGCTTGTGAATGAAGCAAGTGCAAAACACGACAGATTCTCCTTTCAGTCCCTGCAACCCAGAGCACTGTAGGGGTGCAGTTCAGGGGCGCTTTGAAACTGTCTTAAAATCCACAGTTAAAGATCAAAGATGAGAATTTTACCCTTCATTTCTACACACCGGCAGTGTGGCACCTGATTTCTTCGGTTTTCAAGGCATTTTGTGTTCCTATGCTTTAAACTGATGGTTAAAGTTTTGCCTGCGGAAGCAAAAAACTGAACCCACGCCAATGATTATCACCAATAAAACCAACACAAATGTTAATATAATAAGGAAGTTGATTTTCTTTAGATCCTCTTTTTCACAGTCTTCTGGTCTAATGTTCCCAATGTGCATTTCTTCCTGGTACCCAAAGTCCTGAGTGTACTGGCATGTTAAGTGCTCCACGTTCGGGATCTGGACATTTTTGTTCTGGATCATTGATGAAAGCCAGATGTTTCCACAGCAGTTGAGTGGGTTCCCAGTGAGATACAAGTTTTTAAGGGAATTTTCTAATGCTAAAATATTGCTGCTCTCTAATGTACTGAACCTATTGTTCCGTAGGTCCAGAACTTCCAGCGGAGAATCACTACCCCACTTAGGCAGCCAGTTCAGCTGGTTTTCAGAGAGGTTTAAATGTTTAAGGTGACTAAAACAAGGCAAGTCAATATTTAAATCTGTCAGCCTATTGCCTTGTAAATACAAATATTCCAGAGACTTTTCCAGTCCTGATAATGCTTTAACCTCTATTTTCAATCTGGGGTTCATGGAGAGATCCAAGACAATCAGAGAAGTCTTGTAGAAAGTGTATGCTGGTAGGATGTTCAGCATGTTGTCAGCGAGATACAAGTACTGAAGGGCAGGAGAATCAACAAATGATACGCAGCCACTTTCCTCTCCAGCAAGTCTTTGCTTAGCTAATCCTGAGTACATGCTGCAAAGGCTGATATTATTGCTCTGTAGATTAAGTAGTCTGAGGCTAGGAAGACTTGAGAAGATATCAAATTGCAGGGCCTGAAGATGGTTGTTTTGAAGATAGAGCTCCTTTAAATCTGACAACGTGCCAGCATCTAGGAGAAGGTTCTGCAGAGCATTGTAGCTTAAGTCGAGGACAGTTAGGGAGATCAATGCACTGTCATAATTTACTGCAAATGCCTGAAGACAGTTTTTACTGAGATTAAGGGTGTGAAGGGACAACATTGATTCAAAGAAATCATCTGGAATGGATTTGATTTCATTATAACTTAAGTCTAAATATACAAGCTGGGATAAATAAAGAGAACTTTTGTTTCTACTTTGCTTCTGATCAAGAAGATGAAAAGGAGCATCTAGCCATTCATTTTCCATATAGTCCATTTTATTATGAGGGGATTCAGCAGTGAGCTGGATTAAATTCTTTGATAAATTCAGGGTTACCAGTTTATTTACCTGGGGAAAGACTGGGAAGTGAAGCAGTTTGTTTTCACTCAGATCCAAACATCTTAAGCTATATTCATCATCTGACTTTGTGGTGAGGAAGGTCTCAATGCTATTCCTGCTAAGGTCAAGTATCTCCAGCTGCCTGAGGTTGAAATCAGAGATGCAAGTAATTGAATTCATGGAGAGATTGAGTTTGGAAAGGTTCACTAGAGCCTCAAAAGCACCTTCTTCTATTTCCATGATGATATTGCTCTGAAGATCTACCTCCACAAGATTGGGAGACCCCTGAAACATCTTGTGTGAAATTGTTATAATACTGTTGTCTGCCAAGGAAAGATACCGTAGTGCTGGAGCTTGTTTAATGAAATACTCAGCCATCCCGTTGTACAGACTGTTGTGCGACAAGTCCAGTATTTCCACCTTGGGTAACAGTCCAACCCCTTCTGTCCCATTCTGAGCAAGCTCATATAAGTGATTGTTGGCTAAATTTATTTCCAGCAAACTCGTCATGTGTGCAAAGACTCCAGGCGTGATGAGGCTTATCTGGTTAGAGCTTAAATCCAGGCACTGGAGGGAAGTGTAGAATGATAATGGCATTTCAGGGATGCTTTGAATCAGATTTCCAGACAGATCTATTTTGTTTACGTTCGGATGGAGCTCGCGAGGGATTTGGTGGAGGTCTTTGTTGTGGCAAAATGCCTGCAAGTTTGCCTGCCAGAAAAAAAGACAGAAAAGGGGATGTCACGTGACAAACGAAAAACATCTTTACATGAAATATAAGGAAAATAACATTCAGCATCCAGGCAGGCCCTTCTTCTGAAACACTGATCGCCCTCTTTTCTCTGAGCATTCAGACAGCAAGAACAGCAATCCTAACAATTTTTTGTAGTTAACAGCACTCATTTATTTTTAAAACATTTATGATTTACAACAGTAGAGAGCTTTATCTGCATGTGATACCTACTAATTGTTCTCCTTTTTGTACCTTTCTCCTGGGCTCACTTTAATAGTCCCAAGTGGAGGAGTTTTGCCCTCTTTCCACTGCAATCAAGCACCTTTTCCTCGCTTCTGTTCTGTTGTTTAATTTTCTTAGCTTCAACACTGTATAAGATTTCAACAACTCTACTCACAATAGTAAGTAGTACTTAGAAGATCCTCACTCTGTTGGCAGCATAGGTCCCAAAGCAAGGAGGTGGAGAAACATGTAAGGATCCTATAGCACAAAACCCATCTCTCTCCTTAGTCACACCCACAGATATTTGATCACGTCTGCTTTTAGCCATGGCTTAGTTAAGCAACGCATCTTTAACCAAATGGGTCATTCAACAGCTGAAACCTTTCTCATGAAAATCTCCAAACTCTTCCTGCTTTTACCATCCATGTTCATCCTTCTCCTAAGGCAACAGTTCCCTTCTTGTATGGGGAGTGTGCCTTATGGAACCACCCACACAAGACATCCATGATGCAACACGGAAAGGACAAATTACGTAAAGCCAGCTTTTGAGAGGAAAAAAAGCTGTGATGTGCCACAAGGGTCACGCCTTTTCAGTCCAATTCTCAGCAACAGGGTAGAGAAAAAACCCAAGTGCAAAAGTAAAATTCATCTTCTAGATGCATGTCTGTTTAATTGCAGCTAGGATTGACTTTGTGTCCAAAGCAAAATTTGGAGTGCGTGTATATAAGGAACATTGGAAACATGAACATGATCATCCTTGCATAAATGTCAAGCTGTATTTTGTTATTAAGGAGAACATACAGCAGCCAGAGGAAGTGGAATGCGAAAGGCTTAGGCAGCATTTAATTTACTGGAGGAAAACTCTTGTTATGAATGTATTTGGGTGACTGGGTCATGTACTGTTTGTAGAAAGATCAGAAAGAAAAAAAAATTAAAAAAAATTTGTTGATTCTTAACTTCTGTGAAGAAGCAGAGTCCAGATTCCATGACGCAAAGCTTTTCAGATGTTAGAGAAAAGTTAAAAGTAAAATGTATTAAAAACCATCTGTTTCATGTGAACTTTTATGTGACTGAAGTGGCAGGTCTGTTCAGAAGTGGGGCAATAGTCAGCATTTTGTGAATCTCTTTTGCATCATGTGAGTTTTGGAGACGGCACAAAAATGTGCCAGAGGAGTGTAAGTGCTCATCCAAACTGTAGATATACACAGACTGCTCCACAGTCCTTTCCATGACACATCTTTCCCAAAGACCCCAAGTAAATGTCCTATTAAAACCTGAGTCCTCTCCTTTTTTCCCTCCAAATCACTCAAAATTCCCCCAGATAAATAAATTAGAAAAAAAGAGAAGGGAATTTTCTTCCTGACATTATTTCTTTCCTGCAAAGCCACTGTAGAATTGCTTATTTTGAGCTAAAATGTGCACAGAGCTGAGCTTAGCTCTGAGGCTCAGGAACGGAGCAGGAAGTCTCTCCTTCATTTTGTGGAAGAGGGAGAAACCAGAAGGATGCAAAAATCCAGAGTGAAAACGCAGCAGCTGCTTTGCAGCCTGAGGCAAATGCCAGGTTTCTTCCCACACTTTGAGCCAGATCTCAACAAGTGTTGGGCACCCTCCGTTCCCTCTGGGCACCCAACACCATAGCAAAGTCCTGATCCAACTGCCCTCGGCGTCAGTCGGCTGGTTTGCACTGAAGTCAATGGGAGAGAGGTCGGTCCCAGTTCACCATGTATCTTGCAGGACTGGGCCTTTAATCTGTAGCCACTGAACCCTCCCAGGGATAAAACCAACTGATAAAATCTATACCTCCCACTGTCTGCCATTTGTTCCTATAACATTTCTCCTCCCATTTTTTTTAACTTTCATTCCTCTTCACTGACTATTTTGATCCTCACTGAATTTCTTATCTAGTCTGTTCTGCACCATCTTTCTTCCCCTGAGGCTCAAACTGCATGAATTTTATTCTCATCGGCACTAGGAAGAAAAGATGAAGCACGTCTCAGTGGGTTGGAGCAAACAGCATCTGTTTGCTTGTGTATCTCCCCTCCCCCCACCCCGTAGCCCAGTGGGTTGGTAGCCTGAGGCTGGAAAAGAGTTTTTTTCCAGCCTCATGTTCTGACTTCTTAATCTCTGCCGATGCTGCTACCAACTTGTTTGAAGTCCATTGGCAAGAAGTACTAGAGGGTGGGGAGTGTTTGGTCCCTTCTGTGTCTGGTTCCATTCAGGTGCTGGTGAAAAAATGACCCAACAGCTCAAAAGTTGAGCATCGCTTGGATTCTGACTCTGATTCTTCACTGCTCAGCACTGGGTGGAAGTTGTCACCCACCTTAGTAAGAGCCCTACAAACACAGAAGCTGGATCCAAGCATCCACCTGTGTTCTCCCATATCAACTCATGAGTGTTTGAACCAAAGAATTTGGGATGGAGCCACTTGGCATCGACTCACACGTGCACGGTGTCCATCCTAGAAGAGCTGCCCAGGTGGAGGCTCAGCTATACAACAAAATCTTAGCAATTTACCGAGGTACCACGTATCGGCTGGCCAGTACACATGCGTTCTTGCACAACCTCGATGCAAGATAATATATAATGTGCCGAAAACCCTTCCCTTCTATGAATTATTTGAAAGTTCCTCTCTCCCAGTTAACATGAATTAGCAGAAATATCTTTGGGAGGTAAGACATGAACTAGTGGAAAAACCTCTCTTTGCATGTCAATATGAGGTAGGAAAACCTCCTGACATTTAAGCTATGCCTTGTTGTTGCTCAAATGGGAAGATGCATGATGACTTGTATAATCACTGCAGCTCACTTCCATGTCAGGGGCCTGGTGGGGACTGTTGACTTCCTAAAACCTCTTTCACAAGACTTCGGTTCAATGACAAGAGCACCAGCAGTGAGTCAGAGAGGGGCACAGGTTTCTGATTCGTGACTCTTCCAGCAGATCTGGGATGAAAGTTTTCACTTCTAAGCCTTTACTATTCTAAAGGTGTCGCCACAGAGAAAGTACCATGTAAAACAGCGAGGTTGTGATGAAAAATCATCACATGAAGTAAGCAGGACTCCTGGTGGACCCTTCAGCTAATCCAGTAGCTGCCTCTTTCTTTAAGCTGTGTTTGGCTCTACACCCTCCTCCTTCCCTTGGACCAAACACCCAGCGAAGGAAAAGGAGCAAAGCTCCATCGACATTAGCGACGCTGAGCCGTTAATTTATACCAGATGAGCATCCCAGCCTCTGACAGCAACAAGTTTTCTGTCGGGCCAAATTTTTCCCAGACTCCTTGAGTAAAGCCTTGGGTTGTTGGCTCGATGCAAGCAGTTTACAGTGGCGTGGTGGAAACAAGCATGTGTTTACTTCTCAGCAACCAGCCTGATCTGTGACCCATCAAGAAATGGGATGGGGCGAATCTGCTTGGATTATTGCATGTCTCGCCCAGCCTTCATGTGACTATGATACATGGGACCCAAGCCGTCATGTTTACAGTGGCTTCATCAGTCTTCCCTCTCCAGCCAATGAATTGAACTACCCAGTCACCTTCCCAAGATCTTTTTATATATACTAGGTCTTAATTTCTCTGGAATTCAGGAAGCGCGGCAATACAGAAGGGTGGGCAGGAATGGAATGAGTCCCATAAGGGAGATGTGTACAGCTAGCAAATTATTTTTTTTTTCCTATTTTGGAAATTCTTGAGGATTTGCACTGAACAGCTTCAACGTTTTAAAAAAATAAAAAGTAGTTAAGTATTTTTAAATGGCCTGTTACAGTCAGAAGCACTTGGATAGGGAAGGGAGAAAGTTCAGCTATGAATAATATTTATAACATTGTACCAGGTGCTTGCAAAAATTCAAGGACCAAATTTTGTACTAGAGTGAGAGGCTTTGTCACTTCTTTCACCTCCAGCAGAAGTTAGGGACCTCTCCCTGGCAGCAATGCTGTGTCAGGGCAGAGGAGGTCAGCCTCCCTGTTATTACAAAAGGGCTGGTATAGATGTATTTCACAGAAGATGCTTTATTTAAAGCGCAAAGAACTCAGGCCTGATATAAAGGAGTTGATTTTAGGTCTAAGTTCTTTCACTGTCTCAGCCACAGAACCCTTGCACAGTATTGGGGAAATCAGGTCAAATTTCTTTTAAGCAGCTCCCCCTTAGAAAGAAACAGGGATAATGACCCTTGTTTTTCCCCCACCTTTTAGGTGCTGTCACTACAACAAGGACATAGCCTGAGACCAGACTGCTGAGCATCCACTAACCCAGCAAAGCCCGCCTCTGCCACCATGGAGAGCCTGGTCCTGGGGGCATTTGCCTTCTCAGAGGGCATAGCTATTTGTGCAGTGCCTGTAACAAGGGGGTCCCAACCTCATCCGGGATTTCAAGGGGCCTGAGCAGGGAGGTAGCCTTACCATCTCACAGGACTTCCCCTCTGCGGGCTGATCGTTAGAGGTCCCTCTGTTCACCGCTGCCAGGAATAAGATGATGTACAGTTTCATGGTTCTGCAGGTAAAAGTAATTATGGTTAGATTTCGAACGTGACACAGTGGTCGACGAGTGCAAAAGCTGGCACCAGATCATCGTCTAACACGGGGAAGCACCCCGCAATGCAGTAAATGAACCCACCTCTGAGCTGCAGCACTTACAACCTGCCTATGAACCTTTGCATCCCTTTGAGCCTGGTCAGAAAAAGAGATGTTTATCTGGGGACTTCAAAGGAAGGTCCAAGGCATTTCGTTGATTGCCCCAGTGTGATTTCAGTGGCTACCTAGATGATACCCAGGCGACCCGATGAAGTCCAGGGCCTCAAGCTGGGCAGTGTGTCTGGCATCATGGAGGAAGGCAACTGCTGGAGACTGAGTTGCCTTCATTCTCCTCATAGAGGCAGCTCAGGTACTTTCAACTAGGCTGGAGTTTTGGGGTGCCAGGTCTTGAGAAAAGTGGATGGGTGCCACTCAGAAACAACAAGCATTGGGAACAGTTTCTACTTCCATCCACAACATTTTCCACTCCTTTCATCCCAAAGTGTCAAAGAGCTTTTATACACTCATCCAGATTTGTTGAATTGATATAAACAGCTTAAAGAACGAACAGAGAACTTTTCGTCCAAATGTTAGTTTTCTATTTTATACGTCCCAGGTATGGGCAGGCTTTTAAATACATTTGAAAGCAGATCCCTTACAAAAGGACAGTTATAAAATGGAATGGATTTGTGTGAAACGAAGGATTCCTTGGAGTTTAACTGTTTGGAAAGAACTCCAGAAAAAGAGCATAGAAATAATCGCGAAAGCAGCAAACGCCACTGGGAGGCCTGTCACTGGGCAATGGGAGAAAAATGCAAACAAAGCCAAAGGAAAGCATTTGTCCTTCAAACAGCTTGTTTCTAGATGGACACTAATGAGGTCACCACTGATGTGAACTCCAGATATCACTTCTTTATGACACGCCTCTGTCGCCAACATGCTGAATCTGACTGTATTTGTGTGGCTTCTCGCAGGCAGATCTGAGCTGGTCCTGCCCGCACCCAGAGCCAGCTCCCAGCTGGAAGCCATGCAGCACTGCCTACCTAGCACTGCTCATAAGCCTTTCCAGGAGGAAGCCTGCATCTGGCAAGCTCCAAATGCACACCAATCCCATGCATATGTGCCGCCAAAAACCGGCATCAGTGTACCGTTACTCAGCGGCTTCCACCCACAGAGCATCAGGAGGCTGGAAACAAAAGATATGGGAACATTCCCAGCTGGTGGAGATCCCTCTGCTTAGTCACTGTTTGAGGGGTGCAGCTGATGGCAACGCTTCTGCGCAGCAATGGCAACTGCAGACCAGCAATGCCAGCGGGTTCACTACGGGAACCAGCGCATCCCTCCGCTTCCCAACCAGAGAAAAGAGTTGTGTAATAGGAAGAGAGAAACTGGGGAGACTTAGACCACAGCTACTGTATTTTCAAATTGCACATTCCTTCCAGTCCAGGGAAACAACTAGTGATGGATGATGATCTGGGACCCCAAGGTGAAAGATCTTAGAGTTTGTCTTTGTGGCTCAGAAGTCAGTTTCCCCCCTCTAAAACAAGACCAAGGATGCTCATTCTCGACCCTTTTAATTATTGTTTGCAAAATACACTGAAATCATCCTATAGAAGGAGGAATTGCTGATACGACCATCTATAATGTCTCTGTCATTCCCCCTCTGCTCCTCATTCCCCAGGCTTAGGGGAGTGAGTGCCTCCTCTAAGGAGGAGAAAATGAGTTTTATCGTTTGGGTATTAGTTTGCTGGCACTGAGAGAAAAGGCAAACATACTGATGATTACAAGACTTTACTCAGAGCCCTCAAATGGAAATCGTTTCTGTTTAAATCCAATGCATTAAGATGACAAAGTCTCCATTAATATTACCCACAACAGGGCACCACCCTCATGGGCAACGTGTGTCCCGTGTGCTCTGCCATGTCGTCTCTTGTCACACTGCCAGTTCAAAAAACGGTCCCTTCACTTCCTGAATGACAAACCTGATGCAATCTGGGTTCTTTACATGCTTTGAAACTTCCTAAATTATGTTTATAAAGCGACTGGGAAATTGATGTATTTGAATGCAAAAACCTGATTTAATGGCATGCTGAGCAAGACAGGGGTATAGTAAGCAAGGACCCTGTCCCTCAAAGTGTTTGAGGGTGGCTGTCATACCCTGAAGCACTAGGACGTGGTGGTCTTTTCCAATATAAGACCACATGGACTCCGTCCAGAGGAGGGTAAGTCACTCCTCCTGGTACAGCACAACCCCCTTGCTCATGGAGATTCCGTTCCCAAGGTGATATTCAGCTTAGCTGAAGAGCTTTTCCCTGCCTAGCTTTTCTCTGGGCAACATTTAGACCCACCTTGTGTGTCACAGCACTGTGTCCCCCACCTCTCTGGCCTGTGGGAAGGTCTCAGATGCCCACCACCCTCTCCCAGTGCAGAGCAAAGGGCTCACAGGACCCCTGTTGCCCTGGTGTCAGACAGCATCACGACTAAACCCTGCCTGCTGGCACTGGCACTGATGGCTCTAACCACGGCTTACAAAAACAGTCTGGGAGTAGCAGCAACTTGACCTAAAGGAGCTTTTAGAGGCTTTCCCAGAGTTGAAGCAGCTTTGTGCTCGGTGCCAGTTTGCTCCCACTGGCAGCTGTGATAAAAATCCCAGCATACCTCAGAGCAGGGCTGATCTCTGAACCACATTCAGTGTCACACCTTTCCATCAGGGTACTTCAAAATTACCCAGCCCCATCCAGAGCTGAAAAATATACGTGAGTTCAGTGAGTAACTCCTCCAAGGAATCTTATTAAGTGGGTTAAATAATTTAAATCTAGAAAAAACATGGTACCCAAACCACGTCAGCATGTCCACTTAACAGACGGGAGGGCAAAGGCAGAGGAGAGCAATGATTTGCCCCAAGACACATTTGAAACCACGGAAGAACCAGGGCTTAATCCCAGTTTCCCCAGTTCCCACACCAGAACAATATTTGCCTCCATCTCTATTACAATATCAACCCTGAAACCACTTCATAGATGTTGCTTGTAGGTAACAACAGCAGCACCTTCCAAATTTCCCCTAAAGGTAATTTTTGTTACTGCTTAGACAATTAACAGAAACATTCTCCTGTGCCAAAGAGAGGTTAAATACGAGCCAACACACAAAACACAAACCAAACTCCCCAGGGTCTGTTTCTTTTTCACACAAGACTCTCTGCTGCTGTGTTAGAGCCTTCAGGATTAAAAAGAGTGAATATTCCCCATTTACCTTGTTTCAAGGGTTTCTCGCATCCCCAAACACTGCTTATCATGTCTTTAAAAAGCATATCCAGCTCTTCACAACCAGCTCAGTCCTGGTACCGATGAAATTGTTCTTCAGCTTCGGTTTCACCCATGCGGGACATCAAAAGGCTCACTCGTAACTTCATAATGAA
Source organism: Phalacrocorax aristotelis (assembly GCF_949628215.1). Lineage (NCBI taxonomy): Eukaryota > Metazoa > Chordata > Aves > Suliformes > Phalacrocoracidae > Phalacrocorax > Phalacrocorax aristotelis. The sequence continues at coordinate 3,677,716 of NC_134276.1, forward strand.
GGACTTTTCAGGGAAATAACCTTATTTGGGACAGTGTCTGCTTTAAATTATGTTGCTTGTCTTCCTCCGGACTCCTCTCCGGGCTCTTGCTGGGTCCTAGCCACCGCTGTTCTCCAGACAGAGTCAGCTACTGTGCGACATCCTAAAGCCCTTGCTCGGGGCAGGCGTTGAGAAACAAGGGGGATTTTTGCCAGAGAAACTGTCAGGATCGGGCCACGGGTTTGCTCAGGGGAATAAGTGACTTATCGTTGCCGATGCCGCTGTTGAGCTGCGTGCGTGGTGCAAGGCGGCGTGTTTACTTTAGGGGTTTGTGTCCGCGAGTTACATTCCTGGAGGGTTGCAGCCTCCTACCCCTGCACCTAAATCACTCTCTGCATCGTTAGGGAAACAGCACTTGAGGATGAAAGGTTTCAGATTCACGGCTGATGAATATAAAAGCCCTGAATCTGGAAACCTGTCCTGGAAGAAACAACTCTTTACAGAGGTCCCGCTGATCAGAGCGGGATAGAGATCTGCCGGCAGGATGGGGGTCCGGTGTCAGCTACAACGCACCTGACTGGAAGGGTTTTCATGGCACGAGGCAGGAATGAGGGACCCTAACAAAGGCAGAGGGGTCCGAACATCTGGATGAGCTGCTGAATTTTTGGCAGCAAGTACATAGTGCTGAAACCTCCGGACCTGCTAGGAAAAATTCCCATTGCAGAAGGGGTGTTTTTGCCATGCAGAAGAGGATTTCAGATTGCCTGCAAGCTCAGCTTTTTATTTATTATTTTGTGCTGCCCTCTAGGGCTGGAGCAGCTGTCTAATTGCTGGTTTCCTCACTTCCTTTTGCTAATTAAGACCTGCTTCTGGAAAACTCGCCTTTACATAGATTTCCCCGTTGCTGTCTCTGAACCTCTCAAGCCCGAACTGTTGCAATGCACTTTTCCCATGGTTGAAGTAATACGACAAAGACCTGGGCTCTGAGCATCTCTTTTGCTTTCTAATGCACCCTGAAATGAGAGGCATAAACGCTATGAAGAGGCAGCAGCATGCGTGCGGGCAGGCGAGGGCATGATTATGTGCAATGGGTAGAAAAATCCACGTTCAGCTCTCAGAGGAACAGTCTGCTGGGGAGATTATCACAACCCCGGACAGTTTCCCCTTGACTGGGCTTCATCAGACTAGTTTTGATCACCTTCCCCCAAGCACGTAGTGTCTTGAGCTTCCCTTGGTCGGAGCTGGCTGCAGCGCTGTTTTTCACTTGATCCCTTTGGCACGCTCCCTAGAGCCAAGCTCTCCATCTGCAGTCGCCTTGGGGTAAGCAGGAAACTCATGCTGAAGCTAGGGAACCCTGTGGTGTCCAGAAGTTTAAATGCCTTTTGGATGCTCTGGGTTTAGAGTTTGCCTCGTCAGCAGCGTGCAACGACACTTGCAACGCACAGACACTTTCACAAGGAAAACCTCAAAAATGTGGGGTCTTCAAGAGAAGAAAAATACTTCTAAATTTTTTTAAAATAAGATATTTTGGTTTGATTTGGAGATGGAACACAAATATCATGCCTTTAACGAAGAGCAGTGAGTGCCTCGGATGACTGCAGCTTCACATTTTCCTACACCTGGATGTTCAGAGCACTTTGGGAAGTTTGGATTCACAGGGGTAAAAATAGCAGGGTTTTTGTTTTGTTGGTGGTACTTTTTAAAAAAAGCCAGCTCTGCTCCTCAAGCTGTTTTACCGAGTGGCCGAGCAGCTGTGCCAGCTGAAGTGTGAAAAAGAGCCTGGACAGAAACAAATGCCAAAGCAGGAGGGAAGGGCATGCACTGATTCTGCTGCTCAGGACTTTGCTTCATGCAAACCACAGCCTTAGAGGGACACCAACCGCGCCGGGAAAGGTCAGCGGTGTCCTTACTATCTCTGCCCTTTCTTAAAGGGTATCTGAGAGCAATTAATTTCAAAGTCCCTTAAGCATGTGGCTCACTTGCATTTTCAATATTTTCATGCTTTGGGCGGCCCAGAAGTTGATACCTTAAAGTGGTGTTGAGACATTAGCACGGTACGCGCTTGGTAGTCACGTCTGCGGAGCAAGGCTTGCCTCCATCGGACAGATTGGGTCATCTCCACTGGGAAAACTGGGAGTCAAGCTTTTTTGCCCAGCTGTACAAAATAACAAGGGCTGTCCCACCCCACTGATGCCAAAGGGTTTGCACCTGTGGCTCTGTGAAATCAGGCCCTTCCTGATTTTCCTGTGGTCTCCTCAGCAATCACCGCCTGCTCGGTTTCTGCCGACAGGATTTCACCCCACGTCACCCGAAGCCGGGGGTGGCGTGGGGATCAGGGCTGGTGGGGACCTCGTCAGACCTCCCCTCTCCTCCAAAGCCCCTTCCCAGCGTGGCCCAGAGCAAACCCCAGCCACTGGCTCTCATGGGCTGGTCTGTAATCTGCTGGGAGTTCCCAAGGGTCTCGGATAATCAAGAGTATGTCTTGATGATTATTTGTCTTGACCCTCCAGACCTTTTGGAGTCTGTCCATCCAAAATGCTGCTGCTTTCTAAGGCACTGCTTTTGGGCTGAGTTCTGTGTCGAGCTGCATGAATCAAACTCTCCAGAGAAGTAAACAAAACAAGCCCCCACCTTAGAAAGTGGGTCTGAACTGCAAGGGCAGGAGTGGGACAAGTATTACTCCCTTTCGACTGGAATAGCTCCCTGGTGATTCATTCCACCAGGGAGCTGGAGACAACATTAATAGCGATCCTGTTAAAAAAATAAATAGCCCATGCCACCCTCAGCCACAGCCTTTGAGAAGGAGGCACAGCTCCAGCTCCTGAGACCCTACAACATCTCCAGGAGCTGCTTCTCCTGGTCTGGTTTGCCTGTGCCACCTGCACGGTGCTTGGTCTGTCATGAGCAGATGCAGCCGCCTGCCTTTCTGGTGTGCAGTCCACACATCAAAATAAGAACTCCTACATCTCCTGTAATCCCAGCGTGGCTTTTCTCCTGTCCTTTGAAGCTGCTGCCTTCCTTCTCTCTCTCTCTGCCCTCTCTCCTTGCGCACCTCTGTCAGGTGTGCAGCCAACAGCATTTCCCCACCAAAAATTAACCCTTCCAGTTAAGGACACACAGGGTTTAGCCACTTCCACTGATTTATGCACCTTTTTTCCTGCTCCTCTCTCCAGAAGAGAACATGTAAATGAATGAGAATTGCACGAAACCCACCAGCCTGGAGACTGTGTGAGCAAGGGGCTGGGCGAAGGGACAGCAGCAGATGGGAAAAGGAAAACACTTCCGTCAACAAAAACTGACGTAAACTAGCATTTGCAGATTAAACTATACGAGTATGAAATTCTCTCCCAGGAGAACAAAATTCCCAGAGAAACTCAAACCCAGGGACCAAATCAGAACCTTTTCTCACCAGCTTTAGTCTAAGCACAGAAAAAAAGAGAGAAATATCGACTTTTAATACAGCAATTTTTCTTTTACTGACAGTGGAGTCAGTGTTTGAGAAAAGATGTACTTGATTCATAAAATGAAGGAAAATTATTTCTGATAGATTTGACTTGCATGATTCTGATACCCCCCCCCCCCGAATCCATCCATCACTGTATTAGTAAAAGGCCAAGCACTGATGCAGTCACTGAGCTGTAACCATCTGCTTGAAAAAGAGGTGCCTCATTGTCAATTTTTGTTATTGAAAACCAAAGAATTTCAGCATTTTAGAATAATAAGATTATTTTTAGGTTGAAAGTATTACATCTTAGTGAAATGACAAATTTTCACTCTTGCCGAAATCCAAACTTTGGCTTCTATTTAAAGGAAACTTATGTAAAAAAAACCAACAGGGTTTGGCTTTAGAAAATTATCTGTGACTTTTATATAAACTATAATTTTCTAAAACTTTACCATTTCCAAATATCGTCTAAACATCTCATTATAACAGTCCAGATGCAGCAAAACACTCTCAGCAAGTCATTGTTCACCCAAGGTGACATTCAAGCTGTCAGGATCTTAAGAGTAGAAAAATAACCATGTCATCTCACACCTCGTGCTCCAACAGGGAGAGTTCAATGACAGCACTGATAGTAAGAACAGCATTTTGCCCATTTTACCCGGGGACTGTGTGATTCGCCCAAGGCTATATTAGGATTCAGTGTCGGAGAGCTGGGAGCAGCGTTTAATCAGCGCACAATGCTGATCTCTGCAGCACTCCTGGTTCAGAGCGCTATGATGCAGTAACACCATAAATAGACTAAAGTCCTGTGAAGAAAGAAAAAAAAACAACCCCATCTCCCCATCTTCCATTACTGTAAACATGGAGAATAGTAACAAAGCAGGCATATGACAACTGTATTGTTATAAACTAACCGGTGCCTCCTTAACATAAAGGATCTAACTCGCTGCAGTGCAAGTCCCTGATGGATTAAATCTACAGCTGTGTGGATAGAGCCATCTACACAGTGTGTTTAGCCAGTCCTCAGGCTATTCGTAAACACAGTATATTTTATTTATACAGTACCTTCCTCATCTGTGTTATTTTTAAAGGCTGCAGCTCTAAGTCACCGGAGCCCCCGTCTCTCCCGCAGTAGAAAGCTCAACTTTCCAGCAGGCTCCCGGTTTCACACGCGTCTCCACGTACCTGCTCTGTGGCTGGAGGAGGAGGAGGAGGAGGAGGAGGTTTCGCCTCTGCTTGCAGCCTTCTGTCTCCCGGACTCTCCCAGCAGCCTTTCCAGCGCAAGCTGAGGAAGAGTTTCCTTGGGGAAGTCGTACCTCTGTTGCATGCCAGCTGACTAAAACTCTGCGAGCTCCGAGAGAAGTTTGAAGTCACAGGGAAAAAAAATACTCCCCATAGACTGGTCCCTGAATTCATTCCTTCGCAGTCATGAGCTCTTATATATTCCCAGGCTCCCATGAGCACGTGAATACATACCTCTGTAATAGTTTTAAAATGTGTGTGTCCTCTGCGCTTCTCTTTATTTTCCATTTCGTTCATTCAACCTTGGCTTATTTCCTGCAGTTTCTCAGCTGGTAATTACGCTTCTCTCGTATTGACACATGAAACAGTCTGTGAATACCACAAAAAATCCCCTCCACAGGCTTCGGGGGCACGTGCTTGTCTCTGAAGTTCGCTATGCCTGTCCCACAGATGCGAGCGTGTGCTTTCAGCCACATGGACCTGCAGGTTCTCGGGGGTGGCATTTGCTGGGGCTGGGGTAAATGGGTAAATCATGGGGACTGAGCGGGCTGCAAACCCTAAACTCCAAGTCTTTGCAGGGTGGGATGTGTAGGAAAAGGGTATGTTGGAGGGAAGCATCACAGCAGGACAAGCACATCGCGTTTGGTGTCACGACAGCTCAGGTGTGTCTCTGCGGCACAGCAGCGGCATGGCCAAATGCACCCCTGGGGGAAAGGATAAATTCAATTTAATGCTTGAATGGGTAATAATATAAATGCCTTCTAAAATGGGCAGTGGGGTGGATTTTTGTTTCCCCTTCTTGGGTGTGAAATTCCCTTTTGTTTCAGAAGCAATGCTCTAGTGTATATCGGTGGGAGACCTTCACATTGCCCATGTTGTCTTCTTCTACTTAGAAGTGTCCTGATACCTGGGCAGGTGCCTGCTGGCTCCACGTGTTAGCTTCTGGGAGTTCAAACCTCCAACAGGGTTTTGCCAGCTCCCGAGTGGGTGTCTTAGGACCAAACCAAGTCTTGGCTTCACCGGCCAGGACCTGACCTCCCCCGGGCCACCCCACCTAGGAGCTCCCGCAGGTACCAGGGGCCACCGCAAACCTCCCTCCTTCTCCCCTAGGAGTATGAGGAGCACCTCCATGGAGTGACCCCCGCCTCGCAGGAGAGGTTCAGCTCCAGCATCGTGTGTTTTCCCCCTTTTATGCCGAGATGTGCAATGACGGCCAATCATTTTTACCAAAAAAAATGGGGTGCTGAGTCTCTTCTCCTGGACAACATCAATTCTGTCCCACTTTCCTAGATTTGCTTATTAAAATCAGATAAAAGCCATGTCCTTTTATACAGTTCCTGTGAGTCAGAGTTACTTCAGATCTGCAGCATACTGGGAGGCTCAAGATGAAAACGTCTACAGATGTGAAAGATGAGGTTCGTTAAATATCACAGTAAATATATTTTGCACATGTTGTTGCAATAAGTACGTAACAAGGACAATAAATTTAGTAGTAACATGTATATAATGATAAGGAAGTAGACAATAATGACTTTATTACTACAACAGCTATTGCCTGTGTACATGTATAGTGCATGCGTTTATTTCTTAAAGGCCAAATGGCTTACAATTAATAAGTAAATGGTTTCTCATTGACTTGTCTTGGCAACAGAAGCAGATCCTCTGGAGGAGCTCGCTTGTGTACAGCAGTCCCAAAACCTTGTTGGTGTCCTCAGAATGGTTCTTCTATGGGACTTAATGGTCCCAAGAGTACAGGGCAGTACCGAGGAGTGAGCTTATGGACTGAAAGCTGTACAGTCCCGACAACCCCATGCAATGTCTAAACTAGCTGTCCACTATCGCTCCATCTCGTGGCACCGTGCCTAGTGAATATGGCTGCCCTGTTTGGTTTGGCATAAGCCTGACATTGACATGTTGATGTACGCTTCCTACCCAAGCCAAAACTCGCCCCTTAGTCTGTCCTAGTTTATTTGGCCAGGACTGACCCGCAAAAAGAGTTCACTGAAGCACAAGGATGTATTGTATCCCCTCCTGTCACCACGCCAGGCCAACCTGATGGCCAACTTGATGTCACAGCAGCCTAGCCTGGAGGATAGCTGTGGACCTGCTTCTTAGACCTGGGAATCCAATTGTATTTTCCAGGTGGTACGTGGCTAGCTTACAGGAAAATGGCCTAGCACAGAAAGGGTAAGAGGTCTCCTGACAATAAATTTTAGATCCATAAGGAAGCAGAAGGAATTATTCCCATAGATCCTGCTGCTGTTAGACCTCTGTCTCTGGTGTGGGGGCTGCAGAAGACTTGGGTCAATCTATGGCTGGTTCCCAGTGGCACCTGAGTGCTAATGCTTCTCCAGTTACATCTCTCCCACTAAAGATGTCTCTTCCAGGGAGTGATCTTTGGCCTGATCCATATAGACCTGGCCCTTCTCTAGAGCAAGATGGCTATGTCCTGGTATGCAGCACTCAGATATCTAGCTCTGGGTGGTATCCCACAGACCTGAGATGGTTGTTTCACTGTATTGCTTTCACAGTGCCTTAAACAATGTGGGGACAACATGCAACGCCCTGTGGAATAATGTAGGAGGACTGTGCGGAAGAGAAGCAGCCAAACTTGATGCAGGCCCTGAAGGAAACTCCAGAACTACACCCAGCTTGGAGGAAACAAGCTGGTTTGGTGGGGAAGGGTGCCCATGAGAGAGCTAACCCTCAGTGTGGTTGACTGTGGGGAGCCAGATTATCTGGCAGTATCAATGCACCCATGCATATCCCATGAAAGAACCTGAGGACACTAGGAGGGATGCCACACCTTGAAGACTTGTAGCATCATGCCTCCAAAACTGCTTACAAGCACCAGTTCTACAGTGATTTCTGCTGGTATCTGCCATGCACAAACCCTGCACGCCTCCACACTAGGGCAGCAGGCTGGGGCAACCGGCAAATCCCACATCAAAAAAAGGGCCACAGGTCAATGCTGGCCACACAAAGTCAACCCTGGGCCATGTCCTGCCATAGGCTCAATCCCTCCAAGTCTCATGGGGTTCCCACTCTTCCATGGGAGAGGTGAGCAGGCTTTGGTTGGTGAGGCTGGCATGGAGACAAGCAGAAGTGCACGAACAGAAAGCAAAACTCCCAGCTACTGAGATACTTCGAGACATCACTGCCAGTATAAGCATCATTATCTTGAGCTGACATTAGCCCAGTTGCTTTTTAGAAATTACACACACACAAAAAAATAAACAAACCCCCAAAAAAACACCAAAGGGAAAAAAAAGAAACCAACCAGGAAGAGATGAACTGGCAGTTTTTAATCACTTGCAAAAGATTAGAGGTTGACCACGTGCTCACCTTACGCTTAAAATAGATTGTATCATGTCAACAGGATGCCCATCTCTAATTATAAATGATATTTCCCCAGACTAAACAAATTTTGATATTTATGCTCCATTTCCTCCAACTCCTATTATAGCCTGTTTTTTTTAAAAAATATGTGAGGAACAAGAGGGCCAAGAGCTTTGCTCTGGCCACTCTTTTTCCATTCCTGCTGTTATTCAGGGAAGTTTGCTGCTGGGAGCATGGTGATGCTTTAAATGCTGTGATTTTGGCTTGCCTTGGTGTTGACGCTGGGGTGAGTGGGACAGGGGGGTTTTCCTGGTCACCAGGTCAGCTGTGGTTCCTGTCCCAACTCAGCCTCATCATACGGTGCCTGCAGATCTCAAGAACTTTGTCTTTGGTTGAACTCAAAGAAGATGTCGCTCATGGCATCTCCCCAGACTAGGCCTGGCTTAATCTCCTCTGGTACCAACTATAACCTTCCTGAGGTCCACATGGCCTTGGGCCATGAAGACATTGCTCCACTTACAACTGCAAAGAGGACATGCCTTAGCTATCTCCAAACCAGCTACCAGTAACCCAAGTAGCTGCGAAATTTATCCAAAAAGCAGGGTAAAAAATGCATGTCCGGTTCTCCTGGGACACTCGGCACTCACCCAGCCAGACGTGACTAGCTACGAAGGGGTTAGCTGTCTCCATGTTACAAGGCTGTGATTTGCAGGATGGGCATAGTCCTGGCTTGTCTTGTCACTCTTGGGTGGCTGCCTGTCTCCAGGCGCTGCTTGACACCTAGGCAGGCAGTGCTAGAAAATTGAATGGGAAAGCAAAACGCACACAACGGTGCTCAAGACCTTCGTGGAGTGCTTGAGGGATGTTGTACGTCACTTGGAGTGGCAGATATTGCTGAATCTCCTAGTGTGAGCAGGTACTACTGCAGGATATAGATAAGGTGGCTTTGGTGATAAGGGTCTGCTGCAGAGTGAAAGACCACAGAAGATAACACAAATAGAGTTGGGGAGGAAATGATGGCCAGATGTGGGGGTTGCTGGGACATGGGGCAGTGAGACAGTAAGAGAAAAAGGAGAGGGAAAGCGTGTGGGCAAAACTCCCAGGGAAGGAAAAGCATATCCCAGGAGGTGCAGAGAGTCCCGTCATTTTGGGGGGTTGGAATGGGGCAAATGGAATTTGTGCTGGGATTGTGGGGGGCCGAAACTGTCATCAGGGTTCTCTGGTTTTATTTTCCAGTGGCTGTGGGCCTCACACTGCTGCCCAGTGAGACTTTGAGGTATGGCTTGCAAGCAAAGTTGCCAGGTGAACATCTTGAGAAGACAGAAGAGAACCTTCTGCTTTGCACTTGCCCTGCCATCTCTGATGGTCGGAGGCAGCCTGCATCCAACCCAGATTTTTACAGTGTCTCTGGGGTTTGACTGCCCACTCTACCATCTCCAGGGACATCTTCTAGCCTGTGCTTGAAACATCCCAAGCTTTATCAACAGGTTCAGGAAACTGTGCTCCATGTGACAAATCTGGTTTATCTTGAAATGGCAAACCAGATGAGACTGATGTGGTTTCCCTTGCAAACATTTCTTATATCTCTGCCTTCCACTGCAGTGGCAGTCGGATCTATGAATCAGGTGGTGCTAAACAAGCTGCAGAACAGTTTATTCTGTTGTCTGTGCTAATGGGGTTAAAGATCATGTTTCTCTTTTTAGACCTCCTACTCAATTCAAAGTATGAAATACCATCCATGCTTCTTCCTTTTTTTCACTTTCTTTTGGGTAGGAGAAGGAAGAGGAAAGCTGGTCTCTCCCCCTGGCGTTTTCAGTCCCTGCTATTGACTCAGACTTTGCAAAAATTACTTTAAACCATCAACCACCACTGAAATAATCAATTTTCCCTTTTTGTTGTCCCTTCTCTTTCCACCTCTTTGCCATGTTTGGATAGGTGGTGTCTTACCGCAGGAAAGCTGTAGTGAAGGGATTACTGGCATTTTATCTGCAAAGCCTTGTAGCTGATCATGAAATAGGAAATTTTCAGCTCTTGTGGAAAAGGGTTTCGCCGCGGTTGGTTAAGTATGTGATCTGTCCTGTCGTTTGCTCCTTCTATGCTGACTTTTTAGGCAAACACTGAAAAAAAAGAAGGTTGCAGTCATAATCCTAGGGAGAGAAGAAATGACTTAGAAATGCTCTATTTTTGTCATGTTCCTTAAACCCTTTGATCCTTCCCATAGCCCCTTGATCCATCACTACGTCACCACTTCTGAAAGCATTTTTTTTTATAGCCCACAGCTGGATTCTGGGTTATTTCCAAAATGTCTTTACTTCCTGCGCAGTGTGCAGTTTTTCTTGAATAATCTAACTCCCACCCTCAATTACGTCTTTCAGACTTTTTGAGTAGAGACACAGTATTTAAACCCTAGCTTCATCCCTGAGCATGCTCCTTGCTGTGCTGACAGTACGTCACGGCAATCCCTACGCACAGTACTGGAGGAGAAAGGTACCGGCACCATCTAACGACCCCTCCACACCAAATAACGAGGGGGGGGTACACTGGGACATGTGAGGGAATGAACATTGGAGTTGTTTCAGCGGAGAGGGAAAGCAGACATAGGGCAAAAACCTGAAGGAAGCAAGGCCTTTTTAGTCCTGCTTATCAGTCTCTTTGATTTGTTCAAAATCCTGGAAATTTAATTGGATGCTGAACATCTCCTTCTGGATTTCAGAGGTGGGATGGTCTCCTTTTAATACAAATTTGTAACCTCAGAATGATGTCATAGGTGAAAAAGATGAGATATCTCTGATCACATGTAGATATCTGCAAGGTCGGCATCTATCAAATGAACCACTGATCTTGATATCCTCCACAGCCCATGGAGGGAAATGGAAGCCCTTCTTGCTCATGATTCATCTCGTTCTCCAGAAGATGAGTCACCCGCAAGGAGCTCCTACTTTCTCCTGTGAACACAAAGGGAGGGGTGAGTGACTAACGTGGACACAGATTCAAAATTAAAAGGAATGAGTCCCTCTTGCAGTCACGAAACAGGGAGCTGGATTTTTTGCTGGTTGTGGTTATATGTCCTGATGGTGCAAACCCCAGCTTTCCAGCCCAGGTTGGACATACCAATCACTTAAAATACTGCCCAGGTTCCACTGGGAGAAGCAACTTGGGGCTGGTGTTTCTGGATGCGTTACAAACATTATAAGTGGTTCTGCCATTGCCTTGAAGGTCTGATATCTATCGCCTCACTGAGCAAAGCTCTGCACGGGATTCCTGCCCCGAGGAGCCTCTGTAGCCCTATAAAGCATCTCATTGTGCACAAGTGAAAAGATATCTGTTAGCAAATTGGGATGCAGCTTCTGGGGTTAGATTGTACATGCCTTTTCCTCCACAGGTCGGATGCGCGGGGTTTTAGACAATAATCCTTATAGATCTCATGACCTATCATATCTAGAAGGTCTTTCTGTGCCCCATGATAAGCATCTCTTGGTTGGAGGAGAGGGCTTCTTAGGATTTTCTTTCTGGTGTCAAGACTCCTGTATTTTTATCCTCTCCATAGCATGAGTGAAAAGAAAAGAAGCTCTTTGGTCATTGTACCTTTCCAGAAGGTCCATGTTCCTGCTAGCATACCTCACAACTCAAATGGAGGAAATAATCTGTTCCTAGGACTCAGGACCTTGAGGGCGGCCACATTGCTTATTGGTTCATATTAACATCACCATTAGATCTCCGTTGTTTTTGGTTGTCAGATAAGACGATCTTGATAAATGTTTAACACAACCCAGAAGGGATCAGTCCTTTTACTGTACGTCAGTGAATATCCCCTGATTGCAAAGGAGTAATAATAGCTTACGACCAAAGAAAAGTGGAGGCGTTCAGCTCCCACCGACCTTCTGATTTCTCCAGACACACACATGCCAATACCCATTCCTCCTTCAGCCGCAGCACTGAGGAAGCTTCTCGCCTCTCACACATGGTGCTCCCTGTGCTTACCCCATGGTGGACCGCTCCCAGCTCAGCCCATTTCATCCTTGAAAAATGCAGAGAATTTCTAAACAAACAGAAAAAAAAATAGCCAGCGTGCTGTGCAATATGAGGTTGTCATAAGGTTTGAGATTCAGGGTAAGAAAGTCATTGGAGGTGGTCAAAGAAAACATTGGTGATACCTTTTTAGCCACTGAACAAGTCGCCCATTGACATGTGCAGGGAATACGGGACAACGGATTTACCTATACTTTGCCTGCCCTCTGGTGGTGAATGGCTGCCGGTTAGTTAATGCATACATATATATTTTTATATGCAGATATATATATATGTGTATGTATATGTACATATATTTGTATGCACACATGCATATGCATGGACATATATGTTGGAAAATGCTTTCATCTGAATTGTACTTTGAATCCGAATGTTGCAGACATGACTAGTGGTTAATTATTGTCATTGGCTGTAGCTGGTGTTTTTAATGCTGTATTTAATACTGAAGATTTCACTGTGATGGTGTTAAAATTTTTCAGTTAAAATGATTCTGTATGAAAATAATAGGACTACAGTTAATTATTTGTTCCATCTTGGAGAGACCAGTGAGCTCTTCATGTGTCCTTTTCCTCTCTATAAATACACTCTGCTGAAACTGGGATGAGCTGTACAAAATCAAGAGCAAACTGTTTTTCCAGGACCAGTTCTTATAGCAAATACAGGACAGCATAAAAATAACCGCCGCAGCATGGCTGTGCTTTTCCCTACGCAGTGCCAGTCTTGGTTAGCAGGAGGGCACAGAGAGGAAGGTGGCCCTGGGCTGAAAGGGTCTCCTTTCCCCTTGTAGTTGCAAAGAGCAGAGGGATTTGCCGTGCAGCTCTTCAGACCACCTACAAACCTGTCCAGCACTGGGACATGAGGTATCAAGGATAAGCATGTTCAACTTTGCGGCTCCCAGGACTTATATAAATACAAAAGGCATTGCCGAAACACAGTGTTCCCAGCCTTTTCTCTTTGGGATGACCTATTACATTCGGAAGGGCAGCAAAGGTGGTTCCTCAGGCTGTATTCATGTTGAAGGGGTTTCTCTATGTCTAGAGGGAAATGAACTAGAGAAACTTCTCATCTCAGCACCTTCATTCACCACTCAGCATTTCCAAGTGAAACTACAGCATTTCCCCTTTGGGAAAATAGCCTTCAGCCCTTCAAGCCCTTGAGATTTTCAGGCCCTCCTGTAGATTATTACCCTGATTTCATATTTGCCTTGGATTGTGTTTTGAAGCCATGCACAGGGATAAGTACACCATGTCCCTGGGCTCATGTAGCCTTAGGCAGTATGGAGGTGGCATCCATAGTGTCCAAACCCACTGTTTATAGCACATTGAGCAGTACTTGTCTGACTTTCTGTCTCATGGTAGCTCCATCTGAACCAGTGACCAGTTCCTGGGTGCTGGATTCAACTCTTAAATTGCTACCACTGGTGGTCTCCAGGCCAACGAGCACCACCCCAAAAAATCTTGGGGCATGTCTGGGGACAGGGATATTCCTACCATGTGGCTGGGGTGTTCAGGAGGAGAAGGGAGTTTATTATCTGACTCCAGTGCCAGGGAAGGGTGCAGGCATGTGTCATTTAATCATGCAGGTGTCACCATTGCTTTCTGAGGAGCATCCCTTTGCGCTTTTCCTTTTCTAAGTCCAGAGAAGCACCATGCAAGGTTGGTTGCTCTCAACACTCAGGGCTTCCTGTTGGTCCAGATGTGGGGAATGATTTGCTGGAGACTTCTCAGGATGTGAAGCTTACTGTCTCTTTACAGCCGGAGGACTCCCCATTGGGGAGTACCCGCTCATCTTCTGCTAGCTGGGCACATGTGGGCAACAGTGCCTGAACATACAACCAAGGCAGGTTCATCCTACCTAAATGAAGACCTTTTTTGTTCTTCTAACCTCACCTGGTCAGGAGGTTATTAATCTTGTGTCTCCTGTCCCTCTCCACACACCCCAGTGTTGTAGAGTCTGTACCGTTCCCAATACTTGGCCATCAGGACAAAGCTACAACAACAAGGGTAGAGAAGAGAAGGTTTTCAGGCTGATCCCTCCTCTCCATAGTGTGAGAAAAAGCATTTCCTTGGTTCCCCTGCAGATTGGACCTGAAAGGCTTGGACCCACCATAAGCATCGGGTCATATTTCCCTCTCGTCCCAACTGCTTTGCCGTCCTGACAGGTGCAGTCAACCAAGCAAACCCAATGACATCTCTCCATGAATAAACTTTGGCACCTTGTTTGGATAACAACCTGTGATTATTCCTTCTGGTGCTTTCTGTGCGATGATGGTGTTTGGGGAGCTGAAGTTACAGATTTGGCCAGGCAGACAATCACCTCCGCAGGGAGCCCACACAAGTAGGTTAAACAAAAGCTTTATTTCCACTCAGCATTCTCGGAACATGGTGCCAGGATTTCACAGACGGCTCAAAACAAGTATTGGCAAGGAACGCTCTGCTCCTGTGATGCTTTCTTATTGCAAACAGCCTTGAGTCACAAAATGCTTGTTCAGAGCCAAGCCTGAACTTCCTTTAAAATCAGAAGTGTTCAGATTGACAATTTTCAGGTTTGTTCTTTAAGGCACTAACATAGCAGAGCAGGGCTCGCATGCAGAGGAGTGTAAGCAGTTTCTACCTCACCAGACTCTCAATCCATGGCTAAAGCCCTCTGGTACTACAGTAGAAGACATATTCAATAGGCCATGGTTATTAAAGCAGTTAATTGCAGTACATCTGCCATCAGATATTATTCTTTGCTATGGAGTTGGACTTGATGATCCTTGTGGGTCCCTTCCAACTCAGGACATTCTATGATTCTATATGTGATGTTTGGACAGTGCAGTGATCCTGGTGAGCAAAGACCGCAAGATTGGAGCTCAAGCCATGCAAAACCTGTTTGCTGCCTTCTCCTGCCCAGTTTTCTGACGAGCGTGGAGAAAGGTCAGTTGGTTTCCTGCAGGATTTCAATATTTTGAAATACTGTTTCAGTTCCAGATTTTGAATGCAAAAATAAATAAAGAAGGAAATTGGATGTGGAGTTGGGATCTGAGACATCTGCCTCCAGGGCTGGAATTGGTGACTGAGATAGCCCAGCAGATGGGCAGCTGAGGTGTCTGGCAAACAAACTGTTAGAAAACCAGACCATTTTCCATTTAAAAACTGCAGAACGCTTGCAACTTGGCAAATGCTAACAATAGTAAAAAAACTTCAATGCTAATAAATGCCTTCTGTTCAAGGCCAACTGGAATTTCATGCATTGTATCGTGGTTTTCATTTGGGCATCAGGGCTATGTAGATATAACATATTTCACTTTTGGTCCTTGCCCCTACATCAACTTTCCCTGAGCTTCTCTGCACAGGTTAATGAAAAAATGTTTCAGACATCTAGCTTTGTGAAAATGAGCCTATTTATTTTCAGAGTCTGTTGTACAGGTTTTTTTAACTGTACCTGCAGTCCGTACTATGTAGCTTGGCTGCTAGACAGCCCTATATTGAGAAGAGAGAATGGCAAAAGGGGGATTTAATTCCTTCAAATAAAATTATTTTGAAGTGTCAATGAAAGCAGTCAATAAAAGAGAACCAGCTCATAAAATTTTTCTTGATTTTCAGGAGATCCTAAACAGACCCTGTGCAGGAAAAGAGGCTATATTACACCATGTAATGGCAAAGTGAAGGGCAAATGTCATGGATCCAGACCGATGTGGAGTCAAGAAGCTAAGAGGAGAACTGCATGACCAGGATTCACTATGCAACCACTTTTGTGTGTGGTCTTTGCAGTCCCCCTCCGGGTCCTGTGCTGTTTAGCAGAACCTGGAGGTGCTTAGAGATACTGGTCAAGGAAGGAAGGAGACTCACATCTGTAGATATGATGAAGTCAGGCTTGGGAAGGATTGTGAGCAACTCTGGTGAATGAGGAAAAAAATGGTGAATGAAATTTAATACCAACAGCTGTAAAGTAACGAGCATCAGAGGAAAAGTATTAGGTGCTTCTTACACTGCACAGAACATGGAGCTGGGGAATCCTCTCCTGTGGTTATTCTAAAGAGATTGGGGGAGTACCCTGGTGTGGGATGAATACTGAAAAGCTTCACCTGTTTGCCTGTCTCAGCAGTCGCTGGCCCAGGAGCACTGCGTACATGTTGCTCACCCACCAGCTGCAGGAGGCTGGAGGAGAGGATTGCAATGACCCAGGGTCTGGAAACCATCTTGAATGCAATGGCTTTCTGTGCATTTTGGGGGGTCTGGCCCAACGCTGTGTGCTAACCCAACCTCCCCTTATATCAGGCTCTCTGTATCCTACAGCACTGTCCCCACAACCTGAGCTAACAATCCTATAGCTCTTCCTCAGGCTCAGTTTTGCCTGCAAGGGCTTTTTCTAAGGCCACCATTTCACACTGCTTCAGTTTGAGTGTGAAAAGCTGTAGTTCCTCAGCCTTCTCCCACCTATTCTTTTATACAAATGATTATATTTAACACAGATGAAGTCAGTGATGAGTTTCATACTAGGACTCTCTGGCATGACTGGAAGGAAATCAAAGAGTCATAGAATTATTAAGGTTGGAAAAGACCTCTAGGATCATCAAGTCCAACGGTCAACCCAACACCCCCTAAACCATGTCTCCAAGGGCCATGGCTACATGGTTTTTTTTGAACGCCCCAGGGACGGTGACTCCCCCACCTCTCTGGGCAGCCTGTGCCAGGGCCTGACCGCTCTGGCAGGGAAGACATTTTCCCTCATCTCCAACCTAAACCTCCCCTGACGCAGCCTGAGGCCGTTCCCTCTCGCCCTGTCACTGGTGACTTGGGAGCAGAGACCAGCCCCTCCCTCACTCCAGCCCCTCTCAGGCAGCTGCAGAGAGCGAGAAGGGCTCCCCTCAGCCTCCTCTTCTCCAGGTGCAGAATGCAGGGATATGTGGATACAGAGGTAGGAAATCCTTAGCCCACCTTCACCAGTGATGCCCGGGGACTTGCATCCAGCTGATGACCACTGTCACCGTGTGTGAGTGGGTGGGAGGAGGGTCTGCCTGTGCATAGGACCTTGCCAGACCATGTTCCCAGTTGCATGGACAGATGGCAGGAGGTTGCCCTGATGTCTCCCATGCATTCGTCAAAGGGACAAACCCATTGCTGGTGTGAGGGGGGAAGGTTGCGGGGAAGGTTGCAGGGGAGGGAGGGCGGGCTCCTGCTGCAGTGACCATGGAGCTGTCCCTGACCTCACCACTGAAGGACACGTCTCTACAATGCCAAGGTAAATAACCAGAGCTTCACGGAAGGAAGAGGTGCTGGTGTTTTTGCATGAGGATGTCAGGACAGAGACAACATCGTTTCATGAGTTCGAGACGGGCAATGCTGCAGCAGACTTACCCTCAGCCCTACTCCTGCCTTCACTCGCCTGCAGTCCCACACCCCAGAGAAGCATCTTGATATATTCCAATGAGAAATGTGCTGTGGGGAGTGGTATTGCCCCCTCCCCACTTTAGTATCCGCTGTCATGGGAAGCTTTCCCAGACATAGCTCCTTGCAGCTGTATGGATACCCAACCACGCTGTGGCTGCTCCAAACCTGTCTTGGGTTCTTCTCCATCTCCCCACACCTCCTCTGCCTGACTGTCCCGCTGGTGGCCTGCATATTCTGAGACCTGCCTCTAAATTATTGAATAATGCAGCAAATATGTGAACAGGGCTCTTCATAGGTGCCTTATCTGCACAGAGAGCTGAAAAGTAAGCTGAAAAATAAGATGAAGATAAATACACAAACAAGAATGAGACTTTCAGGTGGAGGAGTAGGCCTCCAAGGATCTTTATTGGCATTTGGTTTTAATTCACTGTTAAAAATACTGTAGGAAATCTGAGCTATATTCAGACAGTGTATATTGTGTGTAAATACATCTTCTACAGCTCTCAGCGGGTTTGCACGATTACATTAAAATTCGCCCTATAACGTTAGTGGTAAAACCTCTGATAATCACATGGTAGGTTCTTGTTGATAGAAGTTTCTAGAGTGTGTCCTTCACTATCGGAGAAATCCACCAAGTGACTTGCCCACCGTCACCTGAGAAGTCTGCTGCAGAGCTACAAAATTTACATTTTCTGCTTCCAGCCCCAGTCTTCCTCATTACAGCCTCTAAACACTAGTTTTAGGAGAAAAATAACAAGAAAAGAGCCTGATACAGTAATCACAGTTACTATGGGAAGAAATTTCATGAGTAAACCTAAACTTGTCTAAGCAGAACAATGCCAGGAAAATATAAATATATTTTATAGTGTTCTAGCAGCAGAGGTTATCACACTCAGGGATGAGTCCTTGGCTTCTTCCTGTTGAAATTAAGAGGAAAAAAATGCCACTGGCTTCAAAGAGAATTAAGAATTGTCCTGGGATTACTAAAGTCGTCAGTAATCAGAACTTTGCTTCTCTGTTACCCTTTCCCACAGATTTACTACTTTATTTTTTAAAACGAAGTCAAAGAATGTTGTTTATTTCAGAAGACTACAGGGTGAAGAAAGAATCCAAAAACTGTGTACAGAAGGGCAGACTGAAATCCTCCTGTTTAAATGGTCTTTGACTGGAAAATTCAGTTTTTGGCTACCCCAACATACTTTTAAAATTGTCTTCTCTGGGACTATCGAAATCACACACTTAAAAGATTATTTCTTAGTGGGTAAGTATGAAATAAAACCCTGGGCACCCCAAAATTGAAATATATATGTATCTGTACATATGTGTAGATGTTGAAAGGGAGAGTATATGCATAGTGGTAGGTTGAAGGGGTGTGTTGTTGGTTTTTTGCTCATACATTCACAAATGTTTAATCTGATATACAGCAGAAACAGAGTGTCACTGTTGCTCCCGCTCGCTGCCACGTTACCAGCTGAATGGTGTGATGGGAAGTATTAACAATGGGCAAGCTACGTCACAGATTTGGTTTCTGTTCATGTGTATCTTCCTTTACATCCATTTTGCCTGTGTGCTGGGAAGAACGAGTGTTTCACAGAGGGTTAACACATCTAGACAAGCCACATGGCAGAGTTTCCAGACGCAGGGAGAAGGTCAGGGCATTCAGCACCTCCTCCGAACCAGTGATGGTATCTGTGTGGGAGTGAGGTTCCTCCAGCTTGACTTTAGTCATCTGTGATGTTGGTTTCTCCACCCAAGCCGATCAGTGCAGCTCCTGTTAGAGTCGATGGCAAGTACTTTTAGGGCATGGTTCATCCATCTGAATGCACATATCTAGGGTGGGTTTCACTTTTGGGTTAAGACACCCAACTTTCAAGGTGTACCTCACTAAACATACGTGTCTAGTATTATTTCAGATCTTAGTGTATTTTTGTCTGGCCTCCAGCTGCCATTACAAAAGGATCTGGTCCTGTATCTTATTTATCAGCTCTGTCTGGATGTTGTCGGTACTCTAGGGCATCCCAAATGGCATTAAGCACTTGTGTTTAGCCAGCTGAACTGTATCACAGGTATCTCCATTTGGGTATCTCTGTGTGCACCAGGCTCCCGTTGCTTGAATGGAGACGTTGCCAACAGTCAGTGAAGTTTGGGGGTGACTGTGCTAGACAGATGTAGGCACCTATTTTAGGCTCAGAGGAATCATTAGGCTCCTTGGACTTTTTGACTTGATCTCCATTAGCTGTAATGGGAGCTGAGACACCCAGCACACACAGAGGTATCCACATGTAGGAGCCCAAGAAACACTCCTGGGAAGAGCCTGTTTCCCTTTTCTGACTGTTAGGGGACCTGTGTGGGTGACTTTTTCAGACTGTACCTTATAGGGCAATATTTAGTCAGATGATTTTCGTTTTGCACACCATTGTGGGTATTTGTCTTCATTTGGAGGCCAGCCTGGGCTACACACAGGCCTTTCCAAGCAAAACCCATTGATGCAACTCTCACTTGCATGGAAATACCACACCAAGAGCAGGGGGAGAGACCACCTGTCCCCCATAGAAAGGATGTGCTTTTTGCATGCCACATCTTGCAATCGTCTTTAGCCAAGACGTAAGGTCAGGTTCATGGAACCCACACCACTATGTACCAGAACAGCACTGATCAATGTTTTTGACATGGAAGGATAATGGAAAATACATGAATTATGCAGAAATTGTTTGATTTTAAGCTCACGTTTGCACAGACCGCTCCAGGTAACATCCCTCCCTGGAACTGTATGTTGAGGTATATTGTGTCAGAATTGCCTGGCCCATGTATCTTCCATAGGACTTCATTCCTGAATGAATTTGCAAACAGAGGGTCAGCACAGTGCAGAAGGTGAAAGCTTTCCTAAGCCCTGTTTGACAGCTCAAGTGTTGTATGAGCCTTTCGACAGATGTCTTTCAAGGGCCAGCTTCCCCCACCCGGAATATCAACTGTCACCACTAAGCAGGCAAAAGCTTCTTTCACAAAACCGTGAGATATCACAGAGTAAAATCTCATTAATAAAGAACATTAATGAATTTCCTTTCCCTTTTCACTTTTCAGGTGTTTATACTCCAAACAGCTCTTACGTTGACAGTACACGTGTGTTACACATGCTACAGTGAATTAGTTGTGAAAACAGCATCTTCCTTAGCTTTGTGGAGTCTGGCTTGCCTTGTTTCATGAAGTTATTTGCAATAACCAAAGAAGGTTTGGCAAGTGGTTTTTGACACTTATTTATCGTCTGAATGATAAAAATCTGCTCTCGTTGCTCTGATGAGAAGAGTTCAAACTGAGCTTGAGAGCGGTCTCCATGTTTTCAATGAGCTCCTTCTGGTGGTAATAGTGATTAAATTACTGTATCTGTTGTTTCCTTCAGCCTTGAAGGAGGGAGAACAACAATTCCCAGAAGTTTGTTAGAAGCCAGATGTTGAACAGGAGTAAAAAACCAGGGAGAAGAAGTGGCCAGCAACAAAATTATTTGACCTTGACAAAGTGTGCTCTGAGAGAAGTGCCTACAGACCAAATGCTGGCCCTTTGCAGAAAGGTGTTTTTACTCACTGGTAGGTTTACTTTGAAGACAAGTGCCTTTGAGACCACTTGGAGATTGGGAAGGAAGAAGAGAGATGTGTTTTAGGCTTTGTACTTCTTAAGTGATGTACTTTTCATTCCCTCAGCCCCACTTTTGCAGGAAAGAAAATTCATATCTCATTGGTATTACTCAGCTAAAGGAACTGCAGTATGTCATTCTCTGCATCTCAGTTTTCCAATATCTGGCATTCCGTTTTCATCCTGCTTTGGGATGAAAAGCATAAAATGTTCAGATATGCTATATGTGTGTGTGTATAAAGCAAAACAAAATGTTCTTCCAGTTTAGAGCTGGAATTTTGAAGACAACATATTTTGACATTTTGAGCAGAATCGCATTTTGGCATTTGGAATCAAATATTGATTCATACCAAACTGTTTCATTTCAAAACTGTCATTTCAGTTTGAAAATAGCTTTAAAATAGCATTTGCAGCTGAAATGTCGATTTAAAAGAAAATGTTTCTGCTTAAATTGACATACAGGAACAAAACATTTTGATTCAAAATTTCCCCTTGTGGGGGAGTAAAAAATATTTTTTTGTTGTTGTCAAAAACATTTTCTTCTGAATTGCATTGACTTTCATGAAACTAGAGTTTCCTACAACAACAACAAAATCTATCTAATGCAAAACAGTTAAACAACTTTAACACTCGGAATTATTGTTTGAATCCAGGCCCAGATGCCTGGACATGTTTGTGCTCCCATGCAGGCCTAGCTAAAATGTTCTTTGGGCTCATCCTTGTGACAGATGCTGATGAAAAGCTGGCGCTACCATCACCATCACCATCACTTTCCTCCGCAATGGACCCCTGCCAAAACCACACACACAGAGCTCTGGGCTGGCGCCCAGTTTCACAGGAGATGATGGTCAGGATTCATCTGCCTGCTCAGGATCACCCCGTGTAAGAGCTAAGAGGCTTCACCAATTATATTGCTTTTGGATGGAAGGGAATTAAATGGAAGGTGTGAGCTCCTCTGCTGGCTTAGCTTCCAGGTGTCCGTCCTGATCTTACTAGTTCTTTGCTGCCCTCTTCTCAGATTTCATCCTCTTCAATACTTATTCCGGCCTCGTTCACGCTCCCCAGCTCTTTAAAGGTTGCTCTTGTCAGTGTCCTCTTTGTGTCCCTCAGGACAGATTTGAGTTTCCTGGTCAGCACATCTGGCCAGTTGTGGCTGTAAAACAGAGGACAGAGTTAGCGACCCTGCTCACTAAGCAACAGCCTTTCATTTTGCATCATTCTGTGTCAGACAAAGCAGAAGCATTAGATTTTCTCAAAGCCATCAGGAAGCATCAGGCAAGGAGGGATGTTGGTAGAGAACTGCAGGGATGTGGTGGTCCCAGTAGACCATACAACTGCTGGAGCTGTTGCACGGGTGAATGGGATACATAAAGCTTTCATCCAAGGATGTCCACTTTACAAATGTAAATTATATTTACATAAAAACAACCGGAGGGCTTCAGCTGCTCCTGAAAAACATTCCCAGCTGTGCATCACAAGCCTCATAAATCTCCTGGCTGGTAATAAAAGAGATTCCCTGTTAATCAGCTGGACTTCTCTGGGTTTGAGGTCATTCACTGCCACCAGTGAGATATCTGAAGGTCCAGCTGCTCTGACAGAGCCGTGATCTCACCAAGCCCAAGACAGGATGGGCGGAGAACCAGAAAGCCCTGACAAACATCTCAGACCTAGGTGTGATTTTGCTGCCTGAGCCTGACACTGTTCCTGACAGAATAAGCTCTGCTGAGCACCAGGATTTAAGAACTGGTCTAACTGAGAGACTGCATCTAGATCCAGGCTAGTAAACTGATGTGATGGGGGACTGTTGGCTATGATGCTCCAAGTATCCATGATACCCAGGTTCTACCATCTGTCAGTGGGCACAGGTTTATTGCAACATAATGGGGGTTTCAGAGACAAAACAAATATCAAGAACTTGTAGAAGGCCAGAAGCTGAGTGAATGGCAGGGCTTTAGGTAGCTCTTAACTCTGCAGCTGTCCTGTCCTACGTAAAGCATCATATGAAATAAAATTTGCTGTATATAATAGAAAAAAAATATAATTCCAGCTGTTGTAAACCAAAAAGATCCAATGCTAACCCATACCAAGAACACAATTGAGATTATATAGATATTAAAAAGAAATAGTTGAGAAATTGTTGTGTATATACATATATATGGTTTTAAATTGTACACACCATAGTTGTACAATGACCAAGCAATTACCTTAGAATAGAAACATATGTAAAACTGACTGCATGAAGCAGGGATCCTGGAGCAACAGGACAAGGGGTGATGGCTTTAAACTAAAAGAGGGGATATGCAGATTAGGTATAAGGAAGAAATGTTTTATGCTGAGGGTGGTGAGGCACTGGCCCAGGTTGCCCAGAGAGGTGGTCGATGCTCTGAGCGACCTGATCGAGTTGAAGATGTCCCTGCTCACTGCAGGGGGGTTGAACTAGGTGGCCTCTAAAGGTCCCTTCTAACCCAAACCATTCTGTGATTCTATGATTCTAACCCAAGAGTGTAAGATATAAGGTCTTGAAAGGAGAGGAATGAATATTATTAGACTCAAGGACTATGAACTCTAATGACCAATTATTAATGTAGGACTGTTAAGTGGCCTAATGAAACTGCCCTTAATGACAGCACTGGATGAGGTGTCTTTAAAGTACCTGTTAGATATCTATAAAGTATATAAATATACTTTAAAGTATCTATCTATCTATCTATCTGTCTATCTATCTATCTATCTATCTATCTATCTATCTATCTATCTATCTATCTATCTCAAAGTCAACTAATAGCACTGGCACCAGAACCAGGTATGCAGGGTTGACCACTCTGACACCCTGTATTCTAGCATTATATATCTAATGCTTTTTTGTTAGCATTCAAGATAATTGTATTTTATTATGTAACCTAAGATTCTGCAGATGGTGTTTGATGGTCTGGTTACCTGCGCCTGAGGACTGGCTATTAAATCTGGATACAACAAGAGGAGAGCCAGGACTTCCAAACTCAGCACATGTCATATTCCCTTACTCTCATACTCAGTGGGAGACCAAGGGCAGCCAAGGAGAACCAAGGGCAAAAACCAGGAAAGGGGTCTAAAGGCAAATTGCTGAATCTTAAGAAACTACCCAAACGTATCAATGCAAAGCGATTTAGGATTCAGTGGAGGATCCACCCTGAAAATTCAATCATTGAGCGTGATGAGAAAGAGCTGATCCCCTTGTCAAAGATGATCCCAAATGTTTTGCAACCACTAAGGAAACAAGGAAAAGGAATTTCCTTTTTTTTTCTTTCAGGCCTTTATTTCTTCCAGCCTGTTGCTGGGAGGTGTCCCTGCATACCAGGAGAGAAGAAGTAGCTGATGCAGAGTGGAAGAAAGGAGGAAGAGATGAAACGTATGATGGGGGAAAAAATCAATAGAAATGAATATTTGGTTTCTGCAGTTCTGGTTTTAACCTTTGGAGAGATCATGCAGACAAGATCATCTGAGATTATCCCTGCAGTGGGGCTGAAGAAGGAAGCTGTAATTGTATGGGTTTCTGTGCAGGTGTGCATTTCACCATTGGGGACAGAGAGAATCTTTATCAAAAACCTGTACTGAAAGAGCTTTCAGATCTTAACTCCTGGTCAGCCACACCTTGCTAGTCTATGGCTTGGCCAGAAAGATGCAATGATTTGGGTGTTTACTATATTTCCTGAACAAGGAAAAACCTTGAGGGATCTCCTGTCACTAAGCTGAGTTGGTGGAACAAGAGGTCAGAACAGAGGGAGAGGCAAAGTCCTGAGGAAAAAAGAACAAGAGATAAAATAATTTAAAAAATTGAGCATCAGTACATTTACGTGATCCCAGACTGGTCCTTTGTCCATGCAGGACCCACTACCTGTATGCTTATATATCTTCAGGCCAGCAAAGAGCAATACAGGTGACACTACGATTTATGCACCATGGTTCCCTCCATAAATACAGCAGCTACCAATCACACTGGGGTGAAATCTCACCACTCTGAACTCCACAGTGAACTCTGACTGACTTGCATGGGGTCTAAGTCTCATCTCCAAACTGAAATCAGTCTAAGGATCACAAGGAGTCATTGACATCTCTGTGGAAGAGTTCTCTGGAGGGCCTCGAAGGAAAGAAAGAAATCCCTTTTGCCATATCAGAAGCACTGTAAGATGCTACAGGAGGGATTCAGCTGCATGAGAACACTGTCTGGCAGTATTTGAGATGCCACGGTTTATCCTACATGGTCTTCAGCTGCAGTTGCCTCTGCCAGACTCACACAAGTGTCTCTGACAACCATAGTCCTCCAGGCTGAATCCCATGAGTGGGTAGGTAGGTCCATCACAGATTCTACTGCAGGACAGAGTGTAAGGACCACTAGCAGTATAGCCAGGAGGTTTATCTTCAGGTAACTGGTGGTGTGCTTTGGTATTCCTCATGCTTTGCTGTACGTTTTTATCAAGATCTGTTGAGAGCCATCACTTCTCTTCAAAGACAGGTGTCCACCAAGGACAACAGAGTCCACAGTCACTCCTTCAGGGTTAAAGGATTTGCTTCCTGAGCATGAGGAGCAGAGTCTTGGCATTCCTCTGGACTCCAGGCCAGATGAAGACTCCAAAATATATAAATACTCCAGGATGGGAATCCCTATCTTATCATAGCAAGGACCCTGTGAGACTGTCAGTTTACAGTCCCAAACTAAGGGGACTGTAAACTGGGTGAATGGACCATAGATCACTACATCTGAGATCCTTGTAGATTGTCCATTTATTGCTATCAAGGAAAAGCAAGGTTGTTGATGGCATATTCCCTTTCATCATAAATGTTTAAGACAGATTAGCTGGAAACATCACTAAACCCCCAAGCAGGCACATGGGAATAAATGGCTGTTGAGGACGTAATTGCGTCCATTGAAAGCTTCATGCACAGGAGAAGGATTGAACTAGGACTGTTGAAAAGCTCCAGGTACAAACGTCTTACTGTTTTTCCTAAAATTTCCCATGAATTGAGCCAAGCGGGCTAATGAGAACCTTCTGTTCTCTATAATGTACTACTAATCAGCCTCACTTCAGTGCAGAAGTCTATGTCTGTGGGTGATATATGTACTAAATGTTTTTGTGTCAGTATACGTGCAGTTTTTGTCAAGCAGGGCTAACCCAAGTGAGAGATCCTCTTTGTCTCTGGCCTTGGAAGAGTAGCTTGTGCTCATAGGTGTAGATCAGCAGGATGGTCTTCTGTTGCTTGGAGCTTATATTTACAGCGAGTGCTCACATACCGTAGTGCTTATACAGGTCTCTGTACAGTATGTATTTAAATCTTTTTTCAAATTATTAATTTCTGCCCAGCTCCTAGAATAGGGAGAGCCTCAGACAAAAATTTTAAAATCTCTTAAGGGAGATAAAATAGCCTAATAATACCCCCTGGATCTTTAAAAGTTGTGGTTGGGAAAGAGGAACACAGCAAAATGTTCTCTGCTGGGTTTTATCCTTGTGAGACAACTGGATGGAGCCTTAGTCTTTAATCTATCAGCTTGATATGGTGCATCTTAGGGGTTTGTAACCAGCCTATATCGACGCACCCTGTGCTTTCATCCACCTCTGCCTTTTTCTAAATGGAAATTAAGTAGAGGTTTGTTCAGAGGCACTGAGCAGAAGCCTTATTGCTGCTTTCAGAGATATTATTTAAAAAACCGACCATACAGCACCTTCATGGGACGTCAGACCTTCTATGTGCATGTGTGGGTGCGCATGTTTATATGCCAGCCTTGCTGTCGTCACACATATTTGACCAGGCATCTCGGGTCATGCTTTTATACTCCATGTAACTTCTGAATTCCAACCAAATCATCTTAAATCCGCATTTATTTCTTGTACCAGTAGGTACCATAGTGATGAATAACAGCTGCATCCTGTTTCATGCCATGAGATATGAAATTACACTAGGCAGGAGATATACATTACAGAAAGGCAACAGGAGACAATTTGTATTCTTCCAGGCTTGAACTCCAGCTTTATCTCTGTGTTTACCATGGACTGGGCTCTTCCTGGCACAGTACGCATTGGCATCCAGTGGATCAACAATACACTCCAGGTGAACACAGTAATACTGTATGTCTTTCAGGAATGAATGTGATAACAGGTCACAAATTTGCTAGGAAATCGCCCAACAAGGCTACTACTACCTTTAGACAGCTTTGCTGCTGTTCCGAGCACCTTCTGAATGAGACACTTTAAAAGAATCATACATAATTTTGACAAAAAAAAAAAAAAAAAGAGAAAAAAAAAGAAATAAAATTCATGACACTAAAACCAGCAAAGTGCAGACAAATAACACATAAGCAGACACGAAATAGCAGAGCTACGTTGGGACTGTCCCACAGCTACTACCTCAGATCTAGGCCCTTTTGCCAAGGAGTTTTTCAGCTTTCCTCCTTTTGAACTCTGCAATTTCTTCTGAGGGTAACCCGTGAGCTCTACACCTGCAGTGAACATGTAGGCCATTAGAGAAAGAACCAGTTCAGCTTCATCTGCAATAAAGAACAGACCGTAACGGAGACCGAGTGAAAAGTAAGTGTCTTCTGGTGTGAAAAGGAAAACAAATATTGGGCCTGGTTCTGTTTTTATTTGTGCCTATCTTGTATCACTGTAGCTCGACTTATTGCAAAGGGAGGTTAGCTAATTTAATTTTAAGTGTCCTGAAGTTAAGTGCCTGCTCTGAGACACGCATCTTTTGCAATCTGTATAACCAGGCACTTCCAGAGGGCTCTTGGCACATCTTAGACACTTCTCCCAGGACGAGATGAATGACCTTGTTGATCGAGGAACACAAACTATATATATATATATCATGGCTGTATCCAGAATCTATTAGACAAAATGAATCCTGGAAGAATTATTCCATTATTCCTCTGATCCTTCCCCTCATTCATCAAATGGAAGAACAGAACAAAACTGCTGTGAAGATCTTGCCTTCTGTTAGTTCAGCTCTTCCCTCAGTGCCTTTTAGTCCTCCAGGGGTGTTGCTATCAGAAACTCTCAGCTTTCAAATCTATGGGCACATTAGAAATGGAAATCCTATTTCACTGTCCCTAGAGACAGCCAGTTTTCCCTGAAAGCTTAGCACAAATTTAACAGCCTTTCCCGAGGGAGGCTGGAGTCAAGTTTCAGCTCTTTCACCAATTCTGTCCTGCAAATGGAAACATCTAACCAAGCTGTCCTTCCATGCCTTACCTAAACCCTCAGCTTTGGGAACACTTTTCCTTTTTATAGAAACATTGATTCCTGTTTATAAACCCTCATATGAGTGCTGGAGCCTTTAGGGCTGGGTCCCAAGGACAGGGAAGCCAAGATGGTATAATCCTGATGGGCTGAATGGCTTCTTCTGGGAATCTACCTCTCAGATGGGATTAATCTCCCTGAAATTTAGCTATCTGCAACAGAGATGTCTCCGTCTGAGCTAAATATCTTGGGCTTTCTTCTGAGCCAGTGGAGGGGAGCAGGCACTGCTGGACCACAGTGGGGGTTTACCCGAAGTAGATGCCCTCTGTGGGGCAGAAGAGCTAGAGCAGACTAGAAGTGTTTGTTTCTCTGCATTGACTCTAAAAGATGTGTAAGATGACCAGCGCAGCTGGAGGTGCCTATCCTAGAGGTAGATAACTTTTAATAAGATTAAATCCTACCAGTTGGAGGGGGAAGAGGAATACTTTGTCTCCAGCCCCTTTATGCAAGCAGTAGCAAAATTCAGCCACACACAGGTCAGCGTGAGGGGCTTGTTCTTTGAGTCCACCAGCAGGACTTCATCCCTGGGGGGGTGGAGGAAGTTGATGCCTGTTTCTGCTCAATAGTGCAACAGGTTGTGACCCATGGAAGGTGAAGACCTGACCAAGGTATTTGGGGATCGAGTACAGTATCGGTTTGCCTGAGCTCCACCTCCAAACACTGCTCACACAAGTATCAAATAACCATTTGATAATGACTTGCCCTTCATCCACGGCACAATAACAAGAAGAAAGATCTAGTGCAAACAGCACTGACACATCTCCTGAACTCACTCATGTCTGAGCAACTGGAGGGGGCTGATTTTGCACCCTCCACCCCAACCTCTCGCAAAACCCCTCTGTCTGAAGTCACCTGTTATTTTCCCAAGGTCTTCTCTTGCCACTACCTTGTTTCCAAAGCCAGCAGGAAAGAATCTATAAAGTCCTGCACCCCAGCTCCCCTGACAGTTAAGGAATTTGCCTTCTCTTTTCTGAATATGGTGTGTTACAATGATTATGTTCTGAGCATTGAAAATACAAGCTCCTGGCTTGAACCTTAGGCAGCCGGCACAACTTCTAGTTCCCAGTTACAGGGGGAAAGGCTCAGACCCATAGACAGAGCATCTTTATGACTTGGCCATTCTGTACCCTTTGATAAGAACAACTGTAACTCAAATTGCCTTGAGACCTGGGTCATCCAGATGCAGACGTAGTCTCCTCTGCCCTCATTTCTCCTTCTCCTATTCCTGCTTTGCGTAAACCCGTACGCTGGAGCAACGCGTACCCTATTGCAAGGCGCAGGTATCCCGGGCAGCCCGTTACATCTCAGCTCTGCGGTCCTGCTCCAGCCAGCCCTGCAGCCCTTTCATTGACTGCTTCCCACACACCTTTAAACCAGTCAGGATTGTCCCTGGGGTTACTTGTTTCTGAGGTGGTTTATTTTATTTTAATCCACATTTCATCATACTCTAGTTTTTCTTACTTTAAATGGCTGGTAAAATTATAGGAGCAGCTGTCTGGGGAGCAGAGGAGGCTAAAAGCAGCTCTGAGACAGTTTCTCCTCAGTACTCTTCCTTTTTTTTCCTCATCACTGTTGTTCATAAAAGAGCTTTTGGGCTGCCATGTAATGAGAAAGCCTGTTTAGATGGCACAAGGGAGAGCAGTGTGCCCTGATCAGATGGAGATCTCACTTGGCCAGCCCACGCAGCAGGTGCAACACCACAAAAATGTTCCTAGACTCAAGCTGGCTCCTGTTCAGACAGCTCAGATCACTCATCACTGGGCTTCCCTCTGCTTCTTTTTTCAAGGGAAATGTGGGCAGATCCAGGGAGAACCACCCTCAAATGAACTCCTACAGCCAGGACCTACCCCAGACAACCTCCCCTGCTGTCAAGGTGCTGATTGCTGCTGTCTCTGTCCCGCTGCGAAAACATCTTTCAAAGGGACCTTCACCTCCCACTTCACCTCCCAGTCTGTCTGGCTGAGACAGAAGAAACTACTGGGCACGTCCAGACACATCTGGGCACACCTCAGCCACGCCTGAGGCCATACCTGCAAGCCAGAATATGATTCAAAATGCCAGCCAGGCCCTGAGCACAGTTTCAGAACCACCTTTCCCTAAATCCGTAGAAATATCCATAGAAGAAAGGGTAATGCATCAAATCACATCTTCCAGCCAAACAATGCCACTACTTGACTTTGCTTCCTTTCTGAACACTGCATTTAGGGTTTCTTGCTGTTGGCAGTAATTTGCTAATCTAATATTCCAATCAGTTCACTCAGAAACCTCAGCTTGCTCAAAAAGAGCTTCTTTAAATATACCAGCTAGAGCAACCACAGTCCAAGTCAGAGCACCTTGTTCAAAGGGAAATAAGTCACTAGCTTTCATTCCCTTTCTCCCCTCAATCAGATTCCAGAGAAAATTTCTTCTTTCTCACCTGCATTATGCCATAGCCATGACCAGAATATTTCTTGGTCTTAATTTTTCTGCTGCATTAGGGGTTCAGAAATAATTTGAAAAGAGAACATTGATTGCGAAGCAAAAAACATCTGTCCTGACACTGGGTGATCAAGCCTATGAGCCAGAGGATGTTTGATTTCCCTGAATAACCTTTGTTATAGAAAGTTTATTTAGGAAATGTTGTGATGCTGTTGTATAATTCCATCTCTGTGAGGAGAGCAAAATTTTTTCACTGCTGCTTTCTTCACAGGCTTTTCTATTTCTGACTTAAAAGTGCATTGGGTGAAAAACTTCAAATAGGAGCCTGGATGGAAATCCTTTTGCTTATCCCCCCAGAGAGACACGTCAGCAGCAACAGCAACACTAGAGACTCTCTACTGACCATCTCCCATCCTGCCAGGGTGCCTCAGCATAGACAAAGCAATGAGAGCTTTGTATTGTGTAGAAGGCGATGTGTTGCCATAATGGGTGTCTTTTTCCTGGCTCATAAAAAGATGTTTCTCATCTGGTGTTGGGAGATGGATCCTTTGAGTATCCTTCACTGCTTCTTACCTGTTTCATCTTCAAACAAGGATCTCAGTGCTTTCTCCAGGATGGATCCTCATGTATGTGAGGACAGGAGAGCGCAAAAACTCCCCTCTGTCCCTGGCTACATCTTCAGTTTTTAGTGCTCTCTCATGTCATGTTGTACTTATCATTGTGGTTGGGGGTGGGCTGGATGATCTATCACCCTTCTGGATTTAAGAGCTACTGTATGATTTTGTACAAGAGAAGGGATCTGGTTTGATGATAAATATCCAAACCTCTCATATGTTCTTTATCTGGGCACTGGGTTTATGGTTAAAAACCCTTGAAAGGACCCATGATCTGCACCTTTCTTTGTTGAATTCTATTCTTTCTTCTTTTTCCCCCCCTCCAGTTAACTTTCCATAGATAATTTAAAATAGTGTTAGAAAGGGAAAGCTTCTAGCTAAAACTACCTCCTGGGATAGAGGGCTCCTGCTGCTTGAAAGCACTGTATTCAGTACCAGAGCAAAGGATTTCTGAAACAGGATGGTAAAAGTTGGAAAGTCAGAAGACTGAGTATGTCACTCACCTCCCTGGAACTGCAAATGAACATGATCCTGGCTCTTGGGTTTGTTTATTCTTTTCCTGAATTTCATTAGCTATTGAACTTTTCCTAGTGTTAGTTGTTTTTTCAGAGCTTTGCCAAATGCGTCTGTAATTGAGTCCAGGTCAGGCTTGCATCTTCTGGATTTGTATAACCTCATATCTTTTCCACTGTTTTGGACAAGTGCTCTGCCAGTGCTGACAAGGTGCTGCCTGTCCCAGGGCATTGCAGGATGCCAACTTCCAAATCCCACATTTATAAACTAACAACTTTGTGATATTTCCATGGCTGCTTTTCAGCCCCAAAACTAGTCTCCTGGTGTACCCTCAAAGAAACCTCACAGCCTTCCTTTAAACCCATCTGATGTGAAATCTCAGAAAAAAAAATCCTACAGGTAGGCTGCTGCTCAACTGCTCAGTGTGCTTGGTTTTGCTATCTCATCATACCTTCTCTATGTCCACCCCAATCTGTTATCATTTCCCATGGCAGTATCAGGCTTTTGTGGCAAGCTTTTTCTTTGCCTTCTGTGGCTATTGCACAATGGAGCCCCAAGCCACAAGATCCTGGGATGCAGCAATACAAATCCCAACAAGCCGCAAGGAAGAAGGAGAAATAATGTTCATTACAAGGCAGACATCTGCCAGGGAAGGTGTAGAAATTTGCCTTGGAGCAAGGAAAGGAGCCAATTGAACTGCCTGCCCTGTTTTGTGATGCAAAATTAACCTAAAGCTTCCATGTAAAGAAGGTAAAGCTGAGATTTGACCACACTTAGAAAGAAGAAGGTTATCCTTCAAAAAGGAAAATTCTCTGGGGCAGGAGCCAACACTGCAATCTGGACACTAAACTTGCACTTTCCCCGTGTCCTGGGTCTACGACTGAACCTCCACTCTATCCCATAAAAAGAGCATGTGAAGGGGTTTCTTACTTGATTTCCAGTAAGATTTTGGCTTCTGAAAGCAGATATACCAACCCTGAGCAGCCTGACCTGAGGTTAATTATAAGAATAGACTTTTAGTTAATTTAATTTTATGCATGGTTGGAAGAAAGTAGGGGTGGTAAGAAGCATATTAGGTCTTTTAATTGAACTACCTTTCTTGTTAATTAATGTTTTGTGTCCTGTGTGAGCCATGTCACTCACAGCACTTGAGTTTTAAGAGTAAAGTCCATTTATCTGAATGTCCTTACACAACTGTAAAGGTATGAAAACCTGGTGCAGACAGTGGAAATCAATGAGAATGTTCCACCTAATGCTTCCAATAAATCTGTAATTGGGATTAAACAGAGAGGTTGATGAATATCAATAAAATTCAGATCATGTAGGTGCAATAATTGTTCCTTTGTTAGTTATTTGGTGGTGGCTTGAGGTTTATTACTAGACAATCAGATGTATTCTCTCACCAATTTCTGCAATATCAGAAAGGACCATTAGTATTAACTGAATCACATAATTAAGTATTATTTCATATTTTTAAGTTTGCTGAAGTTTGCCTTCTAAGCTGCATATGAACTCACCTGTGTAAGGTCAAGGACCATTCTCTAGCTCTAGGGTGCCAAGACTACTGCAGACACAGTAGGATAATGAAGCTTGATTGGTCCCTAGACATCTATGAACAGCTCTATGAGCTACTTGATCATAGATCTGCTCATGACTGACTGCCTACCAGAGCTGGAAAATTGCTGATGGGTTTCGCATCATGGGATGTAATAGGAAGTTCGTAATATTTTTTTAATGTTATCTGCTGTCTTTACCATAAAGCACTACAGTGAAGGTCTGAAATACTCCATATCTCAAGGGCCATGACTTGTCATGGCAATAAGAAGCATTCACAGACCATGAGTGAAACTAAGCTGATCAAGTTGTCCAGGTCCATATGAGTTCCAGGAGATAACTCATGGGGTCAGACACAGATCCAGAGATTTTCATGAAGATGAAATCATTTCTCTTAGGGTTACTTTGAGCCCTTTCTTCACACAGAACTTCCACCCCTAGGGTCTGACCCTTAAATCCATGGCCCACGGGTTTGTGTTTTCATAGTATGGACACGAGACCTTAACCTTCTCTTAATAAGTACCACCTCTCAGCAAGACCACCACAACGGCCCACCTGTAGATGTTTAGGCCACCCAAGTCACAAAATAAAGCATGAGATAAAAGCAAATGCTCATGGACTTCATGGAAAGGAAAGACATAAATAGAAGATGAGTTGCTTCAGGACAGGGTGAAAAGATAAGTAGAAAAGGAATTTATTCAGTAACTCCTTCTTCAGCTGAAAAGCCTACAGATGAGGAAATTCCTACGGAAGTATATGAGGCAGTGATCTGAAACCACCATATTGGCCAATAAGTGAGAAACAACTTTCAACCTCTAATAAACTGACCCAAAACTAAACCATCAAGATAAGGCTGGAAAAACAGGACACCTATCTGATGACAGCACAGCCTATGCATGAGGCAGTTCTCCAAATATTTGCTTTGATTGAACATCCAGTTACTTTTTTCTGCCATTTGACATCTGACTTCTACAGGGTACAGCTTTCATTTTGACCCTTCACTAGGACAGATTCAGTTTTGTATAACTTTGTTTTTTCCTCTGATTCCACATTCATTCAACTACTGTATGATGATCTGTGGGGACAGAAATACTGCAAAAGAACAGTGAAGATCAGACCCTTGGGACAAGAGCAGAAGAGCACCTCCCTCTGTGCAGTGGTACTGGTGGATTCTTCTGAGGTTACACAAGGTTGTTCAAGATCCCCTGATCTTGGGCATGTAGGAAATTTTTTTGCTTCCTCGTATTGTACCCCTGGACCTGATGTATTTTCTGTCCTTACAACTCATGTTTAGAAACAGATCAGGCCTGATTTTGGCACACATGACCAGAAGACAGGCTCTTTGAGGATTATGGAAGGAACCTCAACAGTCAACAGAGGCCTAACCCATGACTTTTAGATGGTAAAACCAGGATAAGAAGGACCCACTTTCCAGGTAGAAGTCTTGGTGCTTCTGTGGTTGCATGGTAAGCCAACCTACCTTGCTAATCTGGCAAAACTCCTCCAAGTTTCAGGTTTCCCATGAATAATGCATCATTGGTATCAACACACATTACTTAATAGCTCATTTCCAAAAACTATTAACAATAAAATGTCTCCAAGCCTAAGAAATATCTTCTCTCAAAATTATCTTCCAGTAACCTTCTATCTTTCATCCTGATATATACCCAAATAACTTAGAAATTATGGACCAAAATACTGTAAATTCCATGCTAAGCCAGGAAAACTCTGGGAGGGCTCTGAGCACATGGGATGCCCTGTCTGCAACTGCCCAAGTAATTAACCGTTATCTGCAAAGGGAGATAAAAACTATCTTCATTTCACTAAGAGGAAATGAGGCAAAACTTAGAACAAGATTGCTCTGGGGAAGTCAAAGTGAAAACAGACCTGTCTGACATCTGCCTCTGAGCTAGTCACTGTAGGACCTCTTTATAACCAACAAAACAGGCACCTTGCAGGGGTGATTCATCTTCTAATACAGATGGCCAAGCAGGCCAGTCGAATCAGACCCCATAGCACATATTTATCTTTGTTGATTAAAAAGGGTGTCAAGGCTGACTAGCTTTAATGTGGGTGACCATGTTGTTCTTGTCAAAAAAACCCCACTCCTGGTTTTTGTGTCCTGGCCACAACATCCTTTCCAGGCGTATAGCATGTGGCAGCTGAATGGGGTGTACTCAGTTTGCAAAGTCAGGCTTTGCAGAGCTACAAAATGGCTTAATGAGTTTCAAGTGCTCAATCTTTGCTCACTGCTGCTTGTATGGAGGCAACATCATTAAGTCTTTAATTACCTAGTGGTGCCATATTTTTACAACACAAATTATCCTTATTGTTCTGTTCAAACAAATAGTGCTACAGGGAAGAACCATGGTTGTATGGTGAAGGAGGCTGGTGTTTTCTGCAGGAGTTTGATGGAAGAAGAGAAAAATCTGAGTGTCACCCATTCACAGATGACAGCAGAGACCTGAAAGTGTCCCTGTGTGTCTCCCATACGCACACAGAGTAGGAAGGAGATTGAGGGATGAACTCCCTGGTGCTCAGCCTCCAGGGGACTACAGGGGAAGCAGCAAGTTTTCAAGCCACTTCTTGGGAACTGTGATTAAAGAGAGGAGTTGAAGAAACCGCATCACTCTGAGTCCCAATACTATGCCTGAAAATGTAAGTCACCTAAGGAAAATGATGTAGAGTTTGCAAATAGATAACATGGAAAGACAGCTCTTCAGCCTGTGAGCTCCAGCAAGGACCTTTTAGTGAATGTATTGAAAAGTGATGAAGTCACACTTACCCTGGCTTTATTTCAGGAGGTTTAGGTAAGGGCTTCAGAAAGCCTTTTTTCCCAACTAGCCAATATGTGTCTTCCACTCCTTTACCCTAAAATAAAAATAAAAATCCAGATAATGAGCAGCTTTCTGACCACACTCTGCTCAAAACGTAATTTCCTCACTGGGTTTCTGAGAGCTTCATATATATCCAGAGAAAAAGTATGGCTGGAAGTCTTGGGCTCTCCTTCATGGTGGTTCAGGGATGATTTGAATTTCACTATCCTAAAAGAGGAGGCCTTGTTCAAACTGTCATCTACAAATGACCCTCATTGATCTGGGTCATTGAAAACACACAGCTTAACATAAATGGGAAACTACAGGATCTCCAACCATCTTATCTGGCAGCACTAATAACATCATTAACTGAGAGATTTTACAACTGCTGCTGGGCTGAGTATCAGAGTAATTTCATCTCCCACCACTGATGATTTAGCTTTTAAGGTGAGATGCATCTGATGAACTGTAGGCATCTACATCACAGTCAATCACCCTTGACTGGAGGAGTGGAGGAAAACAGACATTTCTAGGGTGACATTAATCTTCACTTAAACTGAACCCTGAAAGTAAGTCACGTTAATATTTTCCTAAAGTGACAATTCATCTCTACTAACTATGTAAAGGTTTCTTCCCATTGACTAAACCTGGTATAATTACCTCAGATCTCCACTTGCAGACATATGAACCTTGGTGAGATGATTCCACTTGCCATGAAAGACTGTTGAAGGACCTGAGGCTTTATTCAGACCTCTTACTGTGGGTGTTTAAGGCAAGCAAAGCTCCTGCTTCTGCCTATTGACTATATAAGGGGAGAAGTGATGTTTTGAATTATTTAGTGTTGTCTTGTTTGGACATTGTGAAAAGCAGCAGCTTCTGTCACAGGTGGACTGACTAGAGTCCTAAATAAATAATTAGATCCAGCACATACAGCTGATTGGTCAATACCATGGTCCTTCAATAATTACCTTTTTTTACTGAAACAACTGATATGGACAATTTGGGAAGGATTCAGCAGAAGAGTGGTGGATGAAGGCCAAACAAGAGCTTACTGTGAAAACTTCTTAAGCAAGAAGATTCCCCTGTGAAGCATTTCACACAGCCCTGACCATCCTTACCTTCAGTTCTGTTTTTCCCCTAGGTACGATTTCATAGCCTTCATTTAGAATCCGAAGCGTATCCACTGTACTTTGGCTGACATGAATTCTGTAAGCTGGGAATGGAAATCAAAACAGCTGGATCACTATACTGGACACACGCTGTGAATTCCCCACTGCTTCATACTGGCAAGGAAAAACGCTCTAAAGCTTGCAGGCACGTAGCTGGTGTAGCTGTGTGGTGTTCCACCATGTAGGGTTTGATGCTGATGGATCCATCCAGGTAGGGCTGTAAGAAGCACAGGGTGACAGATCTACACTAAGGACTTCCTGGAGAAGGATGGCAAACATGCAAAGTAGAGAAGTCCAGCTCTTAATAAAGATGGTAAGAGGTTTTTCAACAACATTGTCAGCTGGAATCAAAAATGCCATCTCTATCTATTGCCACAGAGTAACTAGGCAGAAAGAAAGAAAAGAAAAATAACCATCTGTCCTGCTCCAGACACCCAACATCCTTTGAAAGCTGGGATGAAGAGCAGAGAGGTGGAGTTTGCAAGGGGATATAACAAAAATGTGGCTGTGCATCTAGATCCATCTGGGTTTTTCAGTAATTGATTCCATCCAGAGCTGCCATTAACACTGTACAAACAAAAAGGGCAAAGCTGGAGGACTTTATTAAATTCCCATCTGCCCCAGTTTGTTTTACAGCCTTTGCTGGAACTCCTTGAAATTTGTTGTTGTTCTGCTGGTGTGAACAAGCCAGGGAATGTTTCTAAAACATTTGCCCCCAAAATAGGTTTTTTTGTTATTGTTTTTGTTGAGCTTTTATTTCAGATGTGTCAGTCACATTCCCTTCCCCCTTGAAGGATGGGGGATGAACCAATTAAATTTTTTTTGCAGTATAATCAGAAAGAAGAACATCAGTTCAAATGAGCAGAGGAAGACCACACAGCCTTGAGCTACATTTCCTGAGACACTAACCTACAATCTTCCTATTACTGTGTATCGATATACATCTATATTAATGTATAATGTTACATTTTTATCTGCAGTGCTCCTGCTGTCTCCGGTCTCAGTGGGACTTTGCACATCCAAAGGTATAAACCTTGAGATTCTTGAAATATCTCTCTACTCCTTAGAAATCTATTAAAGTATTTCCTCCTTTCCACTGCTTTCCAAATGCAATGTGAGCCTCTTAAAGTAAGCCAGCCATAATCACAAGAAAGGCAACTTTCCTTAATTAATGATTAGCCTAATTTTTAGTCTTAATTAGTCTAATCAAAATCACTGGAGCTAGAAATATGAGGATTGTGTGAACGAGTGAAAAAGTTCTAATGTGGCATATATACTGCAACATATTTCTAGCCTGACAAGACCTCAAGATTTTAATATTAAATATCACAGGCTTCACAGAGCTTGTAAACTAGCCATAATAGGTAATCTCCTAGAGCTGTTGAAAATATCAAAAGGGAGATCACAGATCAAGGACTAATATATATGAGATGTTGCTTTTGCAAACCAACTTGTACTGACAGCCTGAACACCAAAAGCCAATCCAACGCATGCCCAGGGCTCTGACACTGCTGTCCCTAGATGTCCACTGTGTCATCCACAGTTCAACCACTATGGTTTGCCCATCCGTGCCTTAGCCAAGGACAGCACCAAACAGCAGGTCTGTGTACACATAG
Organism: Phalacrocorax aristotelis; assembly: GCF_949628215.1. Classification (NCBI taxonomy): domain Eukaryota; kingdom Metazoa; phylum Chordata; class Aves; order Suliformes; family Phalacrocoracidae; genus Phalacrocorax; species Phalacrocorax aristotelis. The sequence continues at coordinate 3,716,723 of NC_134276.1, forward strand.
AACTGAAAGGCAAGCAAATGTTTCTTCCCCATCAGCTCTTTTTACATGTCTAGACATCTCCAGCCATGGGACGATAAGAAACTGCTGCGAGATGGTACCATCTTATCTGCTGCAGCGATTGGCTCTGTGCATGTAGACTGTGCTTTTATAACTGGAGGCCTCAGGAAAACAAAGTTGTGACCTTGAGGGAAAAATAGCATGAACATCAACCCATCAAGAAAACCCAAATTGGAAGGGAAGCTAAAGGATTTCGTTAGGACTTGCCAACGCTTGTACACGGAGTTGTTATTGCTGATAAATGACGCCATCACAAATGATGCCCTTCATGTTGCACGACATGGTTGCATGGGTTCTGCTTTCCTCTCTCTCCAGCACGATGGAAGTAGTGCCCACATGTGCTTCAACCCTTGCCTTGTACTGGCCATGCCAGGTAAGTGCTTTATGTTACTGTGCAAGAACAGTTCTGAATTCAGGGTTCTCAGCACTGACTGAAGCGGGATCCAACCCATGTAGGAGAAATCTAGGGCAATATTCATGTTGATTTTGGTTTTTGGGATCCAAATCAGAGGACTGCAGCTGGAAGGCAGAGCCCTAACGGCTGACCTATGACAGCAAAGCTGATGCCCTCCCCTTCAGGCTGCTTTGAATTTTTCCACCTGACTTGCCCTTTCTTCAGAGTTGACTCAGTTGCAATGCTTATAAGGAAAGATTCACGTTTCTTCATCTCTTTCAAGAAGTTTGTTCAACCACCCACCCTGGGGACTGTCCCAAATACTCACGCAGGCCTGTGGACTCCATTCGTGACGCCGTGTTCACTGTGTCTCCGAAGAGGCAGTACCGTGGCATGGTAAGGCCCACCACACCTGCCACGCAAGGCCCTGAAAGACATGTCATCTGTATAACCCAGATGGTACTGCAGAAATCAAGGGGCTCACCAACAAAGAAATCTCATCTTCTCCTCTGATATTCAAAACTCACTTGGGAATATAGGAGAAGGTTTTTTTAAAGATCTCATTGGTCTTGCTGCTTGCTACAAGCAACCAAAAATTAAGCATTGCTCCAGATTGCATATCAGTGTTTTATGCCTGAGAAAGGTCTTGTGTGGTAGGACCTCATTTCACCATCATCTGGGAGAAATTTGTTCAGAGTTCATGGAAGCTCAAGGACTATCGCAATCTCATTTTAAAAAGACCTCCTTTTCCATCCAAAAAACCTGAAGTTCAGATCCTGTGACGTGCCCTGCGTTCCAGTGAAGCAGGGCTGAAAATCAGTCTGGGAAGTCCAGAGATGCTGGCAGCATGCTGGACCACCCTGTGTCCCCTCCTTGGAAAGGAAGACATCATTAGCTCGCCTGTCTAGCCAAAAACTGTTTATTTTTCCTCTTTCTCATTATTTACGTGAGATCCACTCCTTTCCAAAGCAGCTCCCAAAGAACCGGTGCCAAGTTCTCAGGGAGAGGGATGTGTGCCGGATTCACACGAACATGCGCACACACAGCGATAAAATGTGTGATAGCCAAACAGGACAGACAACTGTCATCTGGGGCACTTGGCTTAGCTAATGTTTGGACTGTGTTCTGAAGGATGAGATGCTGAATTTCATCAACCACATTTTAAAATATCAGGCTTGCAAAACAAATTAACAAAAAAAAACCCAAAACCCACAGTGCTTTCAGCAATATAAGGGAGTGTGGGCCTTCCTGCAGAGGAAAGACAGGCCTCTCTGTATTTTCCATTGGATGCATTTACATCATATGTCTTTCAGGCTCTTCCTGCTTTTTTAATTTCATGATCCTTCTGTGTTAAGATTTAGCAAAACTGACATCTAGGATATCCTTTCCCATACAAGGTTACAAGAGATGAGAACATAGTTCATCATCAACAGTATCTGAAATGATGTTATAGATAAAGTTTTCAATTATATAAAAATTGTAGGTTAAAATGTTACTTTTTTTAAAAAAAAAAACCAAACGCTAGTAGCCTAATTTAGAACTGATCAGTTATTTCTTTTAGGACAATGTAATTTTACTGTGATTTTAGCTTTCTTATTTACAAAAACTGATTCTTCATATAGTTTTCAGATACATCTTAAGGCCAATGAAACTCCATAGCTGAAATCTACAGGGAACTTTGCAAGAACCGCTCTTGCTGTGACCTCTGAAAAGTTGTTGCTGCAGAGTCAAAGTAACAGGATTATACTATAATTTATAGAGGATGCAAACTGAGAGGTAAGACAGATTTTAACTCCTGTCTGATGAAGGATCTCTTGCTTAAAGATTAAAAAGAAAAGCAAAAAGAGGAAGAACAGTTCATACCAAAAATGTTACAAGGACTTAAACAGCATGTCTGGATCAAACACAGCATGCAGGGACTTCTGGACATCAAGAGAACCTGATTTGATGTGGTTTCTTTACTGCCAATGTGCTGTGCAACCTTGGATAAGACATTGCTCCTCAGAATCTCTTCTAAGTTAATTCCCATCCTTGTCAGTACTCGCTAATTTGATTCAAGCTCTTCAGGAGAGGAGCTGCATCCACTAGTGGAAGTTTTTTCAGGGTCTAGTCTATAGGCACTTCTATAGCACAACTGTAAAGGCACTGTTGATACTACTGGGTCAAGGACCTAACACTTACCTAACTGGTCCTTAACGTGCGCACAATAATGTGACATATGCATAAAAAAAGGGTCCTGTTGGAGACTTTTTAATTCACACTTCAATAAGAGTTTTCCTTGAGAAAACACTAACTCACATAGCACCACCTCTCTTCATCTTGTGGTGAAAACATGACAGCGGCACTCAGAAATCTCAGTAAGGATCAAAGCTCCTTCTGTAATAGGTGTTGCAAGGACAGAAACAAGTGATTCTTGTTGAAAAACAGCCCTCATTGAGGAGGATTTGATTCCATTTTAAGAAGCACAAATATAGGCGGCTGAGCTCCTACTGTAGTTGGTGGAGACCAAGTCAATGAAGTCAAGTGAGCTGTAAGAGCCTTTCCACACCTGCACCTCTCTCCAGGGTCCACCTACATGTCCGCCAGATCTCCACCAATGACAAAATGAGTGCAGGCTCCCTAGCCCTCCTGGAAACACCTCCACATAGGTGCCTGAATTTAGGTTTCCTACTCAGTCAGTGCAACCATCCAATCACTTCTGCAAAGGTCACAACCTATGATAGGCAAGATTTTTAGGGTGAGGTACTATCTTTCTAGAATATCGCTTTTAAGCCTGTCCTCCTGTTACAGGAAGTTATTAGTTCAAAACCAACCCTACATTGTATGCATGCCCAAAGGACTTTTCCATGTTGAAAGCATCCAGGAGTTAATTCACTCGCTGCCTTCGCTGCCTGTGTGTGCTCCCCCTTATCTGGACAGCTTCGGCAAAGGGTTAACAAAAAATTCCAGCAATAAATCTCCCACACTAACAAGTTTCAGAGGAAACTAGATACCCTGTGGTGAGAACGTTATGGCCTAGTTGTTTAATTATACAGGTTCTCTGGTTTGTTTTGAAATGGCGCTTTGCCAGGGTTTGCAGGGTCAGTTAATGAGCCGTGCTGGCAAAGACTCTGCAACAACCGTCAGTGGTGCTGCAGAGGTTAATAAGCTCGATCAAAGTGTGGGGCGGCCTGCCAGAGAGCCTGACCAATAAATAGACCCTCTTCAGCCTCCATGGAAAAGCTTGTCTTCTCACCACCGCTCTCCCTGACTGTCCAGCTCCAGCCCAGACATGGACGGCGTGGAAACAGCTGAGTCAGCTGAGTTTTTCTGGACATGCAGTCAAAAGAGGAGAGCCAAGACTCCAGGGTGCATTTAAAGCAGGGAAGAAACTGCAGACAAAACACTGGTCTTCTTATCCTCTTCTCTTTACCCATGCATTGCCACAAGCAGACCATGGGCATGGGCCAGCAAAGGTTCCCAGAGGTGCAGCTCTCGGTTGGGGTTGGAGGGACATGGACAGCCCGTGCCCCCATGGCATTTACTGCTTTTTCGGAGGGGATCACAAGCTCTTCTTGGCACCAGTTTCCATGGAGCAGTTGGTCCACAAAACTGGTGGTCACACCTGTTCTCCACCCTCTCCAGTGAAAATGTTATCGAAGCCCTCCCTCTCCCTAGGGACTTCCTCAATGCTTTCATGATGCTGGTGATTCCCTCTTCATGCTTCCTTCCTCAGGAGAAATGGGGTCTAGGGTTAATCAAACTCTGCTGTCAGCTCGGTGGCTCAGAGAGCTGGTTGGCTTTGGAGCCTGCATTTCTCGCTGGTCCCATGACAGTATGACATTGCCAGATCTGTGCAAAACATGATCTGGCTTCTGCTTCTTTAGGAAGAAAACACCAATTCCTCCCTCTCTTCCTCTCACACCCTAAACAACAGCTCAGAACAGCACCGCTGTCCAGATACCCAGAGTTCATAAAAACAAGAAAAAATGTAACTACCCCCCCCATACACATCACCTAGGGATAGATTTTTGGCCGGGTGGATGAAAGATGCATTGCAGAACTGCTGTCAACAGGCAGCAGCAGACGTTGCACACCAAATTCCTCCCTCTTTATGTTGAAAATGTGCTGCTGGTTCTCCAGAGACTCCTGCTCTGGGCAAGCCAAGCTGGGGCCATTGTCTCACCTAATTTCTGACAGAGTATAAAACCCACAATGCTCCTGCAATCTTTCCTTAACACTTTAGACTTCTGTGGAGGGCCAGCTAAGACCCCCAAACTGCAAACATCAGGGGGATGAGTTTTCAAAGATAACCCCAAAGGAAGAACTTATATGGTCTAGGAGATATGAAATATTGATTTTAGCTCTGCCCAAGTCACAGCTCTGTTCTTGGGATATTCTGGATGAGATGATTCCTTTTCTCTGCTCTTGTTTCCCAATGTGTACAACAGGGACTGGGACAGTGACTTCTGTAAAACACTTGCATGCCAAAGCTGCAAAAATGTGGGCTTTATCAGATAGGCAGAAGGACAAAACCCGCTGTAATACTGGGTCAGACTCCTGGACAATCGTATTCATTGTTTGGCTTCCTGCAACGGGCAGTTCTTGGTACTTTAGAGGAAAACACAAGAAGTCTGATGACGAACAACTGGAAAACATTTATGAACGATTGGCTATGGTATAAAATTATGAAGGTTCATATCTTTTCTGAAAATATTGATTCTATGATAACAGCAGATGTCTTTTCCTCCATTTAAATTCCTGGTCATAGTTTTGCTTATATGACTGGGGTTTTTTGTGTTTTTTTGTGTTTTTTTTTGTTGTGTTTTGGAGTTTAATCACACTTTGTATATATAAAAAAAGAGCTTCCTCTTTTCTTTTCAAACAAGCCACTTTTCTGTTAATTGAATAGGTTATGACTTCTACATTAGAAATAATTTACTTTACAACACAACTTTCTCTTAATAGCTGTATCAGATATTTTTCCAGTTATATCCTACCTGTAATAAATCACCCCAACTTTTTATTCACAGAATCCCAGAATCCCAGGTTGGAAGGGACCTCAAGGATCATCTAGGCCACCTTTCTAGGAAGAGCGCAGTCTAGACAAGGCGGCCCAGCACCTTGTCCAGCTGACTCTTGAAGGTGTCCAACGTGGCCGAGTCAACCCCTTCCCTGGGGAGATTATTCCAGTGGTGACTGTCCTCACTGTGAAAAACTTCCCTCTGGTGTCCAATCGGAATCTCCCCAAGAGCAACTTCTGTCCATCCCCCCTTGTCCTCTCCATGGGACTCCGTGTAAAAAGGGAGTCTCCATCTTCTCTTGTAGCTACCCCTTAAGTACTGGTACACGGGGATGAGATCCCCTCTGAGCCTCCTTTTCTCAAGGCAGAACAAACCCAGCTCTCCCAGCCTGTCCTCGTATGGCAGCTTCCCAGTCCTTGGATCATCCTGGTGGCCCTTCTCTGGACCCCTTCCAGCCTGGCCACATCCTTTTTGTACAGCGGGGACCAGAACTGCACACAGCGCTCCAGGTGTGGCCTGGCAAGCGCTGAGTAGAGCGGGATGGTGACTACTTTATCTCTACTGGTGATGCCCTTTCTGATGCAACCCAGCACCCTGTTGGCCTCTTGGCCACAGCAGCCACTGTTGGCTCATGCTGAGCTTCCTGCCTACCAGGACCCCCAGGTCCCTTCCCACAGAGCTGCTCTCCAGCCAGGTGGATCCCAGTCTGTGCTGCACTCCTGGATTATGTTTTCCCAGGTGCATGACCTTACACTTCTCCTTGTTGAATTTCATAAGGTTCTTGTTGGCCCACTCTTCCAGCCTATCCAGATCTCCCTGCAGAGCAGCTCTCCCTTCTGGAGTGCCTACTTCCCCACTCAACTTGGTGTCATCAGCAAACTTCGTCAGGCTACACTTGATGCCGTTATCCAGATCACTTATGAAGATATTGAATAACATTGGGCCCAATATCGATCCCTGGGGGACTCCACTAGTGACAGGTTGCCAGTTTGAGAAAGAGCTATTTACCACCACCCTTTGGGTGCGGCCTGTCAGCCAGTTCCCCACCCGCTGCACAGACCACTTGTCTAGGCCATAACGCATCAATTTCTCCAGGAGGAGACTGTGGGGGACCGTATCAAAGGCCTTGGAGAAGTCCAGGTAGACAGTGTCCACTGCCCGCCCCATGTCAACCAGGCAAGTCACTGTGTCATAGAAGGCCACCAGGCTGGTTCAAGCACGACCTGCCTTTAGTGAAGCCATGTTGGCTTTTCCCAATCACGTGCTTCAATTGACTTGTAATGGTCTGCAGGAGTATTCATTCCATAACTTTCCCAGGGATTGAAGTAAGTTCTCTTTATATGCCTGTTCTTCAGGCATTTTTCATTTCAGAACAGCATTACAAAAACATCTCTGGATGTCTCCATATCACACCATGAAGATCCTGTGGCACATCAAAGAGCCACCGTTGCAACGAAACCCTTGTGACTAACATGTCTGATGTAGTTCCCGACTGCGACAGAATACACAGTTTCTCCCCAAAATGACACTAAGCCATTTTCCTCCTTGGGTTTTCTGTTTTTAAAGATTTTAAAGCATCTTCTATGGGTGCTTTTTTGGGGCAGGCAGGGAGAAAGCGTTCCAAGCTGGAAATACAATTACAAAGGAGTTCTTTGATGTTCAGGCGCAGGTGAGTGCCACTGCCTACCTGTGTGCAGCCCGATTCGTATCCTGAGGGGGATGTCTGGCATGTGCCTCATTCTGAATGTTCCCACTGAGCTGAGGATGTCCAGGGACATGTTGGCTATCTCAGCCGCATGCTTGTTTCCGTTCCGTTTTGGGAGCCCTGAGGCAACCATGTAGGCATCACCAATTGTCTCCACCTAGCAAATACCATTACAAGAAAAAATAACTAAATAAATTGACAAAGATGGAAAAGAGGTGTAGAATAAAACTAAAAGAGTTTGATCCTCATGCCCAAGGTACTCCTCACCTTGTAAACATCATGGTTTCCAAGAACAGCATCAAACAACGTGTAAAGGTCATTCAGAAGGTCAACTACTTCAATGGGTTCACTGAGGGCTGAAATGGTCGTGAAGCCCACGATGTCACTGAAGTAGATTGTCACCTGGTCAAAATACTCTGGCTCCACAGTGCCACCAGTCTTGAGGGCTTCTGCCACTGATCTGAAATAACAATGCCAGTAAAGATAACAATGTGCCAAGATGGACAAACCCTTTTGCAGTACACACACAAGAACTCGGACACTCTTGTCCTACTGCGCTCAAAAGATCTGACACTAAATAGGAGGTTCTATATGGCTGTAACAAGCATTGACTGAAGCTTTTTACTTTGACTGGATGGTGTTTGCCAAAATTGGAGGTCAACTCTGCAATCTTGCACGCTTCTAGGGAGCTCTTTTGCCCAGTCTAGCTATGGGGGCTTTTTCTACTGTCTAAAGTACCGGTACTTACGGGGGGAGCATTTGTGACAGTAGTTTTTCTGTCTTCTGCTTTTCAATCTCTAGCTCTTCGGTCCGCTCCCTGATTAAATCTTCCAGGTTGCTCGAATACTGCTCAAGCATCCTGAGCATTGAGTCAATGATATTGGTCTTTTTCCCTTTGTTGATGGTTTTGAACTGGAAAATCAAACTGCAGAGTTATTTCTCCATCTCATTACACCATTGTAGCACTCTAAGTTTGGAAAGCAACAAAAACACTTATTTTAAAGGGACAATGCTAAAACTGGCTTGATCAGTGGGAAGTGTTCAACAAAAAAAGGAAAAAGGCAAATTAGAGGGTGAATTTGCATCGAAAGCTATGGAAGCTGCCCAGGAGCATGTTGTTTCTCTATGACTGTTCAGTGCGGGTTAAGTGAAACACCACCTTCCATGAGATGACAAGTATGTGAGTGTGGAATAATTGCTGGAGGTGACTTAGAAATTGAACCTGTGTTTTCAGAACAGGTACAGCATGGAAGAAGCTGTCAGGGCGAAGTGCAGCTGATATGTGAGGAACCCATTCCACAGAAGTTCCCTAGTAACCTTAGATGTCGGCCATGCCAGAAGTACTTGGCGTACTAGGAGGAGTTGTGCGGAGGCTGGAGCGGTGTGGAGGCATCGCGGCCAGGCTCCGTGATAAATGGGAACTCGAGGTACCATGGAGCTGGTACGCTGCATATTTGCTATCCTGGGTCAACAGTCCATCATACTTTTGACAAAATGCTGTCCTTTTGGTGAACTTTGCTCATTATAATATCATTATAATAGCAAAGCACACCTCCATCCCAAAAGCTACCCGCCTCTATGGTGTGACCACCCCTCACCGGGCATGCGCTTTGAATTTCTTCTAGTCTACACCTTTAAAAGTGAAGCAAGGAAATTTTACACCAATCCTAATAAAGGTATGTGTGACCAGAGTCACTCAAGCTCCGCCTGAAAGATGAAAAATAGTATAAAATGTGTGAAGAGAAAAAGGATGTTGGGGAAGATACCACTGTGTACCACTCTGACTTCTGGGACCAGCTGAGGGGTTAACCTCTCTTCCCCCCCACTGGGATGCCTTTGGGTAAGATTTGAGCACTTGGTTATACCAAGTGTTCCCCAGGAAAACTTAGAAACCTTCACTTTAAGATTCCAGTGCATTAGAGTCACTTCATGTTTGCTTAACACACTTGTAGCCTAGCAGTGTACTCATATCTTTGGTATTGATATGTGCCTTGTAACCAGCAACCTTATCACCAGTAATCCAAAGAACCTGTGTACCTGTTGCTGTAATAAATTACACTGTTTGTTAATCTAGCCGTGATCGTTCTTATTGAACGCGACTGGCCGGGGCATCTGCCAAAGTGTTACTAACAACAAATACTCTGATGGGTGGTTACTTCTACAACCCTTAGAGAATAAGTCGTTGACCAAGTCTGAGACTAAGACTGGACTTAGCCACACCTAGACTCCTGTTGGAGCAGGAGTTTAGAAAGCAAGGGGGTCCTGTCTGAACCTCGTGACTCAACGGTAGGGTTTCTCCCTAGCCTCTCCTCAGACTCCTACTATTAATGCAACAGTGAGTTGTTATGGAGTCCTATCATGCTGCAAATTTGCACCGTCGTTTATCCAACGACTAATCGTGGCCAAGAAGGGCAACAAGATGCTGGGTTGCATCAAAAAGGGCATCACCAGCAGAGAGAAAGAAGTCATCATCCCGCTCTACTCAGCGCTTGCCAGGCCACACCTGGAGCGCTGTGTGCAGTTCTGGTCCCCACTGTACAAAAAGGATGTGGCCAGGCTGGAAGGGGTCCAGAGAAGGGCCACCAAGATGATCAGAGGACTGGGAAGCTGCCATACGAGGATAGGCTGGGAGAGCTGGGTTTGTTCTGCCTTGAGAAAAGGAGGCTCAGAGGGGATCTCATCCCCGTGTACCAGTACTTAAGGGGTAGTTACAAAGAAGACAGAGACTCCCTTTTTACACAGAGTCCCATGGAGAGGACAAGGGCGATGGACAGAAGTTGCTCTTGGGGAGATTCCGATTGGACACCAGAGGGAAATTTTTCACAGTGAGGACAGTCACCACTGGAATAATCTCCCCAGGGAAGGGGTTGACTCGGCCACGTTGGACACCTTCAAGAGTCAGCTGGACAAGGTGCTGGGCCGCCTTGTCTAGACTGCGCTCTTCCTAGAAAGGTGGCCTAGATGATCCTTGAGATCCCTTCCAACCTGGGATTCTGGGATTCTGTAATCTTTAAGGTAACTTGCAGTGTTTTTATTTGAGAGCGGCAAATTTCAGGGCATTAGCAACATTTACAAGCTGCTATGTATCACCGGCCTTAAATCCACCTTTACACATGGGCATGTATGTGTCCTGCCACCTCCCATCCTCAACTCCTCACTGAGTTGTGCTTTTTCCTCATGATCTGAATCTGAGCCTGTGGACCAGTGCAATAACCTGTGGCTTCAGAAGCTGCCTTAGACTCGACAGTGGAGTCACATGGGTGTAAATTTATCACAGTTTCATAGAATGGAAAGGTAAAAATTATGGCTATTGGTTTACCTAGTTTGACCTTGTAAGAACATAGAAACAATACTGCTGCATCAGACAAGGGGTTTATTTTGCCAGTACCTCTCTGTGATACTGGCCAGTGACAGACGTCTGGGAAAGCTGTTCAAACCAGGCTTAGGTACAGTTATATTCCCCTGGGATATGCTCCCAGCCTACACCAATCTGCAGTTCAGGGACCTCCTATGCCAAGCGTTGTATCTTTGTTTTTAACAGCCTTTGGCAAATTTTCCTTTTAAATTAATCACTTTTTAAATACTTTAGAAGATCAAAATTTACAGATAATTTACATTTTTTACAATTTACATTTACATAATTTACATTTACAGAACTTTGATCTAAATGAGACCATCCCTGCAGGTATGCTGCAAACGTGAAGACACCAAGCCCGTGTCCAGCCTGCTTCACACTCACACCCCACATTGTGGTGCCATAGCAGCCCAAGTTCAGGACAAGACATAAGCCATACTCCATGAACTACAAAATAACCCAATAACAAAGGCAAGACTAGAGCTCTGGGACTTCTTCAACCATTATTTAAGGGCTCGCTAAAAGAAAAAACCCACACTTTCCTGCCAAGTACAAAGGATTGCACCTGCTGCTCTCTTCACTGACCTTATGAAATACCTCCTCAAAGGTTGGTCGTCGCTCGGGGGCTTCACCCCAGCATTGCTTCATTACCTGGATGCACTCCAGGGGGGCCAACTCAGGGGTTATGTTTGGGCGGCACAGGGGAGGGGGCTTCTTCACTTTCTTTATAATTTCTGTGACAAAGAGAAGAATGGGAGGCACGTTGTGAGATGGAGGGTCTTCGTGGAGGCAAAAGACATGGACATTTTCACCTATCCTTTGCTCGCTCCTTCAGCCATCACTGTTATTCCTCACCATCCAATGGCTGTGTCAAATGAAGCTGGGGGTTTCTGCTTTCATCTGCCAGGAGTCTCTGGGAGGATTTAAAAGATAAAAGAGATTCCCCTGCCTTCTTGTCCCTGGAGAACTCATTTATGAGCAATAAAGTGGCTGGATGGGGGAGGGTTGTGTGACAGATGGATGTGTGAGCCTTCAGGCCTGTATTTAATGGAATTGCCTCTGACTCTCTCCGTTAGGATCTGCAGTCCTCTAAGGAAGCAGAGGGTTATGGCTGAGCTCAGACAGGAAGGTTACCCACCTCTGATGCTTCGTCATTAACTGAGAACCAGTACGTAGGAGGCTGATGGGAACAGAGACAGTAGAAAGTATTTTAAGGGGGAGAGTTTGGGTTTAGAAAGACATCTGGGAAATGACTCCCTATCCAGAGGTGAAATAAGACTAATAAGGAACTGGGCTTGGGCTTTCAGACCCTGAGAAAAGAGCCCTTGAATCTGCAGGTTTTAGATAAAACAGCACTACAGTGAAGGAGCAGACCTGCAGGTTTCATTGACAGCTGAAGGAGGGATGCAGGAGTGTGATCTCTGAACCCAACCCTGACTTCAATTTTGGTATTTCTCAGTAAGAAATGTGCTTTTTGAGAACTGTGTCTTCCTGCTTAAAAAAAACCAAGCCCAAAGTGATTGTATTTGAAGGTTTCATTTTGTGTAGTGCAGAGCAGTCAAATGGAGTGAAAAACACCCTCTTTCTGGCAGGAGCCCTGTGTTTCCACAGCTGTTACTGTGAGTACCCAAAGCTTTTTGGTGTTGACAGTTTACATTAAAGCTCTTTGGCTCATCCCACCAGTCTCCACCAAATAAACTAAACAAAGCACCTGGCTCAAATATTTCCAAAGGCAGCCAAGGGGAAATGCCTTACCCAGACGGTCTTAAAGTTCACGCCACGAGTGAAAGCTCCTTGAGGATTAGGATGCAATGAGTAGAAATTCATCACTTTACCACATCAGGAAACTGGAGTGTACTATGTGTATCATTTGCTGGAGGTTCCCCATGGGGACTGGGTGGGGACACACCTGCTGATTACATCATAGGCTGCGTCATAGGTCCAGCTCTGAGTTACAGAGAAGGTTACATCCTAATCATCATTGTCAATGCGTTGTTACAGCAGCTTGGGGTGCAGCAAAGTCAGGGCCCCACTTTTCCAGGTGCTGAACAGGCAGATACTGAATCGCCATAGCCCACTTGGTGACTGTCGAGCTTAAAACTTGTTGAGAATGGACTTTCACTGAAATAGCTCTTTTTTGATTGTTCTCACCCTCTCCCTGTTCAAGTGTTTGTGACCCGACCCTGACTGCAGTGTTTGCTCTGCCTATGCATGGACAACACAGTTTGAATGAATGAGTGTGGCATCATGAGCAGTTCCTAAGGAGTTCACCTATTTGCTATTTTTGATACAAGCCACCTTATATATGTCAATGGGGTCATGATGTATCATTTCAATCTCTGCTGAAAAGAGAACCTCTTTAAATGGGGAAGTACTCGAAGAAAAATAGGTGGACAAAACAGGATGCTAGCAAGGGGTCCAGTTCAAAAACGTCAACCCCCATGACCATATAAAAAAGGGCCAAGGAGTGGGAAGTAAAGGAGTTTCTAAGCTATGGGAAATTCTGCTATCAGATTTCACCCCACACCATGATGAAAAGTCAAAGTTTTGACAAGAGAACTGGAAGTGCTGCAGAGGTCTGGCTGTTGGCCAGCTCTGAAGTATCTTGAGGAGCACCCAGAGCCCCTGCCGGACTGATAGCAGTGACGAGTCACGTACCGTAGCTGAGATCAGAAATACACATTTTGATGCTTATTATGAATGTTTCATTGAAAACAGCTTTTTGTCACTGAGAAAGGTCATGAGACTGGGACACTATTTCCATACTAATGTTTTACCCAAGGGGCATGGCCATATGTTTTTTGAGCGCTCTGCATAAAGCCTTAAAATTGTATGGAAATAGTTGCCTACCTTCAGCTGAGAGTTCTGACATGCAGTATGGTGGACCCCGAACAACCATTTCTTGTAGGATGATTGCAAAGCTGTAAATGTCCCCTTTGAACGTGCCCTTTCTGCACATGTCCGGGTCCCTCAGCAACTCAGGAGCTGTCCAGAGCAATTCTAAAAAAATCAGGAGCACCACTTTTCTTTCATCTGAGCTCAGACTATCACAAAGTAAGTGCTTAAATGAACACTTCATTTCAGTCATTTGAGGAAAGGTTGGAACATACTTCATTATTTACTGGATCAATTCTTTTATTTCTTGTGATGTGTTAGAAATATTTGACTTCCATCCTGACCAAAAAAAAACTGCATTTTCCAAATGTCACTCTACCTTTTAAAAAATCTTGCTATACCAATAATTTACATGCTAACATCAACCTTGAACATCTACATAAGAAGTCTTCTCACTATTGCCAAAAGTGTTAACAACTATTTTTTTTTTTTTTTGAAAATATCACTCAGACAAAATCTTGACGCTGAAGCCTGGATTTCTTGTCACGGTTGTTGCTCTTTTACAAAACATCAGTTAATAAAATATATTCTGCAGTTCTTCTTAGATGAAAATAGTTTCTGTAAAAGCAGTTTGTGGCAGTCTGAAGTACAATTAGTCTTTATAATCCAGTCTTTCAAGTGAAGAAAGACACAGTTGTAAAACATACCCAGCTTCATCAAGAAATGAATCTTCTTCAAACTGGGATATTGTTACCCTGGTAACTGTGCATCCTGAGCAATGGGAATGAGGAAGATTTCAGCTGCTGCAATATATATAACTTTTGAAAGGGAGGAAAAAAAGGTCTTCTGGCAACTGCCCTATCTGAGACACTGGAAATGTGTAGTAAGCAAATCCTGTGACAGAGGGATCAAAACACTCATAGCACTTGAAAACATGTTTCAGGTATAAACTGGGATACCAGAGGATGAGTTCCTGGGCTTTTTCTCCGGACTTGATGATCCTTCAGGTTTTTTCCAACCTTAACGATTCTATGATTCTATGACAATTATTTCCAAGAAATATTTCCTTATGGCACCTACCTTCTGGGGGTGGCTGGATATAAGGGCATTTCTGTGCTTCTAAGAGCTCGTTATAACCGTAGTCAGTGATCTTCAGCACAAACCGGCCGTCCACAACACAGTTACGAGACTTGAGACGTCCATGGGCAAAATCTCGGTGATGCAAATACCTAATTCCCTATGAAACAGAGAAAAGATTGACACTGTTCCTTAAGAATTATTAAATTAATAATTAATCCATCAGGATTCATAGACACCAAGCCAAATTGTCACCTTAGATGTCATCAGATACTGCATTGACTCTATGTCAAATGCAGTCCTGATCAACCCAAGAAACTATGGGATAAGTTCAGTAATGGGTTAGGAATAAGAATTATGTTACCTGCACCCTGAAGCAATACTGTAAAGGACCAGCAGCTTTAGGAATAGTCAGATGCCTTCCTCTGTAACCCCAGGACTCATTGCACTCAGAAGTTGTACTTTTAGGCACGGTTAAGAAGGTGGGCACAAGTGGTACCCAATGGTTACGTCCAGGGCAGCCATTAAGAGTTGGATGCTCTTACCCCGCTCCCTCAAGGAGGATGAGATGGGCTGTAAGGATGGTTCTGGCAGTGTACCCTCTGTGGGCCACCTCTCCCCGACTGGCAGTTCACCATTAGGGGATGAATACACATGGGACGTGATTGGAAGTGTGTGAACACTCTTCCAAAGTGACCATAGGTGTAGCCATCCTGTGACAGGGGATGTCTATGGTTTGGTTCTATGCTGGATGCATTTCTGATTTATGACAAGAAAGGGCCTTTGGAAAGTAGGAATTTATCACCAAATTCATTGTTCTAGGCAATCAGTTCTAGCCTGATGTGTAGTTTTAACCACTCATCCTGCTGCGTGGACATAGTCCTATTACCCTGAATACTGCTTCTCTCAGATGGTAACAAAAGAGTAATAAGAGGTTTCCATTAAAGACTCTGTGTACCAGTATAATAACATTCACATTGGTTTTCCCTATATTACTATAAAAATCCAAAAGTCCTGGATGAAATAGCTATGTCAGTATAAAAGTCACATGCAGGTCACGCCTCAGCAGGAGGCGTGGATTTACTTTAATTAGATCCATCACGAGAGAGGACTTGAACATCCAATCCAGTTTCATATCTTCATTTCTCAGCAAGTCCTCCAGGCTTCCTCGGGAGCAGTACTCTGTCACTATGGCAAAGATGCCACAGTCAGAGAAAAAGCCCAGGAACAGATTCACATTTTCATGACGCAGATCTTTCATCTGAAACAAGGCAGTGAATCACAAAAGACCAAGTCAGCCAGACATCTTCTCAGCAGCTTCTTTATATCGTTAGATGCCCTTACCATTCCTGTACTCCCCAACAGTCTCTCACAGAAGGATGGGGAAGCAAATGACCTCTTTGCTGCTTACTTTTAGCTATCCTATATCCTTTTTAAGATTTGCTTTTCTTAGTCTATCCATTAAGACAAAGAAAGCAAGATAGCAAAAGCAAACTGAACAGAAATTTATTTTTCTTTAGACAAGCTAGATTGGATCTTTCACAAGGAAAAAAATTGCTTTGCTGGGGTAAACTGAGTTCAGCATGTGGAACCTTGTTCTGGCTCCCGTCTGATCTGGAAAGCAATACCATGCCTGGAGGATCCAAAGTCATCCATCAATAGTGCCTTTGGATACATACCCTGATAAATTTGGAATATTTATATGTATAAAAATGCCACTCCTATGTTAGCAGTAGCTGCCAACAACTAATGGCCTTGAATTTGGAAAAGTGCTTGTCATTTAGTAATAATAGTAAAATTGCAGACTAAAAGTAAACTTCTAACAGGCATCTGAGCTGGAGACACAAAGCAAATCCCAGAGAAATGCCCAACAGTGTCTGTGCCACACTGTTAGGCAGTCAACAAATAACACACGAAAATAGCTACCGGTGCATCATCCTGCCCTGAGACAGGCAGGGGTGATTTCCTCCCAACCACTCTGCCTTTGTAGACAAGGCCACCTGGAGGACTCCGTGTACATTCAGCATTGCCCCAGCTTTGAAGCGTCAGGTCCAGGGTGGCGTTTTGCAGGCTACTGGCTCTGATACATTGGGTCATTGGTGAGTTCTTCAGACAGAATCATGCGTGGCCCGTTCCACCAGGATTTAACCAAGCAAGACTCACTGACAGGCATGACATGTGATTCAACGGATAAATACGCAACGAGGAGAATAAAAATACCCTGCAGTCACAAAGGTCCCCCGAGCAACCTTCCCTCCACATGTCCATCCCCTGTTCCTACCTTCCTCAAGATGCTGGTGGAGCTTTGCCGCAGATGGTGAACTGCTCCCGTCTCAAATTTTTTCAGCCACACCCAGTCTCCCTGTCCACAGTACAAGAGGGTGAATAATAAAGCAAGTCTCTGAGCAACAGCTAACATTGGGACCTAGGTCTGAATTACAGATCCTTGACTTCGAAAGCAATCAGGCATTTTCGATGTTCTTGGCACTAGATTCTTTCTATATTGCACCTGAATAAAATTATCCACAGAAAATGCTCAGAAAAATGAGGTGAGGCAGAACCTTCACCTGGATCCGAACTTCATACCTGGAAGGTGTGTTAGTATCTGATAAACAATGACTAATTGATTAAAAAGGAAAGTAACTATGTCCAAAGCTTTTCTCTGGTATTAATGATCCAGTTTATTTCGATCCTTTTCAGAAAAGATTACCATGCTTTTTTTTTTTTTAGCTGTATTTTTAGGAAAGAACTGATGGATGGGGTGAGTTTTCTTGGCCTTTGCGTCTGCTTAAACTCCATATGGTCTATATCATCTGGAGAAGAGGTTGAGGGGAGACCTTATCAGTCTTGACAACTACCTGAAAGGAGGTTGTAGTGAGGTGGGGCTTGGTCTCTTTTCCCAAGTTTCTAGCAATAGAATGAGAGAAAACGGCCTCAAGCTGCATCAGGGGAAGTTTATATTGGATATTAGGGAAAATGTCTTCCCTGCAAGAGCGGTCAGGCCCTGGCACAGGCTGCCCAGAGAGGTGGGGGAGTCACCGTCCCTGTAGGTATTTAAAAGATGTGTAGATGTGGCACTTCAGGGCATGGTTTAGGAGACATGGTAGTGTTGGGTTGATGGTTGGACCTGATGATCCTAAAGGTCTTTTCCAACCTTAGTGACTCTATGATTCTATGGTCCTATTAGCACAAAGTGTAATTTGATAGCCTTTATTCTGTGTATTTAGATCCTGCCTTGTAAAAAAGGTCCTTATTAGAGATACCACCACCTAAAGGCCCTGTTTTGTAAGAAATACTCTTCATGGTGCCTTTAGGTGGTGACATCACTAACAGGGACCAGACCTGGCAACACTACATGGGGATGTTGAATACCACCACCCATGCGACTTCAAGTGTCAGAGTGAGGGCTGGGATTGAATCACCTTAAATATTGGTAAGTCCATGCTTGGGAGTAACTTGTTTTTACCCTCACAGTGTGTCGGCAGTATTCACATCCTGGGATCTACAGTACTGTGGCCCAAGACTCTCTCCACTTGAGTGGCTCAGTGAACCGAATCCAGGGGAGGAAGCTGCTCAAGGTCTTTACATACCTCATACAAAGCCACATTGGAGGTTTCGTGGGTGGCAGCCGCACTCTTCAAGGACGAGGAGCGGGTTACAGATTTCAGGCTTCTGCCGTCGACTGCTAAGCTGTTTGCATCAGTCAGACTATCCAAGGTCAGCCTCTGGATGGCAAGGAAAGCGGGTGTAAGACGATTGCCACCTTTGGATGTAAATCTCTGCTCCAGCTCTGCCTCAGGCCATACTTTTCACCCATGCTAGCAAATCCCCAAACCTCTCATCTCACCTCTCTGAATACCCCTAAAAGGCTCATAAGGTTGATGCCATTTAGTACCTTAAACACTACAGCAGCACTGTAGGTGATGGAAATGCCATGGCTCTGGGGAGATACCAGATGAGGCAAGTATGTGGAATAATTGCTGGAGGTGACTTAGAAATTGAATCTGTGTTTTCAGAACAGGTACAGCATGGAAGAAGCTGTCAGGGCGAAGTGCAGCTGATATGTGAGGAACCCATTCCACAGAAGTTCCCTAGTAACCTTAGACGTCGGCCATGCCAGAAGTACTTGGCGTACTAGGAGGAGTTGTGCGGAGGCTGGAGCGGTGTGGAGGCATCGCGGCCAGGCTCCATGATAAATGGGAACTCGAGGTGCCATGGAGCTGGTACGCTGCATATTTGCTATCCTGGGTCAACAGTCCATCATACTTTTGACAAAATGCTGTCCTTTTGGTGAACTTTGCTCATTATAATATCATTATAATAGCAAAGCACACCTCCATCCCAAAAGCTACCCGCCTCTATGGTGTGACCACCCCTCACCGGGCATGCGCTTTGAATTTCTTCTAGTCTACACCTTTAAAAGTGAAGCAAGGAAATTTTACACCAATCCTAATAAAGGTATGTGTGACCAGAGTCACTCAAGCTCCACCTGAAAGATGAAAAATAGTATAAAATGTGTGAAGAGAAAAAGGATGTTGGGGAAGATACCACTGTGTACCACTCTGACTTCTGGGACCAGCTGAGGGGTTAACCTCTCTTCCCCCCCACTGGGATGCCTTTGGGTAAGACTGGAAACCTCTGTAGAGTCACTGTAAATCCCTAACGTGTTAGAGTTGCTTTGCTTCATATTAGAGTCACTTCATATTTGTTTTGCATACTTGTAGCCTAGCAGTGTACTCATATCTTTGGTATTGATATGTGCCTTGTAACCAGCAACCTTATCACCAGTAATCCAAAGAACCTGTGTATCTGTTGCTTTAATAAATTACACTGTTTGTTAATCTAGCCGTGATCGTTCTTATTGAACGCGACTGGCCGGGGCATCTGCCAAAGTAGTTACTAACAACAAATACTCTGATGGGTGGTTACTTCTACAACCCTTAGAGAATAAGTCGTTGACCAAGTCTGAGACTAAGACTGGACTTAGCCACACCTAGACTCCTGTTGGAGCAGGAGTTTAGAAAGCAAGGGGGTCCTGTCTGAACCTCGTGACTCAACGGTAGGGTTTCTCCCTAGCCTCTCCTCAGACTCCTACCATTAACACAACAAGGTATCTCTGAGCAAGACAAAGGGAAGTGTCTCCTCTGGCACAGGCAAGAAGCCTGTATCTGTGCCAGTGACCTAGGCAAAGGGATTGCTCCACAGCAGTCCATAACGTTGGTTTGGTCCTGGGCATGACTCTGGCCTATGACAAATAACACTCCTCAGGGAGATCCCCAGCTCTGGGCAGGAGCCAGCACAGGCCAGGAACAGTTCCCAATAGGTAGTTTGGATGCAGACACTTTAGAGGGTAAGATGGTTTAGCTGTATGGACAAGAACTATGCTGTGCCATCATGCTACACCACCCAACCCAAAGAACAAAGAATAAACCCTGGCTGTTAGAATAAACACAAACAAGGATACTATTTTACACCATCGCAACAGCTCTGACACTCCACAGACATCTAATCTGTGACTCAAAACCACTCATCATATGGGAAATTTTCTGGTATGCTGTGGAAAATGAGACACAGAGAAGTGAAAGACCTTCGCAGAGATTCATGGGTATGAAAATACCACACAGCAAACCTGTCTTTGAGTGTCCCACCAGATTACTTTCACAGGTGGAAGGACTTACCTTTTTATGTAGCTCTGGGTTGATGAAGACGAGGTCATCCAAGGTCAGTATTATCTTATTAGGTCCCCTGAATAGCTGGCTGTTCAGGATACTATGCCTGCAAGATTTGGAGAGTCACAGTTACCATTTTTTGGTAGGTAACCAGTTTACGCCACCTCCGAGCCCCCCACATCTGGCTTCCCTGAAATATTAGGAAGCGCAGCATGTGGTGTGGCAGTGGGGATGGACGTGGGAAAGCAGTAGACAAATCATGATGCCCTGACTTGGACTGAAATCCCCTCAGTCCAGGGTTATCCAATTCACAGGCTACAAAAGCTATAATCTCAAAGGGTCTCATCACAAATAGATGTCTTGAGTCCATCTGGTCACAAATACGAATCTGATGTATATGTAATGCATACTTTGTTTTGCTTGGTTGTATTTTTCACATTCCAAATAATTCTCCATTAGGAGAGAATACTAGGTTTTATTAGACCAGCCAATCTGGCTGGTGAGCAAACAGCTCTCGGGCACACCAGCCTTTCTTAGGGACTGGAGCTGAACCATGGGTAATTTATAAACGCTGCCTGGACAAAAGTTACCATCAAAATGTGCTGGCTGAACCTCTACATTGCAGTATGGTGCAGTACAAAGCACACAGCAAGATACCCCCTTGAAATGACTGCAGGCTCATACAGGGGGAAAAGCTACAAGGGATGAGCAGTTTGGCATGCGTGGTGTAGTGCAATGCGGCGTGGAGGTCTTGGAAGCAGTACTGCTGAAGCAGTGCTCTTTCTCTTGGTCAGGAGTAATTACATCAAGACGACAACTGTGCTGATTCAGATCTATTTCTTCCAGGGCCTGAGCCAGATGGGATGTTTACCACGCACTGTGTAACACAGGACAAATGTGCTTCTGGCATCTCCTCAGGATGCTGTTGCCCGTTTTCCAAGGGATGACTCTCTGCACTCCTTGATAGGCTACCAGGTTTGCAGACTTGCCGCAGGCAAGACAGGAAATTCCCTATAGTCATCAGACCAGCAAAGACACTATCTGTTGCTTGACTGCACCCTGCTACTTGCTCAGCTTCTCTTGAATTCGCAAGGCAGAAGAGACCTCAACAAGAAATGGTGCACTGTCAAGGACTACATGTTCCTGGCATAGTTCAAACAGGCTCACGACCACTTCGTGCAAATCAATATGAAACATTCCAGAGTTTCATTGTTAGTCTTTAGCTGGAATTCATCTGACACTAATATCCAACATGTGGCCATTTTAGGGACTCAGAAAGAGGCAGAAGTCACACCCCATCGTTTTGAACCCACTATTTCAATGGATGTCAAGGTCTAACACTGAGCATAAAGCATACTATATCCATTAGACAGTCAAAAAACTCAATGCCACTTTCTTTTTTTTGTTTAAGGAACTTTGTTTACACTACAGCAGATGTCTGATCTGCACACACCTAAGACCTTTCCAGATGAGGTGGGCAATAGGATGCCTTTTGTTAACTGTACGGAATCCATTTCACAGAACAACCCTACATCACCACAGTTCACTTTTCCTCTGCATGTACCACTCTGAGCATTTTAGAAGAGCACAGACAGCTTTTTTTGAGGTCAGAGGAAGCCTTGGCCACATAACCACCATCTTCATGCAAAAAACTCATCACTTAAGTACCTTTCACCTGTCCACCTGAAAACCTCTCTTGATAATTGCATCCTCTCCCCCAGGCACAGAGGAAAGCAACCCTCAGCCAAAAACAAAGCACAGAGAGTGAAGTGACTCATTTAAGGTCATGCAGCAGATCCCTGGCAGAGCTAAGAACAGAGCTCCCATGTTTGAACTCAGACCATGCTGTGGTTTAAATTTAGTTCCAGACATGCCCTTCCCTAACATAAATCACTGTCTGAGTCATGCTAGACTTTTTTTCTTCCCTTGCAGATAGCCATACATCTTTACTCATAACTGAGCGTTCCCAAGCACAGTCTGGTACTTGTGGAACAGTTTGCAAGTAGAGTAGGCAGAAAGATTGCCTTTTATTTGTGTAATTGTAGAGGCTGGTGGCCAAAGAATAGAGCAGGGTTTTAAAGTGCGGGTGGATGGAGGCAACCTCTTCAGTGCCTGCAATTATAAGATATCAGAAGCAGCTGTGTGTTATAAGCGGGGGAGCTGTTTGGAGTGTTGCTTGCTGGGTGGCCTCATATCATCTGGGTTAGGAGGCATGATTCAGGAATGGAGAGAAAATATGTTTTGGGATGATTTGAGAGGCAAAGCTGGATGGGGCAATCCAGGAACACTGCTCTGCTGAACCCGTTGCTGCTGAGTAAATATTTCTTCTAATTTCACTCTAATTTCAGTCATGCACCACATAGACATCAATAATGAGAGACAGATTACTCCAGGGGTCAGTTTGGAGCAGAAGATTACCTTAGGTTATGGCCGCAGTGTCCTTGCCAAAGAGCAACCCATAGCTCCTGGACCAACCAGTACATGCTGGCTCATGTCCACCTTGGATACAGAGTTGGGACACAAGTGTGACCTATGCAATGGTTGGAAACGGTCCCTTCCCCAGCAGACTACTTCATTTTCTCCAAAGATCCCATGCCCAGGCCAATATACATGGAACATGAATTATCAGGTCACTGGACTCCAGTTCAAAACAGGGAGTGAGTCAGCTTGGTAATAAAGAAGTATCCTAATTAATTGCTCCGAACCCTCTCAAGAGATATTCTCTCTTTCTCTTTAATACACGGAGAAAGTAAAGAGTCAGCCTAGGTGCTTCATAGGAAACATGATTATATTAGGGACAGAAATCCAGGCAAGAATGATCTGGAGTAAGAAAAAGACATTAAATGCGGCAGCCCACTTGGTCTCCGCCCTGATGTTCTTAAAGCAAATTCTTGTCTTTGGTTTGTATGGCATACTTTGCACTTCCAAAGTGATAGTAGAGCTTCAGAGCCATCATCCAGCTAATCCTCCCAGCAACAAACTGCAATATTCTTCCAAGCCTGGACTGGATTGAGGGTAAAAATGGCTGCAGAATCAATGCCTGCAGTGCTTAAGCCACTATCACTTAATAAAGTGAAGAGATACATGACCGAAGAGCAAAGACCACAATCAAACCTGCTATGAGCTCATATAGTCTAAACTGCTGGCTGAAGTGTAAGTCTCCTACAGAAGCTAAAAGTGGCACCAAATGGAGTTACTACGGCAGTTCTCACCTGATGAGAGAAGCCAGGCCCACAGCACAAAGCACCAGGGCAAACATCAGCATTACTCCCAAAATCATGACTGTAGGCTCAATCCCTGTGCAAAGAGGGGAAAAGAATCAGTGAATTAGAAAATCCCTTCGATTTAGGCAATAATATTGAAAATATTGATATTAGGCCATTAGACGGCAAAGTCAAATATTCAGCCAGGAGAATGCTAAAAAACCAGTTTTTATGCAATGTTAATTTGTGAATACACAAATACTTACTGACTTTATTTACATGAGACTGCAACTACTTTAATAATTTATTTCCATGTGCTTTTTTTCTATACCAGACCTAGAGCCCTGGTTCAGTGGAAAACCAGTTTTTCTTCAAATAAATAAAGACTGGACTCACAGGGAAGTATTAAGTTTTAGAGACAGCTTCTGCAAAGTTCGTAACTTTTGAACATTTGACCCTCTTCTCTCCAGGAACTGAAACCCTGAAAGATCTTTATCATGTGGTACCAAACTGACAGCCAGCGTGAGTCACCAGCCCATCTGGGATTTTTCATTCCCTGCTACAGACTTCTAATGCTGAAAAGAGCAGAAGAGAAGGAGGAGAAGGGTGATGTCTTCCTCAATGGGCCCATCAACAGAAGGTACTGGAGACGCATTCTTTGCTCATGAGCGAGTGTCTTTGCTAGACAGCTGAGGAAAGCTAACACGAGTGGATGAGCGAAATTCCAGTGGGAAGGGTTTGCCGCCTCTGTCTCTTCTGTCCTCTGTTTATTTCTAATTTATTCTGCCTGTGTCCAGAGATCCTTAAACACAAACAAGCATGGAGAAATTTGGATTGATAAAAGGTTCATGACTTTAAGTGACTCTTGCACCTAAATCACAGGCCTTTTTGCAAGCTCTGAGACCTAGAGCTTCCCAGTGAAAGCTGCAGGAGTTTTCAAAAATTAATGTTATTTTCAGGAATAGACAGAGGATTTTAGCTGAAATTTTCCTGCCGGGTTTGGACTTACTGTCTGCTTCAGCCCAGGACACCAGTCCCTCACTGTCCTCTCACATACACTGGCCCAGGTTGCCCAGAGAAGCTGTGGATGCCCCATCCCTGGAACTGTTCATGGCCAGGTTGAACAAGTCTTTGAGCAACCTGATCTAGTTGAAGATGTCCCTGCCCATGGCTCAGGGGTTGGACTTGATAAACTTTAAAGGTTCCTTCCAACCCAGCCCAACCCATTCTATGATTCTATTGTACTATGGTTCTATCTAAAAAGTCACTCTGCTTTCATGCTCCAGCCCTGTACACCTCCATCTGAGAAGAAACACAGGCACAGTAGAGTGGATACTTCACACCCATTTCTGCACCTCGCAGACCAAGATCTCACTCCACTAAAGTGCAATGGAGACACAGCCAGCTTTCTCCAGGAGGTGCTCACCTTGAATACACTGGAATGAGCAAGACCACACCAAGCTGGCCTGGAGGCCAGGGTTTGTTCTTCATGCATAGACAAAGTCAGAGTGTTACAGTCCCCATAAGAGCAGGTGACAGCAACCCAGTGTTCATCCCTAGGAGGCAAGGGAACTGCCAAAGGTGTCACCCCTTCCAGAAGGACTGGTGGGAGCGTGAAGCCAGAACAACCCCATAAAGGCCTTGCACAATGCTAAATCCATGGAAGAGGAGGGACTGCATCAGCTTAGAGGCAGACTTGCAGGAGAACTAGTGCTCTGGAGCTGTGGTTGCCTGCTAGAAAACTTGTTGCTAAGCAGAATGAGCTTCGAATAACCCAGTCACAGGGGCATGGGTTGGTTTTCTGGCTGGACAAAGGACCAAATTCCTCCTGGGCAAACCAGTGATGAAGTGTAGGGGTACAAAAGTCCTGTCTCACATCTCTGTGTGGCCTTCTAACATTTGCAAAGAGAATCTGTAACCCAGACCACAGTGTGGTAGGAATAATGTGGCATTTGTTAATGCTTTCTTCTGTGTACAGTCAGGGTTTTTTTCACTGGTGCTGTCTCCTAAGCTTCCTCAGGTAGCCCCCAGAGACTCTGCTGTCTGAACAAATCTCCTTTAAGAGCCTCGGAGAAATTCTTTTGCTTTGCATTGTATTTTATAACCGAAAAGTGCTTGACCATACTGTAGAGGACTCTAAGGCAATGTGGTACTTGAAAGGAAGTGCAGAAAATCAAGGAATACCAAAGGGTCTCTCCCTGATCATGTCCTTTTCTTGAAGTAGGGGCATCATGATATAAAGTCTTTTTCACAGCTGGAAAACAACCAAACCCAATTTAATTCACTGAACCAGCAACTGATAAGCTGAGGGCAAGAGGTGGTTGGAGCACAAAGTCACTGGGGAGAACAAGACACAATAAAGGGCAAGAGAAGTGAAAAATAAACACCCAGATAAACCATAAGGAATAGGTGATAGTCAAAGCAATACTAGAGACCGGAGCACTCATGTCACTGATGGATGGGCCATTGCAGGAACAATTCAAAGCCTTGAGGAAGCTCAACCAGGACTTTATAACTAACCAGAAGTGAAAGCAAGGTTATGACAGGCTTGTGGGAAAGAGCAGACTTATGGCATTCTTGAGGGGACTTGTGAGATTGTGTAAAACTCATTAGGGGACCCTTTTAGGGGACTGTGGGAGTATATGAAATTTATTATGGAGTGTTTAGAGGAAGAGAAAAAAATGGGAAAAGGGAGGGATGGGGAAGCTCAAGCATGGGATTGCAGAATCACAGAATCCCAGACTGGTGGGGGTTGGAAGGGCCCTCTGGAGCTCATCCCGTCCCACCCCTGCTGGAGCAGGCACACCCAGAGCAGGGGCACAGGGCCACGTCCAGGCGGGGGGTGAATGTCTCCAGGGAAGGGACCCCACAGCCTCTCTGGGCAGCCTGTGCCCCTGCTCTGGCACCCGCACAGCAAAGGGATTTGTCCTCATGTTCAGGTGGAACTTCCCGTGTTCCAGTTTGTGCCCGTGGCCCCTTGGCCTGGCGTTGGGCACCATTGGGACACTGGTCACACATAAGCATGTTGTGCATTTTTCCAGCCAAACCCCACACATAATCACCACAGTCTGTCCCACCTTCTTCTTAACCCCTGTTCTTGATATTTTCCTGGATGAGGGTGCTCTTTATTCTGCCTGTGTGTGACATCTGCAGAATTCAAGTCAGCCTAAATCAATGAGTAAGATAGGAGGTCCTCAAGCCTGCAACCCATGAGAGACCACAAGTCTGGAGACTCTCTCTTGCAGAGACCAGAGGGTTTGAGAGCTGTCTACGGGGGAATTACAGGTCTGTACCTCCTGCCAGAGGATGCATTTGTGTGTGTGCAGGGGCTGGGGTTGCGATGTTCTCGCAAGCTCGGAGCCTGATCAGCTGGTGCATAAGAACAGGATCAGGCCATTGTGTTGTCCATGTTTCAGCAATGCTGGTTGTGGATAGCGGTGCCTGTAAATGCATCGCTCTCCTGCCTGTGTTAGTGTGTCGGTGACTGGCTGTGTCTGCACTCCATGTGTGTGTGTGTGCACGTGTACTGGGAGTACCTGTTCATCCCCATTCCTGGAGGACCTGGGATCAGGCACCACAGCAGCCTGGCAGCTTCACGTCCAACTTCCCTCCAAACCTAACTCCATACAAAGCCAGGCTGAGGCTTTGATTTAATTCTCATCATAAAAGTCAGTCTATGAAATATTAGCAATAATAAAAAATAAATAAAGAAAGAAAGCTTTATGCTTTTGTAAAGGTGTAAACATAAAATCTGATCTCTCTAAAAATCAGTGAGATTCCTCCATAGAATGCAATGGGATGCTAAATTTCTACGCTGTTCCTAGTAGCAGTGCAAAATTACAGATATGGTAGAATTATATTTGTCTTTTCTATAGCTTACCAATTTCTGTAAGATCAGTATATCTCCAATTTCTGTGGAGCAACACTGATTTAAACCAGCTATGGCTGAGCCAAGGGGAATGTTTTTCTCAGCTGCTGAATGAAATATTCTGTAGATGTGGTTAATTTTGCCCATTTAAATCATATCCTGGAGAAGGAGGAGTAAATGTTTAGTATTATAAGTAAATATGTCAAGTGGAGGCTAAGTATCCTACCCTGAGATTTTGGTTTCCCTGTGGACTGTAAAACTGCACCACAGTTGCCTCAAATTAAAAATAATAAGTAAAACCAGTGCCCAGTCTTGCAAACCCCAGAAGCAGCACAGGTATCTCTGCCCCTAAAATCTTCAGTTGCCACCTCTCTTGTCTACAGTAACTCAAATTATTTTGAGTAATAATTATCATCTTTTCTTAATGAGGTGAGCTCTGATGATCCTTAAAGCTGCATAGCTAACTGGGTAAAGAAGCTGGGGTTAACCAGGAGACATGGTGAGAGCATCTGCTGTTGTGCAGCTCTCTTAGGCTGTCTTCAGTGCAAATCCTCTTAGTGCTCTGTCCCTCAGAAGGACAGGGACACACGATGCTGGCTGGAGCCTCTGGCGTATATTGATTGCTATCAAAATAGGCAGATGTTGAGTGTTAGGCCTGGGAAACCTTTTCCAGCGCACACAGTGGCAACAACCTAACTAGCAATAAGAGAGTCTTGTGGATCAATAGTGGGATCCCTGTGTAGGGCTCCCATTACAAACAGCATGATGACTGGCTATATTTATATGAAATTCTTGAGTTTAGGGTTTTCTCTTTGGGGTGCTCTCCCCTGGAATAAGAGAAAAGATTAAATAAATAAGAAGCATGGATGCAATGCCATTTGACCCTGGGTTTTTGTCTTTCTTACCTCCAGTGCAGAGAACATCTGGATCAAACCAACAGCTGGAGTCTGGTTTGGGTGGAGCTGCCCTGGGAAAGTGGATGGCCTGGCCTAGGGACTTCACGGAATCTGAAGACATGTCCAGCAAGTGGGTTGGGAAAAGCTGGTTCCCGCGACCATCTGTGTCCAGTACCACGTAGTTGCTGAGCCCCTTCCCACAGTTGTCTGTCTCTACCAAGTGACTAAATCCAGGGAAACTGAAGTTTTTTGTGTGCTCAGCTATTTTAGCTCCTGAAAGTCTAACTCCTTTCCTCCGAGCACTGTCTATAGCCACTGCCATGAAGTAAATGGCATCATAGATTGTTCCAAAAAGTGGAGAAACCTAAAAATACAGGAGAAATAGAGGTCATGATATACTGCTGCCAACCTCTGTTTTGAGATCCGTGGCTAAGCTGTAAACTCAAGAACTGAGATACCTGAGCATTAAGGCTCACAGTGTGATGGGTTTGAAGAATCTTAGGTTGAAGGTAGCTCTGGACTGACCCAATATATGTGTGACTTTGAATATCTGCATTTTCTTATACTTGCTTCCCAAAATACAATTTCAAAATATTTTTTTAAACCATGTCAAATTGCTTTATCATGGGAAGAGCCAAGACTTTGAGCCTGATGTTCAGCTGGCATTTTGTCACAGCTTGCCTCAAAGCACTGCTCTAAAACATCTTCCACAAATAGATCAAAGCCAGAGGCTCGCCTCCTTACCCAGGTAGGAAAATGTCATGCCCAAAGGATCGGGTCTGTCTGTCAGAGCTTTGTTTATTCCTAAGGCATAAAAGTCAGAGCCACAGCAAATTCGTTCTCTGGGGTACCAGAGCCTTTTCTCCTCGCATTGCTCCCTTTCATGCCAGACTTGATTTAGGAACCTAAAAATTTCCCCTCATCTAAAAACACACATGGTGGCTTTTGCAATCACATGGTCATTCAGAGCTGGTAGGTGAAGAGAGATTATAGCCATATACACTTGTAATAAAATGAGAAGTGCTGATGGGAGCAATAGAATTTGACATCTGTGGTGGGATTCATTGACCAGATGTAGACACATAGAGTGAAGAACTCTACACCAAATACAGTTAACCTAGGCTTTCATAGTGAAGAGAAAGAAATCAACGCTTTGAAGGCATGATTCACCTCCTCCTAAAGTAAACATCCATGCAGGTCCGATAAATCATGCCTTAAAAGTACTTATAATTTTTTGAAAGATCATGGTGAGATTTGAAGGTTGGCTCAGCTGAATCCTGCATCTCTTCCCCAGTATGACAGATTCCCCAATGCTTCTTGCAGTCTTTACAAGGTTGCACTGACTTGTTTTTTTTAATAGGCTACTGGTGATATTTAGCTAATTGTGCTGACAAAGAATAACTTTGACTATAGTGCTGAAAAGAATGAGGCAACAATCTTTCTAAGCATTCCCCTCTAGAAGCATCCAGTATTTTGTTTTCCTGTCACATCCCCCCAAATTCTCAGGCATGTGGACATCTTATTCTGGTGCCTTAAAAACGCAATGGACTTTATCCACCTTAGGAAACAGCTCTTCAGTTTGGGCCTACAGCAGTTAGCACGTAGCAAACCAAATCTGAGAGCCTCAGAGCCAACCCCTTTCTCTTGAATTGCCAGCATGGTCCTGCAGCTGAACTGAGTTAGATTGCCAGACATTCAGGAGAAATATCCTTTCTAAATGAATGCAGACCACATCCAAATTTCACCATATTTTTCTCAAAATTAAAGCATGCAATCCGGGTTGTCTCTTGCCTGTACTTTCTCTATAACTATTGCATGTCTCATGTTGCCCATTACCAGGTCCCAGAAAAGCCTGAGAGAAAGAATATTTACCTGGGTGGCTTCCAAATCCGTGGTTATTTCACCACTTTCTTTAGCTTCCCTGAATGCATCATAGAAAGTCCTTTCTCCAGACTCCAGTGTGATAGTCAGCACAGCATCATATGCTTCCTGCAGCTTGCTGTCTTTATCAAAAACACTGAATGAGTTGTTTTGGTAAGGAAGACTGTACAGTAAAGTGTCATATGGAACAAAGACGTATCTTCCATCTGCTAGTCCCATTTCCAGAGCTTTTGTGAGTAAGGTAGCCTGTTCCTCTCCTCCAATGAGCACAGAATGCATGCACAGGAGTATTACTGAAACACAAGGATTGCAGAAATTATTGTTAATCCATTTGGGATTTTCAAAACAAAATAGCTCCCTTCCCTCCAGTAAAAGAGCTGTCTGAACTGCTGTATCAGGTCAAGCTCTAATGGTCCTCCACCAATGTTACGTGCTGAGGAATTTGGGAGCTACACCAATTTTGTTCGATCTCTGGAGGTCTGAAGCATCTAGCAAAGGAGGCTGTGAGCCATACAGGAACTGTTCCTGGAGCCATACAGAATCATAGAATCATAGAATCATTAAGGTTGGAAAAGACGTTTTGTATCATTAAGGCCAACCCCCAACCCAACACCCCCAGGCCTCCTAAACCATGGCCCCAAGTCCCACGGCTACACGGTGTTTGAACCCCCCCAGGGACAATGACTCCCCCACCTCTCTGGGCAGCCTGTGCCAGGGCCTGACTGCTCTGGCAGGGAAGACATTTTCCCTCATCTCCAACCTAAACCTCCCCTGACGCAGCCTGAGGCCGTTCCCTCTCGCCCTGTCACTGGTGACTTGGGAGCAGAGACCAGCCCCCCCCTCACTCCAGCCCCTCTCAGGCAGCTGCAGGGAGCGAGAAGGGCTCCCCTCAGCCCCCCCTTCTCCAGGCTAAACCCCCCCAGCTCCCCCAGCCGCCCCCCAGCACACTTGTGCTCCAGACCCTGCCCCAGCCCCGCTGCCCTTCTCTGGACACGCTCCAGCCCCTCCAGGGCCTTCTTGTCCCGAGGGGCCCAAACCCGAGACCAGCATTCGAGGTGGGGCCTCCCCAGGGCCGAGCACAGGGGCCCCATCCCTGCCCGGCTCCTGCTGGCCACACCAGGGCTGACACAAGCCCGGGGGCTGGTGGCCTCCTTGGCCACCTGGGCACTGCTGGCTCATGCCCAGCCGGCTGTCAGCCAGCCAGAAGTGGAGAGAAATTTTGACAGAAATGAGGCACAGGTTAACATGATGGGTAGTCATAGTCATCATTGTCATTGACTGAAAGACATGAGCTTTCCCTTTTGTGCCCTGAGCTGACAGACACCACACAGTCTTCAGCAGTGTCCAAGCTCCACCTGCTCACCCTGCCACTTTACACACAGATTTTAGTTTGGGCCCTGTGTTGGGTTGCAGCCATGCCTGGCTGTCCCAGAGTCTGTGTCTTTGCCTGCAGATGCCATGGGGCCTATGTCCCCATGTCTGGAAGGGAGATCAGAAATACAGGTGTTTCTGTTTAACAGGCTTTCCATGGTGCTCAGTGGCCCTTCATGAAAGGAAGCACTCCTGATTTTTCATCAAAGACGTAATTTCAAAGCTCAGTCTCTGAGAGGAGCAAAGTAGGGCAATGATGAGAAGGAAAGCTGCAAAGAAGTCCTGCCTGTTACTAAACCAGGAGGGAGCAGGATTGCTAGAGGAGCTCAGCAGAAAAAATATCCTTGGCAAAGTAGAAACTGAATTGAACAAGAGCATTTTCAGGTTGCTGAATTACAGGAAAGAAATGGGTGTTTCTAGCCAATGATTCATCCCTACTACAGCAGCGTGCTTAAGCTGGGCAGATGAATCCTGTCTGAAGAGTTATTATTTCTCTCCGCTGGTTATGAAAGGAGTCCATCATCTCTAACTCACATGGAGAGCTGTGATGGCGATGAGATGAACAAACCCAAGGGGGTTTTGGCCTCAAGCATAGATCTGGGCACTGATAAAACTCCATGTTGGGCAGCACCTTGCTACCTTTGTTAGTCTTTGGCATAAAAGTCAAAGTCTTATCTAAAACGTAGCTTCATCTGAATTCACAGTGCTGACTGGTATACATCCAGGATCAGAGCTCCATCACAGACCTCCTAACAAGGCTCTGAACTAGGAAAACATGACTTTTTTTCCCACATTTTCTCAAGAGAAAGCAGATCATTCTTTACTACATGTGCTGTACATCAACAAGGACCCTTTCACTGCTTTAGTAAGTGGTGTAGAACACTGAATGTCCCTTCTGATACCTTCACTGAACACAGGTAGCAAGGACACAGCATCAAAGCATTAAATTTTTTATAATCCAAAAGACCATAAATATAAAACATTCCTATAAACCCCTCTTTACACTGGACAGACACCCATCTACTAAATATTACATTTTCAGACAAGCTGGACTCAATCTTTCATGTTGTAGAAGAATATTTTGCCTTATCTCCATTGCATACAAAATGCCCATCATTCTTTTTAACATGAAACCCTGGCTCCATTAAGGCCAGAGATAAAATTCTGCTTGATTTAAATGACTTAAAAATTCCATTCTCTAAGCTATGCCCATTGGATAAAAACGCAGCCCTACTCTCCAGAAAATAATAATAATAAAGAAAAGGAATGAGGTTCAAAGCACTTACTTCTAATGCCGTCAACTTCTTTAATCTCATTCCAGGTGTCTTCAATGCCTTTTTCTCCTTTACGCACGGATGTAACAATGCCCACAGGAAGCCCCTGGTTCCTAAGTGCACTCGCTAACTTGTTAGCTGTGGCCATCCAAATAACCTCGTTGGAAGCAATGATGCCAACATGAGCCCAGTTAAAGTATTTCATTATTGTAAACAAAACTCGGGTTGGAGAGGGCAGGGTCCTTGCAAATGTAGGGTGGTGGATGGTGGAATCCAGTTTATAATTGATGCACATCCATGAGAAGATGGCTTTATTCCAGTTTTCCCCTAAAAGTGTAGCCACCTCACAGAAACCAGGGTTCAGAGGGCCTATGAAAGCTGAGGAAAGCTTTCCAAAGTCAATTAATCTAACCAGAGCTCTTGACGTCTCACATTCTTCTTGAAGGACTACATAATCCAGCCTGTGGCCAAGATCTAGTGAAGGATCTTTGCTTATCCGTCCCACTGCTAATCTGGCAGCCACGTGGGGAAAGGCTTTGGAAAAGAAGGGGTCACAGTTCCAGGGTCCAAGCAGTCCAATTTTAAAAACAGAACAATGTGCTGGGGAGCAAAGTAGGATTATTCCCAACAGCAGCCACCAGAAAGCCTGGAAAAATGTTTTGAATGAATTTCCAGTGTTGAACGGATGGAATCTAATGTGCCTTGACAGCACCCAGAACAAGCTGTTAGGACACAGTAGGAGAAGTGACATTGTTTTACAGGTGGGTAGATCTGCACTGAGTTCTTCAGGAAGCCAGGCGGTCCATTACCAGCTGCTGGAAGAAAAGTAGATTACATTTGCCTTCCTGTATACGTATTTGTTCAGCGCAGCAGATACAGCTGAGTCAGCCCAAGTTACACAACAGTTCTCAAGGTGCAAGTCTGTGAGGTGCCAAAACCCTGCGCAGACACGTGGACATGCACCACGCAAGCCACTGCGCCACGCAGACGAGTGTCCGACCAGTACCAGTTAAAGGTACCATAGCCTTAAATGAATACTTATATAAACATTTTAAAATGCTTTGCAATATATTTCTAAACCAGGCAGGGAAGACTGACTCCGCTTTGTTTGTAGCAGTAAACACAACGTACGGATACACTATGGTGTTGGTTCTTCAGAAGGATAATTCCCAAATCACACAAACACGCGTATAAGAAAATAAAAAGGTGAAGCGCACTAAGCCAGCAACTTCTGCCAGTCCAAAAGCTTCAGTGAGTTTTAAATATGAATCAGAACCCATACAAACATAAATATTCACACACACGCACGCACATCTATACATATACATATACTTAGAGATACATATGGCTGTACATACGATTTTAAAACTTTCTGAAAAGGTTTTTCAAGGACAACTCATGGCAGAATCTTTTAAACCTGACAAAATGAAAGGTGGATAAAAAGGTAATAACAAAATGAAGGAAAGGAGGATTATGATTTGAATTTAGATAAACAATTGTTAAATAACTGTCAGGGCAAAAGCTTTGTGTTCACTCTTGGCTTAAAATATACTTGGTATAGGAGCCGGAGGGTTTTTTTGGGAATAATAACCTCACCCTTTGCGGCCAGGCACAGAAATCGCAGACCCACAACAGTCTCCCTGCCATCTGCAGTGTCACCCCATGGCTTAGAAAATCTGCTGATCCAAGCAGGTTTATGCTCTAAAAAGAGCAGGCCCCTTACCAGCTTACCTTTTCATTACTGGAGAAGTGTTCTTATCCTGGATCCTCAGTCACTGAGACATACAATGCAGAGCATCTATGCTCTAAATGCACCCTCGGGTCCTCTAGCTTGATGGAGAGAGACCTCCAGAAGGAGCCACCCACCAGCGGAGCAACTTCTCACTGGTGGCTATCCTTGGACGTGGGTCCTGCCTCAAGGAGAAGCGATTCATGGTCAGCCTCCCCTGCCAGTGCGCTTGGGGGCCCACCGTCTTCAACTTCTTGCTTACACGGGCCACTGCAATGGGGTGGGTGCTCTGGGACCCTCCACGCCGTGTCAAAACCTTCCTATGTCCCTTTTGGTGAGGGCCATCCTTCTCCTCCAAGATTTCATGACTTGGGGTACGTGTCCCCAAGCCCTCCTCGATGAAGGTCTTGCAGAGCTCCAAGGCTGCCTCACTCTGAACTGCCTCAGTGCAGAGATGTACTCATATCTAACTTAGTAATTGTAGGGATGGCATCTTAAAGCTCTGCCCTCAGATTAGTGGGATTTAGTTGCTGGGATCTGCCCCTGCAGAACAGCTCCTTAAGTCTCTCTGCACCGCAGCAGGGATAGCTCCTCTTCTGCCCTGTAAGCAGCAGAGACAAGGGTTATTTTAGGTTTGGGGTAAGCAGAGTATTTGATTTTGGGCTCTACCATCCTGCTGATATGTTGCATTCCCCTTTTCCCCATTTTTTCCTTGTACCCATCATGATACACACAGATGGTTTTATACTTGCATCAAACTCTTCTTGTTTATTTCCCTGGGTCCCTATGATATCTCCCTACAGCTGAGCCCTCCAATAACCCTCTCTGCTCTCCCAGACACCTTCCTTCCTCAGTGGACTTGGCAATAAAACTGTCATCCTGGGAAGACCTTGAAGGTCTCCAAGCCTGTCCTAGTTAGGAAGCCCTGAGGTCACAAGACCAGCACCTGTGGTCTGGAGGGAACCATTTGTAATCAACCTTTGAGCAGTATTAACTTCAAATACATCATATAAATTACACCCGTCTCATTGGTGTGTGTTCAGGGGCTGTTCTTTCTTCATGACTAATGATTATGGTTGGGGAGAGAAGCTCTCACCCTTCATTTCAGTAATTTTCTTCCATTCATTGATTTCTTTGCACAGCCCAGACCTGGGAAGGTTCCTGGACACGTGCTTCATTGAAGGCTGGTACAACTCAAGATGTTTATCAGGAATTACCAAAATACTTTGCATTTGGCTAGTGTCTAAAAGACATGGTAATGTCAAGCCTAAACTAAGAACACTGCTTTGTGTGCTACTAGTTCATTAGGGTTTGACATTGTGTTTTGATCAAAGCATGAAATTAAATAACGTTTTGACAGCTAGGAGTCTGGGTTTTTTTGAACTGAACTTAAAAGTTTGATTTATCTATATACAAGTATACCTACATCTCTACCCATATATCCTATGCTCACTGCTCTCTCACTTCTTCCAGTATCGACAGTGCTACTGCACAGTTTAATTTCACTCAGGGTCAGCAGTTTGGAAGTGTCCTGAAGTAGTTCCTGTGATTTCTTTCTAGGGGTTGTTTATGGCATTAAATTCTCCTGTGTTGAAAAAAATGTGCGTCAGGCACCCAACAATGAAAGATTAACAAATAATCGACTTGAAGGTCTACTTATTATCATAATTACTCTGACCCATAACAATTCATAGTTTTTCATAACCAAGGGGGTTGAAACCTTAATCACTTTCTCCCTTTATTCTGCCTCTTTTTTACCAGTGAAAGAAAAGACCCTCCTGCGATCAAGTAATACCTGTGGCAGGAATCCACCCTCCATCGGAAAAGCTGGCTATCCCAAAGAGCTCTGCCACATCTGTTCCATGCTTAGGGTATCCAGGGCTGGCGATAACACTCCTGCCTTTGCAAGACATGCTCAGGTCTTGGCATCACATGATTTGCCTCAGTAATAAATAACCAAGGTAATTAATGCAGTTGAGGCAAAAAAACACATTGAGGTAATACACCTGGCTGGAATTAACATTAAAGTTTAAGACCTGGTGTATGCCTTCAAACCTTGTGTTTTTTTCTCACATCTTAAGCTCATCATCACTGCAACAACCACGTCACAGAGCGAAGATTTCTTGGTAATGCTGTGCTATTTGCACCCCATCAGATCAATTCCCATCACTCTTCCGTACTCACTGAAGTGAGCGAGAGATGCGCACATTCACACAGCCGTAACATTCCCCATGGGAAGGTTAAGCCACAGCTGTATGGCTTTGCTTTAAATTTTTAGAGCAGAAGAGGGTGCTCTAATCTCTCCGTCTGACCTCCCACATCAGCC
The DNA here is from genome assembly GCF_949628215.1 of Phalacrocorax aristotelis. Lineage (NCBI taxonomy): Eukaryota > Metazoa > Chordata > Aves > Suliformes > Phalacrocoracidae > Phalacrocorax > Phalacrocorax aristotelis. The sequence goes on from NC_134276.1 coordinate 3,753,366, forward strand.
TGGCCAAACAGCCTGCCAGGAGTTGCTCCTGCTTCGAGCCTTTCAAGAGTCCTGGAAATAAAATGCATTTTATAATTAATTATTCCAGAGGGTACTGCTGAATAAAGCTGATTTCTCTGGAAGCCCTCTGCAGCCAGCAGAGAGAGACAGGGCAAAGGCTTGGCTCCTCTTCTGACTCTCCCTGCAGAAAAGTCTCATATCTCCACTGATTACAGAGAAAATCGAGGGAGAGCAGCATGGCAACACTTGTGTTCGCCTTTCTTCACATCCTCTGATCCTTAATTAAAAGCTCCAGCCTTGGAGGATCTACCAGGTTCCCACATCTATTATTCCAACTGTTAATTACCCTCAACATTAAAAATACCCACTTAATGCCTATTGTGTCTGGCTTCAGCTTCCTACAACTGGCTCTCGCTCCGCCTTTGCCTGTGGAATAAAAAACCAGGAAGCACAATAAATACCACCTCCCTGTAGACATTTGCACACCATAATTAGCTGACATACTAGTCATCCTCTGAGAAAAACAAATAAACAGCTTCTTAGAGCTTTTGCCACAGAGCATGCTTTCAGGGTTTCAACCTTGCCACGCTCTTTTGACCTTTGCTGTTAATTTTCCTTCTCTTTGCTAAATTAAAACAAGTATCCATTAGTAAGACTCACTCCTGAATGCTGAATATAGAAGTGATGGCATCTTTTATTACCTATTTGATTTTCCTCCACTTTAATTCTATAGCTCAGACGAGTGCAGCTGCAGCGTCACAGTTTTCAAGCCCATCTCTGCTTTCCTTAATGCAAACATCTGCCTCGGAGCGTGGTATGAATTCTTTGTTCCCAGATATATACAGACCTGGTTTTAGTTTAGCAGATACTTTTCAAATATGTCCATTTAATGAGAGGTCCAGACCAATCTGCAAGTTTTATGAATAATGATTTTTCTGTTTCTTCCAGATAATGTGATACAGTTATTGAACAGCCCTAGAAAAAAATGAGATCCCAGAGGCTCCTCTAGAAAGCAGTACCAAAGGAGGCTCCTTGTCTACTATTTGATTTCAAAATATCGGTTAATCATTTTTTATTTCTTTATGACATGGACACACTGACTCTGCAGCACTAATTTTCTCTCTCAATATCACCTTTCAGTAGGATGACAGCTTGTAGGTGTTCAAGAAGACAATGTCACCACTTGACTTTACATGCCAAACTTGTGACTCGATCACAAAAATTATGTAAAGGCAGACTGACAAGATTTATTATTGCGCCAGCCTCACTGCCTGGCATGAGTTAACCTCCATCTTTTAATTCTTTGCAAGTTCCTCTCTATTTTGTCTTTTCCATGACTTTGAGCAAGCTTCGTGTCAACCCAATCTGACATCAGTTTCTTGGCCATGGAGCACGGGAAGTGTTTGATGTCCTGTGGCTTTGGTGGGGCTGTTTTTTGGGGAGGGAGTGTCCTGCTCTTCCAATTATCCCGTTTTTATATTGCAGTCCAGCACGTGGAATCCCTTTTTCTCTAGATTATCTGGTTTGCATCAGAGCAGCTACACGTCTTTGCATCAGAGCAGCTATATGTCAGCCCTGAGGAGTCCTGTAGAGTCAGGTTCAAGTGGGTCCACTTCTTTCCCCAGATGGGTAGATTTATCTGATTTTCTTGGAAGCTGATTTTGTAGCCTGTGAGATCTGAGGTCTCTGGTACTGGCATTAGTGGAATATATGACGTTGCAGGTAGCTTGGAGAGTCAATATTAGAGCTGGCAGAAAACTCTCTTGTAACACCGGATGCGGTATTTATGCATGTATTTATTTAGGCATCAAAACCTGAGTGTTTAATTTGACAGCCTTCCCTCCAGAAGCTCATTATGTAGCAACACACAGAGAAACGCTCCTCTATCAGGGGCCGTTTCCAAACCTCTCAGAATCCAGCTATGATTCAACCTAAGAAGTGGCTACTGTTCATCATTTTCTTTACATGAGGCTTAGCAAGGCTGTACTTTTGATAAGCAAGTTAAAGCCAGGTACTGAAGGAGTTGGAGTGTCTCATGTGGTGTTAATTGAAAAAGCACTTGCCCAACATGTCTAAAATGTTTTTCCTGAAATATGTCAGATTCAAAAAGGTTTCAGATATGTCTGGAACTATGTCTGGAGACCTTAGAAACTGCCAGGTGTCTTATCTGGGAATAAATGTATCAAGCAGGTCTGTCTCATAGGCAGGGAAGCTGAAGGCGGATGAGTGTTTGATATATGCTTTGCAAGGCTGGCTTGCATGGAGGAGCCTGGAAACCAGCCACAGCAGCTCAGTGACAAGGACGATTTCATTGATTGTCTTAACAGAAAATCCGAGGGGGGAACAGCAAACCCACCCAGCACTTGCAGAGCTCCGGAAGCTTGTATGTAGTTCCCTGGATATTTAAAAAATAAATCGCTTTATTGTAGTGTGGCCAAAAAAGCAAAAAGAAAAGAAAATATCACACTAAATCTTTTGGCAGACAAAGAATGTCGGGTTTTGACCAACCCTGGTCACAGCAAATGGTAACAAGACTTCCAAATGCGTCAGTGGGCTCATGAATGGCTGGCTGACGTTTTGTATGATGACTTACCCTATGCTATGTTGTAAACTTTCCCACAACCACATAGCCTCACTGAAGCATTCATCGGACCCTGCCAGATCTGATAAAAGGCATTTATCCCTAAAATAAAGCTTGAACATGACACTGAGTTACATTTTCCTAGCACCAAGGCTTTAAAAACCCCACGGAGGAAATAATCCCAGAACATCTTCTCTCACAATAGGTCTTTGCTAGCCTCTGGCACCTTTGGCAGCTTGAAGAAAAAAGCCAATTTTACCACCTTATCTAAACATCTGAGCTTTCAGATGTTTGCTGGAGAGACTTTAATCACAGCACAGGCCATACAGTACTGGTGTTATAGCTTCCTCCAGTTCTCACCTTGCCTATCACAGGTGTCCCCTGCTATCAGGCTACCTAACATCTAGCCAATATTTGGTGGTAGAACAGCATCATTAGCATTACTTAAAGGTTTAGAAACTGAGGAGACACAAAGTTTATCTATCTAGCCTAGGCTGCATAGGAATTGCATGCACTAGACCCAAAGATTTATGCTTTTTTTGGTATGGGATGAAACAAGACCCAAGAGGTATGTTGCCTCTGTTATAACTGTAGACTTCTATTGCGTAGTACTTAGGTGAGCACTTTTAAGGCAAGGTCTCTGCATGACCTGCCAGATGTTACACAGAAGATCGTACAGGAGCAGAGAAAGAAACCACCCAGGCTCCGAGCTGCATGTCCATGCAGCCCTAAATCACTTCTCTGGCAGCATCTGGGCTCCCCGACACTCAATGTCTACTGCATTAGAGGTCTTCTGTCGCAACATGCTTTATTAATTTACCAGCAGCATATGCAATAATTTCTTATATCCCTATTTTCTAACACCATTTCATCGATAATGGGGAGTTACAGAACATAAATCAATTAATTAACTAATTAATATGGAGCATGAGTTAGGTATGAACTTTCCTGGGTAGGTGAAAGGTCTTAGCAGGCACCAGCCTCCAGCAACCTGATGGCTTCACCTCTCCTGCTTCAGTTAGATATATATATATACACACACACACACACACACACATATATTCAGTTTCAGTTATATTCTGGGCTGCTCTGGCAGTGTCTGGCAGCTGCTTTGCGTTGCAGCGTGGCAGGGGAGTCACCGCCTGGCTGCAGTCTGGCTCTGCTGACTCCCTGCAAAGCCCTTTCCCATGGAAAGCTCAATGTTTGCCTGAGCCTTCCCTCTAATCCCATCTGTGCCCACAGGGTTGGGCAAGTGCCTGCCCAATTTACTGGTATTTAACTGACCCTATTTCAGACTGGCAGAAAAACTAATCTGTAGGAATTTCTACAGGCATTCTTTAAGCCTTTCTGAGGGACCTCTCTGAAGGGAATATTTTGATTTCACTTCATTTCCAGAGCCTGCACAAAACTTAATGAGGGTGAATGTACCCAGTTTCAGAGCACACCTACTTCGTAGTGCCCTTTAATTGTCACTCATGAAGACAGCCCTTGAGATGACTAGTTCTAAGGGACATTTAAACCACACAGATGGTTGCAGATGGTTATTTTGTAGTCCTACTCAAAATCAGTTAAACCCAGCTAGGGTGACACATCTGTTAAACACATGCTTTAACTCTTCAGGAAAGCTAAGACCAGATATAACAGAGCAAAATACCCCCAATGTCTCTTTTACTTTGCCTCCTGGGGGTATAGAAACAATCAGTCCTAACTGCCACCCAGCCATTAAATAACCAGCAATACCTGCAGTTCAACTAACCACAGAAGGGGGAAAAAATAAAATAATCAATTGCTCTTATCTATCTTTATGGCAACCGTGTGATTTTTTTTAAAAGGAATTATAATTTAATGAAGACCTTGACAGAAGCAAGACAAAGGATAAATCCCAGTGTAAACATCACCATATTTCAAACCCACAGTCTGCAGGAGTCCCAGACAAGCCCCCAGATATTAATCCCTTCATCTGAAACATGCACATCCAGGCTAACACCTCGCTAAGTCCCCATTATCTGTTGCTGCACAGCATGGTACGCTACAGCAGGGCAAGTGCAGCACACCCTCAGAGAGAGGGAGAGAAAAAACAGATCAAAACTACTGGTGAAAATAAGCACTGACCCAGGAGACAGCCAGGCATTTTTAAATAGCAGCAGCCTGCTGTGTCCTGGTACATCTTTTTCAGAGTGGCCATCAGGAAAGGTCCCTTCCAGAACGGCGAGAGAAATAAACAGTATGTTCCTCATGGAAAAGGAAATCCTTCAGCGAAATTTAACTTTCAAAGTACATCTGTGGCCAAAGAGCCGGAGCATTAGCAATTGGGGACCAGCACGGCATTGCTATGGTTTGTGGAGCAATTTGTTTCACCTGGGATGCACAGAGGAAAAGTCCCAAGAGCTGCAGCTCAGCTCTTCTGGTGCCCATTTAAGGGAATTGATAATATCTTTGTCTCTTTGGGTGTGAAAGTGTCTCTGCTGATTAAAATTCCCTGAAGGCCTACATCTCCTAAGCTGATAATTATAAGCCTCTCAGGCTGACTGTGTGTTGCTCTGTTACCTCCAGCGCTGCTGTGGATGGGAAGCAGACACAAGGCACAGGTAGTCATTGCTGAGAGCTCTGCAAGCTAGAATGGAAATCTTGGATGCTCAGAGGCAGGAAAGAAAAAGGGAAGAGCAACATCCAGGGCTGGGGGAGAAGTGAATCTGCTGCCCTAGGAACCACCTGGCTTACCTATGACCAGGCAAGGCTGCATGAATGTCTTCAGGGATCAGTTGAGAGGGCTGCGGGGAGATTTATCAGAGGTGTATCAGGAAAACCCCTTCCCAAACTGTCCTTGGCTCTGATGGGCTGGTCCTGACTTTCCATGGTTCCAGTTCCATTGGCCTTTGCTCCCCATTGGAGACCAGGAAGTCCCACATCTGATCTCAGCCCAAACTCCAGCCCTGGCCAGGCCAGTTCTCATTTGACCTTTCAAATTGATGTCAGAGAGTCTCTGCAAGGCTTGCAGTGCTCAAAGGCAGGCAAAACAGAGACGTCTGGTGAGAAACCCCTTCCCTGGGTTCTAGGACTGCCTCCTTTCCAGGTGGTTTTAGCAAGGGTATGGCTATGGGGAGGGTAGCTTGCCTTTTCCTACTAGCACTTCCAGCCTCATGCTATGAAAAAGAGACACCATCCTTGCTGCCTTTCTTCTGTCACTTTACCTGCTGCAGCTGTCACTAAAGCGAACCATGTAGTCTTATACAATAAGGCACTGGGATACCTTCTCCTGTGTTTTAAAGAGCACAAAACACTTCCAAGCCTGCATTTGGATCAGGATCACTGAGAGTGACTGAAATAGTGAGTAGATAATGCAGCAGGTGCAGCAAAAAGCTGTCACTTCTGCTTCTTCCCTAAGACCATAGACATATGTAGAAGCCATGTTTTACCCCATATTGAGCAATTTACACCTTTTTTCCTGAGCACTAAACTGTTTAGATGAGGATCTGCCAAAAGATTTCATATCTGTCTGACTGGCAGGGAGGACCTCAAGGAGTAGTGTAAGTATGCTGTCAGGTGTTCAGCTGATGGAGTGAAGATGCTCATCCACAGAAGTATCAAACTCTGATTCTGGTCCTATCCCAATTGCTGGACATTATCTGAGTGGAAAGGCCAAGGTGGAGTTCGCCTGGGCCAGGAGGAACCTCAGTATAGTAAAGCACATAAGGATACACTTGACTGTAAGAATCAACATTTCACACATTATCTCAGCTCCATGTATTGGAGTTGGGCTGGAAAAGGCTCCAGGTGTTTTCCTGGGGTTTTCTGGTGGCTATTCTAGCTTCTGAAAGCTCCTGTGCCATGAGATGCAGTAGAGACGGGTACGTGGTTGCAATGAGAGCAGAGTAACTTGCATGTTCTTCACGGATACCAAGGCAGGTCCAATGAGGTGGAAGGTACTCCAAAAGGTGGGAGAACTGTTTTCAGGGTTTCCTGCTTTGTTGCAGGCTTTTTGTTAGACCATAGGCAAATCATTTCACCCACACAGCAGAGATAAAAAGCCTGGCTGCAAGAAGCCTCCTCTTTAAAAGGGGAGATATGAGTCAGCCTCGAGCAAACCACCATGTACCAATTAACAGGCTGCTCTTCCCATCCTTCATCTGTGTTTCTTCTTCCTCCTTGTGTTCATCACCTTCTCACCACCATAGGCAGAAGGACACCCACACAAAATTTCCTGGTCCTGCTGCCATCCTCAGGTTCTGGCTGCTTTGCCAAAGCCCTGACACTGGGGGAGGTTAGAGCAAACCCAGTATGTCTATGACTTGCGGTGAGCTGTCCTACATGTTTGTGCCGTTCACAGCCTCCAGCCAGGGGCATGTGACATGTTGGACCTTCCTTTTCGTCTCAGCTGGCCACAACCAGCACAGCAGGTGCCAAAAATGGTTCTGACACTGGGGAGGTTTATTTGTCTTCCCTTTTCCTTGGTTCTTCAAGGAGAAGATCAAAACAACCTGACATCTGGTTGCACTTTACTGCCACACTGGCTTATGTCATGTTGTTCTGTCTTTCTTCCACAGTCTTTATTTTTTTTATTAATCACCTCTGAGCCAACATAGCTGGCACATGCTTATGCCCCATGTAGCCCACGAGAGAGCACTCCCTCGCAGGTAGACTGCACACTTTTCCAACTGGTTATGCTGGGAAGCAACTCACCTGGGGCAGCTTGGTCCCTTGGTTGCACTCTAATCCCCAGCTCACGCCCAAATCCCACCAAAGTCAGGTCCCTGGGAATCAGACATGATGCATCAGCATCTGGTCTGTTAGAGGGTTGGTGGGTTTTTTTTTCCAGGAGAGATTTCTGCAGGACACAAGCACCTGTAAGCAAAACAGGAGAGCACAACAAGGGAGGGGGTTTCTATTTCCCAGCCACACATTTTACCAAGTGCAAGTGTAATTTGCCAGTTCATCATCTGGACAACATTGTCACCAACAGGATTTTGATTCTTAAAGCAAGTTGAAATCAGTGCTGGTAAAATATATTCCACTGCCCTCAGCCTTTCTTTTCATATTTGGGGACCTTCTGTCTAAAAGAGTCTTGGTTGTTTCACTAAGCCACTGAGCACAGTTTGTTTCTCCAATTAAGCAGCGAGATGCTCTGGAGAGAAGAGTGGTAAGCCTCTCTCAATGCCTCATTTTAATTGTTTCCCTCGTCGTGAATGTCTGAGGATGACAGACAGTTCAGAGGACTCCCCAAATGCCAGAATTATAACCACTCCTGATTTTATGTTATTCTGAGATATTTTTTCCTGCTCAGATGATCACTGGGTCTCATTGAGCAATGTGCGCAAGAGTTCTTGCGCTAATGAGTAAGTCGGAGCTGCAGCCCCCCACTTACCGCACCCTGCAGCTGCAAAGTAATGCTATAAAAACACTTCATGAAGCGTGATGTCTGAAAAACACCCAGCTCACTCCTCCAATGGGAATGCTCTCAGCCACGATTACAGTGGTGTTTGGACCCGGTGGTGGGGGAAGGATGGTGTTGCCTGCCTGGTGCGCTGTCTCTCTCACATTGCTCTGTGTTGGATAGCAGAGGAGCCTGTGGTTGATCCACCATCCTGCTGCACTGGGAGAGGGACAGAAAAGCTGTCCTCTGGTGAGCAGGGGGGCCAAGACATTGCGGATACAAGGTGAAACCCCTGCTTTAAAACTGGGGGAGCTGAGTGGCCCAGAAGCTCAGCAGTGGGGCTGAGGGCTGGCCCAGGGAGTGGTCTCTTTGGATGAACTGCAATGGACATTGGGTGAGAATCCAAAGATGTCTTGGACACTGAGTTTGTCCCTTCTTTCCTGACATACTTTAAAGCTTCCCTTCCTCCCAACACAGCCCTTCAGCTGTAAGAAATCCTCTCCCAGCTATGCCTGGTGGCAGACACATCCCCTACAGTGGCACTGATGTGGGCCTGAGACCTCCAGCTGATACCAGGACATGTTTCCATGTCCACAGGGTACCCAAGCTGCTGTGGCACTTAGTGTTATTAAAGCCATTAGGGAGCCCGGAAAGTAACTCAGCTCCCCCTAAAACATCTGAGCAGCTGAATAGCTCCATTCAGCTGCACCTCCAGGTATATAATGACATATATGACGTCCTCTGGGTCTAACACATCAGTGTGGAGTGCCATATGTAGGAGTTGCATGCTCTGCTGGAGCTGCAATGCCCTAGACCATCTCCTGTCACACAAATCACTCCATACTGGTTCCCTAATGCCCTCTGAGGTCCCCAAAGTGTCCCACCTGGTCTCCTATTGACTTTTCAAAAAAGTTAGAAGACTCCCATAGGCTGTGTCATACCTATCATCAGCCCTGTGCAGATGTCTCAGATACCCTAGGGCACCTCATATGACACGAGTTGCCCCTGCGCAGGTGGCTGGTCTAAACCCAGATGTGCTCCTTCCCCTCTTCCAGCCTTTAAGAGGTGGGAGAGTCACAATTGCTGGAGGTATTTAAAAGACATGTAGATGTGATGCTTCAGGGCATGGTTTAGGACACATTGTAGTGTTGGGTTGATGGTTGGACTTGATCATCCTAGAGGTCTTTTCCAACCTTAATGATTCTATGATTCTGTGATTTGAAGGTCCAGGCCAATGGCTGGGATGCCCAAATCTCTCAGGAGCCTGCCCTGTGGTCAAGTGGCATCTCAGCTCAGTGCAAATTATACAGCAACAGCAGCTGACAGCTTCAGCAGAGCAGACCGGTGGTCTCCATCCAAGCTCCAGCAGACAGACGTCCACATTGTTAGCACTGTAACTGGCATCTCCAGGAGACGGCTAAACAAACTGCAGATAAGCTATGGGCTCTTCATTAGTGAGGAGAGCAGGTGGTTTATCCCATCGCTGGTCCTGATAGGTAGGAGGTGAAGGAGCTGGGTGTTTCACACCGAGGAGAGGGAGCACTGATCTGCCCAACCAAAGGTTGCTTGCTACCATTGTTCCATTTTGCATGCACCAGCAACAGGACAGTGACTGGAGAAGACCAGTGAGGACTGGAACTGGAAAGGGTGGGATGGGAGAGAAACTGGTTAGAGAGAAAAACCACCGAGGAGGACCATGGTCAAAATCAATGGACAGGCAGGGAGATGCAAGAAGAGAGCAGACAAACACAGTCTTGAAGGGGAAAACCAGAGAGATGGCTCAGTTCCGGATGGTCCTCCCCGTGCTGCGGCCACAGCATGGATGGGATGTGGCAAAGCTTGTGGGTCCCCATGCATTGGGAAGCTCAGCCTGCCATCCTTCCAGGAAGATTGACCAGGCACGGTCCTCATATCCCAATATAAATACAGAATTCGAAGGACGAGGGGTATAAATGAGAGGTTCTTTTTGCAAATTACAGCTGTGAGCAGCCTGACTACGTTTCAGGGGGATCATCTTCAGATTTTACCAAAACCACTGAGGAAATGAAAAAAGAGAGGGAAAAATGTTAATTGCTGAGTTTTGGATGGCATGGGGTTGGACACTGACGGAATTAGTTTAATTTCCTGCTCATACAGTGCATTATCTTGTCCTTTCAAAGCTAAGGACCCTGTGTGTGCATGGTAATCGGTGTTCAGTTACTGCTCTGTGGTGAGGGGCTGAGATAGGATAGCTGCCCAGAAAGAGCGGGTTTAAAAAGAAGCTCCCATGACAGCCAGCTTAAGTGGATGGGAGCTAATGGGAGGGATGTCACCACAAGTTAATCCCCCTGAGACAGTGCCTCCAGGCCCAAGTATACATAAGCATGTGGGTACCGATGTATCCGAGCACTCAGGGACATGGTAAAAGGGATTGCTTTGGATCAGTATTCAACTTTTTGATCTTCCAGAGACCTCCTAGCATCCTTTGGCCAAGCTTTGCTGTCTCTCAGGACTGTACTTAGGCTTCCTTTAACTGGTAAAACACCTTACATCTGCAACTCACCCCCCTCCCAAGCAGGAAGACACTGGGACAAGTCAAGGTGAGGCGCAGGTGTCTGGTTCCCTCCTTTGCTGTGAGCCAGGGTGTCAAAATGAACCCACCACTTCAATTAGGTGCTAAAAGAGGGGGGGCTATAACATCTCCTGCCATGCCTCGTTTCCCCATCTGTAACGTGTAGACAATAGCTCCTCAACTCATGGAGTTGTTGCAAAGAATACATGAAAATGGTGATGCACTCCATTGCCATGGCAACGGGAACCATTGAATTATGGGTGGATGGAGTCAAGTCAGAACGATGATGGAAATGCATTGTGTATCCGCCTTGCTGTTTATACATAGGTCTTTATTCACTGGTGTTCCCACCATGCATTCATCCAGGAACAGAGCGCAAAATGTAGTCGCCACTCCCTGGCTACAGGGCATGGTCTCCTCGAAGGGTTTTATGTATCTTTATCAGCATTCTTTAGTTCTGAGATCTTGCAAAATATACACGTCTCCTCCAGAGTTTGTTTAACTGGAACTGGCTTGTCATAAACATCCAGTCAAGGATGAGAGAGCTAACACCTATTATTTCATTGTCTGGCAGGAAAACAGATAAACAGAGGAAAAGCAAATAATTCCCCTGAGAGCACATCTGTGCTGATGCTAAAGGAGCTCCCAGTAAGAAATACAGAAAGGGTCATGCTTGGCAGTGAGTTAACCTTTGCAGTAGGAGAGAGGACTGTATTAAAGCATCTGTTCTGCACGGAACTTGTCTAGCCCTCACCCCCGGAGCTGAACCCTCTAGCTGGGTGGGCATCTCTGTTCACAGCATCCATCTCTTCACAAGGAAGCCTTGTTCCAGGGAAATGAACCCCTGATACCAATTCAAGCAGTGACTAAGCTGAGACGAGGCGTAGTGATGAAGGAGGATAAAGCTTATTGCAATCCAGATTTTGAGTTGCACAATCACAGTGTCAAAAAGCTGTGTATTTAAACTCACTTACCTTAGTGACATTGCTAATTTAGTTCAGAGGGAGACTGGGAAAGGGGACTGTCTGTACAAGGAACAAAACTAAATGTCTTCACAAACTGTACAGCCTGGAGCACAGCAATGCTGGCTTAGACTTCTGTGCTACATGAACGTGATGCATGAAGCCAAACACATCAGGCTGAGGTCTTTGGGTCTTTCGGGAGGCATCAAAGACAGATTGCGGCTCAGCCTTCCCAGCAAAACTGAGGCTTGATTAAGAGCTAGAACATGGCCTACTCTGGATGTAGGAAATGGGGGAAGAAGGCGGGAACAGAGCTGGAAAAGGGGGAGAGGTGGCTGTCCTGGCATTGTGGTCATTTCCCTTGACAGTCTGTTGCCATGCGTAACTGACAGCTATGCTTTGAGAAGATGACGACAAGAGTTGTGTGCTGGTTTTGGCTGGGATAGAGTTAATTTTCCTCATAGTAGCTAATATGGGACTCTTTTAGATTTGTGCTGAAAACAGTGTTGATTATAGAGAGATGTTTTCGTTATTGCTGAGCACTGCTTACACAGAGTCAAGGCCTTTTCTGCCTTTCACCCCACCCCACCAGCAAGGGGCTGGGGGTGCACAAGGAGCTGGGAGGGGGCACAGCTGGGACAGCTGACCCCAACTGGTCAAAGGGATATTCCACACTGTATGACGTCATGCTCAGCATATAAAGCTGGGGAACAAGAAGGAAGGGGTGGGATATTCAGAGTGATGGTGTTTGCCTTCCCAAGTAACCGTTACACGTGATGGAGCCCTGCTTTCCTGGAGATGCTGAACACCTGCCTGCCCATGGGAGGGAGTGAATGAATCCTTTGTTTTGCTTTGCTTGCAGGGGCAGCTTTTGCTTTACTTATTAAACTTCCTTTATGTCAACCCACAAGTTTTCTCACTTTTACTCCTGCGATTCTCTCCCCAGTCCTGGGGGGAGTGAGTGAGTGGCTGTGTGGGCTTAGTTGCTGGCCAGGGTTAAAACACAACTGTTGGTCTTGATGACTTACATCTACTTATCATCCTCAATTAGCCTGAACCAATGCCACAGCATGTTTTGGGTGTAAATGGGTAAGTCATCTTCTGTTGACCATCTCATGCCCAAGCTGTGGTGTCTTTCAGGGCCTTTGTTAAAGGAAGCTTTTTGTCAGTGGCTTTGAATTGCTGCACATCTACCCTGTAGAGCTGCAGTGTTGCAGGTAAGGTGCTGTCCTCGAGGCAGGTGGACGGCTAAAGTCACTGCTGCTGTGGAGGTAGGGAGTGATGCCAAGAGCAGCCATCCTGAATAGCAAGGTACACGCCAGCGCTCACTTACCCAACCCAGTGTCACCTGCTGTCGAGGGTAGCTGAGCCCCATGTTTGCTGTCAGCTTTCCGTGGTGGGAAGTGGCACCTCTGAATTCAGTTGCAGAGCAATAAATCACTCTGTATACCTCAGCCCTAGTTGTTTGATCTCCTCTGTTGGCAAACTGTGCTCTCAGCTAGCTGGCCAGGGCAGTTTTTCCAGATTTGCTCTAAACTAACAGATATCAGAATGTGGTACTGTCCTTTTAAGACTTAGCTGTGCATCAATATCTAAATATCTTCAGGTAAAACCAAAGGAACATTTGACTGGCAGGATTCCTGGATAACATCCTGAGTTCATCCAGCCCATACAACTACAGCAGATGTGGTCTACATCTGTCCCAGCAGAATAACCCATGCCAGGGCATGGATTCTAGCACAGTTCTGCAGTAGTCCAGTCCATTTAAGTATTACCATGAATTGGTGATGTGTTGCCTCATGCCAGCAAAGAGATGAGGCAATGCCCAGGCAATCTGGAGGAGAGCACAGGCCAAAGGCTATTCCCATTAGGCAGCACAGAGGAGACCGTCTGTTCTGCAGTGAGAGAAACAAGCTACATGGACACAGCCTGAGCAGTATTGTTTGACCCCAGCCCTAGAGAATATTCCTTAGCAGAACAGATAAAACCACATAGTCCAGAGAGATTCATGGAAAACCACCAAGAAGATGTCACAGCTTCCCAAAAGCCTACAGAAAACTCAAAACCTTTAGCAGAAAAGCCCAAAAGCACAAGAACTAGAAAGTCGTGTAGCAAGAAGGAATCAGGGGGACACACGCATGTAGGAACCAGGCACCAATTTTGTTTTTTAATTCACCCCTTTGCCTGTATCAGTGGTTGGATTTCCATGTAATTTTGGTTAAAGTGGGTCAAATCTCTAGACAGCAAAGGATAAGTGCCTACTCCTGGCTATCATTGCCCCATGCTGAGTCTTGTTTTATGGGCAGTGTAAACCTCTGCAGCAATTTGTTATGAAGTGAACACTTACGCTTAACATTTAAGCAGCATAGATCTCCATATACGTCTATAATATATGCAGAGGATCATTAAATTTTTATTGTGCAATTCTGGAGGGGAAAAAAACCCAAAACAAAACAAAACAAAACAAGGTAGCAAACAAAATTTTTAATATAAATGGGGTATGTTTACCTCATGTGTGATATTTTAACTAGACATGAAGCAGAGGTGTTTTGGAGCTGTTTACACAAAAGAAAATTAAGAGAGGCTTGTCTGAGAGGAAAAGGGTGAAATCTCAGAGGTTTTTGTCGACACCCTTGATGGATAACTTTCCAGGTGCTTCTAATAATTCTCAAGGTACCTAATGGATACAGTTCTACAATAACACCATCGACAGTATTAGAAAGCCTGGTCAGTTTTGGTCTGATGCATTTTGCTATGGCTACAGGGAGAAGGAGGTACAGCATAACAGCAGTAATGAATAACAGAGATGGAAACACACGGCAGCAACTGGAGCCCATATCAAGTATTGAGCAATGTGAAAGTTCGGCATGATTGGATTTGGCTTTGTGGCTTGGCCCACTATAAAGAGAGCAATTGTTTGCAAAGCTTCATTGTGGGATTAGATTTCTAAACTTTTCAAAGTCTGAGGGATGGTTGGGTGGAGAGCAAAGGTTTGGACTATTTCCTAAATAATAATAACGGCAGCTTCTGGTTGCTATGTTTGACCCAAATATTTCCTTGGAAACAAAGCACAGCAGAAGCTTTTGCCAAGTCAGATGGAGCTGATTTGAAACCAAAATAAAGATGTAAATAACAACAATCATTTGGAGTGGAAGAGAGTTATCAGAATCCCAGTTAGGTAATCTGCAGGTTAATCTATCTACTTGGGCTGATTTTTAGATCATGATCTGTACAACCATGAGCAGCGCAGAGAAGGGGAGAATTATTCACTATTTTGTGATGAAGGAACTTCTGACGAAGGTCCTGGTTTCAGGTTTGAACAAGCAGGAATGGCATATTCCCTTTTCACTTGGTGCATGGAAATTTGCTTCTAGATCACATCCAAAAATATATATATATGGTAGCTGCCCAGAAAACTTAGCCCATGTTCAAGCTTTACTTCACGAAGTCTCTAAATCACTTGCTACTAAAAGCTGAGAAGGTCTTTAGGAAATGTTTACCTTATCTTTGTCCATTATACTTTTTCCTCTGGGTCCTTGACTGACATGTCAGAGACAGGAGACTGTGTTTGGCCCAGTAAAAAACATTCTTGCATTTTATTCCAGTTTTTCACATTTCTTTAACCAATAGATCTTTTTGTCCAAATCACTACTATAATATTAAGAAATTAAATATGTTTGGCTGGGATAAAAACATATGTCTGACTAACACAATGTCCTAAGAGTCCTCGTTCCAGCCAATATGTGTCATTCTGTGTCACAACAGTTATGTTTGAAAACTCTGCCAAAATGAAATGGTATGGAAATATATGACCCTGCTGGGGACTTGCCAGCAAGACCTGGAAGGATGAATCTGTGGTTAACAGATGTAGTAATGATTGTGTTAATTATTGCCTTCCTTTATGAGCCTGACTTCACAATGTGGTTCATCTGAGTACAGCTAACTTAGTAGGAAAGAAATAGCGAGCAGGCATGTCTTCAGCTGCAATCAAAAATGACATCTTGGCGTCATTGGCAGATGACTAGTCAAACTAGGTTCTGGTTCACTCTTCTAGACTATCACATCCCCAAAGGAACCCACATAACCCTCACTTTTGTCTTTTTAGATTGTCTGTTTAATCGTATCCTACTTTGCACACCAAAGTGTCTTGTGTTCAATTACAGACTGGCAGTAATAATCAGTGATTATTATTAATGATGGCCATATGTTTACATCAGGAAAGCCAGGAAACAAATTATATTCTCTGCAGCAAAATGGCCGTAGGGTATTCTGAGCCTGATGGTGCCCCCAGCCTGGTACGGCTAGTGCATGATGTTCCCTGTAGCCTAGAGCACCCACGGGACTAAGGGGAATATTGACAACTTCTCCACTGTTGCCCCTGAATTATCAATGTGCAGCAACAAGCAGTCAACCAAGGCACAGCTTCAGCACTCTTCTAGACTAGAATTACAGTTACTGGCACAGCTGGGAGTTACTTTGATTGCTTTAAGGCTTTGCTGCTTTCTCAGTTTTGTTTATACAAAATGGATGCAAATTGCTTCCCCCAACCCGTTCCTAACTGAGGAGGACCTGCATCGCTTTCAGCCTTAGCTACATGAGTCTGCTATGGCTTGGCTCACAGAATCCCAGAATGCCAGGTTGGAAGGGACCTCAGGGATCATCTAGTCCAACCTTTCTGGGAAGAGCAGAGTCTAAACAAGATGGCCCAGCACCCTGTCCAGACAACTCTTGAAGGTGCCCAACGTGGCCGAGGCAACCCCTTCCCTGGGGAGATTATTCCAATGGTGACTGTCCTCAGTGTGAAAAATTTCCATCTCATGTCCAATCGGAATCTCCCCAAGGGCAACTTCTGTCCATCCCCCTTGTCCTCTCCATGGGACTCTGTGTAAAAAGGGAGTCTCCATCTTCTTTGTAGCTACCCCTTAAGTACTGGTACACAGGGATGAGATCCCCTCTGAGCCTCCTTTTCTCAAGGCAGAACAAACCCAGCTCTCCCAGCCTATCCTCGTATGGCAGCTGCCCAGTCCTCTGATCATCCTGGTGGCCCCTCTCTGGACCCCTTCCAGCCTGGCCACATCCTTTTTGTACAGCGGGGACCAGAACTGCACACAGCGCTCCAGGTGTGGCCTGACAAGCGCTAAGTAGAGTGGGATGGTGACTTCTTTCTCTCTGCTGGTGATGCCCTTTTTGATGCAACCCAGCACCCTGTTGGCCTTCTTGGCCACAGCAGCCACTGTTGGCTCATGTTGAGCTTCCTGCCCACCAGGACCCCCAGGTCCCTTCCCACAGAGCTGCTCTCCAGCCAGGTGGATCCCAGTCTGTGCTGCACTCCCGGATTATGTTTTCCCAGGTGCATGACCTTACACTTTTCCTTGATGAATTTCATAAGGTTCTTGCTGGCCCACTCTTCCAGCCTATCCAGATCTCCCTGCAGAGCAGCTCTCCCTTCTGGAGTGCCTACTTCCCCACTCAACTTGGTGTCATCAGCAAACTTCGTCAGGCTACACTTGATGCCGTTATCCAGATCACTTATGAAGATATTGAATAACATTGGGCCCAATATCAATCCCTGGGGGACCCCACTAGTGACAGGTTGCCAGTTTGAGAAAGAGCTATTTACCACCCCGCTTTGGGTGCGGCCTGTCAGCCAGTTCCCCACAGCACAGACCACTTGTCTAGGCCATAACGCATCAATTTCTCCAGGAGGAGACTGTGGGGGACCGTATCAAAGGCCTTGGAGAAACCCAGGCTCGCTGTGTGACAGACCCTATACATTTCCTGAAAAGACCAGGTTTAATTCTCAATGTATTAACAAGGATCTCATCTTGGTTACTGGTGCCTCAGGTGACGGAGGAAGGAGCTTCACACGTTGTTCTCGTGAGAGAGCAGTCTGAGTACCTGGATGTGCAAAGCTCAAAGTTGGTCAAATCAAAACCAGTGACAACCAGCCCAGGTGACCGTGCAGGCTTCCTGAGGTTAAATAATAACTTAAAATTTCAGAGGCTAATCATGAATCCTGATTTTGTGGTGGGCTGAACATTGAGTGTTACACCCACCTCACCTAAGGATGCTGCCTCAGCCACCACGACATTCAAATTGCACTGAAAACACAGTGGATCAGGTACACTGTCACAGCAATGTGACCAGTATAAGCCATATAACCCTCTATATGGGAACCCCTCAGCTCCCTCTGGGAGTAGCATGGAGTCTTTTGGCCTTTCAGAAATGACAGAGCCAAGCGTCTCTGCCCTCAGGTAGCCTCTTTGACACTAGTTTGCAAAAGGAGAAGGCTTTTGTGGTATAGTTTCTTTCTAAGGAAGGATATTGTTTTTCAGGAGGCAGGAAATGAATAGCCTTCCAAAAGAATGTTATTTTTATGTGACTATCAGGGACATCTCTAGCTCCCACTGTTAATGCCAACAGGTGTGAGAAGGGATACTAAGTCGTGTTTAATCCTCTGGCTATTAGACCATATTACATCACAGTCCAGAGACACCCCCCCGAGATACCAAAGGCCTGAGCTGGTAAGTCCATGCCCAGCCCAGATCAGTGCAGACTGGAGCCAGAACATGAGCATGCCCATGTTTGCACACAGATACTCGGGAGCTGCTCAGCCCCACCACTGGGCACACAACCCTGCGGATCCTGCAGCCAGTCACCGTTCATGTGGCTGCCGCAATGTTTCTCACCATTCCAGCTCTGGGGTTTGCACAGGTGTGTGTGCAGCTGCAAAGTCACATCTCTCAAAGCATCTGATGAAAACCTTGTACTCAAACAGGTCACCTTTCTTCTAGTGACACAACTGACTCTTCCATGTTTTACTGAATATCTTTTGGGCTAAGAAGAAGTCTGAGTCACAGAATCAGATTCATAGACTGGTAGGGATTGGAAGGGACCTCTGGAGCTCATCCCGTCCCACCCCTGCTGGAGCAGGCACACCCAGAGCAGGGGCACAGGACCGCGTCCAGGCGGGGGGTGAATGTCTCCAGGGAAGGGACCCCACAGCCCCTCTGGGCAGCCTGTGCCCCTGCTCTGGCACCCGCACAGCAAAGGGGTTTCTCCTCATGTTCAGGTGGAACTTCCCGTGTTCCAGCTTGTGCCCGTTGCCCCTTGGCCTGGCGTTGGGCACCTCTGAAAAGAGCCCGGCCCCATCCTCCTGACACCCGCCCTTCAGATATTTATAGGCATTGATGAGACCCCCCCTCAGCCTTCTCTTCTCCAGGCTGAACAAGCCCAGGTCTCTCAGCCTTTCCTCCCAAGGGAAATGCTCCAGCCCCTGATCCCCTTGGCAGCTCTGCGCTGGCCTTGCTCCAGCAGTTCCCTGCCCTTCTTGAACTGGGGGGCCCAGAACTGGCCGCAGCCCTGCAGGTATGGCCTCACTGGGGCAGAGCAGAGGGGGAGGAGAACCTCCCTCGCCCTGCTGGCCATGTTCCTTTTCATGCACCCCAGGACACTGCTGGCCTCCTTAGCCCCAAGGGCCCGGTGCTGGCTCAGGGTCACCTCGCTGCCCACCAGCACTCCCAGGGCCTTCTCAACAGACCCACTTTCCAGTAGTTCATCCCCCAGCCTGTGCTGGTGCGGGGGGTTGTTCCTCCCCACGGGCAGGACCTTGTACTTGCTCTTGTTGAATTCCCCGAGGTTCCCCTGGGCCCAGCTCTCCAGCCTGTCCAGGACTCGCTGGATGGCAGCACAGCCTGCTGGTGTATCAGCCGCTCCTCCCAGCTTGGTGTCATCGGCGAACTTGCTGAGGTTACACCCTATCCCTTCCCCCAGGTCACTGATGAATATGTTGACCAGGCCTGGACCCAGCACAGACCCCTGGGGAACACCACCAGTGACAGGCCTCCAGCCAGACTCTGCCCCGTTGACCACGACCCTCTGAGTTCTGTTGTTGAGCCATTTCTGTATCCACCTCACTGTCCACTCATCCAACCCACACTTCCCAGGCTGAGTCAAGAGAGAAATGGTGAGTCCAGCTACAACTAGCAAATGCAAGGGGAAAGAATATGGGAACAGGAAAGAAGGACTTGAACACCTCTCTCACCAAGGCTACTAATAAACACAAACACACGAATTCAGATTTTCCTGTTTCATCCTGTCATGGAATTGTAAAGGGTGTGACATCTGTCCCTTCACCACTGGTAGAGGCAAGATCTGGGGTGATACAGCAAATATATTGTGCCAGTGTTGCTTTTCAAGAACTCCCCACCGGTTCTTCCCATTAATGTGGTATTCGGAAAAAATCTTTCTGCATTTCAGTAGATAAGGAGTGACTTATTTCCTGGTTTTAGTTAAGGAAGGTGAAGAAGTACCAGGGGACTAAATTGTTCATAGCACAAATGTTTGTGACAAGTAAGCTCACAAGTAACATGACTGAAATGTATCCTGCGGTAACACAGCTTTTTTCCCAAGGAACGACTCCCCATCACATCACTTCTGCTACCTTGACATCCCTTCAGCCGTTGCCCTCTACAATGATGCTCAGCATCTTGTGATCCATCAGGCTACATGGTGGTTCGTGGAACTGATGTGGGGCTGTCTAGGGACAATGCTGTGAAATGGCACCGTCTGTTGGTTACATCACCTGCCCACTCTTATTTTCTAGGCCACGATCCTGTTGCTCCACCCCAGTCAGAAGTCTCAAGGCAAACATCTTCAGATTTATCCAGGCCATAATACAGACCTTATTTAATGCTTATTTTGCTTTGCACTGAAATGAGAACAAAATTTCAAGATTTGATGGTAATTGTTAGAGGGGATTGGAAATGAAGTTTTGGAAAATGTTTTCTCAGCTTCTCATTATCTTATGCATTTTATAAAACACTTTTCTAGCGTTATAGCCTGGGAAGTTTAGATAGAAATAGGTCCCCTGTTACCGGGGATTTCATCTCCTCCTCTTCAGCATTAGATATCATACGTGGTTACTACAGTGGTGGCTTTTTGATGTTTGCAGACTGAAGATGGCAAAGCACAGCAGGACATAATCAAAAGCAATGAAAATGTTGTTCGCCCTAGTTTCCTAGGGAAATGAGTACTATGCAATCATGCTACCTCTGTGATTGCCTCCCTGTGTCTTTGCCTGCCTAACCATTCAGTCCTCTTCTTTTTTCCCCAGGTATTTTTGAACATGCTGTCCAATTTCAATCACTTCTGACAGAAAGGTGGAGACCTCAGAGGTATTTAGATATTACAGAATCAACCACAAGACATGGACCCTTAGGAAAGCAGGATTTGGCAGCCCCAGTGCTCAGAACACCACGTTAGAGTGAGACATCCCTGTAATGAATACAGGTGAGGGGAACAAGCACGGAAATACTAAGAGGTCTTGTCTCCACCGGGGAAACAGTATGTTCTTAATTCAAGTTAACTCACTTCAGGCAAAACTGCAGACACACTACCGCATTTTGGCTTTTTTTGGGCCTTTTTTTTGGTGTGTAAGGCATTACAGAGGAGACAAAGCTGGGAGTGGAGGTGTGTGTGTGACCTTTCATTCATTGCTTGTTGTGAGCGTTGTGGCAGTGCTAACAAACCCCTGCCATCCTGAGAGAAATGTGGTACAAAGCAGAGAATCGACAACCTAGGCTGTGGGCAAAACGTAAGAGGTGAACACTACAGGGAAGGAGGATGTTACCTTGGAGCTGCCCTGGCCATCAATAAGTGGGTAGCTTATTACTCCTGTAAAGTAACACTCTTTGAGACTTTGATTTGACTTCTATAGAACAAGTTGATGTCTACCTCCAAGGCAGAAGTAATTTCTTGTCTGCTGGTCCTAGTACATGACACAGAGACTAACTCCAGCCTCTAGGGAGCTCAGTGAGCCATTTGCAGGGTGTGTGTGAAGCACCAAAGGTGGATTTTCCTATTGCATCCCTCTCTCTTGAGAGTGGCGTGTTGCTGCTCTCCTCGCCCCATGCATCACATCACAGACAGAAGAAATGGAGGTCAAATGGCAGAAGGGTGTCCATAGGGAGCATGCTTTCTAACAGCAATCCTTTAACCCCTCTCTGAGCACCCATCCTGCACAGGACACCCCCTTGTCATGGTTTTCACCTGCTCTGTGACCCCACAGCCCAGTTCAGCTCCTTGGATAAGCCTTTCTTTGTGTCCATGCAGCATCTCTCATTTATTAGGAATGTCCAACAGCTTTTTGTTAAACTCCTCCAAGCAGCTGTAGGGCCACAAAGGGTTGCGAGACATTTGAACTGGGCCATTCTAGTGCTTGCATCTGCAATGCCATCCTGAATCCTCCTTCATTAAGCCTGGCATATCTCTGGCCCTGTCTTTGCCTGCCCACACAAGGCATCCATTATTTAGGGTATTAGCATAACCCCTCCCCAACACACCCTCACAAGGCCTTCTGGAGCTCTTTGACGTTTTCCTGCTCCAGGACAACTGAACAATGACTAGTCCCACCCAGGAGACATGACAGCATGCTGGAAAAGGAGGGGTTGTCTGAAAGTGCTTGATGCAATTTTACTGACTAAGCAGGGCAGGGCAAAATAACTCAGCGAAAATTAAAGAGGAAACATCGTTTCCACCCAAGAAGCCTTGTTCAATGGGATGGTGAGAATATGACATCTGCCTTTTTAATTTTCCTTTTCTAACAGTTTCGAAAAGCTTGGATAAATTTTTTCTCATCTCCCAAGAGATCTCCTCAGAGACCGTTTCTAGGAAAAACTTTACGTGTGGTGCCTCAGTCCCTCTGCCACACAGCCTGTACTAGCCCTGGGCTGTGGTGGGAGAACTGCGGGAGGGAAGCCAAGGGACCAGGAACAAAAGTTGAAGCTGTGACCCTTTTTCTATATCAGCCTGACTCATAGTGTAACTAGCCCCAGGCCATTTCCAACATGTCAAAGCAGAGCAGAGGTGCACTGAAGTACATCACCCATCCTTCATGCAAAGCAGATGTGATATCTTCAGATTCACCCTGTAGTAGAAAGAGACCTGTGGACCCAGGTCTTTTGAACCCAAATTTCTTGGCCACCCCACTGAGACATCACTGCTTTAAGAGGCGCCAGGGACTCTGATCAGTAGAGCTCCTGTTTTTCTGAGGTTGTTTAAACACCCACAACAGGGGCCGGAAGAATATCCTGGATTAAAGGGCTTTTGACCATCTCCTTGGCACAGAAGGGAGGGCAGGTGACATCAACCCACAGAACAGGCTCTCCTGCTCCCTGCAGCCACACAAAACTCAGCATCAGAGGATTTTCAGTCTCACAGTTCCCTGCAGGGGAAGAGCAGAGCTTCTGCATTGAATTTCTATCCACCCTTATATTGCAGCACATGTCTGCTCCTGAGCAGTCATCTTCAGCCTGTGCACCTTGAAGATGTCCTGCAGGCCCACGAGGATCAGAGTTCATTGGAGCCATCTCCTACAGCTTTCCCAGGCTCTCATCCATGTGCCTGACAGGTTCCTGTGACAGCCAGGCTCAGGGATCTGTCTCCAGGTAGACAGCTTTAGTAGAGTGCTTTGAGGAAACTGGTTTACCATCTGTCTCTGTCTACCTGCGGCAGCTTAATGGAGAGTAATGATCCTCCATGAACCCTCTAAATGAAAGCCATTAACTGAACCGATGAGAGAAATTGAATTATTGTCTCACCCAATACTTCCAATTTACCTGCCAGTTTGTCTTGTCCAATACACGCTGAACATGGACGTAGTCTCTGTCAGTCACCAGGTCACGGGCACAGAGAGAGATCCCTCTCTTTGGCTCCCTAGGAAAGCTAAAACATGCTAGCAAAGTCCTCGGTCAGTCGCTGACTGATTTTTATAACTCACTTACTCTCCCTGTAATCTGAACTAGTTTGAGGTTGGTTTTCATTCTCTTGTGGTTTGCACTGACAGCACATGCATCCATGAGCTGCTTTCCCCAAGGCCAAGCCTGCCCCTGCCTGAGGCTGGGACTATGCGGTAGGTGCAATATCCATGGTCACAGACCCACTGAGCGAATCCATGCTGGTTTTTTCAGAGTCAGCCTGAGGCTTCCAGGGAGACCAAATTTAGCGTCTGTACAAACGCTAAACATGAAAACATAAAGATAAACCTGAGTACGTGGCTTCAAGGATGCATACAGCAGGGGACCCTAAGCACTCCCAACACTTAGCAGGTCCTCAGTCCACTGGCAGGCAGCAGACTGGAAAGGAGAGCTTGCCTGCAAATTTTCAAGTTTGAGGCAATATCTAACAAATTAGCATCCCTAAAACTGGAGCACTTGCAACCAGTTTGATCCCCAGTGTACAGGGCTGCTTCGTGATCACTTGCTACAAAACACAGGACTTAGAGTAACTCAGCAATGCATTAGAAGTCATGTTATTTTCCTTACTCATCATGTATCCAACTATGGGCAAAGGGGACTTTTTGTCTGCCCTTGATGATGTTTGATGAAGTAGATTCAATCAGGCAGGACACTGGGCCTGATAGCATCGTGTTAGCCCATCTATTATTCCGCTTTTGTATCTGCCGGTCCCTAGGTGGGCTGGTGTGCCTCCCAGATGTTCTTCCCTGTTCCTGCAATGTCTTTTTGTTTTCATGGTCAATAACCTTGTGCTTGGTGTGTGCAAATCTAATTACGTTTTGGTCTGACAGAAAACCTCAGCTTGCACGTATGTCCAGGAATGATGGATATCCTGTCTCTGGAAATAGCAGAGCCACAAATGGGAGCTATCCACAAGTATGAAGGTAACAAAGCCTATTTGCAAACTAAAATTAAAACCCACAACACACCTTTACTCTTTGCTTCTGCAAAACTGGAACAATAAATGGAACATGGTAGTAAAGAATGAGAGAATAGCATATAGATGATCTGAGCAAGGAACACAAAAGTAGAATCTCTGTTTTGACTCCTGCTGGTTCTGGCTCTGTGGTCTTGGTGAGAGTTCATTTTAACCATCTCTTTTCTCTGCTGGCACTTTCCTGCCTCTTCTTCCTCACTGTTCATTCTGAATGCATGCTGACCCTCTCCTGCTCTTCCTAGCCTCCCAAAAATTTACGGACCCCCACCAAAAAAAGGCCACCAACCTTTAAATATCATCTTCTGCACTGGTGCCTGTCTGTTATCTGAGCCCAACAAAGGCCTTCTGTTGGGGCTGCTTCTGTGCTTAAAGCACATGCAGAGGTTCTTGCAAAATTGGGGGCTGAGGCCGTCAAAAGACACAAGGGAGACACTCCAACGCTGTGGAGACACAACGCCTTCAAAAACTTTCCCAAAAAGTGCACAGAGGTCCCTGAAGACAAAATTTTAAGTAAGTTTTATTTAGGGAAGCTGTGAATTTCCTTGGGGTTTTTGGCATTCTCTCTTCCTACAAGAGATTTCCTGATACTGTGGTGGCTGGAAAGGCTCTTGGTGCCGCTTGTGTTGGAAAATGTGCTATATATAAAACGTGATGTTGTTGACAGAACTTACAGATGACTGAAGCTCATCAACAGTAGCAAACAGCTGGTGTTAGTCGAGATGTAAATTAGTTTTCCATGGCAGGCAGGATGGCACAAATAATCATCCCCAAACTTAGCAATAAAGACCTACTTCTGTCATTTAGGATCCTATACAACTCCAGGACATAAAGCCTTCTGGCCATATATGAACGTCTTGCTGGAAGCAACAGCTCAGCTATGATCCCTTTGGATCCAGGGCTCCTTCCACTGGTTCCCACAATTAGGATAGGCTAAATTAGTAAAACTGAATTGCACAGATGTACAGAGCGTGAATCTTTTATTTGTTGGCTCAAGCGAGCATGTTCTATTTTCATTGGCCTTTTTGGTTCAGATGCCATCAGAAGGCAGTGCTGGACCCTAATTATAGACATCTATGAGTAATGCATTTCACAGCTGTTGTGCTATAACAGGCAGGGAGAAGCTCAGCCAGCAGCCAGCATTTTCACAGAGTGCCGGATGCCGATCTCCAGGTCTCCGCTTGGTGCAGAGCCCAGGGGCTGCAGCTGCTCGGGCTGGGATGCGGGCAGCACACTTGGGAGAACAAGTCCCACAGGGTAGCCCAGCACTTGTAGAAAGATCAGCTGGAGTGAGAAGGTGAGTCCCGTTTTCTACTCCTGTGACCAAGGGAGGTTCCTCCCATGGGGCCACAACAGCCGATGTCTCCAGGAGCTGCAGAATTGTAAAGAGAAGAAATTTAGCCTGAAGTAACAAGCCAGGAGGCAGAGAGAAGAGTAATGCAAAAAAGAAAAGACCATGGGGGTTATCCCAGGGTGAGTTGCTCTCCTGTCACCATGGTCTGACTGTAAACCCCACGAGGCAGGAATGACAGTAAGCATCATATAGACGGAGATACTCTCTGGTAGGTCAGTGATGGTCCTGAGATACCTTGTGCCCTGCCTGCCCTCTGCATCTCTTGTGTCAGGCTTTCTCTTCTTTTGTCCTCACAGATGTCACACTTCAAACATGCCTGGCTCACCAGGGACTCTGGAAGTGGCGACGCCTCTCATGTGTGAGTAGGTCTGCAGGGTTAGAAATAGGTGCCAGCTATAAATATCACGATAATGACCTGCAGATAAACCGATGGGCCAGGCTGTCACCATGTGTGGGAGATGTTGGTTCCCCTGCCGCTGGCAGTCCAGGAACGGCGGCTGTGAGCCATCCATGGAAAGCATCTGAGTTGCCATGTGTTCAGACAAGGAAGAATTTGAGCTCAGCCCCCATTCCTCACAGCCCCTGCTATTTCTATCTCCCTTTCGTGTGTGTGTGTGCCTTAAATAGATACAGTCTTTAAATAGTCATGACTTCAGATGGTAGTTTTCAAATAAAACCAAGTGATGGACTGTGGTCCCCAGGCACTCGAGCCCAGACCACCAATGACCGAGCGCCCTCAGGCAGGGTCTGGCCGCTCATCATAGCCTTGGTCCTAGGATCCAGCTGGATTAAACTAAGACCCTCAGGATACAATACCTGAATTATTTGGTGCCGGGCTTTGTTTTGCTTCAAGTGGGCTGCATTAAAATATTGTTCCAAATTTCTGCCCAGGCAGATGATGAGCATTACTCGGGTGGAGCACATGCCTGTTCTCCAGGGCACCTGGAATGGACTCAGACACAAAACTCTGGGCAGCCTGGCTGGAGGCAATGGGCAATAAACAGGGCATGAAGCAGCAGAGAACTTGCCTGCTGGTTTCAACACATTCTAGTGCTTGTGGTGTTTTACAGTTCAGATGAGGAACGTCCTGTCCTCCAGCAGCTTTCACCTGGTTGTAACTGCCAGTTTATCCTGAACCAAAACTTCCCCTGGAGAACCCTCCTCCACCAGCAAGAACCGATCTGTTTGTAAGAGGTCTGACCACATTTGTTCTCTTCAGTTAAAACTGAGCTTGTTTAACAGACCGTCAGAGTCTTTTCTCAATCAGTCAGATTCTGCAACTATAAAACAAGGGCAAGAGAGAACAAGGACCAGCAGTCCCTTGAAAGCAAACCCACTTTTCTGCCAGACTCTGCCTCTGAGTCGTAGGACCTGCTGCCTTCTGCCTGTGAGCATCTTCCAATGTCTTGGTCAGCCACCGAAAATACTCTCGAAACAAAAACACAACTCATCCTCTCCATCAGCTTTGCTAGCCGGGTCATTGAGTGATACAGGAACTGAATTAAAGGATGGTGATGGCTTTAAAAGCTGTAAAATGTTGCAGCTGTTAAAAACATCTGCAGTTCTGCACACTGAAGGAAGGAGGATCTAAATTTTCCGGACACAGCATGATGCTGACTGGTCTCAAAGCAAATGTTATTACGTGCAATGCTGTCCAACATGATGATGTGCTCAGCTTCCCAGGCACCTAGCACAGCGAGCGTTGGCTGACGCGTCTTCCTCCGATACAACCAGTCTTGGACATTGTTAGAAGTAGGATTTGGACTGGAACAATATCCATAAACTCCACGGGACTAGCTGCTTGGCTTGGTTTGGCTGCGTCCCCGCGGGGCTGATTCAACAGTCTGGTTCCTGCAGACTTGGTGCAGAGCTGGGAACTCACCTTCCAGTGAAGTAACGCAAGCCTTCATGCTCGGGTGGGGCGAGCACATATTCTTTAGATGATAGCTAAGCAACTGCAGTTCTCTGGTAATTCATAAAATAGGGACAGTGCAAGAAGTCCTGAAATTCTTGCTTTCTGGCAGAGATATGCGATAGCATCATGCTGCATAACTTTATACAGCAAACCATACCTTAGCCCAGCTTCCCTATGGGGATAGCTTTTAAGGACGGTATGGGAAACTCCCAGCTGCCAGCAGCCAGGGGAGGACGCCACGGTTTGGCATCTTTTCCACGTAAGGTCCCTGAGAGCACATTAACCCTGTCTGGCTGCTTGTTAGTTACCCTCCCCAGGCAGAAACCTGGTTCTCCAGCGCACAGGGGCAGGTATGCGCCCGAGGGTGCAAAGAGCTTGTTCCTGTTACACTGGCAATGCAAAGCAGGTGAAGGCAAGTCCAGTCAGTCCCACCAGCACTTCCCTGTTCCTCACATATCCACCACTTAGTGGGATCAGAGGTTTTATTCACTTCTGATAAGGGAGCGTCTTGATTTTAATCATTGCTACCTAAAAGTGAGCAGATGTGGGAAACTATTCACATCACCTCCTTTCCAGGATGGACACTGCCATGTGCTCTGCTTGGAGAGGAAATGAGGATCATAAACAATCATATGATACAATATAAGAACATCCTTTCCTCTGGCCAGTATAAATGGGATGATTAAAGCCTTTGTGGCTAGTACCTGCAAGACAAAGGGATTGTTTTAATCAGTTAATGTTTCACCACATATGATGTTTCCAGTATATTGCACCCCACTGCCCAAGCAAACCGCATTGCTCTTGTTGAGCTCCTCCTAGGGGAGTTTTACCACCTCAGTCCTGCTGCTACAGTGAACACACTGGGGCCTGCAATGACCCACAATGTGGGTGGCATCGGGCAATCCATGCTACAGTCCCTCCAAAGAGAGCAGAGTACCTCTAGCAAAGGCTGACCTGATCATGTTACACATTTGCAAAGCAAGATTTGAGAGGGGTGCGTTTAATTGAGGAGTTTAGATTCATCCTGGATGTAGAGGGTCTATTCAACCAGCCTGGCTAATGCACGTCAGTTTTCCATAGCCATTGGTTCACAAGGGGATAAGGGGCCATGATTCATGCTCTGCACTTTCCACTGATCACCTCAAACTGTCTGCAACACCAGAACGCTCCACAGAGACAGATTTCAGTGTAAATCCAAAGGGGAGGCTGTGAACCCCTACCTGCTGATCCCACAGCAGACCCTCCCAGCTCCTCAGAGCTTATTTGCTCAGGAGCAGGACCAGTGAACACAAGACCTTCCCTACCTGCCATTTGCTTTCAGCCACAACACCCTCCAGTGAGGCAGCAACATTTCACTCATGAGGTTGAAGGGGTTTGCAACTCAGAAGGGCTGGGTGCCCTGAAGAGGTGTGAAGGTGATGCCTTCTGAGTGACATCCTCAGCCAACTCTCTTCTGCCCATGCATCCTTCCTGCAGCCCCAAGCAGAGACGCTCAGCCCATCATCTTGACCCAGGTTGCAGTCCTGGGGTCAGCATGGATGCACCCTTCTCATGACCAGATTATCGATGCCTCACTGAGCATGTTGGCATAGCTGGAGACAGGCAGGACAAAGCTGCCAGGATCTGGTAGCTTTCGGGCAACGCCAACCCAAAAGCCACACAAACAGTGCTGCACCGTTTCACAACAGCAAAATATCAGCGAAATCCAGCTGTACTGCCCCAGCCTTGCCTCTGATCTGGTCCTTCTTGTGTCCAGAGAGCTCGGCATAGGCAGAGTGACTTCATCCCTGTCTCCACACATCATGTATACACCCAAAATCACTAATTAAGGTCTAATTCAGGAAAGAAGGGTGGAAGTTTTCTTTCTGGTATCATTTCACCTCTCCATGCTCTGGTTTCCTTTCAGTAAATGGGGAATGAATCATCCTTCCCTCTTCCACTGGAGGACTGCAAGGGATTAATAAGAGAGCATGTGCAGGACACATCAAAGCTTTCAGCTGAAAATCCTCTCCCACAGCTCTACAGGAGCTGCTCTACAGACACGTGATGGAGAGGTGTATCACTCTGCAGGGATGGAGACATCAGGTCCCCAGCATGAGGCGGCATTGGAAATCCATCTCCTGAGGGCTCTGCTAGTTTTTCCTGGAGGAGAATACCAGCTCCGCTCACTTAAACAAGTTCTGCTACCTAATGCTGCAGGAGTTTGAAAGCCCTCCCCCGCCACCCCCAGTTCCCCCTCCTCAGGTCTCAGATCCTGTGTTGCTGGGGGCCCCTCCGGTGTCTCATTAGGTTCCTTTATTAGGGCTTGATGTACAATGAAGGACTTTGTAGTGAAGTGACAGAGGGCAGCCAGTTCGTGTGGGACCCTTTGTCTCAGGTTTTCTAAGAGCCAGTATTGTGAAAGCATTTGGCATGCCCACCAACACAAATATAAAGGCAATTTAATGACATATTACTTTTAATTGGGGGTGTGGAGGGGGAAAATAAAGAAGAAAGTGCCTGGCTGAATTGGTGCCAGAGGACTCAGGTGGGAATTTATTGTAGCGGCTCCTGAGACTGCCAATTACCCATAGCAACGCATTGTGTAGGAACGCAGCATCCACCACAGAGGTGATTAAAGGTCCAGAGATGAAGGCAGGAGAGTGGTTGAATGGGTTGGGGCGGGAATAACAACTCCAGGTGGGCTCTAATTCACACAAGAAGCTTTTAGGGGAATTCTGTAGCACATCAGAGCAGGTTATGGAGGGCTCGAGATTTTGATGTTCCCTCAGGGAATGCTTCATCTACAAAAAGCATTAAGCACCTGCCTCTAAAACATAGGTCTCTTCCCACTGCATAAAGCTACGCAGCACAAAATCACCACCGATCTTACGCTGGCCAGCACATAAGGAGCCAAAAGGTGTGAATTCAAGCTCTTGACTTCAGCTATGCCCTGGTTGTAGTGGAAGTTTAAGGCTCGAGATGGGGAACATCGGACAGAATTTGGAAAATGCGGTTGGGTGCTCAGAATCCCCCCTTCCAGCCATAAAACCTGCATTCCTGCAGGTGACTGAGCACCGTCGTGGCATCCCAGAGGCAGAGAAGCAGGCAGAGCAGACTTGTCTCATAATATGCAAAAAAAAAAGAAAAGCACAGCCTTCTTCCAAGGCAGCTCTTGTGCTGATGGTGGTGTAGGGAGATTCCCAGGAAAGCAAGCATGTGTCTCCCCAGTGCTTCTTGAAACAGAGGTGGTTGATAGGTGTGAAATGATCTTTACTTGCCTAAAAGGAAGTATGAAGTGTATTGGATGAGGCAAAGGAAAAAACTTACTTAATGCCTGCTTTCCCCACCCTCTAAAAAAGAGAACTTTCCTCTGACTTCATTTCAAGCCTGGGAAGGGAAAAAACTTTGAAACAATCTTCCTGGGAGGTCCTGATGAAACAGGGCTGTCAGAGAAGGCAGCCAGTTGCCCTTCTGATTTGAAATCCAGCTAATTAGCTCCGAAGCACGGCGCTTCAGATCTGAGCAGGGCGCGGAGCTGCCGAGTTTGATATTTCCAGGCCTGTCAGCCCATGCATTAAAAAAGAAACGAGCTCCAGCACAGTGAGGGAGCAGTGGACTTAATGAGGCACCCTGGGGCCATTTGGCAAGCAGGGAAAGAGACCGCCTTGATGGCAAAGCCTTCCTCTCCCGGTCTCCTGATGGGAGCCTGGGATGCAGAGCAATGCTACAGAGGGGTAATTCCTCCTCCCGAGGCCCCTGCAGGGATTCATGAAGGCTGGAAGCTGACGGCAGCGCCAAGAAGAAGGAGGGGAAGCAGCTGCAGAGCCAGGGCACTGTCTTGAAGAAGCAGGCTCTTCCCAGCATCGTGGGGCTCTGAGCTGCAAGAGGTTACGATGTCATGGTCTTTTGGGGAGGCAAAGCCAGGCACTGATGTTATTCCTGTTTCTTGTGCTGGGCTTGGGATAGCATCAGCTCTATTTGGAGGCCCTTCTCTGAAGCTAACTGGATATGGTAACAGCCCTGGGCAAACCTCTGGACCAAGCCACAGACTGTGTTAAACCGTGCCTGAAACCAGGACAAAACCTGCATTAAGGCGTGTCAATACACTTAGCAGTTGTTCTGTATCCTGTAAGGTTGGCAGGGCACAGATACCATTGAGTGAATCATAGAATAGAATCACAGAATCATTAAGGTTGGAAAAGACCTCTAGGATCATCAAGTCCAACGGTCAACCCAACACCCCCAGGCCTCCTAAACCGTGACCTGAAGTGCCACGTCTACACATCTTTTAAATACCTCCAGGGAGGGCGACTCCACCACCTCTCTGGGCAGCCTGTGTCGATGCCTAATGAACTCAAGGCAAGACTAAGGCTCATGGGGACATACCACCTCTGGGTGTAGAACATCTACCCACAGAGAAAGCACTGAGGGAGTAAGTTTTTCTAAGATACAAATGGGAACTAGAGTAGAAATCAGGCACCTACATTCTATTTGAGGTCCAAATTTCTCCAGCATAGAGTTTATCACATGTGAAATAAAGAATTGTTCTTCATAAAGCTGATTGCAATGGCACCACTGAACCTCAGAGGCTGGTATTCAAGCTCAGATGGTGGCTTAGCAGATGGCAAGCCTGACTTCGCTAGTTAGGGCCCCAGACCTGATACAGAGGTTCTCCAGATGCTTCACCAGTAGAAGTGGTGTCACTGCAGCAACTCATACCAATTTCCTAACCGGGTCTGCAGCACACGTCAGGAAGTTATTACTGCCTTTAACCACTCAGGTTTTGAGAGCTGCAGCATCCTGTAGTTCACTGAAGGCTCCAACCCCTCCCTGGAGAGCAGAAGAGCCCACACTGTTGTGGTAGATGTGCTGCCTGTATCCAAGGCAGGCATAAGAAAGCAGTCCTGAGTGTGTCCAAACTGCAGCACAATTCAGACTAGGACAGCATGGCAGATAGCATCCTCCTTGATAATTTACATATGAATCTCTTACATGGCTGTTTCCTGTTTCAAACACTCCCTAAATTTGTGCAAGGGTCTTGCAGTGAGGCATGGGAGAAACATCCTCTCTGGGACCATGTTTCACACTTGCAAAACAAGTCATGACCATATAATGTCATTTTTACCTCTTAGCTCTGAAGGAAGAGATAAAACAGGGGAAGGGGAGAGGGTTTTTACTGCGAAAGTCTCTACAACAGGGGCCATCAAGGAGTGATTTTTTTTTTCACTTCAATGCCTCGCTGGAGAAATCTCAGGTCAAAGAAAGGGCTTAACTAAAAGGAGCAGGAAGACAATATTATTCAGGTAATCTAACGTTATGCTTCAGAGAGCGTAAGAAGTTTACATGGGAGGGTGAGAAAGCCATTTTTCACACGGTTGAGGGTATTGCACAGCTCACCAGCTGCATCCTGGGAAGAGTCTCATCTTCCTGATGAACAGTTGCTATCTGAGAAGATGGGATTAACTGGAACAAAGGTCTGACCGGACCACTGGACTGTAAGGCAATTGGCTTTGTTTGCGTACCCATTCTCTTCCCTTGCCTCCCCCTTGAAAACACACATCAAGACACATCACAGCTCTCTGTCCCACCAAACTGGGAGGTCTGTTGCTGCTTGCATTAAAAGACAGGGCATGCACAGGCAGGTGTCAGAAGTGCTGGACCTTGCTTCACTCAGGTGTTTGCACTGCTGTGAAAATGTTGTAACATTTAGCAGAGCTACTAAACTAGATAAGAGATAGAAGGGCAGCCCCTGTCTCCAGAAGCAATGAAAGGCACCCATGCGTTGATACTTCAGTACGAACTCAGCCTGCCATGCTGGGGGTGGGACTTTTATTAAAAAAAAAGGTACACTTCAGATTTCACAGTGCGTCTGGTGTAGTTGCATTCCTTTGGTCAGCAATAGTCTTTCACTACTCTGCCTTGGCTTGTGTTATGGAGCAACTCCTAGACATCAGGCGGGGAAAACATTTAAAGATATTCTTAAGACCCCTTGATTTCAATCATGTACAACTAGTTTGCATTTTTCTTTAAGCTGTTTTCCTTTCTCTGCCATCAATTCCACCTTAAAAATCATTTTCAGGGTGTCCTGTCACCCCCATTATGTGGTGTTTAACATGTCCTACCCAGTTTCCATCTTGCTCCTTCTAGAAGAAATTATCTGTGCATACAACGTTGATGTGGGCTAAACGCTGCCTGACAGACTTCAAGGCTGAGCTTAAGCAAGCTTTGTAGGGAGGGAACATACCTTTATTAGGCCAACCGCTTTAGCTTGAAAAAAACAGAGTAGTTCCCAGGCACATCAAACATCTGACCTGATTGTGGATGCAAGCTGAGCCACCAGCATCACGTTGCAGTGACAGAGGCAAACACTGGCCTACCACAGGGCATGTAAAGAAAGACCGGGAACATCACATGAAACCATCACAGACTTTAAGAGCTGGGCAGACCAGAGACAGTTAATCTCCAGTTCACAAGTAGTTCCAGTGTGATTTGGATGTCACTGCCCTCCCAGAACTCCCTATTCCCATATTTCCCAGTGCAACCCTGGTATAAATTAAGCCGCTCGCACAGCATGGAAGAAGCCCTGACCCCAGGCTCTTGTCCGAGGAGGCTGCTTTTTAAAGTGTGTGCTGTGCTGAAACTGCACTGGGAAAACGTGAAGAAGAAAAGTAAGGGTGCAGTTGGCTACAGCTCCTGCTGCAAACTGAGACTGGATGCACAATGGGCATGAAGCTGTCTGGAATATCCTTACATTGTCCCAAAAAAGAAGGAAGATTTGGAAAGAGGAGAAGGAAAGAAGAGGGGCTGGTGGACCCAGAGCATCCTCCACATTGCTTGCAGGAACTCAGCCCTGATAAGAAGCTCTGGCTGAGGACACAGGTCCAGGAGAAGTTACAACCCTGGAGGACCATTCTAGTCCCATTTTTTATGTTTCTCCAAAGCTAACCAGTAGACTGAAACACTGAGTCTTCAAAGCAGGGCTGTTGCATGTTCCTGATCCAAAAGTCCCACATCTGATCTCTTCTAGTAGAGCTTCAGTGGTTTCAGTGATTTCCTTGAATCTATCATTGTTTACCTGTAGTGTCTTGGGTTGTGGTGGGATGAGTCCTGACTTCACGTAGTCATTTGGCTTAAACAGTTGTAAACTTCTTGAATCACTCTGTTTTGGATAACATATGAACATCCAAAGGATCTCCTAAACCTTACACCCCCACAACCACCGGTCACCAAGTAACCTTATACAAGCAGGTCACCCCCCACAACAAGTCTTAGGAGCATCTCTGCCTGCCCTTGCTCTCTGCAACTGGTTTGCCACATGGTTTTGCATGATGGGCACATCCTGGAGGCCAGACTCCACCCAGTAATGGATTAGCAGCAATTAAGCAGCGCTCATTGACCTGGTCCTAACTGGACCTCCCCTGAACTCAACGGGAGCCACACTGGATCTTGCCTCTTTCCATTTCTGGGGCTAATTACTACCAGCTAAACAGCACCAGGCTTTCCCTTTTTCTCTTTGCCATGCTTGTTAGCATTGTTTCTTCCAGCAGCTTTTCATTTCAATGGAGGCAATTGTGCCTGGCTGACATTTTAATTCTTTCCAGCTGCATCTGAACAAAATGACACAAATTAAGTGGAAGGGCTTGAGGAGGAGGGATAAGGAAGCTCCCATTCCCCACAGTCTGTCCTGCAGGGAGGGTTTTTTGCTCGATGCAGCAGATGCTCAGAAGATGCCACGGAGAAAGGTTTTGATGCCACACTGACAGCATGGTGCACTCCCGGGGATGCTGTGCTGTACCAACACTGCCTCTCTGGACCTGTTCCCTTGAGAGTAGTGGTGGTGAAACTTAGAGGTGAAGTCTTTGCAAGGTCTCCCAGCAGAGCAGTGGCACATGCTTGCCTTTACTTAGAGAAAGTTTCCCAAGACAGTCTGCTGCAGTGGGCCTGCACCTTGGTTTAGGGGCCCCTACACCCAAATAAGTGAGGTTGAGTGAGCTCCTGCCCACTCTATGAAGGGTCTGCAGCTGAACTATGCTGGCTAAAGCCAGATAAAGAGAACAGACTGGCAAGTTGTGGATCTCTTTAACAATACATAGGAGTCCCATCCACAGACTAAGACTTCTCTGGGTAAGATACCACATAAATACAGAATAGAAAGCCTGCTTATACCTCTAAAGGTATTAAGAAGACCAAAGAGGTGCATTTAAAGTACTGTACTTTTGTAGGTCTTTGGATGCTTTAGAGATACCCAAGTTGCATGTTTCAGAAGCTAAGCCCTTTAGCCTCAGCTAAGACAAAAAAAGATGTCAAAAGAAGAATTAAAGGCAAAAAGCCTTAGCAGCTAGTATTAACCACAGGGAACAAGATCAGATTGTTTCAGTAAACCACAGGGCAACACAATTAGACTCATGCCAGATTAAGCCTGCCCTGAAACCAGAAGCTTAAATTGGAGAGGTTTGCTTGCCTCATTTGTGTTACTGCAGCCTCGTATTAGTGAGCAGGGACAGAAAAGGGTTTGGCCTTTCAGCAGTTCCTCATTCCAGTGCCATGCTTATGGTCACACCACGGCTCCCAGCTTCAAGGCAATAAGAGCCTTGCCTCCTTGCTTGCTGCTTGGCCACATCCCCATCACATTGGCCCTTCTTTTCACATTTAGGAAGGATGGATTTTTGACACTCAGCTACTTTCTTTGTGCTTCACTTGGACAGATTTTCCAAGGTCTTGCAAGGCCTAATATTCATATTCCTTGGTTGCTGTTTCACATCAAGCATTTTAAAGCCCAGCTGCTGACTGAGGGCAAAGAATTTGTACTATGGTCTGAAGATGCAGCTATGCTTGTTATCAGAACTAGCATGAGGCTACTTGGTTCAGACACCAGCAGCACTGTAGCCACATCAACTGGACGGCCCAACATCCCCAGGAGCTTCCCATTTCAGCACACAACAGGAGATAGAATCTGGTGCAGGAGGTGGTAAGGAACTGGAGATCAGGGGGTGTGCAAGGGACCACAGGAAAATCACATGCAGGAGATGAAGAAAGAAGGTGGAAGAGAAGTGACAGACACAAATACAGTCTGTGGTGAGCTGATTGTCATCACCTGAAATGCCCGTGCTTCCTCTGCTCCAGCCTCCAAAAAGGCAGCACCATTGGGTCTGGAGAGCCCATCACAACATTTGACACCAGACAAAAGTGCCTACATGGGGAATCAAATTTCTCACGGTCATGCTACAGCCTGAGGCAACTCAGAGACACTCCTGAAAGGTGATTTGGATCTTAGGAGGACCAGATCAGTTTCTCTTCACTAGCTACAGAATCACAGAATCATAGAATCATTTAGGTTGGAAAAGACCTTTAAGATCATCAAGTCCAACCATTAACCCAGCACTGCCAAGTCCACCACTAAACCACGTCCCTAAGTGCCACGTCTACACATCCTTTAAATACCTCCAGAAAGAATCAAGCACATCTGAGGTCCCAACCCACAGGCCTCAGGAATTCGAGATGCTTTTAGTGGCAGAAGAAATAGCCCAGGGAGGACCATGCCAGTGAAGGAGAAGTGAAGATGTTTTCCAGAAACTCTCAATGCTAAATTTTTTAGCTGCCTCAAAAAATAATGTGAACAGCAGACTCCCACTTACAAAATCCACCGCTGTGCCTTTCTTCCCACCATGCTGTGGGGTGCTAGATCCATTTTTCTAGGCTATAAGTGCTTCTTTCAGGTGGCAGAGTTGGTGGCTTTAACACCAAAAACAAACAATAAGATTGTGGCAGGTTTTCAAAGCACCCATCCTAACACCTGAGGAAACGTCTTTGGGGCGTGCTGAACTGAGAAACGAGGAGCAAGAGTGGGGGAAAAAGCTTGCTGTTTTCAGCCTTTGCCATGATTTTCTTTAAAGAAAAAGATGTATTTGAACAGCTTTCAGCAGGGGTCTGCCAGGCTTTCATTCTGCCGCAGAGCTTACGGTGACTCCACAAATCCATGCAGATCAAAAATATTTGCAATCAAAATTGAGCTCCAGGGCATTTATTTATTTATTGCATTATTCTGTATCTCTACATATCCTCATGACTCTAACTTCAAAAGGAAGAGGTACAGAAAGGAGCAGAGGGTGAGGGAGATAAGCATTTCCTGATTTATAAAGGGCTGTTTGTTTGGGGTTTTTTTTTTCCTTGCAGAAATGATCTCTGTCCAGTAAGTCAAATTCTTTGGGGGATTTAAAG
The DNA here is from genome assembly GCF_949628215.1 of Phalacrocorax aristotelis. NCBI lineage: Eukaryota > Metazoa > Chordata > Aves > Suliformes > Phalacrocoracidae > Phalacrocorax > Phalacrocorax aristotelis. The sequence goes on from NC_134276.1 coordinate 3,791,029, forward strand.
GAACATGACACTATCCCTCTGTTATTTCACTTAGAGGCCTTGCACCTCAGGCTGTGGTTTCTTGCTACATTTTCTTTTGCAGCAACATCAGTTTAAACAATTGCCTCCCAGTCCTCGTCCCTTGGCCTCTCCCAAGCGTTTGTTCCTGCCATATCATGGTGTAGTACCGCAAAGCTGTGGCTGAGTAGGGTAGGATAAAAGGAACCAGGGAAGCAAGCAATTGCCCCAAAACTACCTGGCTATGTTGCTTTTAAGCTGGATCTGTTCCCCAAACCAGGTCTCAGCAGAGCAGCTGTGCTGGCAGGGGAGAAGGGATGGCATGCAACAGCCTGACGGCAGGAATGAGAGGCAGGAGAGGGAGGGAGAGCAGAAAAGCCATCAAAGACAACGTACCTTGAAGCTAAAGACTCAGTTAGTGGCTTTTTATGCAGCTGTTCCGTGAGAAAAAGATGATAAATCACAGGCCCTGCATCCTCCCCAGCACACAGCCATGCCTGGAGCATCTGCAGTATCGATGCAGAGCCCTTCCCCACATTAGGGACCCAGCAGGAGAGGAGGGAGGACCAGAGTGCTCTGAAATCTGCATGAGAAGAAAGTTTGGAAAGACTCAGCTTAAGACCTGTGCACCTTTAAGCCACATCTGTGCACTTCCAAGCTCTGGACCTAAGGAAACCTTTGCAATAATATATATGGAAAGGGGAACGGGGATGAGCACTGTAGGTCCTCTGGAAATGTTTCCAGTCTCCTAAAGTTGGTGTAGAAATAGTCTTGGCTATTCAAACTATTTAGTAAGGTGGAGATAAATGGATGGTAGGAGTTGCAGGGGAGAAGGCTCTCACACTGCTAACATGGGCTCCTGTGAAGGGCACCAAAGGAGCAGGGGATGGGACAGAGTGACAATAACGGTGTGCAGCAAGGTCACGGGCAGTCGGATTTAGGTGCTAGGATGAACGAGGTAGCAGTGGAGATATTTCAGGAGAGGAAGGACTTTCCTTCTGTCTGTCTTTCAGTAAAGAGCAGAAAGGGCAGGAGGGGGAAGGGAGTACCGCTTTGCAGAATGTTAATGAGGCAGAGGTGATGCTGCTTGATGTAGAGCTGAATGTGCTTAAGGGATCCTCCAGGGATGATTACTCAAAATGACTTTCAGAAAACACCAGTGGGACACTCCTGGCTCTGGACGGAGTACACAGCGCAATACATCTTCTCACGGTGAGATTGACACAAGGATGATGAATGTCAACAGTGCAGGAGTTCTCTTTAAGGGGAGAAAGGTAATTAACTTTGGAAACAAGGATTGGGGTTGAATGCACGTGGGCATGTTTTGTGCAGGGTTGGATTTGAAAGGAGCTGGGTGAGATGGGTGTGCACCGCTCATTGGGTAAGTCTCTCCGCTGAGTGTGAGCTGGGGGCGGCTGACTGTCCCAAAGCCTGCCATGTGATGTGGATTTTACAGTCACATCTTAGGAAGGTCCCAATGTCCCATTTCTGACCCCAGTAATGAAATGTGGAGGGCAGGTTAGTCTGTAACTTTGAGCTCAAGCCCTGATGTGGCAAAGGACTTAAAGGGGAGGGAGGCTTAGCATGGCAAGGGAGAAATCTGCCTCTGTCAGATGAACCGTGTCTGTGCCCTCTTACCATGAGAGTGTGTTTTGCAGTTAACACCTCCCTAATTAATACACGTGAATACAGAAGAGGGGAAAATACATAACACCCTTCCACTTTACCAGAAGGCCACCCAGACAAGCTGGTTGCCTAGTGGCTGCCCCAAGCTATCTTGCATATTTAGGCATCGCTAAGGGTGCCAGTGCAGGGTTTGTGCCTGTGTGAGGAAAGAAACCTCCTCCAGCCTTTACCACACCTTATCAACAGCTGTAATTTGGTTTTTAGGCTTTGCTTCAGCTGTAACACCACCCTTATTTCAAACACAAACCATTTTGCTCCCATGTTCAGTTCAGCATACTAAGCGACAGCAGTATCCACCCACTTACTGGGAAGTCCTTTACAAAACACAAGCATTTATCCAAATAACTAAAAGTAACCTAGTGTCTTTCCCTACCACCTCAGAAAAAGAAACACATTGTTCCCATTAAACCCCAAGGAGTATGCTTCGCTGTGGCGCAATATCATGGGGAGAGAAAACAAAGGCATACTGGGTGAAGACATACCAAATTCCATGTCAGGGTTCATGCTTTAACATCTTGTAATTCAAAAAATGCTTTCATTGTTTTTAGCTTGTTTTGGCACCATAATTTTTCTTTGCCTTCTGTTTTCAACCCAAATTGGTTTTAAAGCCAAATCTACAAAAAAAGTACTAACGCTGGGCTTTATTACTGAAAGGTGATTACGCCTTTGCTCAGGGGATGCTGTTGCCTGTTCAGGATTCCTGGCTGGCTTCAGCAGCAGCCCTGACATTTGTAGCGGTGGGCGGATGTGAAGGAAGACATTGCTCCCATCCTAACAAGCTAAGATTAATGCCTATCTTGACAGCCCTATTCAGTACCCCTATTGTCAAGCCAGCTCATGTTCCTGCTCTCAATTGCGCTCTGAAGATGTTTCTCTTTCTCTCCACTGGCTACACCTTAGGTGACTGTGCTCACGACCCCAGCATACAAACTAAGGTCCTGAAGTAGACAGCAGAAAGGTTCCAGGGAAGGTTTTGTCCTTCTGCACCTGTAGGACTCAGAGGCAGTTTCTCGGCTAATGCACCTGCAGATTTCTCCTTGTTTTCTGCAATATCTGTTGGTTATGTGAATAGATGCCAAGGTATGATTCATATCACTTAAGTTTACGTGTTTAAAAAAGATCAGCATTTAGTCTAAGTATTCTTTCTACAGGCAAGGGAAACAGATTTTCAGAGGGCGATTCAGCCAATCCACTTTGGACACATGCATTAGGGTGGTTTGAAACAACCTGCACAAGTGCTTTTCTCTTTCCACCCACTAGAAAAGCAGCCTTGGACACTTCGACTAGTGGCTTCCAAAGACAAAGGTATTTCCTGTTCCAGTATTTTGCATTTCCACAGATCTTTGTTTCCTGTGAGGGCTTAGAAAGCCATTACATTACCTTTCGGTCAAATTCTCCTTTTCAATTATTCTGCGCACAGATGCAGATAGGCTTTGTTTTTAATGATGGACCAAAAAACTGAAGACTTCCAGGAAACAGCAGGTATTGGTTTAGATATATGAAAAAGACAATAGATTTTCATGATTTGGAACAATGCTGCAGTTAAACTTATGTTTTTGTCAGCTTTCTGTTGTATAGTTCATCATTTGGAATTGATTAAGAAGGTATTTGCCTTTGGAGAGAGAGTGACCAAACTACAGTAAAGGCCCAACCAAGGTTATAGTCCTGAACCTTAACTCGATTCAATCCCCCTCTGAAGGCTGAAGCAGTTTATATCAGTCAGAAAGGATCACAGATTGGATACCTCAGCTAGAAATCTATGACATGTAGGATAAACCTGGGCCCTGCTGACTAGATTATCTCAAAAGTGTTTGACACAAGCTTATCACAAGAAGCTAAGAAATGTGGTTGAGTTTGAAAGTCCTGGACTGGATCTGCAAAGGGATACCTCCCCTCGCTAGAATTTAAAAAAATGAATAACAGGGCTGCAGGGGGCCAGTGCAGTCAAGGTCTACAGAGCTGTCAGGAGAACATTCAAGCTGTGACAAGAAAGCCAAATTCCATCCGGACAGCTTGGTACTCCCGAAGGGAATGCATCTCAGATGAGTGACGCTGGGATTTCAGGCTTCAGAGCATGACTCTCCAGTGCGAGAAAAAAAATGAGCAGGAAGTGATTCATCTCAGCTCACCCATCTCTGGATGCCTACCCTCAAGGGGATGGAAGCAGAATCCTCTGTTAGCTTGGATTATTCTGGTCTGAACTTGGAGTGACTCCAGTGACACCAACGTTACTGGTGTAAAAGAGATGAGACTCTGGTCAGATCCTCACAGTTTCTCTTGAGGAGCCACTTGCATTACTATGGTGGTGTATTGGGTTTGTGTGGCAAGGTTTTGGTAGCAGCAGGGCTACAGGGGTGGCTTCTGTGAGAAGCTGCTAGAAACTTCCCCTGTGTCAGATAGAGCCAACACCAGTCGGCTGCAGGATGGACCTGCAGCTGGCCAAGGCCGAGCCCATCAGCGATGGTGGCAGTGCCTCTGGGATAGCGTAGTTAAGGGGGAAAAAAACAGCCAGGGAGAGGAGTGAGAATATGTGAGAGGAACAACCCTGCAGACACCAAGGTCAGGGAAGAACGAGGGGGAGGAGATGCTCCAGGTGCCAGAGCAGAGATTCCCCTGCAGCCCCTGGTGAAGACCATGGTGAGGCAGGCTGTGCCCCTGCAGCCCAGGGAGGTTAGTGGTGGAGCAGATACCCACCTGCAGCCCATGGAGGACCCCACGCCAGAGCAGGTGGGTGCCCGAAGGAGGCTGTGGCCCCATGGGAAGCCCACGGTGGAGCAAGATCCTGGCAGGACCTGTGGGAAGAGGAGCCCACGCTGGAGCAGTTCATGAAGAACTGCAGCCTGTGGGAAGGACCTGCGTTGGGGAAGTTCATGGAGGGCTGTCTCCATGGGAGGGACCCCACGCTGGAGCAGGGGAAGAGTGTGAGGAGCCCCCCCTGAGGAGGAAGGAGCGGCAGAGACAATGTGTGATGGACTGGCCCCAACCCCCATTCCCCGTCCCCCTGCACTGCTCAGGGGGAGGCGGTAGAGAAATCGGGAGTAAAAATAAGCCCAGGAAGAAGGGAGGGGTGCAGAAAAGGTGTTTTAATACTTTGTTTTGTTTTTCATTACCATACTCCAATTTGATTGTTAATAAATTACACTAATTTCCCCAAATTGAGTCTGTTTTGCCTGTGACGGTAACTGTTGACCTTATCTTGACCCATAAGCCTTTCATTATATTTTGTCTCTCCTAAGATAGGGGAAGACAGGGTCCAGCTGAGGAGGGGGAATGACAGAGTGCCTTTGGTGGGCACCTGGCATCCAACCAGGGTCAACCCACCACAGGTGGTTAGAAAATGAGACCCATCACCTTAAGAGAGTATCTATCCAGGGTGACCACTAAGCTTAACACCATGCTCAATGCAAGTTCAACAGTGGGATCACAGTCCCCTCACCCTCCTCTTCATTACGAGCCAAAGCCCACCACATGGTCTACACCACACAGCAGGGGCAGCTGCACCCTTTTTCTCACCCCTGGATCCCCCCGCTGGATCCTGCACCATGAAGTTGTTTAGTTGTCTCCTTCCTATTAATTTCAGCCACTTGCATGGTTGACTCTGAACCGTGGATATTTCTCAATTCCTGGAAACTGCCTGAGACCTCCCACCTTCACAGTACCCAAGATCAAACCAACGGCCTCCAAAGCTGCAAAAACCCCAAATACTTAATTTTGAGTTAAATAGCAGGCTTTTCCATGCAGCCCTCTGTACAACACCTACCCTCTGTGGGTAAGCAGGCATGTACTCCACAGAGCAAAGACCCACCATGCCCTTGGAAGAGGGGGAGAATGAGGACCACACACATCTTCCATTGATCCCTGCAGCATCCAGGTATGAAAGGGAGAGGGCAGGGGGCACCGGGCTCTCCATGTGGTGAGCATTGAAAGGATGGAGCTGGCAAAGCTGGGTTTCACCAGGGCAGGTGCTTGCTGCAGCAGCTACTTTTGTTTATCAAGTTCCTTGTAATCGCATGAATTAGAGACTGGATCATTAGCTTCACAATGAACCAGAATGCTGATTTATTTAATGAATGTAAATGGTCTTTTGCTAGCTAATTGAATTAGGGAAATGAGAACTGTTGGTAATAAAATGGATAGCAAGGAGGGAAAAATCTTCTGTACCCCAGTGACAGCTGTAATACAGGGCTTTCCATGCCCATGCTGCTCTGCAAAAGCTTCAGACAGAGTTTCCATCCTCGAGGGCAGGCTTTTACTACATGATCTGTGATCAGCCATGGGTTACTGGGGGTCTGTAAAGGTCCTGAGCCAAGGCAGGTGATGGACTAGGCTTCACGTTCTAGTTACACCTGTGTGCATCCAGACTAAGCTGCGTGGCCTCCTTGAGTTCCTATCAGTGTAAATACAATAATTTGCATAATTAGTGCAATGAGCTATTTACAATCATTTCCACTTGCATCTACCAGCAGTCAGTTTCTCAGTGCTTTGGAAATTCCCTGAAAACTCTCCTGTTCCAAACCACCTGCTTATGAAAATACACTATGGTCCTTCAGCGGTCAAGTCCAGCATCCAGTAAGTCCAGTCCTTACCTTATAATACTTAAACCAGAGAAAAATATTGCCTTCATACAAAGGCTCACACAGATGGTCCCCAGCCATGCGTTTCCGGACTGCAACGACCCAGCACCATAGCAAGAGTGTATTTTGGGTCTGTTGTAGTAGTATTATGAGCTCTCAAGCTTTGGATCAACACAGTGGAGGACCTCAGAGTGTCAAAGACACTAAAATCTCTCTCATTAAACAGTATTTTGCAAAACTTCAGCTTCACAATGCTGAACTCCCAGTGAATTCCTTACTCCATAGACATTGCTCGGCTCAGGAACCTCTTTTCCCACCTAATGCAGCCTCAGCAACAGCAGACTCCTTCAGGTATCACAACAAATGCTGGGCAATAAATCTTAACAATCCCTTTCAAATGAGGCATGGATATGCTTAAGATAATAGAGCTCATAGAGGAATGGCATTTATTTCCTGCCAAAGAACATAACTAGAAGCCAAAGTGCCTTTTGACAGGTTTATAATCCACCTATGCATTGCCATCCATGCAAGTCATATATTAGCCAAGGCACATATTACTCAAGACTCCTCTTAATAAGTGACTTAAAGACTTTTAACAGCCTTTTTGTAGACTATTAGGAAGTAAAGCAATAACTGAAATATCACAAAACACTGTCTATCCAGAGCACCTACAAACAGATTGTTATTCTTGGGAAATAAATCAAATATAAGACTTCAAGCTCCAGGGAAATAACTTCCATCAATTAAAGCATGTAAATGACCAAGGTCTTAAAATCAAATCAAGTTGGCATAAATAACTCATCACAAAGGGCCACTACTCCTTTCCCAGGGGTTATGGAGGAAGTCACCACATCTATAACTGTTATTAATAGGAATAAGTCTGTAAAGATTTAGGTTTATGCTCGAATTTTCAGGGTTATATATCTACTTGGGAGGCAATAATTAGAAAGGAGTGATGATTAATATGCCTGATTAATTGTACTATCAGAAGACAGGCAATGCAATTACAGAGTCTTTCAGACATGCATGATCCTACACTCCATCACCAACTGAATAAAACAAACACAAACAGAATTAATCAAATGAAATGGGAAAACCAAATTTAAGTAAACACATGCAAAATGTCAGACACCTTCATTCTGGGTCCTTCTCAATATCAGCAAGAGAAGCGTAAAATTAAAAAGCTGAAGGAGATAAATGATGCATCCCTAACAAAATCAAGGGAATCTCCCAGCACTGGCTCTTACGGACAGTGTGGGGAGAATACAAAGCAGGTAAAGCCACCATTGGGGTGGTGTTTCAGGACAAGCTGCAAAGTGCTTGAGAACATTGCCACTGGCCATGACTAACTCAGGACTTCATCTGTTCTCAAAGCCAGCTTTGCAAAGACTTTTGGGCTGTGGTCAACCTTGTTCAGTAAGCCAATGCTGCAACTTATTACTGTTGAAGAGGGGTTGCTTCCCTACCCTCTCCAATATTTCCCATCTCCCTTGCTCCTCACCAGCCTCTCCCAAGACAGGAGAAGGGCTTATCTCAGCAACAACCATGTTGCCTCAGCTGGTGGTAAAACACTAGTCATACTTTTGTTGGCAAAGCAGATGTAACTACTCTCCCTCCACCTCTTCCCTACCCCCATGTACCCTCCCCAGCTGGCTGCATGCTACCACTTTGAGACATTCCCATGCAGCCGGCTGGGGGTCTTATGCTAAACCTGTGAATTGATCCAAGTTAAAAATGACCCTGCCAAAAAAATATGAGGATTTTTTTTTTAGAGCTGTAGGATGAGTTGAAACAACCCATGGAAGGGAATAGCAACCAGGGGCAGGGTGAGAGCTGCTGAAGCTGGTTTTGGCTCTGTGATAAGTGCTTTGGAGCCACAGTTCAGCCAAGGAAATGAGGGTGGAGGGGTTACATGTGGACTAGGGGCTCCTCAGCCTCTCTGTAGGCTCACCTTTGCATGATCTGTGGGGAGGTCACAGCAAAACGGAGAGCAAAGCTGAAACCTCTTAGCTTTGAGGAGCAAGCCTTCACAAGAAGACACCACACCAGGAAGCCCTTCCTGGTGAGACAAAGCAGCACAACAGATCAGCGAATGGGAACTGCTGCCTCCTTCTTTGGCAGAAGATTGGGGTGCCTTTTTCTGCTCCAGTGCACAACCTTTTGCTCCCTATTAATCCGTTATACCTTTCTCCCTCCCCTCTTCACTGAAGGCAGGCCCTGACCCTGCGAATACAATGCTTTCCATGAAAATTATAACATTAATTTGGTTTCTTTTGGTCCCTGGGGCTTATTCAGGGGACTGAGGTACATATTCCAATATGTGCTCACGAGCAGTGGCAGCAGCTCTTAACTGAGTTCTGGTACTTCCTTTTTGTGTGCTATTTCTTCACAGCAGGAGTTGAGTGCCAGCTCACAACCTTAATTTAAAAAGAGCTCCTCAAATGCTTCACTTTCCCAGAAAGTCCATTTGCAAGCACAACCTAAGTTCATGCAACATGTTGAATTTTTCACTTCGAAACCAGTTCATCCCTACTGTGGAGCCCAGAAGCCACAGAAATGGACCCAGGAGCAGCAAAACAGCCACTAGAGTGACTTGATTGTGGCAAGGGCAGAGATGCTGGAAGTGTAGGGTATTCAGAGTGGAGGCAAATCACAGCAGCTGTTTTCCCCTCTCCTTTGAGAGGCACAAGTCCCACGAGGCACCCCAGGAGGAACTCATCCTGAAAGCCTTTGGGGCCATTTATATTTGCTTCTGTATCTGTATGTTCTCATAATGTCTGAGTCTGAGATAAATCCCAGAGTGCAGGTCTGGATTCCGGTGCAATATGGTTTTCAGGATGAAACCAGGAAATTTGGGGATTTGGAGCAACCAATGCCTGTGAAAACTAATGATGACTGTTAAATAGTATGGGTAAGACTCAGGACAAGCTGTAAATTACCTTCCTGTTGATTGTTTTGCATGTGTTTACGCAAAACAAATGGTGAGCAGGAAGGATTGCATGAGCTGCTGATGGGGTCAGCCCATGATGCTGAAGGAGAAAGACCCATATTCAGATCCACCATTCCAGGCACCCAACTGCTTTTTTCAGCCACTTTGGCATCAATGCCCAAGAAAGTGAGGACAGACCCAGACCTGCTGCCACTTGGCTGGTTCCTCTGCAGCCACATGTGATGTCCCTCAAGCTACCTGATGGTAGCTGGGCTGAATGCAGTACATTGTGCTCTGGAGGTCTCAGTAGGTTTGATGTAGAGTAGTAGGTACAGCTCCTTGGGCAGCAGCATGCCCAGTGCACCTGAAAAGCTTTGGCCCTGCTACCTGCATATCTGCCAGAATCCTGGAAAGTCAGGCATGCCACTACCAGACAAGCATTTCCATCATCACCACCAACTTTCTCAACAACCTTTGCTGCTGAGAGAAGACCAGGAGGCTACAGCTCCTCTGTCGACCTCTGGGAGATAAGGTGACAGAAGCATTATTCATTGCCTTTGTCTCCTGCCTGCAAACCCCTAAGTACAGGTGTCCCTCACAACTATCCACTCCAGGTCTTTGTCTTTTCCCTTCTCTCTGCAGTGGCAGGAGCTGCCCAGCCCTTGCAGTGGTAATATTCATACCTGTTAAAAGGTCTGAAGTCAACCAAATCGTGTCCTTTCCACAAAAAAAGCGCCTTTGCCAAGGGCTTGAAACCCAACACAATTCAGATCAAGTAAGGATCTCCAAGGGCATGTTGCTGAGGACCTCAAGGATCACCAGCTGTTCAAGGGTATCCGTCTCCCATGATGTCAATATCAATGGATATTTTTAGGTGAAAAGATTTAATATCAGTGAAACAAAAAGAAGATGAAGAAAAAAGACTAACCGAAAGGTGTTCCCACTGGGGCAAAGCAGTCTTGCTCAACAAGGGTAACTTCACAGGTGCAATTTACCTTCTTCCTCCACCCTCCTTATCATATACAAGACAAAGGTTCCTTTATGGGATAAAATAGGAAATGGAGGAGTTACCCACTGGTACAATATTCAAGCCAATTTCTTCCTGCTCTATGTTCAACCGAAAAGGTCCTGGACAAAAAGGCTCTTCAGCCCTTGTGGCTGCAGCCTCTCACAGACACTTCTGCAAAGCCCATGTGATGTTCTAACTGATGGAAAAGCCATTTCCAGCCCAGGAATTGCTCCCATTTGCTGGCCAACTTGCTAACGACCCATATCTGTGAAGTACAGATCTGTCCACTGTTTTCTTTTCCCAGAAGAAAAACCTCACTGGCAAATTAGAGCTACAGAGCTGCCTCAGTGGAAGGGTTCAACTGAGGGATAGAACGGAGCCAGAATAACCACAAAGCCTCACTGATTATAAAAAAAAATTGCAGGAAAGGAGATGTTCACAGGGAAGTTAACCCTCACGTCCCCTTCTGCCTGTGAATGCCAAAAGATATAGAAAGCGGGAACAACACCTGGGAGGAGGGAGGTCGGCGTCAGAAATGGGAGAACATTGTTGGCTTTGAGGAGAGACCAGAGGAGAAAAGCATTGGGTTTACTGAAGAAGAAGAGGAGCGGGGAAAATGGTGGGAGAAGTGGGAAGGGTTGGTGGCAGATGAATGATTGGAGATCACCAGGAGAATAGAAGGGAGCAGGTCAAACAGGGGGGAGTCCAGGGACTAAGGATTTCCGCGTCTCCCCCTCCCCCGTAAAAATTGCAGCAAGGGGGGAACATCAACCTCTAGGCAGAAAGGGCATTAAAATACAGCAGCATGTCTCCTTTCTTGGAATAGACCCTTTATCATTCTCCTTCACACGCTCAGGATATTGAAGTGGGGAAATGGCATGTTGGTATGATGGTGGTTGTCACATACTGTATGCTCACAGACCCACGCTGAAGAAGACTGATAGAAAACTCGAAAGAGCCTCTTAGATGATTCTCAGCAATTTCAAACCAAGAAGCATCTAAATTGTGATAACTGCAACACCTGCCATGTGTGATGCCACACCATATTTTCCCTTTGCAACCCGATTTAGATATAAAGTTGTCCAAACTAGTATCTAACCTGAGCTTCTTGCCAGCACAGACAAGAAGAAAATAATATTTCTTCCTCTCTGCAGCAGCTTTTAATGTACTTTTCTCCCATCTCCTCACCAGGCCTGCTTCTTCAGCCTAGACAGTCTCCATTTTGCATGTTTTACCCCCAGGATGTGCTCTTAGCTCTCTCTTCAAGTCATGTTTGCTTCAGGCCGGGTAGAGCCAAGTTCAATGCCCGTTCAGGCAATGCTGCATCAGATGGCAGCAGCACAGCCCAATAACTCTCCTTTGGACAGTTTGGCTTTCCTCTGAAGAGGGCTTTCTACTTATGCCAAGAGAATAGGAGCGTGGGCTAAGCCTTTCTGCCAGGCAGCACATCACAGAATCACAGAGTTACAGAGTCACAGAACCACAGACTCCCAGGCTGGTGGGGGTTGGAAGGGCCCTCTGGAGCTCACCCCGTCCCACCCCCTGCGTGAGCAGGCACCCCCAGAGCAGGGGCACAGGGCCGCGTCCAGGCGGGGGGTGAATGTCTCCAGGGAAGGGACCCCACAGCCTCTCTGGGCAGCCTGTGCCCCTGCTCTGGCACCCGCACAGCAAAGGGGTTTCTCCTCACGTTCAGGTGGAACTTCCCGTGTTCCAGCTTGTGCCCGTGGCCCCTTGGCCTGGCGTTGGGCACCACTGAAAAGAGCCCGGCCCCATCCTCCTGACACCCACCCTTCAGATATTTATAGGCATTGATGAGATCCCCCTCAGCCTTCTCTCCTCCAGGCTGAACAAGCCCAGGTCTCTCAGCCTTTCCTCACGAGGGAGATGCTCCAGCCCCTGATCCCCTTGGCAGCTCTGCGCTGGCCTTGCTCCAGCAGTTCCCTGCCCTTCTTGAACTGGGGGGCCCAGAACTGGCCGCAGCCCTGCAGCTGTGGCCTCACTGGGGCGGAGCAGAGGGGGAGGAGAACCTTCCTCGCCCTGCTGGCCCCATGCCTTTTCATGCACCCCAGGACACCGTTGGCCTTCTTGGCCACATGAAGAAAATCCTATCTAGTCTTTAGCTGGGACCACTGGGACAACACTACAATCTCAGGGTCCCCTTTGTCTCTCCGTGTATGAAAAACCAAGGGGGAAGAGATTGCTATGGTAAAATTACACACGCAGGGAGAACTGCAGACTTGGAAAGACGCTTGTACCAGCACCACATTACAGATTAAGAAGACTAAGGTACCTTCAGAGATGATGGAGACAAGAAAGGAAAAAAGGAGAGGTCCAGTTTGACAACATCCCAGAACTGCTGATGAAAGACAGCAGGGACTCCACCCCTCAAAAGAAAAAAAAAGAGGCATTCTTTTTTTTGGTAAATCAGGCTCTGATAACTTACCCCTTGGGTGAGATCCCTGAAAGCCAGCAGGTAGATTTCCCAATGGCAGGACACCAGCATGGGAGGAAGCAGCACAGCTGTAAAGTGATGGCACTAGAAGGTGGTTTGTAAAGTAGATCCAGAGAAATGGACCTCTGGAGCACTTACTGTGGCAGAAAACCAAATCTAATAGATTAAGAGCCAAACTCTACTCCTTTTAGCAACCTTAATCGGAATTAATTCTACTGCTTCTGTGAAACTAATCTAGATTTGCACCAAAATCACCAAGGTAGACTTTGGCACTAATTCTTTAAAAGCATTGCTAAACAAACTTGATGATAGATATACAGAGCAATAAAAGGAGCTATTGTGGAGCCTGAGTGATTTGCTCCCCTTTGTCAACAAATTGCAGATTTCCAGAGAAAATAATGTTACGCTCCGAGCAGGAGGAAGATCAAGTGTACCCCCCAGTTCAGAAAAGCTTTTGTTCTACTTAAGTGATTTTAAATGAGACCCACCTGATAAAGAACTCTGTTATCTGAATCTGCCTTTCCTCTCAAGACCCGAGATCAGAGATTTTCATGAACTAATTGCCAGAACAAGGCACTTTCTGATTCTTAGGGTGGGTATTGAAATCATAAATCTGAACACAGTGAAAAAAAATTTCAAACTAAACAAAACAAACCCCATCTTCTAAATGGATCAAGACCATTGGATGGAACAGCCCTTTAATTTCATGGTGTTAGGAATCAAAATCTCCCAGTCATGGTTTTGCTTGGTTATAACTGAAGATAAACACATAAGTGAACCCATCTTTGTAGCTGGGGAAGTCAAACCAAAAAGCAGCTGCTACGTGGATTGCTCAGGATGACAGAAGGAGTCAGCAATGGAGCTTGGACAGCCCAGACTCCTGGCTGGAGCAAGGAGATATATGTTCCTATAGCGGTGTCCTTGGACAGCTATGCTGTATCACAAGCAAGGAAGCCTTTCACTGATAGAGCTGTCATTCATGAAATTCCTTAAATGCTTTGAAACGCCTTAGATACTTACATATTGCTCCCTGGCCTTGTTTAACCACACAGCAAACAGGAAGATAGGCTCCTGTTGATATCTGGCCTTGATCTGGAAGGATATAGCAATAATAATCATCCAGGCACTGGCCCAAAAGATTATGCTGAGCCAAGCAAATTGGGACTTTTCCCATCCTGCAGCCATTCAGGCTGAATCAGCCCGACATTTCCCCGACTGTAGCATTTTACCACATGCTGTGCGGGGACCGTTGTGCCAACATTGCTGATCTGGAGGAACTCTTCCCTGCGCCCCCCCTTTCCCCTTCCCCAGGCTGGATTTAGAAGCAATCCAAGTCAAGGAACTCTGGCCCCTCAGAATAAATGGGAAATGTTTCCTAAATATAGAAAATAGATGTATCAAAAGGAGCTCAGCTGGGTTAAATATTACGCCTGATGTGATGGTACAAGTGAGGCTGAGGAAAAGGAAGGGAAATAAGAGCCATTCATACGGAAGGAAAGCGCTTGCTGCCAGCAGGCATATGTCAAAGGAGCTCCCTGTTTAAAGGCATGAAGAGGCCATGCAATAATAATACCCCTGCTCCTAACGAAGAGAATTTCTTTTAACCAACCTGATAAAACAAGGAGGTGTTTTAGCATGAAAAAGAGTGTTTTCTCCTGTTTTTTCAACATCTCTCTGGAGCTGGGCCATGCGTTATTGTGCTCAGTTTTCCCTGTGAGTGCAGGCTCCTCTCTGCAGGAATATGGTACTTCCTGAGCTCCCGCCATTCCCACAGTGTTCTCACAGTCATGTTCTTTCCGTGTTTTTAGTACAGGATTATTAAATCACTCGCTCAGATGCTAGCAATCAATGACAGGGAGGGTCACACATTTGTAGGCTCAAGTCCAAGTTTCCAGTTAATGACTTGAACAGAGGTATAGCAGTTAGGGACAGTCCCTTGGAGACCGAAGCTGGGATTGCATTTCTCAGCAATGGTATTTTGCTGGGAAACCAAAGATGTGAGATTCAAGTTGAAATCCACTCTGGTCAGCCCCAGTAAGCTGGAACTTAGCTATGAAGCAAAGGAGCAATGTTATATTGCCCCTCCAGCATGCTCTTGACTACTTTTTTCCTTAAGGACATATTGTTTGAAATTTTGTGTGGGAAGGGTGTTTGATTGCACAAGAAAGGTCTGCTGATCTAATAGGAAAGGGTGCATTGACCTGAAAGTAGAGACAGACATAACAGAGAAGTGATTAACTGTTGGAACATATGACCTTTTTCTTTTGGAAATTAAAAGTTGATATTTTCTCTGAAAATCTTCTTAGGCCAATTACAATTCTCTGCACTCAGTTCAGAAGTAAGTGCAGGATATACCATTGCCTAACGAGTTCCCCTGAGATGAACATGTCTCAAACCAGGGTCTTGTTTGCTTTCGTTTCCCTGGTATTTCATGTTGAAGACCCAGGGGAGTGTCCGATCTTGCTCAGCTGAAGGGCGGGAACTGCCAGAGGTTGGGGATGAATCTAGATGGTCATGAATGAAGATGGCCATGAGGAGAAAAGGGGCACCACCATCAGTTCCTGCTCACAGGTAGCACAGGATGTATGTTGGCTTTGTTAAAAATACCGTTTTACTGTGTGCCACACTTAGAGATATATGCGCTTGTTTTGATTAGTTTAGATGAGATTTACTTTTGCTACACAATTTATGCCCCACCCAGTGATGCATTTCTTCCTTCAGTGTTCAGACTTTGCTTAGGCAGAGGTAAAGCATTACCCATCTAAGAATTCTGGATAGGTTCTTGTTCACTATTTACCTCTTCTTCTCTTTCCTATTTACCTCTTCTTGTTTACTATTTACCTCTTCTAATAGAAAGATATATCTATACATATATGTATGTATGTTTGTTTGTCTTAAACTTGCTTTTTTAGATTTTTATATAGCTTTCATTAGGAAAATTAAAGAATAAGGTGAATATGCAATTATTGCACTATATTGTTATCCACACTATTTTCTCAGCTGGTGTCTGAGAGGGCACGAGAAAAGGGCAGGTCAGGTGAAGTTCTGGGCCCTATAACATAAATTTCCTCTGACCATGAGCAGGTGCCATCAGGGTTAAAACCTAATAGAGCTCCAAGTTCTTCCCACTGCATTTGCAACAAGTGGCTCTCTCACATCGTAGGGATGCAGCTACCCTGGGCCAGCACAATTCACAGTCAGTTAGGGTTTGATTTTGCAAATCCTCCTCTAACCAGAGCTTTCTCACACAATGAATCCTTTGACCTCACTGGGCTAGATGACGTGCGTGTCGGCAATTTTCGAGGCCTCAGCCCCTGACCTGCCAAAAGCATGGGAAAGCAAACGCTCCCCTCAAGGGCATTCCTAGTTAGGAAGGCCAAGGCACCTTGAATGCTACAAGAAGGCCACAATTTTAATGCCGTGAATAAAGTTTGTGTCAGCAGTCAGCCGACACCTCAGGGCTTTGCTGTCGTCAGTGTAAAATTAACAACTTCGTCAGGACGGGTAGTGTATATCTGTCCCTTTTTATTTCTTTTTTTTCCTCTCCAAGTCCCCACTGAGGAGATTTCATTAAAGCAATGTTAGACCATGGGTGTTAGCTGCGTTTGCAGCATGTAATTAGATGGCAAGGCTAAAATAAGGAATCTGCTGTAACCTTGGCTGCTGGGCTGCAAGGCACTATGAGCAAATTTTAAGGGAGCTATTGCATGGGCTGTGGAAATAATGATTTTTCCCCTGATAGCCTATGAAAGCTGTTCTTTGCTTGCACAAAGAATTCTGGAAATTACAGGTCTTTAATGAGCAGATCCCAGGTAATAAATCAGATTGGAACCTCCCCATTTCACAGCGTGTGGACGAACGATGCTTAAGTAAAAGGAAAACAAGGGACTGCCCTGAGGACATTCCCAGTGACCCTGCGGGGAGGACAGGATCCGTAACTGGAAGCTGAGAAGATTTAAGACCCGAGGGTATGAATGTCTCTGGGCTGTATTCAGGGAACACATTTTGGAAGCTGACTATTCTTGACAGCCAGGAGTGATTCAGACCAGACCATCTCAGTCTGCCAGCTGGGATGAAGTTAGTGCCAGCCATGAACATGTCAAAGGGCATTTACAGGGTAGGGTATGTCCACAGGCTTGTATCCATCTCTGCTTGGAGCAGCAGGTTGGGCTGGTACCTCCTGAGGCCCCTTCCAGCCCACATTATCCTATGATCCTATGAAAGGTGGGACCCTCAAGCTGAATTTCTTGCCTTCATGCAGACAGTAGGTGGGAGCTAGGCATGTCCCAAAGCCACCAGAAGGGAGGGTATTGGCATCACCCGGTGACAGTCCTGTATGGTGGAGCAGCATCCTGAGCAGGCACTGATTGCTGCTGCTGGCTACAGAAAGGACATGAGATGACGGCTCTTCATGGTCTCAAAGGGAGTTTGGGTCCTGTACTGCACATCTGCATGGTACAGACCTGAGGGCAAATCCCCTTCATGCTCCTCAGGCTGCTGAGTCTCTAGATGTGGGCTGCTGCAGGACCAGGATTTGTGTGGACATCCACTGATGTTTCATTTAGGTCCCGTTTTAGGTGTATCTTGGCTTAAGGATACTAAAAAGAGGATGTGAATATTTTGGAAAACATTCCCTCTGATGTGCCTCTTCTTCCTACATGAAACAGAAGCATTTTACACCAAAAGGCACTAAGTAGTCTTGTTTAGTATCTTTATCAATGGTCTGGATGAGGGGATCGGGTCCACCCTCAGTCAGTTTGCAGATGACACCAAGTTGGGCAGGAGTGCCGATCTGCGCGAGGGCAGGAAGGCTCTGCAGAGGGACCTGGACAGGCTGGATCCATGGGCCGAGGCCAGTTGTGTGAGGTTTAACAAGGCCAAGTGCCGGGTCCTGCCCTTGGGTCACACCAACCCCAGGCAGCGCCCCAGGCCTGGGGCAGAGGGGCTGGGAAGTGCCCGGCGGAGAAGGCCCTGGGGGTGCTGGCTGACAGCCGGCTGGGCATGAGCCAGCAGTGCCCAGGTGGCCAAGGAGGCCACCAGCCCCCGGGCTTGTGTCAGCCCTGGTGTGGCCAGCAGGAGCCGGGCAGGGATGGGGCCCCTGTGCTCGGCCCTGGGGAGGCCCCACCTCGAGTGCTGGGCTCAGGTTTGGGCCCCTCGGGACAAAAAGGCCCTGGAGGGGCTGGAGCGTGTCCAGAGAAGGGCAGCGGGGCTGGGGCAGGGTCTGGAGCACAAGTGTGCTGGGGGGCGGCTGAGGGGGCTGGGGGGGTTTAGCCTGGAGAAGGGGGGGCTGAGGGGAGCCCTTCTCGCTCCCTGCAGCTGCCTGAGAGGGGCTGGAGTGAGGGGGGGGCTGGTCTCTGCTCCCAAGTCACCAGTGACAGGGCGAGAGGGAACGGCCTCAAGCTGCGTCAGGGGAGGGTTAGGTTGGATGTGAGGGAAAATGCCTTCCCTGCCAGAGCGGTCAGGCCCTGGCACAGGCTGCCCAGAGAGGTGGGGGAGTCACCGTCCCTGGGGGGTATTTAAAAGACATGTAGATGTGGCACTTCAGAGCATGGTTTAGGAGGCCTGGGGGTGTTGGGTTGATGGTTGGACTTGATGATCCTAGATGTCTTTTCCAACCTTAATGATTCTATGATTCTAAGTTCATTGCTGACTGTTAAAGAGCCCTTGGTGTGTTGGCATCATTAATTATAAACGTGTCATTCATCTTTAAATTGAAGCTTGGTCTAAATTTTCCCTCCAGTTTCCAAAGGAGAACACGGTTTGAACTCTGGTGGTACGCTTTTGGTGAACTCTCCTGACACAGCAGCTGATGGTTAAACAAACAGGATTTTCCAGCATGAACTCTGCAAAGGAAAAAATCCTTGTCCCCCTACTTAATCAGCAGAGCTGTCTAGCAGAAAACATCCAGCATGCTCAGACCACTTGGATCTCTGCAGCCTTGAGCAAAATGCTGTATTTACAACTGCTGTCTTGTCACCTTAACCTTTGCAGTATGATCGTTTGATACTCAGACATGTGTCATTGGCCTGGCAATTTATTAGCTTGCAGTCAGTAGAAAGTAATAGGTGCTTCTCAGCAAAGGGAAACAAGATGCTGCACATGCCAAGCAGCTGATAAAACTGACTTTTGCTGTTGTTCAGAGATACTCCTTTTATTATCAAACCCTTCTTCTTTACCTTTTCCCAGGTGAGGGGTGAGGTGTTGCTCAGTGTGACTAACATGAAGTAACCTTTAATGTGCCCAGATGTCACCGAGGCACGATACGCTCAGATGTCACCAAAAGTCATGCAAACTCTTGGTCAGGATGGTGCTTTTCAAATAAAACTTTGATTTCATTAGTTTCATGAACAAATTGAATGGGCACCTTCACTGAGACCACATGTGCCCCAAGCCAGGTGACCCAACCTGGATGCTGGCAGGGGATGCTTGAACACATGCCCCTTCCCCCAGTAAGCCCCAGTGCCCCACAGTTCAAGTTTTAAAGCCTCCCCCTTTGCTCTTTTCACCCAGAGTAGGACACTTCAGGGAATTTTCATCTAAATCCCACTTGGCATCTTGGCATTTGAGGTCACAAGAGTAAGGGCTGAAGATTGACAGAGGCTAACCCAGGTTGTCTGAACACAGTTCAAGGCAAACAAAGGGCATGAAACACCAGATCAACTGAGCCAAAGCAGGTTTGCAATAGAAACAGTGTCTTATTACCCACTAGATATAGCTGGAGAAAGTTACCAAGATGCCGAGTGCACAGCTTCTCTTGGGCTAAAGTGAGAGCAGCTAACTTTGAGAACAAGTGTCTTGCATTTAATTAGACTTGTACTAGTTAGACCGCCTCGTACCTGTAGGGTAGAGGTGATGCTAATGAAAGGGAAGAGGTGCTTATTTCCAAGAGATAGGGAGAGAAAATGATATGTGGAGAGGATGGCTGAGATCATGCTTGCATCCCAGTTTAAAATTGCCTGTTGGACTGGTAGAGCAGCTGGTGTTGCATGAAGCGACGTGATTGGACAAGATATATTTTTATTGGAAATCTCAAGAGTAAATCTTGCTCACTCATTACCTTATTTTCTTCATAAAAACTTGTTCACCCAAGAGCCGAGGCTGTGACAGCAGTGCTTTCTTATCATATAGCTTTATAAACTAGTCAAAATATTCTGTACATCTCCATACCTACTTTTTCTTCCCTCTCTCACAACTAGTCAGGTACTTACATGACCTTTGCTCTTCTATTACACAAGTATTTTGCAAGCATTTACAAACTTAGTGAACTTTTATCTTGGCAAACTGAGCGCAGCAGTGATTTTGCGTTCTGCTTTTATCAGCTGACTTCAGCTTAGACACTTCGCAGCCCGGGGTTAATCTTGCATCTCCTGAACTTCGTAATTAACAGGCAACGGGTCAGGAAAATTCACAACCGTTTTTATCCATGTGGGTAAATGCAAAGTTCACTGCTGGAAAAAAACTGGCGCTTAAACGGAGCAGATACAATAAAACAAGGCCCCTGAAAAGGTTGGGAGGGTTTGGCTGCATAGGGGATGAATTGGGAAGGGTAGGTACCATTTTTGCATCAGCTCTTCTGATTTTACCTCATGTTTGATGAGCCTGGAGGATTCATTGCCACAAGAATCACATGGGGGAAACTGTTAGGATTCAAAGCAGGATTAGGTATTTCTAAAGGGAATGAGAAATGGCAGACCTACGGGAAGTTAATAGGACAAAGAGAGAGATCAGAGGTGTGCAGAAACAAAATGAGGTGGTGAAAATTTCACAAGCAACATAGATGTCGATATACTCTGACAACCAGTAGCTGCCTCTGTGCGGCAGGATTGGGCGGACAGGTCTGGCACCACGCGTGGAGCAGAGCCCTGAACCTCTCCTGCTGTGCCTGGCGGCATCAGGGCTTAGCTACCATCCAGGACACAAGAGGAGGCTGAGCATAAATCTGCTGTTATACGGCAACTGCTTTGTTAGTGTACATGGGGCCAAACTTTACTCTGACACCAAGATCTTTAGAAGAGCCAAACAAGCGAGGAGGACCTTTGTCTCTGGGTATCGATTCATGCAGATCTCAGGTGGTCTTCAAGACTCGAAGGTCCCAACCTGCCACCTGAAGACATTCAAGACATACCCTTAACCCTCATAATGGTACTTAAGAGGAAACCCCAGAGAGCATCTGTGCTGCCTGCAGTGATCCTCATGACTGCAGCACACCATTCTTCTTTAAGATTGTCTTCTTCAGGAGATGGGGCTGAATTTCCACCCCCTGCTGCAAGCAGCATCTCGCCCAGGGGCATCTCATTTGCCAACGGGGCCTCCAGACGTTTTCCACGCTACAAATAATAACATAGCTTTATGCTTGCAGATCCAGTGCTGTCTAACTAGAGCAAGTGATCTGTGTATTCCCAGTGCATCTGCAAAGATGTGTAATTACCCTTGAGTAATTTTTCCTGAGGGCATTTGGGGAAGTAAAGCATGGTCCCACGTAAAGCTTCCCTCCTTTGGGCAAATTCCCACATATTTCAAAGGGAGGACAAAGAAATCAAAAAAGAGAGATTATTATTTGTTTAGTGAATCTGCAGAAGTGCATTTCTTTCTGGGAATCTTATTAAAAGTCCCTTCCTCATGGAAATGTGGCTAGTGAGTAGGTACTTTGTCAAGTCAAAAAGAAAGAAAACAGATCAGAAGTCTAATCACATTGAAACCATATGTGCAGCATATGTCAGCAGTTACAGAGAGCTTTAATAAAAACAACTACAAAACCTCGGCCTCTGACTTCAAAGGGGTTTTAAAAGGGCCAAAATTTTGATCACTACGTTTCTTCCCATTAGGGAAAAGTCATGGGGATTTTTATGTGTGTGTGTGTCTGTTGTTGTGAATAGTTTTGCTGCAGAAAACTAACCAGAGGTCCCTACCATACAAAAAAAAAATCCTGTCATCAGAGCTGGCATCCTCCCTGGGACCCTGCAGATCCCAGCACGTATTGAGTCAGTCCTTTCACAAGCCATGGCTCTGTTTTAAAGCACAGTCCTGCCTTTGAAAAATGGTTTTATTCAAGAACAGCACCATGGGGTTCTGTGTTTCCTGCCTCCCCTGGTTTCAATATGACATGTGCGCTGTTTGCTTTCACAAGGGCAAATGGTCTTTCCACCAGCAGTCGAGACTAAAAACTCATTGTGGGTTGGAGGAGTTAACATGGGAGCTTTCCCGTTTCACCTACAACTCTCTCCTACAACGCTTCAGCGTGTAGGTTTGTCGTAACACCCCCTTCATGGCCTTGATCCTCTTCTTTATTGATATGGAGCATCTTCATTGCAGGAAGGCATGGGTTACTTGGCACAAACTGAAGTGGTTGTACTAGGTCCTGCACAAACACAGGTGAAACCCCTGAGCCAAATGCTTGGAGACCTAAAGGCAATCTGTAAAGCAAGATGGGGGCAAACTTTCCTTAGCTCCTGGCTTAGCAGCCAGCACACACCAGCTGTGCCAGCAAGCAGTCCTTGGTGATAACCGTCAGGGTTCAGTCCTCAGAGGAAGCCTTTGCAGTGCTAAAGCAGACACATGGCTTGCAATGGCTCAAACAGGGGGAGGTGCACGGGGAAATCCCAGCTCTCCCATCAGCAACAGGCTTTCTCAAGAAGACCAACCCCCTTCCCAGCAGGGTTTGGGTATAGCACAGACATGAGAGACACGGAGGTGCTAACACAGGGGTGTTAAAAGCCCAGCAGGATGCGACTCATTGGGGAAACTGGTTCTGCCAGGATGGTGCAATCGTCTGAGCTCGAAGACAACCCTTTTTCCTCCCACTTGCTCCCACCATGAGGCTCTGCTGGGCCAGTCGCATATGTCTGTGAGCTGGATAATAGTCATTTCCTCTTGGAAAGGAGCTGGTGGAGAAATCACTGTAGTGAAGGTGAGGTAGCTACGTGGAGTTTTTAGGAAGCGGGCTGCCTGTGTATGTGAGGATATGTGGACCCTGCATCACAGAGCTGTGGCAAAGGACACATTCGGGAGGGCACACTAGAGCAGAGAAGATGGACAGGCAACAGAAACTGGCCTCTCAGCCAGCCCCAAGCCCACTGAGATGCTTGGCTGACCCCATATCCTGGCCCTGCTGCTGCTCTGTTGAGTAGAAGATGGAGACACAACTCAGAACAGGCTTCCTAAAGATGCCTGGTGTTGCAGGACATGACACATTGAGAAGAAGGCTCAAGGGCAGACTTGGAGAGCAACCTGAACTTGTGGTCCCTGTACAGACACAGCGTACATAGGGCCTGGTTACGGTGCAAAGGCTGGAGGGGGCTGATTGAAGGGAAGTTTCTATTAGACATTGTGAAAACCAATCACTGTTTCTGCAGTCCTCAGTGGCAGAGGGGTGCAGGGGGAGGTCATCAGCTCTTTCAGGGGCAAAGACTGGGAGCAGAACTGCTCTTTCTCATGTGGCAGCTTTCCAGCAAGCCCCATGCACCATGCCCTCCTCATTCAATGGCTCTCGAATATGAATACACCTTGACATCTCAGATCACTTCCCCCAGCACACACTTAAATTCCTATTAAATTCCTACACAGCACACACCAAAGCAGAACCCCATCTGATCCTTGCTTCACCTAGCCCTCAGCTTTGCTCCTCTCTAGAACGAAACTCCAGCAGACGGACCTACGGGTCTTCTACCACCCAAAATATGGACTCAGTAATTTTGGATTGTCTCTGCTGCTGTTTTCAAGGCTCTTGGGAGGGCCTTCAAGTTGAGAAGTCAGAAATTTCTCTGATATCTACTGACTCTTTTAAGGCAAGATACCCCACCAAAAATGTTTGCCAATTCAGGCTTGTGGGAAACAAGGGGACAAGGACTACCCTTTTGGTTTGTATTATGACTCATAGCTACTGTTATGCCCTTAAGTTTGCTCTGTTCCAGCAGTGCCAACTCATTTGGTAAAATACAGGACATTTTATTTAAAGATCATCTGCATACATTTACCTTCCATTTAGAAAATCAAGGATATATCAATCATTGAAAGCCACTGGAAAAAAAGTTTAAAAAAAACTCTCAAGGCTCAAGATCTAGGTGAACTTTTAAAAAACCCTCTCTTCTTTTTAGATTCCTGTTTTTTTAAGGAAAAGTTGTTTTGTGGTAGCCTTATTCGTGATTTCAATGCACTTGGGAGCTGATCACGCTTCAGTTTTGGACGTGGCAAAACTGCAGAAAGGAGTTCAAACAAGGCCAAGGAAACTGAGTTAAGGATGATGGTTGTGACTCACACAAGTCCTAGAAAGTAATTTTACGTGTTTGACCTAGAGAAATAAGAGCAGATAACACTATATAATCGCTTCATGTATAGAACCATAAGCAGAGGGTGAAGGGCTGCACAGGTTTGCTGCGGTGGATGGAGCAAGGAAAGGGAGATTAAATTTAGTTGGCTATTAGGAACAATTTCCTGAGAGTGAAGACAATTAGGCAGTGGAACTGTTTTGCCTAGTGAGGTAATTACTGCACAAACACTAGATGGACGCAAGCCAAGATTAGATAAGTATAGTGGAAAATGTAGTACAAGGTCTCTTCTGATGAGCCCAGAGGGGCTGGCTTTGCTGGCAGCAAGCCCAGCCGAGCAGTTGGAGGAAACTTTCCCTGAAAAGTTCTCGAGACAACGAGGGCTTTGCTCAGGCAGGGACTGCAGGACCCAAGCTGGCTGTCTCACCAGGGGCAGAGAGCAACGCATCATCCCTCCTGCCATAAAAGCCTGCAAAAGGACGTCTGAGGCAGTTAGGAAATGAAAGTAGAAGGAAAAATACTAAATAGTAGCCTTTTCGGGGCGCGGTGACTCTTATTCAGGATCTCTAAATACCCTCTTTGTTCCATATGGGGCTTGGGTGTTTCTGCAGTTGTTGTTTCTTGTATTTTTTTCTCTGTGCACTGACACATGGGGAGTGTTTGCAGAGTCTGGAGCCAGGAGAGCTCCCAGAGCTAGGGGACAGATTTTCGGAAGGGGTCACAGCTGAGAGCTGAGCACTTGAAAATCTGGACTGCTGCAGTATGTCCCAGAAGGAGGAAACACGGCTAATCCACATTATGGCTGTTTGAGTGCTTTTCCCCGCAGTGATGTAAGCACTAACATGTAAGGGTCAGAGACCTTATAATATTCACACCCACCACGAAGCCTGCTTGCCCATAACACCGCAAGCACACTCCACCCCGCAACCTACATAGGAAAACAAAACCTACAGCTCTCCCCATTTGTCCGGGCGATGCTTTACTTGTGTAATAGCTTGTTTTCTATGTTGAAATGAAAATATCCATAGGAATATGCTATTAGAGGGGTTTCTTGGCAGGGCGGGGCTGCCTTTAGTATCTCCATGTCCACCTTTTCCAGTAACTGGTGGGACGAGGACAACCCTGTTGTGTGAGACACTGTGAGGAGCTCTGCCTGCTGGAGGAGTACCACTGACATTGATTCCCACCCTGAATCATTAGGTTTAAAGTCCTCTCCAAAATATATTTTTTGTGGCTATGACAATACACAAACTCCTTCTCCTGCAAGTAGGGTAAGGTGAAGGGAGAAGGACCCTGTCCCACTGACAGACAAGGATTCATCTCAGCAGAAAACCCCAAACATGACCCTGTACCATGGCTGAAGTCTGGAAGAAAAAGGCAGCCCGGAGAAAGGAGCAAGTGAGTCACTTTGGGCTGGAAGTAGAACATCCTGGAGGCACAGAGTGATGCTTCTGGGGCACCCAGGGAACCTGTCTGGGTAACACACAGGGTAACCTAACCCTGGGGCTGAGCTCACTCTCAGGTGTCCCTGGGAAGTCCCAGAAGGGCAGCAGTGACTCCT
Source organism: Phalacrocorax aristotelis (assembly GCF_949628215.1). Taxonomy (NCBI): domain Eukaryota; kingdom Metazoa; phylum Chordata; class Aves; order Suliformes; family Phalacrocoracidae; genus Phalacrocorax; species Phalacrocorax aristotelis. The sequence goes on from NC_134276.1 coordinate 3,816,501, forward strand.
CTTGTTCAGCAACTACTCTATTACTGGGGCACCCCTTAACCTCACCCTGATACAACTCAGAGGTTGCCCCAGTCCTAAAAACCTGACTGTAAGAGGGTATGAAAGACAGAGGAGAGTGGGCAGGTGTAGGAAACCTGCTAATCGTCATACAGCAAGGATGGGAGCAGAGCCATTCCCAGTCCCAGCAAGATAAACAAGGGTTTTATCTTGTTAATGCAGTATGTTGTCAGGTGCTTTGCACTGGAAATTAAGTCACTTGATCAAACTGCTGTGTTGTCCAAAGGTTTTATAGCAGCATCTTTACCCACTATATGGGTAGAAAAACTCCTGTACTTATTTAGTAGCTTCTTTAAAGAGGTACAACGCTTTTTAGGGAGGGAACAGAAGGCAAATTTCCTCCCCACCATCACTGCTGGTTTTAGGTTTTAGGTTTTAGGGAAATGCCTCCAAAGTGGAATAAGCCACAGCTGAGCAAACACAATAAGGGATGCTGAGTGGCCCAGGAGGCAGGCAGCCTGGCATCACCCTGCCTTTACCCCTCCGTGTTTGACATGGAGTCAGGAAGAAGAAGAGCTGAAGCCCAGAAGAGGTGACTGGAGTGATAATTACATGCAGGAGGTTGCAGCACAGCTGCTCCATGGGGTTTTCCCCCAGAGGAGCAAAGTGAGGACCATGTCTGCCCAAGGACCATCCACTCCTCTCCCTGCTGCAGCACTGTGCTGTGCCTGGGCTCTTCCTCCTGCTCTGCAGTTACCCCAGCCTGCTTTGCACAGCAGAGGGGTCACAGAGGGTAAAGGAAGCAGGAGCACAGTTCTCAGTGTTGCTGTACAGGTCAGGCGTTGCAGGCAGACCAAGGAGTGACAGAGCTGCCATTGCCCATGCCAGTCTCTTGTGCTCAGCAGGGACCCTGCTTGGTCCTGCTCTCCAGCAGATCATTGCAGGAACCATACCAGGGAAGACAGGGTAAAAATCCTCCAGGAAGCACCCACATATGTCCTGAAGCCACACAAGTGACACCTGCCAAGTACGGTTTGGATCCTTGTCTCAGTGGGGGTCCCCACCTGCAGGACCTTCCTTGGCTTCCAGCTCTACCAGAAGGACAAAGGCCATACTTGCCCCATTCTGCTGTGATGTAAACCAGGGAAAACCTCTACTTGGTTCAGTGAAGTTTCTCCACTGACATGTTTTGGCAGGTTTTTCCATTAATTTATTTGAAGGAGGGTCAGCCATGGAACCAGTCTCAGACTGAGACACTACACCGCTATATTTTTTTGTGCAGTAGCATCCAAAGATTTGCACATGGGTACTATCCAGCCTGTGGACTGGAGCAGCATTTGGGCAACCTTCAGGTTAGCTTGCAGAAGGCTAATCTCCCCCACCCCTGGCAGTGCTGGTTAAAGCAGCAACAGGCTGTTGACCATGTCTAACTCCAGAGGATGCTCTCTCCCACGGTCCTGACACCCCTTTATCTTCCACCCTCAAGCTCAGGGAAGGATGGAGGACTCCTGTCACTGCCTATGGTGCAATCACATCAAAATTCCCGGGATGTCGAATGGCTCCTCCAAGTAGCATCTAACCAGCGCTGCCCAGAGCAGCCTGCACCAAGCATTTAATGCACATTGCGTTGCCCTAGGATGGCAATCCAGCCTTGTCTCTGCTGTCTCTTCTGCTCCTAACTATGGTCTGTTCAGACATTTCAGAGATATTTTCACCATGATCTCAAATTCCTTTCCTGGCTAGTAGCCAGCTTTTGACCTTCTTCCTGTAGAGCAGATGTTTCCTTCTCAAGTGCATCAGTCCCAGCTGTTTCAGGGGCTGGATTCATTCAGGTTGTCTGTGCTGGCTTTCTGCCGGTGTGATTCTCCTGAAACCAGTGATGTTGCTCCTCTTTAAACTGTTCAAACAAGTCAGGGTTATGTGACTCTTGTGGAGTTAAATAAGGTTGACCACCCCAGTGTAAAGTGCCAGGATAACTGGAGCTCATCTCACAGCCCCTCAAAACCCACACTGAACCTCATCCACATGCTAACCAGCCCCAGTGCCTCCCTCCTGCCTGTGTCCCTGCCATCCCCTGCCAGGGGTACCCGGGAGGGGGTTGCCTGAAAGGTCCAAAGGGCCTCCTCAGTCACCTCCTTTCTGTGGCTCCTCCATTTCTCTTGTGCCTCAGCTCCCCAGGCAACCCATCGTCCTACAGGGAAGAAAGGGATCTGCAAGCCTTGAGGTTGTTCTTTAATCATTGCCTCACAAACTTGTGTTTGATTTCACTCATAGGACACCCATAACATAAGCCTAGTCCTTATGTACTCCTCTAGGACACGGTGACACCTTGGCCAAGCACCACTGAAGCAAAAATGAGAAGCAAAAATCATGTGTGCTTCGAAATGCTGCAAAGTCATCTTGAAAACGCTTGCAGAAGGAAGCAAGAAGTACCTGTTCATCGTGGCCGCCATTCATAAGCGCTGCCTCAGCTCTTGCTGATTTACAACCCAGGAAGGCTAGATCGGGCAGGTTAGGGGAGTTCATGATGTGAACAGCTACCTAAGCAAATATAGGCTGTGATGAATAATTAACAGGAGCTGTAATATTGAACTGTCTTATGAAGGGTGGGAAGGAGCAGGGAGAATATCAGGCTTACAAAAAAGCAGTATTTTCTGACCTTGACTCTAAGCCTGGACTCTAACTGTTCTGCTCACCTCTGATCCGAGCAGAAGGCAAAGCTCTCCTCCCAGGGCTATCATCAGAGAGAGGATGAAGGGGTTTTTGTGACATTCTTTACAGGGCCACCAGTGTGGTCTGCATATATCCCCATTTGCCTTGTGCAGAGAGGCACACAAAGGGGTGTAAGGTTCCTCAAACCCGAATAAGGCACCCAAGTTCCCATTTACCGACCGCTGGCAGGGCTGAATGCCCTCTTCATTCCTCTAGAGAGTATTTTTCCCAGAGCTGAAGTTCCTGTCAAGATATGGCCAGGAGGTGCCTGCGAAATTCAGCTCTGAAAGGCTATTGGCATGAGAGAAATGCTCTCTGCTCGAGCCAAAACCACTGAGTTAAATATTTTCCCATTGCGTGCACTGTATCTTTGCTCTGTTGACTCAGAGCCATGTGTCCTACCCCAGTGGAAGGAGCAGTATCCATCTACCACTTCGGAACAGCCTGTGCACCCCTGGCTGCCATGGTTTGGAGAGCCCCAAAGCTTCCAGAGGTGCTCATGCTGAGATACTGGAGTGGTTGAAGGAGGCATCTACCCCTCCAGCAGACGAGGCTGGCTCCCTTGGTGCTAAACAGGAGCTTGCACACTGACTGACTCTCACCCAAACTGTTCAAGGATGAGCATACTTGTCACCTGTGGCTTCAAGAGCCGTGTTCTGGGGGCCTGAGAACAGGCAGGCTTTGCAGCTCTGTAACCAGAGACCCCAGCCTGCAGCTTACTGTGCTTTTTTCATGCAAAGAGCTGCTCCATCTCACTCTAGGTACCTTCTGCTGCTGCTTATGGCCATTTTTACCTGTTGAGACACCTCCTTTTGCCTTGAGCAATGTGTTAAAAGTGAATCCAAAGCCTCTAGCAGCAGCACCAGCAGCAGCAGCTCATTTTCCCTGCCCAGAGAGTGCTGCTGATAGAACAGAATAGACAAATTCAGTTGGAAGGGACCTACAATGATCATCTAGTCCAACTGCCTGACCAGTTCAGAGCTGACCAAGTTAAAGCATTAAGGGCATTGTCCAAATGCTGCTTAAACACTGACAGGCTCAGGAAATCCACCACCTCTCTACCTCAAAAAACATGTAGATGTGGCACTTCAGGGCATGGTTTAGGAGACCTGGGGGTGTTGGGTTGACAGTTGGACTTGATGATCCCAGAGGTCTTTTCCAACCTTAATGATTCTATGATTCTAAGCTGTGTTTGGTGGGAAGTCCTTCAGTCTTGTGCTTGAGGACCTCCCTCACCTCTTTGCAATCCTGTTCCCTGGGGAAATTCCACTGCTTTCCCTACTTCTTTCTGGTCTGAATTTCTCAAATTTCAATTTGGCAAACTCAACTCCTTAAGCAAGAGAAACAGCTTGCTGGGATTGGTATCAGTTTACACAGAGGTGCCAGGGTAAAAGACACACATTGTTTGGAGGATTGGAAACAACGAGGACTGGTGTATGGGAGGGGTCAAGGCAGGCTCTAAGGAGGAAAGATGAACACCAGCAGAGAGCTGCACCAAAGTTGGAAACAGAGCTGAGGAGGCTCTGAGGTGGCCAAGTCTGAGGGAGCTGGGCTCTGTCTATAACCGGTGCTTGGCTTTGGAGTTTGGTTTTGGAGTGGGATTCAGTTCTCACCTAGCCACCACTTAGGGCTGCACGGAGGGATGGGAACCACCAGAGAGATGTTCTAGTAGCTACCCTCCCATCCCAGCTAATCTCCCTTCCCTCTCTTCTGCCATCTTGTTGGAATTACAGCTCTTCCCATCTCAGATCTTCCCCTCTCTTCCTAAATCTGGAGCAAAGGATGGAGAAGAGAACAGTGGTGGGAATGGTGTCAGTACTGGGATGCAGTGGGGAGGGAGGGGACTTGAAGAGCTAAAGTTCTTTTAGCCCTCTCTAGCACACAGTGGTTTAAGAGATGCTTTACACCACTGGTTGTTCTGGACCCAAGGCAGGAGCGGTTTGGTTTGAATTATGTATAACCCTGGCCTATCTGGGCTTTTCTCCATGCGTGTCCCCAAAAAGCCAATGTACACATCTGGCTTGCCTACAGGGGGCTGGGGCTTTGATGGGGATATGCTTTGCTCCTGCTTTTTTTCTCTGGGGCCTGATGAGGGAAGGTCAGTAGGGCAGGGAGCAGCACATGATGAGCCAGAGAGGGGGTAAGAAGAGGACAGGGAGTGTTAGGGGACACACAAGGAATTCTTTGTAAACTGTAGAATTTTGTGGTTTCAAAAGCAAAACATCTTTTCTCGCATTTGTCTTGCAAACAAAACATGTGTGACTCTTTCTCCTTTGTTCCTGATTTGGTGTCTAGTGGCAGCCTTGGCTCTGTGAAAAGCTGGGAGCAGTGTTACTGCTCCTGGTATGCGAAGATGAACCTGTGGTCGAGGGCCAGGCCAAGGAATCTGGCTCCTCTGCCAAGCCCTGCGGTGGGCTGGCTGCCCCGGACACGCAGCACGGCAGTGAGCATCCCTGTGGCTCAAAATGCTTAACCGTCAAGCAGTCTCCAAGGGCATCTGGCTCCAAGGAGAGTGAGAGAGGGAAGGGACAGCTTGTCCCTGCCAGTTTGGAAAAAATTGAGGACCAGCTGAAAAAAAAAAAGCATTTCCCTGGTGAGATGGACATCTTTTTGTGAAGAGAATTCACAGTAACTTCAGATCAAAATCTTAACCAGAACATATGCTGAGACTTCGGGCATCTTTAAGAGAAGACCTTCTCTCTGCTCTCTTTATGAAGGTCAGAGCCTAAATGCAGTCAGACACAGCAGATACCTAATTCTCTTAGGCTCACCCGTCATTCCCTAAACCCCAACCAGGGTCTCCTGGCTGCATCCGGGTTCTCCAGAGCTGAACGAGATCTGCCTTGTGGTTCATGAGCTCTCACCTCCGTCAGCTTTAGAGAGAAGCTGAGATGACAGCACATCATGAGATCACAGGTCGTTAGCATGTGTTAGCTGGTAGCCCCTGCACTGTACTGTTTGCATGTGTTGATGTGTCATGTTTTGTCATGTTAATGCTTGCAAAGCTCTTGAGACCCCTAGGAGTAAAACGGATTTGGGAATCAGGTGACTGCACACATTGCACATATCAGTTTGCTGAGCGGGAATGGACTTAAGCCCACGCCTAAGGGAATTTTAGGCTTAAATGCATCCTGAAGACATCCCAGTTTGCTGGTTTTATGCAGTTCTGCTATGACAGCACCTGCTGTAATATTATTCACTGCATTATTCACGCCAAAACTTAGGAGATCCCCATATCTGCAGAGTAATACAGGGTGGTATTTTCTTTCTGGTTTCTGTTTCGTTTCTTCCCTTCTTACACAAGCTGTTACATGTGGGCTGTAAGCTGCAGGCTGCCTACCTTCCACTCTTGCTAAAGGTATTACTGCTCTTTCAGGCAGAGTTTTCCTTCCATGCTCTCTGTTTTTATTCCATGTCAGCAGCTGGGTTAATTTTAAAGGGTTTGATCTGCAGGGGGGTGAAAGCAAGGAGCCACACAGGCAGGGAGATTTCTGAGCTTGGCAAGCCAAGATGGTCTCTTCTTTCTGTATGCCTTCCCATGGTTTTATTGTCTGCATCAGCCAAGTTCTTGGTTCCAGCTGCAAGTTTTTATTATTCCAAGAATAATCGTTTGGCTAACAGAGACCTCTCCCTGCAGACAGAGGGAAGGAACAACCCAAATTGATATTACAGATGGAGGTTCACTTGGATCTGATCACAGTCCTGAAGTCAAATAGAGAAACCAAAGGGTTTTTAACAGAAGCATCTGCTCTTTTTTTTCCCCTCAGTTGGCCTTTCTTTATATAAAAAAAATCCAACCAAAAACCTGGAAGAAACATAAGTGGATAACTGCATAACTGCAAGAAAAGCAGCAGAGGGAAAGGCCTTTATGTGCCCTAAAAGGCAGGTTCAAATCCAGTGACTTATAGCATATTTGGGTCAGGTCCGTTGAAGAAATGGAAAAGATATCCAAGAGAGGCACCTACAGCATCCTGTTACTGAGGGTTGTTGTGAGTCCTGGAATGGCTGAATGGGTTCTCACTCCTTGAACAGAGGCATCAGAAAAGGAGATCTGAAAATGGCCCTTTTGCCCCAATTCCTCACCCATCTGCTGGGATTCATCACCAATGCAGCTATGGGCACAGGAGGCAGGGAGGGTACCTGTTGTTACAGCAGTCAGGAGGTACGGGTGCCCAGGACTGACAGTGAGAGCTCTCCTGGACACAGGAACATTATTTGGTCTTATTTCTCTTTGGTTAAATGCCTGGTTTTGCTGACCAGGTTCATTCCCTTCTCTGTGTAAGGTTAGCATCAACCCAGAGCAGAAGTGCTTCCCTCCACAGTGCACAGCCAGACTTCTGCATTGCACTGCGGAGCAGAACACATGTCCAAAGTGCAATGCCTGTCAGTCCCAAACAGGCTACTCTGCAAAAATACCCAAAATTTCCCTTTTCCTAGAGCAGTCTGTAGTTCTGAGGTCTCCAGTGCTCGATGCTGGGTTATTGTTGCTAATATGAACTCTACACTTAACCCACAGATCCCAGTTGCTCTCCACAAGGGATCCAGATGTATTCCTAGGCGCCACAGACTTCACTTCTCCATAGTCACAGCTGTATGACTCAGTGCTGCAGTTTTCATTTCCAGAGTGTTTTGCAAACATGAGCTGACTAAGCCTTGCCAGACCCCAGCCTTTGCCAATTGGATTGAAGGGGCCTCTGAGGAGCACGGCTGCAGCTCAGCCCAGAGGTGCAATTTCATTTTCAATTGTATAAGCTTTTGGGGGGAGGCTGAGAGACAAAGGAAGTTGTTGTTCAGTCGCTGCTGAGATTTTATGCCTATTTCTAAAATGCATTTGCCACATCTACTTGTTCGGAAATGCAACAGCATCGTAGGTGCTGGTAACAAGCTCCCCTCAAAGCATGGGAACCTCTGGGCCCCAGGGGGAGTCAAGAAAGGTGATATGTAATGCTTCTCCAGTTTTAAAATCTGGGACTATTAGAAAGCTGATATCCTGTTTCTAAATCTGTGATCCATCTTCCTCGTTCCACCTCTACCCCTAAGGCTGGAGGGAATTAGAGCAGGGGTTGCAGTTTGTGCAGATTAACAATTCTGGCTGCAATAGTTCCAATGGAAAAGCAAGTTCTGGCCTCTCTTTTCATGCCGTAGCCTCCTCCTCTCATACCACCTGGAGACCTTCCCCATGGTGGCACCGCACAGACAGGTAGGTGATGTGCTGGGAACAGTGTAGCATGCGGAGAGCGTCTCCATTACGTGTCCTCACAGTTATTTAATGATTTTAAGTATTCTGATGACTAGTAGGACCCCAAGTCAGAATAGGCTGAACTTGCTGCTGGGACAGGAGTTGGCCCAGTGATTTAATGTGTAAAAATGTGGGCCAGTTCTAGGAGCTCTGAGACTCAGATAGGAAAGTCAAATGTTCAAATCCGAGAGAAAGAAACTCGCTGTATGACTTCAGAGTGCTTGCTTTGCATCTCTGCAAAGGGCTGGGATTTTCCAAGCAGCCTTTGTATTTTGTGTTCTGTTTTAATAGGAAACATGCATCCAGATGCCCACAGGCAGCTTGGAAAAACTCTCCTCTGAGTGCTAAGCTTTATCACTTTTAAGTGTTTTGGTGGAAAAAGGAAACAGAAAGTGTCACTGAAGTCACTTCCAGTGGAAACCATGAACCTTCCTCTACTCGTTATCAGAGGCATCACAGCACAGCACCAAATAATGCTGAGCTATGCTTTGATTCCTAGTAACACTTGCTGTGATTTAATTAGGCATCCTCTGGGTATTGAAGTCTGTGGGCCAGTGCTTTGAACATGGGAGGTCCACCAGTCTAGATGCCATCGCTACCTTCAGCTCTCTCCTGCATCTGTTGGGATGGTTCAGTTTTGGGATCTGGGAACTGCAGCTCAGGAGAAAATAAGTCTCTGCTTAAAATTGTCACAAGATATGAATCTATCTGGAAGAAAAGCTCAGTTTCTTCAGAGAAGATTTGGGCTGGGGAAGAGCAATTCTAAGCAAACCATGTTCTGGTCTGTACCATCTTGCAGTCTAAGCCAAGGAATGCGTCTATAACTTGGACGTGTAAGATGTCATTCAGAAGTTCAAGCCACCCCTGAAGGCATAAGCAGAAAAGAACAACTAAGAAAATCGCCAGGAGGGGAAATCATGTGTTGGCGACTCTCTGGGCTGACCATGGTTTTACTAATTGTTATGTCCTGTAGAGTAGCTTTGGCAATTTGATACACTTCATTGATTTCCCTAAATGCAGACTCTGACCTATGTATTTCTGAGAACCGTCTAGCAGTTTGTCTCATAACTAAGTGTATATTTTTGTTTAGGTATTGACCATTCCTGTAAGAGTCTGTGAGTCAAGAGTGGAGGTCTCCTGGGAAGATGTGCTCTGGCGTAGGCAGTCCCATATTGGTGGACTTCATAATGAGTGAAATTTTGTTGCTTTAATAATGCAGCAGGTCAGCTTAGATGATCATGCTGGTTTCTTCCAGCCCTGGGACCTCTGAATCATTTCTGGGACTTTGGCTATGGCTGGTTAAGGAAAAATATCAGTTACGGATGGTTCTGTCCTTCATTGTGCTATTCCAGCCTTGGTTAGGCCCAGCTGTGCTGTATATTTTAGCTCTTAAGGAGGGAAGGTGACATGCAATCAATATACACATCGGCATTAACAGTTTGCAGAGGGGAATGAGCTCTGTGATCACAGAAAGATCACAGCTGATCTACATTTGCACCACTTGCCTTAGATGTATTTCTCTTGAGAAACACCAGTTGCATGTTGCTTTTTCTACACTGAACGTGATGAAACGCACCAAGCTGCTCTGCTCGTCACATTTCAGCTCTTCCCTCCATACAGTTTTTTCAGGTATGCTCCAGTTGTTCAGAAATGCCATTAGGGATTACTACTGTTTCTAGTTTGCTGTGGATTTTGAACCCTACAGTCTGGGATCCCAAGATGTGTCTGTCTGCGGGATACGGCTGTGGCTAGTAGGAAATTCGCAGTGAAACTCTTTGGGAATGGCCCTGGACTTATTCACTTGCACCCCACAAAAGGAGTATCAAGGATCACCATTCTTGATATTTTTGTACTATTTTGCGGTGGTTGAAGTGACAAAACTGAGAGCAATGCAACAGTGACTTGGGCTTGTCTGGTTTTGGGAGAATTCTACAATGAACTACTAAAAATTTGCATACAGTGTCCACTGTTAATCCAAACTCTAGATGTTTTGAGGTGATAACAGAAGAGGGTTAATTTAGGCTGATGATGTCATTCCTTGAGGTAGTCGACTTCCCTGCTGCACCTTGGTGAGGCGCAGAAGCACAAATGTCTCCGTGGGCATCTGAGACATCAGCAGAGATTTGGCTGCACAGTTGATGGGGCTGCAAAGGGATTCAGTAGCCTCTAAAACCCAACACCCGCGTTTGCTTAGCTGGATCTGGACTACATTGACAGCGTTGGCTGGAGGCTCAGCTAGTGCAAATGCAAACACCAGCTGCCTTTTGAGGTGGCATCAGGTGTCTGACACTTCCACGTGGTGCCAGATCATATGACACAAGACCTGTTCACTCCTGTGCCCTAAGGGACTGACAGCTGTAGGCCAGCAGGAAAGCCCAGCCAGGATCTCACATAGCATTTCCATTCTCTGCTGTGGGAGCTCAGATGCATATCTCACACTCAGACACCTAATGCAGACACATAAATTTAGGTACCTTAGTTTCAAACTGAATGCCATCCTTTTATGTCTTCTCTTTTCACTGTGTTTTCGACATCAGAATATTTTGATAAACATCTTACCATATATCCTAAAAATTAAAGGAAGACAGGTTGCTCCTATGCCAGGATACAGACTCTTTGCAGCTCCATGTTTAGGTGACAGATGGGAATGACCCGGAAATGTCATATCAAATATTACTGAATAAAATGTCATGGATTTGTCTCATCTAAGGCGAAAGAAAAAGTTGCATCTTCTACTAAAGAAGCTCACTTCACCTTGTCTGGGCAGCCTATGTAGGCAGAGGAAAACTGAGGTTTTAAATCGAAGCAATCCAAACTTCCGCTGTGGAAGGCAAGCTATGAAGGTGGCACTGATGCCCATGCCAATGAGTCCAGCAAAGGATGGCGAGGCTGTCACATAGACCAGACATGCATACCCAGTCATCATATCCACAACCTGTTGAAGGAGGAGTTCTGTAATTCAGTCTGACTGATGATGACCCAAACACATGGAAATGGCCATGGAGGTTGGAGAAAGGGTGACCACAACACACAGCTTCTGAGATGGGCTCCTGGACCTGCCTCTTACCCCAGGCCAGTGAGCAGCACAGCTGAGCTCTGCATCCACAGCTGCCAAACCGGAGGCACCCTGGAGGCACAGGTAATTTGGATATTATACTTCTTTCTGTGTCCAGTTCTGGGCCCCCCAGTTCAATAAGAACAGGGAACTGCTGGAGCAAGGCCAGCGCAGAGCTGCCAAGGGGATCAGGGGCTGGAGCATCTCCCTTGTGAGGAAAGGCTGAGAGACCTGGGCTTGTTCAGCCTGGAGAAGAGAAGGCTGAGGGGGGGATCTCATCAATGCCTATAAATATCTGAAGGGTGGGTGTCAGGGGGATGGGGCCGGGCTCTTTTCAGTGGTGCCCAACGCCAGGCCAAGGGGCCACGGGCACAAGCTGGAACATGGGAAGTTCCCCCTGAACGTGAGGAGAAACCCCTTTGCTGTGCGGGTGCCAGAGCAGGGGCACAGGCTGCCCAGAGAGGCTGTGGGGTCCCTTCCCTGGAGACATTCACCCCCCGCCTGGACGCGGCCCTGTGCCCCTGCTCTGGGTGTGCCTGCTCCAGCAGGGGGTGGGACGGGGTGAGCTCCAGAGGGCCCTTCCAACCCCCACCAGTCTGGGATTCTGGGATTCTATGATTCTTTTCTTTTTTCTTTCCCCAGATGAGTAATATTGCCTCCATGTGCAAAAGGAATAAGAACTTCAGTGAACAACAGGAAACTAATACCTGAGAAGATCATCACAGCAATATTTACTGCAGCCTGCAGTAATCTCTGCCTAGCTGTGATTTGCTGTCATGCACCAAAACAAGTTGCAGAGAAGGGAAAATATATATTTTATCAATACGGTGTCTGAAACGAGGCCCCAGTTTATGAGGCAAAAAGCTGGGAACATAAAGGATGAAAGGAGAAATAACAAGCAAAAGAATATGCTGGGCCACGTGGGAGGAGTTGAACTGGTGAGAAGTTGAGTAGTTGCTGTGAGGTGCACAGTCTGATCACCGGTGGCATTTGGCTCCCTCATGGACTTACAAAGGGTCACCAGCTGGTCACACAAAAAAGCAGATGGACCACATGATTATCTGCAAAAGGCACAACAGAGACACTGCTGGATGTGAAAGTCTATAGCGATGCTGAAGGGCAGAAGCGATCATGAATTACTTATTGGAAAGATGACGAACACATTAAAGCCCCGGGGAAAGATGGGTGACACTGGAGCTAAATTTGATCCTGCAAAGTTTAAAAGACAAGTCTTTGAGAGAGACAGAGAAGGTAATGCTTGGAGAGCTTTTCAGGCCATTAATCTGGAATGATAAAGAAATCTCAGTAGAGACCAGATGGGAAATATTTAAGGAAGCAATAGAGAACACAGTAGGGAACTTATTGAGAGGCCTAAGCAAACAAGGAGGAGCTGGACAAACATCAAAACAAGAGCATTAGAGGGAAAAATGCAAACAGAGCCAAGGATTATGGGAGAGTGGAAATAAAAGCACAAAACAAAGCAGAGGGAAATTTGCAAAGGCAAGTAAACCTTTTCAGGGTACGGAAAGGCTCAACAACTAAGAGAAGCACTAGGAAAACAAGGTGAGAAATTGAGACAGAAAAAGTTTGCGTTCAATGGGAACAACAGTACTGCCAGGAGCACCAGGAGGAACCTTGGTGGTGGCCTGATAGCAAACGTGAATGAGAAGGTGGAGACATGGAAAGAGTGTTTGGCTAAACACTCTCATCTACCTGGATACAATCACACCAGACCAACATCAAGAGTGTAGCTTGCAAGGCAAAAAAGCCATCAACCCGAGCCAATGTCAGATGATTAAATGGAAAAGACTATATCGTAGTAACAGTTCCTTCCATCCTTTTAGCAGCACGTGTCCCAGAACCCTTAGAGAACACCCTACACCTAAGAAAAAGAAGAGGTATCAAATGATTGTGTCAGCCCTGGTGTGGCCAGCAGGAGCCGGGCAGGGATGGGGCCCCTGTGCTCGGCATTGGGGAGGCCCCACCTCGAATGCCGGGCTCAGGTTTGGGCCCCTCGGGACAAGAAGGCCCTGGAGGGGCTGGAGCGTGTCCAGAGAAGGGCAGCGGGGCTGGGGCAGGGTCTGGAGCACAAGTGTGCTGGGGGGCGGCTGGGGGAGCTGGGGGGGTTTAGCCTGGAGAAGAGGGGGCTGAGGGGAGCCCTTCTTGCTCCCTGCAGCTGCCTGAGAGGGGCTGGAGTGAGGGGGGGGCTGGTCTCTGCTCCCAAGTCACCAGTGACAGGGCGAGAGGGAACGGCCTCAAGCTGCGTCAGGGGAGGTTTAGGTTGGATGTGAGGGAAAATGCCTTCCCTGCCAGAGCGGTCAGGCCCTGGCACAGGCTGCCCAGAGAGGTGGGGGAGTCACCGTCCCTGGGGGGTATTTAAAAGACATGTAGATGTGGCACTTCAGAGCATGGTTTAGGAGGCCTGGGGGTGTTGGGTTGATGGTTGGACTTGATGATCCTAGAGGTGTTTTCCAACCTCAATGACTCTGTGATTCTGCGATTACTCTAAAAATAACGCACATGTTACTGCCACCAGTGAAACTATAAAGACATACATTACAGGGCAGTGGGAAAATCACAATGGGAGTAATTGTTGACTGATCAAGGTAAATTACATAGGAAGCAATGGGTGAAAAATGCTAACATGTGGGAGAGGGATAAACCAAATATCCATGCTTTGGTTGAGGATAGGAAAAGAGTGAGGATGGCTATTGAAGGTGCTTTTGAGGATTTGGTTTGAATTTGAGAGAAGCACCATAAAATCAGACATGTTCCAGCTAAAAGCATTGTAACTGCAATTGCTCTGTGGAGCAGTAAGAGCAGGGAGAAAGTTAAGTAAGGGCTTCAAGTCAGAAAGCTGCACAGAGCAACCGTTAACGTTTCGTCATCTTCCCGTACAGTGTAGTAACAACCCAAGCTGAGATGAGCCTCATGGCAAGGGTGTTATAGCATTAAGATACTTATCTTATGCAAATGACACCAAGCAATTGTCAGATATATCAGAACTGGTGATGATGGTCTTCACACATAGCAGAAATACTTTTGTTAACACAGACTTCCAAAAAACACTGAAGTGGCTGGGGCAGGAGTAGGGATAGTGCTTGGAGCGAGAAAAATGCAGGAAGATAACAAAAAGATCAATTTGCATTTCTCAGGCAGAATAAGCATACCTGAGGACTTCCTCCAGAAGGGGTTTTTAAAGATATAATCCTTCAGTAATGCTGTTGTGTAGAAAGCCACAGCCTTAGAGACTAAGGGGTGTCTTCATGGAACTGTAACATTCTGAGATACCTACAGCATTGCCCTGGGCAACAGGATCACCCACCTTCAGTGCTCCCTGGCACGCTCTGAGTCATCAGGGTGCTTCAGAGGAAACCACTGGGCTCGAGGTTTGGGATTTGGGATTTGGGTGGGAAGTGAGCTCCTGGGGAGCTTTGCTGCAGGCAGGAGGGCAGAGGAAGAGTAGAAGCGGGTAAAGGAGGGAAAGGAAACCCACCAAATAGGTATGGTTTTGCCCACAGATATGAAACATGATATGCATCAAAGAATTAGCAAAAACATCCAGGGCATTATATCTCACAGCTTGAGACAGAAAACATCACATTTCCAGCTATAATACACTTCTGCCCCATCATATTTAGCCATTCATGTTCCAGAGGCAGCTTTCAGCTTAACTAGCTCTTTTCCTTTCACAATGTTCACATCTCTATGCATTCAGGTACAGCAACTGTACCTTCATTCAGCTTCTGCTTGGTAAGGCAAGGCCAAGCAAGACTTGCTCCTTCAACCTTCATGCTTATTTCTTGAGGGGGAGAGGATGAACAGAAGGAAGGCAACACTCCAAGCTCAGCACTCAAGAAGGGAAATGAGATGACCTTTGTTTGCTGCACAACATTATGGAACCAGCATCTTATTGCTGGACCTCTTCAAGTCCCCCTGGCCAAGGTTGGTGTGAAGACAGGTTGATGTCAGGAACTTCAGCAAGTCCCTTTCCCTCTCTGTGTCCTCTTCCCATCTAAAGCTGTGTGTGCCTGTCCCCACTGAGATGTAAGGTCTTTGCAGAGGGCACCATCTCTCATCAATCCAGCTACCACCTCAGCAGAGGCTTCTGGTGCTCTTATCTCTTGCAACAGAGATAGTCCTGAGTGCTTGTTGCTGAGGGACGCAAGGGAGGAGACTGTGTTACCAGTTAATACCACCCAACATATCTTTCTGTGATGAAGAAGACCAGCTTCTGCCTTTACCATTAAATCTTGAGCTTTCTCTGCAACTGACTCTTCGCAAGAAATTGTAAATCTTCTAATCATTGCTGACAACTGTTTGTTTCATTATGACCCCGTCCTTGGGTTCACAAGGCTTCTGGGTATTGATGGGTATGTGTTTTAGAGCATGAACAAACAGCCAGTGGATCAATGTTCGCTGGTGCAAACTTGCTGAGATAAAATATTGGCTTCATTTGTTAAAGTTTAATGACTGACCTGCCTGACAAAGCCAAGAATGCAATAATTCCCATTTCTCTAGGTATGTTTAGCTATTGGGTAATTACACTTCAAGCTTAATGAACACTTTTTCTTTCAAAATATTTACTTTCCACTCAGTTAAAAATACATGTAATTAAACCTCAGAGGAACGCACCACAAATTTATGGTCCATGCAAAGCTGGTTTGAATGACAACCCACCGCACTTTGCGGCGCCAGTGGTTCAGCGGGTGAGCATGGCGGCTGCTTGCAAGGAGATGCAAACCCATGATGTCAACGTATGTATGTCCTTTGGGGAACTCAGCAATGAGGGAAGACGGCAGCCTAAACAGAGGAGCTATTAAAGCAGGAAAAGATGCATATGTCATCTTGTCTGTGATACATACCATGCCCGGTTACCATAGCAATGGACGTTATAGGTAGCTTCAGAGGAGGGAGAGAGTGATTAGCAGACAGATAAGGGAGAAGACTGTGCTGTACCCTCTGCAGTGAGAGTATTTTCATTAAGATTACAAGAAACAGGATCTAGATATTAGACAGTAGGTGTTTTCATTCTTGTCCTAACCAAACTTTTAAAGTATCAGCAGCAAGGGCATCCCTCAGCAAGCAATTCCATCAGATAAAAGATTTTCCTAGTATTTGGCCTCTTGTTGTCTTTATTTCCCACTATATGGTGCTTAATCTTCTCAAGTGACAAGCAAAAGCACCCTAAATCAATGTTTTCTTTTGAAATTTAGCTGCTCAAAGGCTAACATCATCAAGTAACGATTTTGTGCTTTGGGCTAAAAACTTGCTTCCAAGGCTTCAGTGTATAGGTGAATTTTATCGTTCAAATTAAACAGAAGGAAAAAACTTTCATAACCATTTTATGTTAGACTGAGAAGAGAAGCAGAATGGAAAAAATGCTGCCGTTTATTGGGACTGGAGTTATTTTGCTCTCCTAGCCTGGTTTCTGAACAAAATGATGCCCATGTGGTCCTTTTGCCTAGCCATTAAGCATCAACACTTTTAAGCTTGCTGACCAGTCTCACCCTACTTTCAGAAAAGGGTCTTTGCTACTCTGGGGGTATGAAGTTCCTACAAGCTTCATTAATATCAGCAACCAGGGAAAGGAGAATGAATGGCAAATTAAAGGATAATTAAATGCAAATTAATCTACGTTAATGGGCCCACTGACGGAAAGGCAGCTCCTTACTGATCCTGCAAGGCAGCAGCAAGATCAATCAGCAAGTGCCTACTGGCCCACCAGCTGGTACCTCAGGGCCCTACCCGTCGTTGCCCCTTCCTGACCAAAATGGTAGGGGTCACTGGGAGGTGTCTCTGCTCAAGCAGGGGGTGGGACAGGATGATCTCCAGAGGTCCCTTCCAACCCCCACCAATCTGGGAGTCTGTGAACTGGGAGTACTGCAGGATGCAAATGTCCAGGGGGCTAAGAAACCAGGCTTCATTGCTTAGGGGGCAAGAAAAGTGTGCCAACAGCTTTCTCCAACAACAGCATTTTAAAAATAGCTGAATTCCATCTATTGTTTCCTTTTTTTCCACAACACATGTCGCTGCAGGGCTTGTTTCAGCAACGTACTTGTACCCACACATTTAACAAAGGCCACAGGTGTTTAGTGAAACTCATAATCCTCTGCAGAAGTGAAATCAATGGAGCTTCAGCAAATGCAAAAATGTTGAATAAGTGTTTAAGAGCTTTCTGGGATAAAAGTTGGACATAACTTTGGAGTTTTGGACTAAAGACCTCCAGATGTCATTCCCAACCTAAATTGTTGTTTGAGTTTGATCTTGAGAGCTGTCCCTGTAGTCTGCATGCATGGTATACAGTTCTCATTAGTTCTCACATTGTCAGTGTAAATGAGCCTTATTTTCCGGACTGTCCACCAAAATGATTTTTAATGCACCTGGGAAAACATAATCCGGGAGTGCAGCACAGACTGGGATCCACCTGGCTGGAGAGCAGCTCTGTGGAAAGGGACCTGGGGGTCCTGGTGGGCAGGAAGCTCAGCATGAGCCAACAGTGGCTGCTGTGGCCAAGAAGGCCAACAGGATTCTGGGTTGCATCAAAAAGGGCATCACCAGCAGAGAGAAAGAAGTCACCATCCCGCTCTACTCAGCGCTGGTCAGGCCACACCTGGAGCGCTGTGTGCAGTTCTGGTCCCCGCTGTACAAAAAGGATGTGGCCAGGCTGGAAGGGGTCCAGAGAAGGGCCACCAGGATGATCAGAGGACTGGGAAGCTGCCATACGAGGACAGGCTGGGAGAGCTGGGTTTGTGCAGCCTTGAGAAAAGGAGGCTCAGAGGGGATCTCATCACCACGTACCACTACTTAAGGGGTAGCTACAAAGAAGATGAAGACTCCCTTTTTACACAGAGTCCCATGGAGAGGACAAGGGGGGATGGACACAAGTTGCTCTTGGGGAGATTCCGACTGGACACGAGAGGGAAGTTTTTCACAGTGAGGACAGTCACCCATTGGAATAATCTCCCCAGGGAAGGAGTTGACTCGGCCACGTTGGGCACCTTCAAGAGCCGTCTGGACAGGGTGCTGGGCCATCTTGTTTAGACTCTGCTCTTCCCAGAAAGGTTGGACTAGATGATCCCTGAGGTCCCTTCCAAGCTGTGAGTCTGTGATTCTGTGATTCTGTGATTAATACTTTAATTGTCTGGATGAAGGGCCTCATCCCATCCTTCAATACCTTTTTGTGGTGTGAGATGGCCAAAGTAGCTTGCAGCATCCAAGTAGGATTCAGGCTCCCTGAATGCATGATGAAGACTCTTTCAGTACGGATTGATGGGGTAAATATGGACTGCATGGTCCAGCTTTGATTCTCAAAGATTTCTACTTTCTCAAAGGCATTCAGATTCCATCCAGTTTATATGGGAAATAGAGATGGAGGAACCTCTGAGGGTTTGAGGATCCAGAGACGTGGAACTGAGTGAAAACATCAACATGTCATTAGAAAGAAGCCAACACCCCTTCAACCTACGGATGGATCTGCTGATGCCAACGTGAAGCTGTTCCGACAAAACTGAAAAGAAAATAAAAATCCCTGTGCTGTACTTCCTTCCTTGTGTGACCTTATGAACCATGAATACTGCAGGTAGCATTCAACACAGGTGAGGATGTGACCTTCCATGAACAGAATTAACTCAATCTACAAATACCATTGCAGAAACAGGTCTCGAAAGCATGTCAGGGTTTTTCCACCCATTGGCCCCAGGGCTTAACTATGAGTGATAGCAGAAAGAACTTAGACGACATTGATTTCATCTAAGTAAACCTAAATATTTATTAACTCAAGAGCTAAATATTGACTGATGTCAAAGGGAAGTCAATATCTGCAATAAGACACTCAACATATATAGAATGGAAACAAACAGTCCAGTGAGGAGCTTGCTGGGAAACAAGCACCCACTTCCCAGGGGTGGCTAATACAGCCAGATGGACAAAAGCCCGCACTTCCCTTGGGCAGGCTGTTTAGGCTCCACAATACCTGAAAAGTAGATGTTTGGCCCCAGTGTGGTGATAAAACTGTCATAAGTTTCCAGAGTTCCTCTGATGTCCGTGGAGAGAAGGAATCTAGGGGTGATTCAGTGAAGCTGAATGAGACCCTGCTTCTCTCCCTCGGTGGATGGGATCCTGGCAACGCCACAGAAGACTCAAGTGTTCCTGCATGATATTCTGTGAGTCAGGCCACTGCACAGCAAGAGGAGGAGGCTTCCCTCCCTTCCTGCTGCTGAATTTTGATCAGAATGCAGAAAAGGAGGCCTTCCTAGCCCAAGGGAGCCAAAATCCGTAGATCCCACTAGACAAAACAGTGTCAAATTCACCAGGCTATGGAGCAATTGGGGTGAGGGGACAGTAGGGACGGGATAAACAGCGAGGAAGAGGCTCTCTTCTGTCTCTCTTGCTCAGGCTGGATGACCAGGCACTGAGGAGAGCAAAATTCATGCGGCCAGACAAGAGCAATGAGCAAGAGGAACCTTGCCTCTTGCCTACAACCAAGGGGCTTCCACCAGGAAGAGCTGGGTTCCGCCTCCTCTCCCAATTATTCTTTGTGTATTTTTCCTACTGGCCCTCAGTCACAACAGAGATAATCGACACTGTGAGCAAAGAGGTGACACAGTTTTCCATACAAGTCCATTGGTCAACACAGACCAAGTGAGTTGCCTGCTGTCAGTCACTGATGGGTGGGCTTCCATCCGTAAGACATGGTCCAGTGACAAAGGGTGAGGACGGACCTACAGAACAACCTGTGTTCTGGACCAAGGCTGTGCAGAGTGGAGTGCAATGTGTTCCCAAGAAAAAAAATTCCTGACTGCCATGGGCACAGCTGCAGGTGGGGGTTTTTTAAGTCTTGCTTGTTATAGGAGTTAAAAAAATTAATCGTTATTTCTAGTTCTGACTTACTACAGGAGTCCCAGAAGGTTGGGAAACATTCCCAGAGCACACAGATAGATCTAACTCTTTCACATTTTCCCTGTGGGAACTGCTGGTGGTTATTTGCTGTTATTGCAGGTGGCTTTTTTTTCTAACTTCTTGCAATAACTAAACTCTTCCAGAAGTAACTGTGGCTGTCAGCTGCTGTGGGTTCTTCCTTCTGAGAAATCCCATCAAATGCAATCGAGCTTGGACGACTTCCTAAGACATCTGCTCTATCTCAACCACAAAAGAGAGAGTTCGTGAGCAATTTCTTGCACAATAGAAAGAGGAGGCTCCTTCCTCTGCAAGAATACCCAGGGAGGGGGACAGGTGGGGAGAGAAGATCAGAGTTGGGGATTGCAAGGTACCCATCTGGCTTTGTAGTTGGTGCACATCTCCTTTCCTGGGACTGCATAAGAAAAGGAAGGGAAATGAGATCTCAGGGAGGGACTCAAACATCATGGAGAAAAACTCCAACACTAGCTCTTCTTAATAATCCAGCCTATGTCATCTTCACTCACTCTTTAAGTCCTCTTGCCTGATATGTGTCTACTAGAATTTATTCAGGAGAAGCTCAGAGTGACTCAGATAACTTTCCCTTGGCTTAAGAGTTGGCTGGATTTTAACAAGCAAACCAGGCATGATGTTATTAGATGTTGAGAAACAAGGAAACTGAGCTGGAGTTTTCTGGGAAGAGAAAGTCAGAGGAAGGCCCTGGAGGAACTGAGCTGGGAGAAGATGTCTTATGCTCCCCAGACCTGTTAGGGTCCCTGCAGCAGCAGTATATGGGGGTTATTTGGAGTGATGCTGCTCAGAGCTGAGGAATCTGAAGATCCATCTGTGCTGGTGCCAAGCTGAGCTGGAGAAATGGGCCATAAACACAGGCCAAACCCTCGTGCCTGGAGACAGCAAGAGAGGAAAGGAGTTGAGCTGAGGGACAGCACAGAGATCTGGTGCTCAGCTTTCAGATGTTTCAGTGCAAGTGCTGGCAAAATTATGTTATATCTAGACCTTAAAATCAGGGTGAAACGGAGTAATTTTGGCAGAACTGCCCTCATCTACTTTTCCAAAGCAAGAAAGGATGGTAATCCGTGGCTACAGCAGTACCTAAAACCCCAAGTGAGGTCCTACCATCATTTGGTGCTGTATGACCTCACGTAAATCCCTTTCTATTTCCATCTTTCATCCTACCCTGGTGTATTCAGGCAGTGAAATGTATGAGACAGGTGGGAAAATTTGTCCAACACAGTGTGGCTGGCTTTGCATGTGAAGGTTCAGCCCATGGGACCACACAGCTCTGGGAAAAACCTGTTTTATCTTTAAGAAAATGTGCTCCCATGTGGCAAAGAAATAGAAATGGTGGGAAACATAACCTTAAGACTAAATTTCCTCTAAAAATGACCTTGGTGTTATTATGATAATGAACTGGGTTTGATCTGCTGGAGGGATCATCCATCTATGGACTGTCCAGCCAAGGCACTTTGCAGTGGGGGGTTTCAGGGTACAGAGTGGTGGGCCATGGCAGCAGGAGGTATCACTTAGTCATCCATTTGCAGGACACGGGCTGAGCACTGGGAGGACACCCAGCCTCGAGAAGAAGGGCAGATCTCAGTGGGAGACGGTTGCAGGATCTCAGAAGCAGAGATGGACACACACCCGGGCTAATTTTGTGTCAGCATCACACCAGATCCAGCCCCTGACCGCTCAGAATGAAATTGTCAGCCCTCTCCCTGGCATGATTTTGGCCAACTCCATCAAACTGGGGAATTTTTATTAAAATCTCCCTTTGCATTAGAAATTCAAGCCAGAACACCTCTCAGCTGATTACTTTTCATCTGACCAACAAAATTTCTGAGTACACAATTTTCCCATGTCCATCGAGCAGAGCTACTGCAAAGCATGCTCATTTTAGGCTTCAAATAAAGAAAACAAAATTTAAAGATCTTTCTTTAGGAAAACTCAGAGGTTTTAAGCCAGGTTCATGTTTTTTAGTTGTTCCTTTCAGATCAGCAGACCTGGCACTGCTGACCGCTATCAGCGAGAGGGTTGAATTCCCAATTCCTCCAGCTTCAAACTGGCATTTTGCTTTACTGAGGCCAACTTTGACATGCAAAGGCCTAGCATGAGGCATGGAAAAATGAATAAAATGGAAAATTAAATAAAAGCTTCCAGCTTAGCAACTTCCCCTACCCAGAGCTATAAAAATGAACAGCGCAAAGACCTGGGTGAATGAATCCTTACATCAGACTGCTCGTATCTGGAGATATCACCGCCACCTTTACATGGAAAATCACAACCCAGATTAAGGGGTTTTCCCAGGGTTTCTCCTGAAAAGCACTTGGCTCAGCTGAGCCCTGAGCACAGATTTCCTCCGTCTGGCTCCCCCCCGGGGCTGCTCATCCCCGCCTTTGGCAGAGCTCTCAGAGTCTGATGGTGATTCCCAAAAAGCAGCTCCTGAGACGTGGGTGCAGAGCGTGCACACAAACCAGATAAGCCACGCTCAGAAATTCAGAGGGTGGAGAGCAACCGCTGCGATCTCCACACGATGCTCCCGGTATCTCCAGCCCCAGCCCCTCTAACCAGTGCTGTGTTTGCTGGGGGAAGGGGGGGGTGTCACCCTGCAAATCTTCAAGCAGGTCGTGGAGTGATGTGCTCGGAGAAAGCAGCTGAGCAGAGCAAAACACCACCTTTTCGCCAGCGTTTCATCACAAAGAGATGTTAAATGCAAATCTCAGCCGCCCACTTGAGTGAGGGTCATGGTCTGAGCAAACTTTGATCATTGGTATAGGGCATGTGGTGTATTTCAAAGCACCAGCGTTGCTATAAGGAAACACAGGGAGCCTGGTTGCGCCTTCTTAACCTAAACTTGGGACCTGGCACAGGCCTGGCACAGGCCACAGATCATGTCTGGCACGAGGGGTGCGGTGTGGGAAGTTGCAGCCAGACGCAGGATGAGTCCCTTGTGACTCACAGACCCTTGAGGTCCCTTTTCCCTTGTTCAAAGTGTCACAGTATCATGACGCTAGGTAGGCTTCTGGTTTTTTTTCCAGTACCGGCATCACATCTCAAGCCACGGCCAGGCCATTACACCTAATAATCAGGAAATTATGGTGGGGGGATGGTCTTTCACAGCCTCCTCGGAGACGCCCCAGGGACTGCCCATCCTACAGTGATGGGGTCCAGACTCCCTGTTCCCCAAACTGCACGTTACTACCTGCTTTTTTATTTTTGCTTTCTCCCATTTCAGGGATTGCACCGTACAATTTACAAGCCCCAGTGTCCTGCCTGATGGCATTGCTTGGTGCTGCCTTGTCGTACTCTGCACCCTGGGGTGCTGGAGCTGACCTTGGCCCTATACGCCTAGAAAAGTGGGTGCAGGTGGTGTTTGGGAACAGGACCCGCTCCTGCAAATGGTCAGGTCAGGTCAGGGCTGGGAAGAAGGCTGTACTGAGAGGGTAACTCTGGAGTGATGCCCAAGAAAGCAAAGGGACGAGGGATTTTACTCAGGGGGATGGAGAGCAGCAGGGTGGGGGAGCGTGTGTATGTGTGTGTGTGTGTGTGTGTGTGTAAAGCCGGCTTGACACCCCTCCTTCCCCCCCAATAAGGGGGGTCTGCCAGCTCAGGAGTGGCACAGCCGAGCGCAAGTCCTGCCTCTTTCCTCCTCCTCCTCCTCCCAGATGTTCCCTTGTGTGCAGCCATCTGTTGAGCTCCCTCCTCCTCCTGCGGGGAAAGGGGCAGCCCGCTTGCCCAGCCAGCTGCACGCCTTGGACGAGGAGGAGGAGGAGGAGGAGGGAGGGAGGAAGGGGACACCCGGCCACAAGCCTTGCTGCCGCCGGCTCCCGGCGGCACCGCTCCCCGCCGTGGGAACCGATCCCGGCCCCGGTGAGTCTCCCCCTGACCCCTCCCTTCTCATTTTTGGGGGAGTGGGGGAGCTCGGTGTATGGGGGTGGGCTGAGCTCTCCCTCCCGGGGAGCTGGGGATGCGTAGGGTCAGCCCTGGGGGTGTCTGCTTGGGGGACACCCCCCCACCACCACCTCCGAGTGGGAAAACTTCTTTGGTTTTCGCTGCAAAACACCTCGGGTGCGGGGGAGGGAGGGAGGACAGAGGTCTCGGGTGGAGGTAAACTACTTTTCCCCCTACCTCTGGCTTTCCCAAAAGGGCAATTTTGGGGTGCAGCGGGTGCGTACGAGCCCCCAGCCCGGCTCCGCCCCCCCCCCCCGCGAAGGGCTGCAGCCGGGGTGGGATGAAGCCTCTCCAGCCGGGATCTCTTCCCCTCTCCTTCTCCCGGTGCAATGGTGGTTTGTAGAGCGCTTGGGATTGCCACGGCTGCAAAGTAATCCGAGGAGCAGCTGGAGGCTCCGCACCGCCTCCCGTGCCCGGCTTCGGGGCTTTGATTTCACCCAGGGCTCTGTGCCTCCCCCTCCCCTGCCTCCCCCTCCCCTTCCCCGGCCCTTCCCTCCCCTCCGGTCGGAGAGAAGAGAGAGGCTTTTTGGTCGGGTTCTGGTGCTGGGAAGCTCGCAGGGTTTTGCAGCTCACCCAAGGTAAGGGGAGAAAGGAGAAGGGTGGGGGGTTAAAGCTGAGCGGGGGTCGCCTGGATGGGGTGAAGAGGCTGGAAGGTGCCAAGAGGGGGTCCTTTCCCCTCGGGTTGCAGAGATAAGGACAGGGCAAAGCTCTCCGCCTCGGAATTTCCCATTCCTTTAAGTGGATTAAGCTGGAGGGGAAGGTGTGTTGGGGGGGGGGGGGGGAAGGGAGAGGAAGCAGGCGAGGATTTATTTGTTCTCTTATTGCAAGAAAAAAAAAAAAAAGGAAGAAAGAAAGAAAGCTGCTGGTTGTGACTTTTGAAGCAGGAGGTCAGAAAGCACGGGGTTCCCCTGATAACGCACACACCCTGTAAACTTTTAAACAGCTCCATGGAAACTTGTTATTAATGCTGCAGTCATTAAAAGGCGCAGACCACGGCAGATTTATTAGCCCCGTAAACCACAACACGTGCCAGCTCTCTGGAAACAAAAGGGTCCGTCAACTTTACCCCTCTGCTCGGGATTTGGGAAGGCTGGAAGGAGAGCGGCGAGGATGGAGCCGGTGGCTTGTATCGTGGGGAAGTGGCATCGCCTCCGTTAACCGACGCTTTCCTTCGTGGTTAGCTATCGTAATTCGGTGGCGGGGAAGGCGTTCGAGCACGGGTGGAGCGAGAGCACGGCGAGCCGTGCCGAGCTCACGGCGTTCATCGTGGCAGCCAGGCGAGGAGCCTCCAGTCTCCCCAGTCAAAAGATTTCCCCGGGTGTCTGCCATGATAAATCAGCTGCCGTCAGCCTGAATAACCGCATTCACTGAAGTTACAGTAGGAAACTTGTCTGGGTGGACACTGTGCCATTGCTCTGCAGAGAGCAGCCGGTGCCGATGGCTGGCGTTGCGCTGAAATATTGCATTGATCGCCGCTCCAAAGCTCGCCTGGCAGCGTGCGGGGCTTTATCGCAGCGGTAGGAAGCAGAGTGAATACTGGGAGAAGAGGCGCTGTGGAAAGGCAGGGTTAGACCAACACCTCGCCGATCTCTCCGGGAATAAGGAGCACGTTGGATGTGTGAGATGCTGAAAGGACCAGAGGGAGCCTGGTATGTCCCTGGGAGAATCTGCAGACTAAACTTGCTCGCTGTCGGCAGCCCGGCGCTGCAAAGGCAAAGTGGGTTAAGTGTCTGCCGTCGCGCTGGCACAGAGCACGGCTCGTGTCCCTTCCCGACCCATAGGAACCAGTCCCTGTCCTGGAGAGGACACGGGAGGTGTTTGCTCACACGTGGGTTATAAATGGCCCGGCGAGGCCCTGACCTGTGCTCCGCCGTCGCCGGTCTCCGCTCCGATGCGGGGTCCCTCCGCGAAGGCAGTGGGTGAGCGATGCTCGGGGCCCGGGTAGGCAGGAGGTTGGGTGGCAGCACCCTGACGGGCTTTCCCTCGCGGCATGTTGTGGGGAGACGCTGCTGGTTTGTGAATGAATTTGAGCAGCTGCTTGCACAGGCAGTGAGGAGCAATTACAGAATGCCTGGGAGGAACGAGGACGCCACAGACATCCCAGGGGACGTTAATTTCCACCGATGGGGTGGACTGGCAGGGAAGGCTGTGGGGTTGGGGTGAGGCTCTCCTGCACCCCTATTCTCGAAGACTGAGTGCAAGGAATAAACCTGCATTATTCAATAGGTAGGAGGGTATTATTCAAGGGTAGGAGGAAACTGGGAGAAAAGAGCTGTAAACCAAAAACCATGCAAAAGTCTTTTTATTTTTTTTAATACTTTTTTGTTATAGGAAAAAAGCATCCTGTGCTCCTCCAGCCCTGCACTGAACAGCACCGTGCGCCACCCCAGCGCGAGACAGAGCTGGGAAAAAAAGGTAAAGCCACCGTCTTCCGGAGGTTTAGAGTTTTCCCTCCATCCCTAACTGCTTTTTTTCTCCTCTTTCAGTCACTTTGCTCTCCTCCTCCCTGCTTGTCAGCTGGTCGGTGGGGAGAAGCCGAGGCTGGAGGGTGGGGTAAGACAAGGCATCCTTGTCCAGCAGCCCTCCTGACCCCCCCGGCACCCCCAGGTCATGTGCAGTAGCCACAGCGCTGGCCGCCTGGCAGGCAATCAAAAGAAACTTCCGAGCGCCGAGATGTTGAGGGCCGGGGAGAGATAAAGGCTGGCTTAAGCAAGCTGTTTCTTGTCTTAAAACTTGACACCTGGACCTATCAAGGGGAATATATGAATGGCTCAGCCATTCATTACAGGGAAGCCTTGAGATTTTTCATTTGTATTGCAATTTTTATTTTTTTTTCTAATTTCATGGGAGTTTCCGTCATTCCGTCTTGGAGTATTTAAGATTTGGAGCAGGGGGGGAAGGAAATACATGCTCTGAAAATCACCTCGGCCTCCCCCACCTCCCCTTGCAGACGCTGCAAGAGATTAAACCAACCTGGCTGCCTTAGCACGGGACATTCCTGAGTTGCATTAACCAGGCTGGAAATCTGCCTGTGGGAGCAGTGGCAAACTGGAAAAAACCCGCTTTATCTTTGCTGTAGCTGAGCGAAGGGCCATGTGCTGTGTGTAATATCTGGGTGCTGGCATATGTGGGTTTTCTTTTCCTTCCCCTTTCCCTCCTCCTGCTTCTTGATGTATCTGTGATGCTCACTCCCCTCTTTTCTCCTGGCTCGTGCCCGGCAGCTCAAACTCAGGGCTGGGGAGAGAAATAGGGACCTTTCTTTTTTTTTTAACTTTGAATAAGAGATCCCTCATTAGGAAAAACTGAGACCTAAATGCGAAGCCCTGCTGTGGCAGATGGGTCAAAGCAGATGCGATTCCTCACCCCCATCACGTCTGAAGTGACAAACATGCACAGAGCTCTCTGCGTGGGGCAGGACACGTCCCTGACCCCAAAATCAGCTGGTTTTCTCCCATCCTTGAGAATTAGATGTCTGTAGCAGGGACCATGGCAAGGCCAAGTTTCACATGGCAGGATGGAGGAGACCCTTCCTCCAAAATGCTTTAATCCCGGCGCAAAGGCTCAGTTCCCACCCAAGGTGCAGCCTCTGTATCTACCCAGGACCAGAGCATTGCAACCTCTTGCAAGAGATCTCCAACTCAAAGGATTACAGGGTCATAGGGTAACTCTGAACCTGGCCAGTCTCATGCATGGGGGGGAGCACTGGTCTTCTGGACTGTCCCCAAACATCCCATGGCAATGTCCCCATCTCCTTTGCTCACAGCATGGTGCATGGTGGCCTCCCCTGGCCTTCAGGGGAAGTTTAGGTTGGATATGAGGAAAAATGTCTTTACTGAAGGAGTGGTGAGGCCCTGGCACAGGCTGCCCAGAGAGGTGGGGGAGTCACCGTCCCTGGGGGGGTGTCAAAAAACATGTAGATATGTCACTTCAGGGCATGGTTTAGGAGGCCTGGGGGTGTTGGGTTGATGGTTGGATTTGATGATCCTAGAGGTCTTTTCCAACCTTAAGAATCTGTGATTCAATTCTATGATCTGAGGGAAGGAGCAGGGCGCAAGGGGCCAGCATCACATAGCCCGTATGGGAGACACGTATGAGGATGTTGTAATTTGGGAAGTCTTACCTTGCCAGTCAGCAAAATTCAATTAGGAGGTGGTTTAATACAGGGTTGAATGTTAAAAGCAGATGGTTGTGTGTGTCTTGGTGACTTGCAGCATCTCTGTGGCATGGCAGAAGTGCCACAGAGCTGTGCCAAAAACAAGGGGACTGGGATGGGGACAGGATGGAGCCAGGGGAGGTGAGCAGCATGGGTGGGCGGAGGTCCCTGGAGAGGCAGGCCTGCTGTGGGCAGCCACTGAGACTTCAGCCACCATTTAGAGTCCACAACCACTGATTTGATAGGTGCTTAGATACTTTTCCACCACAAGTCCCCACCCCAGATGTCCCCTTCCTTGCCCCCCAGCCTACCTGCCCATTTTGCAGAGGGCAAATCAGGGCTGGCGTCCCCAGGGTGTCCAGGCAAAGCAGGAGCTGGGCACAGTGCATGAGGACAGTGGTGGCATTTGGCTGGACCTCTTGTGGTAGTGGCAGTGTTGGCTGGGGGCTTCTGCATGGGGTGAGACCGGAGCGTCTTGGCTTGTGCTCCTTTCCCGGTTAAACTGGTGGGATTTGAACCTGGGGATGGTACCCCCATCCTCACACAGGAATGAACTCCTCTTGGTCCTGGGGTTAGTCAACGTTAAGGCACCAGGAGGGAAATGGAGGCACGTGAATGGGGAGTCATGGTAACATCAGTGGTGAGCAATGGGCTCTGCTGGGGATGTGGCTCTCCCACTGCACTTTAGATGACCTTTCTCTCCAAAGTCCCCATGCCAGCCCAGGCAGACTGTAGGATCCTGGGCAAGGGCGGGGAGGTAAAGTGCTGAGGAAACACCACAACACCACACCACTGGGGCACAAAAGCATCATCTGGGGTGGGAACCATGGTGGACATGATGCCCTGTTGCTAAACCCTTTGTCAGCTTTACCCAGACCCCTTTCCCCTCCCCAAATACCTCCTTCTCAAATCTTGTAGGAGACCCACTGGGCATAGTGAATGTCTTATGCGCTTTGCCAGGCTGGGGGCAGCTCCTGAAGCCCCAGCTGATGCTTTTGCTGGGTGTTTTCACTGGCGTTCATTGTTTGAAGCGTCACGTTGCAAGAACTATTGGGGGGGGGGGGGAGAGAAAGGCCGGGAGGGGAATGAGACGGGAGCCTCCAGCTGTGCTGTTTGCAACAATGACGGCCAGGATTGTATTTATTATCTCCTCGGTGGAGGGTCTGCAGCTGCACGCTGAGAGCCACAGGCGGCAAAGAGGCCCGGAGATTATTGTGCATGAAAAAAAAACCCCAACCACAAAAATAAATAAAAAGTCCACAAAGAAGCCCTGGGCCGGCTGGGGCGGTGCCGAGGGGCACCCAGCCTAACGTTGCCTCCTCGCTCTGCGCTCCCTTATTGAAGGCAGCAGCCCCGCAGGGCTGTTAGATGGGAGGTTGGAAGCTGCTGCCTTTCAGAGAGCTAAAACCACATGGGGTCTTCTTAAAATCCTTCTGCCAGGGCTGAAGGCGTTGCCCAGCCAGAGTCCCTCAGGGGTGAGTTTCTTTTCCCCTTGCTTTTCGCATGATTTTGGCTGGTGCCGGCCGCGCCGGGCAGAGCACCGCGACCAAGGCTCGCCATCTGAGACAGCGTTTGGACAGCTGATTTGCAGCCACTTCTGTTTCAAGGAGAAAGGGCTGAAAAGCCCTTAGAGATACAAGATGATGGGGCTGCTATGAGCTGTTTGCTCCTGTGTCTCACCAGGAAAGGCAGAGGCAACACCCTGGGATGTATCACCTTCCCCTGGCACCATCCCTCCTCTCTCTTCCTTCCCCCTGCCCAGCTCATCATCTCCAGGGAAACGCATCCACGTCCATCCATGTAGCATGGTCCTTCTGCAGCTCAGGCCAGCCCACCGGGGTGGTTGAAAGCAAACCAGGCCAGGGATATGGGATACATCCATATGGGTGCATCCATAGACATCACACCTTTCCCTCGTGGACCAGACAGCCGCGGGTGGGTCCTTGCAACCTGCGCTCTCCTGGGGTGGGACGTGGCACGTGCCATCCCAGGGACGCGGCATTTCCCAGCCAGGCACAATCATACAGCCGAGCAGCTCTATTAACAGTTAAAACCAAGCGTCCATCATGGTTAAGAGGTTTCTTCTCCCCGTGCTGCACCTCTTAATGTTTCTTGCTGGCCTGGTGTATGGTTCTTGTCCCAGAGTGCATTCCTCTTGAATTATATCATGTCTCTCAGAGCCGGAGTGTTATGAAAAAGTATTGTTGTAGCAGGAGCCAGCACAAGGAACTGGCTGGGATCGGGGGTCAGGTGTGGGAGAGCATCGTCAAGGGCTGAGGCTAAAGGAGAAGCTTGCTAGGATCTTTCTAGCTTTCAGTAATTGACCAGCTAATAAATAAGGTCCTGCCTCAGGTGTTTTATGCTTTAAAAATTCACGTCAGCTTGTTGGCTGTCTTAGTCTGACACCAGGAATGGTCGGAGAGGAGGGGAAAGCGTGTACAACCCCGATGTTGCAGAAAAAGCTGTGATCCATCAATTTTAAATTGATCTTTTGCAAAGGGGGATGCATCCCTGAAGAAGGTGGGTTTAACCCTCCCCTGGTTACTGCTGTGATTTGGGTAAAGCCTGGGTACTCGCAGCCTCCCTCTGTGCGTCACAGCGAGCCCTTGGCCACAGGAGATGATGGGGCAGGGGGATCTCTGGTAGCTTTATCAGGTCCCTCTACAGCAAAATACATTAGGGATGGTGTAAAATTTGATGTAAATCTCTCCCTTCACTGTGACGTGCCATGCCAAAGGGCTGGTTCATAAACTTCTTTGTGCCAAAATAGCTCCTCTGCAACAGAGACCTCCCGTTCTGGGATGTGTCGCTGGGTTTTTGATAAAGATCCTGTTTGGGCCGAGTTTGAGGCAGTTAAGAAAATATTTGTGTTCCTGGCTGAGATGAGGTATGTGTTACGCTCAACAAGCGCTGGGATAGCGAGACCTCCTGTTCCTGGAAATGCTCACTGTTAAAAAGCAGAGGGGGAGGATGGGAAGCAGGGGCTGTCTGGGGGTACAAGGGTTTGGGGTGGTCACCCCCAGGGTGATGCTGGAGCAGGAGAAAGCCCCGAGCTCCTGCATCCTTGTGGGCACCTTGTTTGATGTCGTGCATCTGGGGCTGCTGGGAACTGGTGTGCAGCTGCCAGTGCTCCCAGTTTGAGTGGTCCTGCAGCTGGCATAGCCAGGAGGCAATGGTGGGGCCAGGATGCTCGTGTCCCCTCTGCTCCCGGCGAGCCCCATGAACACCCCTCCCTGCTCCCCAGTGCTGCCGGGAGGTGCCGCACCGCACCGATGCCTGCCCTCCCCTGCCCGCAGCCGCTCCGGAGGCTTGGCAAACTTCATTTCCTTTCGGGAACGCCTCCTCCGGACACAAGCACAGCTCGGCGTGAGGCTGGTGAGCAAAATTGCTTTCAAAAGCCATGGGAGATTATTTCTCCAACCCTGAATAAAACCGCTCTTAACCTGACAGCTTCCCGGGCTGAGTGGGGAAAGGGGATTTTTGTGCAAAACCCTCATGCCGCCGTGATTTAATTCATAATTTGCCCCGTGCTAGGGGTAGCACCGACTTTTTCCCACTTGAGGTGAAATTCCCAGGAGTTGGGCTGCTTTTTGCTTCCAAGATGTGGATTTTTCAGGCACGCAGCTCTCGAGGCAGCAGAAATCATCTGCATTTCAGCTGAGGATTTAAATCAGTTGGAATCTGCCACATGGGCTCGCAGACCTGCCTGCACAGTTTCCTTTTGTTGGAGCCCAAAATACATTGCACCGCACCTTGATTTCCTCCTTGGAGGGGGATGAGGGATGCTGGGGGAGGAGATTGCACAAGTGGAATAAACTATTAGCTGTTTAAACACTAGGATGATAAATTACCCATGGCCTCTTGCAAAGCAGATGGGATTTGTGACATTAACAGTTGAGGCAAAGATTATTTTAATAGGGCTATTTCTTTTATAGAGAAAGGATAGATTTTTGTGGGTTTTTTTTAACTTGAAAGAAAAAAATAGAGCAGAGGCTGTTTCAGCTGAGCAATGGACATCACATGTTTGAAAACAAACCCACAGTGTGAAGCTGTAGGGTTTGGAGGTGCTGGGTTCCCTCTCAATCAATCCCATATCTCTTCTCTGCAGCTCGCGTGGTGGGTTGAGGGACTGCTTGGTTTTGGCTTTGGGGTTGTGAGATGCTTCTGATGCTGAACAATTTGGCTTTGCTCTTGCTAATCTTATCTGTCCCATCCCCTGTGACGTCTATGGAAATCTCCCTGACGGACTGAGAGCATCGGTGGGGTGCTGGTTAATCACTGTGGTTTGGGCTCAGCTGTTTCTCTATGTCCAGAGCTGAGAAAAGCGAACGGACATAACTGAGACATGGGGAAAATGAGGAATGGTGTCTTGTTTTTTCCTTCCTCAGCCCTTCTGGCTGCCCACACCCCAAATTCCATGTTTTTTTGGTGACATTCAAGTCTTGCAGAGATAGACTCGATGCAGAGCAATGGGGTTCTTGTCCAGATCTGGGAGCAGCTTCTCACCTCTGTTTATGGCAGTTTTGTCCCCTCTTGAAATCAGTTGAATGGGGACAAAGCACCCTGCAGAGCAAATAAACCACCCTCTCAAGATCTGCTTGTCTTGGCTACCTCCTGTGGTCCCTGGGGAGCCACAGGTCAGAGAGGATAAATCCCGTCTTGAGCCCACCAGTCCCCATCACGCCGCCCATCCTGGTCCACCTTAAATACCACCACATCTCTGCATGGAGGGAGGGGAGACGACATTTTCTTTCCATCCCCAGTTTGATACATATTGTATATTATTCTTCCATAGCCTAGTAATGTAGATTCCTGATACCACTGCGTTAATTACTTGCTAACAACTCCCCCTTTGGTGCTGGGGCCCCTGACTGAATGCAAAGGAGGTGCTTTTACATCCATTACTAAAAATCATTAAAGCAGAAAGGAATTCATAAAGAAATCTTTTCTTTTTTTTTTTCATTTCCCTCATTTAATCCTGATTTTCCCTGAGCAGGAAAGATGGAGCAAGTGTCCAGGCACTTGCAGGGTGATTTTAGCTCCGGGTCAGGCCCTCAGTGTCTCTTTCCATTGAGCCATACGGGCTAACGCCACCGCCCCAGTGCTGAGTTTCCCCCCATCCCAATGCTTGCATGCACTGGTGGGGGAAATAGGGTAAGGAGAAGATTGGGTTGCACATCCCCTTCTTTATATCCTGATGGGTAGCTGGGGATGGCTCTGCTGTCTAAGCAGCTTTGCACTTCCCACTGATAAAACCATCGGTGTGAAGGGTGATAACATGTCACCCAAAAGCAATGGCTCCTGATGGAGATCTCTGCTAAATCAAGCTGAATTTAGAAGAGCCAAGGGACTAATTCTCATCCTGCTGTCTCAGACACCCAGCGTAACTCTACCATTACTCCCCCAAACCCTTCTAAGTGAATGCAGGATCAAACCTAAAGAGCAGATACTTCTTGGATTCTCATTAGCCCTCCTACCCCTAAATCCAAGGAGTCACAAACACCAAGTATAAAACCAGGACCGGTATTTGCAAAGCGTACCCCAAACCAGCAAACAACAAAAAATAGCAGGTGGGTCAGAAAGCCCTGCTTCCATTTACACCAAAACTCCTTCGTGGCGAAGCGCTAATTGGTTTAATAAGCTTTATAGAGTGGGTAATCACAGCTCTGCCTCATGCCTGCGGAGAGCCCTTCTGCGGGGAAGAGCTGGTCTGAAGCAGGCAGAGCAACAGCCTGGATGACCTTTACTTTCAATGGATTCACACAGAAAGAGTAACCTTGTCAGCAGCAGTTTCTTTATCATGTGAGGGGTGTGTGCCTGCGAGTTAAGGGATTAATCGTCCCCGCTGTAGGCTGGTTTGAACCAGCTTTGCTGCCCGTTCCCACCGGCGCGTGGGATCTGGAGACTGGACGGTGATTGCATTTGTGGCGTCATTTGGGCTCAGCCTGGGAGGGTTCATGCTGGAAAGCTGTAGCTGTGACTAGTGTTGCGCTTTAGTTGATAATGATTCTTATTTCACAGATTAATTAATGGGAGGGGGGGGAAAAAAAAATAAAAAAGGTCTCTGAAGGAGTTTTGTTGTTGGAGAAGCAACCCAGGAGCATCCTGGTGCTCTGGGGCCGCCGTCCCAGCTGCCTCTCGGAGCCTCGTGGGAATTTAAAGAGAGAAAAAGCCAACTACCTTTTTTTACCTTCTTTTTTCCTTTTCAGTCTGGAGGATTTATGGCCTCTATCACGTCCCATGCAGCTTGCTTCACTTGCCAGTAACGCTCCCTTTCCTCTGCCCCCGGTTAGTGATTGCAGCCAAATGGGCCTTGTGGGCCCTGCTATAAAGCCTTTGCTTTTTGTCCACTTGGCTGATGCAAGAGACAGAAGACGATCCCCAAATTCTCCCCCTGATGAAATATTGTTGCTAATCCAGCTCCTCTGTCCTTTGCTAGAACAGCAACTCTGTTTGGGATCGGCAGGCTCCAGCCCTTCCTTTTTGCCACTTTTCTTTAAAGGTTGCTCTATTTGCTGTTAATCCAGAATTAATCCAGTAGCACCTGAAACCTGGAAGTCACCAGGATCTGTCCACCATGCCTTAGACATGCAGGGATTCACATCATACCTGATCTGCTCTAATGGGCGGCTGCTGTGGAGAACACAGGTCCTGTTTTCCCTGTTCCTGTGTCAGAGCTGGTAACCCTGTGGCTGGGAAGCTCGATTTGTTGGAAAACTGACCCATCAAAGGGGGAAAAGGAAGATTAGGGGGTTTTTGTTGGATGAGTGAGCTGAAGTGATTCATCCTGGGTGCGTCTGGTTGCTGGGTGGGACTCGGATTTGGAGGATGCAGCCAGGGATGGGGTGGGAAGCAGCAGTGCAAGGAGAGCAGGCATCCCACCCCACCATGGTCAAAGGAGAGAACGGGTCTGGTCTTAGGTGGGTTTCATCCCCTTCTCTTCACACCACTGTAGAGTCAACCTGGGGCTTCTGCACTTCTTACTTATGTACCTTAAGGTTCATTGGGTGACTTTGCGTCTTCAGCCCCAACTCCAGCTGCATTTCAGCCGATGCTTTGTCAAATGACACGTTCAGGGAGGCCAAGGGATGCAGCATGAACGGGGGGATGTTTCCTGACTCCATCAGACAACGAACTTTCAAACCTTCCCCTTGTATTATTTTTTAATTAGTCCTCGGTTTTTGGCTATAGGGATTTCCAGCTTGGTGGTTGCCAGGGCAACCAGAGGTAGCCTAGGTAGCGTCCTCTTCATCTCCACATGCCCAAGGAGGGGACCAGTCTCTGAGCAATGGGCTTCCATCCAGGGCAGGATGAGTTAGCACATCTCCCTTGGGTGGGAATGAGGTGGCAAAGTCTCAGCTGTGGAGCTGGGAAGACTAGTGAGAAAAGTCTTTAAGGAAAAGGAGAGGGAGGAAATCAAGTGCACTGAGAAAAGTGAATTTGCAACAACAGGGCTTTTCTTTCTCCCACCCCACCCCCACCCACCCCCCGACCATCAGATAACACCTGGGTTTCCTCTGCAGTCTAGTTTTAAAATCAGATTTTAATGGGGTTTTCTGGCAGGGAAATCTCAGTGTGAGGTTTCTGCCCAGGTCCTTCTGCATGATGGTGCAGGGGATGAGCAGAGCAGGGAGGAGGCATCAGGGCACCTGCAGGTTCAGGGAGATATGTGGGATTTGGGGAGAAGCTGGCACCCTGCTAGGAGCTTGGTCCAGCCTTGGCTTTGTTACCCACCACTGGGTCATCTTGGGGTTGTCTCAGGGCATTTGCTGTGCAGAAAGGATGAGCAACATACAAAGACCAGAGCCCTGCAGTCACTCTGGGCACCTGAAACGTGGGGAATGATGCTGCGCCCCCAGCAGCTTCTGTCAGAATCGGTGAAACAACTCCCCCCGAGCTGTAAGAAGGCCAAAATTTATCCCTGGGAACTCTCCACACCACAACAGCCATAGAAATGAAGAGGTCATGGCTGAACCAGCCTAAGAGCAGACTGTTCTTTCCCCTCACTGTCCCAGGTGATGGGGTTGGTGGCTTCTGGCCTGTGGTGTTTCCTCCAGATGAATCTCCCCAGTGCTGCAAGAGGATAACTCATCTTTCTTTTACAAGGGGATGCTTTGGCTTCCTGCCTTTATCAACAGAGCAGCTCGTAGGCAGCAATCCAAAGGCAATTTGATGCGGTTTCAAATGCGCACTGTACACAGATGAACTGTAAATGCCTGCGGCATGTTTCTTTCCCCATTTCAAAGAGCGCTATTGATTGCTCCATGCGATGATGGAGCATGCCTGTACCTGACTAAGCTCTTCGTTGATTATCTGGCAATGCAGGAGTTTCTTTCTTGGACTGGAAGATGACCAGTGCCTTTATTTCTTTTCTCTTTTATCAGGGCTATTGGCCAAGTGGCTTGTTAGCCTATGAATGCTTCATGCTTAAGGGAGTTTTTACCTGGTAGTAAGGGACTGCATCTCATCTGCAAAGCAATCGCAGAGACAGTAAGGGAGAATTTGGGGCAGTGCTGCGAGGAGGAAAGACACGACAGACGCTGTGCAAATACCTAAGCTGAGCTTTGTGTACTGCATTTCAGCTGCATCATGTTTCGTGGTTGCTGCGGGCTGGAGCCGTGGATGTTGCAGTGGGAGTCACTGTATCTGTCTTCTGGTGATCTTTTCTGAGGCTGGTCGGGAAGGGAATTCCCATGTCAAAAGGGGTTTCGGCAGCCACATATCAAAACCCGGTGTTGGCTTTAATTTTTCTCTCACTTAAACTAGGACTTTGGAGATTGCCATCTTGCTTTTCTTCAGGTGGACCAGCAGGAGCCCATGAAGGTCCTACCAGTGCTCAGAAAGCCAAGTCTCACACTGACGTGTCTTTGGACCTGCTGGGGTCTGATCCACCCACTGGGGCCAACAGGATGCCATGAGGAACTGAGCTGGGCTTTCGAAGGAGGAGTTAGGAGGTGCTTTCCCTGTTGAGACATCAAGTGGGAATAGCCACTGGGTGGGATCTGGGAGAACAAATAACAGCAGACTGAGCTGACACTAGCACAAGTAATTCTCTTTACATGAGACATTTAATATTTAGGTTTTGCTTTTTGAGTTTCCAAAGAGCTCCTCACTGCTGTAATTTCCTCTGGTAATAAAACATTTCAGTGCATTCCAAATGCAGCTTCATGAAAAAAAAAAAAGTAGTATTTAGTTTATGAGGGACTGCAGAAGGGAGCAAGCTATGGTCTGTCTGCACAGAACCAGAGGGAACCAGCCTTGACGTCATTAGGGACGGGATATCTGGAAACGTGTCTGCGGAAAGGAGCTCTAACCCCTGCCTCCCCTCTGCACACATATGTGTTTTCTCAAGAAACAGTCGAACGGGCTGGGAATAGGGCTCATCTTACTGATTTTCTGTTGTTTCTATAGAATAATGGACCCTGGAGGTTTGTGTGTTGGCCTTTAGAAATGCTTTGGTTGCAGGCTCTTTGGCCAGAGTCCCAATTTCTGCTCTCTATTTGCAGGCGGTCTGGGAGTTTCCTCCAGATAAGTCATATCAGTAAGCAGGACAATATTTTTGCAACACTTTTTCCCCTTTGCACTTCTTTTGCACATTGGCAAGTAGTCCCTGGTCGGTCTCCTGGACAGATCAGGGCCAAGAAGACCATGCTGAAAAGGGAGAGAAACTGCTGCCAAGGGGTGGGTGAGGGAAGGCAAAGTGTGAACTTCTAGGAAATGGTCCTGGGAAGGTGCAAGGGCTGTGGGGAAAGCACCGCAGCCAGATCAAAGGGTGTGTGAGAAAGATGATACTGCAAGGAAGTTAATGAAGTGCTTTTAAACAGTGGTGGGAAAGGTGAGAATAGAGACCAGGGGGGCTGAGGTGGGGATGGGAACATGTGTTTAAAGGGGATTTTTTTTTTTCTTCTAAATGAGTGCTTGGCACCCGAGCCTTTGTTTATCGCCAGAAGCATAGCCAAAGAGCAGTGCTGATGGGTCTCCTTGCCTGGCTTGGTGGGAGTTTTTGTTGCCAGCCTCCTGGAGACCTTGTTTGTAAGGCATGAGGAGCTGTCACCCATGACTGCAATGGGAACCAACGAGGCTAGCCCTTGGTGCCTCTGCTGACCTGCAGGGTGCTGGCACGCTCCAATTTAACCTCTCCAGAGATGCAGAGCTGAAGCTTTTTTGGCTGGCTGTTGAAATCACACAGCTGCTGTTGCCCACACAGTTGTGCAGAGGAGCTGTTAAAACACGATCTGAAGAGGTTGAGCAAAGATGGTGAGGTACAGATTGGCTCTTTTCCTCCCTCGACTGTGACGCTGGAGGGACAGAAATGTCTCAGAGAGGGGAGGGTCAAAACTAGAGGGGTGGAGAGAACTCCTTGCTTGCTGTCATCATTAATCAGAGAGAATACTTAATGTAATTAGCAAAGACTCCCCAGAGGCTCTATATCAAACAAATTGGCTCTCTCCACTCAACGCCTGTGCGGGACCTGGGCTCACCACAGCAGAGTCTGGTTTAGACTGAGCAGTCCTTGGTGCCTCTGCTTCAGCAGGCGAAGAACCAAGTGGCCGTTGTCTGTCCTGCCTGCCACCGGCCCGAGGCGGGTTGGTTTTAGCCCTCTTTTTTAGCCAGTTGACATAAAGCAATGATCTACTTCTCAATTTGCACCTGAAGCCTATAAGCAAGGGACACATGCTGTCCATTTGGGCAGTAGGCAGCTGGCCTTCCTAGCTGTTCATCCTGGAGGATGTTCTGATGATGCCATTATCTCTGTCATCTACAGGAAATCTGAACAGAGCTTTGGTTCCTTCCTTCCCTGATAAGGGTTTGGGACATCTAAGGCTCCACTGGGCCTACAAGTTTTCTCCAACCTGTCAATGCAGGATCTTGAACCCAGCGCTCCCAATCTCACATGGCTGCCCTGACATGAACATCTCTGTGTGTTGAAGTTTGCCAGGCTGTAAAGTGACTCAGGGTTTGAGCTGTCATTTAGCTGCTTCTATGGCCCAGTTGAATGAATGCATGTTGGATAGACCTTGCAGCCTACTGTTCTTACAGCTGATTTCCAGTTGTGTCTTAGCTTGGTTACATCTGAAGAGACTGTTAACCCAATATTTTTTTCTCCATTAAGTTCCCAGTGGGGATCACAACAGGAGAGACAAAGTGTTTGGGACATCCGTGCTACTCAAGGGTCTACTTAATGTATCCCTTTGGGAAGACAGAGATGACTGCATGACTCAAACTGTATACATCTTCAGTAAAGTAATTTCTATGGTGATTAAATCTGTTTTCTTATCGTCTTGTTTTCCAGGTCAACAATGCTGTTCCTAGCCTGCTTCTCCTTGCTGCTTCTCCTTCCTTGTTTTGGTACCACCAAAACCTGCTTCCCTGGCTGCCACTGCGAAGTGGAAAGCTTTGGCCTCTTTGACAGCTTTAGCTTGACCAAGGTGGACTGCAGTGGAATAGGCTCACACATTGTTCCTGTCCCAATCCCTCTGGACACCTCCTACTTGGATCTATCATCAAACAAACTGGAAACAATCAATGAATCGATGCTTACTGGCCCTGGATACACCACCTTGGTGAGCCTCGACCTGAGCTACAACAAAATTGCCAAGATTTCCTCCACAACCTTCTCCAGACTTCGGTACCTGGAGTCCTTGGATCTGAGTCATAACTCTCTGGAAGCCCTTCCTGAGGACTGTTTCTCCAGTTCTCCTCTGGGTGACATAGATTTGAGCAATAACAAGCTTTTGGATATAGCTATGGACATTTTTGCTTCAAAAGGTCAAGGAAAACCCCTGAATGTGGATCTATCCAATAATATGCTCAGCACAATTACGAGGCATCGTGAAAAGAGCATCCCCAGCATCCAGAACTTAAATCTTTCTGGGAACAGGCTAACCTCTGTGCCAAACCTTCAGGGGATTCCTCTCCGATACTTAAATCTTGATGGGAACCCTCTAGTCAAGATCAAGAAAGGAGACTTCATGGGGCTGAAAGATTTGATTCATTTATCCCTTGGCAGCCTGCGTGGCTTTGGAGAGTTATCTCCTTATAGCTTCAAGGAACTAGCAGCTCTCCAGGTTCTGGATTTATCCAGCAATCCCAACCTGAAGTCACTGACTGCTGAAATTATCTTTGGTCTGAACTCCTTACAAGAGCTCAACCTCTCTGGGACAGGCGTGTCATCCTTGCCAAAGACTGTGCTGAAATACCTGCCTTCCATCAAAAGCATCACCTTGGGGAAGAACATACAGTGTCTTAAGACCATCAAAGAAGGACAGTATCACCGACAAATTGGGCTGACCAAAAAAGAGATCCTCAGTTGCCACGACAGCCACGGGTCCGTAGCAGCAGCGCCTTACGTGTCGTGATAAAAGCTGGGGAGAAGGGGTGGGGATGGGAGGGCAGGTGCTGTGGGATTTGTATAGGTGTCGGACTGAGATGGTTTGCAGTGTGCCTTTTGTAAAACTGTCAATAATTTATATATTTGTATATATAATACAAATACTTGATTGTTTGTGGATTTTATAAACTCTCAAATCCTGCCCCACGTCATCTGCAGGCTCCAGATTTTGCCCAGTGCATTGAGGTCCTGCATGCAGCCCGTTAGCTCAAAAGCGGTGATGCTGACCAACAGGGACCAAGCTGCTCTGCAGGTCCTAGGGCAGCACAGCCGGTCTGGAGCACACCTTCGAGC
This sequence comes from Phalacrocorax aristotelis, assembly GCF_949628215.1. Taxonomy (NCBI): domain Eukaryota; kingdom Metazoa; phylum Chordata; class Aves; order Suliformes; family Phalacrocoracidae; genus Phalacrocorax; species Phalacrocorax aristotelis. The sequence goes on from NC_134276.1 coordinate 3,857,209, forward strand.
CCCAGACACATTTGTAGGAGCAAAGCTATGTCTCCAGAGCACACACCAAAACATACCGACTCCGTAGCTGTTTGCTTACAAACCTGTGCATCGTCCTTTTTTTAATTATCACTCCCCAAGAAGTGCCTTGTGGATGTTGCCTTCATTAGCAGCACCGTTTCCCTGTCATGCACTTTCAGTCTTGAAGAAACGTTTCCAGACAAACCTGAATACAGGGTGCTCCTAATGTGCTGCTTTTTACATGTTATTTGCATAGGTGTGCAATGAACGTTGAGTAAGTCAAGAGCTTTTCCCACAATTTTGTCTCTGTTTTCCCATTTCGATCCTTTTCACATCAGATTACTTCAGGTCCAACCTTGGCAACCTCCCATCTTTCCAGCCTTAGCGAGCTGTTGCTCAGAGATGATGTGCAGCAGAGCAAGGGAAGCAGAGGGGTCTGCCAACAGCCGCATCTCACCCAGGAACCAGTCTCTGATGAAGCAAATTAACTGAGCTGCAAAGTGAAGAGATCATGTAGCCTAGCTTAAAAAAACCCACCCAAACAAAAAAAAAAAATCCCTTCTTCCTTTCTGGGGAAGCTTGGAAGAAAACCTTGACACGGATTCTCGTCTCGATGACCTTATCAAACCAAGATGCAGACCCGAAGGATGTGAGACTAAGCTGTTTCCATGCTGGCATCCCCCATCTGACCACAACATCTCTGACTCAGCTGGGCTCATGTGAGGCAATTTCCAGAGCCAAAACAGTCTCCGGAACATGCCAGGGGAAGAATTAACATGGGCGCCTGCGACCCCGGAGTGCTTTGCCTATCAGGGGAAAGATCTAGGGGTTTTTTTTCCAGAGCTGTGGCTTTTCTTTCTCTTGCACAGCTCCTTGGCTGCCGACTGAAATCTGATAAAAAGCCTGGTCCTCAGAGATTTACTCATTTTTTCCTCCATTGTTGTAATGCTGGCAAAGCAAAGGGGAGCCCCTCTCATTCCCGAAAGCGGGAGAAGGCAGCACAGCTTGACTCAGTGCCATCTGTGAAGCCTTTAACCTGCTTATAGGAGCTCCTGCAGTGGAGGTGTTTGCTGAGGTCTGGGCCACACCTGGCACGCTCTGTCCTGGGGATGGGAAGGGATGTTTTGGAGGGGGGTCCGGCTCGGGTTGGTGGGCAGCTTGGTCTCTAAACCCAGCCTTGCAGGGCAACCTTTAGTGTGTGAAGCTGGTTTAGGGAAGTCCACACAAAGGTGACACAGATATAAACTCGTTCCACAGCCGTCCTTGGGAGCGCTGGGAGGAGCTCAGGCTTTGTTCTCACACCCCCAAAGGTCTTTGCAAATGGAAACCCTATTGCCCAAAGCAGCTGTCTCCAGCGATGGTTAAACCCACTGAGACCATAAAAGCCAGAGTCAACACCTCACTTTGGATACTGGCATCCCTCTCCCACATTTTCATACATCTCCTTCTCAGTGATTTGTCTGCGGACCTTAGGGTGGGGATTTGAACACTTTCTTTCATGCTGGGGGGTTTCCCCCTCTGCTGAGTGTTTGCAGTGCTCGACCGGCCTTCACAGTCACAAGAAACACTGATTTTCTTAAAAAGGCAATGGGACTGCCTACAGGCAGGGATCTGGAGGGGAACACAAACAGCTGCAGTGCGAGATGGGGGCACCTTGGGAGGGAAGAGGTGTGTTTTTAGTGGATCTTGCCTTTTTAAGAGAATTCTTTTCTGCTGGCAGAAAATGTAATTTTTAAAAAAGCTGTTTAATTTTATAAGTCTGTACCCAGATGAAATGTTTTAGGGATCACATACTGTCAGAGTTACTCTCTTTGTGCCACTGTGGTAAACTTAAAACCCAGTGTGACAATCCAATTGAAGACTGCAAGATTTCCTTGTGTAATCTCACGCTAGCTGCTAGCTAAATAAGTCTTAGCAGAAGCTGGCAAATACCGTTGCTGTGTTAGTTTGGTTTGTGTTTGTTTTTAAGAACCTCTGCAGCATTGTAAGGCTTTGTGATTACTCACAATATAATAAAGTGATTTGGAGGAGAACAAACCCAGATCCCCCAGATTTATTGCCTTAGTGCTGGGAGGGCGGCAGCTGTCGCTGGGTCTGAAGTGCAACACAGCTTGTCTCCTTGCTCTGCTCAGCCCCACCAGCCTCATGAGTATTGCATCTCCAAACTGGGGGCAGGATTTGCCCCGCTGTGTTTGGCTCGCTGGGCTCCTCACTGGCAGAAAGGCTTGAGAGCTTCACTGGCTGACTCAAAGGAAATTATGGCCACGTGGCAGTGAAACAGCACAAGAGTATCTGGAGCAAATTCCCTGCTGCAGGATCTGATCCGAAGCTTCAGAGGCGGTGGGGATCTCTTCATGGATTTGGCCAATCCAGGATATGATCTGCTAGGGTTGGAAGGCTGGATTTGCAGAGTAGGTGATGCAGGGAGAGCCCACGAGATGTTTCACAAGCCCATGGGTGTGGGAGGAAGCAAACGGGTGCAGGAGCGATGCCATGGCACAGAAAGCTGCGCGCTGCCAGACCGCAGAGCTTTCGGTGGTGAGATACATGTGGTCCAGCTTCAGCACGACTCTCTGAGGAGCAGGGGCTGCTGCGTGCTAAGAGCACGCAGAGCCATTGCAACTAAAGAATAAATAGAAACATCTCAGGAGGCCTTTGCCTGCTCTTAAATAGCAAATTTCATTTTAAGCACTTCTCAATGCTGTGTATAGAAGTGATGCAAGCAGACACCCAGTGAGGAAACTGCTCCTGGGAAGCTGCAGCATTCCTGGACCTCCCAAGCTTCAAGGAACAACTGCATCTTTCATCCAGGCAGGCAGAGCTGCAGGCTGCCTGGAAGAGGCTGTTGGTTCTCAATCTGCCTACCAAAACTGCCTTGTCCTCCAGGACATCATGCAAGGTACAGTCAGACTACAGCCTGGGGGTAGACATCTCCAGGAGAGACCAGGTCCTGCTCCCAGCACTGTTGTGGACTGTGGGGGAAAAGCCACCATCAACCCTTAGAGATGAGTGCTCCTCTGGTGTCCACCATTGCATGCTGTGACCATTAGGCCATACCAGCACGCTCCTTCCAGATGGGATCCCTCCTGCCCTGGGACAACAGGCTCAGCTGGAGTGGTGGGGAGTGTCCTGCTGTCCCGATCTGCCAGGGGATGGACACTGTCCAGGGAGGAACAGGTCTGAAGCTGGCATCTCCCCCTTCCATGTGAATACCCACTTATATGATGCTTCAGTGCTGTGCTGGACCTTGCCCCTTTCAGTACGCCTTTGCCTCCTTGCCTTAACTTCTTCTGATTTTGCTATTTATTTATTTTTGCTGTTATTTATATAGCCTTTCCAAAGCCCTCTGCATGGGAAGAAGCATGCAAGCCTCCATCGGCAGCGTGAGCCCTAGTATCACCCACTCATGCATCCCTCCCCACCACGGGACCCAGACACCTGAAACATAGCCCTAATGGCCTCACGGAGGAGAAAAAGCCACACGGTGGCTTCAGGCTTGGAAAATTTGAGTAGGCCCTCATGCCAGCTTCCTGAAGGTGCTGTCAGCTTGCTAAGACGGCGTGACAGCCTAAACCCTGGTGTCAGACATCACCCGAGCCACCCATGCCAGGAAAGCCAGCCAGGCTGGTTATCTGCAAGCTCTGGCTGTCTCCACGACCAGCTCAGCTCTGCAGCCAGATGCGTTTGCCCTGGCAAGCAAGATGGGCGTTTTAATTAGAGGCTGAATATTTTTAGAAGCAGGAAAACCTCAGTGGAGGCTGGGCAATAAGGGTAGGCTGGGTTAGGGAGGGGGAAGAAGTGGGTGAGCTGGCGTTTGCTTGCAGCACTCTGTCTCCTGGAGGGTTATCAGCATCTCACCCCCCCCCTTTCCAGCATGTTGGAAAAACCACAGAGGATTGCTTCCCCCCATCCGCGTCATGCCCAGGGCAGCACGGGACAACCTCCTTCTCTTTATTTGAAAAGATGCACCTTTTGGTACCAAAAAGCTCCTATTTTCTTCTCACCAGTCTGTTGGAACTGTTTCTCCTGGCTGTCAGTTGTCAGCCTACAGAAGTCCCTTGCTGACTGATTATGTGACTGACTTCATAGCAGCAGTCGGTGCCGTCCCTTTTAAAAATAGCTGCTCCTCCGTACATTTTCCATTTTGCAGGAGGTTTTTATTTCCAGCACGTTTGTTCCACACACCCTGGCTTGGTAAGGCTGGAAAGCACAGATGCACTCTTGGCATGCCAGAAAATAATGCTGCATGGCTGGGCATAATCCTTCTGGCTGCCCTGGGATCTGCCCCCTGGGAAGGCGTCGGGGCAGCAAAACCCTCTGCCCCATGCATGTTTCTAAAGGCAGCGGCCGTAGCATTATTCCTGCCCCATCGCCCCTTCCTTCCATATTTGAGTGGACAAGCAGACCTGGGAACCTAATTGAAAGTGGAAAATTGGAGCTAAAACTAGGCCATCAGATAAATCCTTTCCTGTAATAAGCAGGGAGTCGGAGCACCAGCCCTTTTTCACAGCCTTTGTCTCCTAGTGTTTGTACGCCTGTGTGTATGCATCCCTCAGCGCCAGAGCACACCCGCCCTCCTCCTGCCCCATCCCAGCCCCTGCGCTGCCTTTTGCTAGTGATATTAAAATAAAAGTGGTTCATTCTGGCACAGAGGAGCACCCCGGAGACAGCAGCAGCCCTCTGTGCCAGGCGCTGTGCATCTTCAGAAAACCCGCACCAGCTGCAAGGGGGTTTGGGCAGGGGGATGTGCTGCCACCCTGCCCAGCTCCGTGCCCTCCCGTGGTCCTGCCTCCACTCCAGCTGCACCCCTGGGGGATGAATCAGCCTGGAAAAAAAAACCCAAAGTTTTGCCCCTGAAAACTTTCCCACCACTGTGGTGTTGTCCTTTAACCCCCACCGCTGCCTGCCCGGACCTCTGCGCCGTGTGCTCCCCTCCTCTTCCTCGTTAGCAGTGGATGTGTGTCACGGCGCTTGCTGGTAATTGACTCAGCAGTGCTGGGAATTTGAACCTACATTTCAAAGAGATTGTTAACCTCCTTTTCCTTCTCTTTGAACTGCTTTGCTTTATTGTAGGTTAAAGGAAACACACGTCTTCTTCCTCCCAGAGCCCCTTTTGTCGGGAGCCAGGCACATTAGAGATGCTGGGTTTTTACCAGCAAAGATGTTGGCGGCGGTGTGCTGCTAAGCGGTGTGTGATGGTGCATTTCGGTGGCATCAAACTACTCCTTGATTTCGGAGGGGATTGCAGGTAAAGGACTGGTCCAGCGATGCCCAAGGGATTGACAGAGGCACATAGCATCGCTGCCCCAGCAGCACACAAAGGGGTCTCAGCCGACAGAGGACCAAGGAAGAGCCACAGGTTACGGGTCGCTCATCCAGAAACTAGGTTCAAGCCTCTCTACCATGCTGGACTTTCTGGGTGGGCTTGGGCATATGAATGACAACTTTTCCGAGGTGTGCTTCCGCCGGTGGTTTAAGTCACCCTGTGACTGCAGGGCAGCAGGGAGCAGTTGTCCTGACCTTCCTTGCCTTTACCTCAGAGCCAGCATTTGTGCAGCTCTTCATTTTATCAAAGAAGTAAAAAAAAGACCAGTTTTGAGACAGATCAGTGAGCTGAACCAACCCATCAGGTGGCCACGCAGCCGCTAGCAGAAATGTACGGCAAGAGCACGGTGCCCTGCACAATAAGCAGAGTTACTCTTCACAATAATATCTGGACTCTAAGAGTGATGTCTGCATCCATTTTAGGTTCAAAACAGGTGGACTGAAGGCTCCCAAGTACCTCTGAGCATCTTGCCTGCTTATAACCCATGCCTCAGCCCTGGCTGGGCTGCTATTTCTTTAAAATAAATAAATAAATAAATAAATAAATAAATAAAATTTTAATTTCTAAGAAAAATTAATTTTTCTTGGAAAAATGTCCTCAGTTAAAGAGTGGTCAGGCATTGGAACAGGATGCCCAGAGGGGGAGGAGTCACAATCCCTGGGGGTGTTCAAAAACTGTCTAGTGGCACTTCAGGGCATGGTTTAGGAGGCCTGGGGGTGTTGGGTTGGGGGTTGGAGCTGATGATCCTAGAGGTCTTTTCCAAGCTTAATGACCATCTTATTCTATGATTCTAAGAAGATAAATGTATGTAGGACTGTGAGGTGTTGGACTATCAGATTAGAAAACATCCAAAAGACAAGTTCATCATCAGCAGAGCTGACACCTGCATTGGTAGGTCTCCATTGACACCCAGGGTCATCATTGGGCCTATGGTCCTAAAATCTTTGCATTGTTAATGATGCTTTCTCAGTCCACATTAGCTATTCTCTTTGCTCCCATGACAGATGCTCTACCAAGCATCTATGAGGGGCTGGAGTCAATACCTGTCTCGTTCAGTAAGTCTTTGAGAGGAACTATCTCAACACTTTCTTCTCACTACCTGGGACAGGACTAGGTATGATGGGAAGGAAGAGCATCAGGGATGGAGCAGAGCTCTGGTATGACCCCAAAACTGCATTTGGGGTCCTTCATGGGGCATAAACCTCTACGGCTCAGATGAAAGATATAAACCCTGAAACTCCTTCCAGTCAGTGCTGGTTTTCACCTCATTTTGACTTCTTCCAAATTAACTGCCCATTAATTTGGAAGGCAAGTCTTCCATGTCCTCACAGCTCTACTGTTATCCGTAATTCAAGAAAACCAGGCTGCTGAGTCCCCTTCTGCCAATGACTGTCCTTATATTTTGTAGGACTCATCCATACAATAACTATCACATCTCAGAAAATCCCTAGATTTCAACTGAGCCCTGCTCACTGACCAGATCTAAGCTCTCAGCTTCAGCTGTTGTGAGGGAGAGCACATCAGTATAAACGCCAGTCAAACATTTATGCTGTTATGTCCTACCTCATGGTTGCAACTATCTAAGTGCATATCGTTACCACAGGATAGCCAGCATTCATAAAACCTCATTGCATTGATCAAATATCTGAGAATTCACATTAAAACATAAATCAATCCATGTTGCTCCATAACCTTTAGGACATTTCTGAAGAACAACTATGCTACCGTCTTTTTTTTTTGCTTTACTGGTACTCACTGCCATAATTTCTTTTATCGCTTCAGTGATTACAAAGCTGAAATAATGGATAGATTTATTTAATGGAAGAACTGAGCATCTCTGGAGGTAATTCTCAGACCTGCTCATCTGCTGACTCTGTCTAAGGTAAGAAACTCCTGAAGAGGGAGTAGCTTTTCCTGTGAGATATGCTGAGGAAAACAGATCCCTGTTTGGGCCTTACCTGCACTCTCTTTTGCAGGAACACAAGGGGGAAGATTTTCCCCTAATTTGCTACTAATCTTAACCACCAGCATAAAAATTATCCATTTGCCCCAGAAGTGTTTGTTCATAGATTTTTTTCTCATTTAAATTTTTTGTAAAGTGCTTGTCTTCAAAAAAAACCCCAACCCAACAGCTGCCTGTTTGTCATAGTGCCATCTGGGACCTTCATCCTAGAGACCGCAGAGTGAAAATCCCCTTGAATAAACAGGAAAGGAGGAGGGCACAGAACACATCCCTCCGATAGCCCATGGGAAATGCCTGGGCAATCCACGGTGGCAATTGTGCCACAATGCTATTTTTACCACTGTGTCTTAAATGTCCTGTGGCAGCATCCTCAGCCTCCCAAGACCAACGGTCCTCCACAGCTCAGTTGGTAAGGGTCCTGTCCCAGAGATTTTGCAACCCTAGAAGACCCCCAAAGATGTTACTATCAGAGAAATATGGGAAGATTAGGACTGTGTTTGAATCAGTTTTCCCAAAGCCTCATCACAAAACTGGTTTTTTTTTCCTCAGTCACTTTAGGAACCCACATTGGCTCCATCTAGTCCATGTCTGCTTGCTGTAAGATTGCCCTAATGGTGTGTCCAGCCTTTTGACAGGGCTGGTGGGCTTCTTCCTTTGGAGGCTATTTCACAGCTGGGTTTGAGTTCACCAGTGAGACACCTTTCCACCCAAAAATATTCCCCAAAAGAATATTCTTGTCTCTACTTTTGCTCATCAGCTATTTCACACACAAGCAGCCTGGTCTCCACTCCACAGGAGGAGTATAGACACTTGGTGATGCCAGGAAAAGAAGTGCTGTTCTGAGAAAGAGCACTACCAAGCTCACGATGGGTTTAGGTTCCATTGCTCTGGGGGGGAAAAAAGTGCTTTTCTGTGGTGGCTCCGCAAATACTGTTTGCTGGGTTTCAGCAGCCCCAGAAGAGCAGTGGCAGGCCCTTTATGCATTGACAACATTCCCCCAGTCACAGCCTGCAGTCCATAGGCAACCTTTTTAGGCAGGCAAAAGCTCTGTCTGGAATTACTTCCTGAAGCTAAAATCAGAGCTATAAAGTGTGCGTTGTGTCGGCATCCCAAAGCAGGGTGGAAGGGACCACAGCTGGCAGGGACCCCATCCGAGAGTCACCGAGGGGATATCAAAGTCACCATAACCGCCCCAGCAGCCTGATGGAAACGAGGTTGTAATTCCTTCATTTTCTCTCTTCAAGCCACAGCAGAAGAGAAGAGCCCCAGGACAAGACTTTTGTCAGGACATGTCCTCATTTCTGTGCCACAGATCCCTGCGTTATCTGCTGCAGAAGAGAGGCTGGTTGCCCCATCTGAAGCAGCAGTTGCACAGGGCAGAGCAGAGCTCTGCAGCTTCTAGCACAGCTCTGGAGCCAGCCAAGCACCATTAGCCTAGTTTTTCATCCAAGCAAGGAAGTCCTGGCTCCTGGCAGGCTTATTAGCTTTGGCACCAAGCTCAGCTGACACCTGGCCAAGGCTTTCTGGCTACAGCTGGACCTGCCTGGCTTCTGTCCCACCAGCTTGGGTCTCTCCTCATAACACTTCTCTACCCTCTTGGTTCAGCATGGCAGAGCAAGCTTGTGTGCCTGCCCAACTGAGCAATGGGGGTAGCTACAGACTTGGGAGTCAGGGGGGTGTTCAGACTCCAAACCTCTTTTTATATCCAAAGATCCCTGAGATTCAAACATTTCCTTGCAAAGTACTCAATTGTTCAAGAACAGAGACTTCCCTTCCATCTGACGAAGGTGGTGCTGGGCAGCTAGGCACAAGCAGGGATGAACAACTTTTTTCATTTGCTTTTATTGCTTATCCCCGCCTTCAAACTCAAGATACGTTTGAAAGCCTAGAAGAAAGCTGCATGGCTTTTCCCAGGGATTGACCTAATCTCATAAGCACTTGGAAGAGAGGACAAAATCCCAGAAGCTGACAGACTCTGGAGAACCATTACATGGTAGATCTTCCCTAATGGTTGCAAAAATCTACACTCTATTTCTTAGTTCCCTTTGTGAGTGCTAGAGAAAGAGGAAAACAGCCTGCGGCCATGGCAGTCCTGCTGCGCGCGCACCTCTCTTCTCTCCTGACCTCTTCCAGCAGAGTAGTCCTAGGCAAAAGTACCCCTGGGGTGGCAGAAAGGACTGTCTCTGCTCTAGGAGCCCAAAGCAAGGTACCACATTGCTGTCCCTGTCACAGTGCCTGCCCCATTGCTGTCCCCATCAGAGCCAGCACCTGCTTGGGCAGAGACTCGTTCCAGTGCTCATTCCACCATACAGCAAAGACACCAAGAATATCTACTTATCCCTCATATCCTTGACTCTGTTCACATGCATATGACATGTGAAGGCCACAGAAACACTCCTGTACATGGAAACGCTTGCTTTCGGCATGGGATGCCAAAGGCTAACAGCATACCCCAAGCTGTTTGCTGCATCCACATTGCTCTGTTATAGATAAAGCCCAACAACTTGGCTCAAGTCCTAGAACCAGGGGCCTCAGCAGCCAACTCATTCAGGGCACCAGCTTGGCATCAGACAGATTTACACTTTCTAACAGGAGCAGCAACGGAGATGCCGTATCCTCTCTAAAGAGGCAGATTTCAGCCTTTATTTTGCCCTTCTCATCACAGAATTATAGAATCATGGAGTGGTTTGGGTTGGAAAGGACTTTTAAAGATCATCTAGTCCAATCCCCCTGCCAGGAGCAGGGACATCTATCAGTAGATGAGATTGCTCAAAACCTCATCCAACCTGACCTTGAACACTTCCAGGGATGGGGCATCCAAAGTTTCTCTGGGCAACCTGGGCCAGTGTCTCCCTTATCATTTTACCCTTATCGTAAAAATCTGCTTCCATATGTCTATTCTAAATCTGCTCCCTAGCCTCTAACCTGAACCTTCCCTAGCTGCAGCCTGAGCAGGTCACTCCTTGTCCTTAGCCCCACAGATGCGGTGACAAGGTCACAAAATTAATGAGTGTCAGGCAACGATGCTGCGTATCAGCTGTGTTTGAATTGCTGAGCCCCTGCTGAAGGCTGACTCCCTTGTTAACCAACTTCCAGCACCAGGCACGGCCTGGGATGCAGCAGATAGCATTTTTATCAGCTTTGCAAGACATTAACTGTGCGACCTGCTCTTCTCCCAGGCACCTGCTACGCACTGCAGGTTAAACAAGGAGCAGAGAGCATGCACAGAAAAAAAAGAGGATGCTCTGCTGGGAGGAGATAAGGACAGAAATTGCCCCATGGTGGTGACCTTGAACAGAAATTGCCCCATTGCTAGATAAATAGGGCTGGCAAGAGGCAGAAGTTCTGCTAGACCCAGTCAGGATTTCTTTGGACTGGGACAGACAGAAGTGAGGCTCAGAAGGGACTTGGGGTCTGGATAGGGTGGCAGCCTGTGGATCAATCCCCTTTACAGCCAACACACCAATCCCCCAAGGGGGATGTTAGGGCAGCACGGACTATCATTGTCTGTTCTGAAGTTGCATCCATTCATGCAGGAAAAGAAGCCATTAGATACCATTTCTTTCTGTAAATATTGATACTTCTTCTGGCCTTGAAATGGCTTTGTCAGGAAGACATGCCATTGCACCTCCCCATGGTGTTGGGTACCAACTCTGCTGCCAGGAGGAGGGTCCAGTGTTAGCATCATCAGGTTTGCAAGTCATTGCAAAATACAAAGCACAGCAAGTCTCTAGGCATTCCCAAAGCAAAAGCCTGGAGATCTAGTGTGTGTGTCTGCAGATCACTTAGGCTGTGCCTGAAAATTTTCTGTGACACCTGTATTGACATGAGTCAGCTAGATCACCAGAGAAGTAGCATAGCTACCAAATTCATCCATGCAAAGAGACAGCACTTTACCAGAGGAGGATGCATCCATCAGGGCTAAAGGCAATGGTACTGGGAAATGAAGGGGAACATCCACACTCATTCTGCCCTGACGACAGGGAAAATCCCTTTCCTCCTGATGCATCTTGTCCAGGAGGACTGATTTTGCTGGGAACAGAGAATGAGTTGTAATTAAGATTCAGCCCTTGGCTCCTGTTAACCTCTTTCTGGCAGAAAAGTGTAGGTGAGCATGGGTGTGAATTCCTTTAAAACCACGTTACATGTTCAGCTTACTTGACAGATCCTTGGTGGGGCATGAAAGCCTGGCTTGGGCTCTGAAAGCTCCAGGCCCGAAGTTCAGAGGCATATTCTTCAAAATTTCATACATATAAAAAGAGCACAAGGTCAGGATTAGGCTGATCACTGGATGCACTCAGCAGGATCACAGCCAGTGACTCAGAAATCCCTGCTAGGCCTCTCTAGTCCCTGTTTGGAAGAAGGTACCATGACGAGGTGGATGGAGCAGAGAGCTAACCATCTGCAGCAAGGGAGAATTATCTGCTGTAATGACATCTTTGAAATCAATAGTCCTGGATAACTCACTGCCAGGAGCCATCAAGAAATGACCCGAAAAGCCATTAACATTAAATCTAACAAGTCTTGGAGAACCTCAGGGAAGAGGAATGGGCTGGCACAGGGCCTGGGTCATAGCAACGTGGACAGAGGCGAAGGGGACAACCAGAAGGGTGAGAACCATCAGTTCTTAGCAAAACAGCCAGAGCAGTTAATTTGGGATTTCATCAATGAGCTGGTAATCTGGACAAATGTACATATGTCTATAAACACAGTCAGATGGCAGAGCAGAAAACCTTCATCAGCATTCATCACGTTACAGCCTGAGCCTCTGCTGATAAAGGCAGCTGTGGCGGTTTAATACATCGCAGTTCCTCCAAGGCATTCTGCTTTTTTTCCTTCTAAACTGCCTTAGATGAGATTAACAAAACATGCATTAAATGGTGCCAGAACTGGTCCCCTGACAGCTCCTGAAACGTGGCTGTGAAGGAACGGGGTTATAACCCTTTTCTTACCAGAGATGGTTTAATATGGACAGCAGTGTAGAAGCAGATGGAAGCGGGTCCAGGCACGGAGGATTAAAGGGCTCAAAGACCAGAGCCAGGCTCAGGAGGATGGGCTGCGGAGGAGGCTCTGGAAGGAGGTGCAGAAGGACTTTAAGGGGACTGAAAAGCGTACGGGGTTTGTGGGAGCAGTTCAAAGGTCTGTAGGGCAGAAAATGTACTGGGCTGATAAATAGGTGCATCCACAGAAGGAGAGAGAGTCAAAGGGGTGTCAGTCTGGAGGGCAAATACCCTGTCAGAGGGTCTTTCACCCCTAAAGGGTGAGAGACTGCCTTGAACTGCAATGAGCTTGGGATGGGTGAGAGCCAGCCCAGCTGATGTGCCAGAAGAGGCCCACAAAGGTCCTTGGCATCCAAAATGAAGAAAGGTTCTTCAGAAAAGACACCTTCTTGCCTTAGTAGACAGTAGGCTAGGGCTGCTAGGAGGTGACAGGTCAGTTCTGCTGGCCATACACCAGAGGCTGGGGAAATAGCAGAAGGCCAGGGGTTGGATGCAAAACTTGTCACTGTAAATATTTAGGAATGTAACCTTATCCATCAAAGAGACGGCTAAGAGGGATCATTGCATATGCGTATTTGCATAGGGGAAAGCTGTCTGACAGGCAGAGAAGGGGAGGTTCTTCAGCATGCTGATAAGGGGAATAAGAAGACATGATGGGTGAAAGATAGCTCTAGATTAATTCAGTCTTTGAAGTGGACACCAACTCACTGCAATGAAGGTAATTAAATATTGGAACGGCTTATCAGAGATGCTGCCGAGTCACCAATGTTTCTTATGCTGAAATAAAGATTAGGTATCTATGAAAGGAGATGCTCTAATCCAGTTTCTGGGAAAAATCTATTTTCTGTATACAGAAGGTCAGATAAGATGATCCTCATGGTGCCTCTTGACTGTGCAGTCTGAATTTAGGAAGTGTAAACTCCCCTGTGTAAGGATCCATCTTCATCTGTTACATGACGTGTCAGGCAAATCGAGGGGAAATGCATAATACAGGCTGAGATCCCAGCTCAAGAGCATGCAGCCAATGCTGGGAAGAGAGCTCAGAAATTCCTGGCTTTTATCCCATTAGCCTACTGGAAGATAGATAAGCCTCTACATTTCTTCAAACCTCGTATGAATCACAGAACTACTTCAACATTTTTGGTTTTGCCTGGTATTTATTGCAAGAGCAATAAAGAGACGCAGTCTGACTGTGCTAAATCGATAGGGCTGGAAAGGGGTCCTCTGCCCCAGCAAAGTTCAAAATCTTTCTGAGGACATGAGGCAAGCAAGAAAGGACTCACCTGCCACTCGTCAGTGGCAGCCTGCAAACACAGTCCTCCAACAGCTCAATGAGATCATGCAAGCCATTCCTCCATGCCAGAAACAGGAGGAGGAAAAGCAGGCAAACCTTAGAAGAGCAGGTAAATAGAGCAGTTGTGATGGAGAAAGGGGCACAAGCCCTAAGGGGATGTGGCCAAAGCAAGGATCTATCCAGCAAGGCAAATTTCTGGATGGTGTCATCTCCAGGGAAGAGAACAGCCAAGAACTACCAAGTATAAGGTCTGGGAGTCATCCAGCCACATGGAGAAGTGCCAAAATATGCCAGATGGAGCAACCCTTGAAAGTGCCTGTTTCTCCCTGCTGACTTTAAAGGCAGCTGGGGCAATCAGCCCAGGTGGAGGCATTAACACCCGAGACATCGGAAGTTAGGTGAGATGAACTCCAAAGGGCCAGAGGAGGCCCAGATGAAACCGTCACAGCAGCAAGATATTTCTTTGCCTTAGCAAAGGTTTCCCTCTGACTCAGTTTCTCAACTGTGGAAAAGGACTTTCAATATAACCTGTCTGGAATCGTCTACAACTCATCTAATAAGAAAAGGGAATTTCAGAGGGACCAAAACTGCCTGTGAAATCAGGTTGCTGGGTGGCCTCGTACATTGGCTGGGGAGGACGCTCAAAAATCCCACTCCAGCAGTGTCAGAAATTAAGTGTAACAAAAAGTCCAGACTAGGATTTTTCCTCCATTTTTTTAGTTCTTCTTTTGTGATGTATCTTAATGGGGGCAAAAAAAGAAGAAAAAGACAAAAGAAAAAGAAAAAGAAAAAGAAAAAGAAAAAGAAAAAGAAAAAGAAAAAGAAAAAGAGGTAAAACTAAGACATGCTAAATAATCCAGAATAAAAATAAAATGATTCATTGTGGGCAGAAAGGGAGCACTGAGCATCAAGGCACAATGAAGTCACTTCAGGGGTTTTTTATTATTTGGTGGGGTTTTTTAATCATTTTGCTGAAACCCCCTTGGAAGACCCCTTTTGCTTCAAACAGAACTAATTTATTTCTTTTTTAATCTTCCTGATTTTGGTCACTGAACCACGAAATCCAATTTCAGCTCAGGTCTCTCGGAGAGCCCTGGGTGTCGGTGACACGGAGGTCCCTGATCACTACGCATTGCTGGGCAGGCAGGAGCAGCGAGGATGGGGCAGAGCTAGCGAACACACGCGCACTTACGCACCGTGGGAATATGTTTGCGAGGGTCAGGGCATGCGGGGTTTCCATCTCTCCTTCTTCCTCTGCTGTCTCAGGCCCCTGCCCTGAGTGGGAACAGGATCCTTTTAACCCTCTCCTGCGTGACGCTGCATGGATCCTGCCTCCCACGGGCTGAACCTGCTGCCTGCGGGGCCTGATCCAGTCCTGCAGTGACAGGGCAAAAGGGATCCTGCAAATGTTGAGGCGTGACCGTGCCACTTCGCCGGGGGTGGGCTGGGTGCGAGGGAGGGAGAAATAAAAACATGTATTGGCCAGACCAAAAGTCCCCCTCAGTGTCCCAGGAAATGCCTGAGAAAAGGGTGAGCGCAGGTGCTATTTCCCAGAGCGATTTTCCCAACTCCAGCCACATCCCTCTATCTCCAAGAAGCTCCTGAGCTGGGGGTGGTTTCTAGAAGCCCTCAATGGATTTCTTTTAATGAACCTGACCAGTCCCCCTTCGAGCCTGTGTGACTTTCTCACATTGCCATGGTTCTGCAGCAAGGAATTACTCATTGCGTGAAGAAACACCTTTTTATTACAGAGAGAGAAAGAAAAAGTGGAAGAAAGAAATTATGAAGAGAAGAGAAGAGAAGAGAAGAGAAGAGAAGAGAAGAGAAGAGAAGAGAAGAGAAGAGAAGAGAAGAGAAATAAAATAAAGTGAAACAAAATAAAATAAAATAAAATGAAAGGAAATGAAAGGAAGTGAAAGGAAATGAAAGGAAATAGGGAAGGGAAGGGAAGGGAAGGGAAGGGAAGGGAAGGGAAGGGAAGGGAAGGGAAGGGAAGGGAAGGGAAGGGAAGGGAAGGGAAGGGAAGGGAAGGGAAGGGAAGGGAAGGCGAGGCGAGGCGAGGCGAGGCGAGGCGAGGCGAGGCAAGGCAAGGGAAGGCAAGGGAAGGGAAGGGAAGGGAAGGGAAGGCGAGGCGAGGCGAGGCGAGGCGAGGCGAGGCAAGGCAAGGGAAGGCGAGGCGAGGCGAGGCGAGGCGAGGCGAGGCGAGGCGAGGCGAGGCGAGGCGAGGCGAGGCGAGGCGAGGCGAGGCAAGGCAAGGCAAGGCAAGGCAAGGCAAGGCAAGGCAAGGCAAGGCAAGGCAAGGCAAGGCAAGGCAAGGAAAGGAAAGGAAAGGAAAGGAAAGGAAAGGAAAGGAAAGGAAAGGAAAGGAAAGGAAAGGAAAGGAAAGGAAAGGAAAGGAAAGGAAAGGAAAGGAAAGGAAAGGAAAGGAAAGGAAAGGAAAGGAAAGGAAAGGAAAGGAAAGGAAAGGAAAAGAAGAAAGAACAAGGAGATAAACCCCTAGCCTAAAGCACTGCCTCTGTAACGCCCTGTCTGTCCAGGGTTTTCTGCCACAGCAGAGATGGAATTACAGTGCTGGAGGAAACTCAATGAAATAATGATTACCCTTTGGATGTAATTAGAACAGGGCTGAGGCAGTGTCAAACAAGCAAGTCTGTGCATCAAAACATCCTTCACAGTGCTGGGGAGCTCAGACCCAAACCGCTCGTGCCTGCCAGGCACAAACCAGGCATGGAGGGCAGAGACGTGGCTGGTTGGTCCCTGCCCATGGTGCCAAGCCAGGCTGGGGCCCTCAGGTGGGTCCATGGCTGGAGGACCACGGCTGATCCTCCAGGAGACCTTTGTCATGCTGTGCACTACACAAACCTATCAAGGGAGACATCCCCTATCCCAAAACACCACATGGTGGTGGAGGGAAGATCACCCCATCATGTCCTCTGCTTTACAACCACAGCTCTCTCTCCCCAAGGAAAGAAAAATTTCCTCCCCACACCCAAAAGCCACCAGTTACTGACACTTCACAGTGAATTGGGATGAAGTAGGGAGCAATTTCCATGCCTGAGACATGGGAGAAGCAGGCCTGAGACTCACAACCTTCTCCAGTGACCAAGAGGGGAAAGGGCAAAGGGGCTGGGAGTGCTGGGAGAAAGCCCCAGACATGGAGCAGGGCTGTGATGGGAGCTCAGGAGGCAATCCCAAACAACCTCATCTGAGGGTCCCTATGTTTTTGCAGAAAAACACTACTAGGAAAGCTGATCTCTCCCTTCTTTTGGCCATGGGCACTTTGTTTCTGGTGCAGGACAAGAGCTCAACTGAAGAGTGCTCAAGGAGGCTGTGAAGCCCAATGAGTCCACTAAAGCAGTTATCCCCAGGTGCTTGAACCCCATGTTCTCCAAAGCCAGAGTAATTTTCTTCCTTTTACTGATGGGGAAACTGAGGCAGAAAGCACAGGATCATAGTGTACCCATAACACCTTCCACAACACAAGGCAGCAGCAGGAATATGTTCCTGCCTGTTCATTCCCAACGGACCCCTGCAATTAGAGGGCCAGTAATGGAAATATGTTGGAGGTGAGTAAATTAAGGCAGGCTTCATTTGCAGGCAGAAAAAAAGACACTGGGAGGAAATGTCAGGTCTTGGGTTTCTAAGATAGGCTGCTGAGACCAAGAAGAGAGATGCAACTCTTTTAATTAACTCTTAATTTTAAAAATTTTCACACTAATAGCTATACTTACAGCAAAAGCTTCTGCTCAGCCACAGTCAGGGAGCTTTTAGAAATTGTTCCTTCTATACCCATGGAACAGGAGCTCAAAACTCATTTGGGACCAGAACTTGACCACTTCTATCCTGATTTTCTCTCCATTTATGTTCCTCTTCTTCATCACAGTTATACTTATCCTGCCTGTGTTTGACTTTTATCCTGCAGGTATCTGTGATGATCTGGGGGATGGCAGCAGTGGGTGAGCACTGTCCCCTAAATCACAAAGCTCCCTGCTCATTCTTCCATCTCTTGGACACTTTTGTTAACCACTTGGCAGGGAAATTGTTGTACAAATTATGTTGTTTACCTGCATGTGCAGCTCTTGAGATCCTCAGACTGTGATCACAACGCCAGACAAAATCCATGGGACCCAGAAGCCACTTCTTCATCCCTCTCCCACAAGAATTTTTCTGGGATTACCCAGAAAAGGAATGAGTTGGCTCCTACAGCTGGTTAGCAGAGGGCTTGCAGTAACAAGATGCGCGCTATTTTAGGTTTAAATGAATAACATTGTTTGCTACAGGGTCTGCTGAGTGCTGGCAGGTCTCAGATGGCATATAGCTGTGGTCTTGGGAAAGAGCATTAAAACTGGTTGAAAAAAATCACAGCTAATTGCACTATCACATCATTAGCAATGTAGTTTCCAAACACTCGCAACAAAAGACTATTGTCACTTCTGGCAGCTCCCAGCATCATCATGCAGGGCTGAAATTTTCAAATTCTCCCATTTAATGGGGATCTGCAGAGTGTTTTCTGTAGCCTGGCCAAGCATGACTGTTCTGCTGGCTCAAAATAGCCAGCGTCCAAGTGTGATTTGCTGGTTTGTGTTGCTAGGAAGACATGAAGCCTTACAAGTGGGAAGACAACTACACAGCTCCAAGCAGCTTAAATGGGCCAAAATTATTGCCTTTTTGGTGGGTGGGAAACTAAGAGATTAAGGAGCTCACTTCATTGTCCTCTCTCCATCATGGCCAAGGGTTGAACCTGTATCTACTAAACCCTTCCCTACACAGCTGCTCTTTGCTCTGTCCCATGGTCTGTAAGCAGAGGACTTGGGGCTGGAGCTGTTTCTCTAGTATCAGCCATGAGATGGATTTTATCCTTTTTAAAACAAATAGCTGCCTGCTTTATCTTCCAGCTTGCCATGCTCCTCCTTTTGCAATAAGTAGAATTCCACCCTGAAGAATGGGGGACCTCAGTGTGCCCCTCCTAATTAGAAAGGTGTTCAGGAGAAAAGAGGAGGGAATAAATAACCTCCTCATAAATCATTTGCAATGGAAGGGGTGGAGAGGCTAATGATTTTAAATGGATACTTTGGCAATTTCTTTAAGGAGAAGAAGCAGGTAATTACGCTGACCTTGGAGATCGCATTATTCTCCTTGGGCCAGAGAAGAGAAGTGATGAAGAACTGCCTAGCACTCGCTACGCAAGGGGTGATGGTACATGAGACTGACACAGTCAATAGCTGACCAGGGAACAGGGCATTTACTATCTTGTCTCACTCCTTTCCTACCTCCTAAGTGTTTGTTCTTGTGCCTGGTTTTTCTTTTATTTTTATTTATTTCTTTTATTTTATTTTCTTTTCTTTTATTTTTTGTTAGGGTTAGGTTAGGGCCCTTGGGTTTGATTACTTGTTCCTTCTTGTGGAGGCAAATGCAATGGAGTGGAGGTTGGGTTCTGAGTTGTCTTTGCATCCAGAATTTGATCCAGCAGCCAATGGGCTTCAGGGAGACATGCAGAACCCAGAGCAACAGAAACCGTGCCCCCAAACCAGGCTGTTCCTAGAAAGCAGCCTCCCACCACATCAAAAAAGGGCAGAAAACTGCATTTTCCCAATGGAGCAGAGTAGAGAAGTTCACCTCTGAGCCTGATCCTGTGCCATCATGTAATGCCAGAGCTGTGTTACACTGAGCAGGGGTCTTTTTGATTTAGAGCCACCAAAGGACTAGTCCTTTGCTATGAAATTCTGACTTCTTCGAGATGACACCCCACTAAGAATACTGAGGGTCTCTATACCATAAGAGAGCTGAGCACATTGCATCTTTATACCATAAGACAACTGAGCTCAGGAGCCAGGACAAGACACAGGGGCAGGAGGTGGGCATTTGTTTTATCCCATGTAGACATCCCCATCCAAGGCAGCAGCCCAGACTGGACATAGGGGAACAGGCACTGCTCTGTATGAAGTGGGTTGCCTGGGGTGAATATCTGAAGCAGGGCAGATGAATCTCACCACAGAAGCACCTATTTCCCTCCATCGACTATTAAGGAAGCCCATGGTGACCAGCTCCATGATGATCCAGAGAGGTGAAACAAGTCCCACTGTGGGGCTGTTCAGAGAAACAATTTCTTCCATCTCTGCACCCAGCACTCAAAATTTTGATGCAAGCGCAAGAAGAAATTACTCCCATTTTCCTTCAAATTCCACTTAATTTCCAGACCTTTTGCAGTTCTACCTGGTTTTCCCCAGTGGAACAAAGGTGTGAGCAAAGATGGGAAATGAAGCTATCAACCAAGCCAATCTCTCTTCTTCATTTCTTATTTTGCCAATAGCCACCAAAGGTGTGAGAGTGAAGAAACAACTTAGGAAGTGAAGCAAAGCTGTGCAGAGTCTCGATGCATGATTTCCTCTTTCAGAGACTGATGCTTTGGGCAGATTATTTCAGCCACATGTTTTAATGGTTAGGACTGAAATTCTCCAGAATAACTGTTTGACATCTTGTCACACAGAAGTTTCACTCTTTCATGTATCACCTGGAAAAGGAGACAGACTTCAGCATCATCTGTCACCTCTGTTCATTAAAACATCATCCAGACAAATGAGTTGTAGTAGCTGGGCAGCAGTAAGGTGGCACAGCAAAAGTCTGAGGCTCTGATGGAACCAATATCTGCTACAAGAAGATAGGGCAGGGTCGTGTACGAGTTTGAATGCCAGATACACATGAGAAGTAAGAAAGTTTGCTGTTAAAGGTGTGCAAGAACAGGTAGATCCTTGCTCTTCTGCCAATTATTTTTCTCCAGGTTGCCCCAGTTGTGCCACAGAGACTTTCTAAAGAAAAATCCAGTCCAGTCTGCTACAGCCAGATGCTATGGCTGGCCAGCCTAACATTTGAGCTTTACCTGAATTTGCAACAGCCGTGCTGACCTCTCATATCTCCATCCACCAAATTAATTCCTTGCCTGGCAACATCCCAGTGGGAACTACTGCTGGCTCTAAATAAAGCCCAAAGGAAGTTTGTTAAGAACTGGAAAGGGAAGGTTAAACAAAACTAAGCTGTCCGAAGCTTGTGAAGATTGGGTGTTTGATGGGATAAGGAGCTGCCCTTCATTCGCACCAACCAAAGCTCAGAGGTCTTGCTCAGGGAAGACTCCTGCTGCCAGATGTTAAAATACTGAGCTGATCAGTGAAGACCCAGTAAGACCGTGCCTAAAACTTCATCCAAAATATGACCTCTGCCAGGTCTAGGAAAGAAAGGGGGGACAGAAAAGTGTGATTAGCTAAAGTGTAGGAGCCTGGAGCAGAGAGAACTGTAAGCCTATGACCAGCTCATTCACATTGTACAGTTTCCTTCCTGCTTTGGGTTGGACCTACTCTAAAGAATGGCCTTGCTGAACCTGGGCCGTTGTCCAAAGTAACTTAATTGACTGTTAACACAATTGCAACTGATAGCAGGAGGCATTTCTTGGTCTCTGCTGAAGGCCCTATGCCTCTCTCTGCACCCATGTTCTCCGTCTACCTACTGCTGTATCTGGGTGGTCACATCGGCCTGCCTCCCCCTCGGTCTCCTGCAGCAGAGCTTTGCATGAGGGGGATTTTCCCCATAAACCCACTCATCTGTGAGCATTTCTGCGATCAGATTTTGTCCTGAGACACAAATAGAGCTCAAACGTGATGGAGACAAACTGGGGGGACCTGTGAGCGACAGAATGGAGAAAGACCAAAGAGCATATGGTCATGAGAGAAAGAGACCAGCAGAATTAGGGTGTGCAAAGGTGCTGTTGTGCATATGCGGGAGGAAAATGTGAGAGCAAACACACAACTGTGGGAGGGAACAGCACAAAAGCATGTGTTTAGGGGAATGCAATCCCCAAATCCCATCCCAATTTGTTTCACACCAATTTCTCCCTGCTCTTGTTAGCAGGAGCACTTCGGAGTTGCCCTCCAGCACACGGTGGCAACCAGCCACTTACATTGCGTGCGTTCAGCAAGCCACCAAGCAACTCTCCCAGGGAGGACAATCACCAAGGATCTAATTAAAGCTCGTCACGCAGATCTGCTCAGCTGACCAGCCTCTGTGCGAATGACATGACCTCTGTCAATTTTATCTCCCAATGATCATTGCATCAGGGCCAAATCCCTACAGGGAACTCGACACCTGCTGAGAGGTGGACAAAACAGCCGGTGCTCTAAAGGTGCAGGAGACAGGGAGGACCTGGAAACCCCAGTTGTGCACATGGACTGGTCTGGCTGTCCATTGTCCCAATGGGCTGGGGATGCTGCCTGCTGCCACCTGAGAGTGTTGGTGAGAGAGCAGGCTGGCAGAGCAGGGCAGGCAGAAATGGCTGAAAACTAGGTCTCCTCTATGCAAAAGCATCATCAGCTCTCTTCTAGAAACATGGGACCACCTCCCACTGTCATTCAGCTCCACTAGTGCAGCATTTCAGAGGAGGTGGATATGGAACAAAATACAAAGTTATAGCCTACACTTTCCTAATAATCATTGTGCAGAAGTCTCTATCTCCCTACCAGCCTCTGGAAAGGATTTTCAGGCAGATGTCTCCTCTCCACCCATGCGCCAGGGCTGCAAGCAGTGCGGCTGTGCTAGCACAGTGTTGGGCTCTGCTCCTGTACCTGTGCCTGCACAGAGTTGTCTCAGGGCTCAGCACTGCGCTAACCATGTCCTGGTGGCCCCAGGCAGCTGGGACAAGCAGGGGAAATAGGAGAAGACTGGTCTAAGAGAAGCTGTCCAGCGTGGCAGAGATTTAGAAGCCTGTGACACTGTGATACAGCCCCTGCATCTCTGCCTGTGCTCCCTGATGGTCAGCAGATTGGGAGATGAACATTACTCACCTGAGCTGCCTATTGGGAATGGTTCCTGCCCCATGTTATGCCTGCAGACCTGCTCAGAAATTCAGCAAAGGTGTGAGCCAAGCCACAGCCCAGCCCGGCAATGTAGCAAGAGATAATTGAATGGATACTCCAGGCCTCAGAGCATGCCCTGGCACTAATTAATTGATTAATCCTGAAAAATGGGAGCAGATTTTTGATCAAATTGTCCTTCATAAGATCCCTGAAGGCATGAGGCTTGCAGAAAGGAGAGAGAAATCTCATTAACCAATGTCGCTTATTAGTAGCATTTAAATAATCTCTCTGAAGGCCCATATACCCCTTAGGAAAAAAAACAAGGACCAGGAAACTGCTAAACTGCTGTGTATCTGGTGGCAAACACAGGCCTGGGTGACCTATGGGATTTTGATAGATCTGGAGTGTATCTGAAGTTGCATTGGTGTAATGGACTTAAAACTGTCATAAATTACCAGGTAAACAATAGGGAATGCAAAAAAAAAAAAAAAAGCACTACTCTATGTGGCAGCAAGACCAGAATTGAAAACCTCAGAAAGCACCTGACAACATGAGGTCTCAGTTTGTTATTCTCTTGTTAGAATGTAATTGCTTTTTTAATATAAAAGCTTTTTTTAATATAAAAGCTTTTAAAATAATTTTCTTGGAGTCGGAATGCGGAGCCCACATAAATATCTCAGGATCGCATTGTCTCATCCTCCACACCAGCATCCCCAATTCTTTCTGATCAAAAAAATAACCCCATTGCCAAAATCCGACATTCTCATTAGCATGATCAGTTAATTAGCGCTCATGTCCCTGCAATTAATTTAACAGGTGTCTGTTGCACAGCAAACATTTCATCCGCTCCATTTCCTCACTGCTTGTAACATAAAGGTCGCATTTGTGAAGGGGCTCAGCATCCAAAGGATTGACCGTGAGCTGCTCTCAGGGCTCACATGCCATGTGCATGCAGGAGCTGTATCTCCAAGCCTCTGCACCAAGCCATGGGCACTCAGATGGCTTGTGTGACACCCATGGCCTGGGTTTTTATAGCACGGCCTTCAGGATGAGAAACTGCAGCTGAAACATGATTAAATCTGGTAGTTTCCTCTCTGGGCCCATGTCTGTTCTCATTGCTGATGGAGACAGTTTGACATTACTGCCTATGGGGTCATTACAGATTACTGGTCCGTAAGCCAGAATACGTGGAGATCATTTTGGAGGCTTCTCCTTTTGTTTGGAGTAGACACTCAGAGTAATTTGGTCTTGGAATCCAGGAAGGAACAACCAATTTCAGGACACAACCTTCAAACCGCGGTGTATCCTCCATCTCGGATGTGAGTAGGTGATTCCTTGAGCTCATTTAAGCTGGCACAGGACGATGAGAGCTTCAGGAATCTCTCAGGAACTACACAAAGACAGGAATGACATGAATGACAGGAAGACCCTGGAAAAACATGAAGACCGTGAGGTGTGGAGCAACGTTCAGTTGCTTAGCTCAGCCCAAGTCACTTGACTATAGCCACATTTTTCTGACTCCTGGTTGTTTACCTGAAAGTGAAATAATGAAATATCCTTAAGTCATCCAATCTAAACAGTTCCCACACATCCATTCAGATCCAGGTATTTGTGAGGCGGGGCACAGCAATTAGTGGGTGCTTTGATACTTCTGAAAGGGATTTTAAGACGACATGTAAAACCTGCTACTGAAGGTTTCCCCAAGGAGCCAGCCTCCAAGAAGGTTGATTTGAAGCTCATTCCTTGGTGATGGTGATAGCCAAGATGGAAGACACCCAAGCTGAGCCTTTGATATGAAAACAGGTAAACAAACAATCAAAGGAAAGAATCTGGGAGGGAGGCAGGGGGGTGCTTTGTCTCCTTCAGGCTGCTCACGAGGAACTGGTCTCTGCCTGAGATTCAGGGTCATTACATTTTTAGTGTAAGGGCTCTCTCTGTTCAACGCCACCTCTAGTAAGCGCACTGACTTTCTGTTTGTCTCCCCCAATCTCCACACCTCCCCCAGTCTCCACACCTGAGGAATTTGCTTCTTTTTCCTTGGGTTACTTTTTCTTTCCAGTGCCTTTGCATTGTTTATTGCACTAATTGTGCTGTGTCCCCAGTGCCAGGCAACTTGTTTCTAACACTGATACTCTGCTGCATCACCTCAGTGTAACTTTACCAGAACCAACGGGCTAGATTTTTATTTAATCAGAGCAATAGAGTCTCATTTAAATCAATAGCTTTAGCTTTTACATTACTGGTAAACCAACCAGCTTACCCCAACTGAAGATTCGGCCGTGTGATGCTACTCAGGCACCAAGCCACAATACTGCAGTGGAAAATCAAGGCCACTTAATACTGTTAGGCTTTATTACAGCAAAAATGTTGCTTTGAGTTGGAATTACAACAAAGACATTCATGTTCTGATCTGACTCCTCCAGCTCAATCTATTATCTCTGGAAGATAAAAAGATATTAATTCTATGTGTAAAGAATGTCTGGTAAACTGCCAGGTTTTCTTTTTTCTTTTAATTACTGAAAAGGAAGATGGGGAACTGGCTCCCTACCTAAGATCTGGAGCTAAAAGCATTTCATGGTGAGAAATAACTTGAGCAAACATCCTTCCCCTTATCTCTCACAGTTCCTCTAGGCTCATTTTGATTTATTTTTTCTTAAGAGCAAATCCTGCGTAGTTAATAAGCAGGGTGATAAAAATAAATCAATGCTCCACATCCAAACTGATGTACTTCTGCTTTCCGCACAATTTTGCCAGCATGCCTCTTAAGGTCTCGGTCATCTTTCTCTCTGTTTTGTATTTTCTTTGCACATCATAGAGGAGACAAAGGAAAATCAGGCTGAAAGGTGGCATGTAAGATGCTGAGATGTAGAGAAGGAACACGTAGATGTAGAGAAGGCCCCTGCAGCTGGGCTGAGGGAGAGGCAGCAGTGGTCTGCAGTAGGCACTGGTCTGCACGAGGCATTGGTTTGCAAGCGTGAGAGCTTCACAGTTGCTGTACTTACTCTTTATCCAAGCTCCATCCTGGTGTTTAACGTCTTAACTTGCCACAATGATGCCCTTGCGGTGAACAGGCATTTTATATCATTATCGATGCCATTGACTGAGCCCTGTGCATTCAGCTTTAAGTCCTTCTGCCTTTTCAGTGCTTGCATGAATTATGCCCTAGTGAGACCACATCTGCAGGGCTGCAGCCAGTTCTGGGTCCCCCAGTTCAATAAGAACAGGGAACTGCTGGAGCAAGGCCAGCGCAGAGCTGCCAAGGGGATCAGGGGCTGGAGCATCTCCCTCGTGAGGAAAGGCTGAGAGATCTGGGCTTGTTCAGCCTGGAGAAGAGAAGCCTGAGGGGGGTCTCATCAATGCCTATAAATATCTGAAGGGTGGGTGTCAGGAGGATGGGGCCGGGCTCTTTTCAGCGGTGCCCAACGCCAGCCCAAGGGGCCACGGGCACAAGCTGGAACACGGGAAGTTCCACCTGAACGTGAGGAGAAACCCCTTTGCTGTGCGGGTGCCAGAGCAGGGGCACAAGCTGCCCAGAGAGGCTGTGGGGTCCCTTCCCTGGAGACATTCACCCCCCGCCTGGACGCGGCCCTGTGCCCCTGCTCTGGGTGTGCCTGCTCCAGCAGGGGGTGGGACGGGATGATCTCCAGAGGGCCCTTCCAGCCCCCACCAGTCTGGGATTCTGTGACTCTGTGATTTCCCCTAGGAACAGAAGGAGGCTCTGGGCATAAAGGGATGAGCTCCTACATGGTGTGGAGGGGTCACTCCCATTTTGCTGCTGGCTTTGGGCTTGTGTCTGTCTTCCATGAAGATTCCCCACAAACCAGTTTTTGGACTCAGAGCACATGAGCCAGGAGTGTCTACATAAGGCCTTAGACTCCTTTGGTTTTGCTTTCAACCCCTGAATAAACAAGCAGCCACAGATGTCGTGTTCCTGATGCCTGAAGACACACACCCAATGTCACGTTACTCTGCCTTGAGATACTGCTCATCAGCCGCCTCTGAGTTTTCCAGCCCGCAGATAACAAGACGTAATCTAGTTTAGGCTCATCCACTCCGCTCATGAGCTAAGCATAGACTGATAACAGCGCTGTTGCCTGGCCACGAGTTTACACCGAAGAAATTGCTGTGGCTCAGCTGATTTGTTGTAATCTGCTTACACAACAAGCACCAACCATTTCCAAAGCCATTGTAACAGCTTGCTCCAAGGACAGCAGTTACAGTTTGACAGTGAGACCGTTTAGCTTTAAAGCTTAGGCTCCTCCAGGCTCCTCAAAGAGCACTGCTGTCTTTAAGGCTGGTAGTAATAGGCTCTTGACCTCTACTTGGTTCAACAGCTATCACGGAGAAGAAATAGGACTCTAGTGCGGCGCAATGGCTTGGAGATGCTGCATTCAGACGGTCCCTTTGCAGTAGGGATGTTTACAGAGCAGGGGGCAATACATGGAAACGTCACCCCTTGTTTAATTCAGACCGTAAAAAGAGAGCAGTTTCCTGCCTGCATTTTCATGAGCAGGCATTCCCGGCTCGAGCAAATTAATGAGTTTCAGCTTGTTCTCCTGCACATTTGATATCACATTGTCCTAGGGCTTTTAAAGGAATTAGGTTGGGTGGTTGGGTTTTTTTTTTAAATCCACAAGAAAGGGACATGTCGCCTCTTTATCTTTGATTTCACCAAAGGTTTCCATTTGTTCAGCTTATTAAAATCCAGCAAAGGGAGGCATTTGAAAACTCTGTTGTGCCTTGCAGAGCTCGGTCACAACGGATTTCACAGGCCACTCTACTCCTCTAAAAAAGGAACACGGTTTAGTCTCGCAAGACCTTGCTGAAATCCATCAGTTTAATTAGGGACTATTTTGCAAGGGTAGAAAATAATTATTGTGCATACAAAGTGGAAATAACCAAAAATTGCCTCATTAACGTTGATTCATTGTAGCCGGCACATAATGAGTAGAGACCAGAGCCCCTGGATGAATGGCGCTCCCTCTGTGCCAACACGCTCCGCATCCATAATGGCTGAATACGGCTCATTTTATGGGAGCAACGGTGCGGAGAGGAGGCAGGGCCACAGGCAGGCAACCTGCACGTGGACCAACATGGTGGTGTCACTCGGCTCCTGCGTAGGAGCCCAGAGGTTGGACCTTGGGGCATCCCTGAGGGGACAGCTCTTCCTACTCACAGCCCCTAGCCCAGCCTGGGGTCTGCCCTGGGGATGGGGCAAGAGCAGCAAATTAAGGGCAGGGAAAAATTCGGGGTTAAAGTTGGGAATTTTCTCCACTGAGGTCTTGGTTGCCCTTTTATTACCACTGGCCTCAGATACAAATTTTCCCTGGGCCAGGAGTCTCCGATCACTCTACGAGTCTTGGCCCATGGCTCAGGGATGGCACATGGTCCACGGCGCCTCTCAGCATTAGGTATAGGTCACACAGGGGAGGACACAACAGCACCCCACACATGCTTCTCCCAGATGGCCAAACCAATATGCCCTGGGTATACAGCTGCAATGACAGCAAGAACTAACACCCCCGAGTCTGACTCATGATGGAGAACAGGGTTTGCCATCGTCAACTGACACTAACACGGATATCAGGACAGCCCAGAAGAGGACGTGTCCTCTGACAGTGGTTTTCAACCTAGACTGGACAAATTCCCACCTGGAGCTACAGACTCTTGTACCACAGCTGGGGTGGCTAAGCCTGTTGTTTCTACTTTCCTCCGGCCTTTTGGGAGGTCTCATGGACTCACAAGCATCTGCAGACCAGAGGATTTCTGATGCTTTCCTGGTACACTGCATGGAAGTGTGACCTTCAGAGAAAAAACAAAGTACTTCCCAATACGTCTGGGTTAATAGTTGTGTTAAATTAACCTTTATATACGTTCTTAAACACCTCTGGGAAAAATCCTTTTGCTGATTAGGCACGTGAGGCTTGGTGAAGTTTTAGCAGGGCTGTATCTCAATCCTTTACAATTGGCCTTTACAATTACAATAGGTAAGCCAAGTCAGCAAGGAGTTGTCTCATTTCATTTCAGAGGCACGATACATCATCTGACTTATCCTAAGGCACGCACCTAAAATGCATTGGGGAATTGCTTTAGCAGTGGCCATTTCTCTTCTGTGACTAAAAATGGGAGCTGAGGGTGACTCAATCAAATGGAGACGTTTGCATTTAGATGTGTAAAGGAAAATGAAGTTAATCCTAGCCTGTGATGGACATGGCTTGTGTATAGCAACACAAGGATGCTGGGTAGGGTCAGGAAAAGGAGACTAACTGCACAGAACACAGTCAGTGCTCAAACTGCAGGGCTGCTGCTTGCCCCATCTGTCCAAGGACTCAGAAACGCTCCCCAGAAGAGTACAAGATAGCACTCAGATCTCTCCTCCCTGCTTGTGAGACCACAGCCGACTCCTAAAGCTGAGGCTTCAAAACGTGATCCAAGCCTATGCTGGGGTCTGCTGGCACTCGCTGGCCGGATTTTGCCCTGCTAATTAATCCCCAGTGTTGTAATGACTACTGCAAACAGGAATAATTATAAAGACTCTTGTATGTATAAAGACTCTTGTATGTATACATCATGGAAGAAGATAGAGATTGGATGAAGAAAGCAGAGGGCAAAGCAGGAAAGATGAAAGGAGCCACGCAGCCTGCAGACCATGCTCACGGTGACCCAATGAGCCAACTGACTGCATCTGGAGCCCTTTGCCATTCAAATCATTGCAGCTGCAATTCAGTGTAATAACAACCAGGGCATCTTTATGGCTCTTAATGGGTGGTTGCCCCTTTATTCTATGAAATAATGTCACCTTCTGCTGCAGCACAGAAAGGGAAATGTCTGTACTGCAAGCAGTTTACTGGGTACCAGTTTTCCTCCCTTCTTTCTCCAGCAAAAGAGATATGCTGGGTAAAGTCCAGCACAAGCCTCAAGAACAGCTGAAATAGCAGTGAGCTGCACTCTCCTCTCAGGACCAAAGTTCATCAGTAATCAGAAGAAGCAGAATTGGAGGGACATTTTTCCCAGGGTCTGAGTGTGGTCTGAAAGCCTGATTCCCTCAAAATCCCACAGGTCGGTAAACGCCAGTACAATCTGACAAAGACACTTTTAGTGGGAAAACACAATGTTCCTGCCATCCCTGAGCAAAATGTTTCCTTACCAAAGGAGAAGACTACTAATTTTCCGGCTAGTGATACTTTTTTATTTTGGGTTGTGAGCAATGGCAAGGAAGAATAAAAATAAGGAGAGCTTGCTGGCTGCACTTCTAAGTGAGCAGTTTCTGATCAGCTTTCTGTCTGATGACATCCCCAGACGGACAGGCCCTTTTGGAAAAAGCTACTGTCTCTCTTATCCCAAGGAATGAATCAAAATGGGAACTCCACTTTAAATCAAGTTCGCTCTAACTTTTGTCCTCTGGAGAGAAGGAAACCAATTTCCCTGTGTAGACAGGGATTTATACAGACACAGGCATCTAGCGCAGCCAACAATAACCCAACCGTCTCTAGTTTTCAGGCTCCACATATCACATGTCACATGTTCAAAAATACCCATAAAAAAAAGAACAATTTTACATCAGGGTGCTGAGAAAAGAGCTCTCTCTCTGCCCCTTTGGGGACTAGGCGGTGTTGGCAGGCCAGCAAGGCCCTTTTCATCTCAAATATCTACATTTCCCTCTCTTTGCACATGTAATTTTGCACCTCATTGCTCCTAATTGAGTGGTTTTGAAAACCCTTCCCATAGAGCTATCCATTACTCTGCCATTGCCAGTGTCAAATAAAATAAGTTCTCAGACACTTCTGTCTATAAATAATTCTGCTGTCGTGAGGTTATCCACAGGGAGTGCTGACAGCTACCTCATTACTGGTGTATTTCTCTGTTTTCTATGAAATTGCTTGTTTCTTCCCCCAGCCTCTTCCCAAAAGCAAAGGTGTGGGAGGTTTGCAGGGCTTCCTAAGCAGCATTTCCAGCATCTTCTTCCTCCCATGATGGATGGCACAGCCGCCACGGGAGCTGCCATCTCCAGGGTGGGATGCAGGAACGAGCCTCATGTTTGCCCGAAATCCTTCACAGCAATTTTCTGGAGTGAAAGGGTGTTAGCTCTAGTCACACAGCCAAACTCTAGCTCTGGTAATTATATCCTGCAAACCCAAATTTCCCCTCACAGTTTCAGCAGGACGCGCGAGTCTTCTTGGTAAGCAGTTGCACAGCGTTAAACCCCTGCTGTGGTTTTTCTCAGACAGCTGCATCTTGGTGGGGAAAACTGATTTCTGCAGACTTGGCCACGAAAACCAGTTGCAAGTTTTGGAGCAAACACCATAGCATTGGGTTTCCTTGAGTGAGCAACAGCAGCTTGGTTTCCAGTAAGGAACAGTTGTTACTGAAATGGGAGCTTGGGGGATCCCTCCCAATATAATAAATGTATTCATAGCAGCAATTGAACAGAAGGACTCACAAACTGCAGAGCACAAAACTTACTGTCTGACCTCCCAGCCCAAATACCCAAGCAACCGTGCCCCAGGTAATGCAGGCAAACCTTCACCTCTTGCTATCGCTTCCCCACAAAGCATTGCCATAAAGCGAACAGCAGCCCAGCACCAATTTAAAGTTCCTACACTGCTTTTGTGCAAAGGCATCAAGTACTTGCACCCTCTGGTCCCTCCCACCATTATATTTAGTCCATAATTGAACAAGCAAGAGACATAAATAGCTGACAACTTAAAAGCACTTTCTTACACTCTTCTTGCTTTCTAAACACAGACCCTACTTCTCCCATAAACTCCAGAGCACTCATTCTCACCAGCACTGCCTTTTTTTGCCTGAGTCCAGGGTATACTGTCATCAGCTGAACTGATTTTTTTTTTGCCTTGAAAATGTCTTTTTATCAGAAAATGGCTTTGTCAATCCCTGAGGATTGCTAGGAACATCTCTGAGCTGGACCAGAGTCTCAACAAAGCACCATCATCAGGTCAGCGGCACCCCCTATAAAAGGCTGGTAAAATGCAGGCCACAGCTTTTTATGAGTAAGTCAGAGGAAAAAATTAGTTGAGCTCCTCCAGAATAGCTTAAGTCTGATGAAGAAGTTCATATCATTTTTGTCTTAGCTTGGAAACTCCTCCTGCCGGGGAAAAATGATACTGGTACGAAAGGCCCTGGGGGATGGATGGAGCTAGAGGATGTTATAAAGTGCATAACTCTGAAACTTTGTCTTGAGTATTTGACCCTACAAAGACGTCAAAATGCAGCACCCAGGGTGGGAGAGATCTGAGCAGAGAGCACGCTGAGGGGTGCTTGTGCCAAGGTACCCCTGCCCTGGGATGTGGGGCAGGAGAGCTAAATTCGGGGTCTTAGAGCACCATCTGCTGGCACCTTCCCTGAGAAGGAGCTGGGGTGGGCTCAGCCAGCAGTCACCATGGCCAGGACTGCAGAGGAGGCATTGCTGAGAGCAGAGGAGGGCTGCTAGAGAACTTCCAAGGTCGCCCCTGAGCCTCCATGGGGGAACGGAGCAAGGGAAAACAGGCAAAACCCGCTCCTTTCGCTGTAATTGGAACAACTGCTGAGGTGGGGTGGGTGTCATCTACCTGGCAGAGGAAGCAAGGGATGAAGGGGGTGATTGCTCCTACCATACAGCAGGGAGGGCCGAACAGGCGTGTTTGGGTCAGCCCACTATCTCAGCAAGGATTTGGGATTGTTTCAATACAGTGCCTTTGCTGCTGAGTTGCTGGGCATCACTGGGAGGAGGGTAGACCACTTCCACCCCATCCCCAGGACCAGCAGGCTGTTGGTAAGTAGATTTCCAAGGTATAGGTAGAAATCCTTGCTGGAAGGGGAAGGAGTTGAAGCTCTGGCTTTCTGAGGCGTTTCTGACCACTGGGGAAGTAGCTAAACGGTCGAAAGAAAGCAACAACCTCCCCGTCTGCTCCACTTTGGGAGAGGACCTGGGCGCTACATGCCATGTGAGGGAGACCTCAGTGTGGTGCATCTATCCTAGAGACCAGAGGATTTTTCCCCGTGTATGGTGCCACCCACTACCTAGCTTGGTGGCTCCCAATTGTACTGCCTGCCTGCCCTCCCACTACACAGGTTCCTCGGTTTCCCTATTCTGTCAAGGCATCCTGGCATTTGAGCCTTCTTGTGTGTTCCTTAGCATCTCCGTTGGTTTTCCTTTTCCAAGATTTTCCTGTCCCAAGATTTAAAAATCTAAATTAGGTGTCTACATGCGCTGTTTTGGCCATTAGATGCTTCAAAGTAGCTCGTTCTCCATCATTTCCTCAACCATCTTTTCAAACCTTTGCTCCCTTTCCATGCATCTCTCACCTCTATACTATTTTTAAGACCATGGTGTCTTTCATACATTGTGCACAAGAGCTTGGCTCTTCAGCCCCAAAATAATCTCCTGTGTTGCAGATCAGACAGGACAGGTCTATATGAGGATTCTTGGCTCTTGGATCTCATCTTGCCTTTACCTGTTCCACCACACCTCCAAGACAGAGGTCTACGAACACCTTACAGTTGAGGGGTACGGTCAAAATCTGACTCCCAATAAAAGCTTAGGGCTGTGGAGATAGAAAGGATATTCTTGCTCATGGGGACAGGTACTTTGTTTTCACAAGCCACCCATCCTGTAATATCCATCATAAATCCTTTCCTCACACCTATAATTTAGATGGGACCATAATGTTAGAGCATTTCTCGCATTCATGCAGAAAATAGACAGCGTTCTGCCTGAAGGAGGTAAACTTTCTGCATGTAATAGCAGAGCAGAAGTGTCTGGTATGACAGTCAGAGAGGCTATGTAAGCAGTATGTTGATTTTTACGTGCTGCAAATAGTGAAAGGCAGTTGTCACTTGATACACTTGGATTAACAAAGCACAACATTTGGCACTGGAAGCATTGCTGCCACAAAGCAGAAGGGACCGTAGTCTGCCTTAGACAGAAACCACGCTGAAGCACTTAAACTACTGCAGTCCCATGTAAAGCTGTTGTGAGGCGTTCATCAAATATGAGTCACCAAATCATCATCTATTGAGCCTTTCACTATTTTCATCTTCCTCTGTGCTACTGTGCATCCTGCACTGTAGGAAGGTGAGGAGGCAGGGCTGGAAGTGGTGTGAGTCCCAGCTCCTGGGATTGTGTGAATACAGGTGATTCTCAGTCTGAATTTTTAAGTACGTTTCTAACTGACTTGGCTGTAAGAAAAGAAAAGAAAAGAAAAGAAAAGAAAAGAAAAGAAAAGAAAAGAAAAGAAAAGAAAAGAAAAGAAAAGAAAAGAAAAGAAAACAAAACAAAACAAAACAAAACAAAACAAAACAAAACAAAACAAAACAAAACAAAACAAAACAAAACAAAACAAACACAAAAAAACCCCAAACACTGGAAAATGAGAACCTGCTGCACCTCTTATGGGGGGAGGGAGGGAAAGGAAGTCCTACAGGATTTACTGTTTTAATCTCATAACTGGAAAGGGGAAGCATGGCTTGAGCTGAGAACTAGTGAGCTGCTTCAACCACCCCTGTTGAGCTGAGATATGGTAAGAAGCAAAATCCCAGTTCACCCAGATCTTCTGCAACGTGGGACATGGGTTCCAGCTCCTCTACAATTAAGGTGGTAAGAAGAACTGTCCCAGGACCTGGGGCTCATATGGTCGCCACCAGCACACCATCCTGAAAGCATATCTGAGGCAGCAGAATAAGAAACATGGAGGAGAACTTGTGCCGTCGGTTGGATGAGACTAGGCATCAGAGACAAAAGCTTTGGTCTTTTAGTCACTTTACTTGCCGTGTAGCACAGGCGTGGATAACCCTATCTCCATGGATGTCCTGTCCCCCTCACCTCTCTCTTTTCTGTCAAACCATACACTTTTGGTAGGAAGGACTACCTGTACGCTGACCAGCTCAGTAAGCCTGAGCTTAGATGCAAATGCTGGTCTTCAGTGCAAACAAACAATAGTTCTAAGAAATGTTATGCAATCTTAGATGAATAAGAGTCTGTACAGGAATCTATACCAGCTTTTGGGATTCACAGAGTGATGTCCAATAATCAGTAAACACTCCAGAAATATCACATCCTTAACATGACCACCTTCACAAGTGGTCTTCTCCCAACACAGGGCATTTCTTGCCAAAACACTCCTATAGGCGACTGTTTTCTATTTCCAACTAACCAATTTTAGACCTGATACAGGCAAAAATGCATTCACAGTTAGCAAAAAGAAACTTTTCTTGAAGCAAAGATGGACTAAATAAACACCTCTGAATCAGTAAGGTAGAGATCAATTAATTCTTTGTGGATTTAAACCCCAAACAAACCTGATTCATTGTGCCTATCCTACAGGTGAGCTCTTAGGTAACTATTGTCTATCTATCTGTACACAGAATATTTCTAACAGGCGCAGTGTTACGGCGTTTTTGCAAAAGCTCTTTCTATCACTGCAGCAACCACAAGTCATAGTTCAGTCCCTAGGGAAGGTAGAAGCGTAGAATCATAAAGGTTGGAAAAGACCTCTAGGATCATCAAGTCCAACTCCCAAACCAACAATACCAGGCCTCCTAAACCATCTCCCCAAGGGACATGGCGGCACAGTTTCTGACAACCCCCAGGGACGGTGACTCCCCCACCTCTCTGGGCAGCCTGTGCCAGGGCCTGACCGCTCTGGCAGGGAAGACATTTTCCCTCACATCCAACCTAAACCTCCCCTGACGCAGCTTGAGGCCGTTCCCTCTCGCCCTGTCACTGGTGACTTGGGAGCAGAGACCAGCCCCCCCCTCACTCCAGCCCCTCTCAGGCAGCTGCAGAGAGCGAGAAGGGCTCCCCTCAGCCCCCTCTTCTCCAGGCTAAACCCCCCCAGCCCCCTCAGCCGCCCCCCAGCACACTTGTGCTCCAGACCCTGCCCCAGCCCCGCTGCCCTTCTCTGGACACGCTCCAGCCCCTCCAGGCCCTTCTTGTCCCGAGGGGCCCAAACCTGAGCCCAGCATTCGAGGTGGGGCCTCACCAGTGCCGAGCACAGGGGCCCCATCCCTGCCCGGCTCCTGCTGGCCACACCAGTGCTGACACAAGCCCGGGGGCTGGTGGCCTCCTTGGCCACCTGGGCACGGCTGGCTCATGCCCAGCCGGCTGTCAGCCAGCACCCCCAGGGCCTTCTCCGCCGGGCACTTCCCAGCCCCTCTGCCCCAGGCCTGGGGCGATGCCTGGGGTTGGTGTGACCCAAGGGCAGGACCCGGCCCTTGGCCTTGTTAAACCTCACACAACTGGCCTCGGCCCATGGATCCAGCCTGTCCAGGTCCCTCTGCAGAGCCTTCCTGCCCTCCAGCAGATTAACACTGTCACCCAATTTGGTGTCATGTGCAAACTTACTGAGGGTGCCCTCGATCCCCTCATCTGGATCATTGATAAAGATATTAAACAAGACTGGCCCCAACACTGAGCCCTGGGGAGCCCCACTCATGACCAGCCACCAACTGGATTTAGCTTCATTCACCACAAGGTACCATGTAAATTTACAGGCAGGGCCTGTCCTGAAGACCTACACATTGCATAGTTGAGGGATATGTAAAGATTGAAGGCCATGAGTGTGCCCAAGGTCAGACAGAAGTTTTTGTGGCTGAGATGGCGACAGATTTGAGAGCTCGTGACTGCCAGTGTTCACTGCATCACCCCACAATCATCTGCAATCCAAATTTTCCTATGCATCTGTCCTTGCCCTAATTCACTCCAGTTGTCTGTTTAATTAAAAAACAGTATGTGGGACAATTGATTAACACAGGCTGCACTGTGAAATGGAGGCTTTCCACTGCAAATCCCAATTTCATATTAAAAAACAAAGGAAAGGATGCAGGTTTCCCTGCTTCAGTGAACAGTTGCCTTTTCATGCAAAGAAACTCTTTTGGAGGAAAGGCCTTTTGGTTCCCCCTGCCCTGACTGCATTGGTAAAAGATGTTCAGCAAGGCTGTTTTCAGGCGCTAGTCTTGCTATCAGTTGCAGTGCACTGGGACCCATTCTCCATCCATAGGGTAGTGCACATGGAAGGTGTAAACCATCCTGAGAGTTACTGTTTGATACCAGCCCTAAACCAAGAAGGGATGATAAAGAACAGGAAGAATGCAGGATGGAAACCGCAGCCTCATGGAGAAATGCAGGCACCAGAGACGTGGATGATGTCTTGGGATGTCGAAGAGGTCTTGGCATGTGGAAGATGTCCCGAGATGCAGAAGATGCCAGGATTCAAAGCCTGATCTCTGAGCTGAACTATGTCTACTCCATTTGTGCCTGCTGCAGGGGCCTCCTGCAATATGGTGCTTGCTTCTGACAAGGCACTTGGAGTCCCAATGTGAAAGATAAGCCCCTTATTATAAGAACCCATTTTCCCAGGTAACAAGTGATAGGACAAGAGGAAACAGCTTCAAGTTGCACTGGGGAGGTTTAGATTGGATATCAGGAAAAATTTATTCCCTGAAAGGGTTGTCAAGCATTGGAAGAGGCTGCCCAGGGGAGTGGTGGAGTCATCATTCCTGGAGGTATTTAAAAGATGTGTAGACATGCTTAGGGACATGGTTTAGTGATGGACTTGGCAGTGTTAGGTTAACGGTTGGACTTGATAATTTTAAGGGTTTTTTCCAACATAAATGATTCTGTGATTCTATGATAAATCAGGGTCCGCCAGGGGCCCTGGAGAAGGGCTGTAAGGTCTGAATCAGACCAGAGCCAAGGCAGCAGGTCTCACCAGCCAGCAAGGGAAGTAAAGTAAATACACCCAATAAATCAACAGTGAGGGTCTGGTCTGTTCAGTGAGAGATGCTTCAGCTGGATAGGAAATGATCTTCAAAACCTGAGCTCACTCAAAGCCTAGACACACTCGTATGTATGTCCTCCCCTGGAATTGCATCCATTAGCAGAGACAAGCTGGTTTGTTGATGTGGCAGCTCTCCATAACATCAGTGTCTCAATGGTCTTGGAAATGAATAGCGTTTTCTGAGTATCAGGTCTTTTTAAGTGCCTCAGATTAGATAACTAACTGGAAAATCATGCTAACAAATTCAGCCTGATATTGGGAAACTGAATGCACACATAGCTGTTGCTGTCATTCACCAGCATAGCTATGCCTATGCTGCTCGGGGGGGACAGCTGCAGCCAACATTCGCATCCAAATTGACTTATCTAAGTACAAGACAGTGCTCTGGTGTTGGCTTGAGAAAACCTTGAGGAAATCCTAGCTTCCCAAATGGGACCTGACCCCACTTGTCACCTGCCTGGTCAGCTGCTTCTGCATGCCCCTTCTACTCTTGCAGCAACACTACATGATCAATGGATCCTTCTAGGAAGAGTTTCCAGGATCACCTATGTCAAGGACACCTCAGGACTGCAGACAAAATTGTGTAAAGTCAGAACAGTGTGCACATCTGTGCTGGTTTCTTATCTTTTCAAGATATCTGAAGTCTTAAACCAATACCATCTAAGCTAGTCAGCCTGGATTTTGTGTATAATTAAAAGAAAGAAAGGAGGCAGTCTTACAGCATGATTAATCTGACCCCTTTTTAGACTTCTACTTGAAGATTAAATTATAGATGATATCGGGCATCAGTGGTAACCATCTTGGAAACACCTACTTTGTAGATATTTGTATTTCATCCAAAAAATTCAGCCTCTGAAGTGTTATAATCCAAATGTTTTGCAAGGGAAAAGAGGAAGCACACCATATATACAGGTAAAGCTAAGAACTTATTGTTAGCATAACTGAAAACTCTCTAATTCAAGAATCATTACTAGTCTCAATCTAATTATTAGAGAAAAAGAAAGAATAATAATTCCAATAGAGTAATTCTATACAGAAAAAGTTTCAATAATAGTAATAAGACAATTAAAATTGCATTAGTTTAGTCTCTATCCCTTTTCCTGGTGTTACACGCACTCTTCTGTTGCTCCATTGCATCTTAAAGTCAGTAACTTTGGACTGCTGGAGAAGGTAACACTGTAAGGCATCAGCCTCTGGTGCGCCTCATTGGGAAGAATATGCTCTTTGTGTTACTGGTTTATCCTTCCTTACTCTAAAATCCACTTTGGGTCATTTTTATATGCTTGTTAATATGCTTTTACACCTTTTTCTTTCTTCATGAGTCTACAGGTTACATGTGAATTTATTATATGTATGTTCTGCTATTATACTATTTATTTGTTTTCTTTGTTACCCCTAAAACTAGTTTTGTCCAGATCCAGGTCTGCATTTCTGTAACTACCCATGGATGAGTTGTTTATAGCCATGAGGTCTCCAGTGCCAGCTCATGCTCCATCTTTTCTCATACCGTGCCGGCACTCCTCGGTGCCTCATCCTGCATCTCCACTTCTCAAGGTCTCTGCTATCGTACCAGCCCTGTATTTCTCTGTAATACATCATTGTGTTAGGGCTGTGTCTTGTGCTTCATAGAATAAGTGCTTGTTACTGCTACCTAAGCAATTAGGTATTAGGTTATACAAAGGTATAGCAAATTAGCTGTAGACACTGTAGACACTGTAGTGTCTACACTACTGTGTAGACACTGTAGACACCTGGTCAGTCAGGGGAATCGCTGTCACAGCTAAACCAAGTAAAACAAAGCTTAGGCAGGTGAAAAAAGTTCAGACAGAAAACCTGGCAAGGCTCGGTCCTGAGGCCTTGCAAACTCAGTACAAAGCTGATGGTCTGTTGCTACCAACAGCAATACTGGTTCACGGCGCACCTTTACAGAAGACAAGAAACCCCAGTGGCACTGCATCCTACAGCATCCCAATACCTGAGAACAGAAAACCAAGGTGGATCCAGGGCCCCTGATGAGCCAGATCATCTTCCTGGACCACCAGTAAGTGCTCCAGAGAGCATTTCACAAATGCCCAGTTAAAACAGTTGCCTCAAGGTAACTCTGAGCATTTTGGAAGACAGCCTATATGAAAGTCTCTGTGTAAAATAAAGTGACATCTCCCATGGCAGCCCCTCATTAGCAGCACCATAGTGCAGCAATGGAGGAAATTGCTGGGTATTTTCCCTAATTTGAGACACCCATGCAGCACAGAACAGAAACTTGTCCTAACTACGCTCCCGAGAGCAATGATGGGGGATCCAGGGAGCCGTTTGCTTCAGCTGGCACACCTGGCTGGACAGGTAGCTGCAGTGATTTCAGTGCCTCCAAAAGAAGCGGTTCTCCTGGAGTTCCCACACACAATTCCAAAAAGCATATTCTTGCCTTTGGGAGAGCTCAGGCTACGGCAGCTTGCAGGTTTTTCTTGGGAACCCCAGGAAAAGAGTTCCGGCTGTGCATGGAAGTGCTCCCAGGGCTGACCTAGACTTAGATGGGACATAATGCTGTCCTACCTTCATCCCTCACCAGCACAAGCCAGCAGGAACTAGTGCTCCTACTAAGCAGCAGAATCACAAAAAGAAATCACAGCCGAGGCCAGAACAGTTCATTCAATGCAGGAGCCTCACATCCCTCTCCCTTATAGCACACCCAAGCTATTCCACAAACACCAAAAACAGCTATCTCTGACATATCTTTGTGAGCAAAAGGAGCTTCGTGCTCCAGCTGTGAATCTCTTTTGTAGCAAGATTTAGGAATAGCAAAGGTCTTTGTCTCCGCATGCATCACTCTTGTGCTATGTATAAATAGTCCTAAAGACTGTTGGGTTTAAGCCCGTTTTCAGGACCAGGCTGATGCTCATGTTCTCCACACGCGTGCACAGACTGGGGCACAGCTGTGAAAGGAAGGCTAGAGCCCATGTTGGGTGTAGTCATGCAGACCACGGCTCTTGTTCATGTTACCCGCAGGAGGACATGGGAACTGGCAAGGGAGCAGTTTTCTCTGCTCAGCTATTCCTAAACACAGAGTGGAAGTTTTGAACTTCTGCTGCAGGCAGGCTCAGAGCCAGCAAAGTGCCCACACTGCAAGACTTAAGAGTCTGAGTCCTCTTTTTAGGGAGCAAGCACAGCTCAGGAGCTGCTTCAGCCTTGGAGCCAGACCCGCTGAGCACCACCGACCACTGCTAAATGAATGCAATCCCAAAACAGGTATCACGGAGTAGGAGGAGTGGCTGGGATGCGGTGCTGTTATGCACAACGGTACCTGTTTGCTTTGTGCGGTGGTGTCCCACCTTTGAAAAAGAAGTAGGACTGTTTGTTTAGTGACGCACGTTCATTTTGAGGGGAGTATTGCAAACAGCAAGATAATGTATTTCCCTATCTTACCAGAACCCCTAGAGAATTAGACATTAATCTGCCATCCTAGATTGCTGAAACAGGAGGTTTCCTGCATGCTGGCAGCAATCCCCTCCCTCCTATGACCATTTTCTCTGGGATAATAAATAAGTCCCATCAAGAAAATCCCCAGCCTCTGCTTCCTCGAATCCTGTTCCAACACATAACTGAGCTATAAGCCCCAGCCACCTCCTCCTGCTCAGCTGAGGTCAAACTGTACTTTCCATGAGCTAAGGCAAAAATAAAAATGAGCTCTTACACTGTGGTTCCCCCTTTCCCCTGCCTCCCTGTACTCCAGGTTCCTCTCCGCGCTTTGAATTAGGAGGTGTGTCAGGATTGTGGAACTAGGCCCAAACTTTCCTGAGAAAACACAAGAGTCAAAGGCATGTTTTGAAAATAAATATCAAAGCTGGCAAGCGAGGGCGATGGAAGACGGAACCAGCATTGTTAGAAGCTGGTAGGAGCAAAATAAGAGGGATTCTGCATGGCAGTTTCACACAGGAATCAGCACTGACAGAGCCTCCTGCCAACAATATCTGGGTAATATTGCTCAAAGACCAAAAGAAAGAGCATTGAGCCTCGGGCAGCGAAGAAATTAGAAGTGTCTGTCTCTGCCACTCCGATAACATGAAGAATAATAATAGAGTGGAAGAAATAAGTGAGGGGGATGGTAAAAAAAAAACAAGAACAAGGAGAAACTGGGCAACAGGAAAGCATGTCAGAGATATAAAAAGAGACAGAGAAGGGAATTTTATTCATGAGCTTTCCAAACGCATTTGCCATTATCACAGGCATGAGAATATTATTCTGCTGCTGTCAGGGGGCATGTGACTGGGGCTCCAGCCGTCAGAAAATCACTGCCAGCTGTCAGAGGGCCAAGCCATTAAGGGCGATGGGCCAACACCAATCACACTGTCAAGAAATACACTTGCTTGTCACGAGATTAGCAGTCTGGCCTCCAAAGCCTTCAGAGAGCGTTGGCTTCAAAAATGGAGATGGTCATGTGAATAGTGCAGTCTCTGGCACTGGAAGCAGTGGGTAGGAATGCTCCTTTTAAAAGAGGAATACAAGAAGGAAGGTGTTAAACTGTTTCTGGTTGGCTCTGGTACATCAGGAGCACTGAATAGTAGACAGCATCTTTGCTCTGATGGTGTTTAAAAAGCAATTAATTCATCCAGGAACACTGCTTAGCCTTTGATCAAATGGGCTGATGCACAGGACCTGAGCGCATTCAGCTTTCTTTGGGAAGACAGGAATGAGAGAGAAGCTGGCATGAGCTGGAGTCTGGCTCAATTTTATCCCCCTTCCCTTCGAGCATCAGCAGTCCCCTAACCTATATCACTCATACCTGATCGTGGATGGGGCACGTGGTTGGGATTGCAGAAGTGATGCAGATATTTCAGTCCTTGAGAGTCCCCCAGCCTTGTTCAGCGATGGTGAAATCACAGAAATGACAGAAATCAAGCAACGTTCACAGAGGGTGCTCTATGGCTTGTGCTCTGCATATTGCATCTGGTTTAAATCATTTATTAATGTTGCCTAACTTTTAAGCCACACCTACTATGGCCATTGAACTCAGAAACGCATTGAGTGATTCAGACTGTCCGCAGCTGCCACACTCAGCACTCGGTACAGAGAGAAGTTGCCTGAGACAGTAACTCAGTATTATATCCCATTGACTTACCATTGCAGCCATAATGCCTTACCACAGAATTCAGGGTGTGATTCATACGTATGATTTAAGTTCCTATGTTGTAATCAGGTAATTCACATTGTAATTAAAAAATTATGTCAGACTTCTGGATGAAACTTTTCAGAAAAGTGTGTCATGATGAACCCACTCTCACCTACGGCTCTGGTATGACACATGTATGAAGTCTGGTGTGTCAAACACCAGGACACTGCCATGACCAGAAGCCAACTCTCATTCATATGAATTCACGAAGGGCGTCACCAAGGTGGCTAAAGCAATGGCTTTCTGCAACACAAGCTAAAATTACTCACTTCTCGGGAGCAGGTGCCACCAAGAAAGTAGGGTCAGTGATACAAAAGCTCCAGAAACCCCCTTTTAATCAGTCTAGCAATGAGCTCTTCTACTGAGGCTGATCATCAAACATTTACTGCAGGAATAATCGCGGGACACAAGTCACCGCAGAAGAAAACTGCAAGTGGAAATTACTGTATTTCCTTGTGTTTCTTTTTATCCCCCGTTTAGTTCGTAAGTCTGAAATAGCCAAGCTATGTTAATAATGTCAACTTGAACCATCTGAGAGGTCTCCTTTATTAATGACTTGTTAGAGGGAAGAGTTTGGCTGAGGTGTAAGTTGATTAGTTCACTAGTAATTAACTGATAACCAGAAAAGTAACAAAGGATTTTTGCCAAGTAAATAATGACTTGATCTCTTTCCTCTCCTCCTCCTTCCTGCAGTAAATGAAAGAAATACAGCAATGGTTTCTTTACATGAGCTGAATGTGCTTCATCTCCAGGCTAGGTAGAAAAATTTGCATATGCTTGGGGTAAACATGCCATTTTCCCAGAGATCAAGGAAGAAAATAGCAGCTGCCTTCCCTACTGTAGATGCAGCACAACGGAAGATATTTCATGTGTTCAATTTTTTAAAAAATCTTTTAACATTTGACATTTTAATATATCTGTATCTGCTTACCGCTGAGACTTTGTGTCTGCTTCTTGTGGTTTTCTCCTTTTGTTGCAGAGGATTCCCAAGAGCAGCAATACGAGGAAATTGTGAGACCAAACACAGGGCACAAGTGGATGGGTGAGGGTTTTATAGAGCATGGGTGGGATGTATCACCTTGCAGGTTCAAACACTAATAGATTCATTATGCAGGATACAGTGAACGAATGGTTTGTGGGGGCTTTTTTTCCCTAAACTGAAGGTTATAAGAAAAGGGTGAGACACTGGCAATAGCTAGTTCC
Organism: Phalacrocorax aristotelis; assembly: GCF_949628215.1. NCBI lineage: Eukaryota > Metazoa > Chordata > Aves > Suliformes > Phalacrocoracidae > Phalacrocorax > Phalacrocorax aristotelis. Next base: position 3,900,773 of record NC_134276.1, read on the forward strand.
TCTAACTCCACTCCCACTGGACTTTCGGGCCGCCCTTAGCCCTCACAGACTTCCAGCCAGTTTCTTGACAATATTGTGCCTTCAAAATTTGTCTTATGTCACCCTTATATCGTGGAGACTTCCATTCCTGCAGTAGGTGGTCACTGAGCAGTCTTTCCCCAGCCTCCGTCAGTTTATACACCCAAAATGGTATGAGTGGGAAGGACGGATACACACCAGGAGTTGGCACCTGACATCAGTGGTGCCGGAAACTTTAGCAGCATGACTGTAGCGGGGAGGAGGCCCCAGCTTGAGGAGCTTTTGCTGGACAGGTTACCAAAGTGACGCTGACACCCAAAAGCTCGCTATTTACCCCACAAAAACACAAAGCTGTCCAGTCTCTGGCTGCAGGGAGTGCCTGAGCCTGGCACTCGTATCAGAGGGCAGCAGAGACAGCAGCTGCTTGCGGTGTGACCAGGTGGATGATCTACTCTGCCTGGTGGCAGAGCTGAAGGAGGAACTGGAAACGTTAAGGAGCAACAGGGAGAGTGAAAGGGAGATAGACTGGTGGAGCTGCACCTTATCATCCCAGGGTCAACTCAGTGGATGGAGGCTCCACAAGAAGCAGAGGATCCCCTACCCTCTTGCCACCAAGCAAGCAAAAGGAGGGAACCAAAGAGATGGGTGTGAATGGAGACAGGTCCCTGCTTGGGGCGGCAGGTGAATCCCCTCCTGGCCTCCCTCACCTTCCCAGCTGCCCCTGCACAACAGATCCGGGGCTCTGGAACTTGAGGGCCAGGCAAATGAGGATGTAGGTGAAGGTCCATCCAGAGGGTTGCCTAGGGAGAGTCAGTCAGCCTCATGTATTATGACCGCCTCTTTTAAGAAGAAAAGGATGGTAATTGTTGTAGGCAATTCCCTTCTGAGGGGGACAGAGGGCCCAATATGCCAACCAGACCCATCCCACAGGGAAGCCTGCTGCCTCCCTGGGGCCTGAGTCAGAGAAGTTACTAGGAAAATCCCTGGTCTGGCACGACCCTCTGATTACTACCCGCTATTGGTTGTGCAGGTGGGCAGTCATGAGGTTGTGGAGAGAAGCCCAAGAGCAATCAAAAGGGACTTCAGGGCACTGGGTGACTGGTTGAAGGATCAGGAGCACAGGTAGTGTTTTCCTCAGTCCCGTCAGTGGCAGGGAAGAACAATACTGAAAGGAACAGGAAGACTCATCTGATTAACACATGGCTCAGAGGCTGGAACCATTGGTGGAATTTTGGGGTTTTTTGATCATGGGGAGGTTTACACGGCACCGGGACTGCTGGTGGCAGATGGAGTTCACCTAACTCAAAGAGGGAAAAGGATTCTTGCAAATGAGTTGGCTTTAAACTTTTTAAACATTTTAACTTTAAAATGAGACAGCTTTAAACTAGGTTTGAAGGGGGAGGGGGATGTAGCTAGGCCCACCAAAGAGGAACCATGGGGTGGCGTGCCAGGCTTGGGGGTGAAACCAATAGCCCAGCTCAAGCGCACCTACGCCAATGCACGCAGCACAGGCAACAAACAGGAGCTGGAAGTCATAGTGCAGTGGCATAGTTATGACTTAGACACATCCCACAGACACATGGTGGGATGACTCTTATGACTGGAGTGCTGCGATGGATGGCTATAAGCTCTTCAGAAGGCATCAGCAAGGAAGGAGAGGTGGTGGGGTAGCTCTGTATGTTAGGGAGTGCTTTAATTGCATAGAGCTTAGCGACTTTGATGATAAGGTTGAGTGTTTACGGGTAAGGATGAGGGGCAAGGCCAACAAGGCAGATAGCCTGCTGGGGGTCTGTTATAGACCACCCAAGCAGGATAAAAAGGTAGATGAACTCTTGTACAAGCAGCTAGAGGAAGTATCACAATCGGTTGCCCTTGTTCTGGTGGGGACTTCAATTTACCAGATGTCTGCTGGAAATACAGCACAGCAGAGAAGGAACAGTCTAAGAGGTTCCTGGAGCATGTGGAAGATAACTTCCTCACACAGCTGGTAAGCGAACCTACCATGGGAGGTGCCTTGCTTGACCTCCTGTTCACAGAGAAGGACTGGTGGGAGATGTGGTCATTGGAGGCCATCTTGGGCTTAGCGACCACAATATGATTGAGTTCTCCATCCTTGGTGAAGTAAGAAGGGGACAACAAAAAATGCTTTTAAAAATATATCAACAATAAAAAGAGAATCAAAGAGAATCTCCACCTTCCATCGAACGCAGAGGGGAACATTGCAACTGAGGATGAGGAAAAGGCTGAGGTACTAAATGCCTTCTTTGCCTCAGTTTATGACCTGCTGCTCCACTTGGACATTCTATGGGGCCAGGTGGGATCCACCCGAGAGTACTGAGGGAGCTGGCAGAGGAGCTCGCCAATCCAGTCTCCATCATTTATCAGCAATCCTGATAGGGGAGGTACTATCAGGCTGGTAGCAGTCCCAACAGGGGAGGTCCCAGACAACTGGAGGCTTGCTGATGTGCCGCCCATCTACAAGAAGGGCTGGAAGGAGGATCTGGGGAACTACAGGCCTGTCAGCCTGACCTCAGTATGGGGGAAGGTTATGGAGCAGATAATATTGAGGGTGCTCACCAAGCACGTGCAGGACAACCAGGGGGTCAGGCCCAGCCAGCATGGCTTCATGAAAGGCAGGTCCTGCCTGACCAACCTGATCTCCTTCTATGACCAGGTGACCCGCTTAGGGGATGAGGGAAAGGCTGTGGATATTGTCTACCTGGACTTCAGTAAAGCCTTTGACACTGTCTCCCACAGAATGCTCCTAGAGAAGATGGTGGCTCATGGCTTGGAAGGGTGGACTCTTTGCTGGGTAAAAAACTGGCTGGCTGGCCGAGCCCTGAGAGCTGTGGTGAACGCAGGTGAATCCAGTCGGTGACTGGTCATGAGCGGGGCTCCCCAGGGCTCAGTGTTGGGGCCAGTCTTGTTTAGTATCTTTATCAATGATCCGGATGAGGGGATTGAGGGCACCCTCAGTAAGTTTGCACATGACACCAAATTGGGTGACAGTGTCAATCTGCTGGAGGGCGGGAAGGCTCTGCAGAGGGACCTGGACAGGCTGGATCCATGGGCCGAGGCCAGTTGTGTGAGGTTTAACAAGGCCAAGGGCCGGGTCCTGCCCTTGGGTCACACCAACCCCAGGCATCGCCCCAGGCCTGGGGCAGAGGGGCTGGGAAGTGCCCGGCGGAGAAGGCCCTGGGGGTGCTGGCTGACAGCCGGCTGGGCATGAGCCAGCAGTGCCCAGGTGGCCAAGGAGGCCACCAGCCCCCGGGTTTGTGTCAGCACTGGTGTGGCCAGCAGGAGCCGGACAGGGATGAGGCCCCTGTGCTCGGCCCTGGGGAGGCCCCACCTCGAGTGCTGGGCTCAGGTTTGGGCCCCTCGGGACAAGAAGGCCCTGGAGGGGCTGGAGCATGTCCAGAGAAGGGCAGCGGGGCTGGGGCAGGGTCTGGAGCACAAGTGTGCTGGGGGGCGGCTGGGGGAGCTGGGGGGGCTTAGCCTGGAGAAGGGGGGGCTGAGGGGAGCCCTTCTCGCTCTCTGCAGCTGCCTGAGAGGGGCTGGAGTGAGGGGGGGGCTGGTCTCTGCTCCCAAGTCACCAGTGACAGGGCGAGAGGGAACAGCCTCAAGCTGCGTCAGGGGAGGTTTATTTTGGATGTGAGGGAAAATGTCTTCCCTGCCAGAGCGGTCAGGCCCTGGCACAGGCTGCCCAGTGAGGTGGGGGAGTCATCGTCCCTGGAGATATTTAAAAGACATGTAGACGTGGCACTTCAGGGCATGGTTTAGGAGGCCTGGTATTGTTGGTTTGACGGTTGGACTTGATGATCCTAGAGGTCTTTTCTGACCTTAATGATTCTATGAATTAAGGCCAACTGTCTTCACAAGGTAGTTGCGATTAGCAGGAGTCCCACCTAATTCACCCAATGGCTTCAGACACTGTCAAGGTACTTAAAACATGGAGAATTCAAAATATTTCCTGAAGGGTTGAAAATATGTTACTTCTGCAACACCTGTCTTTCCCCTGTGCCACAGCAATATGATTATACTACATTCAGATTGTTATTTTAACTGCAAGCTGCTAGTGCCCTCCCTTCTCTTCCCCAAAAGGAGCTGGTTGTAAAACAGAACCAGAGTTGTGTTGTCTCCAAACCCTTTCTCAGCACCATTCATGGGGAGGGAGCTAAGACAGGAACAAAAAAGAGAGGAGCACTGCTGTTCTCACCATGTGTAAAGAGGTACTGCCATTTTTTGAGCCCCAAATGGACTCAGTAATGTATGTTAAAACACTGGAAAGAGCCAGTGGTATATCTCTCCTCCCAGATTTCATATAGGTAGCTTATGTCCTAGGGACTGGTGACTCCAATGAGTGGTATAACATTCAGAAATAAGGCTGCTTCCCATAAATACCTCAATTCCAGCCAAGAGTTGATTAGGTATGTACCTTCCATGGATGCTGTGAGTATAGCAAACATAACAGGAGCTTCACTGACCTTATACCAGAGTGGGGTGTTTTTCAGAAGTAAGGAATTGGGATTCATGACCTCACCCAACTTCATCCACCCAGGAAAGCCAGACCTCTAAGCTCAATTCAGTTGCCAAAAACATAGACATTTAGTGCTCTTGGACACAAAGCAGCTGAGAGCCATATGGGGAAGATCCAGTGACACCAGGGCATCCTGCCTGACCTTCAGCTGCCGCTCTGAAAGAATCTCAAATGACACAAGATGCCAGCATTTAAGGAAGCAAACTGAGTCTCTTAAGACAGGATCCAAATTGAGATTAACAGACTTAAAAATTGCTACAAAGTTCATGCAACACTTTTCACATTGAGCTCTGTGTGTGTAAATTAGCAGGCAGAAAAAGACAGCTTGCTATATTTTCCCTAAAGAGAAAGCTGTTTACAAGTGTAAACAATGAATTGCTACAGCATTTGCTTTCGCTTTTTTAAAAGCATGAGAAGAATTCCAAAGCACAAAGGCAGACCAATTCCCAGATTCCTTTGAAAGTCAATGAGATTGAGGCACATGCCATTTGTGCTTTTTGGCAAGTCTCCCTCCCATGATAGATTTTCATTTGCTATTTCAGCTTAAACTGGTGCACATCTACCATAGAAATTTTGCAGCTGATAAGGCCTCTGGTTCACGTATAAGGGTGAATTAAGCTCAGATGACTGGAAGAGTTAGCAAGCTGAGCTCTCCTTCCAAATTTTTCCCAGTGTCAGCGGCTTCTCCCTTGGGAATGGCTGAACAGCAGGTTTCTCTCCTCCTGTACCAATTTCAGCCCTACCAATTAGAGCAAACTGTAATCAATTTTATTTCATGCTAATACAATGGGTTGAAAGCTGCAGGTGCTTGGAGACAACTACGCATGCTGTCTGCTTTCAGGGTAGTAACCACGGGGTGCAGATAAGCTTCAGCTTAATCCACTGCTACAAGAAAGCAAACATCCCAATTTTGGTAAAATGGGATATGTTGGGGATGGTATCACCTGCCTCAGCTTTCAATTTGAAAGGCTTTGGGATACATCTCGACAGACCAGTTCAGATAAGTTTGTGCTAGGAAAAGGATAGAGAAGAAAAATGCTTCCCTCAAATCTGCTTTCAAGCCTGGATTTAGGACTGAACCGTCCTCTGCATGAGGGAACGTCCCGTCCTCAGCAGGTCTCACCTCCTTTCCCGAATACCCACACTCAGCAGCCCCTATTTTCACCAACCCTTTATAATGCTGTTCAGATTGTAGTATTCATATCCGAGCCCTTCAGTGCTGGATGCTCACAGCATCCACAGAGCTGAAATCTGTGATGCTGTCATTCACTACCACAGTCATTTGTCAAATTCATACAATAGCCCTGGAAGTATGACTAAGAACAGTCATATTGCACGGGTGAGTTTATGAATATTTATATGGCTCTAGGACCTGAGTCCCTCTGATGATGCTTTACACACGCGTGACTCCATTTAACTTCAGCACAGACGTTTCTGCTTTACGTAGCTATGAATAGGAAATCAGTTCTCCTCAAGTCTGCTGGACTTCTGTAAGGTCTTTGACATGGCCCCTCACAACATCCTTCTCTCTAAATTGGAGAGATATGGATTTGATGGGTGGACTGTTCGGTGGATGAGGAATTGGTTGGATGGTCACATCCAGAGGGGAGCGGTCAACGGCTCTATGTCCAGATGGAGACTGGTGATGAGTGGTGTCCCTCAGGGGTCTGTACTAGGACCAGTGCTTTTTAACATTTTCATCAATGACTTAGCGCGATCATGTCTGCTCTCAGCAAGTTTGCTGATGACACCAAGCTGAGCAGTGCAGTTGACGTGCCTGAGGGGTGGGATGACACCCAAAGAGACCTGGGATAGGCTTGAGAGGTGGATCTGTGAAAACCTCATGAGGTTCAACAAGGCCAAGTGCAAGGTCCTGCCCCTGCATTGGGGCCACCCCCGGTATCCATCCAGGCTGGGGGATGGGGGGATGGAGAAGCAGCCCTGCAGGGAAGGACTTGGGAGTGCGGGGGGTGAAAAGCTGGACACGAGCTGGCAACGTGCGCTTGCAGCCCAGACACCCAAGGCTGCATCCCCAGCAGTGCGGGCAGCAGGGCGAGGGAGGGGGTGCTGCCCCTCTGCCCTGCTCTGGGAGACCCCCCTGCAGCGCCGCCTCCAGCTCGGGGCTCCTCAGCACGGGACAGACACGGGGCTGTTGGAGCGGGGCCAGAGGGGGCACAGCAATGCTCCGAGGGCTGGAGCCCCTCTGCTGCGAGGCCGGGCTGGGAGAGCTGGGGTTGTTCAGCCTGGGGAAGAGAAGGCTGTGGGGAGACATTATTGCGGCCTCCCAGTGCTTAACGGGGGCTTGTAAGGAAGATGGGGACAGACATTTTGGCAGGGCCTGTTGCAGTAGGACCAAGGGGTGATGGTTTTAAACTAAAGGAGGGGAGATTTCAGACTGGATATAAGAAAGAAATTGTTCCCAGTGGGGATGGTGAAAGCCTGGCATGGGTTGCCCAGAGAGGCAGTCGATGCCCTATCCCTGAAGACATCCCAGGTGAGGCTGGATGGGGCTCTGAGCGACCTGTTCGGGTGGAAGATGTCCCTTCCCATGGCAGGGGGGTTGGACTAGGTGGCCTTTAAAGGTCCCTTTCAACCCAAACCATTCCATGATTCTATGATTCCGAGTCTGTGGAAGCTTCTTGGATCAGATCCTTCTTCACGTTAGGGAATGACTTCCCTTTTTCACTCGTTCAGGTGCCAATAAATTCCTGTGATACTTCTTCAGGCATAGTTAGCGTCACCCCAACACAGGGCTCATAAAGAGCCCTTAAACTTCAAGGCACTTTGTAAAGAATCTGATTCAGCCTCTTATAATCCTGTTTCTAGCATCTTACTCATGCTATCTGCATATAAATCAATGGAATAAATTACATATTACACAGGATCAGTCTTGTACGATCCAGAGGTGTTAATGGCCTTTTTCTGTAACCAGTACGTACTAGACAACTCAGAAAGCCGCCAACAATGACATATTGAGCTGCAGTATTTGGAAGCTGACATCATCATGGGATGCGAGACTTCTGAGCTGAGAACCCTGACTCAGGGTTCCATGCCTAAGATGTTGTATACACCATGACTCAATAAAATAAGATCCTAAAAGAGGCACGGGTTCATAAATACCATAAAATTTGCACTGGTGATTTGTAGCACAAAGTTTAGCTATATTTATGTGGCCTATACCTTTATTTTTATCTTTATTAGAAGCAAGTAGCAAAAACGTCTTCAAGACTTTGTGTCAATTTTATCTCTGCCTTCACATGCATATACTGATGCGAGGGAATATGTACAATCTTCTCCAACATGTGTAGCCATAGTGAGTTCTAACCATTCTGTTTGTTAGGTCTCATTTTATGCAGAAATTAAATAGACAGCAGCACAAGCCATGGTAAAGTGTTTTTACAAAGCAGGGATAGAGAAAAATGTTCTTCTTCAGGGGTCATTCCCTGAATTTCACAGATCACAAAGAGAAATAGCTGAACACATGCAGCTTTTGAACAGCAGGCCGTTCCCATTCCCCAGGCAAAAAAACTACTGGATCCACACACTAAATTTTGAGGGCATACCCCTCTAATGGTACAAACCGACATGACTCAATTAACCTAACTGATCATTTAAGCCATGAGGTTTCAGGGCAACATAAAACTGTATGGAAAGAAGATGCTTTGCACAGGCACCCTGAAGCCACAGGAAATTACTCCATTGGCATATCAAGTACATATTTAGTAATGCTGAAAATAAGCATTTCAGGAGCTCTACGTTAGATTCTCTTCTTGTTATTTCAGAATCAAGACGTTCCTGCCATAGGTCTTACAGATCACACAAAGAAGATCCAACACTTGGACATAGGTAGGTTTGACCATCTAGTCAGACTGACCCCATTTAGATGCAAATAACTTCAGGCTGTCACATTATATCCAGTGCATTAATGTACACTACAAAGTGTAGCTCAAGGTTAGAGAGGAAAAGTATTGCTTTTAATATGTATTATTGTAACAGCTGAAACAGTCAAAGTTGTTTTTCTGGAAGATTAATTTACCTTTACAAAATAGTTCTAGGAGGAAAAAAGTGTGTAATTACAACGGTTTGTGGCTGCCTCTTCAATACTACCCTTCCGAGTGCAACGACTGAAAGGTTTGGTTGAAAAGCAGAGAAGCAAACCACAGCACAAGTCAAAAATAAATGCATGTTGTGATGGAGAATACTACAGACACATGTTAAATATAAAAAATTCTTCAGTGATTTGAATTAAGGACTAGCTCTATGCTTTTGCTTGTCTTTCTTTCTAGAAAAAACCAGAACGGATAACCCACATGGTTGCTATTATTTACCCCATGCAATCTTTCGTTAATTTATCTTGCCTAGTTTTAAAGCCAGTTTCATGCCTGACTTCTGTTTCTGTTGTGGTTACAAATCCTCTCATGTCCAACATGCCTGGGATGAGAACACAAACCAGCATCAATATTTTTGATTATTTATTTAAAGCCAGCTGTAATTGAATATCACACAAATTGCTTGGTTTTTCATATTGTTCCCATTTTGTGCCCCTGGTGTGAAAATGGGATATTTAATAGTTATTTCTTTAGTTTCTGAACTACTGCAATTTCAAACTTTGAATTATTTTTTCTGTTAAAAACTTTAATCTTAAAATGGTTAACCATGATAACAGCAGATCAAAGCCCTACAAACTTCCTTACTATATAAACTGAACCTTCAAAAGTCCAAAAAGCTGAAGTGCATCAAGCGGGCTAGGATCCTCCTCGTTGTTTACAACCAGTTTTGAGCTTCTGAGTCAGCCTGGTACTCTTGCAGACCTCAGTCTTGAAAGTCTAAACCTGGGGAGGATGATCTAGCTCTGAAAAAAAAAAAAAGACAGGTGTGCATAAAAAAATCCACAGTGATTTTGATGATGTTTTGACAATCTAAGTATTTTATCATTGCCATCACTAAAATCAATTTTGTTTTGAAGGCTTTATATCGCTGTGAAAAACATTAAATACATCTCTACCTCATGCTGAAAGCAATTATATATAAGCTGAACTGCAGAAGGAAAGTTATTCTTCACAACAAATATATACAATATGAAACATCAGCATTTACGCTAGGAAAGGTCTGTGTTTTTTAGCTTACAGAAAGGGAGGTGACGAGAAAAAAGATGTGGACAAAGAAGTTTGTGTGTTTATATGCAGGGATAATAAATTCTGCTGACCAACAGGGTATAAGCACCGCATACAGCCCTCAAGGTCTGCCCAAAGCTTCTTATCAAGTCTTTGGACCTTCTTCAGAACCATAAAAAACCACATGATGTTATTAAGCCTCTTCTTGTGTGTTTTATTCTCTTCTATTGTTTCAAGTCTTTCCCTTTTTAGACTCTGTTCCACTTTGGATACCAACTCCGTTTGAAGAGTGCTTTGCATATTCTGGGTGTAAGTAAAGTATGCGTAGTAAGCACTGAGGAAACTAAATAAGGCATCAGATGAGAGAAAACCCCCGTGTAGTAGGCAGTGCTATAAAAAACCTCCTTCCTCCTCCCGGCCCACGGGAAGGAGGAACACTCTCCTTCTCATTTAAAAACATGAAGCCAGCGCACTGCCTGCCCACGTTACAAACCCTCCCTGCAGTCTGCAAGGAAAATCACCAAGGGGAAACTGCTACAAGTGCCACCAAGGCGACCTGGGGAGCGTATTTTGCCCGAAAAGCGGGTGAGGAAAGGGCCGCCGCAGCGAGGCCGCGATGGTGCCCATCCTGCCTCCTCTCCACAGGCAGTCAAACGTGCCCGCAGCCGGTCTTTCCCCACAGATTTTCCCTAAATCTGCCTTTTTCACATCAACTATCTTCTCCCCTCCACGTTCACCCCAGCTCCCCTCAGACGGACGCCCGGCCCGGCACTCCCGCGCCCGCAGCCCGTCGCCATGGCAACCCGCGTCCCCCTCCCGCTCCCGCCGCGGCGGCGGCTCCTCCCCGGGCCGGGCGGGCCTAGCGCCGGCCCCCGCCCCCGCTTCGCTCCGGGCCCGGCGCCCTTATCCCTTCTCCACCTTCCCTTTCCTCCGACTCTGGCCTGAAGAGGGTTCCGCGATGGCTCCGGCCGCCGACCGGGAGGGCTACTGGGGCCCGCCGACCTCCACCTTGGAGTGGTGCGAGGAGAACTACGCCGTCTCCTACTACATCGCCGAGTTCTGTGAGTGGCGGCCGCGGGGCCGCGTCCCGTCGCCTCCCCCAGCCCTCCATGCCCTCACCCCACTGACTAGGCCCCACGGCAGGGGAATCCCCCCTCCTCCATGGCCCCTCTTCCCTGAGGGGGCCAAATGGCGGGGTAACGGGGCCTCTGCCCTTCAGACAGCCCCGGCGGATGGAAACGGGTTTTCCTGTCCCTTTCCTCCCCAAATCCGTATCCGAAGGAGGGGGTGGTGTAGCCTCCTCTCTCCTTGTGTCCCAGCGTGTTGTTTGGGCCACCCCCCCCATTCCAAGCCTGTTCCTTTGGCCTGTGTCTGAAGTGATGGTAGGGCAGGAGGAGGGTGTCCGGGGGCACCAGGGGGTGGGATGGCCCGGTGGGGTGGGTCTCGGGGGGGCTTGGTGCTGGGGCAGGTTGTGTGGCACTACGTGGATGGCCGAAGAGGGGAGTTTTCACAGAAATTGTGTGTGGGGTGTGGTAAAGCCGTGTGGGTCTGTAGCTCTGCTCCCCTTGAGAGGAGGTGGGAGCATCTGCCTAGCCATGGACGGTCAGCCCATGTGAAACTGTTCAGGGAGAGCAGGGAGGGAGACGGTATCTTTGTACGGAAGAGATGTCTTCATCCAGGAGAGAACCAACCTTTGCCCAGCTGGTCTTTGGTGGGTCTTGGCCATCATCAGGTTGCTCTCTTGCAGGTGGTGGGAGTTAGAATAGCTCGAAGAGTTGCTCTGTTGCAGGTGGTGGTCTTTTAGCATAGCTTGGAGCAAGGGCAAGAGAGCAGGTGGCTGTTTTGACCTCAAAACTCTGTTATTCAGAGGCAGTCTGGAATTCAGATATATTCAAGAGCATTTTCAGGAAAGAAGAAGGTGCTTTGACTATAGGGTTATCCAGCAAGTGCTTGAGAAGGGAGTATATTGTGGTACCTGGTAAAGGATCAAGGCCTCTTTCACAGTTGTTTTGCTGAAAAAATAAAATATTTTGTATCCTGGGCAGTGACTTTAAAGGCCGTAGTACTTCTAGTTATGTGCTGCCCCCTGACAGACGCCCTGTCCTACGGAAAGCTTTCCTACATGTAAGTTAGCGGCTACTTTTGAAGTGTTAAGACCTTAGGAAAATAGTACTAAGGTGAACCATCCTTGAAGTGCTTGGAGTGGGCAATCTGAGGAGGCCTTTCACATAGCTGGGATGTTTCGGCAGTGCTTTGGAAGAGCTTGGCATACAGGAGATGGAAGGTTCTGGGCGTCCATGCCAGGCTACGACTCCTGGTTACAAACACTGACATGGGTGAAGGACCAAAATGAATAGTTGTGAAAGAGGTTTTGGAGTGTGGGAATGGGAAGGAGTACAGGATCTGAATAACAGTGGCATAGAAACTCAGAGGAAAAGGAAGTTGATGTGTAGATTTATGGCTGAGAAGAGGCAGGCCAGCTGAAGAGGGAACAAAATTAAATACTCTTAAAACAGGACGAACTTAGAAGTTTTTAAATAGAATGTGACTTTTGCAGAGTGTGTATTTTTGTGTTTTCCTCATGCTAAAAGTAATTTGTGAGATAAACCTCACAGGGAAGAGGAAGCTCTGTTGCTTCACCCATGTGAAAATAAATTTGACTAGCATGTAAATTTTTGAAATAATCCCTGCATTGTTGGCCTTGTGAACTGATACTTTTCATCTGCTTCTGGATTACGCAGGAGAAGGAAGGTGAGGATGAGATTAATGGTGGGAGGTGGAAAGGTGTGTGTTCTGAAGAAAAAGGGGCTGATTATAGAAGGTCTGGTCCCCCCTTATTGTTTTGTTGTTTGGGGCCACAGTTTGTTGGTCTGTCAGTTGCGCTGCAAAAAATGTGTATGAGGGCTGTGCTGTAAATTAAGGCATTTAAATGGCCCGAGTTTAAAAAGCAAAAGAATAAATAAGCCCACTTTATTTTAGGGTTAGCTTAACAGTAGATAATTTTGGTAGAGATGTCACGGTGGTTTAGATTTTCTTTAGCAATAATTCTGTAGCTGCACTTCAAGGGTCAGAGGAAAAAGTGGTTGGGTTTTGTTTGTGGTGTGTTTTTTTTTTTTTTTAGGCTAGGAACCCACTGCATTTAAATCTTAGCCAGCAAAAGTTGGTTGGTAACGTAACTTTCATAAACCAACTAAGGGCTTTTTCCCAACTTTCTCTAAAATACTTAATGTGAAGTACTTTGGAATATCAGAGGGATGTTACCCTGAAATCTATTTGCTTTAGCAGAAGAGCTGAGAGTCTGTTCGGGGTCTGTGTGGCCCAGTGGCCTTCTGTAAGTTTCTGTGCCTTTATGGCCTCCTTGCTCTATCAGAAATTCAGATTTGGAGAGCAAACAGACCAGAAAGTGCAAAAAGTATTTTTCTCATCTCTCTGAGTTCTCACTGTAGTAATTTGTGATGGTGCGGATGCTGTTTGTAAAGCTCATGTATAGGCTGTGTTATTTGAAGTGTTACCTTGCAGAAGAGTGAAAATCGGTTTCTGATTTCTCACTGTTTTGCTACCACTCAGTTAAGATGATGATTTATTTAAAAAATTTGCGTTAAATGCTTGTTATAAATAATTTATAAGAAACTGTTGGAGAGCCAAAGCTTGAAAGATCCTGGCAGGTCGAAATCAAAATTCATGTTTTCATTAGGTTGCAGGCTGCAGAACCAAACTGAAAGCTTGTTGTGCAAATTACATCTTTGTGCCATTTAGCAATTTGTTTTTAATATGCTAATTTTAGTCCAAATTGCTATATTAGTTCCAGAAGCCTACACACAGTTATTTGCCATTTACTCCTTGAAGAACTAAATTATGGCAGCTACTCGGTCATATGTGTTCAGAGATATGAAGGTGAGTTAAGGTGTTTTTGTAGAACTTCATATTTGTGTTCTTTTGATGTACCCCAAACACAATGACCTCTATTCAAAGATTCTTATTTTACTAACGAAAAATGCTTTTTCTTGCCTTTCTGAGTCTGGACCTCGCCAGTTTTCCTCCCTTGTGGAGGTGGATGACTAACTGCTCCACGTCGTTCTGTAGAGTATTAAACCAATTGAAAGGGAGAACCAGTTGAAAAGAATTATTTTGCCAGCTTAAGTATGTTAAGCCCTAAAATGACTCTTATATCCCTCACTGATCAAATCTGGAGAATGGTGTAGTAATTCCTTCTTTAGGGTTTCTCAGGAGTTTTGGACTAACTCCTGTGTGCTAGAGGGCAAGCAGTAGAGATGCCTTTTTTTTTCCCTTTAACTAATCTTTTGCAGCTCCCTGTGCTTGTGTGCTGAATTAACCAACCTTTTGTTCACCAACTTAATCAAAATAATAACAATAAAGGAAAAAACCAGCATCTTCCCACCCAAGCAAATAGAACGAGGTCAAATGTAAGTGCTATTGTTTTAGCACTAAGCACTTCAATGTTACAGTTTACTCCTTATTTTAGCAGGGCTGATGTTTCAGGCCAGTTTAGCCCACGTAATGTTCAGTTTTGGGGGGCTGTTTTGATGTGAATGTCTATATGACAGGTGCCTTAAGCTTCTTGCGTTCACTGTTATCCCTATAAGAAGGGTTTGTCTTGTAGAATGAGAAGAGTGGATATAACTAATCATAGATTTCCTTTGTGGAAAACATGAGAGTAGTATCAATTTAAAAAAAACAACAAACAAACCAAAACCAAACAAACTTCAAAGGACTGCTGCGTGGAACCCAAGGCTTTATAATTCTCAGTCAGGAGAATCATGGGGGCTAATTTGTTGTTATCAACTCAGTGCTGTGCATCAGTTTGGATCAAACTTGAGTGATGTTTCCAGGTATGTGAAATATTGCCTTGAGCCGTCATTGTCTGTGTACATCACGCTTGCTGCTGTAAATGGCAACCAACATAAGGATATACTATCTCAAAAGCAGTCATCTGGAATATAGCTTCGGGCTTCTCAAGGAATTGGTGAAATAGTTTCTTTCTTGGCTTCTGGTCCTGTTTCAGTATGTTCCGCTACCTTCATATAAGAAAAGATATTTTTTTTTTTTTTTAAATTACCAGAGGTAAATCCTTTGGTTTTTGTTTTCATTAGAGGTCTGGCAAACAAATATTTGTAATTGTGCTTTCCTTATGCGACCCTTATTTAGAGAAAAAAATAATCATGAGAATCTGCCCGTTTCTAGCCACTTTTGTTGCTCTTCATTAAAGCCTTTCTATTTTTGCTTCAAACCAAGGGGTAAGAGATTGAGATAAGATGACGGTTACCTGTGTTGTCAGGTGTGAGATCTCATTAATGTGTAGATTGACACCTATGCATTCTCTGCATTGTGATCAGTGTCACTGGGGTTTTTTTAAGCTTTGCTCAAAAAAGACAGCTGTCAAAGATGCACAGATCTCTGTTTTGCTTGGCGTTCATCACTCTGGAACTTAACAACTTGCAAAATTTACTTAAATTTAGAATAATGTCATTAATATTGAACTTTGACTGCCACATATGTACAGTCACCTGTTTCTCTTGGGCATCCTGCTGTATTTTACCACATTGCCAGGGGCATTGGAAAGCAGCCAGAGCCTGTTGGGCCATGTACTATCCGTGTGAGTTAAAAAAAAAAAAAAGCCAGCTCTGTCTGACTTCAAGAGCTCTGTCTGTTCTTTCAATAATAAAGTGGCAGGTGAAGGAAGAATCATCAGGATTAATTGGGTGTGATCAGCCTGGCTGCCTGGCTGTGGCTGAATAATTTAAAGACACCATGACACAGATGAGTTCTAAAGTGTGATTTAAGAGAAGACAATGTCACAGCCTCACAGACTTCAAGACTAAAAGGGATTCCTAATTGCAGGAAGCCCCGTCACAGGTTTTCTCTTTAAATTTATCAGGCTTCTTGAGGGAGCTCCCTCAACTTAGGGGGCAATACGACGGAAAGGTAAAAGGAACATTAAACTAATTGATGGTGGTGGTAAAGGCAAGTGGAGTGTACAGAACAGTGCTCAGCTGTGGGATGCTTTTTAAGATGAACACTTCTGGTTTGCTTTTTGTGCTGCCGACAAAAAGAAGTTGAAAGAGGGGTTCCTTCCTTCGAAGAATAATACAGTGGAAGTAAACTCATAAGTGAGACAGGTGGTCTCTGCTGTCATACTTTCTTATTTCTTTAATGATTTTAAGTGATTTTGAATCAGTGGCAAACACTGTTGCATTAATTTATTTCCCTTCTTTGGTTATACATGTATATACTTGACGTAAGCCTGAAGATAATCTTGTGGCACTGTGTTGATGCGTTTTGCAACAATTAATGATTTATATATTTTTTTATAAATTCTTTTTTTTCTTTGCTACTTTCTAATCCATGATGCAACTCTACTTTTCATCTCATGACAGCCTAATTTGCTGTTTTCCCAAGAGCTTTCATGGAAAGACAGGGTCAAACACTTTTAGAAAGCCTACGTTTGTCCAATCAACAGCTCTCATTTAATCCATCATATTATGGATATGCTTAAAACTTGATGGATGCTGTGGTAATGGACTGCATGTATGTTTATCTACTAATACTTGTGTAGTTAAGTGACAAGAAAATTCTTAAATATGGTTTAACAAAGTGTTTGATTACTTTATAATTAGTGCTTCACATTCAGTACTTGTACAGCTGGCAGTTGGACATCTGCCACTCCAAATGGTAACGGAGCAGTGGCATTTGTACAATTTAATTTTGCTTATGTGCAAACTAAGGCAGACAGGTTTATGATCTGCATGATACAAATTTGCAGAATATGTATTTGTAGCTAGGAACAAGATAAATGTAAAATATATTACGGTAAAGGAACACTGCTGACTTCTAAATGCCTTTTAAATGAGCCTTTAGTCACAGATAAAAACGATTGTTGCCATAATTGAAAGACAAAAATGTCTTTAGTCTGGGGTTTGTTGAGTCTTTTTGTGTGTGTGAAACTATTTATGTACTGCATTTTCCATATTTGCTGGAGCCTTTCACAGATCAGTGGGGAAGATGTTTTTTTTTAAACAAAAGAAAGATTTAATAATTGCTGCAAAAATGTTCAAAGGGAACTCTGGGAGTTGTCTCCAGTCCCAACAGCTCTGCAGTATATGGTCACTTTATCTTGCAATGCATGCAAGTGCTAACACACTCGACTGTTTCTCTGAGTGTCTCAAAAGCCTAAAGAGGATCGCAGAAAGGTTCATGGATCATGACAGGTTAAGAGAATGTGAAGAGTTCTTTTAATTCAAAATATGTATAAAGAAAAGTGAGATTTATAATGCTAGAAGGGAGCCTGCTTACAAGTGGTTATCAGGGAAAAACTACCTACCTTTGATTGCTTTGAGTTTTCTAGGTGTGGGGCTCTTTACAGCCACCTCATTAATTACAGTCGTTTTTCAGTCCTTTAGCAGAGAAGCTGACCTGCTGCATGAATTAAAGGTGCTTGGTTATTCTGTGGTTGTGGAAGTGCTATGAAGGAAGGAAGGTGTGAGGAAGAGAGAAATTTCTAAAATACGTTACAACTCAAAAAAGAAGAAAACCCAACCCAAAACAAAAAAAACCACACCAAACCAGGGCAGCACTGCTTTAGTGTCAATCTTTTACCATTAATTGATCTGAATATCCCCATATAGGTAAGCTCTGGGTAGAGTCCCAGTGATTTTCCTGGGCACGGTTGAGATTCAGTATATCAGGTGCAGACCCTTTTGTGCACTTGAAGATGCAGCTGTGAAATACTTGGGGTTTTTGTACCAGCTCAGAAAACTGAAGCATCAGACTAGGATATGGTTTTCTATCTGTTCTTAAAAATTATTTTCCTTGAAGAAATATGCTGCATATTCACTGTGATCAGTGACTGAAAATGAACATTTTCTCTAGGATCAGTGCGGTCAGCAGCTGCAGGATCATTATCTCCTTTACGGTAAGGTCCACTGACCTCTGGCAGAGTCTGTACTTCAGTGTGCCTGGAGTTTGGGAGGCAGAAGTAGCCCTCTCTGTTGGTCCCAGTGGGGAGATGCACCCTTTGTGCCCACCCCAGACTTACAAGGTTCCTCTCCAGTTTTTTGTCTTTCCAGCAACTGGTGACTCGGCCTGCCCTTCACATTGCAGAGCTTTCCTGAGGGAAATTCCAAACTGTATTTCAGAATTGAGATTAGCATCCAGCAGCGTACCTGTTTCCCACCTGTGTCCTGCGGCTTTATTTTATTTGGTTTTACATTATTCCTTGGTTTCTTTGGACTTGTTTTCAGAATCCCGTGTCCTTGGAGTCACCCAGGAATGATGTGCGCAGGAGGTGTGTGTCTCTTAAAGGATCTCCAGCTGGCTTTGTGAGCAAGAGGGTGTTTTCCCTTGTAGCCTAGTCCAGGCAATGCTGCCCTGATTCTTCTCTCTAACCAGAGGAGCTGGAGAAGGGGACAAGAGTGGGGGCTGATTCAGCTGGACAAGGTTCAGGAGATTAGTTTGAGACTTGACTTTTAGGTTTGAGAAGGTAAGGCTTGGTGGTCTTTAGGCAGGAAGGCAGACAAGCAAAGTTAGAAGAAGGGAGGTGTGTGTGTGAGCTTAATATTTGCCTCTGCCTAACAGCACAAGGTGAGTGAAGCCAGGGCAGCATACATAACTGATACTAGCCATGCCTCTCCCTCAGTTTCCTCCTTCTTTTCTGAGAGTCATGGGTGTATGGCAAAGGATGCCAGAGTATGTTTTGTATGAATTCCAACTGGTAGGATTTCAAGTTATCAACTTTATGGTCATAAAACGTGATCCTGGAAGCTCTCTGATTTATACAGTGCTTTACTAAGCTCATTCTTTGCAACAGAAGCTCAAGATGCTACTACAGTGTAGGCTAGATTTTTAGTATTTGCTAATTCCAGTTAGATAAGGATTTTCATTTAGCCAAGATCCAGCATCTAGGAATCAGATGAACTATTAGATCAGAGGAGAAGTCCTGTAGACCTGTGTAGCATAGCTGAGCATTAAAAATAGTCTGGACACTGACAGTCTTGAGACAGATTATTTCTGTATTGGATCTGTTATTTGTTCATCAGGTTTTCTTCATCTTCCCTGGCCAACACTGTTCAGGCAGAGACCCACTACCCAACTGGAAAGCACGCTACTGTGGTCCCTTCTAATGGCTGTTTTGACCTTATGATGAGGAAACCCAGGGATACCTGAAAAATTCCTTGCATGTCTTTGAGAAATAGCATCTGCGGATCTGGCTTTCTCAGAAATCAAATGGGTCACCTGCAGTAGTGAGCTGCAATGACCCAAAGAACTGATTTGATTGTCACAGAGTGGAACTCCCATTTCTCCTAGATAAAATGGGTGTGGTTTACCTCTACAAGGACTTAACAAGGTTTGCTGTGTGAGAAAGGGTATGTTTGTGTGAATCTTGGTATAGTCTTGATTGTTCTTGGAGGGAGTTTCCAGTGCACTCCTCCTGCCAGAGGCTGCCAGGTCTAGTGCTGGCCCCAGACTGCAGCAGACAAGCTGCGGAGCCTGCTCTGTGGGTTATTATACTCAGGAGGAGAGCTGCAGGGTGTATTTGTACAGATATTTCTTGCATTCCTCCCACAGGATACAGATTTTTTTCAGGTATTAAGTCTTGTAGGCTTAAGAAGAAAAAAACCCCAAACAACAAAATATTTAAACTCAGAGTTGCTCCAGGTGATACTTTGCTCGTGTTTGAAAACTGATACCTTTATTTTTTTTTCTGTGGCTTTGTTTTTTTTTTTTTTTTTTTTTTCCAAGTCCTTTTCACAGTTGTGGCCACGACCCATATAAGCAGAGAGAACTAACCATATGCAGCGAGCTGACCAGTGCGTGAGTAAACAGACTGGCAAATTGGAGAAGCAAAACATTTTTCTTTAAATTTTCCATTTAGTAACAGAAATTTAGAAAGAAAGTTAGCAATGCACTTTTGTTCATAGCACCCTGTACCTGCAGATCTGGCTTCTGCAAATGGGTGCAGTTTAATGCCATCTCCAGAAGTTCATGGCTGGCTTTATAAGTAGCAGAGTGAAAACCAGATGAGCGTGACCAGTTTGTATCTCTTGTGCCTCTTTCGAGCTGGTGAGTGCAGCCTCTAATAAGAATCAGCTCGATTGAATTGTGTAGATGCCTTGGAAAGCAGCAGAGAAGTGCGCTGTGGTAGTGAAATCATACAGCAGATGTTGTTTTCGTTCACTTAAGCAAACTGCTATGGCTTTGTGATCTGTGATATCACAGTTGCTTTTCGCTCAGAGGTTTGGGGTTTGGAGGCTGTTAAGTCTTTCAAGGCCCAATTTTATCCTCCTGTGAGGCCCCTCAGAATAGTCTTCAGCACAGTGTCTAACAGCAGCACAGTACTTGAATGCTAAAACTCTTGAGTCCATCCCAATTTAATTTTTCTTGTCTTTTTTTCTTTCTCTGTTCTAGGCTGCAGTGAAATATTTTAAAGCTACTTCTTTTTCTTAAATGCATTCCCTTCCAAGTGCTTCAGTTCTTTTTCCTGCCTTTAAGCTCTTCCATGCTGATGAAGAACCTTCTTTAAGCCCTTCCACTTTTTTGTGTAATTTTTTTACCCGGCTTTTATTGTACTTTTTCCACATTTGTCTCAAACCTCTCCTCTGAAAGTTTTCCTCTGCCAGTCTTTGGGCCACCGTTTGTGCTGGGAACTTGGTTGATTTTGTGTAGAGGTTTCGACTGTTTCATATCATTATTTGGTAAAACTGACTTCTGCCCAAATGCTTGCCGCCTACCTTATGAACTATTATTGTGTAGGTACTATATTAAGTTATGTTTATAATGAAAAGTCAGTGTTTAAAGCTCAGACCTTCAATGGGTTGTATATCTCTTCCTGTATTTGGTTTAGATGGTAAGATACTTAAGATTTGGACTTTGATCTTACTGTCTTTGTGGAGAAGCTGCTTCATTTTCCCCTCTAGATAAATAGCTTTTGCCAAGGTTTGTGGGTGGATAGGCAACTGCCAATTTTTTCATTTTCATTTTTCAAGCAAGAAAGAAAATTGTCTTGAAATGACAGTTGGATGGTGACTAGAGAATGGAGTTGGAGTTAGAAGTTGTGGACTAGTAGTGACAACATTCGGGTCTTGAGTTAGTGAATTAATTGGGTGCTGTTGAAAGTTCTTGCCAGAGGTTGTCATATTAACTGGAAAAGGTTATGAATCTTTAGAGAAAAGAAGCGCCTACATAAGAGATGAAGTTGGGTATTTAGGAGCGAAAAAGAGGAGGCTGAGTAATTTCTGAGATCAGGTGTCTTTCTTTTATCACATGTTTCAGGCAGCCTTAGGATTTTCATTCAAGGCAGTCCTGCAAAAAAATGTTTAGTTACAGATGGATTTTCTGTTAGTACTGCTGCTAAGAGAGGGAATGTCACCAATCAGTGTTTGAATCGTTGCTGTATATCTGAATCTGTGCTGGCTGGCTAGTTTCATTATCCCCAGGTGCTCTGTTTTACATTTGTCACATAGCATCTCACCTTTAATTCCCTACCATCCAAGTAGGGCAAAATGCAAAAGAATGGCAGGAGTCATTAGTAGGAGAGACTTTAATCATTCTGGACACGCAGGGGATATCCATGCTGACAGTAACAAAGGGAGGAAAGCAAGAGGATTTGGATTTCAAAGAAAGGCTACTCAAGCTAAAGCTACAAATACCTGGAAAGAGCACTGACACATATTATTCCCTTCCATCCACCATCCAGTAAGCATATTGAGCTCCCCAAATCTCATACCTCAGTGCGCAGTGCCTGCAAGAGTCCTATAGAGCCTCTGAGATAATACCCACAGCATATTGTGCATCAAGTTGGTATCTCTGTTTGTGGTGAGGGCCGACAGATGCTGGGTTGGATGTGCTCCAGTAGCTCAAAACTGTCAGCTGCCAAAAGCTCTGCTTTCTGATCTGGAAAATCCATGGGCCCTGATGGGATGCACCCGCAAGTGCTGAGGGAGCTGGCGGATGCTGTCACTAAGCCAGTCTCCGTCATCTTTGAAAGGTCGTGGAGGACAGGAGAGGTACCCGAGGACTGGAGGAAAACAAATGTCACTCCAGTCTTCAAAAAGGGCAAGAAGGAGGACCTGGGGAACTCTAGGCCAGTCAGCCTCACCTCCATCCCTGGGAAGGGGATGGAGCAGTTCATCCTGGAGGTCATCTCCAGGCATGTAGAGGACAAGAAGGTAATCGGAAACAGTCAACATGGATTCACCAAGAGAAGATAACACTTAACCAACCTGATAGCCTTCTACGATGGCGTGACTGGCTGGGTCGATGAAGGGAGACCAGTGGATGTTGTCTATCTTGACTTCAGTAAGGCATTTGACACTGTCTCCCATAGCATCCTCACAGGCAAGCTAAGGAAGTGTGGGTGGGATGAGTGGACAGTGAGGTGGACAGAGAACTGGCTCAACAACAGAACTGAGAGGGTCGTGATCAACGGGGCAGAGTCTGGCTGGAGGCCTGTCACTGGTGGTGTTCCCCAGGGGTCTGTGTTGGGTCCTGTCCTGGTCAACATATTCATCAGTGACCTGGGGGAAGGGATAGGGTGTAACCTCAGCAAGTTCACTGATGATCCCAAGCTGGGAGGAGCGGCTGATACACCAGCAGGCTGTGCTGCCATCCAGCCAGACCTGGACAGGCTGGAGAGCTGGGCCCAGGGGAACCTCAGGGAATTCAACAAGAGCAAGTGCAAGGTCCTGCCCGTGGGGAGGAACAACCCCAGGCACCAGCACAGGCTGGGGGATGAGCTACTGGAAAGTGGGTCTGTTGAGAAGGCCCTGGGAGTGCTGGTGGGCAGCGAGGTGACCCTGAGCCAGCACTGGGCCCTTGGGGCCAGGAAGCCCAGTGGTATCCTGGGGTGCATTCAAAGGTGTGTGGCCAGCAGGGCAAGGGAGGTTACCCTCCCCCTCTACTCTGCCCTAGTGAGGCCACATCTGCAGGGCTGTGTCCAGTTCTGGGCCCCCCAGTTCAATAAGAACAGGGAACTGCTGGAGCAAGGCCAGTGCAGAGCTGCCAAGGGGATCAGGGGCTGGAGCATCTCCCTCGTGAGGAAAGGCTGAGAGACCTGGGCTTGTTCAGCCTGGAGAAGAGAAGGCTGAGGGGGATCTCATCAATGCCTATAAATACCTGAAGGGCAGGTGTCAGGAGGATGGGGCCGGGCTCTTTTCAGAGGTGCCCAACGCCAGGCCAAGGGGCCACGGGCACAAGCTGGAACACGGGCAGTTCCACATGAACATGAGGAGAAACCCGTTTGCTGTGGGGGTGCCAGAGCAGGGGCACAGGCTGCCCAGAGAGGCTGTGGGGTCCCTTCCCTGGAGACATTCACACCCCACCTGGACGCGGTCCTGTGCCCCCTGCTCTGGGTGTGCCTGCTCCAGCAGGGGGTTGGACGGGGTGATTTCCAGAGGTCCCTTCCAACCCCTGCCATTCTGTGATTTTGTGACGAACCCTGAGGTTTAGAGGAGTTGGTACTGACACGGAACATGAAGGATGCTGACACCAGCATAGAAGAAAAAAGGTGAACTGGAAGGAGTCAAGTATGATGAAAATTAATTTAATGATTGCTATAGCATCATATTGGCTGCCATTTAGTTTTAGCAGTGGCTGAAGAGTAAGCTTCCCTGTCTTGGTTGTTTCCTTCCAGTCTGACATCATCAGCCTGTCTTAAAATGTAAAATAAGTTTTATTTTGTTTTCCAATAAAGGTTATAATAGCAGCAAATCTGCCCTTCAGCATCGAGCTCATTGCATGTAATATTCTATCTTTACATCATCTCAGCCTAATCTCTTTAGGCTTTGATTGCATTTTCCAGCTCTAAGCACTTGCTTTCGGTGAGCCTTCTAGATTGATATTTCAAACGATCTGCCTGTGGCAACTGTTTTTACTTTAAATTTACTTGCATAATCCTTCCAGGTGTACTTAAAAGTAATTGGTCTGCTTGCTATCATCCTAGGTGCACGTTTTTCAGAGAAATGATGCTTCCTTTTCCATGAGGCTTCCCATGCTCTAGGAAAGCAACATTAAAATATGATGTGATGGCATATCAGCTAATGGTAATGCAAGTTTATTTCTGCTAGTCCAGTTAATTGTGGCTATCTTGGATTAGGAATAAAATGTCTTGTAAAGGAGCTGTGAGCTATCATACTTGTCTAAGCTGCTTCCTGCAATCTCAAAAAAAATAGCCAAGGATAGATTCTAGTGCTTTTGTTATATCCTTAAATACTGTTATTTTTCATGTAATGGTCCCTTCAAAATTCAAAAATCATTTCTTATTGCTTCAGAGTGCCCTACACTTGTGACAGGCCTAGGTGTGATAGGCGTAGTTAGAGCCACAGTAAGATAATTGGCAAAACTGGCCTCAAAAGTGAGGAATGTGGCTTTTTGATTCAGCTGTTGTAGCTATCTTAATTCTGGCCTGTCACCCCAGAATATTTCCCTTGCAATTGCTTTCATAATTATCTGTTAAACTTCACAGTCGGTCCTCCACATTAACCTATTAACCTTCTTCTGAGGCACAGCATCTCATGCAGACCTCGGACTTCACTCATGAAAGGCTTCAAGACAGATCCCACTGAAATAAAAATCGCTTATCCTTCCTCAAAAAAACCATCAATCCAAGTTGTGGGTCTTTAGGCACTTCATTTGTGATAGTCTTTAATAATTCCAGGAGGAGGAGGAAGGCTCCATTATGCTGAACATTATCAGAATTTGTAACAAAAGCATTGTTTCTGGTAAGTACCCAGTTCTTCCTGGGATGTACTTGCTACTCTGAAGCTTTATTTACCAGAGGTGTTGTGGTGAGCTCACACATTTTTATTGTGGCAGGTCAGGATGGTCTAGTGGCTACGGGAATGCTTTGGTGTTTGAAAGTCCTGGCTTCGGTTTTATGCAAGTTTCTTTGTGACTCAGGCACCCTCCTCTAGCCTGTCCTCTTCTTGCAAAGATATTGAGGATAAGTGTGCAGAAAACTGGGATTGCTCAGACACTGCAATAATGGAGGCTAAATAGGTAACCCATGTTTTATATTTGAGGGGAAGAGCAAAAAGTTCTTAGCCCAGCAATGCATGTTTCACCATCCAAGTTCAAATCTGCATTATGGACATAAATGTTGGATTTCCAGGGTTGCAAGTGTGTCGGTTTCTTGTGAAGAAACATGTGGACCTTTACAATTTGGATTTATATTGTATTAGTTTTCATTTATTTTTAGCATAATATACGTAAAAAGCAAGGTCAGCGTTACTACAGTCTCCTGTTAAGACACTAGAAAATTAGAACCTTACTGCACAGTAGCAAAGCACTTCGCAGAGAGGTGAGGATAAAGAAAAGGATAGCTTAATTGTAACCTAGGGCAATTCAGAAGCCATTTAATAATAAGTGCTTTTGTAAGCCGTGCATTCCAAAGAGAGGCTTGTGCCTTAGAAAATACACCCACGCTTTACAGGTTTGAACTGAGTTTTCTTGTGTGTGCTTTGTTAGTCAGGAGTGTGGAGAGCTTTTTCTTCTAATTACCTTTTGATTGTTTTGAAGAACACAAATGTAACATGAAATACTATAATCAGAGTAAAAACATCTATGAAAACAGTAGCTGAACTGGTATGATGAATGCCAAGGGAAAGAATTCTGCAGCTGGAATATAAAGTGTGTAAGGTCATAAATCAGAACGTATCACTTGACACAGCATGTTGGAACAGCTCATAAATGAGCACTGGGAATAAAAATTAAATTGTGGTGTTAATAATTAATTCTTTTTTCTAAAATTACCTCATTACCCCTTCCCAATCCAGTAAATCACTGAAATGGTTCACCTCTTCAGAAGGATATCAGCATACATTTACATATCCTGGAGAAATGGAGGCCCAGCAAAGGAGAAGCAGCCTAGAAGACCTGGAAGCGCTGACTTTAAGCTCTAAAATCTCCCAGATGGCCACCAGCTCTGCAGCAGCAATGCTGCCTTTAGGTTTTTTTTGGCCTTGTCCCAGCACTTTGACTTACTGGAAGCAGCGCTCTGTTGCGGCTGGGGCTGAGACGCGTGCGACTGGAACGCGGTGTGCTCACACTAGTGGTATGCATCTGTGGTGGTGCTAGCGTCGAGGAGGAGGCTGCGTTCCTTCCTCCCTTGCTTCCTTTATTTGCCCGTGGTGGGTTGTTCTGTTTGTTTATCTTGAAGTGTGTTGTCCACTCATGGTTGAAACTGTTCCAGGATTCATGGCTTCATTTAGGAGGTGATGCTGCTGCCAAATAAAATTGATCTGTAGATGTTCTACATGAGCTCCCCTTCTCCTTGTTTTAGGCAGTTAGTGCTGATCAGAATGTTCTTCTGTAGCAATAATTATTTTTTTTCCAATCCTTCCCCCATGTATATCTGTTGGCTTTTACTTTGCTTTCTTGTGGCTGCTGCCTGGCTGACATTTAGGTAGCTGTTCTTTTTTCTTAAGATCTTTCTTTTCCTTTGTAGTGCTTCTGGTTGCTGTATCTGATCCCTCCCTCCCTTTTGTCCCATAGAGTTTTTCTCACAATCAGGTGCCAACACCTATACAGAGTTAGATTAATGCAGCGTTCCTTTGTAATGTACTACTTTATGACATTTTTCCATGGTGTTTTATCTACCCTTTAATTTTAGGATTCCTATGATGTAGATGAACTTTCTCTTTAGATTTCTGATTTAATTTTAAATACCTAGAGGAACTGTTAGGCCTCCCTAATAACCCATTAGTTTGAAGTGTTATTTATCTGTACTAATTTTTATAGTTCTTCAGGAAGCTTTCATACATAGCTTATACAGTTCAGTAACTGCATCTCTGCTTGTTTCCTTCAGTATTTTTCCCATGTCGTTATTAGAAATGTGACCAATACGAGTTGCAGCTGAATTGCTGCAGTTGCAACTTCAGTTAATGTCCAGATAAACCAAATCAAGGCTTGCTTAGTATTTGGAAAAGAGAATTAGGGGAGGTAAGAAATTCATCTTGTCGCTTAAAAATAAGCACTCTGAACACCGCCTGCCCCCATTTTTTTGTTTAAGTCCGTGTTGGTGCTGTGCTCCAGCCTGGAGTAACACTGTATTGTATTTCACTGAGTAACAGGAAGTTTATATTGATCCTTCATGCACATTACCAAGTAGGGACTTCAGTAATTACATATTGGCAAAATTCCCGTTGGGATGACTCACTTTTTTTCCCCGTGAGGTCCTTCTGAAATATCAAATGGAGACAGGAATTTTCATTTCCTGACACTCTGAGGTGCAGTTATTGTAGAGTTTGAAGTGGAAGATATTAAAAATGGCTGGTGGAAGTGAAAATCTAATTGCTATACTGCCCGCCTGGTGATAAGCCGTAAGCAAAAACAGCACAAGATTGAAGTTAGTGGCCAAAACAGCTGATTCTGTGTAGTTGGGTCTTCTGAACAATCATGAAATGTCTGTGTTTTGAAACATCAGTGATACAAACCTTGTCAGGGCTCTGGCTTAGTTATTATTGACTGATAATATATGGTATATATGGTATGGAAACTTGTTGGATTTTATTCAAATGAATTCCTGTGTTGACGCTTAAAATGCTGTGATAAGTGAGCTATGAAGTACTTGTGTCTTAGCAAGGACTCCCATATTAGATTTGAATGAGTTTCTTATTATAAGGAAATACTCTAGATTCCTCCTTGGTCTTTAAGCTCTTAGGCTACCTACTCCTCCAGTTCAAACCTGATCTCCAAACCCCTTTTTGTCTTTCATTGCTTTACCTTATCTGGTGCTGCTGGCCCACGGGACTACCCGTTTCGTGCCTTTCTTTCGCTGTTATTCTGTGTGCGTGTGTTCATCTTTGGTTTCATATCCCTAGAGATCCTTCTAAAAGAAAAATCTTTCTTTAAAAGAGAGAGTAACTTAATGGTAGATGGTTGTGCTCCCAAATGGGCCTGAATTGCATTGTTTCACAATTCCTTTAGATTTGGTAAACCCTCTAATAATGAGCTGTAGTTTGTGCCAGGGCTGCTTGAGATGATTCCAGAAACAAAAGCCATGAGATAAAACTCCCTATATCTGAAAGCAGCTAGAAGGGTGGTTCAAGTTCTGCATGCTGCCATCTGACAGGCTTTGGGTTTTATAATTATTTTTCTTCATGAAATGATGGAAAAAGAAAAAGCTACATGGTCCAGGAAGTGCACTAAAATTGACCGTGCAGAGCACCACGATATCCAGACAATGAGATGGATGTTTTCAGCACCAAAATCTTGTTTGTTTACTTGCTTGTTTGCTGTTTTATTTAAAGGGACACTTTGACTTTATTGCAGCTTAGGTATCTATTTTAGAAAACAGCAGCCACTTTCCTTTCTCCTGTTTCGCAGTGGGGGGAGGCTGAAAGTCTGAAATGAACGTCATATTTGTTAGTCCTGATTTTAAATGAGCTTTTTAGGTATAGTCAACTTTTCTAACTGCAAAAATTTTCTCCTTTGCTCTCAGAAGGTAATATCTATGTCTGTTGGGTTTGAGTCATGTAGAAACCATAGCAGAGTGAAAAGTCTTCATTTGTTTGGCAGAGGGAGAAAGAGCATCCTGACATTTGAGAAGATCCTTGCAGTTGGTCAGTCTTGGAGTCCTCCTGTGTACAAACGCAGGAGAATGGGTCTCCTAACACCATATAAATCACACTGGTCACCTTGTCAAAAGCAGATGATGATAATTTTTGCGTCATCTTTCATAATAGCACTTTTCCTCCCTCACAGAAAACAGAAAGCAACTCTGTTCTGTTCCTGATGTTTTTACGACCTGTGTATTATTTCTTTATGAGCATGTTCTGTTACAACTTGACTTATTTACAACTTTACTTGTTTTATCCGTTTGACTCCTCATCCAAATGTATTGTAGAAATGATTTGCTAATGTAGAATTAACTACATATTTGGGGAAGTGGAAACTTTATGAAAGTAAGGTCCTTCAAATTTGTGTACTCTTTAACTGTACCAAGCTGTCTGTATAACAGTAAGCGGTATATTGTGCCCGCGTTTGCCTGTAAATACTATTTCCTCTTTAAGTTTTTATTTTTTCTTTGCAGTGGTCAGTCTTTGTACAGATCTTTGCACATCTATAATAATATGCCTATGTTTTAGGACCTGAGATGTCTCTGAATGTCCATGCATCATAAAAAAGACTTGTCATGTTTTGCTGCTGTTATCTGTAGAACAGGGTGCAGATGTGGTTTAACACTCCTACAGCTGTCCTTCCCTAGCCAGAGGGCTGTTGAAATGATGTTTTGCATAAATTTGATTTTGTTCTGGTACCCTATGGCATTCTCTCAATGAATAAAACAGTATTTTGAAACAATGGTTTGCGTTAAAAGAGCCTTAAAAGACTTTTATGAGAATTTGTAAGGTCAGTCACACAGTCTGCATTTATCATTCATTAATTTAGCGCTTTGCCTAGCACCGTGTATAATCTTTGTGGACGTAGTCTCTTTTACTACTGTGAGAGGCCACCACAGCATGTAATCTGGCTTTTGAGTTTACTGAGCTCCACCCTGAGAGCGGGTAGGTTCATCACACTGCCCATTTCTGTTTTGAAGCAGCTGTAAACATCCTCTCTTCAGTGGAAAGCTTTCCTCTTAATTCTAGCCCATGTTTATTTAGAGTTAGTTTATATCTATTTATTTTTTTGTCAGTATTATCCTTCAGTTCAAATAGCTACCTTTCGTCCTTGGCATTTACTCACGGTGTATTTCCAGAGCGCCGTTTCATTCCATCCAGCCGTTGTTTTGTTAGGCTAGGTGAGCTGAGCAATTTTTGTCCCTTCTGGTGCTGTAAGCTCCCATTCATCACTCCCATCGGAGTGATGCTTCTCTGTACCTGACACGCTTTCTCTTCTATTGATAACTAGAGAACAGTGTATTCTATTGGCTTGCCTGAAGACGTTACTATTTTCCCTGCCTCTACTGGAAATGAATTTCGGGGGTCTGGTGCCTACAGTGATGGCTTAGGGTCAGTCACCAAGTGATCTTAATTCACTTTTCTGCCTCTTCAAATAGATTCATCCTACATTTGGAATAAGGATTCATATTCGCATTGAAAGGCATATTCTTGGCCATCATATTTAATCCTGTTCCTGTCATTTCAGTCCGAGAGTTCATTAATTTCTTACGCTGATAATCTAATCCTCCTTTCTGTTGATAGACATGCTGAAGATAAAATGTTCAGAATTGGTCTTTGGTCACTAGAGGAAAATTAGATTGCTCCCTGGACCAGTATTCAAGGAATCCAGTACTGAAGAAGAATAATGCTTGAGTCCAGGTCTGTCCACGTGCATTCATCTAATTTCCGATATACTAGATTTCTTACAGGCGTAATCGATAATCTCTTCTTTAATTATATTGCGTACTTTCTGCCTCGTGTCTTAGTTGCAAATTCTCCAATCTCTGGTTTTCCTAAGGAGGCCTCCTGCACTATTTTTTTCCTTCTTTTTTTTTTTTTTTTTAAAATATTAGGGTCCTTGAAAGTTTAACTTTTCCCCTTTTTCAATTCTGTATCTATTTCCTTCAAAACTTTGTTTCACTTCCTTGTTCCTTAATTGACTTCAGAGTTATGGGTCTGTAGTTGTGTCACCTTTTACTTCTTTCTTGGTATTGTTTGCTGATCTCTGTGCGTGTCCCACTGCTGGTTTTTTGATGGAATTAGTAAAAATCCCTTTTAATGAATTTATAAGCTATTCTATGTGAGGATAATCCTGTAAAGACTAGCTAGACTCTTATGAAATATGTGCTCCTAGGGACCTTGGGTTTGAAAGGGACCTTGTAGTTTTTGTTCTTGAAAGAAGCCATTTTGCTAGCAGCACGCCAGAAGACTTCATTGTTCCCCCACCCTCATTTCCCTTTTTAAAAAATTTACACAACTTCCATTGAGTATGTTTGCAAATAGGCTTGCATAATCCGTGCTATAAATATTCTGAATAATATGGGCCAAAAAGTGCATAGAAGGAGTGGCAGGAATTTACAGCTCGATTAAGCCTACGGTATTTCCTCTTTCAGCAAGATGGTCCTTAGATTAAATGCTTGTAAATTTTCAGTAATTTTACATAATTATAGCTTTAGAGGAAGTGTTGAAACCTTAGTCTTCCTAAAGAAGAATCTCTTTTCTGCATTCTTGCATCCTTCTGAAGTTCATTATCCTACTGCAACTCTCTTCTAAAGTCATGTGCCTTCCTAGTTGCGGGTAAACACCATGGTATTCTTTTGTTCAGCATTTTCATAATTGAATTTTTGCCAGGTTTTTGACAGTTTCATAATGAAGTGACCTTGATCGGTGATATTTATATAATGCCTAATAACTTCTCTTGAAAATAGGTGTAGTTGAGAACTGCTTTAGAAAGCAGGATCACAGAATCCCAGAATCTCAGGTTGGAAGGGACCTCAGGGATCATCTAGTCCAACCTTTCTGGGAAGAGCACAGTCTAAACAAGATGGCCCAGCACCCTGTCCAGGCGACTCTTGAAGGTGCCCAGCGTGGCCGAGCCAACCCCTTCCCTGGGGAGATTATTCCAGTGGTGACTGTCCTCACTGTGAAAAACTTCCCTCTGGTGTCCAATCGGAATCTCCCCAAGAGCAACTTGTGTCCATCCCCCCTTGTCCTCTCCATGGGACTCCATGTAAAAAGGGAGTCTCCATCTTCTTTGTAGCTACCCCTTAAGTCCTGGTACGTGGGGATGAGATCCCCTCTGAGCCTCCTTTTCTCAAGGCTGCACAAACCCAGCTCTCCCAGCCTGTCCTCGTATGGCAGCTTCCCAGTCCTCTGATCATCCTGGTGGCCCTTCTCTGGACCCCTTCCAGCCTGGCCACATCCTTTTTGTACAGCGGGGACCAGAACTGCACACAGCGCTCCAGGTGTGGCCTGGCAAGCGCTGAGTAGAGCGGGATGGTGACTACTTTATCTCTACTGGTGATGCCGTTTTTGATGCAACCCAGCACCCTGTTGGCCTTCTTGGCCACAGCAGCCACTGTTGGCTCATGTTGAGCTTCCTGCCCACCAGGACCCCCAGGTCCCTTCCCACAGAGCTGCTCTCCAGCCAGGTGGGTCCCAATCTATGCTGCACTCCCGGATTATGTTTTCCCAGGTGCATGATCTTACACTTGTCCTTGTTGCACTTCATAAGGTTCTTGCTGGCCCACTCCTCCAGCCTATCCAGACCTCCCTGCAGAGCAGCTCTGCCTTCTGGAGTGCCTACTTCCCCACTCAACTTGGTGTCATCAGCAAACTTCGTCAGGCTACGCTTGATGCCGTTATCCAGATCACTTATAAAGATTCGCTCTTCAGCCCACATGGCCTTTACTCGACTTTTCGAGGCTGGTTGACATCTTTGCACGATTTGTGGGAGGATGTGGTAACGGTCAGTATACCACGCGATACTGAGTTGTAGTGGATTCCCTCCAAACCTGTTCTTCACCAAAAGTGAATCACTGTCCATTGCAGCTCTGTGGGAATGTGGTAGAAGGTTAATGATTCCCCAAAGAATTGAGGCATGAAAAAGGCCTTTGGTATGAACTTTGGTATAAACTTGTATGTCTTTGCAGAGCTGTTCGGTTTCAGCTGGGCTTCTTTTACGTGGAGGAACTTAGTACAGAGCTGACTAGAAGAGTAAGGTCTCTGGCGCATCTGTTTTGCTTGTTCTAACTTAGTGAAATTCATAGTTGCGCAGGGGATGATGTTAAATCAATAAGGAAGTGATTTAAAGAAGATTTAGTAAAAATCGCATTTGATTTTTATCTGGTTGAGAATGTCTCAAAGTGAGATTTGTATCTGCTTTGTGAGAATTTCGAAGAGCTAACATGGTAAAGTTAACCAGGTACACTTCTGCTTCGTGTGTTCTGAAATAACCCTTTTTTCCATTTGGGTTTGAATTTTCTGTAAACCTGTAAAGTATGGATCTTTTTTTCCACAGGTGCTGTAATACTTTGGGGTTGTGTGATCGTAGTTTGGTAGCTTTCGCTTTTCTTTAGGATGGATCTTGGGAAGTAGGACTCTGAAAAATAGGTGCTTGAATGGGAGAAGTGATTTGGACATGGCCTACTCACTCTTGTTCCTTCTTGTTTTAGAAAGTAAAACTCTTCTGAGATTTTCTGCTGAATAAAAACAACAAAAAAACCAAAACAAAACCAGAAATAGGGTTTCTTTTTGCCTCTCCATAGCCTCATGGATTGTACTTTTCTTTGAGATACTTGGAAATTAATTTCAATTCCATATGTATTTAACTGATGGCATGTTAAAGTGTGCAGCTTAATTATGCAAGCAACGTTTTGCCTTTTTTAAGAGTTGCTCTTTTTCCCAAATTGCGTGTCATTTTATTGCCATTACATAACCTTTATTCTCAAAATTATGATTTGTGGTTAGGCTAAAAAGCTGAATCTGCATCCTTTCTGCTGAGAAATGTTCCATTTCCTTATGCTTCACTTAAACTTCAGTGTTTCATTGTATTTTTGCATAGGCCAGAACAGTTTGAAAAAAAAAAAATCTAAATCAGACTGGGAAAGTAGTCCTAGAGAAAACAAAAAGAAAGGTTCCTTCATCTTCCCGAGTGCTGGGAGAGTCGTCACGCTCCCTGGTATGAGAGCTGGGTCATTGGCTTGTTGTTGCTTTCTCTGGCCTCTGTCATTTCCGTGCGTTGCATCCCAGCTTCAGCAGGAGGGGTGATGGAGAGCAGTGGTATCTTGCTGAAGCTCAGCTTCTTGATAAGCTTTGACAGTTCTCCCTCGTGCTGATCACTAGCAGTTTCTGACTTTTTGCTCTTCCTTATTGTACCCTTGTACAGTCTTTGGTCTTACACCGTGTTCTGTGATGGAGCTTCCCATCGGCTCGGTCGGGGTGTGCGCAGTGACTAATGGTAAAGATCGAACTGGTTTCATTTGGGAACGAGTCACTTGGTGACCTTAAAGTGTCTGAAGGGAGTGTGGAGGAGACAGTTCCAAGAACAGGTTTAAGAAAATAAAAAACAAACAAACAGCTCTCTTAAAATACCAGGCTTGAACTATTTGAGGCTTATGTCTCCGTAAGGAATTGGGTTTTAGTTCATGAATGGTGCAATCAAGGTAACCCTGTTTTTCTGCCTCCTGCTGAGAAAGCAAGCACGATCTAAGTCAGTTTTTAGTTAAAATAGTATTTTATGACTATCCATACATGTGGAAAAAAGGCAAAAGAGTTAAAATGTCCTTAGCCTTCAAGTAGTTAACTGTGTTGTAGCAAAATTTAACTTTGTGTTACATGTGAAAGCAGAAGACGACTTCTGAAAAGGTTTAGCTTTCTGGATGAAAACTGTTGAACCTGTCTGCGATGAGTGAATGCAGCTTTATATTTATTTAAAGTGCATAGTACCCAATTCTAAAGCTCTGCTTTTGGTTTCTGTCTTACAGGGAACACAGTGAGTAACCTGATTTTCATTCTACCTCCAATCTATGGTGCGATTCAGACCTGTAAAGATGGCCTTGAAAAACGGTATTTAGCTGCATATTTGTGTCTTACAGGTATGTGTAAAATTTAATTTGCTCTTTCATTATAAAGAGAGCTCAGATGTGCAATGAACAATAGCCAGATATTAATAAGCCAAGTATTACATCCAAATACTATGTGTGTGAAACGTAAACCTCAATTTGTTATACTCGTTAATATTTACAGAAAATTGGTATTTGTTGGAAGGGCATGAAGTTAGAAATCACTAAATAACTTTCTGAGATTTTAAAGTGATCCTTTTCTGGCTTTACGTCCTG
Source organism: Phalacrocorax aristotelis (assembly GCF_949628215.1). Taxonomy (NCBI): domain Eukaryota; kingdom Metazoa; phylum Chordata; class Aves; order Suliformes; family Phalacrocoracidae; genus Phalacrocorax; species Phalacrocorax aristotelis. Next base: position 3,935,172 of record NC_134276.1, read on the forward strand.
CTCTGTGCATCTTAGCTTACTGTGTCCTTTATGATGACTTACAGAAGATATCTTATGTGTCCCACTTCCAGACAGTTTCACACTATATTAATATTTTTGTGACATTTATATGGAACAGTAATACAAGGAATGGCCAAGATCTTGAAGGAACTGGAAATGCTGAAGTAACTGAAAACCCATGAAGTTGTACCTAGTGTATGTTACACTTTAACTGGCACCAAGAATCCATTTAGCGTATGGATGTGTGGTTTTTGACGGTGTTTATCTAAATACATAAGTGTGCCAATTTTAAAAGCAGTATTTACAATAAACCGGTCTCTTACCACTGGGAAGACTGGGGAAGGTAGCCTCCACAGAGATGGGAGCTGTCGTAGCTGGGATGTTTTGCAAGGGTGGAAGAACAATGTGACATTCGTGCATAGGTGAACTTAAGGGCAGCCTGCTTTTTCTACAACAGCAAAATCCAGGAAAGAACAAACTTCCTTTAAAATGTTCATTATGCAACCAGAAATCATGTTCCTTATGAGAAAAGAAGATGTTTGAAGATGGTTCAGATTTGGCAGTTGGGTCTCGAAGTAGATTACACAGAATTTCTGTTTCACAGAATTTCTGTGTTTGCTGTAGCTTCTTATCTTTAAAGGTCACTTCCAAAAACGTTTCTTTTCTGGGTTTTTGTTGGTCTCTGCTTCAATATTCGTTTCACAGCAGTTGAAAGATGTGAAGCAATATAGAAGGCTTTATAGTTTCTCAGTGAAAAACAGGAACAGGATGGTTTAGAAGCACAGACCTCTTAACATTTGTTCTAACACGGAATAAAAGCAGCAAATGAGAAGATAAACAGAATTTTAAATATAGTTGAAATGTGCCGGGAACATTGGCACTTTTTCTGTGCGTGTGACTGAATGAGGAGTGAAGTGGAGAAGAAAGTGTACAGAAATCTCTTTGTAAGAAAGTACCAGGGAGGATTCTTTCCCTTACAGTAATTATATTTATTAAAAGATTTCACTCCACTTAATCTGTAACAAACAAGTAACAAGTTTAATCTATAAAGGGTTAGTGAATTTAACACAAGCTTCTGATTTCACTTCAGGCCCCGTGCTTCATTACAGACCATATAGCAGAACTTCTAACTGGCTAGTAGTGTCTGAGGGTTGTTTTGTTGAAGCAGAAATTCTGTAACAATTCTGCTACGGAGATGGGGGTGGAAAGGAGGGCACTGAGTTAGTTTTAACAACTTTGAGTCATTACTGAGTTTTTACAAGATGCTAAAAGACAGCTGTCAAAGCGGACATGAAAATTAAATCTGTTAGCATTTGAGAACATAAGACGTGTTGTTTCAAGACGTTATTTTGATCCAAATCAGCTGTTTCTTTTGGATGCTTCCAGACATTTAGCTGATTGTCAGTTCCTTTGTGTTTTACCATGCCGTGTTCAACGCTTCATTTTATACCTCACAATTTCTGTTGTTGACATTTATTTCCTCTTTGAACCAAATGCATTTTGAATTAGGGAGGCTCTGTTCACTTCACATACATGCTAAGATCCAAAGTTGGCAGGACAAGAAGGGGGATTTCTAAATAACTTTAAATAAATGCCTTGTTCATGGTGCTGAGCCTGAGTTGCACTTTTCAGCAAGTTCTTTGAGATACAGCACATTGTTCTCAGCCCTTATTTCTGCTGCCTTTCAGCTCAAAGGACATGTTGTCAACGGACTCAGTAGGAACTGGATACAATTTTTAAGCTTTAGGGAACTATTTAATCAACCTATAAATCGTGAAGAATAATCTTGAACAATTACTTTAGCATGCTGCATCTCATGAAATAGGTGGAACAAATGTCAGATTGTCACTACCTCAAAGAATAAGCAGTTGGTTTTGGAAGGTTCCTTATGATGCTGTGGTTTTATTGTATCAGGTTCTACCGTATGTCATTTCCTCATGTGTCCTGGGAAGCTATGATTCCCAAATGGTTTGTATTCTAGAAGGGTCTCTAAAAAAAATACATAGGGGTCTTTTCCAACCTTAACGATTCTATGATTCTATGATATTAGGGGGAAAAAAAAAAAAGAATGTAACTGTTCTGGACCTGAGAAGATAGAGAAAGCAGTCAGTGGAGTTACAAACTTTATTAGATGCTTTACTTGAAATTTGGAAGGATTGTTCTGTTTTGTATTTCTTTGGCCTGTTTAATAGGGCTCAGTCATTCAAGCTGCACCAAAGTGGAGGGAAAAAAGGATGCAAAAGGTTTTCTGTTAGACGTAGCCGTAGGAGCTCATAAACACCTGGCTAAACTTCATTTCCAGTGAAAATATGTATCTGCGAAATAGTTGTTAGAAGCCCTTCGGTCAAAGTTAATTCTCTTATTCTTACCTAACAACCGTAGAGAAGGTGCTTAGGCCATGTCATCGTTAGTAAATCGAATGTGCTGGGGAACATACCTGAGTGCTGAAGCCAAGCAGTGTGGAACAGCCTGTGTCTGTCTTTGCCTCCAAAACAAGGTGACCACATACAAATCCCCTGCTGGGCCCGGGCCCTGGACTCTTCTGGCTGCTGGGCCGTGCCTGGGAGCTGCTCAGGGAAAGTGGTAGCTGGAACAGGCCAGGCTCACGCTGCGACTGTTCTAATAATTCACTAGCACAGGCGGTTGCATTATAGTGCCTGGGAACAGTCCCAGCCATGCTCGAGTTTACTTGTAGAGCTGCACCCTTGGAGGAACCAAGGACTCTCCTGTGTCTTATGCTGTGGAGGGTAACTATTACAAAACAAAATAAATCCAATAAAAATTGTTAATTTAATTCTACTCTTTCATCTTGTTTCATTTTTGACTGGTCATGATGCAGTATGTTGTTGTTTACTTTCAGTTCAGTACTGCCATTGTAGGAAACTGTAGGTGGAATTCAGCTCCAGATTCAAACACCTAAACATGTGTGTCTACCTGTGCAGAGGGCTCTGTCTCCCCTTGCAGTCAGTAAGCCTAGAGAATCATTTGGCTCGTCATAAAATATCCCCTTATATTTGGCCAGTTGCATTCTTTATGATGCCATTCTCTTCAGTGGAAGCTTTGACACGTAGTTCATGTGTGGATACCTAAATAAAGGCATTTGCATCTGGAGCATCCTTCCTTCAGAATGTTTTCATTCAGTGCCTGTACAGGTTAAATTCAAACCACATCTATGAAATCCTAATAAACTGCTTTTTCTGTAAAGGCTTTAGGCTTATGGAAAGAATTTTGAATGCTGATGGATAGTCTTACATCGACATGAATTATCACTGATGATGTGACACATCTGATTCTTCCTAAAAGCTATTGAAAAACTTGTAGGGGATATTTGTGTCCCTCTGGGGTTCAAATCCTGAGATTTTTATATGGTTCATCTATGAAGTTGGATCTCGTGTATAATGTCAGATTATTTCTAGCATGGATATTCTCTTTGGCAGTGTGGGAGCACAGTGAAATAACTGTGCGTGAGTAAAGTTGGCAGATGCATTGCCTTTACATCATCACTAACACAGCTGTTCTATCAGCTGGCAGGAACCACACATTGTGTTTGCTGCAGGACAAAAAAAAAGGCCGTGTTAGTCTACATAGAGCAGCTAACCTGACTTTGCATATCTGGTCTCTTTAAGTGCTATTCTGATCTCATAATATTGTGACCTAATGCGTATTCTGTGCTTAATACATAATGTTATATATATACCCTGAAACTTGAGAGGTTCATTGATGTAACCCCTGCTTTCAAGATAAGGAGTAAATCTATTGCTCAGTTTGCAGTGGCTCTATGGGAAAGTCGCTTCTGTTGAAAATCAGTGTAATTGCAGTGATTATGTTCACTCATATTTTGAAAAATACAAAGCTGGTAGAACATGTCATTGCAGTGATGGCTTTTGTGAAATAAGCATTCCTTAGAAACGTCTTGATCCTGAAGTTGTGTGATGAGAAGGATATCTAAGGTAGCTGCATTCCTGTAGAATTGCAGGTAGAAGCTACATGTGAAGACATTTGAGCTTAAGTATTAGCCCACTATTTACTGGAGACAAATACATGTCAAGCCCCATGTAAGTTTACAAGTTAGACTCTGTGTGACAGAAAGGTAGCATGCTCTGGGCATAGCAGAGGAAATAAAGATTTCCTTGCAATCCTTGGCATGCGATAGGTGCTTCCTCTTTTTATTTTGGAGTGTTTTCAGCACCAGGCGCTAACCCTGCGTTAAGCCATGAGACAGTATCTCCAAGTAGCCCAGCCCTGGGCCCAGTGAGCGCAGTATTAGATACTAGTTCCCTTCTGCTAAAGTTTACCAGTTTATATAGTGACGTTAGTGAAGCAGAGGTTGACATATGCTTCAGCTGCTGCAGTTCAGTTCATCTCTTAATGCAGTTTCCTTCTTCCTTTTTGAACAGATTCCTGAAGCTATTTGCACAGTTCTGTGTTAAGATAAAACATATGCCAAAGGTAGCAAATGAGAAACTTGGTTCTTAGCTCATTCGATGTCTAGATGTGAAACATTTTAAAGTTATCCCTCTGCAGTGTAAAACATAGCTTTTTAAGTTATCCTTCTGCAATAAGCTGGTATAAATAGGATACGTGAAGAATCATAGGTTTATTCTTCGGTCTTCATTTAAACTATCTCTTCAAAAAGATGCTGTTGTGCATGGTTACCGTGGTAGTGTTTGCTGAAACGTCATCTGTGCAGTCGTGAGAGGAAAAGTGTCATCTGACGAATAATCTAGTCATACAATTTCTATAATCACGTAACATCTGGGGTTTCATGCTGAATGTACTTAAATACCAGACATGACTGTGCTCATGAGCTCTGTCAAGACTGCAGCAAGCAGAGCTACAGCCATTTTCAGCAGCGGATTTTATTTTAGGAGGGACCATCTGATGAGTCCCTGCAAACTTTTCTTGTTTCAGATAACTATTTAATTGCTGCACAGTATAGCTCAAGCATATTTCTCCAATGCATAGTAAAATGTCATGATCAAAGAAACTCCAAGTGTGATCATTACACAGAAGCAAGAGTGTTGTTATTTTTAGAAATCAGTTGTAGTTGTGGGATTAATGACCTGAAACACTAATATCTGCAGCATTCTTGATTTTTTTTTTGCAAAGATTGGAAGGGAAAAATAATCTAGAAATGACTGCTTCTAATCCTGTAGGAGGAAGGGGAGGAGTTCAGTAGCTGATTGTTGAGATTTATTAACCCCAATAACATTACAAAGAAAACCAACAACAACAACACCACAAAACCTTCCCAACAGCATATTTTTTTAATTTAAAATCATTTGAAATTTCTTATGCAATGATTTTGCCCATATTTGAAAATTACACTTATTACAAATTATAAGAGTTTGTATCATGGAGATACTGAAATCACTCTGACAGCCAGGATAATGGATGCTACTGTTTTAATGATGATGTTAATTTTTTTTTCTTTTGAATGAACAGTGGCTGTAATATATTCTGTATAAGTAGAAAAATGGCTATGAGAATTTCTCATTAAAACCTCAATGAAGGTGAAAAACAGTTGTTGCGTATCCTTTGGAAAGAATTTTCAGAAGCAAAACAATTTAATTGAAACGCACAGAAGTGCATATGGTGCTTTATGTTCTGGTAGACAGCCATCATTAATTTTCCCAGAGAATTAATGACATTGAAGTATTTGGCAATACTTTTTTAAATGTTAGCTGTATTACAGTTTTATGTTTCAGTGAAGTTACGTGCTTAGGTATTTCATTGAGTATGTGTAATAATCAGATTTGTAGTCTAATAGCATCTAAGAAACATCTCCAGGCGTGTCTGTCAACTGTCTTGGGAATCCTTTATGAAATGCACAGTTTGTTAGATAAAGGTCTGTTTATGCATCAGTGAAATCTAGCTGTTGCATGTAGAGAAGGTTATGCTCGTGCAGCAAAGCACAGCAGCACTACCCAGTGATCCAGGCTTGAGTGCAAATTACTTGGCTTTCTCTGAAACCAGAGATAACATTTCAAAGTAATGAATGATACAATAAATACTCTGCCAGCTTTGCTCTAAACAATGAAATCTAACTTCCAGGAAGCATTGTCCTTGTCTAACTGAAAAAGCTGTGTATAGGCAAAGTATCTATCTCATAAATTAACTTCAGAAGTAAATTCGGAGTTTAAAAATCAAGTATTTCAAATAAATAAAAATCATTATGTAGAAGGATGCGCTTCTAAGAAGAAGGCTCAAAAATGGTGATCTCGTTTCACAAAACGAATCCGTACTGCATGGGTTTTGTTTGTTTACCCCGAATCTGTAGGTCTGACTTCTAGCAGCAATTAATTTCTGCTTCTAGAGCTGACAAAAAGCTCCTTGTAAAATTTACTTTTTAAAACTGGACAATAAGCAGAAATATCACAGGCTTTCAGGAGTCATAGCGGTTGAATGATGCTTTGCGGCAAAGTAGGATTGAGACAGACAAATCTTAATGTACTTAAAAAAAAGATAAATAGAATGATACTGCTCCATTCATTTTGGGTTCCCTCCACTCCTAGTACACCAGTTCATGGGAGACAGTATTGAGAGGAAGGAAAGAAAACACCTACCCCTTGCCTGCCCCCCACTCCCCCTCCATTCCCCCCCAAAAAATAAAAAATTCAAGGACATCACTGGTGACTAAAGTATGAAGCAGAAGGCTGTGGAAAACTGGGATTTTGCCCCTGAAATGGGATGCTGATGTTCTAATTTTTTTTTCCAGTAGAGTTAATGCATTTAAGTTGATGTACCTGAGAGTTTTACATGTAGATCCTTATGCTAACCGTAGTTTTGATTTGTTTTCAGCTGTGGGATTGGGATCTTGGTGCTTCCACATGACCCTGAAGTATGAAATGCAGGTGAGTATTGATAAGTAGCTGTGAATCATTTGTTGTGTGTATCTCACTATACAGTCATATTGCTGTTTCTTGACTAGGTGAAACTTGTATAACGTGAGTTAATCTACCTTAAGTACCATTATACGTGACTCCTGCACTCAACAAAAGAGTAGGGCAGGTCTTGTTTTGTTAGATATTTTCCACCAATAGCTATACAGGAGCATGTACTTCCATCTAAAGTGAGAGCTCTGATCAATTGCTTACATTGGTAGAAGACACTTCAACCTTTGGAAAATCATACTATCTTTTTTACTCAAGTTGTTATTTCAAAATTCCTACAGCTTTGGCTCAAAAGCAAGCAGTACAGACCAGAGTTACTGTTATTTATTGGATCCTTTTTTCATCTTAATGTTTTCCGTTATGTTCTCTATTTATCTAGATGTACCTGTAGGATTAATACTGAAGTCCGTGTTTTCTGAGTAGTAATAGTTGAGTCTTCCTCTCTCTTATTCTCAAGTAGAAGGCATTCAGTAATAAATCACTCGGCAAAAGGATTTGGTCCTGGTATTTCCCGTTCTCTAAAGGGAGACGAGGAGTCTTGTCCTTTTTTAGGTTTGAGAAGGTTAAAGGTTAAAGTCAGGTTGTAGTGGGATTCAGTTCAAAATTAAGAAACCTCCATTTTAAGTGTGTGCTGGAAGTCCGTGCTCCTGCCGTACTCAGTGCAAATAGTTAAGACAGTGGAGGTTAAAGAGCAGGCCAGCTGACTGTTCTCCAGACTCCATTGGCAGTCTTAACCTGGATAATATTCGTTTGTCTGAATATAGGTGTTTAGTGTCATTTTAGACCCCGTGAGTGTTCTGTCTGGCCTCCAGCTGCCATCCCACAAAGGTGCAGGTGTCTCAGACCCCCCCTCACATTGGCCAGTCTTGGGTGGGCATATTGGAGGTGGCGGAGCATCTCAGATGGCATTGGGCGCCTATGCCGTGGCAGCTGAATTGAGTTCTGGATTTCTGCTGATCATAATGGGACCCGAGACACTGCATATGTGGACACCAAAAACTGGGTGTCTTAAGCATGGACTGAATTACATTCTGTAGTGATGTTTGCCTCCATAATGCTGCATTTTATCTCTCTGGTGCATGCTGGAGACTGTCAGCCTCCATGGAGCATACTGCTGCCACCATGTAAGAATATTTTCTGCTTTTCTTGGCATGAAAAAGGTGGTTTTTAGATCTGTTTCGCCACTCCCTCCCAAACAGGGGCGTGACTTACCTATATTCTCTTCAGTGGTGAAACTGCCTTGAATTTCCACCTTTTAATTTCTCTTCCCTCAGCTATGTGTTCCTAACCCTGCCAGTGTTTTGAATCCTCTTCCTTACACTGATGCAGAGGTGAGCAAGGCCACCCTGAAACCCAGATCATTAAAATGATTCAGGCTTAAAACATTCTTATGTGGGTTTGGTTGGGGTTTTTTGGGGTGTGTGTAAAGGCTATTTTAATCCAATTCACTTTGATGCTACTTACCGTGTAGTTCTGGTGTTGCATCAGGACAACTAAGGGGCCTACGACCTGTGCAGAGGGTGGGCAGAAGCAGCTGAGAGGGGAGCAGGAATGTCTTGCATCACCCTTCCCGCTGGTGTAAAAGGCTTTGTGCGAGACACACAAACTACAATTATTATTTTGGCAGCCAAGGGAAATCCACAAGTGGCCCATAATTAACTCTGATCGCTAGCTCACGAATCACCATAGGGGAAACATTTTAACCAGTAAATAATCTTTTCTTGTTCACTTTATCTCTTGTTATGATTAACAGTCAGCATTGGTAGCTGTTTGAAGAGATTTTATTTTTACATTTGTTTTTCAGTCTTAATACTGTAAATGGTCAATTCAGTCCACTTAATTAAGAGAAATGTGAAAGCTTCTGTTCTTGAAAGCAGTTACTTTGAATACTTCTGAAGTGATTCCCATAAAAATAAGAGAAAAAGAGAGGTAATGTGCTTGATTGTGCGTTCCTCAAGAATCCAAAATGCTTATTTAACCAGCGAAATCAGCTCACTGAGTTTCCTTCTATCCATGTTTCTTCATTGTTCAGACGTGTTCAGTCATGCTGTTGACAGTATTTCTGAAAGTGTTAATTCTTTTGGATACAGAAGCTTGTTGTGTTCTGCAAGCAAATTCTAACTAGGATCTTTTGAGAGGCTCTTTGATGTTACCGTTATGTCACTGAGACGCGGCCGGCATATGAACTTCAGAGTGTAGCAGCTGTCCAAGTTTGAAAAATTTTGCTATATTGTATTTCTTACTCTACCCTCTTCCTGCCTTTTTCTTTTATGAGGCCTTAAGTGACTTATGCTCTTAAAGAGCTGCATGAATTGAGGGTGCCAGAGCAGGGGCACAGGCTGCCCAGAGAGGCTGTGGGGTCCCTTCCCTGGAGACATTCACCGCCCGCCTGGACGCGGCCCTGTGCCCCTGCTCTGGGTGTGCCTGCTCACGCAGGGGGTGGGACGGGGTAAGCTCCAGAGGGCCCTTCCAACCCCACCAGCCTGGGATTCTGTGAATTAATCCTGCAGCTAATTCCTTCAGACTTGGTAAAGAATATCACTGAAGTTATAAATAATAACTATTAGTATAAAGCTGAATTCAGCTCTTCTTTTTTCCCCTCTAAGTTATCACAGCAAAGGTAACGTGACGGCAAGGTGCCACCTAACGCGCCTGTTGGGTTCAGCTACCGGCTCTGATACATTCCTGATACTTTCTTTGTGCTACCTATTGCCGTCCCTGACCCTATAATGCACAGGTTCAGGGATTTAAACCTTTTTCTGCAAGGTTAGCAGTGTGCTGAATCAGCTATTGAAACTGGCTCACCGTGGGTCAGCCGAGCGTGACTGCCTCGCTCGAGGGAAGCCGCAGGAGCGTGGGTGAAGCAGCAAGACCTGCCCTTTCAGTGGCAGCTCGTTGGTAGGTCTGTTTAGCAGTATTGTGAAATATTTCCTGAAGTTTCTGTGACCAAAACCACAAAAAGCTAATAGTTCACACTCAGGATAATATATCTTTCTCCTTTAAAAAACTAGATCACTTTTTTCCCCAATACAAAAATCTCAAAACTAAAAGTTTTTGCCTGTGCAGTTAGAGAAATTCTCCCAAACCAAGCAGAATCAGGCAGGCTTAATAAAAGGTTGTGTGTAAGCTGCTGTTGCTCTTAATGTGTCTCATTATTCAGAAAAACATCATTGTGAGCTTATTAAGTAACCTGTACCAGTAGGAAGAAGGTAATTTCTGTACAGGTATGGCCATTAACAGCTTTTAGAGCGATGGTGGAAAGAGATCAAAATCTTGTTTGCATCCAGTTCTTGGTTTTTTTTTTAGGAAAGTGTCAAACCTGGTGGAACAATTCTAAGATACCTAACTATTAACTTTTATTAACATATTAGAAATCAGAGGCAGTGGATCTTCACTGATCCATTTGTATGTTTTTACATTTTCATGGTTTTTAGTCCTTCATGAGAAAAGGTAAGTTTAACTGTGTATTTATGAGCAGAAATTTGTTAATGTCCTTTGAGAAACATTTTAGAAGAAAAAATAATGCTATGATTTTTTTTTTTTTGCTTCTAATGACAAATAGCAATTTTGAGCGTACCTGTTCTTGAGAAACCACCTCTTGTGGTGATTATTTTAAATCCATCTCCTTTAAGGTGGCAAATTCCTGGAGAAATAATGTTTTATAAAAGTTTTGTAACAATTACAGAAGACCGTAACACACTGGTCTTCTCCCAAAGTGTAAAAATCATTTAAGACAATAAAACATTATATGGCAGTCAGAATTTGGGGAAAAAAAAAACCCCAAGAACCCCACAACAACCAACTAACCAAATAAACGCCCTTTCTCTGAATTAAAACAACGTAAGAAATTTCCAGAATTAGGAGGTAAACACGCAAGCACATTGCAAGGTACTTCCTAATGGGCAAAATTTCTATTTTATGTTATAGAAAAAAAATGATTCAGTTTCTCTGTGAAGTTTATACAGAAGTACAATGCTGCTGGCTGCCTTGAGCAGGCTGTAACTGGGGTGGCCTTATTCCATCTGGCTTTACAAAACTAATTCATATAAATGTTTCAAGAGGTATGAACGGGGGAAGCGGCATGAGTCTTTGAAGGTGTGGGCTTTTTATGAAACATAATATTCAAAAGATTCAAAGTAATAACCTTATTAATGCGGCAAGCGTTCAGTAGTTGAGTAGGATTTGACACTGTTGCGTACTGAAGTACAGTCAGGAAAGTAGATATCCAAATGACTTAAACTCCTGTTTTCTTAAGACTTCTCTCCTTAATTAACTTACACGAGTGTGTGAGTTAAAAGTAGTTTTCATGTTTTGATGTCTCTGCTTTTTGTAGCTGTTGGATGAACTGCCAATGATATACAGTTGTTGTGTGTTTGTCTACTGCCTGTAAGTATTTGTTAAATGTTCTTTTTCTGAATATTTACGAAATATTAACTTTTGAAATGTAGAATCTGTGAATCCCGATCTAGCGTATAGCGAGGCTGACACTGAAGCTTCTACTGATCTCCGTTTTGCTAGCAGCACAGCATTATGACTTGGCCATTAGAGCACCAGGCTGGCTTTAGTCCTAGTTTTTGCTAATTTAGAGATGTTTTACCAGTTTTTGTTTAGCAGGAAAAAAACCCCACCTCTTGTAAAAGACACTGTAGTATACAACCAGAGCTCAGTGTTACTTGGTATGTAAACAGCAGATGTAATAAAATCAACTTCAGTAACACCTTCAAAATCATCAATATTGTAATTTATTTGAACTGTACTTCTCTGCTGTAGTCTGACTCCAAATACAAATTTCAGATTTCTGGTTAAACCTGCTTTCCACTCCATCTAGAAAAGTAAAGAAAAAAGGTTTTATGAAGAGTTGAGTGCGTATTTTGTAGAGAGTGTCTTGGCATTAAGCTGTCATGCATGTTCCATGCCAGGTTGTTTTCTCCCACTTAATTTTGGGAGCAGTGTAGCATTCGGCGACTGTAAAGGTACCGTAAGTTGTGTTTTTCTTGCCTGTTGCTGCAAGGCCTGGATTTAACATGATTTCTTCTGTCACTTGGAAAATCCAAACGATAAATCAACCTGTTGCAGACAAAAAGACCAAAAGCAAAAAGACAAATTTTTTTTTTACGTATCAAATATTCAGCCATTGAAAACTGGAATAGCTTCGGTGAAGATTATTGGGAGTTTGCAATGGAGGTGGGATGCTCTAGGACTAAACCCACATCTGTGGAAATTATGATGGAATTGTGTGTGAGTCATGCATTAGGGTGATTTGTGCAAACTCGGGTTCAGAATCATAATGCCTCGGTTAGAGCGCTACAGTGGGAATATTTCCACTATCTCCTTGAAACTGCATTTGCATTTCTTTTGTCTGATTTGAATGCCATTGGGGAAAAGGATGGGAAGTGGCTATAAAAATCTGTTTGCAAAAATAATCATGCTTATTATGTGCAATGGTTACTCTATTATCTTCAAAAGCACTGGAAGTCTGTTACTGCGTTTATGGCTCTAATAAGATTCCATGTATGTATGTATGTTTGGTAGGAATTAAAATGTTCTGAAGAATGAGCTAATGTTCAGTTTAGGAGGCCTTTAATAATCGTTTTGGTTTTCTTCAAGGTAGGTTGTTCCGCACAGGACATTCCCTTATACATCATTCAGTCCTACTGACTCTCAAGCTGTGCAATTACTTTGGCAAGGCATTTTGCAACGTAGCACATTGTGCTGGCTTGTAGATTCCTCCCTCCCCCCAGATATTCCTATACGTTTTTTCTTTGTCTCCCTTTATTCATCCACGATGGTGTCTGTTTCCAAAAGTTTAACAACACATAAACTAGGCAGATGTAAGGAGTTATATGGCCAATGTTTTTGGACCTTTTTTCGGATGTAGATATGGTCTGGGATGTGGGTGTATAACTCCATTACAACTGTGACTGGAGTGTAGTTTAGAGGTGGTGAAGCTATATTTTAATTAGTTGTTTTACGTACTAGGAGTCATTAGCTGTTTTCACCTTCCACTTCTACCAGTACTCAGGCCAGCAAATTTACTGTGCTGTGACTGTCGTAGAGCCATAAACAATCTGCATTTTAACAGATCTCTGGAGTTCGCTGTTTTGTAAGGCAGTCCCTTTCCCCTGCTGCCTTTAGCTCACAGATGTAATGGGTTTTTGGCAGCTGTATTGCATTTTAAACTCATTTCTAATTTGCTATCCATTATCACCCCTTAAGAACCTTCTGAAAACACTTCTACTTTCCAAACTCTTTCCACTAAGTTATTTTTTGTAGATGCATGAGCTTATTGAGGTGTTTTGCACTAGATTTTTTTTCAAAAAAACCCCACATTTATTGGTAAAAGTGTGATTTCTTTTTTTTAGTGTTAAAATGACACATCTTTATTGGAGGACCTACAGTTTCTTGAAGGGCCTAAGGCTCATTTGCATCAATTTTCTCAAATTTTGTGATAATATGCCTTGAAACTGTGTTCTTTATATGGTAAGTGATGAATGTTCTCACTCTCCTGTATGTTCCATTCCAGATATGAATGTTTCAAGTACAAGAACACGGTCAATTATCCACTGCTTTTCTTGTTAATAACATACAGCTTCGTCGTCAGCATAGTAAGTACCTTTTTCTAATACGGTATTTTCACCTGTAGGTTGACAGTTTTCCTGCAGTGAAGGAACGTTATACGGGCAGTGCTGAATCTCTCTCACTTCCAGTCAAGAAGGACAAATTATTCTTTTGTTGGGAAAATTATGTGCTGGCCAGAGAAATCTTCTCTTTCTACCTAATCTTTCTACCTAAACCGCTGTATAGAATACATGAAGAAGAAAAGCGGTAATCCAGTTGCTAGAATAGGAGTGTGAGAAAAACAGCCGCTGTTGACTTGTTATGAGACCTTGGACAAGCTGTATTCCTCATCTTCCCTCATTTGAATTTATCTGCAGAAATGAGAATAATCATGTTCAACAGACTGCAAAAAGTGAACTGTGATACATAGTCCAGGATATTGGCTGGTGTTTTAAAACAACAGCCAGAATAAGAAAGGAACTCAGCTGTTACTGTTAAAATTCCTCTAAGTTTTTTGTCATGGCTAACTTGATTCCCTTCCTCAGTGCCGTGTGCCCCCTTTACAAATAAGATTAGTCTTGTGCAGGCTGTCAACCACAGATGGAATCTCCATCATTATTTTTATTGATAACCATTTCTTAAAAAGAAGTGCTATGGGTCACCTTCTGCCTTCAAAATACTTGCCGGTTCTCTCCTATGCATCCCAAAATCTTGTTAGCCTCATGCCATGTTATGCCTAAGGCCTGGTGCCCTTCTCTCTTCAAAAGAAGAAATTAAATGAACTGCATGAACAATAGGAAGAACCACTAGCTTTTCGTAAAATGAGTTGAAATGTTAAAGCATTGTCAAAAAACATTAATAATAGCAAATCAAAGCAGAGGACGTTTTCTTCTTGCAGTGCGTATCGAGAATGTGTCTGGTAATTTCTGCATCCTATTATTTTTCTGTGTTGCAACTCTCTTAAATGAGGAGATTTTAGATGTTAATGCCTCTATTTGTGCTTCTTAATTTAAAATAATTCCACAGTTAAAACCTCAGGTTTTGCCAGAGGAAACTTCAGATGTTTAATCAACTTTAATGGTGCATGGACAGGCACTTGTGTCTTGATTGTAACGGAACAAGTCTTGGCAATATTTAGATGAAGAATGTTACGATTGTTCTCTGTTGCATATTATTTCTCTTTTTTTAATCTTTCCAGATTTACTTAAATTTGAAGGAGCCCGTATTCCATCAGGTAAATCTTGCTCTGTTGGAGAAGCTAATCTCGTTTTTAAACTGTGCTGTTTTAGTAGAACATTCTGCAGGATTTTGTAGCTGGTGGGAAAATGGAAGGCAAGCACAATTTGCCTTTTACTTTTTCTTTAGGCAGTACTGCTGCCTGTCATGTTACCATCCTAAAACTTGGTGACCTGAAAAACTACAGTAGTTTAATGCGTGTTGTGTTTTAGCACCATAATAATATTTTATGTGGGTTTTGTTTTTTTGTTGTTGTTTTTCGTTTTAATCAGTGGCAAGCGTAACAAGGTGACCCTTCCCATGGGCTAAGGTGTGTGTGAGAGGGAGGGCTTAATGAGTCCTTGTCTGCTTCTTTCCATTAGCAGCTGCTGTGAAACTGTGACCTGACTTTCTAACATGGCTTGGGTCACTTAGCACCACGTTCTTCTCTCCATTTTAACATATAAGTTTAACTACTCAGTTTTACTTTGTGCAAATTCAAGCTGAATTTAAACACAGAATGTCTTCTAGGGTTATGTAGCAGAGTTGTTATGGTCTTACAGGCTTACTGGCACGTTTGGTACAGATTCCTTTTGTGGCAGCCCAAGAGTGTTAATATTCATCCACTGCTTGTGGGGACTGGACTTGTATCACTTGCCTCTTCACAAGACATGCTCATTTATGTATGCCAAGAGTAGTTTTCCCTTATGATTTTTTGATTAGGGATAACAGCTGAAAAATTGCCAAGCAAAAGTACTGAGCTCTTTGCAGGACAGAGCTTTTAAGCCTTAATTTCTGAAATTGGTAGTGCTATCGCTTGTCAAAACGTGCCTGCTGCATCAGCGGTTTTACAAATGATACGTGATTCCTGTTGGTGGATTAGTGAAGCACTGATGAATACAATTCCCAGCTGCTCCAAATAATCTCTCCTAGAAACATGAATTGTTACTCTACTTATCGATAAAGAGTAACTTGCAGGGCTTTTTTATGATAATGTTAATGAAATCCTTTCTTTTTTTTCCCTTTACTTACATTTCCTGCAGGGGGGTGAAAGCGGCAATTTCTGATGCTTTTACTGAGCTGGTTATAACTGGTTTTGAATGAAGTGACTCAAAGTAATTTTGTTAACAACAGTGGCAGAATTTAGTACGTATATTGGACTTTTATTTCTTTAATCAGTTATCTATTCGGCCTATATTTATTATAATAAAAACCATCACAGCCCCACTATATTTGAGTTTGATGCATTGGCATAGGTATTGTTCCATGTCATAAATACTAAGACGATAGATATTATGACTTGTCCGGAAAGAGGGAAATAAGGAAACTTTTAAAGGTCTGGGGCAACAGTTTATTTTTTGCATCTGGTTTCTGTTAGGTTCAAAATACGAATTCCCTGTTACAATTTATACATGGGGAATCAATGTAGAAAAGATTTAAGCCCATAAAAGTGCTGGACTTCTTACAACAACTCTTTCCAAATTTATTTTTGTGGAGAACATATAGTTATGGCCAAATTCCAAATATTCAAGTACTACGCTCATTTTTTTCAAAATCTTTGCCAAATATGTTGTAAATCGAGAGGAAACGTTTCTCTGACTGCACGGCTAAGCACCGTTATTTTCTTAACACTTGTCCTTTATTTTAAAGTGCACCAAAAAAACCAACAGTATTTTCCAACTGAACGGGTCACATAGGCTTGAAGTAAAGTTAAATATGTTTGTGCAATCATAGTTTAAATCACAGTTTCGGTCCCTAACTGTATTGGAAAGCAGCGTCAGGACATAAAGCAGCATTTCATTCCTCTAGGTATTTGTCTATAATCATCATCATTTGTCAGCCTTGCAAAAAGGGGAATAACTACATAGACAGCTTTATATTGTTCATTGTTTCAGCGGTTTTTGGTTTGGTTCCTCCCCCCCGAAAGGAGAGCAGTAAGAATGGAAAAGGATCCTATTATATTTAGTCACCAGGATCCAAGCCTCATTTTTCAGTGAATTACTTTCTACTTTCCTTCCCAACTTAGGCTCATAAATTGCTTACTGCCAGCAGGGCATGAAGGGGATTTCAGGCTGTTATTCATGGCACAGTGGCAACAGAGACCAACTTCTTTTTCTCCATGCACATATTGCAGATCTTTAAGGGTCTTAGTGCCCTAACCATAGGAGGGATGAGATGCATGTTTTGGTCAGTTGGAGGCTGCACATTATTAGAAGGAAAAAACCACTTCCCTGCCTAACAACTGATGGGGTATTTTCTTGCAGCTTCATCAATTAAATGAAAGATAGCAGTGGCCTTTACAAGCATGTATTGTCTTGTTTATGTCAAATTCTCTCAGGCTAGAGCACTATTATTACCTAATTTCCATGGCACTAAACAACCCTGCATCCCAGTTTCCAAGTTGTTTCTAAGCCAGCATCGCTGTCAAAGAAAACAGCTATGCCTCTCCCCTCTTTCCCATCTGGCACACAAATTTACCCTCTGATGTGAATTTGATTGGGGAACTGAACATGTTAAACCTCTCCTCAGAATTAGTTTTAAGTCAGATTAGTTGCTCATCACTTTTTACCGCGTGTATATGTGTGCTTATACAAGGAACGGGGTAGGGGAGGATTGGCTGCTGGTATGGAGTGATCCATAGACAGACAAATGTAAGACAGCACTGGAAATAGAATCAATTACTATGGCAGTTTAAAAATTTAGACTCTTACAAGTAGCCTTCTTTCTAATACGATATGACCTAGAAAGCTGTCACCTACAAAGCATTGTTTTCCATCCTGATTTGTTTACTTGCTACGTACCATACGCTGGCTATACACCTGCAGCGATCAAAAACCTCAGTCAGCTAGAGGGCCGCGTTATGTGAATAATGAAACAGATCTAAAAACCTGTTTTATTTGCGTAGTCATCTGCTGCAAGAGTTTGAAGCAAATTTTGAGCAAACAAATAATTAAAAGGTAAATAGAAAATTGGATTAAATAGCTGTTTCTTCTACATTAGGAAATGTGATTTAAAAAAAATCTTTTGTATAGACATTCCAGAGGCGGCGTTACGGTGTCCCGTGAGGAACTAAGCAAGCTGGACAAGTAGATCAGTATGAGGATTGCAAGTAGGGTAAGAGAGTGACTAGTGGAAAATAAAGGAGATAATGAAATGCAGTCTCATTCTGGGCTTTCTCGGGATCAGTAGTGGGACTGTTTTTGTTTAACAACCTGTAGCAGGAACTGATGATATTTATGATGATAAAAGTCCAGGAGGAGGAAACGAAGGGGTAACTGGGAGACCTTGAGGGCTAGGGTGACAAATGAGTCAAAATGGAAGAGCACTGGTGGGCAAATACCAACGATGGTTGTTCTAACCTGCACACAGACACCAAAGGCGGGAGGGAGGGAGTGCCTGGATGTGTTTGCTGGTCACAGCATAATGACATGACCAGTGAGTTTTCTGCAACAGTGATAGAAGTAAAATACAAGTATTTGATATACCGGTTAAGGTGGCTTTGGGTAAGAGGGAGAGAGTGAGTGTGGGAGAAAAGGTTATTTCATTTGCCTCAATGAAAAAATTAATAAAATTGTTCTCCACCGGTGATTTAAATATACAAATATAAAGAAGGGAGTGAAATCACTATGAAATGTGTGTGTAGAAGTACATATGAGAGCCTGAAACTGCAGGAAGAATATCTTCTGTCAGGGTACAACCTGTTCAAACTTACAGGACTCCCCATTTTGGGGAGTCTGTGTGGACCCACTCGATGTCCTGCAGCTCTCCAGAGTCCCTCCTGCTTCTACGGCAACAGCTGTAGGCTTGTGGTTTAATATATTGTGCCTTTTAGTGGAACATGTTGTCTTATTTCCTACATGTTCAGGTTGCCAAGCAGTCTGTTAAAAATGACCTTTTCAGGGCATGTCTCCACCACGGGGCTTTTTCTGCTTGGGCATTGTCCTGCTGAAAACCATGTATAAAACTTATTTCAGTGACCTTTCACTCTGTTACACAGCTTGTTTGGGGATGTCTTCCAGAAAGCGTGTACAGCTTTCATTCTGGCTAGTGCTTCTATCTGCACGATAGCTTAGGGAACATGGAAGGATGTTCAGACCCTCCAAAGGATCAGCTTTACAAGTCATCAAAGGGGAAGCTCAGTTTCCTGCTGCAGACAGTGTCCCGGGAGCTCTGGAGAGCTGCTCCGAGCCGTGCAGCAGCAGTGACTTGTGTTGTTTTGCCATCATGTACGTGCATCTAAACAAGACCAAACCAAGTGGATCTGAATTGGTTCATTCAGGAGCTGTCAAGGCAGCATGTAATAATGAACAGCCATAACAATGCTGAGTAACTCGGTGCGTCAGTGTCATCACGGGGGTTGCCCTTCCTTATTCTCTCTGCTCGGATTTATTTTCCAGAAATCCAACAACATGTAGAAGTCCCTTTTCTTTGTTGTAAATTGCAAATACAGTTTCCAACTTCAAGTACTTAGGCTAACTATTTTTTGATAACTGGTTGATTCGTTAATAGATAGGCAGCGGTTGCCAAGAACCCAAAATCTCTCGGTGCAGTTCCCAATGTGTACGCTAATATTTGAGGCTGATAAATTGACTTTATTAACCAAGGATGGGCAAAAAGGCCAGGAGCAGAGGAAACAGAGAAGTGGAAATGACAGGCTACGGCTGCTTTCTGCAGGAGCAGGGTAGATGAAGAACCAGTTTATATGCTCCCCCCAGTGTAGAGTACCAGCCTTGCCTCCGACTTGCGTAAGAAATGAATCTATATGATTCGCTTAACTGCCTCCACATCAAAAATGCTGCCAGACACTGAGCCCTGAACTGCTTACCTCCCATTTGTGAATTAGAAGGATGTTCTTCATATTAGCCTTCTTATCAGGTAATGCACTGTGTATTCATAAGACTTCGGGTTTTTTCCCCATTTCAAAGATACACTTAAAGTAGGTAGATAGCTTCAAAGCTGAAATACACGCAGCTTTACTTGCATCTTAAACAGCAAAGAGGTAACTGTCTAATGATAACAAAAGATAAGATCCTGCTGTTTCCTTTTGTTTCAACTGCAGCGCAAGGGTGTTCTTTGGCTCACAATTTAAAGGCACGGTGAGACCAAATAGCACAAAGCTTGCTTGGGTTTTCATCTGTCACTTAAAGGATGTGTTAGGTAAAGAAGAACAGCAAAGGGAGCTAAAGGGTTTGAAAAAATGGAGTCAAATTGAGTAAGGCAGATTTTTTTTTTTTACTCTTATCCTTCTTTGGGTGGACGGGTGGTACGTAACGAATTTTTGGCATGATGAAAATAATAAATCCATGGGAGGTAAAGGAGTAAAATAAGCACTGCTCCCTGAAGTATAAGCTAAGCTGTGTAGCTCGGTTTATAGGCCTCTTGTAAGAAACAGCTGTAGCGAGACGTGCAGCTACAGTCTCTGCATATCACAGCAACACCTCCTCGACGCTTGCATTCAGCGTGAAGAGGAGGACTGGAGCATGCAGAGCAGAACAGTTTGTTGTTCCAGTCTCTCACAGGCTTTTAAACACGAATGTGTTTTACTGCTAACAACCTGTTTGTGTGGGGGAGCGGAAAAGGCAAGAAATTGAAGTGTCAGCTGTGGGCATATTTTTCTTCAGTCACTGCAAGGTTGTTCTTTATTTTTTTTTCCTTCCTCCATTAAGACTGTCCTCTTCTGTGAGCCATTAAGCAACTCACTAGGAGACACCAAGCCAGAGGCTCTGAAAAGAAAGCTTTTCATAGCTTTTTGCTCTTTCCTGCTTTTAACAGCTGCTGCTGCAAAAAAAGTTAGCATTTTTAGCCTGTGTTTTACCTGGGCTTTGGGCTGCCTATAAGCCATGTTTCTCTAGGCATAGCCTGATGCTGTTTAACGCCTTGTAGAAAGAACCCAAGAGCAAATTGGATAAAAGCTTGAAGGTGGTCACACCCCTAATGAGAATGATAGAAAAGTGTCCTCATGGGTAGGGTTTTCCTGTGTCTGCTGCAGGAGAGCATTTTAGCAACGGAAACTGTAGGAAAGAGGAGATCAGCAAGGAGAGGGCATCAAACTGTGATTTGGGTTCCAGAGGAGCCTTTCTAGGAGTTTCTTGCTCTGTGCCACACCTGTCTCAGAATAAATTACTGGATTTGATTAGGAAAATGAAAAAGGCTCTTTTAAATGAGACTGATGAAGTAAAAGGGCATTTAGCTTTTAAATTTAGTCTGTATTTGTAACATGGTGGGGTCTCTTTAGGCAAGATGTCAGTGATGAAGAATTGTACCCTGAGCCGTCCCCTTTCTACCCGTAGCTTGGGACTGAAAAGCACTTGATACTCAGGCTGTGTTTAGCGGGCTTTGTTGGGGTGTGTTTTTCCCCAATTTAAGTGGTGTACCCCGGCAAGGGGACTGGAATTAGCGAACAGTTTCATATGAAGTACAAGCCAGAACCAATTAGCCTTTCAAATAGTTTTGCTTTGTTTACCTCTGCAGAGCAGAACACACAATAGTAGTAGTTTAGTTACTGAAGTTATTTGATCTCACTCTAAATGCAAATAAAAAGCTGCTATGCTGAGTGACTTTGCGTAGTCAATATTGGAGCTTACTTTTACCTGTTGTCAAACATAAACTTTAAACTCTACTTGAAGGGGGAGGGGGATAATATCAGGCTTGCCTGTGACAAGCTGTGGGGTGACGTGTCAAATTTAGAGGGATGGGGTGCTAGCAAGGGCCCTCAGCCTGCCACTTTGAGATGCGCTGGCTACGCTGCAGCACACAAAGTCTTATGGGGATAAGCCTGGGGCTCCTGAGGTAACAGAAGCCAACAGGGAAACACCTCAAAGGCATTAAGGGGTGTTCCTCTAAGAAGGTGACAGCCCAGCTGAAGTGCCTCTGCACCCGTGCACACAGCATGGGCAACGAATAGGAGGAGTTGGAAGCCACCGTGCTGCTAGAAAGCTATGGCCTAGTTGCCATTACTGAGACTTGGTGGGACAAATCCCGCGACTGGATTGCGGCAATCGATGGCTACAGGCTGTTCAGAGGGGACAGGCGAGGAAGGAGGGGCGGAGACGTCGCCCTCTACATCAAGAAATGGATAGGGCATGAAGGGCTGTCTCTGAGGAATAGCCACGAGCAGGTTGAAAGCTTATGGGTGAGAATCAGAGACTGAGGGAATGAAGGGAACCTTATGGCAGGTGTCTACTACAGGCCCCCGATCAAGGGGAGCCGACTGACAAAGCCTTCTTACTCCAGCTACAGGAGGCATCGTGCTCGCGGGCTCTCGTCCTGCTGGGGGACTTCAACCACCCCGACATCTGATGGAAAAGTAGCACGGCATGCTACGGGCAATCCGGGGGACTCCTGGGATACACTATAACTTCTTAAGCCAGGCCGCAGACGGCCCTACCAGAGGGGATGCGATACTGGACCTGTTGGTCACCAACACAAGTGAGCTAATCAGTGACATCAAGCCTGGCTGCAGTGGTCACGCACTGGTGGTGTTCGCAGTCCCGAGGGATGTGGGTCAGGCAGAGAGCGAAGTCAGGACCCTGGATTTTAGGAAAGCAAACTTCCAGCTCTTCAAGGAGTCAGTCCATCGGGCCCCCTGGGCAACTGCCCTCAGGGACAAGGGAGCAGAATGGGGCTGGCAGGTCTTTAAGGACGCTTTCCATAGAGCACAAGAGCTCTCGATCCCCAGGTATAAGAAATCAGGAAACGAAGGCCAGAGACCAGCATGGCTGAGTTGAGACCTGCTGGTCAAACTGAAGGGCAGAGGAAATGCACAGGCAGCGGAAGCTGGGACGGGTATCCTGGGAAGAGTATAGGGACGCTGCCCGGTTGTGTAGGGATGGGGTCAGGAGGGCCGAGGCGTGGATGGAGCTGAACTTGGCAAGGGGTGCAAGGGGTAATAAGAAGCGCTTCTACAGGAATGTCAGCCAGAAAAGGAAGGTCAAAGAAAGCCTGATGAGCAAGACTGGCAAACTGGTAACAATGGACAAGGAGGAGGCTGAGGTACTCAACAGCTGCTTTGCCTCAGCCTTCACTGGCAGCCTCTCTTCCCACACCTCCCGAGTGGAGGGATGGCAGGGCAGGGACTGGGGGAGCAAAGTCCCTCCCACCGTAAGAGCAGATCAGGTCTGTGACCACCTGAGGAACCTGAAGATACACAAGTCCATGGGACCTGATGAGATGCATCCCAGAGTCCTGAGGGAATTGGCTGGTGTAGTTGCCAAGCCACTTTTCATGAGGTAGTTGGTAGTTGGGAACTACCAACCCGTCAGCCTCACCTCTGTGCCTGGGAAGATCATGTGTGGGCAGCCAGGTGAGGGAGGGGGTGCTGCCCCTCTGCCCCGCTCTGTGAGACCCCCCTGCAGCGCCGCCTCCAGCTCGGGGCTCCTCAGCACGGGACAGACACGGGGCTGTTGGAGTGGGGCCAGAGGGGGCACAGAAATGCTCCGAGGGCTGGAGCCCCTCTGCTGCGAGGCCGGGCTGGGAGAGCTGGGGTTGTTCAGCCTGGGGAAGAGAAGGCTGTGGGGAGACATTATTGCGGCCTCCCAGTGCTTAACGGGGGCTTGTAAGGAAGATGGGGACAGACATTTTGGCAGGGCCTGTTGCAGTAGGACCAAGGGGTGATGGTTTTAAACTAAAAGAGGGGAGATTTCAGACTGGATATAAGAAAGAAATTTTCCCGATGAGGGTGGTGAGGCAGTGGCCCAGGTTGCCCCGAGAGGTGGTCGATGCCCCATCGCTGGAAACATTCCAGGTGAGGCTGGATGGGGCTCTGAGCGACCTGTTCGGGTGGAAGATGTCCCTTCCCATGGCAGGGGGGTTGGACTAGATGGCCTTTAAAGGTCCCTTTCTACGATTCTATAAGGGCTCTGTTGTCTCTCTTGTTCTGTACATATGCAGTGATAATACAGTGTGTGCAGCAGCTTACAGCTTGTCCTTACAGCTAAAAGGTGTTTGAAAATTTTCCATTATGGACTTCTGAAAGGTAGGTTTCAGTTTGCATTATTACAGTGATCTGTTTTATGTCGGATGACTAGACACGTGCATATGCTTGCAGGATAGTAATAGCTGAACACCCTGGTTACAGCAGAGTACGAGGTAGTCTTGCCTTGAAGACAATGTAGTTTAAAAGAAGGCAAGTTATGAGGAGGTCGGTACGAAACGGTAAGGGTACTGGTTTGTAAACACACTTCTGTGAGGTTTAAGCTTTTAAAAATAGTTAGTGAAGGTTTATAGTTTTTCTGTTTCATGTAAAACAAGGCAGCATTATGAGTTAACTTAAAAGCAAGGCAAGAAAGGGAAGTCAGTGAATACAGAAGCAAAAAATAGCGAGGGGCTTGTGGGCCACTGGAGAGAGATGAAGAGCAAGGCAAAACTGCTTGGAAAAAAACTGCCTTTTGGCAGGACGAAACCAGTTCAGAATAGAAAGGTGGAGAGTAATTTAATGTCACCGGTGTCTGACAATCCTCCCTGCTGCAGTGGCTTCTGCATCACTTTTCAGGCATGACTGACCACATCTCTTCTTTAGTCTGTACGTCTTGGTGGTGGTGTGTGGATCCTAAACTTGTGAATAAAAAACAGGGAGAGTGATTTAAAGATCACGAGGCAGAAAAGAAATTATTGCTTTGACTTTTTTGTATAAGTCAGGCGGTTACATTCAAATTCATCAAGCCTACAGCGAGCCAGATTTTGCTCATGGATCTTTTCAGAGCGTGCAGCCTTCCCACTGTATAGTTAGATTGAATCCCAACAATCTGTGATAGTTGGTTTTAAATGCTTCCTGGAAAGTTTCTTGCATTCTGGTGCTCAGTGTGGGCATAGCGCTTACTCTATTCAGGTGTTTGCTTTCAGGCAAAAATATTAATCAAATATCAGCGAAGGAATTAGAGCTTTCAAAAATGGCTTTAGCTGATGCTTACACAATCCTGGGCTGACATGCACAGACACAGAAGAGATGGAAGGGTTATTTACCATTTTCATTTCAGGGTGCTTGCTGAGTGCCATCTAGTGTTTGCCTTCCAATTCAAAAAAGTGAAGCAGGGGTTTTTTACAGCTGGCTGTTCCCGTAACTGCATAAAGGGCATGGTTTATAATCATACTTTTATTTTAAACTTTTATGCAAGGCTTTCTGGAGAGGAGGTTAGAGGGGATGCTATTTTCCTGAGACTGAAAAATAAAAATCAACAGAGGCTTCAAAAATGTTTTACTCCTGGAGTGTGTTGTAAAGTCTCTTGAATCCAACTGCTGAATTTTCTCTCTGTTTTTATTTCCAGATCATGTACGGAACACTAGTTTCCATTATAGTTCTACGATCTGTTTATATAGTATTATGGTAAGTAACTGTTTAGTTCAGCACTATAAGACATAATTTAGCATTTGCATCTTTTTTGGTGGGCTTAACATGAGAAATTGGCAGTGGCAAAATTTCTTTAACTAGGTATTTAATGCTACCCCATGCGCTCTGCTTGGTTGAAAGGGAATGGCTGATCTTGCATTTTTTTGAAGCCACTGGGATAGCATTAACCAAAACTGAGATCTCTACGCTAATGATCGGTGGCTTCAGCTGTTAGCCTGGGACTTCAGGGGAGCGGAGTTTCTGTCTTTATGTTGCTGGGTAGCATGAGAAATCTATTGCCAGTGTCCAAAATCTAATGATGATACTTGGAGAGAAGTGAGAGCAAGATTGCAGAGCTGAACCATCGGTTAATATTTTCCTTACTCAAGTGTCTAAAATTCAAATGTAAAAGATAATGACACAGAAGGGTAAATATTTTTCCTTAAAGTTTTGACTGGGTAAGGTTAAGAATACATTCTAGAAATCGAAATAAAAACTATTTATGACAAACAAAAGGGTATTGGAAATGTTAGGAGACACTGAGAAGCATTAGAATCATCAGAGCACGGGCTTGCTGGGTGAAAGTGGGGAAAAAAAGGAGATGAATCAGTATTGGAATAAGCATATACCTTTAGCTCTCAAGGGCTCAGTTGGTTTCCCCTTTCTGTCTCTCCCCTGTGAATAGCTGGGGTTCGTATGTGTCGGGGGATTGCACCAGAAAATTACTGATTTCTCTCTGTCTTCATTCTAAATGTGCCTTTGTTGAACTTTGTTTCGAGTTACAGGCATATCTGTTCAGGCATACAGGGAGGAATTCAACAAAAGGTGTGAATTTAGAGTCGTATCGCCTTCCAGTTGGAATTTCACTTAACTTGCATTGACTTTCCCCAAGACATCCCCACAGACCCAGTGTAAATGTTCAGACTTTTATTAAGCAAGAAGAACTTAAAACTGATGCTGTGTTGCTTGCAGCTTTAGAAACAATCATTGGTTTAAAGGCAGTTGTCAAACCCATGAACGTGGAAATTTTAATCCTAACCTAGAGATCTTAAGTGATAATACCTTAATTCACTTCCGAGAGAAACTAAGTTCAATCAAGTTCAGGTCATTTTAATTTTGTTCTTCTACGAGGATTTAGCACAGTTCCAGTCACTTAAATTAGATTTCTTTGTGTAGACAAACCCTTGGGCCTGCTATCTTTCCAGTTCTGCAAATTCCACACACTTGCGCGTTCTCATTATTTCTGAAGCATTTAATTGCTTTCTGTCACTGCCAATAACACCACCATCCTTCCTCCCGGGGTATCATTCATTGTTTCCCTCCAGAAAAATCTGTCTCTGAAGTTCTACCTACTTTTTCTCTTCAATTTTAGGGGTTCTGAGTGTATTTCCTTAATTATCTAAGTCACTTCATTGCAACATGGCCCTACAAAGACTTGGTTCCCCCTTTGGTTGTATTACGCGAACTGGTTAGAAAGGTGGGATGGGGAGAGAAGTAGGCTTAAACTACTTGTCAGTTTTAACTAAACTATTGGTAGTGTTGGGTTGACAGTTGGACTTGATGATCCTAGAGGTCTTTTCCAACCTTCATGATTCTATGATACTAATTTTAAATTTTGCCGGAGAAGCTGTGCCAACCTGAATGTATGCTTTCCTTTCTCTACAAGTCATCCCCAAGTACACTTTTGGATTTACTTCTTCCACCTTGCTAAAACGTACTCCTGTCTTTCCATTGGTAATGCTAGCACTCGTCCAAGCCTGTTTCAACCTACGCATCAACCCTGATTTCTGTTTGTTCTTACTTCCTTAATATGTATTAGCTTCCCATCACTCATATGTCTTAGTGTGGGGCTTGAAATCACTCTGAGCTTAGAATAAAAATCTCAAAGAACAGCACGTCATCCCTTCCAGGCTGCTACGTCCATCTATCTTCTTCATTTGGGGCTGTTCCTGCCCGTTTTCTCCACGCTTTTCATCTCTTTCTTGGGTCTGCTCCCTTCCCAAGATTACAACTTGGCAAATGTCGTTCTCTGTTCACAAAGCATGTTCCCCATTAGTAAGTGATGCCAGCCTCTCTCGCATTCCTTCACAAAACACCACCATTTATTCCCTGAACAATTCTAGCTATAATTACCTAATTACCGGCACATATAACATACTATTTAGTGCTCTTTCATGTCCTGGGCTTGCTTATATCTCTAGAGCACTGAGTTGGGAATCTTACAGCGTGGTCTCTGCCGTGTACTGCATGGTGCTCCTTGCATTTATTAGGCTAAACAAATGAAAACAAATGAAAATGTTGCTAGTTTATATTGGCAGTACAGTTGTTGCGAACACGTACAGCTTGTATGTGGTTAGCTTGCCCTGTGGAAGAAGCTCTACCTCTCCTGATTTGCACGTTTTTGCTGGCTCTGAAACGTACTGTGTGTAACAGGGGAGAAAAACCAGTTCAGGAATGTGTTTTAACCCAGAATCTAAACTGTGCACTTATAATGCTTATAAATAACTTGAACAGTATTTCATGGCAGCCTTTTAGGGTTGGACTTGGGTTTGCTTTTGGACTTGTCTTATGAGTGGGAAAGGAGCAAATGCCACCAACTTCCATGTAGGAAGTTCACAGTTCCATGGTCCAGCCTGAACGCAGGTAGTGAGGGTGAACATATTCATGGTGCACTTTGTTGCACCTGATTCTTCTGTGCGTTTCCCATATCCTAAAGAGAACTTTTCTCCCAAAATTAAAATGACATTTTTCCATCACCAATAGCACTCAGCGAGAAAATACAATGTGAAATTACTTTTTCTAAAGCCATTCGTTCGGTTAGTTGTTACATGGTGGTTTACACTCACCAAAGACTACAGTCGTTTTGAAAGACCTTATTTAAACAAGTCCCCTAATCGAGGGATATCATGTATTGGAAAAGAAGAGTCTCTTCTTTTGGGAGAGTCGTAATTTTTAACATGGCTATGTTTTTTTTAACTGAAAGATTATACATGGGACTGAAGAATTAGCATCTTTTAGCCAACTTCAGTTTTCCCACTTAATCGTTGTGTTAGGAGAGAGCAGTCTTTAGGGGAACAGTTAGAAATACAGAAGTAAAACGTTTAAAAGACCAGTCTCAGAGAATGTGAATTCAGGAGAGAGGGGAGGAGGTGAAATACAATACCTAAATAGATGAGATTTGAAGTCAATGTTGTAGTAAATCAGTTTATGTGTATGTAATAGTATTTGTGTGTTACATAAAAGCTGCCTTTAAAGAATCTTGAACTAAACTTTGCATTATTTCTCTCTCTGTGTCTCTCTAGGGTATACCCATGGCTTAGAGGTCTAGGCTATACATCTTTAACTGTATTTTTAATGGGATTTTTTCTCTGGAATGTGGACAACATTTTCTGTGATAAATTGAGGTAAGTTCTTTCACTTTGTCCGGATAGTTCTTAATAGTCTTCTTGCATAAAGCTTTGCTTCTTCTGTGGTGTATATTCAAGCCCATCTCACGGTATGTATTGCACGCTCCATACAAAACATTCACAAGGGTTTTATCCAGTTTGGTCATGACTAGATTCAGCATTCAACGGGTTTTTTTAACAGTTTTTTTATCCATGAATAGATTTAGTTTTTTTAATAAGTGATATTTCCCTTTAACTTCAATGTAAATTGAAAGAAAGTAATGTCACTGAAGTAATATTGAGGATCTGTGCCTTACTAAAGCCTGCCCTTCACACTTGATTTCATCTGAATGAGGTTTTTATTGTGCCTTTTTTTTTGTTTCTGCTTTTGCCATTTCCCAGGAAAATATCAAAACCAGTAGTTCTGCAGGTTAAAGAAATATCTTTTGCGGTATATCTGCCACCAATAAACAACAGCTGTGTGAGCATCTCAGAAAGAACAGTAACTCTGTGAGCCGCTACACCCTGCTTGGCTGTCATTATTGGCTTGAAGTCTCCTGGCTTAGCACTTGTAGAGGAGGCCAGGGAAGACTTCCTCGCTGTTTAGTGTGTTGCCAAACAGAGTAAAAGAGGCTTCCAGACAAAGCTTGTAGGAACCCACCGCCTCATTGTCTGGCTAGATACGCTCTCCGTGCAAGAAAGAACACCGGTCCAACAGGTTGTTCTTTTAACATGTTTTCCTCTGGAACTGGACACAACTGCACCATTCTTTCACCTAGTTATGATGCTTGTGTTTCACCACAAGCTGGAGTAGAGGGAAAGGTTGTTGCCAGCATCCAGAAAATCTGTTCTTGACTATCTGATACACTGTTATGCTGCTGAACCTGCAGTGTACAGAATTGTCCTAGTAGGTTGCTTTGTCAGGGTCGGATCAGTGTGCCGTAACGAAGTCTAGCGTTTTCCATCTGTCCCTTACAGCTCTGTAGTCCTTGCACTAGGTTAGGCCAACTGAAGCTTAACTCCAACAGAGTTTTCTTGAAACTTTTTCGTAAAAAATATAGGTGTACTTAATATAATACACGGTGCCTCATCTATGGAAACACTTGATACAGGTGGCATAGAAAAGTTACGTGCCAGCACAAGTGGGTGGATATGCAGTGACTTCGCAAATATTGGCATCGGGGTTGATTTTTGCAGCTGCATCACTTCGCTGGTGAGATCATAACCCCCAGTTCATGAAGCCTGCTGAGCTGCTGCAGGTCCATGGGGCTTTTGAACTTGATCCTAGACACAAGATTACGCCAGCTGCTGAAGCACTTTTTTCCATCCTCATTTTGCAATGGGGAAAAAAAAAGTTAGCATATTTCCTGTAACAGTTGTTTGGTTACAGCACTGGAAAGCAATAAATACGCTTGTTTACTGGCTTTAATCAGATGTGTGCAGAGCCTTGAATTTCTCCAGGTGGTATTATAGCTTGAACCTTAGGGAAAATATATTCTAGTTCCTTGTAATTTTTTATTCCTTAAAGATCTAACTTGTGAATCATCCACCTACCTGCTTTTTTTTGGTTTAAATGTTCAAAATTGTATTTTGGTTCAGTTTTTCCGTTACATTTGGAACTTATTTGAAAAACAAAACCCAAAACCAAACCAAAAAAGTCTATAGCACTCAGCTTCCCTGGTTGGATCTGTGCACTTTTTAACTTGAGCTGTGAGATTTCCTGCCCTCCGAAGGCTCAGGGTCTGTGCCGGGGTGACAGTCTGTGTGTTCTGCTATGTCATTCCCAGACTGACTGAGTCGAAGCTCTGCGTTCATGTTTGTGACTGAGCAGCTCTGGAAACTAAGCAGTAGCTCAGGGATTAGCGTTTAGTCAAGGCGACTGAACACCGTAACATCAAGCAGTAAATAAGTATTACAGAAGGTGCAGATTTTTCTTCCTTAACACCTGCGATCATTGTTTTCCCTGTTTTGTTTTGACTGAATGTGAAATGAAAGTCAAAAAAGACAACAGGCAGATGCAAATGTTTGCTCCACCATCAACCAAAATAAGTGTTATCTGCAGAAGCCAAGTGAGCAGGAGAAATCAGGGCAATGTAGTTCCTCCCCTTTCTTTCTCTATCTCCATCCCTTGGCCTCTTCCCACGTAGCTCACACCCCATAACTGTGCAAAGTACAAAACATGTCAGCAGAGTATTTCAGACCCTCTGCTTTCATTGCTTCCTCACTAAACACCCACTTCG
Source organism: Phalacrocorax aristotelis (assembly GCF_949628215.1). Lineage (NCBI taxonomy): Eukaryota > Metazoa > Chordata > Aves > Suliformes > Phalacrocoracidae > Phalacrocorax > Phalacrocorax aristotelis. The sequence continues at coordinate 3,965,788 of NC_134276.1, forward strand.
TCCCTGGTTTAGAGTACAACAAAAGGCAAGCTAAGCTTCCGTGGAGCTGGAGAATAGGTGGTGCGATTGCTAGATGTAAAGCGGTGATGTCTGATTGATCCCATTTCCCCTCTCAGACCTGAAACTCGGCATTTCATCCTATGGATGGTAGTTCACTAGGTTTTGGGGAGAAGGGTGGTAGGACCCAAGGGAATGGCAGGGAGATGTGCCAGGGGAGGGTTAGGCTGGGCATTAGGAGAAGGCTCTTCCCCCAGAGGGTGGTGGAGCCCTGGAACAGGCTCCCCAGGGAGGCATCACGGCACCAGCCTGGCGATATTCCAGAAGCACTTGGGCAAGGCCCTCAGAGCCACGGTGTGAATTTGGGGTGTCCTGTGCAGGGACAGGAGCTGGGCTTGATGGTCCTTGTGGGTCCTTCCCAACTCAGGGCATTCTGTGATTCTAGAACTCATTTGAGACTGTGGGATGCCATAAATATATTACCTGAATTTTGAGTCCAGAAGTAACTGATCGCTCCCTGTATGAAGAAGTGTGTGCTTTCTTTAAATGTGTAAGAAAACCAGTTTGCTAACATCTTTCTATACTGGCGGTATAAGGTGTAACTGCTGTTCCTCACCTGCTGAAGGTCTGACTACATGAAGCCTCACTCGTGAAACACATGCCTGAGCTACAGAAACAGTACTGTGTGATCTGACAATCAAGCACTGCGATTTGAGGTTGTGTAGCTTGGAAAAAAAGGCATTACATGGTGTTCTTTCTTACAGAGCACTACGAGAGAGGATGCCTCCTGTTGTGGGAGCTGTGACACAGTTTCATGCATGGTGGCATATTCTCACAGGCCTGGGCTCTTACCTTCATATCCTGCTAAGGTAGGAAATATTTTCTAAACTGGGTTTAGCAGTCTAAAGAGTTTTCCGAGCTTCAGATTTACTTCAGAATGTTGTATCGGCCAGAAGAGCAGGAAAATAACTTCTTAGTAAACTGGCGGTAGTTTTTCTTTCCTTGTTGCAACTGGTCTAAAAGCTCTGTAAAAATAACGTGTATTCTTCAAAATCTAATCATTAGTCTTTAGTCATGGTCTTCATGAAAATGCAATTCAGAAATGGGAACCCTGTAGCAGTCAGTATGCTGTCAAATAGTTTTGCAGTTTCATTTCAAAATATAAGCAGTTGATACCTTTCTGTTCTTGAGCAGCAATCCTGAAGTACTGCAACATTAAACGTGTTGAAAATTAAAACATTAAACATTTTAGAAGCATAACCAATCTTTTCTGACAGGCGCTGTCGCTCTTGCAAACTAGCAGGCATCATGATGTAGGGCAGAAGGGTGGCGGCCGAAGTGGTTGGAGCAGAAGCTCTTCCCAGAAGTGCAGGGTATTAGTTGTAGGAGGAGACTTAAATGAGAGCCGAAGTCAGCAAGTCTGCAGCTGGCAGGTTTTTGTCCCTGTTCTTGCTCTATACCACCACCTAGTGGAACCAGGAGCGAAGACGGAGTTTAAGCTGGAATCTGCAGGATTTCTGTAGTTCGTTCATTATTTGACAAGATGATGTTTTACCACTTAACGTCTGTTTCACAGATACATTCCATGAGTCGAGAAAACTTGATTACATCAGTTTTTCTACATCTAACACAGTATTATCCTTTTTGTCAGATGGTAAAATAGCTAGTAAAAGGAAAATGCAAGGAAGATAAGTACATTTCCAGTAGCTATACTGATAGCTTTTTATATATTCATATACATACAAATGTACATATATACATGTGCATATGGATGGGTATCTATATCTACCTGCGTGTGTATATGTGTATATATAAAATACCTCATGGTATGTGGAAATCAGCTGCTCCATTTTGGCTGGCAGGTGGTGTGCTGTCCTAAACAGCTCGAGGTAATCTTTTGAAGAAAACTCCTTGCAGAAAGCAAGCTGATGCAGAGAGTTTGGATAGCAGAGGCAAGGTTTTTTTCCAGCATGCAGCACAGAGAAAATAATTTGGGTTTGCATCCTCTAGCCCTTGGGGAACGTGCAGATGCCTGATTTGTCAGTGAATGAACCACATGCTTTCCCTGCAGTAGTTTCCCTAGTATTTTCTCAGCCGCACAGTGGCATTGCCTATGTCCACTTCAAAAAGTGAGGTCACACACAGGAGAAGATCTGCTGAGGAGAGAGGGCGTATAAGAACAGAAATGAGATACAGAATCAAGCTGTGCTGCTCCCCTCCCCCACCTGAACATCTGCCATCTGTTTTGTAGTACACTGATTTAATGCCGTCCTTCCAACATGACAGGCTCTAGTCGCTGTTTAGTCTTTTCCATAGTGGAGAGAGAATTTACTTCTCTGGGTTTCTCTCTTTCTCCCCACATAGAGGATAGGATAGATTAGTTTGCTAATCATGGTCTAGCACAGACGGATTTACTCTCAGCTAATGTCTCCTATTTTGCATAAATCTAGGCAGGATGGGTAGCTCTGCAATCACAGAGCAATCCTTTTTTAGTTGGAAAATAAAGCTGGGGTTAGTACATCATTATTATTTTATATGCTGTCTTATACATGAAGTTTCAAGCACACTTTTCTCCTTTTCCTCAGTTTATACACAAGGACACTTTTCCTGAAACACAGGCCAAAGGTGAAGGTAAGCAAGCAATATTTTGCATCCGTTAATGTACTGCAGCATTTGGATATCTTATGCCTTGAACTTGCATTGGGGCTCACTGATGATGCCTCTTAGGGTCCTATCTTTGATTTTTACTTACATCCCAAGAGATGCGGTTGAAATGATGGTTAACAGTGGTTGCCTTCTGTTCCGAGAGACATAATATTCCAAGAAATCTTTCCCTTCTTCCTATTTTTCTTTTAACAGTTTGTCTTTGGAATATGGCCTGTTCTTCTTGTGGAGCCACCCAAGAAGCTTTGACTGAGACCTAGGCGGTCCCACGCGATCACCCAGCCTGGCTGAATAAAGGGATTCAACAGTTTCTATGGCTGAAGTGTCAAAATTATGGATCAGTTCAAGTACCGTTGCTATAAAAGGACTTCTCTGCATTACTAGGCCAGCTGGCCAGAACAGAGCAAAGAGCTGGCACACTAGGGAAATAATGTTTAGTACAGGTTTATTCTAAGTTGTTAAAACAAAGATTAAGACACAATATTTTTCTGTATATATTGTATAGCTGATGATACTGAGCTAATATTTCGTGCTGGTCACAGAAAACTAACCATTTTTGAAGTGGATTGCGTATGTTTTTCATTCAGTTGTTGTTCTTCCTGTGTTTTAAACTAATGTTAGTAACTGAATGACAACAACAGGCCATTGATGGCCAAGCTAAGCATTTGTGTGGCCTGTAGAGAACTGAATGCTTAACCTGAACTACTTTAATCTTGCACTTTTATACAATTAATGAAGTATGTAATGACTGATTTAGGGCTTTATTGTATCTTGCTTTTCCACAGCCGCCTTTGCAATTTATATTTTAAGCAAAACATTTGGGATACCTGTGCCATTTAGTTCATTTTGTGCCAAACTTCCATTTTCTCTGTAGTCCAACTGAGGTACATCGTGGAGGATGTTCCAGGGTGTGACCGGCAGAAGACACTTAAGATGGTGAAGCATTATAGGGGTTCTTATCTGGGTGTGGAAACTGAATTCCTAATTTGTTTGACCAGTGCTCCATCAGGAGACTTCAGGGTGACTGTATAAACGCAAGAAACATTTTTTTTTTATCTTTTTATAATTATTATTTACATACCTCCCTTTTCTATCCCTTATTTTTACCCCCCATGTCCCTATTACAGATTCACAAACACTTTAAATGTGTGCTAGTTCAGCTTTGAATTAATCTCTCTCCCTTATTTTACAAGTCTTAAATATTGGTCTGACTTTCAGAAGCATCTTCTTACTCAGAAATGTTGAAGAAAGAGTAAAGAACAAGATTGCTGTTGAGGATACCCCAAAATAAAACTGGCAGCACTTTGGTTGCTTGCTCTTAATCTGTCCACCACGCGGTTACTCTCTGGAAAGTTGACCACCTTTGTAACACCAAACTTTGGGAATTGAAGTGGGGGACGAACCTTCTGGTTTCTGCAATTTTTATTTACCCAGTTGATGAAAGTTAATAAGTGAGCATAAAGAGAACATTGAACTAACACAGTTTTTCAAAATATACCTCATACTGGAGGCTGTGGTTTTGATTCTTCAGATCCTGAGGCAACTAACGGAGTCTGTCTCTGGGCCTCCTAGCTGCTGTGCTATGCAATTCTTGTCTGCTTTTGATTTTCTGAGGGATTTATCCTTCTTGCCATGAAGGAAAAAAGGGAAATGCTCAGACAGATTGGAAATCCCATCTGTATTGATTTAAAACGTGCCCACAGCAGCAAGGCACAGGAATGGAGCTATAAAGCTGTCTCCCAGATCACAAAGTCCTGGCTAGTGTAAGCTTCCTTGCTTCAACTACTGAAGAAGGCAGACTGCAATCTGTATTGTACAATCAATGCTGACTAAAATGGTCTGCTCCCTTTAATTTCTCTTTTTCTTTTTTTCTATTTGCAGCTTAGCTGCATCCTCCTTGTCCATCAGTGGCACTCCTACTGATCTGGATCTCCAGATAAATTCATGGCTTTGATTATGTGACTGACCCTGGACTCTTGGGATCAAATAGACACGAACTCAGGGCTAGAAAAAGATACTTAACCTTGAGTGACTTTAGTGAGGTTTAAGCACGTGCTGATAGCAGTGCGTTTCGCCCCGTAATCAGCAAACTTCTATAAAGATTCTTGAATGAAAGTTTTGAAATAGACTTTTTTTTGTCAGTAGGCTCCAGTTCCATAGACAAGGTCAGCATCTGTGTTGGGAAATTCGAGTGATCTTCAGACTGAAAGACATTGGAATGACTAGCACAGAGGTAGGAAGATGCTGTCGTGGATCAAGTGTCTTTAATTATCCAGAAGGTGTATTTTTTTTTGTGAAGAGATGTGAGAACTGTTTTAAAAACGTAGCTTAGAAATAAGTGCCTGCCTGTTTGCCTCCAGGCTCTCTCAAGCATGCTCTGTACCCTATTTTTGTATTAGTACGTTTACATGTTTTCCTAAGTTAGGGAAAGAGTCCCATAACAGGAGCAGGGCAGCAGCGAGACCTGTAAAGGGTTACTTGTGACATCTGCTAGGTATGGTGTTATTTTTAAGAAAACAAACAAAACCTTTATTTTAGTGGCCTTAGTTTTGTTACTGGAGGATCTGGGGGCTCTGGTTTCCCTGAAATTGCAGGAACCAGAGTGTGCTGAAAAGCCACTTTCTTACTGATGGGGCTCCTCTACAATGGTAAATTTTAAAGAAATTTGTTGCTTCTACACACTTGCAACTAGGAAGCGTATACTTCTTTTCAGATCTTGGTGAATTAAATTGTCAGGGTTTAAAAATAAAAGTTGGAAAAGCTTTTGTTTTAGTTTTATGCTGCTGTTAGCTTTTCATTCACATATCATTTGTCACTGGTGTTTTTTATCTTTAAATTACACAAATTGGCTTCCTCTTTCATTCCAAATGACCAAAACCATGCACGCCTCTACCACCCTTCCAGCAGCCCTTCTTTCAGGTTACGTTAGATTCTGAAGAATGTAATTTATGTGTGTATTCTTCTAAGCATAAATAATCTAAAATTATGGGTGCTCTGGTTTCACTGCCTTATTGATCTTGTGAGTGATACTGAAAACGGCAAGCCAGTTTTAACTGCATGTCACTGAAATTCAGGCTGCTGTTTCTTGTGCCTGGAAAGACATACATCCTTACTCCTGTAATGTGTTAAATGTCTGCCCAATCGCTTTTTATTTATATCACCTGTATGATATGCTGATTTGTTTTTTTCCTACAAACCTTGAAGCAGCATATCCCAAACTTTTCTTGCACTACATCTTATAAGGTGGGTCACCTTTGATCCTATTTCTTGAGTAGGATTCAGACAGCAGCTACTTTAAAGGGAATCAGGGAAGTATCAGGTGTCATTTAATATGAATCCTACAGGATGTGTTGGACAGATTTGATAGCAATGAACTCTTATTCGTTAACATCCATGAAGGACCAGGAAATCTGCCACCTTATGACTGTTGGTTTGGCACAGACCAGCAGCAAGTAGTTCTGCAACTGTGAGCTGAAAAATTCTTCCCTGGAAATAAAAGAAAAACCTAAGAATTACTCGCCCAGCACAGGTCAACACCATAGCTTAGCTGGGAATCGAGGTTTTTCTGGGTACAGCTCACGACGTGCATTATCCAGAACTGAAGATGAGACGTGATAAACAAAAATCTGCCATCAGGACGAATCTCATGCATGTTTTGAAGGCAGTGTTGTTAGCTAGCAGTATTAGTCATCTCCAGACTTCATTTTAAGGCTTTTTGGTTTAGCACAAGGAAGATGTGCTCACCTGCGAGTGTTTAGAAGACCACTCCACAGTCAGAATTGGAATATGCAGTCTATCACTTAATCTACCTCTGTCATGTATTGTACAATACCTGTGCCCTTAATTATGTCTGACTTAGACCGTGCAGCCCCTGAGGTTGGCAGCAGCATTGTATTGATCCGTGGCTGATCCTGTTCACTCTCCATAAGCGTCCTGACTTGTCCCGTGTCTGTCGCTTCTAGGTGGCGCTCAGTCCGCTGTTCCTCTGCGTGCAGAAGTCTGGCTGCCTTAGAAACAGATACAAGTAGGATGACTTGAATTCAGGCAGGTGAAGTGAGCCCGTTTTGGTAGTTAAGTTATATTTACAGCTAAGTTGAAAACAGTATAACTTGTTTTACGTGATTTTTGGAAGAGATGTGACGGAAAATACTGTTTTATAATTAGCTTTAGTTCTCTTTTCATCTAATATTGCACTGTCTTGTTTGCCTGAAGGGAAATTGTATGATTTGAAATGCAGTTGACTTCTGGCTGCAGTGCATTTGCTTCCAATACCTGTTTTCGAACAACTGAACGAGTTTTTCACCTAACTCCTCCGTGTGACACACTTAGCAACACACAATCCTCCCCGTATCACAAGTGTTTCTCACAGTCACTACCGCCTGGTTTTGTCTGCGTGTAAGAATTTCAGTAATACCTTTTTGTTTTTTTAAACCTGTTTTTCTCTGTGATATATTTTTGGCATTTGATAGCAGGAGGTGAAACAATTCAATGTAACACTTCTCACTGGAAGATGAGCTCTAATGAAGCAGCACTGCTGTTTTCTTCAGTAGGCCTCAGAATCCAGGAACAGACCTTAATTTTGGTGGAATGTGTGCCCGGTAATTTAGAGTAACACATTCAGGTAAAGCGGTTTACTTTAAAGAAACCCCATCTGCCCTTTATAAGTAGGCAGTGGGAGGCTTTAACTGCAAAGTACTGTTGAAGTGTGAGGCTTTAGTGGGACGAGGGTTAAGTGATGAAATCTTTATTACCAATGAGAAGTGGAAGCCAGGAGGAGATGAAGAATCCTTACATGGAAAGAATAACAAAAGATTAAGCACAGAATCCCATAGTATTACGTCAACCACCCTCCTGATAACTGCACTTTAGATACTTATGTAACGAGCTTGAATGTTTTGCTGTTTTTACGTTTAACTTGCCGTGCTGACTCTGCACTCTTTGCCACAGAAGCGACGTAGACTCCATTACATTCGGTTCATTGTAGATTATTCAGCTGGGGTTTTTTTTATGTAAGACACAATGTTCGTACATATCGGACGGAACGTGACACAGATTGTTTTGTACGTGAACGAGTACATTTCTTATCCATCTAGAACGTCCTCTTCCAGCTTTGTTTGAGAGTCCGTAACGTAACTACAGAGATTATACTGTATAACTGTTAAGACTGATTTTGGGTTTCTTTGTTCAGTTTCTCGCTCACGACTGCCTACGCTGCCAAGTGCCTGATCTCTTTGTCGCAAGTCCTTTTTGAGAGCTGAGGCTGTGTTTTCCCCTGGGGCCCATAAGACAAGGTCCTCCGTCGGTGGGAGGTTGGTCTGGCTTTTGTTAAATTCTCCTGCTGCAGGAGTCACAGCGCTGTTTTGAGTCGCTTGCCAGAAATGTAGTTATCCAGTATGTGGCTGCCTCTGCTTGGCTCAGATGAACACCCCACGTCTGTGATGCTGTTGCATCTTTTCAGATTTTGAAAGGTATTTAGCCCCACAGCTGGTGTTTATTTCAGCGTGGGTACTTCAATGACAGGCAGGGTGAAGGCGCAGCAGTCAAGCAAGCACTTTATGCAGAGCCCTGTTACTGGAGCTTCCAGCCAGATGCTCCAAACAGGACTGGGGATATGGGGCCCCACTACTTTTGGGGACAGGTTTGATGCTTGAACATCTTACTTTACTTGAGAACTTTCCCTTTTTACTTGTTAAAAGTGTTTGGATTTGATTAAACATGTAATTGCAGATTTAAGAAGAACCGAGTTCAGAATCCAGCTAATGCAAGACCCTAAACCAGTGCCTGCAGATTTTTTTTTGCACATATTTCACACACGTTGAATCTGCCTGATGTTTAGAGCAGATTGCTGAAATTTTACAAATGCAAAAATAAAGGGTCTTTTGATTATTTGTCCTTCATCCCCAAAACGTATGAATAGCCCTGAGTACAATCTCTGATTCCCCTTTCCTCAAAACCATGGAACATATATATGTTCCTCCAAAGCCGATGTTGAATAGAGATGGGCTTTCCATGTGCTCATTTAAATCATGTACTTCTAAATTAAAGCCTTGGTCAGCTGCTGTGGAAGAACTTTGGTTGCATATACTGTTGCTCCCTGGATTTTGGAAGAGAGTGTTTCAAGCAGCATAAACCGCAGTTACTCCTTCGACCGAACAGGAACTGATTTTTCTCTTGATCTTCCAAACTAATGTTGACTATTTGATGTTGACTATTGAACTCAGCTTAATGCACTGATGATGTTTAATGTCTTAGCAAATAAGATTTGTCCACCTGTAACGGACATGAAATACCCTGCGCGTTACGTGACCAAACTTTCTGACAATGATGCTATTAGTTCTAACGTAATGGGTTTGGTTTTTTCTCCCTGAAGTTCAGCATATTGGTGCGGGTAGATGACTACACTGTGACAGATGAATAGCAGTTGACCTGTAAAACACAGCTGCATTGAGCGGTGTTTAGTGACAATTTTTATATACTAAACTGATTCTTCGTACCAAACCAGCTGGTAACTAACATAAGGCTTATATGTATCAGCATATCTTGTTTTGCAAAGCACAGTAGCTTTGAAATATTTAATGTTATTCATGCTGCAGTCAAGCACTAATTTGTGTCTTTATAGTTCAAATTATTAAAGAATTTTGTTTTAAATACAACCTTCCCCAGGTGTTTCTTGGCTTTTGTGTTGCACGGGGCCGGCCAGTTCATCCTGATGCTGTTCAGTAGATACGTGGTTGTGTGTCTCAGCTAGTGGGTGCACAAGGAGCACAGCAGGATTTGCAGTGATGGGGAACCTGTCTGCACCTACGACAGTTGGAGCCGCCGTGGTAGTAGCACAAAGCTTGGTCATCTTGGCTTCTGCCTGCAGCTATCCAGCAAACAGAGAAACATTTTAAAAGGGAGAGAGATGTGATTGCATTAATTTTGAATGCCAGTGAAAGGCTCTGTGGTTCCCTAGTCTTTACTGCCCTGTGCTGGGGCCCTTTGAATCATAGAACCATTAAGGTTGAAAAAGACCTTTAGGATCATCAAGTCCAACCCCCAACCCAACACTCCCAGGCCTCCTAAACCATGTCCCCAAGTGCCACGTCTACTCAGTTTTTGAACGCCCCAGGGACGGTGACTCCCCCACCTCTCTGGGCAGCCTGTGCCAGGGCCTGACCGCTCTGGCAGGGAAGGCATTTTCCCTCACATCCAACCTAAACCTCCCCTGACGCAGCTTGAGGCTGTTCCCTCTCGCCCTGTCACTGGTGACCTGGGAGCAGAGACCAGCCCCCCCCTCACTCCAGGCCCTCTCAGGCAGCTGCAGAGAGCGAGAAGGGCTCCCCTCAGCCTCCTCTTCTCCAGGCTAAACCCCCCCAGCTCCCCCAGCCGCCCCCCAGCACACTTGTGCTCCAGACCCTGCCCCAGCCCCGCTGCCCTTCTCTGGACACGCTCCAGCCCCTCAAGGCCCTTCTTGTCCCGAGGGGCCCAAACCTGAGCCCAGCACTCGAGGTGGGGCCTCCCCAGTGCCGAGCACAGGGGCCCCATCCCTGCCCGGCTCCTGCTGGCCACACCAGGGCTGACACAAGCCCGGGGGCTGGTGGCCTCCTTGGCCACCTGGGCACTGCTGGCTCATGCCCAGCCGGCTGTCAGCCAGCACCCCCAGGGCCTTCTCCGCCGGGCACTTCCCAGCCCCTCTGCCCCAGGCCTGGGGCGCTGCCTGGGGTTGGTGTGACCCAAGGGCAGGACCTGGCACTTGGCCTTGTTGGACCGTTGAGCACTGGACCTTGCTCGGAGGTGTGCTGACTGCAAACAGTGCAGGATCTTCTCACCTTCGAAGGCCTTTCCCCACACACACCACTTAGAAGGGAATTCAGGTGGGAGAGGAAAAGGCAGGAGTCAGGTGGTTGTGCCATCACCTTGGAGTGTGCGGTTTGTACGTTGTTGCCTCATCCTTTTCTTGTTCCTTCCAGTGAGAAATGAGATTAATCTCTGTAAAGCAGAACCTCTCCAGGCAGAAAGCACGGACCAGTAGGCACCTACCCAGCAAGTCTCATCACTCCCCAGCAGCCAGGGTCAGGTAGTGACCATCAGGTATTTCCCGTTTCTGGCATTTCTCCCAGGTCCTACTCAGTGACCACATTTTCTCCTGCTCACACCTGCAGCTCTCTGCAGGACCTTGAACTAAATATTTGGGAGCCAAAGCACAGGGCAGGAAACCTCAGAGCCAGTGGTGTAAATGTCTGGGGAAACAAGTGCCACCTCCCCTCGGTGCTTGGTTGACAGTGCCGCACACAGAGGCGCATCTGAACTCCGCGGGCAAACATTGCCTGACTGCTGGGCTGGGTGAAATCCAGCTTTGCATTTTGTGTTTGCATCTAGCCTACAACTGAGTAATACTTGGAAATTTCCCTGGGGATAAAAACATTGTGGTTCTATCAAAGACCTCCTTCCAACCAGAAAATTCAATTTTGAGCTTGACAATTCCCTTTCAAGGTTGCAAATTTACTTGCAGCCTTATTAATTTCCCATTCCCTCTTCCCCTGCTACTTCACCCTTGTTTTTGATTTATTCAGCCTGTTTAAAGGCTAAAACTGAAGCTCTGTATTTGCAGGACTTTAATCCCAGTGGCTCTGACCAGAGAGCTGACTGTGCCTGGTGCTGTACCCACGACGGAGACAGCTGCTGCCGGTTTGGCAGAGGAGCTGGTGATCCAACCTGGACCTTTGATCATAGAATCGTAGAATGGTTTATGTGGACCTTTGGAGGCCATCTAGTCCAACCCCCCTGCAGTGAGCAGGGGCATCTTCAGCTAGCTCAGGTTGATGCTACGTGCATGGAGATGGTGGAGATAATGGAGTCGCTAACGGAGCTATGATGGATCGGTCTCCTCTGTGGGTCAGTGGGTGACTCCTTTATGCTGCGAATGTGCCTCAAGCAGCGCAGGTAATCTTAGCTTAACTCTTACCTGGAGGGACCAAGCATTCGGAGTGCTTCTGTTGAACGTGCTTATGTTACCTCCTGGCCTCTAAGACAGGGCTGACTGGGGTTGCCTGGAGGGATAGGTCCATCACCAGAGTGGGGTCCAGCAGGGCTCCTCGGATGGGTCCCCATGGGGATAAGACAGACTGCTCCACCAGAGTTGTGCTGGCGTCGGGGTGGGGGGGATCAACAGAGGCAGGACAAGGACAAATGTCTGGATTCAGACTTGGTCGCCTGAGAAGGGATAATGTGGTGAGACCCGGAGCTCAGGGAGGTCCCCCCCACCACCACACCCTGAGCGGGAACAGAGCTGGGATGTCCTTGTGCCTGTGAGGGACCCTGTGTTTGCCGACACGGAGCTAATGTATGGAGCACCATGTGTGATGAATAAAACATCCTAACCTACAAGCAGAAACTGCGTGGACTCATTTTAGATCTATTTTGCAATCAATATAGTTAATTCAGCATCTTGGCTCCTGAATTCCTCACCAGGCTGAGATTGCCCTAAACTGGGTATCTTACCTTGCTCCCACACAACACCCAAGGGCCGTGGTGCATGATGCTTTCCAGCTGCTACAGCCACTGAAAAACGTCCAACTGCATTAATCTCCTTATCTGAGACTGCCTTTGTAATCTGCATGCAAGAGGTGCATGCAGACATAATGAAATTAGCAGTAATTAATGGCGCTGACACACACGTAGGGACCAGCCGGAGCTTCATGTGTACAGCTCCCGTGGACCGTGCACCCGCAGCACAGCGCCCAGCACACCTTGAGACATCGAGGGCTCTGACTCAGTGGTTCCTCATCGCTGGGATCGGGTAGGTGAATGCTAATGAATAGCAGCTCCCATGATCCTACAGAAATTGAATTAATTGAATTACTGTGCTGATGTAAACTGGTGTCCAACCCCTAATATTTATAGGCTGGCCGAGCAGAGCTGCAGTGATTTATGTGGCTGCCTAACCTTAGCACTGCTTTTTCCTCATAGCTGGAGTGTTGACTCACTGCCGAACAGCAGAACGGAGTAAATTTGTTAAAATATTGTAGCAGCCTGAGGACAAGTCCAACTTCCCTCCTTGGGTAAGAGAAGTGATGAACAGGACGGCCAAATCCACTCTGCACCCAGGCGAACCTGTCGGGGCACTTGTGAGTCATTGCTGAACAGGGTTTTGCTCCTTCGGAGTCCTCCAAGGGATTTTTTTTCCTTGTTCTTTTTTCTCCCCTTTTCTACTTGTTTGGTTTCTTCTTTAATCTTGTTTTTAACATCCCACCTTGGATGGAATGAAAACAAGATTAAGTGCCAGTTACAAGATGAAAACCAGCAACGAACCTGTGAGCAACAGCATCAAAGCAGAGCTGTTACAGAAGGGATATTTTTATATAGGTTATCTGGAAAGCAAACAAACTCCAGCTGTGTTTTCTTGCTGCTGGCATTAATTGAAGCAGGAGGGCTGATTAATATTGTGGAGTTGTTCCTGCTGAAGATTTCTCGGCCACGTCCTCCTGAATTTACCAGTTTGCTGGCAATTTGCTTTGCTGCCGATGCGCTCACGTACATGCCTGCAGTTGTGGCTCTTCAGTAACGCCCAGGACATCTGATACTCAGTGGGTTTGTCCACACGCTCACATCTCATGGTGTTTGTGTTCGGGATGGAGTACAAGCCCCTTTTCCCATACCGTGATCCGTGCTACATCCCAGCAGGCCCCTTCCCCTCCAGTAAGTGTCACAGGGTGCATCAGCAGCTCCACGTCAGGTTGGTACCATCACCACAGCCACAATCCCAGCCCAAACCCTCGATGAGATCTTGGCATGGATCAGGCTTTAGGGGAAAACAGTGTTTAAACACCACTCAGGGCATATCTTTTGAAAAGCAGAACCCCAAATCAACATAAAAACCTGGTCATTCTTGCCTTAAATGGATTTAACAGTGCTAGACGGAGTGGTGGAGGCAACTACCTCCAGCAAGGGTGGTGATGAGTATCTGGAGCAGAAATGTAATCAGGTGGGAAGGCTGGAGGTGGAGGAGAACATCCCTTTCACAGAATCCCAGACTGGTGGGGGTTGGAAGGGCCCTCTGGAGCTCATCCCGTCCCACCCCCTGCTGGAGCAGGCACACCCAGAGCAGGGGCACAGGGCCGTGTCCAGGCGGGGGGTGAATGTCTCCAGGGAAGGGACCCCACAGCCTCTCTGGGCAGCCTGTGCCCCTGCTCTGGCACCCCCACAGCAAAGGGGTTTCTCCTCACGTTCAGGTGGAACTTCCCGTGTTCCAACTTGTGCCCGTGGCCCCTTGGCCTGGCGTTGGGCACCTCTGAAAAGAGCCCGGCCCCATCCTCCTGACACCCACCCTTCAGATATTTATAAGCACTGATGAGACCCCCCTCAGCCTTCTCTTCTCCAGGCTGAACAAGCCCAGGTCTCTCAGCCTTTCCTCACCAGGGAGATGCTCCAGCCCCTGATCCCCTTGGCAGCTCTGCGCTGGCCTTGCTCCAGCAGTTCCCTGCCCTTCTTGAACTGGGGGGCCCAGAACTGGCCGCAGCCCTGCAGGTGTGGCCTCGCTGGGGCAGAGCAGAGGGGGAGGAGAACCTCCCTCGCCCTGCTGGCCACACTCCTTTCCATGCACCCCAGGGCACCGCTGGCCCCCTTGTCCCCAAGGGCCCGGTGCTGGCTCAGGGTCACCCCGCTGCCCCCCAGCACCCCCAGGGCCTCTCAGCAGAGCTGCTCTCCAGCAGGTCCCCCCCAGCCTGTGCTGGTGCGGGGGGTTGTTTACAACCTCCCATTTCAAATGAAACCCCAGTGTTTTCCTGCCGGAATCCGTGCCCAGCTTGGGTACTTCTGCTTGGTGATCTTGGATCAGGGAGAAAGAGCAAAATGGGAGAAACACTCACTGACAACTAAGATATATTTTGATTTTTATATATATGTGTATATACACACACACAGAGTCTGATAATATCAGCGATGGCTCCTGCAGCTTAAATTCAGAAGTCAGCTAGCTGGGGAGAGCAGGAGTCGATGCCAGTCATGTTCATTAAGGTGTGACAGCAGTTGTAAGGTCTCATACATCGTCCCTGGAAGGAAACATACATCTATATGAGCTGTGAAAGTATGGCCCATGTCAATGTGAAGAGTCAAACCCTACTGCGCTTGCATGAAAGGCCTTGTTTCTTTTTTTGCCTTGGCTTGGCTGATGAGAAGCAGCCCGCCCGGTTCTTCCCAAGTGGCTGACGTGATTTCTGCGGTCACCTGCGCTGACCCACACATCAGGCTGTGGGATTTCCCCTGGCAGAGCTTCGACAACATCAATCTGTGGGTACGACTGGAGCACCACGTTGTCGATCCAGGTGCCCGGAGGAAGGGACGACGCCCCGTGTCCCTGGCTGAGCTGTTTCACTGACTAACTCACACCCCACGCCGGACCTGCAGCGATGTGGCAGTGGGAGCCGTGCCCAGAAGCGCAGGGCTGCTTGTGCCTGGGGGTCACCCTCTTTTCCCCTGCTAATGGGGGGTCAGGGTGAGCCAGTTAGGGCCAGCACGGTGCTCCCTGCCCTCCACCTGCACCCCCCAGCTGCCATGCCCTAGCACAATGCAGCCTGTCAGGACGATGATTGAAACCTCCAGGGATGGATGCCACCGTCTCCTCTGCCTGCCTGCCCCAAAACCAGACTTGGAAAGTTTTCCCTAATGCCTAAATTAGATACAAGCCTTGTCCCTCCTTTGGACTCTTCTCCTGATAAGAAGCTGAATGGGGTTTCCATCTTCCTTTTTTTCCCTAAACTATTGATGTAATTGAACTGGATTTATTTTTTTTTAGTATCACTGAACTGGATTATATATTTTTTCCCTGTCTTCAGAGTTAAATAGAAACTTTTCAATTCTGAAACCCGCTTTTCCTCTCTCTTTCTTTTTGGCAAAGACATAGAGCAATGAAAAGACGTTTTATTGGCCGTGTATATCATTAGACTTGTATAAAATACATTGTGCAAAGAGGAAACAATCTGAATGCTTTGGGATGGATTTATACCCTCGGGCAATACGATTTCCCAGCCTCATACATGGTGATGGGTCTTTTTGTGCTACATGACCACTGCTGGGTCTGTTTGTTTCTCCCTTTTCCCCCTTTAAAACGCAGGGATGCCCATGTGAGACAGCACCATCCCTGGGAACCCTATAGCAAGACCAAAAGCTCCCAAAGGATGCAGGACCCGGATCAGGCATCCCAAGCCCATCCCACTGGCTCCATACAGCAGCAAATATCTCCTTCCACAGCCCAGGCCAGCTGAGGTCCACTGAAAGCAAGTCCAGGGGCTGAATCCAGCAACCATGGCAAGTCCAGGGGCTGAATTTAGGCTGCAAACACCCACCTGGATGAAACAAGAGGCTCCACTGAGAATTTAAGGCAAAGCTAATCATTTTGTCTTCACTTTCCCTTACGAAACACTTTGCACAGTGCACTTGTTTGCTAATTAACGCAGCCCTTTCTTTGCAACTGGCAAGTAAGTGAGATTGCTTGAGTTATTAAAAAATAAGGAGGACCCCAGATCTTAAGGAGGACCGTGTAATTACCTAGCTGGCTGCTGTCCCCTATTGCTAGCCTGGGATACTAATTATTTTCCTGCTGATTCAGAGGGAAGACAGCCAAGCTGTGAATCAGCCCTGCCACCTCTTGCAACACCTGTCTTTTTCCCTAGATCTCCTCTCCAAATCCCAGCCAGATCTTGGCAGCGCTTTGTTAATGAGATCAGGTGTAATTACAGCACGAGCCGGTGGGGCTGTAGGGCTGGGAGAGAACCGGAGTAACTGCGTTTTCTTCCACATTGCAAAACAGAAAACACTAACCGTGAGCTCGATATATTTTTCTCCGAAAGACGGACTAATGATTGCTTTTTTGCAGGATCAGAGGTTTCCTGGTTCCTTCTCCGTTGCTCTTCCCACGGACTGCGCAACACCGACTCCTTTAAAAAAACCCACCGAGAACAGGAAAAAAAAAAACCCGAACCCCAAAATCTCCATGCACGTACACAGCCCAGCAGCCGAGACGTGCATCCTTGTGTGAGTGAAAGTAGATATGACACAGATTTAATGAGGCAACAGTTTCTCGGCAGCACCACAGGTCTGCTGAGAAACTGTATCGGTCTTCATTTACTTAACTAATGCAGTTGTGTTGTGCAGAAGACGGGGGAAGCTATCTGGAGGGCTAGGTAAATGAGGTTTTTTAAAAAAAAACCCACATAGCTAACTCGGCAGCGTTTGCTGAAGCTTAGGTGCGCCGTGGGCATACCGTAGCTTTGAGGTTGATGGAGAAGCCTTCCCAGGAACGCCCTGAAGACTTAGGGGGCCTCAACACCAGGTGTGCAATGCCTGAGCCTGCACTGCCTACAGAGACCATTTCAAATTAGTGCCACATTCTCCATAAGATTTCTGATTGAGACGTCCCTGTGCTCTAAAACTTTGCAAAAGGGGGAATCGAGGTATGCGAGATGCCGTTGGTACCGTCATCTGAATTACTGGTGCGTGGGGGTAGTTCCTGCTTCCCCCAGTATATGATAAAAAGGTGTAGCCAGAGCTTTTAAAATGATGGTTGAGTCCGTTTCACAAACTGGCAGCAATGAGAAACTATTGTGTCAAAGATCTCTTTGAAAAAAAGTACATTTGGGAACATCTCCTTCTCCTACACGCTCATTTTGGCTACAGAACAGTTTTTCCCCTAAAATATAAAACCTGCAGAGGAGGAAGGGGCAGAAGCCAATCTCTAGACGCTGCAGGAAAAGAGGGTGATTCCTGAGCGTGCATTGAGGGGCCGTACCCAAGGCAAGGCTTTTGTGGCCTCCCAAACACGGCAGCTGAATTACGGTTCAGGGGTTAGAGGAGGATGCGGAGCGGCGCCTTGCTGCTGGGGTTTACAAGAAGAATTAAATCGCTGTTGTTTTTTTCCCACACCCTCGGCTCCACCTTTCCAGCCAGCCGGTACTGCAGCAAATAAATCTCGATTGCGCTAATGGCTTTATGCTTGCCTAGTGTTTGAAGCTAAGCCTGGATGAAGCTGAGATGTAGAGGTGACCCCTCTAATTAATACTCAAGCAACTTCCACGAGATCTGTAATCGGAGACGGTCCGGGAGCAGGGGTTGGAGCTGGCTTCCTCACCAAGTAGAGGAGTCAGCGCAAGTGCTGGAGGTGCTGCACGCTGATGTTGGGGTCAAGGTTAGGCCGATAAGCACTATGTAGAAGGAAATACCCTAGAAGCCTCCAGGACATGTTCTAGACATGTTCCTTGCTGAAGGAGAGTAGGTTGTAGAGTGAAAATACCTGCCTTGGAAAGGGTGGGGAAATTCCCAGATGCCAAGTTCTCATGGGGTGAGAGTGCTGAAAACGTGGGTGCATGGCTCCTGGTGCCAGGGGGTGAAGGGACTGTTGGGACGCATGGCCACCGCAGCAAATTACCCTTAGTCCCTCTGAAACCTTCGTTTCCTTGAAATGCAATGGATGCTCGCGGCCAACCCGCAGGTCCTGGTGGGTGCTGGAGGTAGCTCAGTCAGAAATATATTGCAGTAATATCAGTAATTTAGTTGCTGTAAATCCCTGGGGAAATTTGCCCCTTCAGACCCACTGGCTGCTCCTCTTATTGTCTTGTCTTGTAGGGAATCATCTGAGTCATCTTGTGGCAGTTTTGCACTACGTACATGGTAGCAAGCACTTGGTCAAGGGTGTTCCCATGAGGTTCTATGTTTGCCTGCTCCTCCTCCTCAGAGCTGGCCGCTCCAGAAGCCAAGGAGGGCAGTCCAAAAGTGACATGGGAGGATCACTGTCCAGAAGGACAAAGCCTCTTCTGACACAAGAACCAGGTGGTGCTTTCGTGTATCTACACATTATAAGGGGGCGGTATTGTTAGGCGACTGGAAAGCAAAGAGAAACTCAAAACACAGCAAAATTTTCTAAGGTTTCCTTAGGAAAAGCAAATCCTGCCTTTCTGTGAGTCCTGATGTCAGAAACGAGCCTCCGGTTTGCACCGTGAGCGTGACTGGAAGCAGAGGGAAGCTGTTACCAAGAAAAACTCGGTCTCAGTTACACCAGTGTAAATCCAAAGTCATTCCACCAATCCCAGCGTTCATTTAGGCTTGTGAAGCCAAGATCAGAAGCTGTCCTAATATCACAACGAGCTGCTTATCTGCAGGAAGAGTCGTGTGGAAGAGCTTTGATGTGTGGCTCTGCCTTGTCCGGCTCTCTCTATGCTCTTGGGAGCCACTGGAAATGGGAGCTTCAGATGTCTGTTGGGGGATGAAGGCAGAGATGGTGACAGAGGGGAAAAAAAAACCTGTAACTTTTTTTGTCTTTGGGGTGAAGAAAAGAATCAGCAGGAAAATTGCCTAAAAAGCTCTTGGCAGGACAGTTTGAAGTCAGCATTTGTTCGGGTGGCTTCTGACCTGTCATAAATAAAAAGCAGCTGAGAGGACAGCGGTGCCATTTGCTCCTTTCCTTTCTCTCTGCTCCAGGGAACGTGGGATTTCTGGCACCCTGCTTGTTTTCCAAACTGTCTTGCTTCTCACTGTGGAAAACCCATGGAAAAATCAAGGTCGTCGGCCAAACCCCTATAACGCTGTCTACTCCCAAGCAGAGGTGCGTCCCTGCCAAAGCAGCTGAGCCCTGGTCCTCTCCAGCTGGGTGGTCACGGCTGAACGATGACCAAAGTCCTGGAGGGATTGTGGTAGGGAGGTGGTGTCGACTTCCAAGCGCTCTGGTGCTGCTTATGCCGTGAGTAACCCTGGCAAGGTGGGAGCTCTTGGCCACTGCTTTTATCTGCTGATGTCTGAGGGCTTTGGCAGAGGGCAGCACCCGTTGGTTGTCACTGACCGATCTCCACCTGGTTTTGTGGAAACCTCCACTGGGGTTTTGTGAGGGGTTTTGTTCCTTTCAGCTGAGGAGGAGCATAAGCGACATGGTTCTGGGAGTTGTAATCTCCTTGTTTTCTATATTAGTGCAGCAAAAGGATGGATGGCAGGTAAGATGGAGGTGTCCTATGGCTGTTACTGAGTTCTCTGCTATTCCTACATCATCAGCTTATGTCTAGAAGCCTTGAAATTTGATGGTTTCTCTGTGGTATTGGGAAGGTGGCTCTTCAGGCTCTTTGAAAGCCCAGGAGTAGAGGGGCCATGTCACACTCAGCTCCTGGAGCCCAGAAGGAATTGTGGTGGGTTAAGAGGGTGGGAAATGCTCACATCCCCAATCCTCCAAGCTGCCCTTTAGGTGGGGTCTCCCCATTCTGTGCAGCAGTTTAGCTGTTCAGCTGCCTGGCTGCAAACCCAGCTGGGGTTTAGCCAGGACACTTGCCCCAACCTCATCTCCTTAAGTGCAGATGTTTAATGTTGAAGCACATCCCCAGACCGGGCTTTGGAACGCCATCTTTTTTTTCAGCACTTGGGCATTTTCTTCTGAAGTCGCTTGTTCATAAGCAGGTGAGTATGCGTATAGGAGAGCAGGTCGATGTGGGGTAGGAAAGCTGTTAGAGTAAGCTCAGCTCTCCTCTAATTATGCACTGCTGCTCAGATGGCCAAGGCGCTGGGGACCTGGGTCCTGTTTCCCACGCTTGTGTCACCCAGTGTCATCCCCAAAGAGGAGAGAATTCAGGATAGAAGAGAAGAATAAATACTCAAGCAGCCCTGTGCTGCCAGAGCTTGATTTGTGATCCCCGAGTTACCTTCTGTAGATATTATAATGGATAATCTTTCCTCTGCTGACTTACCTTGCTAGTTTTCCAGGGGAAGGCCAACCTCTCAGCATCTCCCTGGGCCACAGCCCTCACTCTGATCTCGGCTGCAACATCAACTCTCTCCTCCAGCATAAACCATGATGCCATGTTTCTGTTCCCTTCAAGCATGCTTCTTGCTGGTTGCTTAATAGCCAGCCCATTAAAAAAGCCGCCTGATTTGTGACTGTGCAGAAGTAAGCGCTGATACAGACAATTAAGTGGAGAATTTAATGGTATGGATTTCCCAGCAGAGTTATCAATTAGCGCGAGCTGTTTGCCAGCCGGCCGCTGCGCGGGTCACGGCGCGGGTGCATCCCGAAGCGCGGCTGATGCATTGGCCAGGGCAGCGAGGCAGAGGGTGGTTTTCATCAGGGCTTATGATTTCCACCTCTTATTTTATGAGGAAATAGGGAAAAAAATGGGCCTTTTGATGATGAAAGGTTATGATATGGACTTTTGGATGGAAAGGTCTCTTCTGGCCAGGTACTGCTATCATTAAAGACGCAGCTGCCATGATCACGATGCTCTCCCATCACACAGGAAGCTATAAGGTGTGAATTTGTTGGCTCCTAGTGACTCCAGGTGATACCTGCCCAGTTTAGTAACTGATTTTCCTACCTTAGCTGGCCCGTGGTAGCACATGGTGGAGGAGAATGGAAAGGGGGGGGAGATGCCTGATATTGGGGAGCTCTTAAACTAGGAGGAAAAGGATATTGCAAGGTCTAATAGCTGTAAGAAGATGCTAGTGAAGTTCAAATGGGAAATGAAACACAACTATCAACAGAAAGGATATGCAGCTACTGGACCATCTGCTGAGAGAGGTGGTAAACTCTCAGGCAAGGACCTGTCTGCGTGAGCGGCCGAAGTATCTCAGGTGCCCTCTGAGGCCTCCACCCCTGCTAAGCTCCTCCCCAGCCGCTGCCCAAGCATCTTTGTGGCAGGAGTATCACCAAGTTCAGCTCCAAGATGGACTTTGAGAGGGGGAACTGCCTGGCTGATGCCTCACAGGGCTCCACCAGGTCTCCATGAGCATCACAAGGCTGCCTTTCGATAGCCTCAACTTCTCCACCGTGGTCAAGGACAGCAATTTGGCTTCTCATCCAAGAGCCTCTTCCGTCAAAAAACGAGGAGTTGCTATAGTTTCCCCTTTCATTACCAACTGCTGGTCCTTTGGTCATGATGACCCCCATAAATAAAACAGCTAATTAACACCCTTCTCCTCCCACTAGTGATTGACTGTGACCTTGAACGACCTTGCTTAATTTAACTTTCTCAACCAGCTATTTTTGACAGTGAATAATTTAACATCCTTGTGACCCCAGTCTTGTCTCTCTCCTGCCAACTGGCTCTGCAGTTGAAATGAACAGCAATAAATAAATACATATCTGCAGAGGGACCTAAATGACTCCCATTACTGGAGCATCTGAAGGCCTGCTTAAATAAATCAAGTGAATAGGAGATTTTGCTGCAATCATGTGGAGAGGGAAAGAGAGAATACATTACTGGTATTCCAGAGGCTGAAACCAGGGCAAACAACTTTGTAAAATTCAGAAAAATGCTGTTTAATTTAAGTGCAGATGGGCCACAGGAGGAATTGTAGAAGGCTCATTTCTTGGTATCTTCAAAGAGGAGCAGAAGAATGCAACCCGGTGGGATTGATGGTGCTCAGATGGCTCTCGCCAGGCAGCTCCATTGGGGACGGGACCGTCAGAGGTTGCTCCCTGTATCTCCGCGGCATGAAAATGAGGATACGGGCACCAGCCGCCCACCTGCAGTCACTGTCTCACTTTTTTCCCCCCAAACGTGTCCTCAGACGGGGGGTCCTGGCCTTGCAGGAGCAGGGGGGGCAGCAACAGCAGGCAGTTCTCTGCCTCCCACCACCCTGGGCAGGCAGACCCTCACCTTGAACCACCGCAGGACCAAACCTCACCTTGGGGGTCCTTGGCATGAGCAAGAACAACAAATTATTCCCAGGAGGGAAGAAATCTCTTCTAAGTAAGTCATCTGCTTTGAAATCCCAGAAGGAATAATGAAATTCCATTCATTGGAGGAATCACCGGCTGCACTCTTCCTGCTCCACTTTGCCTTTTACCTTATTCCTACTTATTTTCGGGGTCCGGTTTTAAAGTGCTGCTATTTCTTCCTTCCCCTCTGTGCAGCCCCCGCGTCACCCCCGTCACCGCAGCCTCATTTGCATCACGCTGGGAGCGACGAAGTGTTGTTATAAATTATATTTACATAATTTTCCTTCCCCTGCTGAGGCTGAAATCAAAAATGCAACTAAGTTAATGGGTGAGATCTGGGCCTGCGATGAGAGCGGGCTGGGGCTCCACATCCCCGCAGGGAGATGGGAGCGGCTGGGGACCCGCTCGATGCCTTAATTCAAGCGGAGGAGCTTTTCCCTAATGTTTTCCAGCCAGATAACAAAATAAAAGCCAGGCTCCTGCTGCTGACTTGTCTCAAGGGTGAGCCCGTTTTCTCTTGTTTTTCTTATTCCTTCCTCCTCTTTTTAATCCCTTCGTCCGGTGCTGCACAGCATCACCTGTCAGCCCCGTGGATGACAAACTGCCCCACGTGCCCCCCGGTCCTCACGTTCCCCAGCAGCGAGATGCTCCCCCTTAGCAGCTTTGGGGCCAAATAGGTGAAACAGCACAAGAGGAATTTACCTACCTCCGTTGCTCCGTTAAAGCAAGCCCACAACACCTCCCTGGGCAGGAGGTGCCTGTACTGGTGGGTGGAATGGTGGATGATGATATTAATTAATTAACAGTCATGGAGTGTTTCCCCATTAAGCACAACACAAATCAAAACGGGCTCCGTGCTCTCCCTCCCAGGCGGCAGCAGCAGCAGCCACCCCTGCCCAAGCCTGCCTGGTAGCTGGTTTTAGGGCTGTTATGGATGATTTTGGGCTTGGGGTTGGAGACCTGCTCAGGGTCTGCTCTTCCCCCTTACAAACCTTCACAGACTGCGGGTTTATCTCTTTTTTTATTTTTTTTGTCTTTGCCTTTTGCTGCTGGAGTTTCCCACCGCGGTGGGGGTGATGGTTCAGCGCTGCACAAGGCCGGGCTCAGAACCTAATATGGGGTCCTAAATCCAGGCTCCTAAAACCCTGGGGGTTTTAGGGTTATTTTCCCAGGTGATTTTTGATGAGGGGAGAGAAAAGGGGTGCGTGAAACAGGACCCTGGCACTGACCTTACACCAACTAGATCACAGCAGCCCTGGGATCCATGGGGGAGAGGGGAAAACGAGCAAAGACAAAGAAAACATTAGAAAATGGCTTTTGCTGCCAAAGAAAGCAGTTGTGGAACTACAGATTTTTGGCTTTCCTATTCCTTTAACTAATAAATGAATTAAAATAATTGTAACATAAATATTGCATGAATTGAATAAATAATGAAGTTAGCATAAAATTAACAGGAAAATGCCAAGAACCTTTATATAGGAAGTCCAGTAGGGTTTCAGATAATAAGAAACGTGAGGAAATGGCTGGCCCTAGAGGAAGTGAATCACCCACGTGATTTGCGGTGACCACGTAAAGCTGCAAGTGACACCTCGGTGGGAACAGGAGCTCCTGCCAGGCCAGTGCTGCTCCAGGCACAGCCCCCTTTCTAATTTTATCACCGAAATTTCACTGCATTACCACAAATGTGGCAAGCAGACGCCTTTAAGCTTTTACTCTGTCGCTTGCAGGCAGCAGCTAACCCTTCGCCTTGCTTTTCTGTTGTCTAAAAGAGCCTGATCTCCCATAATTTTGAATGTGAAAAGTTTATTCCCATCATTTACGAACATTTTCTTTAATTGTCCTTCCCTTGCCATCTCTTTAAGGCCTTATTGATGATAAACCCTGAATGCTGCCAGTAAAGCTTGTGTGTCAATTCAGAGCATCAGACCTGCCTGTGACATGCAGGGTCTGTAAAACCCCACCGGCTCCTTCCTGCTGTGGGGGATGCACTTTTGGGTGGGTCAGGTTTATTTTTCCCCCCTCGGATGTATATTTGTAGGCTGGGAACATACATTTTCCACCGTGGGGGCATGGCCAGCCTGGCCACATCTCCATCCCTGTGGCACCCGTTGCATGTCCACCTCCATGGATGTGCAGGGGGGCCAGGCACCCACCCAGGCTTCGAACTCCCTCTCCAGTGCCTCAGTTTCCCTCTTGCAAAACAGAAAAGGGCAATAACTTTTGTCTTGGGCTGAAAAACATTTCTCATTCAACCCCAGTGATCCTGCCCCACTGTATTCCTGACTGGGGGATGTTCCCTTTGCACCCAAATCCCATGACCTACAGTGACTCTCCCCTGCACCCTCTAAGCGTGATGTCCTAACGCACCCCAGCTGCCTGGTGCCTGGGTGGCCCTGGTGGGCAGTGCCCAGCTGGTGCTGGTGCGTGGTGTTCCAGTTTGCCCAGTTCCCAGTTACGGTGTCAGGTCCGAGGCAGTGCCAGTGGGACCTTGTCCCGGTATCCAGTGCCATCGCAATGCCGTTCCCAGTGCTGGTCCAAGTGCCAGTGCCTGGGAGGTCCCAGTGGCTGCTGCCAGTGCCCCAGTGATCCAAGCACTGGTCCCAGTTTCCTGGACTGGTGGTGCTGGTGCTTGGGCAGCCCCAGTTCCCCATCTGGGCAGTACCAGCCCCGCCGGGGGGTGGGTGATGGACCCATTTCCCAGATGATCCCAAGTCCTGGTGCTTGGGCAACACACCCAAATCCCAAATTCCAGTTCCTAGTGAGGTTTCCCAGTTCACCAAACTGGTCCCTTAGTCCGGGGCGAAGGTCCTGGACCAGCGCCAGCCGGTGCCGCTCCCATTTCCCACTGCCGGGCGGTGCCGGTCCCAGTTCCCAGCGGTGGGAAATGCCGGTGCCCGGATCCCGGTGTCTGCTCCGGGTTCCCGGTGCCAGTTCCCCTTCCCGATGCGGCTCCCCGGTGCGGTCCCCGGAGCCGGTTCCCGGTTCCCGGTGCGGTCCCAGCGCAGGCGCGGCGGCCGCTGCCCGCCCCGTCGGGGCGGTGCTTGCGGGAGGCGAAGCGCTGCGGGCAGCGGCGCTCCCGGGGCCACCGGCATCGGGGAACAGCACCGGTAACCGGCAGGTAAGGCGAGCCCCGGCCCCGGGGAGGCGGGGGGCGGCTTCTCTCTACACCCCCCCCATCCCCGCCGCTGCTCTCCCCCACCCCGCGCCCTGCCCCGGGGTCCAGCCTCCCCCTCGGGGGATGCTCAGGGCACCTGTGGCTTCGGGAATCGGGGGAGGGGGGGAAGCTGCATTGCGGGGGGGTGTGTGTACGATTATTGTAGGGCAAAAGAAAGCAAGCACCCACCTCCTCGCCTGTGCTGCCTTGCGTGGAGCATGTTACTGCCCTTGCCTTTAGCGAGCGCTGGCGTGAGGTCTAGTTTTTAGGGATGCTGGAAGTCGGGGTGCTCAGGGCCGGTGCACCCGAAAGTCACGTCCCGGGATTGTTAAAACCCCGCAGCTGCTCCGAGGCCGGGTTGTTTCTGCTGGCGGAGCTCAGCTGGACAGAAACTTTCAGTGGCGAGGCCTCGCGGAGATCGGTGCTGGCTGGAGAGCAGAATTTCTGTGCCGGGGAAAAAATCCTGAGGTTTCAGTATTGTTCTTTGTTCCATTTTCTTTTGGGACAAATGCAAGAGCTTTTAGTAAGTTGCACGGAAAGTTAAAGCAAGAGAAAGCTCCTAACCCCGGGGCAGGCCAGGCTGCTGCTGGGGCGCAGGAGGCTGATGTCTTGTCGGGTTTCCAGGTAGAGATGTGAATCTGGATTGCCCCTATCCCGGGGGTGGGAGGCACCATCCCTTTCTTCCTGCCCTGAAGAATGTTATTTTGGACCTGAGAACCCATCCCGGTGCTTTCTAGTGGAGGGTGTCCCAGCAGAAGTGGCTCTGGTCCTCTCTCCCTCGCCTCCCACTCCCGTAGTGCCAGGTGAGCCCAGGGTGCTCGCCTGACCCCGCAGCTCCACCCAAGTGCTGTGCTTGGATTTATTGCTCATTATTTATTGCCAAGTACTGTTACACTTCTGCCTGGGTGCTGCGTTAGCTCTGGGCTTGGTGGGGAGCGCGGGCAGATGTGGCAAATGGAGATGAAAGCAGGGCAGCGAGCACGGCGGGTAGTGGAGGATGCTGTGAAATCCTCAGCTGCTTTTCTTGCTGCATCCAGCAAGCACCATGCTGCAGGCTTTCCCTGGGGCATCTTTCACCTCCCTCCACTCTCGCATCTTAGGGGGCTCAGATCCTGCTCCCAGGTTAGTCTGGTGTCCGGGTGTGCTGAACTGGTGTTATGCTGGAGTGAGAGGGTCCCTGCAGCCACGTCTCCCACCCCATGCTCTGTATGTGGGTGGTCAGTAGCCCAAGGCAGAGGCACAGAGCCTGGCGAGCCAGCTGCTTGGGGTAGCAGTGAATTGAGGAGGGGCAAGCTTATGGATGCAGGTGAGAGAAGGTATCACCTGTTGGGAGCATCCTTGGGGCTGCAAGAACCAGGGAGGGAGAAAAGTAGGAGAGCCAGGCATGGGTGGAGGAGCTGGGGCCTGATCCAGGTGCTTACCATTTAGCTCCAGCTAAGTGCAATGTCTCACTACTGTCACATCCGTCCTGCCAGTGCAATCCATTCCCCCAGCCCCTTTCGGAGGAATATAGGCTGCCTCCTATTTAAAGTAATTCTTCAATGCAAATCACCTGGGGCTCAGCTCCAGCCCATGAACCTTGCAAGCAGCATGGTTGAAAAACCCAAGAGGGACTGATGGATGCTCTCTGAGAGACCCTCCACCCTTGGGCTATGAGGTCTAAATCCTCCCCCCTGCAATGGGGGTGTGTGTACAAGCGCTGCTGCTTGCGTGGGGGCTGGCTCGCTCAGTGTCTGGCGCTTGCCAGGAGCCATGCACCAGAAGTGGTTGGGAAAAACTTTCTCCTTGGCAGCAGAGTTGAGGATCAAGGCATTAGTGAATGGCAAAGCAGGTTTTCAGGAAGGCTTGCTATAGCAGGCCCTGCTCAGGATAGAAGTCAAGCCCCTTTGCCATGTCCCAGGGACACTCTGTGTGACACACAGAAGCAATAATCCTGCCTGCAAAGCAATGACACACAAAAAAGGGGGCAAAGTGACATAGCCAAGGCACTCGGGAGGTTCATGGCAGAGTCAAGTCCAACCCTGCTCTCTGCCACCAGCCCCCAGTCCTTGCCTGTTGTGGTAAGAAATTACTTAGGTGGGGCTTTCACATGGCCACGAGCCCAGCAAAATCCCTGCTTGGCTGCTGTCTCCCCCATAGCACGATCTGTTCAAGGGAGCCCTCTCACTGGTGATGGATGCCCTTGGAGAACTACCGTGGGCATCGTCAAGCCCCCCGGGGTGGTGGGAGGTGGAACCCCAGGACTGCAACCAAAGGGGGATGTGCTGGACTGACCTGTAGCTTTGCTCTCATTTTTAGGCAAAGGAGATGCAACATGGTCTCCTTTATCTGACGGGCTTTACTCCCACGCACACTAAATATGTATGTCAGTGGAGAAGACTTCTGCCTGGGGGCTAAGGGAGGTGGCAAAGGGCACTGCTGGACAGGTTAACGCCACGCAGGGGAGCTTAAATCTGCTTAAAACCTTTAGGGGAAGATCTGTGCTCGTTCTCATTTTTCATGTGAAAATTTGGCTGTGGAACCGAGCCGAGCAGCACCATCCATAGGGGGCGGATGAGATGCTCATCCAGAGGGAACCGGCTGCCCTCGAGGATGAGTTGTGGGGTGAGGGGGTGTCCCCTAGGACATACATCAGGCCATACAGTGAGGTGCTGTGTGGCTGGGCTTTGTGCTATGTGTGGAGGTTGAATCACATCGGGATGGCAGAGCCTGGGGGTTCGGGGCTGCTTTGGTCCCTGGGTGCCTCTGGGAGGATTGCAAAAAGGCGAGGGGAACCAGGCAGAGGGTGCTGGTGGGACAAGGGTATGGAAGAGTTAATGTGAAAGGACCAGGCTCTGAGAGCTGGTGCTTGAGAGGGATTAACTCAGCCTGGAGCAGGTGCAGGGAAACAGGACTGTGAGGCTGATCAGAGGGATGGAGAGCTATTATACAGAGGCTATAAAAGCCCAGCGAAACAAAGGCTGAGAGGGGATGTGCTTGCTGCCTATAAATACATCCAAGGGGTGAACACCAGGGAGGCAGAAGAGCTGTTTAAACTGGAGGACAGTGTTGGTGCAGGGACAAACAGGTGTGAATTCATTCCGTTTAGCTTGGGAGGCTTATCTAGAGGCTTTGCAGCTACATCCCATGGGAGGAGGGTAAGACAGTGTTAATGAGGGCACATGACCTCTCTTCTAAGGTGCTTGACTGTGATATAAAGAGGATTTGGGGCTTGTTGAGGTAAGAGGTCAGGAGTCTCTAGTCCAGAGACCCTGTCCTGGCATCTCCTTTGGGAAGGGCTGTGTTAGCCGAGTGGGACTCTCGGCATGAAGCAGACGAAGCCCAGCCATGTCACAGAGATAATTTTTTGGTTTTGATTATGCCTCAAAAAAAAAAAAAATCCAGCTCCCCCTTCCCTGGTTGCAGCACAGATTAGTAACAAAGCATCAATGCTTTAAGAAGGCTTTGGATCTGATCCCAAGAGGAGATTTAGACAACATTTCTGCTGGGGTATGATGATACTAAGAACGGGTGCATCCTCTAAATCTGTTCACACTTCTGCATTCGTTACCGGATAATTTTGGCTGGTCCAGAGGTGCCAAGACTCCTCTCCTAGCGTTTACTCCAAGCAGGGCTGCAGCAGGTTAATAGTGGAGAATGAAAAGGATGCAGCGGTGCTTTGAAGGCTGGGATCAGGCACTCTCCTTCCTCCTCCTCACTAGTTTCTAGAGGTGTCAACTCCTTTCTCTGCAGATGTTCAGAGGTGAAACCTCTTCCATACCTGCAGGAGGGTTTCAGCATGAGAGAGGCATCCATCATGTCCATTGCCCTTTGCTCATCCATGAGACACACTTGGGTACCGTTTATTTGCTGATGTCTTTGTGCCTGAGCCTTCACCTGCTCTTCTGAGCTGCTTGTGGAGCACAAAAGGCTCAACCATGGGCTTGCACTGACCTGCCTCGGGCCGGGCAGTGCTCCTCCATCTCCTGGCCCTGAGGGCAGGGTTGCAGATGGAGAATGAGGTGCAGTGATTACTCTGGCTCTGCTGGCTTCCAGCTGATTACTCAAGGAGAAAAAGCCAGGCTCTGGGCCCTGCAGAAAATGAACACAGACCCATTGGCTTCATGGGGCTGCTTTTTTTCACGAGTCGAGCATCTGGCTGAAAGATTAACCCTTCCCCTGCTCTTAGCTATCCCCTTCACACCATGGAGTCCTTTCATTCATAGGTTATTCCTGCTAAATTAGCTTACACTGTAGGAGGGAACCCCATTCTCAATATAGGGGTAACATCTTGAGGTCATGGTGGAAATAAGAATGGTCTCCTAAGTTTTTCACCCCGTCTGGGGGAAAAAAAAATCCTTTCTGCTCCACACTCTGGGACTGGGGAGGCTTCAACAGCTTTTGCCTTTCTGCACGATGCATTAGTTTTCAGCCAATATTGCAGATTTTCATGCTTTGGGGTCCTCCTGTGCTGGAGATGTGATGGATGATACCCCTGCAAAGCCGCATGGGGACCCGTGGGGTTTGCAGCATGTAGGTCAGAGAACGAGCTCCGTTGGGCTTGATACAGCCCTTCAGAGGGGGCTGGACTGAGCTCCTCATCCCCCGCTTGCTCGCTCATCCAGCAGGCAGCTTTCATGTGCCCTAGGGGGTATGTCCCAATTCAATAATGTTTTGATGGATTTTACCTTAAAATACTCTTCCGACACAGAAAAACACTCCCTGCCCCTTGGTTTGCCCTTGTGCAAAAATGACCAGTTTTAGTCCTCCCACCGTCCATCTGAGCATCATCTCTGCTCTCTCGTGTCCTGCCAATCCAATCGGTCGTGAATGTAGGTTAAGGGGAGAGGGGACTGTAAAGCACCCCAACCGCCTTAACACTGGGAGGCTGGAAAACCTTAATGGGGAGCTCCAAATTATGCACAGGAGAGGTTTTTTTCTCCCCACCGTGCAAGTGCCTCCTTAGCCTATCGGGCAAATTGTCTCCCTGGCTGGCTGGAGCTCGTCCTCAGAGGAGGGAGGCTGCAGCCATGTTTTATTGCTTCGAGGTTTATCCTGTAATCTGGCCATAACTAATCAAATATGGCTGCAGCAGCCCAGGGCAGGGCTATGCTTTTACCATCAGGGAAAGGGACACGTCACATCGCTTGCTACGGGGTTACAACATGACTGGCAGCAGGTATCTCTGGTCACTGGGTGAAAAGGACAAGGTTCCAGCTCTGCCCCTGCCTGGCCTTCCCTTAAAGCAAGATGCTTTTCCCCGCACTGTGTTTTTATTGTCGTTGCTGCACCTTTTTGTTATATCTCCAGGTAATTCATATAGCGAATTCCCTGGGTGAGAAAGCACATCCCTCTCTTGCAGTGAGCACCCTCCGTCCCAGCTTACACTGCATTTCTACTTGCTTGAGGTTCCCTGGCTCCTTGGTGCAGGATGCAGATGGCTCTGGTTGACCCCAGCCCATCCTGAATTGTTCCACCATTGCCCCCAGTCCCCTTATGAAGAAGAAGGAAGCATGCCTGTTTGCTGCTCAGAGTTTGGAGTTGGTTTGTTTTATATTTTGCAAACCACACCCTGGTAAGCAAGAGCTTCCTACAAAGTATTTGCACGCTTGCTGCTCTGAAAGCCTTGAAGAGCTGGTCCTACCAGTTGTCCGAGCATGTGTAAATACTGTAAGGATTACTCTGGATGATTAAAGGAGCAAAGAGAAGTCTTGGATTGGTAAAAGATGCAGCTGCAAACTCTGCTTTTGCAAGGAACCAGGCCATCGGCTGCTGCGTGGGCATTGGATGGGGATGGTGTTCGTTGGCTGCTTGCCTGGCAAGTCTTGCCTTGGGCTGTCTGGCAGGTCTTCATGCAGGAGCAGGAGAGCAGTGACTGATCACGTCTAACACAGGGCTGTGGCCAGGGCTGCAGCAGGTTTCTGTCCCATGCAGGGAAGGGAAACTCTTCCCCATGTCATGGGGTACGTCTTTTACGTACCCTGTGACTCTCTGCTCCAGCTCAGGGCTGCTGCAGCATGCTATCTAAAGAGATACAGAGCAAGGACTTCCAGCAGGATGTCTCCTAGGAGAGGAGGCAGGGGCTTAAGCCCCATCCCGGAGCCCTGTGCTCAACCCATGCTCTGCCGCTGGCCTTAACTGTGGGGTATTAACATGCCTTGAGCAACCTCCTGCAGACAAGCCGCTGCCCGCTGCGGCCTCGAGCGGCGTTTCTGGACAGACATTGGAGCAGCGATAGGTATTTTTGCTGTGATGAGAACAGCAGCAAAGGATCCTGCTGCTGGGCACGGCAGCAGGAGCAAGCACCAGCTGTGCTGGGCTGCAGCAGAGCAAGAGGCCTTCAAAAGAGGAGAAATCCTCACCTGGAAGAAATCTGTTGACCTGGGTAGATGGCTGCTTTTTATCCTGCATCTCTCCTGATGATGCTGCCTGTAATCCCAGCCTCTGGGGGATGTCCCTTAGGGGCAGCTCTCAGAGGAGTGAGGATTTTGAATTTTGCTCCCAAACATGAGGTTGGAGTCGCAGTGTGAGAAGCAGGGTTTTAGTATCATTTATTTGTGCTTGTGGCTTTGTGATGGTTAGTTTGACCCAGAGAACCTGCCCAAGGGCACAGCTCGGGGTGCTAAGGAAGGGCTAGCAAAGGGCAGGGTCTTCTGGGTTACCACAGGAAGGGCCCAGAGGACCATGTGGAGCCCATGGGTGCAGAGGTCCTACCTTGCCCTCTGGATCGCATGGAGCAGGATGACGTGGGGATGCATCCCATCCTGATGGCTCATCCTGTTACAGAAGGGAAGCAAAAGCAAAGATGGGTGCTGCACCAGAGCATGACCCCCTACCAAAAGTCATGTTGTGTTGGTGAATGGAGACCTCCTGTGCTTTCTGGGGGTCGCTGTCCCTTGTAAAATGGATCAGTCCTTCCCTGAGTATTCCTGCTATGCACAAAGAGCTGAAAGCATCTCCACAGCAGGAGATAATCCACCCCTAACCCAGCAAACATCGCAATGCTGCAGTGCATGCCAGCCACAGTGCGTAGCAGCAGCTCCCGCGCTGCTGGTTGGCTTTGGTCATCCAGCTGTGGGTCACGGACCAGCTGTGGCCCATGAGGGGTGTCCGTCCAACCTCCTGCTACTTGATAGGGAAGATGCTTGATAGGGAGATGAGACTGAATGGAGGTAACCTGCAGTGCTCGGCATCATGACCTGTATCCGTCTCCCTGGGGGAGGAAAGCTGGTGTCTAGTCCCTGCCTGGCGGAAGGCTGCAGCCTTTCAGCTCCAAGGGTAGTGTGGCAAACTCTTCCCTCTCTATTAGAGAAGAGCAGTGCTACTGAAATGAAGGAATAAGGGGAAAAACTTGACTGGGAGGGTGGGGGAGTTGCAGCATCCAAGGCGGAAACAAGACTTGGAGAGCTTGAACTGGGACAGCAGGAACTTAGTCAGACCTTTCAGCTCACAAGAGCTCAGTGGATCCAGTAACAAAGATTTCTAATAAACCTCACAAACCTGAGGTGGTTCAGACTGCCTGGTAGAGGCTTCTGTCTTCAAAAGCACCAGCAACTTGAGGCACTACAGGCTTTTAAATATGACTTTTGTGCTCATGATGTTTTGGAAGAGTCACAGAAAGAAAAGCTCATGAAAGATGGGGAGGGAAAAGGAGGTAAATAAAAAAATGGCAGATCTTGCTGGCCCGGCCCAAAGGTTTTGCTGACAAGGGGAACGCTCTTCTGGTGTCAGGCAGTACCCAGGTGTGGTCTGGATACCTGCTGTTGTGGCTACGGGATTTGTAGGACGAGGGGCTCAGGAAGGGGCTGCCAAGGGACTTAGAAGCCTGTGAAAGGGGAGGACTGAAAATGGACGTACTGAGTTGGAGGAGGAAGAGGAGCAGAGTGCCTCAGTGCTTTTATTTGGGTCTAGGTCAGGCAAAGAGAAAATACTAGAACTGTTTATTAGCCAAAGCTGGGAGATGTTGTCTTGGCAGAGGTTTGAGTCCTGACTTGGGGCCAGGAGCTGTAGGGTTGGGGGCAAAGCGTGGGGTGTGGAGCCTGATGTCGGAGGCAGTGGGGAGCCCTCGTTGGCTGAAATTGCAGGTGATGTTTGGATCCCGTTCATTTTGAACCGGAGCAGGTCAAGGGACACACTTCTGGTGTGGCCCAGAGTCTCCCAGGAGACCTGAAGGACTGGTTGGTACCTCGAGGCCTTTGAGGGGACAGAGTTTTGGGCTCTGCCTGCACCAAGGGGTGAAGGTGAGGGAGGGAGAAGGAACCCATAGCCCTGGGGCTGGTGGTGGTGTTATGACGTGATCTGGGCTGAAGCTGCCAGAGGGATGCTTTGGGCCAGCCAGAGGGACGCACAGCACAGCTCGTCTGGGAGGGACGATCTTGTAGGATCCAGCTGCCTCGATTCAGTCTCCTATAGAGTAGCTGCAGCCCCGTTATCTCTTCTGCTCCTTGGGCACACGTCTCCGCATCTTTTGAAGTTCAGTTGCTTTAATTATCCCAGAAGCTGCAGAAGCTATTGAAGGCAGAGCATTTGCATGGAGACGTGCTGCATTTTATCTGTCCTAATGATGAGTTTTCTGAATGAATTTTCTGGTTACCCAAACCTCTTAAAGAAGCATAATGCCTAAGAAAAAAGCTCTCTAGGCTACTTCAAGCCTTGTGACTCTTCCATGCTTCCATCTAGCCAGGTCACAGAGGTACAGGTCTGTCTTTAGACCATAACGTTTTTGCCCAGCTGGCAGGAAAACCAGTGTGAGTGTATTGAAATGGTGCAAGGCTTTCAGTGGAGCCAGTGTGACCAGATTTAAAAGAAGCCGGTCCATTCTGTTAGAAGCCCTGAATAAATAATAGAAATACATGTTCAGTCCACTCCTACAAAGACAGCATCCTTTTGTTTTCTTTTCTTTTCTTTTGCAACAAATGATGATTAAAATGGATGCTGAGGAGGGCACCACACTCCTGTAACCTCACGGGGTGGGTGGTCTGTGCTCAGTGCGAAGCATCTGTGGGGTGACAGCCCTCTTGGGATAAGGAAGGCCCATGTGGCTGGACAACCTCAGATGGAGGTGGCTTTATTCTGCATGCGTGACTCTGCTCTTCCTAGGCTGTATTTCTCCAATGCCTGAAAACCTGCTCTGTGTAAGCCATGCCACGTCTGAACACAGACCTTGCAAGGTGATACCAGCCCCGTGCCCCTGTGCAGCTCCCTCCCGGTTCAGGCTGCCGTGTATAAACCCAGGAGAGCCCTGGGGAAGGTTCCTGCTGTCAGCCAGGTTTTGCTGGGAAGCGCCAGGGCTCCTGAGCGAGGTCAGGAGTGCTTTGCTGGTGCTGGTGCTGTGCTCTGTGCCTGAGCCTTGCAATTATTAACCAGGGTCAGGACCGGGGTGCTGGGGCGTGGAGGGTTAGAGAAGAGATGGGGCTGGCATTGGCAAAGCCTGTTAACTTACCTTTCAGTACCTGTCCTGCAACTTCTGCTGATCTACAAGGGGGTTTAACCCTGCTGTGGCCTAGGGAATAAGCCTGACGTAACATGTACCTGCCTTGCTAAGGCTGGCTCAGTGCTTGAACAGCAGCACCTGGGGATGTGTTGAGGGTATCCAAAACTGAGCTTCTGTGTTCTCCCCAAACCACGAGTAAGTTTGGCTGAGCTGGACCCAGAGCAGTGAATATCTTCAGCTCCTGCCTGCTTCCCTTGGCTGAGACTGGCTGCCTGGTGGGACCTTATAGCCTTCCTCTTCCCCCTGCTTTTGGGTCTGGCCTTCTGCCATCTCCTTTTGCTGTTCTTCCGCCCCTGTCCCCGCTAGTTCTGCGTCTCTCCAGCTTCCTGCACTTGCCGGTCCGGTGGGGGATGCTGCCACCGGCTTTGCTTTGAGCTTGCTGCTGCTGCCTGTGCCAGGAGGCCTGCAGACATATGTCCTGGTTCCCATCTGACCATAACGTCTGTGTTGAGCAGAAGGGCCAGTCTGGCTAGTGCCACGAACGCATTTTGTGCGCAATGCTCTTGCCAGGCAGAGCTTGCCGCCAATGCGGGGTTATTAGGGTGTTTACCATGCAGGGCTGCCCTTTCCTCCCACAGCTCCAACAACTCTGTTTGCAAAGGGTGACTCATATCTGCAAGGAATGAGGAAATCCCGAGGCCAAAGGCGTCCCGTGTGAGTTATCCAAAGGAAAGGGAGTTCCTGGCCATCACACTCAGCTGGCTCCTGCAGGAGACGGGCATCCAGGGATGCCTGGACCCCCGGCTTAAGCCCAACATTCCCAGGAAAAAACATATTTGAACACTGCCCCTCCACGCAAACCCGCTGGCTGGCTGTGTCTCTCCCTGCGCCGTCTTGTTGACATTAAACAATGAGGGAGCGACGTTCTGGGAGGAAAAACAACAGAGGAAATAAGGGAGCATGATAAAAACCACTGTGCTTTGCTGGAAACAGCCTCCAAATGTGACATCTTATCTTCAGTTGATTTTGTGCAGATGTTGCCAGCCAGGCTTGCTTTGGCGATACGGAGCCACTTGCACTAGTTCCCTGCTACGATGGGTGACCCTGGCCCCTGCCCTGGCTGTGCTGCAAATGCACTTTTTAATGAACGATTACTTTTTTTCCATGAGGTTTTTGCAGTAACAGCCACCCGTTAGACAGTACCTTCTTCTGTAGGTCTCGGAGTGCTTTGCAGAAGGGACCAGGATCCCTGCAGATGGAGGGTGATGCTTTTTCGCACTCCGTAGATGAGGAGATATAACCAGGGAGCATTTGCCATACTGAAGTGCTTGCAAAAAGCTGTATCGCTGCAGCGGGTTTACTTGCTCAGAGCTAACAGCCCCTAACCCCATCAGGATTTCTTTGAGACTAAATCCACTACACCGAGTTTGTGAGGGGGAACACGTCTTGTTCCCATGTGCCTGCACACAAGATTAACCCTCTGGCTGAAAGGTGCTGGGTTGAGGTGTCTGGATTCAGCCCCCGGCTGTGCTGCAGCACATCACTGACAAAAATCAGAGCTTGATATAAATGTAATTAAGAGTAAAAATGTTTGTTCCACCTTTAGCCTGGTGGAGTTATTAGCTCTTAGATGAGAACAGAGATACCACCAGATGAAGGGAAGAGATAAAGGCCAGAAAGGGACGTTCAGTTTTCCGTTCTTCAACAGTTTTGTTTCAGCAAGTAACTGCTGTAAATGCTCAGTAATTTTCATTTTGGCTGAAGCAGCTGCTCTGGAAAGATGTCCAACTCTGCTCAGAAACATCTGGAGATTAACTACCTATGACTTCCCACAGGAATTAACTCCTTTGCTTAACCGCAGTCAATCTGAGAAGATATGATGTCTTGTTTCCTAATTTTCATCAGTGTGGCTTCATCTTCCAGTCCTTGCAGACGTCGCTAATGCAGGATGCTGTGCAGCCCTGCTGGCTCCGGGCCACGTCACTTCAAGTCTGAAGCAAAGCTACGGCAGACGCACAGCTGGGAGCAGGAAGGGGCTTTGGGAATGCAGCTCAGACCTGCTGTGGACCATGTGCTGCTGGCCCCGATGGCCTTTCACTTTGTAGCCTATGGCTTGAGGCTCTTTTGTTCATAGAGATTTTGGCTAAGAGGTATGGAGTGCTTATCTGGTGTTTGGTGTAGAGAGTGATTGACGGTTCAACTGCACCTTCCCTGGGCTCTGGAGAAAAGGCTGTATGAAGCTGTCCTTGCGTTGACAATGTTTCTTCCAGAGAGCTAGACTTCTGTGTTAGTAGGCAGGAGGGCAACCCCAGAGTTGTCCCATGCCCGTCAATAGAAACACCCAAGGAGGCTGGAAAAAATTATTTAAATAACATTTTTGGAAAAAGCCTGTCTGTTCTGAACAACCTACTATTAGGCTGCAGTGTTGTAGGTTGCCCCCATAAGACTGCACCTGGCTGGGACTTGAGCAACCACATGCCTGCTTCCCACGTTGTCTTCTCCCGGGCTGATCCTATGCCTTTGCAATGCCGTATCAAAGGTATCTTGTGTTCAGTGAGAACAGAGCTGGAGAGCACAGGCCAGCAGATCCTGTCCTCTAAGGACAAAGCATTTTGTCTGACCTAGAGGCAGACAGCTGCAGGGTCTACAAGCAAGGAGTCCTTTGCTCCTGGCCGGGGTGCAGCCTTGCGATAACGCAAGCGCGGTGAGCCCGTGCCAGCTAGTCGTGGTGCAGGAGCCTCTGAGCTGGAAGGGAAGGAGAGGAAGCAATTTGTGGGAGAGGAAGGAAGAGCCTTTCAGCAAGTATTTTGTCCAGGTACAATACTTTCTCCCCATGTCAGTGCTCAGAGCCATAATTGTTACCAGCTGATAGGAGCCTGGACGATGCTGGAGGTGAAAAGGGGGAGTCCACAACACCCGTGAGTCATACGTTTGGCTCCCCCCTTGAATAAAATAGTTTCCCATTTAACTCCTTCGTGGCTTGTCTGAGGTTGGGCTTAGACCCATTTCTAAAAATTCAGCTCTGCTAAGAGGATTTTGGATATCCTTCCCTGCTCACACACAAACACCTGCACGGGCAAGTGTAGGGCTGTTAATTCAGACCAGGCATAGAAAACAGCCAGTTCTTGTGCTCCTGGAGTGTCCTAGCTTGGTGCAAGAAGGAAGAGAGTAATTAGGCAGCCCTTGAGGATTTTAATGTGGCAGTTCAGCCTGGTAAGCATGAAATGCTGCAAATTAGAGGGAGTAAAGAATTTTAACACTGCTCTAAGAACATTCTCCCATCCCTTTCTTTTAATTATTTTGTAAGGTTTGGGGTTTTTGTTTTCTTTTTCTTTTTTTTTTTTAAATGATCCTGACCAGTATCCCTTCTCGTTCTGCTTGGCATTTCCTTTGCAACTCAAATCCATCTCCGCCCTCTGATGTGAGAGCAGCCCCGCAGCGAGGACAGATGGCTGTCAAGGTGACAGTCACCGTGGGGTGGGATAGCAGGGCAAGGAGTTGGCCGTTTTTCCCCAGACAAATTTGGGTGGCAGAAAGGCTGGAGCTCCTTGGCCAAGAGGACCACGGGCCTGTTCTCATAGGGGTGGGTGTTGCCCAGGGTGTCTCGCGGAAATCAGCGTTGCAAGGGTTGCTGGAAAACGCAGCTCCAAGCTGTTGTTGCAGAGCTGCCCGGGGAGGAGCAGTAATTTTATGAATGAGCAGCCAAGTGCCAGCCCTCGGCCACGGGACAGGCTGCGGAGAGACATCCAGCATCTCCTGTGTCAGACCCGTAACTCCTGCCTTAACTCAAGCATGGCTTTTAGAAAGGCACAGAACCTCCCTCCCCTCCTTTCCAGGCTCTCTTCCTAAATCTCACTGGTTCTTTCTTCACAACCTCCCATGGAAATGTCCTTTCTCATCTGTCAGCCCAGTTCATGCACCAGTCCAAGCTATTCATCTTGCATCTCAGTTAACAGCAGCATCCTCCTCTCTCAGCCCGTTGTATTCATGCAGGAGGCAGCTGCCAACTGTCCCTTCGCAGCACTGCTGTGTGTCTGCAGCAGTGAGTGCTGTCACTGCGAAAGTCCTGCCTGATGGTGACTCGAAAGCAGCTCATTTACTGCCAACATGTCCCCACAGCCTCCCTGGGGATGTCTCCCCTGTCCTTCACCCCCTTCCTCTCTGGAGATCTGGAGGCTAGCTTGGTTTCTGGCCCTCTTAGCAGGGTGGCTGCATGTTTTGACTGCTGGGTGCGCTCCCTGACTGCTCAGTGGGGCTGTCTGCTTTTCTGAAGGAGTAAATCTGGTGTATTATTCAGGTTCTTATATTGGGCCATTTATTTTTAAGGCTTTTCTGAGGGCAGGTGATGCTCTTGGGCTGATTTGTAGCATCTGGGACATGGTCCTGATGCCAAGGAGAAAATCGTGTGAGCATTACTATATGCCTGGTATAACACAGTACCTCAAGGCATTGCTGAGCTGCCTTCTAAGGCTCCTGTGTGAATTAATACTTCAGCTGGCCCCACGCAGGCAGGGTCCTAGCAGGTCATACAGCACACCGAAGGCAGAGCTGCTCTCCCTGTCTTTGGCCTGCAAGCTAAGATGTTATAGAATCATAGAATGGGTTGGGTTGGAAGGGAGCTTTCAAGGTTATCTAGTCCAACCCCCCTGCAGTGAGCAGGGACTTTTTTGTAGTTATAAATTATAAAACCTCAATTTCGCAGTC
Source organism: Phalacrocorax aristotelis (assembly GCF_949628215.1). Taxonomy (NCBI): domain Eukaryota; kingdom Metazoa; phylum Chordata; class Aves; order Suliformes; family Phalacrocoracidae; genus Phalacrocorax; species Phalacrocorax aristotelis. The sequence goes on from NC_134276.1 coordinate 4,005,388, forward strand.
CTGGAGGATCATCGCTGAATGCTCACTCTGTTATTCCTCCACACGGGCGACATGGGAGCAGAGAGACATCAGGGTTGGTGGCCATCCAGTGCCAACAGTGGGAGATGCATCTACCTGTTGCACCAGTCCATCCTAGGCAGTCCACCCAGAGTAGTGCTTCTCTTGCAGTTCAGATCACACTTAATTAAAGGCCTAACTGCTCCTTTGCACAGTTATTTGCAGTCACTGCATCTCAGGGCATGGGGCTGGGACGTGAGGTGATCTGGAGAAAGGTGGGTGGCTGGCACAGAGCACCCACCAAGCTTAGCAAGTGATCCTCAGCAGCAGAGACCTGTGGAGCAGCCAACAAGGGGGTTATTTTGGGTTCACTTAAGCTCTGAGTGATGATCACTTGTGCTGCTAATCAGGCTGATAAATGCCATTAATTAAAACCTATGCGTTGCTCTTCTGCTTTGCAGAAGTGAAATGTTTTCATCTCTCGCAGGCGAGAGGAGGCTGGCTGAGCGGGTGCTGCTCCTGGAGGATCGCTCGGATCAGCACTGATGTTGGTTTAGCTCTCAAACACCTACTTTCCTTCAGCTAAGCCTAGCGGTTCATTAACAAGGGGTATGATACTGCTCCTGAGTGTCTGTGGATGTTCACCACAGTAAGCGGAGAGTTTCTCTGTGTCTCACTGGACCAGCCTGTTGGCTGCATCTGCCCGCTGGATGGGGCACCCCCCATTTTACCATGGGTGGTGTTGGAGACTGCTGCTGGGATTATGGGGCACACAAACCCCCATTTCTTTAGGAAACCAGAGTAGATGTTTCCAGACTAGGGTCACTAATGGCCAATGGCTGACGGGGACATCCCGTTTGGGGGAGAGAAGGATTGTACCTGGCTGTTACAAATAAATACAGAAAAACTTTAGGGAAGGAGCTTTGGAAGAAAGTCTGTGATTTAGTAAAGGGGAATGATGTAGAGCACCCCCTTTCCTTGTGCCTGCTGTGGGACCAAGGGGACTCGACGCGCAGGGTGGAGGGATGAGGACCTGACAAAGTGGTCGGTACCCAGTGACCAAATGGCAGGGGTGATGGAGCGGTGATGGAGAGGTGCTGTGCTCTCTCTGGGGGGCATTTGGGCAACAGTTTCCTGCTGTCTTCTGGATTGCTAAATTCACATCTCTGCCCTGGAAGCTAGATGCTTGTCAAGAAAGAATAATTAATTCAGAAACACGTGGTGCTCTGCCAGGAGGCCTTTTTTTAATTAAAAACAGATCTGATAAAGTCTACTGAGAAACTGGCGTCTCTGAGGAAATAATGAAATGTATTGCTGTGATTTGAGACTGCATGGTGGGGGTGCTCTGGGTAGGGCTTAGCCCCCATAAAACCTGTGCCCGCCCAGATTGCAAGGGATGCATTTTCCTCCTTTGCCTCCAAGAGCTGTGTTTTTCCCAAATGAATTATGGATTTACTAAAAGGCAGGACACCGGTTATCATCCCCTAATGTTCCTGTTTTGGTGGTGTTTGGCCACCTCCGGGGAAGATGGGAGTCCTGTGCCCAGGGGGCTGCAAGGTATGCTTGAGCTTTGAGGAGTCATCCACCTCTCCTCGTTTGGATGCAGGATTTTCCTTGCCTGTTTAAATTGGTAATGGAGCACACTGATGCCTCCCGGAGTGAGGCAGAGATGCTTCATGGGACTATAAATGTGGGGCCTAACAATGTAGGAGAGCCAGATCCGGGGGAAGACAGAGACAGAGGCTGGGTGATTGTCTCCAGCCATGATGTCTTGGTCCTGCCACCCAGGTGCTGTGGAGGAGGATTGGGTGTCCCTGGCCAGACCCTTCCCTGTCTTACTCCCACTCTGCATGTCCTCACAGGGCCGGTGGGGAAGGATGTTTTCCTCGGTGAAGCCATACGAGAACCAGCGCTACGCCTCCCTGAAGAAAGAGTGTCACAGGCGGAAGCAGCTCTTTGAGGACCCGCTTTTCCCTGCCAATGACGACTCGCTCTTCTACAAGTCAAGGATCCAGGGCATCCAGTGGAAGAGGCCAAAAGTAAGTGCGCCCATCCCCTTGCACCTTGACACTGCTTTACACCATCTCTGCTCTCGGGCATCCCTGACAATGTACAGCACAGTGTTCACCAAGGGTGCCAAGCCCCAGCTGACATCTTCTCTCCCCCAGGTTTATTTGCCCAGGATCGGCTTTATGAGCCTCTGGGGTGCCAGGGAGACCTGCTGCACCCAGATCCAAGCTGTTCTTCCCCCAGTGAGGCCCAGGAGCAAAGGAGGCTTTTCTGTGACCCAGTTTGCCCATGCATAAAACAGAGAGATGGTTTGCAGCCAGGTTGGTGATGGATACTCTTGTTAAGCCTGGTTGGTCAAGCAGGCCAAAGGGTGATCGCTGAATACTCTTGGTGGTCCATGTGGAAAGGGAAAAAGAGATAAGCTTTGGGTAGGTGAGGTGGTTTTGGGGTCTCTGGGAGGTGGATGGTCTAACTCATCCTTCCTCCCCTGTGCAAAACCGGTGTCCTCTGCAAAAAGCATTCTATGTGTCCTCCACGCTGCTGTGTCTGACACGGAGGCAGGTTGTGGGAAGCTGGGGGTGATGTTGCCCGTCCCTCTTCTGCTGTCCTCAGTGCCTGCCCGAAAGGCACGTCAAGGGCCTGAGGGCCCTATGTCTTGGGGAAGCTGTACGCCCTAGTATGGCCATCTGCTTGGGGTTGACCGTGAGGCCAATTCTCTGACTGCTGTGAAGTACCAGGCGTCCCAGGGAGCAGAGATAATTGCAACAGGGGAGAGGCAATATCACAGCATCTAATGCACCAGGTCTCCTTCCTTACCCATGGGGAGGAGCAGGCCTTGCTGCCCAGCCCGTGCTGTTTTGGACACAGCTTGGTGGCATTTCAGCATGGCAGGGTCGCCTGAGCTGCTGTTGTCTTCCTCACCCCTCCCGCAGCCCAGAAAATCAGCTGGCCTTTCATGAGACAGTGCTGTGTCTGTCTGGGTGAGGCAGTCTCAGGGCGGATGGACAAAAAAGCTTTGTGTGTAGGGCAGGATGGAGCTGAACTGACTCTTTCTTGTGGCAGGAGGGGCTAAGCCCCCCCTAGCATCCCACAGGACCCGTTGTGGGAGGAGATCTGACTTCCCTCTGCCTTGCCTTGGGCTTTTCCATGCCAGCTCTGTCTGGATGTGGGGTTTATGCAAAGCTTTGCACGTGTTTTAGCTTATTCCCCTTGTCCAATGGAGTGGAAGGATCCTCTGTGCACAGCTGCCTTCAGAAGACAGGGCTCACCACAGTTTGGGCTCATCACGGGGGAGAACGTGAAAACCCCTTGCACGTCCCACATATAGGCAATACCCAAGACTTTCTAAACAACTTTCATTGGGACTAGAGGGTAAGGATGTATTTGACACCCCCTTGCTGTTTTGCATTCAGAGACACACATTAATTCAGCCCCACATCTATTGCCAGAGGGTTGGATGCAGTTGTGGAGGGTCAAAGTTTGCTTGTCTTCTGCTGAGCATCTACGTCTCAGAGCTTGCCGCACAGGACACGAGTGACTCTGGTTATTCAGCTTTATCATGCATAGACTTGTTGGTGCTTCTTTTCAGGAAGCAGGGAGACCTTTTCTGAACTGGTGACCCACCTATTCTCCATCTGCTTTTCTGGCTTTCAGCTCACTTGCAGCCCTTGGTGTTGAGGTATATAGCATCAGCGCTTGCTTAGGAAGACATGAGATCGGCCAGCAAGGCATCATCCTGTTGCTGCCTTGCTCCAGAGAGCATGAGGTCTTTCTAAGAAAGCTTTCTGGACTTCCTGGTCTTCATCTGCATGATGGCATGCTCAGCTAGGTCCAAGCCCGTCCCTGCTGAAGCATGGGGTGAATTCAAGCTCTTTCCAACCAGTCAGCTCTGCAGTTTGAAGAGAGGCTCCTTCTGGCGTGGGCTGGCAGTGGGTGCTGGAAGTGGGTCCCGCACACAAGCAAGGTCCTGTGTGCTTAACTGGAGGTGGTCCCTCTTTTGCTGCTTCTGCACCAGACGAAGGGAGCTTTGCCAGCAGTTTCATCACCAGAAGGAGTCCATGCTGAGCAATAGCAGCCTCCCTTATGCCACTGTCTGGTAGGATCATCTGATCAGACCTGCCTAGCTGCCCTGACCACAAAATCACCTCAAAAAAAGAAATTTGAGCTCACATGTGTCCTGGTTACTGCTGAAGTTTCCAGAGGCCTCTTTAGATAAAGGACTTCCCCAGGTTCTTTCCTTTCACTTGTCCATTTTGGCAAAAGCAACTGAATTTCATGGGAGGAACAACTGCTTTGTGCCAGCCAGCCAATGCAAAGTGACATTTTTAGTTGCTGGACCCAATTCTGCCTGAATTCATACCAGCTCTCTAAGGGAGAGACCCCAGCAAAAGGTCCCAACATCTGCAAGAAAACAAACACAGTGCAGTTGGCCGTTAGGGATCTTGATATACATCTCACCACTTCGCTGCCTTGCAAGGGAGCTGGGAGAGGGTGCAAGAACCGGCATGAATGCAGTTGTAAAATCCCACGTTTCTCTGAAACAATTGTACACCCGCTGTAGCGGGTCTTGCTGTGTGTCCAGCCTGATGGTCTGCTGCAGAATTAACCGTGCTCTTTCCTACATCTGCAAACTGCTTGGTCTGGTCAGAGTAGGAACAGGACACAGTAGCAATGCTCAGAGGTCGTGGAGGAAGAGCTGGAAGCCACTGTTGGAGGTTGTGTGGGAGAAACTGGGTAGAGTTTTCACACAGAACCATCATCAGCTTCTCCAGTTTAACGCAGTGTTCAGTAAGGTCCAAAATGTCCACGAAGTTCAGATCAACTGCCCTGCTTGTGTGGTAATTGCACGGCATGGTTATTAAGCCACGCTAAGTCCCTGCAACATCCTCTTTCTGTTACAACCAGCAAATCTTTCCTTAGGCAATCACATTTTATTTTTGTTTAGAAAAAGCAGAGTGATACTCCCAGCTTTTGGCAAGTGCAGTTTTGGGGAATTCCTGACCCTGAAATGGAGTCTGCCAGTCATGGGGACGCTGTCTGCAGGGAGGGGATGGTGTGTACACACCTCTGTTATCTCTCAGGGCCATGGTTTGTTTTGGACAGTTTCAGCTGTAACTGCATGATAAAATGCAAGAGCTCATCACGCCTCAAGCTTTGCTCTGAGAGCAGAGTGGGTGGAGAGTGGAAATAAAAGGCATCAACTATTAAAAACAACTGTTTGCTTTCTCAGAAAGGCTGTTACTTATCATCTATGCAGAGAAATGATACTTAGGAGCTAACTTTTTCAGGCAAAGCCCTTGCATGTGAAGAGTATTTGTAGCAAACTTGGTGGGGTAGTGGGAATGAGCTTTGGCAGAGACAGGATCTCCTTCTCATGTATTTACTAGTACAGATATAAACCCATCCCTCATGTGCACATCCCTTCTTTCCCAACCAGGACCTGGCCTCATCCTTTCTGTTCCTCTACAAGCTCCCAAGGCTTGAGGTTGCTTTGGCAGGGGGAAAAAAAAAAAGCAATCTCTGCAGTGCTCTCCCTCTTGCTTGAGGTTTTTCTGGGGGGAAAAGAGGAGGCTGAAGGGCTTTGCTGGAACAGGCTGTTTGGTTCAGGCTGTTTTACTTCAACTTCTTCCTGCATCTGGCATTGCAGCCTTTCCTGGAACGTGCTCAGCCTTATTCTTTCCAGCGGGGTGTCCTCCCTCCCTCCCTGCTTTCCCCTGGCCTCCAGCCCTGCTCTGGATGCCAGATCTTTGCAGAGGGAGCAGCTGTTTGAGCCCTCTAATCGGGCTTTGGCTTCAGTGGTTGTTTGCTAGACATCTTGGTGATGCAGCACGGTGAAGCCAGAAAGCTAGTTGCTCGAGTGTGTTGGAGGGAGGGAAACTGTAGCATCAGCCTAGGCTAGGAAGGGGTCTTGAAGAGCGTTGTTTTAGTTCATCCACTTAAAAATGAGACTGGCCGCTCATTGCTGGGCTGAAGTAGTTTTTGGAGCTGGCTAGGGCAGCATCAGCATCTCTTTCTGGCAGCAGTGCTTGGCTATTGCATTAGAAATTAAACCAAGCTTTTTGGACTAAGCCCAAATCCCAGCACCTTGCTTGAAACTCCTTTCCCTTGCGCTTTGCCTGCTACCATATGAAGGAGAAGGAGATCTGTGTGTTCAGGCAAGTAGTACCACCCGTAGAGAAAGTCTTCCTGATCCTCAGGCTCTGGGTTTTGCCGTCCCCGTTTGAGACAGGAATGCTGGCAGTAGTCTGTGCATTGGTGAGCTGGTCTGGGCTTTTGGGAGCTAGGTAAATGGGGAGGGGTGGTACTGAGAAGGGAAGGGAATGGATGAGATGCAGGCTGGGAGGCAGAAATTAGGGGCTATCTGGGGCACCTGCCTATGTCTGTTGATCCTCTGGGAAAAAAAACAGTGATGGCCCAGGGTGGAAGAGGCTCATCTACCCCGTGGGAAAGAGTTCCTCTCTTCTAATCCTTACTGCCCCAAACTCTCTTCTTGGGTACAAACCACTTCCAATGATGCCATGGGATTGATAGAGGTTAAATTAGGGTCGTTAGTACTCCTGGGCCTTAACAAGGGCTTGCTTTCTCTCTGCAGCAAGGAGGGCCATGTGGTTCAGTCCACCAGGCGATGACCTGCTGCTGAGACCGGTCACCAGCCGGGACAAATCTGGGCATCACTGTGCTCCTGCGGGAAGCAAGTGAAGCCTGGTAGGAGGCTTAGGCCATGCACAGATGTGATGTTGAACCACATGAACTGCATGCTCTGGTCCTTCAGCTCTTGCCAGGGAGCAAGGTTGAGCCTGGAGAAGGTTTTTTCCTCCCTGTCCCGGGAAGCAGACCAGGCTGCCGTGTGCTGAGTGTTTCCCTGCCCACAGCAGTGTGTCGCAGGACCTTGCAGAAGCACGTCATGGTCTTCCCTAAGATGCAGAGGGGTCGGGACAAGAGATCCTGAAGATTCTTGCAGGGGACCAGGTGGCAACTCAGCGCCGAGCTGCACCAAAGGTGGTGTAACGAGAAGCTGTGGCGAAGCACGAGGGTTTCCAAGCAGGCTGTTGTCACAGTGGCTGGGTGGCTCAAGGTGACGTGCAGTGATGGCTGAACCTGAGCTGCACCTCTGCACTGAGTTCAAGCCTGGCAGTTGCAACCAGAGAAACTCTTTTGGATAAAGTCTACACTGTCCCATCTTCAGGGGAAGAGTTTTGCCCTCAACCCTGTTTCTCAGTATTTTTATCTTTCTCCAGCATTTGCTTGCAAGCGCTGAGTTATCTCTGCAGGAATTGTCAAGGGAGGTCGTCACTGATTAAACAGCACAAAGGCAGATTCTTGCTAAATGGCAATATTATTTTATGTGGGTGCAGGCGCAATGTCATTTGGAGGGGAAGGTCTGAGAGTCAGAGTAGTTTTGGGGGAGGCAGAGAGGCCAGGCATTTTGGGAAGGGTTGTGGGAAGTGGCAGGTCCTAGGGCAGTAGGGCAATGGCATTTTCAGCCTTACAGTGGCACCAGGGAGAGATGCTCTTATTCACAGCCCTGGGTTGTTTTTTTTTTTTTAAGCCAGGCAAGAGGAATCTTGTTTTAGAAACTGAGAAAATACCATTTTTCAGTAGCCAGTTCCCTTTTGGCCTGACATATATCTAGCCTGACTCGTGTGTAGGCGTTTTGGCTATTATACCCATTGACTCCTGAATTTGATGCTATTGTGTTTGGAGGATGAGATGTTGCAGGATGGGAGAGCATCTATCAGATCCCCTCTTCCTTGTGTCATTAAGCACTTAGCTCCTTTTGCTTGCTGAGTGAGGGTTATACAATCAAACCCCATGGGCTTTTCCTGGAAGGGGAAAGGAGTCAATGAAATAATTCACTAAAAGCAGGACCGGCACTTGCCTGCCTGCAAGTTTCTGCATTAAAAGGTCTTTTACCCAGTGTGTAGCGCAGGCTGGGAAGCTGGCAAAGACACAAGGGTGAAGATAATGGGGAAGACAGAGGTTAAGTTCTTGCTGTTCTTTGCACTGAGAGCTCACCCGAAGCAGGTGCACGGAGGCAGTGAAAATGGTAACAGTCATTAGGAGCAATAACCTCCTGGTGCCCCACCTGGACCTTCTTCTGCCAGAAATACTAACCTCTGGCACCTGCGCTCCAGGGATGTCTTTGCTCAGCTTTTTGCAGTTTTTTGGCCTGTCTCAGGTTTGGTTCTGCCTGAAGGATGCTTATGGTTAGAGCATAGATGCCGTGGCTCCTCTGTGCTGCAGGATGGACTGAGGGATTGTCTCCTCTGAGCAGAGTCTGTCATCTGTCTGCAATCCATCACGGGAGTCGGAGTCCTTCCAGACCTTTACGTTTCTCAGCTTAGGAATTTATGAGCCACTTGCCTGTTAATTTATCTGCCGTTTTCAGTAAAGCCTGGAGCTGATTGCCAGTCTGGTCGCTCCTTGCCAGGAAAGGATTTGGTCACCATTTAATGCAATCTCTGAATTGACCTTGTTCATACGTTTTTAAGCCATTCACTGGTTCCTCCCCATCTTTTCCCCTCAAGGATGGACAAGAGAATTCTTGGTATTATTTATGCTTATTTTAAAAGGTCTCTCCTCTCATGAAATGTGATGCTGACCCTGGCTGCATTCCGGCAGATCTCACCAGATCCTCCCAAGGCCACGGCCCTATGGTGCCAGGCAAACACGCTCTCCTACTTTGTCCCAGTGAGGATAGGGGGTGATAAGCTGCCCGGTGTGAGTATGGCTCACTGCAGCCTTTGACAAGAAATTAGCCAGCCAGTCTGCTCTGTCCTCAGCATCAGAAGAACATGGCCTTAAATGCAAACTCAACAGCAAAATCAGTGTATTTAGATTCATTGCCTGCTTCTTAACGCAACTGCGCATCGGTGTTCAGCAATTATTGTATTGGTAATGGGGAAGAGCTTAATGGTAGCAGTCAGTGTTGCAGAAAGGGGCCCTGAGCTCTGTGGGAGGGAATGGTGCAAATCCACCTGGATTTGGCTCTGGGGTACCAGAGAGGCACATTCAGCCTATGGAGCAAGTACAGAGCTAGTTATGCCCTGGATCAGCTCAGGCTTTTAATCTTGGTGCAAGCTAGGAGGTGCTGCACGGCCTGTAAGCTCTAATTTTTGAGCCCTTAGAGAGGATGGGATTTTGGGGCAATTTGCCTGTGTTAAGGGCAGGCTTGGTCCTGCTGGAACAAGTGCCTTTTGCCAAATCTTTCGCAAAGTCCCCTTGCAAAGACTCGATAGGCACAGTGCTGCCGCTTGCAGAAGGAAACTAAAGCATGACGTGAGGTGCGGTAGAACCAAAGGCTGACTCCAGCTGCTGCCAGAAGTGGTTAAAGAAACAAATAAATAGGAGGAAGTGTTGGTGGGAGGATGACAGCCGGCGCCGCGCTGGCCCTGTGGTTGGAGCAGAAAAGGCGCCGTTTCCTTGGTCTGGTGGATTCGAAGCCAGTGGGATCCATTGTGGATGCGTCGGCTGATTTTTGCGTAACGAGAGGTCACAGCACTTCCTTGAATTAAGTCTCTGTTTAACTAAATTTCACCTGCTTCCTCTAAGCACCATCCAGTTTTATTTTGGCAAGAGAGGAAAATCCACAACAGCTCCAGATCACTTCATCTAACAACCAGTCCCCGCCTCAGGATTTGCATTTTTCTTTTTTTTTGTTGGGTGTGAATTGGCTTAGCTTCAGCATATGCCCCTTGGATCTTGTGTGCACACTCGCTTGCTTCTGTATTTCAGTTCCCTTTAAATATATGGTAACCCTGTAATGCGTATGAGGTTCAGGCAGAGGGATACCTACACCTGTAAAGAAGCAGGTACAAACCTTCTCTCCATCATCTTTCCTTCTTGCCTCTGGACTGCTGTCCAGTCCAGGAGCATCAATGGGTTGACTGGGAATGAAGAAATGCAGTTAGCATCTGTCTTTGTAAACACCTCAGGGCAAGGGCTTGTCCTTTCCTTGCTGCCAAACTACTGATGCCGTCTGAATTATTTTTAAGGAGTGTTAAAATCTCCAAGTCATCCCTTTTTAAAATAAAACCCCATCACAATTTGACAGCAAGTGGAATGGCACAGTTTCTCCTCTGAAATATGCAGTTTAACACAAAGACTGTGCAGGTACTTCCCCAAAGCCCTGCAAAGATTAAAAACCTGTTTATGAAGCAGACTGAGGTGTGTAGTGCAGGGAAGCGTGGCGGGGGGGATTTTTGCCCTAAGTGGAGGCACTTAGCCCAGTGCAATAATTTAGACCTGTGTGTGCTGAAACACTGTGCAAAGGAGGGGTGAATTCCTTGGGAATCTACTGCCCTGCTTGACCACCCTACCCGTGCCCGTGGCCATCTGTCCCCACCCAGCACGCTGTCTCGCTGCCACAGGTTGTTGCAACCCTATGGACAAACCAGTCTTGAACTGGGGCCCTCATGGGAGTGGAGGAGACTGAAAACCATCCTTGAGAAAGGACAAAGGCTTTAGGTGTTGGCAGTGCACTGGAGCAGAGCACAGGCTCCCAGTAGTTGAGCTCACCAGGACCAAACCTGCTCAGGGGAGTGTCAACCTGTGTGATCTGTTGACCCCTTCACATCCTCATTTGGATGCTCATCTCTGTGAAAACCCACCAGTAGGTCCCTTTTAGACTATCCTTTGGCACGGAAAGCACAGCCAAAAGCAGCACCCCAGGGTGATGGTCTTGTGGAAGTTTGCTAGATGCTCTGGCTTCACCCCCTTTTTGGCCCCGGCTTCCCAGGTGCCCTAAATGAGCTCAGTGCTTCAGCCACTGTTCCCAGTCCCTGTGGGGCAGGGGCAAGCTGGCATTACTTCCCCACCCCTTGAGGCTGGTGGTGTCTCACTCAGATCTCACAAGAAGAAATCAGGTCTGCAAGGGCGAGCTGAAACATCTGTCCCCTTCGGGTGATAGCTGGGGCGGCAGGAGCTGTTTCGACCAACAAGGCAAGAGATTGTAGCCTGGGAGGGGTGACCCGTGTGTTCTCACCGAGATGAAACGAAGCATCCTACATCTTTGATATTTCTGGATCTTTGGGAAGAAACCACCACTCATTGATGCATTCCTCCCAGTTCCCCTCCAGGATGGAAAAACCATCTTAATGGAGAGTGGTCGTGGATGCTTAAAGCTTGACTGAGGTCTGATACAAATACCTCTAATAGAGTTATGTAAGAATTAATGATGGAAGATGTAAACAGGGTGATTAATAACTGCAGAAACTAGCTAAAAATCTAACCATAAAGGTGCTTAGCTTGTATACAGCCTCTGTAAACCATGCGGTGAGTTTGTGCTACATATTGCTGGGAGAGCTTGTGCATGTTCCTGTCGTGGAGCTGCTGCTCCTGTACCTGCATTGTTGTGTCTCTCAGCAAACTGAGCATGAGTTGGACGCTTCAAAGTCTTGCCAGGAAATGCTGTGTATTGCTGGTGTTACTGGGAAAGTCGAGCAGGTCAGGAGGAAATCACCGTAGGGAAAAGTGATGTTACCAAGGAGATAGGAAGCTTGCTTGAGTTAAACATCTCTGTGAACTCCTGCAGTTTCATAACTCGAGCCCATGACCTCATGGGAAGATCCCTGCTGGTTGTTAAATACAGGCTTCTTCCTTTCTGGTCAACCACCTCCTCGGAGGTGCCAGCCAGCACCAGCTAATGCTGCGTGCTTACGGCCAACCCTGCTGCCAAGTTCCTCTCCACTTCCTTCTTTCAACAGTGCCAGGAGCTCAGCCTTTTCCTGGTGGTTGAATATTGAATCATTTTCTCTAAATAGTGACCCTTTTTGTCCCTTTTCCCAGCTAACAGAAGCTCATGAGCCCGCATTTCTAGAGGGTGTTTTTCTCATAAAGCGGGTTTCTGTTTGTAAAGCTACACCCAGGGTATGAATAACCAGAATAGGTGTGGGCTGGAAGTCATTACTCTAAATGCCTTAAACTCGTGATAACCTCTTCATTGTCATTGGATAGTCAGGGATTAATTTGGACCGTGGTGGGGTCATGTCCTGGCCTTGGATCAAGGTGCTGCTGTGCTATAAATGTGACACAATCACAAACCAAAGGGTAGTTCCTCGCACTGGAACAGTATGGCTCGGAGAGGTGTGGGAGGTATCCCCATGAAAAGTAGTTAGGAAGTTTTGATCCGAGATATGCACAGTGGAGAGGGGAGGTAATTTTTCTCTGCAGCTTCAGGTTCTTTCTTTTCCCATCAATAACTTTGCTTTTATGATGATTGAAAAGAAAAACCAAACAAACCAACAACAACAACAACAACAACAACAACAACAAAAACCCTGAATGAATTAGATTCCTAAATCCTGTTTTAAAAGATTGGCTTTTGGTGACACATGGGAACTGGGATTCAGGCACAGCAGTGTTCAGCAGGCGCAAGTGCCAAATCTGAATTATGTCGCTTGGAGGCAGAAACAGTGCAGCTGAGCTCATGGTCACATTAGCTTGCTCCAGGATTTCACAATAGCTCTGTGATGATGGGTGGTTTTGGACCATTCCTCCTGAAATACTGTGGTTTCTCACAGCGGGGTTTACTTGCACAGGTTCCTCCCTTCCCACTAACACATCCCCACCACCATGTTCTCCAGGGTGGGGACTGATGGCTCAAAACTGGTGCAAGCTGTGGAATATCCTCATGGCTCAAGCCTGTAGTTCATGGTCCCTCACTTGTACCAATGTGACTGTGAACCTCCCCAAGAACCAAACTGGGGCCTGATGCAGAGAATTTCAAGCCAAAGCAGTTCTTCTGGGTGAGGTTAGACCCCACGACTAGAAGTGCTGGCTGTGGTGAGAGGATGGGCTTTGGAGGGTGGGTGTATTTTAAACCCATGATGCTTCCAAACCAGGGCTGTTCCACACCCTGCAAATCCCTAGCACCATCCCAAAGGAGCTTGGTCAAGGGAGATCCATAGGAGAGCTCAACACTGGGATATGATGGAGGATGGGGGGACTTGGGAGAAGGTGGCCAGCAGCACTGTGATGAATCTGTCATAGCGTGTTAAAGTTAAAGCAGCCACGGGAGTTTATAGTTGTTTTTCCTCCTCCACCTCTCTGGTGTAGCTCCCTGGAGCCCATGCCTACATGTACTATGATTTAAGGGAAGGAGATCCTGGGGGAGCCATCCCTGAGAGATGCTGCTTCTGCTCAGTGTCCTCCCCTTCACTTCTCAAGACTAGTTGTGTGCACTTGTAAGGGTCAAGCTGGCTGAGGCAATGCAGCATGAAAAGGAGCCAGGTGACATCAGATCCATAAAGGAACGATGGCTTGTGCAGTGACCGGACTGTGCTGGGACTTGAAACCAAGAGGGACCTCTTCTGCCTCTGGATGGGGTAACCTGGGGCACACCATCTCACCGCTCTGAGCATTTCCCTCCCCCACACCCCCCCCAGTTTATCAGCGAGGAGTGTGAAGACTTTCTTGCTTTGGCACCGAGATCTGCAGATCTCAGGGCTGTCAGGATCCAGGGAGTATTTTTTCTTAGTAGCTTTGCAACCAAATGTATTAAAACAACTCACTGTGGGAGAGGCGATCTGGGGAGGGCTGCGACTGAATGCATGGAGATGCTAAAAGCCAGGCTGTGGTGGCCTCTGCGTCAGTCTTGGCTGGGTAGAGACTGAAGAAGTCCTGGGCTGAGTAATGGTGAAGCTTTCCAAGACTGCATCCCTGGAGAGCGTGGGTGGGAGGAATGGGAACGGTGAGCCCAAGGTCTCTGCACTTGTTCCAGTCTCCTTCCCATCCTTCTCACTCCCTGTCTGCTCCTGGGGAGGTGCAGTGCTCTCCAAGTCTCGCTGCTTTAAGAGAGACCTCTTTGGTGCCTTTGTACTTTGGATACCTGGAAGATAAAACCGCAGAGGGACCTGTCAAGGCTTCTAAGCCTGCAAATTGACCTTTAGGTCTTGTTTGCCACCATCCCTACTCTTTCTGGTGCCAAAACAAACGGCACAACGTGGTGCTGAGGTACGCAAGCAGAGTCATGGGGTTGGTGGAGAGGGTATTTTTTTGATGCCTCCCTTAACAAGCGAGTCCTGCTTGCTGTGGGTGGAGTCTCCAATGTCCTTTATGGCATGGGAGCTGATAACAGATATAAATGTGTATACATTGAGATACTCTGGGTTGATTAGCATTAGGGATGCCTGACTGACCACAAACAGTTTTTTATGGTGTCGATATTTACCAACCAAACCTACCCTTCAGTGTGTGTGAGGCCGAGCCACTGAGGATATAATTTTAGGGCCTGTAGCGGACAAGGGGTAATGCTTTTAATTTAAAAGAGGGGAGATTCAGACTAGATATAAGGAATAAATTTTTCACAATAAGGGTGATGAAACACTGGCCCAGGTTGCCCAGAGAAGCTGTGGATGCCCCATCCCTGGAAGTGTTCAAGGCCAGGTTGGACGGGGCTCTGAGCAACCTGGTCTAGTGGAAGGTGTCCCTGCTCATGGCAGGGGGGTTGGACTAGATGGCCTCTAACGGACCCTTCCAACCCAAACCATTCTATGATTCTATGATTACACGGACCCCTGGTTTTCTAAATTCACCTGTTTCCCTTCCCTTCCCTATGTCACCCTGGTGCAAATTTTTATTTGCCCTTTTTGCAAAATCGCAGCCCAAGGCAGGCACCTGCAACAAGGCAGCGCAGGGACCGGCGTGTCGGCTGTGTCGCTGCTGCTCGCTGTGCTTGGACAACTCGTGCTCTCTTGGCTGTGTGAGTGACATTTAAGACGCAGGATCCTTTTGGTTCCCTATTGCCCAGGAGGGGGGAAGCGCAGCCACGCTAATAGATTAACTTGCTGATTTTGCAAGTCTGTGAAAGCATTGTTCCTGAACCAGCCAGGCTCTGCAATGCAATTAGACTAGTCTGCTCCTTGCAAAATCTTGTTAGCAAAAAGTGGTCCTGGCACGCAGCAGATGTTGTATCTCACAGGGTTGTTTTCTCCCTTTAGCTTTTTCGCTCCCCACAGCTGGCTTGACACAATCCAGATCCCCAGTGAATCTAAAGCTCAGAAACTGGGAAACATTTAGACAGTCACCAGTTATAAAGCCAATTAGAAAGTGATTTGCTCATTACTACCCTGTGTGGAATTGGCCTAGCTGGAGAAGATGAGGGTGATATTTTCTGGTTTAAATCCATTTGGAAGGAAATTGTGTCTGTTGGGGGAAAGAGCACCAAAGGGGACAGCAGAGGAAAAGCCCACATGCTTTTTGGTGGGAAGCAAAATTACAACACCAAGTGAAAGATAATTGCTCTGATTGGGTCTTTTTACCTTAATGGACTTTAATAACCCAAAGCCGGAGGGAGCAAACTGGCCCATTTGGGGCTCCCATAAACCAGACCTGGTACTTTGGCAATCAGCCTCTCATCAACACAGGCTTCAAAGTCCTCTCCCAGCCCTGGCTCTGATTTCCACCTCTGTCCCACATCCCTTGCAGGAGGAAGGATATGGGAAGGAGTATATGAATCGCCAGAATTTTGAATAAATACTTTGGTCGTCCCTGTGTTATCAGGCTGTATCTTTCCATAGGACCATTTGCACAGGCTTTCTTTAAGTATGTGTGGAGCTCAGTGGCCATTTCAACAGGCGCTTTGAGGGAGGACAAATCAACTCTGATGGTGTTTAAGATCCTTGTGGTCCTCCGAGACAAGTTCTCCTTGTGGGTAACGAGCCATGGATGGCTCTCTTGGCCAAGGTGGAGTTAACAGCAACACACAGAAGCCATAGCTTCCCTGCAGCCGTAGCCTTTGGCTGTCCCCCCCCTATTCCTAGCTGTTGACCATCTGTGTCCAGCCTAGGAGGAGCCACAACCCGGGAGCTGGCTCTGGTAAAATGTAGGACAGGATGGATTCATTGTTTGCTGAAGCCTTGGGTGCCACGGGGTGGTTCGAGCTGGCTCTGTGGTGGCTGATGGCTGAACTCAAAAGGCCCTCAGGGTGTGTGTGGGTGTGCATGTTTGTGTGCTGACCTCTTCTTTCAGGGTCATGGTGCTGGGAGGGTGACATGGTGTTTGCTTTTTGGAGAAGCGCCCACCTGGGTAAATGTTATTGCTCACCTGGTTTCTCTCTGCTGCACAGTAGGGAGGGGAGGAAACCAACGTGATGACCTTCTGTGATCAGAGCATCTCTGCTTATCTCTTCCTCTTGCACCCACAAACCCCAGGCCCTGTAATTCAGTCTGGCTGCAGAATAAGCTCTTTATCATTTTCGGCTCTGTCTCCAGGAAAAGGAAAACCTAAGTTCAATGCTTTGCTCTTTTTGACCTAGTTCCCATGGGTGTCTAGTTCATCACCCACCTCTGCATATGGGCATGGTGGTTCATGGCTCTGAGTGTGCTTTGTACCCTGAAGGTGCTCGATCACACCCTGGGGTCCCACTGTGCTCCGTGGAATGCTGGAGGAATTGCAGCCTTGATGAAGCAGCGCCTTGGTCCCGTGCTCCCACCTCAGTACAGGCAGAGCACCCAGGGAGTGTCATCCCTGTGGATTGAAGGCTGTGCAGTCTAGACCAGGGCCAAAATGTGTGAGTGAGAGCCTTGCAGCTTCAGTGGGAACTGAAAAATCCAAGTAATTTAATCTTGGGAAGCTCCAGACTAAGGGATTTGGGAAACCTCTCAGGAGGTTTTGCTGGAGAGACTGAACCACAGATGAGTCTTGCCCTGCTGGGATGAGCTCTGCAGCATTAGAGCAAGGAGGCAATGCTGCCTTCCCCTGTGCGAGTGCAGCAAAGGGCCATGAACATCATTAAGGGACTGGAGCATCTGATAAGGGGAGAGGCTGAGAGAGTCGGGACTCTTCAGTCTGGAGAAGAGAAGGCTCAGAGGGAATCTTAACTATGTGCATAAATACCTGATGGAAGGGAATGAAGAAGACAGAGCCTGACTTCTCAGTGGTGCCCAATGACAGGACAGGAGACAGCACAAATTGAAAAACAGGAAATTCCATTTAAGCATGAGAAAAGACTTTTTTACTGTGAGGGTGGTCCAAACACTGGCACAGGTTGCCCAGGGAGGTTGTGGAGTCTCCATCCCTGGAGACATTCACAACCTGACTGAACATGGTCCTGGGCAACCTGCTCTAGCTGAGCCTGCTTGGAGTAGGTGGGATGGACTGAGTGATCTCCAGAAGTCCCTTCTAACCATATTGCTTTGGTGATTCTGTGCTTAGGGTCACTGGGAGTCCACCGGGACCGAGCTCAGTCCTAGGGCTCGAGGGTGCTCCGTGGTCCTTCTGCAGGGAACCATGGCAGCCCCTCCCTCCCCTTCAGGGTGGACTCCTGGGAAGACCCACTGAGCATTTTGGGATTTGCACAAGTTTTGTGCAGAG
This sequence comes from Phalacrocorax aristotelis, assembly GCF_949628215.1. Classification (NCBI taxonomy): domain Eukaryota; kingdom Metazoa; phylum Chordata; class Aves; order Suliformes; family Phalacrocoracidae; genus Phalacrocorax; species Phalacrocorax aristotelis. The sequence continues at coordinate 4,022,707 of NC_134276.1, forward strand.
GTCATGTGGTGTTTCCTTCCAGCCAGGCCTGTATATTGTGCACGATCACTCCTTCTCCAAGGCCTGATGCATCTTTAGGCACCAGGCATACAAAATCCTGGGTCAAGGGAGAGGCTGTCACCACCTGCCACAGCAGAGGATTGTGGCACTTAGCAACCTTCGTGCTCCTAGGAAACTTCCAATATAGCTGCAAACTTCCATGGGGTTTTGCACATCATGAGGGAAGGTTGTTAAAAAGTCCATGGGCTGATAAGTTATACAGCAAGTGTGTGCTTTCAGCCACAACTACGTTGGACCAAAAGCACCTTGAAAATGCCACATCCAAGTGTGCACCAGAATGGGAAACGCCTACTGCAGCATCTGAAGAGCTGCCTGAACGAATCCTTCAAGAATCATATGCCCTTAGGGACCCATCTGCATTAGTGGGAAGGGAAGCTGAGTCAAATGAGAATTGTGTTTTGCAGAGGGAGCCTGCCCTGACATGAGCATTTCCAGCCATGGCACCTTCATTGCTGCCATGGGTCCAAGAGATTGGGGTCTCATGAGCTACACCCCTCGTCTGTGCCAGGGCAGGCTGCTCTTTTGATGAGTATATAGGGCTTCCCTCTATTAAAATGAGCAATCATGGGGTTTTAATTTGCAAACTCTTTCCTGGTGATGGGGAAATCACAGCTAACCGGCAGCCCTGCTCTTAGGAAAGGTCCCTGAGCATCTGACATCCTCTACCCTATGCTAATTTCTTCCAGGCAGGAAATGTTTTTTCATGCTTTCATGTTCTCCCCTGTCTATGTAATACCAAGTGACTTCTTTTTTTTGGACACTGCAGGTTCACCCATGGGTAGAAAGGGCAGCTGTGGTCCTCAAATGGGGCAAAAACAGTGCCTCTGCCCCTCCAGAGCAGGATCACTAAGAGCTGATCTTGCAGACGTCCCCATCATCAACAGACAGGCAGATGCATCCCCTGCTGATGGCTGCTTCCTCGGTGGTATGAAAGAGGAGTTAAACCCCACCGCTCCTCTCGCATCCCTGTGCGCACTGTGTGATGCTGAGAAGTGCAGATGGCTCTTGCCGTTGGTGGCTGTCAGCCTGCCTCCCTCTAGCGCTTATCCCAACCTCCTGCAACGCCTGCGGCTGGGAGGGGGTTAGTCCTCTCCCTTGGGTTTGATCCCCGCCCAGTTTATGTCTGGATGGAGCTCAGGTTGTTTTTCAGGTGTACGGTGCTGGTGAGTTAGGTGGGAATAGCAGGAGGTGCTTACGAAGCAGCGATTCCTTTTCCTCCCCGTGATGGGCAGAGGCAATGCAAGTTCTCATGTGCAAAGTTTGGAGGGAATACGTTATTCTGGGTGCAGCCAGCCTGAAAAACTGGGGGGTGTGGGGGAAGAAGGAAAATCTGTTTTTTCTTTTCCATCTTCAAATTAAACGTAATAACAAAGGGGAAAAGATCCTTTCAGCTGTCTGTCCCATCTGCCCCCAGCCTCCAGCTGGACATGACCTTCCAAACTGGATTGATGAGGAGAAAAGATTAAAAAAAAAAAAGAAAGAAAAAAAGAGCAGTGTTTCACACGAAGCTTGCTCAACACCCTCTGTTATTTAAGTGCTTTCTTGGCCAGGCTGTAAGTGGGAGTGGGAAGACGGGAGGACTGCCTGGCAGGAGCCAGGCAGAGGAAAGGCGATGTGGTTGGTGCCTGAGTGGTTGGAGGGATGAGCTCACCTCCTAGCTGCGTCCTACCCAAGTTTTTCCGTTCATGGTGCCTGTGCACAATCCACCATGGTGGTCTTGTTGTTAGAATGAACATTTAATCCTCCTAGCCCAGCTGCAAAGCTTTTAGCTCACCGAATTTTCTCCATCTGCTGTGGTAAGGTCTGGAAGGACAGGCTTTCTGGTGAGGGCACTTGGCTTCTTGCAGCCATGGCTGAGCCCTCAATCTGTGTTGAGCTTTCCTGGATGAACTGTCTGATTTAGGCACTGTGATTCCTCATCTAAATGCCTGGCTTTGCCCTGCTCCTGGAGGGTTGTATTTTTGGATGGATCCACAAGTTCCAGTATGGGAAGTGGTGGGTTTGGGTGATGCTTTCATGCTCTCCAGAGCAAAATAAGAGAGGGAGAAGCTTGTAAAGCAGTCACGGAGTAGAGAGAGCTGAAGGGCTTGTAAGAAATAACAAAGAGTGGACTTAGAAGAGGGGGTGGGTCCCTAGGGCTGTACTGGTGTGAAAACATACCATTATCAGCAGGGATAATGATAGCGAAGCTGTGCTGATGCTGGAACAGAATAGGGAGTAGGTCTGGCATCACTTTGGCAGTGATGCTGCCTGTATCTTGGTGAGAGCAGAAGGCAGGACAGGGTCCTCCTGTTGCCGGTGTGATAAGCAAGGCCAGCAAAAAGCTGCAGGTGGGATTTAAATGGAGTCTGTGGAAGAGAGATTTTCCATTGCCAGGAAGCCTCGCTTCTGATTTCCCTGTCTCCTCGCTTACCCAGTGTGTCTGTTTTTCTCGTGTCCCACAGGAAATCTGCGATGATCCACATCTCTTTGTGGATGGGATCAGCTCCCATGACTTACACCAGGGGCAGGTCGGGAACTGCTGGTTCGTGGCTGCCTGCTCCTCCCTGGCATCCCGGGAGTCTCTGTGGCAGAAGGTAAGCCCTTCCCCATGCCATGGGAAAGCCTGTCTTCAACACCTTGGCTTCATGTTGTGTTTGTCCAGTGCAAAAACTGGTTCTTCATGAATGCCTCAGGTCCTGAAAAACCATTCATGTGCAAAAACATGCCTTAAAGGACTATCTTTCAAGGGGAATTAGTCATCATGCCTGCAGTCACATCACACTCAAACCAAACCCTTGGCCAGTTTCTCCTTGGGCAACAGAATCAAGTCCCATCCTGTCTTCCAGATCCCAAATCTGACCCTCCCCACTCCAAAATAACTTAAAAAATAACAAGAACAAAATTCAGGATGCTTAGCTGCAGTGTTTGGCCCCATTTCCCCAGTTCCCATGGTGTTACGTTTCTTTGGCTGCCAGTGGGTGCCTACCTTGGCAATGAGAAACCTTGTGCTGGGGCAGGTAGGGTGATTTGAGGATCTCCCAAGCTGCTGCTTCCCCAAAGCATCCATCCCTGGCATGTTCCATGGCTGCATTGCACCATGTAACAGTGCTCCTTTGAGTGCGGGGTCCAAAGGGACTGTCGTGGGCCAGAAAGACACCAACGACCTGTACCACAGCAAGGGGCTGCAGGCCCGGGGGGCAACCACCGAGGTACAGTGGGGAAGGAGGTGCTCAGTGCCACATCCTTGGACAGACTGTGCCCGTCTCCGCTATGTCCTCAGCTATAGAAGAAGTCATTCCTGTGGAAGCCGAAGCAGGGGGGCTTCAGACCCTGGTACAGGCATGCCTCATCGCAGGACAAGAGACCAGCAAGTTGCAAGCAGCTTTTCCTAGATTTTACTGCAAAAGGCAGCCACCAAAGTCCTATAGTGGGTGCAAACAGCATCACCTGCTTCACCCACAGCCTTCTACTGCAACAGACCCAAAAGGGGTCCCTCCACCCTATGCCTTTGTATCTGCTCTATGCCTTTCCAACCTCTGCTGCATCTGTTTTTTGTGACCGTGAACACTAAGCTTAGGAATTTGTGTTTGTTGCAGCATCCCCATTTTTGGTTAACATCTAGGTTGTTCTTTATATGGGAACAGGGTAGCTGTTGGCTTCTGGATAAGCAGTAAGTTTTCCTCCCATCGTGGCTGCGGTGAGTGTTGTGGCTCTCGTTACAGGTGTGGTGCAAGGGGTTGTTTAGCTTGTTCCTCTGCATCGACGTCTCCCAAGGGCAAGCGGGCATGTTGTTGTCCCTCCTCACAATTCACTTCCAGCCCTGCCCTGGGAAATGCCAACGGAATAGAAGCCGCGTCCCTTTGGACACCTCATTATTTCAGTTTGCCAATGGCATTGCTTTTCCTCCCTTGGCAATTTGGCTGTGGGTGTTTGTGAATTCTCATGCCCTTGACTCTCAGAGGCTCTTCTTTACCTGCTTCCTCTTTCTCTCAGAAAGGTTTGGTTTGTGGCAAAAGCAAAAGCTGCAGCCCTCTCCCTAGGCCTTCCCTCCAGTTGTTTGCTGTGGTGTTTGCTACAAGGCTCTGGTCAGACATGCTTCAGCACACCCCTGCTTCTGGAGACCTCTGAATTAGATAGGACCTTTGCTCACCCTTTGCAAGGTGCTTTGAGGGCTTATGATGAATTGCAAGGACTAGGCATGGCTATAAACTGGAATAGCAACTTTTAAAGCAAAATGGGAGCCATCAAGTGCACAGATTTACTCCTTGGTCCAAAGAGACACCAGCTCTGCTACATGTGCTGGGATTAAAGCATGGTCCTTGCTGAAGATCTCAGACCCCTTTGTTGGCCCAGAAATAATGGACCTCTTGGTGCTTGGCACGGTTGTACGTGCACTTGTTATAACATTGCTGGAAGTACCCATTGCTCCTTGGCCTTCAGGCATCTCCACACACAGGACCCAATGCCTGCGGGGCAAAACTCTACTCCTGACTGGTCAATATGCTGATGTAAGCAACAAATGAGAGACAGCAAAAGAGTAGGTTTATTAAACCAAGTTTAAAACCTTGTTTTAGTGTCATTAGACACCAAAACATCTCTGATTCAGGGTCCAGGAGGAGCTGAAATAGGCTGATGCAGGTTTTAGTATCACTGAAATATCAGTACAGGGATCTTGGCTGAGGTCTCCCATTGTTGCTAGAAAATGTAATCCTGATTTACACCAGGATGTGACCAAGGCTCTTTGTGTCCCTTGCTCCACTTCACACAGTGAAACTGTCTCTCCGTGAGGAGGGGGAATACCTTCAAGGGAATAGGACAGACCAGCCACATACCTGTATATCCCAAGAGATGATTTTATTCATGTGCTTTCTCTCACCTGGCTCCGAGGCTCCCTCCATGACCCTCCTTCCCATTAAGCCTGTCGTGTTTGAGTCACTGAGTGGGAATGGGGGCTGCAAGTTAATTCAGAGCTGTCCTCTATTTTCCCGACTCTTGGCTGGGCCTACATGGCCATGGTGTGTCCTGGCTCTATAACACCCTTTCTGTGACCCTCCAGAGGTGTCTAGCTCTTATGAAAGGAAATTAAGGCCTTGAAATGGTGGGGTTTAAATAATTTCCTGCAGCTTTTTGACCTAAAGGGTTGTCTGGATCTACAACCTGTGCTCCCACAAGTTGTGTTGGTATTGCTCAACAAACGGGGGACAGGAGCCAGACTCTGAAGCCAAGTGGTTCAGACAGCTCTACATCTCCACCACCTAGCCTTACCTCCTTCCCCTCAGTTGCTTCCAGAGCACAGGGCAGTCTTGGATGGGATGCCACAGGAAGATAGCTCTGAGGGCACCCACCTCCCAAAATCCATTTTGCACAGGTCTTCTGAAACATGAGATTAGTTGTTGCTCTCTGAGGAGGACCCAAAGGCTGGTCTTGTGCCTCAGCCAAGGCAGGGGAGGAACATCACATGATCCCTGGGGGCTGGACCCCACTACAGTCTGTTCATCATCAGGTGCAAGGTCACGGCTCCTTCTACTGCCACCACATATGGGGTAAAAGAAACGAGGCTGTTGCAGCAAGGTCCGTCTGACATTGTTGCGCGTAGCTCAGCTCAAAAAGGTCTCCAGGGTTACCTGAAGGTGTTTTTAACTTTTAAAACCTGAAGTTGGATCAACAGTTGTTGTTAAAGGTATTTTAAACCTAGGAAACAAGTGAGGCAAGAGCTCAGAGGACAGCCAGAGGGGTCAGGTTTCCTCAGACTGCTCTTTTTTCCCTTCAAATGGGCCTGTGGAGCTCTTAGCTTTCTTGACTCTGTCCTCAGGGTCTTTAGGACTAACAGCAGACTGGCGACTGCAGAACAATTCCCAGGGAAATGTCCCACCTTGGACCCCTGGTGTCTGTGGTTAGTCTGGCCAAGGCCAGCTTCTGATGGCTATTTTTGGGACTTCTGCTGGAAGTCAAAGTAATAGCTTTTGGGGATCATTCTGGGTGGCTGTGAGTCAAGTGTGTCACAATCCAAGTGATGGCACAGCCTTTTGTAAAAATATTTTGGAAAAACTGTTTCCTAGAGTACATTTCTCATAGTTTGAGCTCCCAAAGTGCCCTGCAAACATGGCATGTGGCAGAAGCCAACCTGAGTCACAGATAGGATGGAGACAACGCAAACAACTTGACTCCACACAATGTCTAAAGCTTTGCACTGAAACCCCTGCACTCTCCAAGTGTCCAAACCAGTGACTACGTCCCAAAGATACCACAGCCTGCTTGCAGGAGTCAGGTCTTTTCCATGGTGCACCTAAAACTGTGGCTGTGGCTTAGCTGTTGTGTCATGGGGCCACTTGGCAGAAGGGGGCATGGCTTGGCATGGCACCTTTCATCAGGATCTGCAGCCTCATGGAGCCACCCAGAATCCTGCAAAGAGAAATAAGTTTACCACTATCCCTTTATCCCATCCACTGTCTGGACAACCCACCAGCACAAGCACCAGTGCTCTGGATTTAATCATGCACAGTGATTGCTAGGGAATGAGTGGTTCCAGGTCGGGCATGATGGTCTTGGTGGTTCTGACGTGGGCTCAGAGCATCCCTACTGTGCCTGGAAAGAGGTTGTTTCAGTTGCTTGCATCTTGGACCTGCTTCCTGACCTTCTTCTTCCTCTTCCCCAAAGAGACAAGCATTAAAGTGCAGACTGTGCCTGCGTTCCCTTTTCCCAGGTACACTAAGGTGAAGCCCACATGTGAGCACCCTCCCCAACATTGGGCCAGTCTGTTCAAGGGCAGGCAGACCCATGCCGAGCTGCCGGCATCCACCTGCTGCTGCAGCAGCAGTGTGGAGCCTGACTCCTGCCAGCCGTGCCATCCAGAAAAGGACATGGATTCCTGAGGGGAGAAGTTGACCAGGAATCAAACATTACCACTGGAGAGATGGGGGCCAAACTAATATGAGTGCAGCCGGTAGGGTGAGGGAAATTATCCTTTCCCTCTGGCTGGCATTTGTTAATCCCCATCTGGGCCCTGTTTTGGGGTCCCCAGAAGAAGTTAGTGGCAGACTGAAGCGAGCCTGATGAAAACCACCAAGATAGTCTGGAGCACAGGACATGCAAGGAGAGGCTGAGAGAGCTGGGTTTGTGTGGCCAGGAGGAAGGAAGGAAGAGAGGGAGCTTATTGCTGTCTGCAGGCACCTAATGGGAGGATGTGGACAAGGTGGAGCCAGAGTCTTGCTGGGAATGCACAGTCACAAGTCAAAAGACAACAGCACAAGCTCCAGCTTATCTTCAGCATGAGCGTGGTAAGACACTGGAACAGGGGCCCAGACCCCCAGCAGAGAGGCTGTGGATTCTCCATCCATGGAGATACTCAAAGATGGACTGGACAAAGCCCCAGGCAACCTGATTTAACCTTGAAGTAAGTCCTGCTTTGAGCAGCAGGTTGGACTAGACCCCTCCAGAGTCTCCTTCCAACCTGAATTATCCCATGAACCTACACTCAGAGAAAGCCACTGCAACCCATCCCTGGCTGCACGCCTTCATTTTGGAATAACGAGCTGTGGTTGTCAGGGAGGTTGCCAGGGAGGCTGACATCAGACATCCCTTCCCTATAGATTATCGTGCACAGCAGCACCATTCCGCAATCTGCAAATGAGGCGGGAGGGCACCCAGAGGAAGCCCCGGAGGGTGTTTTGCGTCACTGGCCTGGGTTGCCTAGCACCGCTGGGACCGTGGAGAGGGGGCACCAGCTCTGGGGGCTTGGAGGCTTTTTCCCCCTGCGTGTCCTGTTTGAGAGCCAAACACTGCTGAGGACGTAACAGAGGAGCAACCGAGGCGATGGCAGCCGAGGCAGGGGTGCTCGAGATGCCCTTCGTCCAGGATGACCAGCTCACTAGGCGCATGCGACTGAGATTCCAGAGCCTGCAGCAAAAAAACATGAGGCCCCAGGATGGTGAGAAGCTGCTGCATCCCAATGAGCACATTTACCGAGTGGATTTCACCCAGCAACACAGCCTGCGCTTCCTCCGCTGGGACATCCAGCTGGAGAGACCTGGGAAGGTCACTGTGACTGGCACCTCCCAGCACTGGACTCCTGATCTCACCCACCTTATGAACCGGCAGCTGCTGGAACCAGTGGGAATCTTCTGGAAGAAGCCAGGGGCCAAGGAGGTGGAGTGCAACGAGGCAGATGCCCAGGAATTTGGGGAGCGGATAGCAGAATTAGCACAGATCCGCAAGGTGATGTATTTCCTCCTCGCTTTCACTGATGGCCTCGAACCAGCTCAGCTGAAGGGCTCAGTCATTTTTAAAGCCTGATCCCCTCTTGCTCAGCCCTTTTTGCTCCAGCTGTGCTTCTGTTTTCATTTTTCTTTCTCTCAGTTCAGTTCTTGGTTCATTTTTTATGTTGTTGTTTTTTTTTTTTTATGAGGGACGGCATTGTGAGAAAGTGGAGGACAGCTCAGTGCTTCCGGAGCCCCTCAGCCCTGCAACATATTCCCATAACTACTGTCCTCTGTCTGAACGATGGGAAGGAGGGGGGCATAAGCTTGCTGCTGTATTTTCCTAGACCATAAGACTGCATGCTTGTGAATTCAGTAGGGATTCACCAGGTCTGACTGGTGCAGGGTCTTGCTGGCTTGGAAATATGAGGCTGCCCTAAGACCTCCAACTATGGCAACTGCATCCTAAAAACCTGATGGAAAAATAAGAAATTGCCATACTAGAAATAGGAGAGACAATCTGGAGACAGCTGTGCCTTCCAGTTTCCATCCTAGCCTTTAAAAAGGGGGGGCTTGTTTGCAATGGAGTGCTTCTCCTTGCTGTGACTGTGGCTGCTTGGTGTCTCTGAAGACCGGTCTCATGGAGGATCACCTTGCCATGAAGCTGAAGTACATTTGGACATGATGTATTCTGCAGATTGCAAACCCACTGGACAAACTGGTGCGGGGAGGTTGGATTGCTCTCTTCCTGACAGCCGCCACCATTTCTTGCTGGGGGTCACTGTGGGGTGGTGTATTCCAGCTTGCTGCTCACCTTGTGCTTCCTGGAGATTGTTGGTCCTGAGATGGGTTGGAGCAGGCGTGCATGTGTGTGCAGAGCTGGGCAAGCGAGCCAGCAGCTCAGAGCAGGCTGTGGGTCTGAGCCAGCATTGTGTCCCCTGCAGCAAAAACAATCTGTGCATTGTTATGGCCTTAAAGCACCCATGAATATATTTATTCTGAAGCATCTATAGAGAGCTGGGAGGCTGCAGAGCACTTTGCAAACCACAGAGCAGGAACCTGCTGCTGCTGTCCCCAAAAAGCCTTGTCTCCTACCCTTTACAAATGCTGAGGCAGGCAGCGGTGTCTGGGTGGCGATGGGAGTGGAGAGGGAAGGTGGTACCTTTGCAAGTTTAGGAGCAGTAGGGTGTTTTGTGCCTGGCTTGTCCCATGACTGTCAATTAACTACTAACTTTGGGTGTTCCCTTTCTCTCCACCAAAAGGTGGAAGGTATTTTGGTGAAGCTTCTTGAGACCCACAGGTAGAAATGTCCTTTGAAAGAGTCAAGCATTATTACAATTCGTCCTTCATTAAGATTGCATTCAAATGTGGGTCAACAATCCTCAGGGTATGGCCTGAGTTTTTTCTGAGATGTGTAAGGAGAGGGCAGTGATGGGAAAACAGGGACAAGGTGACCTCGTACCCATGGCCTGCTGTCTTGTGTGGACCATCCCAAAAAGAGTCCAACCTCTTCTCCAAAGCCTCCAGAGATGCAGACTCCTAGCCCTCCCCAGCTCAATAATAGTGTATAAAATGATTTACACAAGCTATGCCAGGGAGAGAGGTGAAGGAGAGCAGGAAGATCATCTACTGGCAGGTGAGATGGTGGCAGCTTTGGGTCTTGCCCACAGCCAAAGCTCAGCAATCACTGAATCATACAGCCATGCCATCAGCACTGCTGGAGAAGTTGATGTCTTTGCTTAGACTCCAAGAAATTCTGGAGTAAATGAAGAGAGGTAAAAGTGGATCCATCCCTGCATAGCTACGGCATGGATCCACAGTAGGCCGAACCTACTTCTATGGCCCTGGAAGACTTTCCCATAGGAGACCCTATAGGAGGTATACATCCCAGAGCAGATCTCCTGACTACAAATCACATTAGACCCAATAACAGGGGCCACTGCTAACTTCCAAAGGGGTTTTTGCATGCCAGGTCTCACAATATGCCATTGCTACATTGCCAGTTGCTGGGATGGAGCTATTGCTGCACATACCTCACTGGGTATTGATGTACCACCACAAATAAAAGTGTAGTCAACAGGGTTCCCCTTAAGGACTGAGGCTGTGAGTGTCTTCTTCGTGACCATTTTGGAAGCTGCCCCAATCCTGAAGGCAATAAAACAGCACCCAACAATCTTCAAGCCACTGTTGGTATTTCTGAGCACCTTTTTATCTCCTGTGGAAAGTAAAATGAATATTTACCTTCTTTTCTCTTGGTGTGAAAGGCTTAATGGAGCATTTAGCAGTTTGTGTGTTTTGGAGAGGGGTTTGAAGCTGGGTAGAGGAGGGGAATCAATCCTCAAGTGGATACTCCTTCTCATCAGAGCTGGGGGTGGGAGGTGAGCAGGGCAGTGTGATCTCTCTCTGCTGCAGGGAAGATGAGCCTCTCTATACTAGGCCCTGAAACTCTCCCTATATGGTTTCAGCATTCCATAAAGGCTTTCAGATACATCACTCTATCCCACCTCCCAGGGAAATTTCATCGCAGTTTGTACCATGGTTCAGCAGATTGTCACAGCTGGGTCCCTCCTTCCCCTTCCTGAGCTGGCAAGTTCCCAGCAGAAGAGCCCCTGCTTGGAGGAATTGGGTCTACCAATTTCTCCTCCTAATCAGGGACACTTCTCCAGAGTCACTGGTGCCTTTCCTCTTAATTAGCCAGTCTCTTAAGAAAAATGAGAAAAGCCCTAAACCATCTTAGGGAAATGAACCTGGTGTTCCTGGTCTCCCAATTTACCTGTCTCTGAGCCCTTTCAGTGTAAATTCATCCCACTAAAGGGTGTTACAGCTCCAGATTTTGGGAGCCCCTAAGCAAAAAGCAGCACAGTTGGGTGAATGAGGAGTCATGGTCTCCACTACCTCAGTGTCACACAACCACGTTGAGCCCAGGACTCAGTGGGATCCTGGCATGGGTGGTCTATGGCATGCTCTCTAGCATCCACTGAGGAGGGATGGAGATGTCTGGGGAGATTTCCTGGGAGCAGGTGGGAGCCGTGGACCTCAGTGACATGATCTCCTGAAGGGATCTGGGCTCCAGATACTGCTGGGGTTTATAGGCGTGCCCCAGGTTAATCCTTTAGGTAATACACAACATCAGGTCATAGGCAGGGGTTGTGCTGTATGCCTTGATGTGTGGTGCCCCGATAGGCACTGCATCCAGAGCTCCTACCTCTGCCCTGCAGCAAGGGGAGTCACCTTGGTCAGGAGATGAAGCAACTGGAGGGATCCTTGGCCTGGGTGGGATGCTGTGCTCTGGGAGGAGCTGGGGGGAGGAACCTGATGTTTGAGCTCACACCTTGCACTTTGGTAGGTTGAGGACAGATTGGGCTCTGGAGATCAGGCTCCTCTCATTTCCCCTTCAGTCAGTGTAGAAATACAACCAGTTCTTGCTCCTGGATCCTGCTCTTTATGAAGTCTGACTGCTTTTTGCTGCCTTCAGCAGCAGAGGGTGTTTTCAGCACTGTCCCCAAATGAAGGGCCAGAGGAGGATGGTGGGGACTGGTATCTCCTGCCACCACTGACAGTAATGGTAAGTCTCAGTACCAGCCAGCTGGAAGCTGTCACTACCAGCTCTGGCTGACAAGCTTCCTCTAATCAATCGCATAATCATTTCTAAGCCCACATTAATAGTGAGTTAATTAGCACAATGGTCCTCTATGACAATTCATTAGGATGAGCTCCAGTCAGGAGAGAATCGATGGGGACTGATGGAGGGCTGTCTGACCTTTCCTGGCGCTCTCCCGGAGGGAGTCTGGGGCATTGTTGTTAACACTCCTGGAAAATGCCAAACCCTCTAAAAGCAGCTCTTTTTCATGGCTCTGTCTGCTCTACTATTGATCCAGAGAACCCAAGAGTGCCAGTGAGCTCGCAGGGCTGATGGCATCACTAATATTTCAGTGTAGGAGCAATAAAAGCCCTGGGCTGATTGTTGCTGGTAGCTAAGGAGTCGGGGGGGCTCTCCAGAGAGAATTCTCTCTGCAGGGTTGCGGCTTCGTGATGGCAGCCAAAAAAAAAAAAAAAAGCAGCAGGCTGAGGCACGATGCAGGGGGTCTTATCATGGCCTGGGACCACCTGAAGATCCTCTTTCCATGCAATGTAGATGTGTCCTGTCCTATGCCACCCCAACACTCGCAGCTGTCTCCGCAGGACAGTGATTATTTGGGTGTACTGGAACATAATTTTCCCCATGGGCACATTGGGGCTTTTCCTCACTTAGGCCATGATGCATCGGGAGCAGGGAAGTAAAGAAGCGAAGGTATGGACAGTTGGTCACATTCCTGCAGCTGAATCAGTACTTGCCATCTATCAACTACATTAACTGTACATGGCCTCACAACCCACCCTGGCCATGAAGTAAAACCATGTGGCCTTCACCCTCAACAAAAGCTAAGTTGTGGTGGGGCAGTTCATTGCTGTGTACCTCTGTGTCCTGGTTCTAAGTAAAATGCCAGTCCTCCTAGATGTAGCGTCTGTGCATGGCTGTGCCCATTTCTGTCCCAATTGTTGGGTGAATTTTCCATCCAAAGCAAAGCTGGTGGTGCCCGCAGCCATGAAGGACTATGGACGGTGGCAGCTACCCTTCTCTTATGCAGATGGCAGTGACACCAAACCTGCACTCTCTCAGCCCCTCAGCTCTCCTAGGGTTTCTTTTACCCCAGACCCTCTTTTCCTTGTTTCAGCAAGTCACATCCCTGCGCTTGCTTGGGTGAGTATGGTAGGTCTTGACAGGGAAACACGGAAACCTTGTGGGGATGGGGATCTCGCTTTTCCCAATAATATTTAGCAGAGTACATGTACGCACAGTGTCTGGTCCTTGTTCATTGCCACCAGGTAGACAAATACAACACTTGCTCATGGGCCAGTCAAGTCACAACCGAATCAAGTTAGCAAATCAAAGAATGTGCTGTCTCTTAGTGGTACCCTACTGACACTAAAGTGAACAAAAATGTGGTCATAAAAATAACCATCCCTGGTCAGACCAAGGACTCTTCTGCTCCAATAGCCTGTCTACAGCAGTAGGTGGCAGCAGACGTCCAGGGCAGAATTATAAGAATGAGGAAAAGAATCTTTAGGTCCATCTTCCAAGGTGTGATGAAGTCTAAGCTATTCCAGTACATGTTAATCTAGTCTGTGTTGGAGGAACCAGGTCCAAAATCTGGCCCCATATTCTGGCCCACTCATATTCTTCCTTGTCTTCGATATTGTCTGTTAGTTTCAGGGTGAGAGTCAAATCCAGCAAAAAAAGGGAATAATGTAGGTCCGTGTGTCTCCTCTCATGCAGGTGATCCCAGACTGGAAGGAGCAGGAGTGGAATCCTGAGAAACCCGAGAGCTACGTGGGGATCTTCCACTTCCAGTTCTGGCGTTTTGGTCAGTGGCTGGATGTGGTGATAGATGACCGCCTGCCCACACTCCACAACCAGCTCATCTACTGCCACTCCAACTCCAGGAACGAGTTCTGGTGTGCCTTGGTGGAGAAAGCTTATGCTAAGTAGGTACCTGGGCAGTTGCAGAAAAAACTGGGACCTGGGCACCCTGTTTTTCCTTTCTGTTCATTCATCAGTTGGTTTGCACCAGCGGAACAAAGAGCTTTCCTGGGAAGGAGTAGAATATATCTCAAACAGACAGAAACTGTAAGAAAAAAAAACTTCTCTAGCCTTAATTTGCCCTGAAAGCAAAATATCCTCCAACTCCACGTTTGCTTAAGTTACACCTGTCCTAGGGATTTCAAGTTCCATTTTGTCATGGTTTAACCCCAGCTGGAAACTAAGCACCATGCAGCTACTCACTCACTCCCCCCAAGTGGGATGGGGGAGGGAACTGGAAGGGTAAAAAAGAAAATACTCGTGGGTTGACATAAAGACAGTTTAATAGGTAAAGCAAAAGCCGCGCACACAAGCAAAGCAAAACAAGGCATTCATTCACTACTTCCCATCAGCAGGCAGGTGTTCAGCATCTCCAGGAAAGCAGGGCTCCATCACGTGTAATGGTTACTTGGGAGGACAAACGCCATCACTCCAAATGTCCTCCACTTCCTCCTTCTTCCCCAGCTGTATATGCTGAGGAATATAAATATATATATATTTATATTTATATATATAAAGCACTTATCACCCTATTGATAAACATTCTTTGGAACCACTCTGACGGCAGGGGTAAGAACAGGAGTCAGCCTGTCACTACCTCAGCACCATGTCATATGGTATGGAATATCCCTTTGGTCAGTTGGGGTCAGCTGTCCCAGCTGTGCCCCCTCCCAGCTTCTTGTGTACCCCCAGCCTACTCGCTGGTGGGGTGGGGTGAGAGGCAGAAAAGGCCTTGACTCTATGTAAGCAGTGCTCAGCAATAATCAAAACATCCTTGTATTAGAATCATAGAATCATTAAGGTTAGAAAAGACCTCCAGGATTGTCAAGTCCAACCCCCAAACCAACACCCCCAGGCCTCCTAAACTGTGTCCCCAAGTGCCACATCTACATGGTTTTTAAACATCCCCAGGGACGGTGACTCCCCCACCTCTCTGGGCAGCCTGTGCCAGGGCCTGACCGCTCTGGCAGGGAAGGCATTTTCCCTCACATCCAACATAAACCTCCCCTGACGCAGCTTGAGGCCGTTCCCTCTCGCCCTGTCACTGGTGACTTGGGAGCAGAGACCAGCCCCCCCCTCACTCCAGCCCCTCTCAGGCAGCTGCAGAGAGCGAGAAGGGCTCCCCTCAGCCCCCCCTTCTCCAGGCTAAACCCCCCCAGCTCCCCCAGCCGCCCCCCAGCACACTTGTGCTCCAGACCCTGCCCCAGCCCCGCTGCCCTTCTCTGGACACGCTCCAGCCCCTCCAGGGCCTTCTTGTCCCGAGGGGCCCAAACCTGAGCCCAGCATTTGAGGTGGGGCCTCCCCAGTGCCGAGCACAGGGGCCCCATCCCTGCCCGGCTCCCGCTGGCCACACCAGGGCTGACACAAGCCCGGGGGCTGGTGGCCTCCTTGGCCACCTGGGCACTGCTGGCTCATGCCCAGCCGGCTGTCAGCCAGCACCCCCAGGGCCTTCTCCGCCGGGCACTTCCCAGCCCCTCTGCCCCAGGCCTGGGGCGATGCCTGGGGTTGGTGTGACCCAAGGGCAGGACCCGGCCCTTGGCCTTGTTAAACCTCACACAACTGGCCTCGGCCCATGGATCCAGCCTGTCCAGGTCCCTCTGCAGAGCCTTTGTACCCTCAACACTATTTCAGCACAAATCCAAATCATCGCCCCATATAGCTACCCTGAAGAAAAGCAACTCTCCCAGCCAAACCCAGCACACCTTTACTTTGTCCTATGACAGCAAGAGTACTGCAAGCAGCACGGCCCTTATTTTTTTACCCTGGTTTTCTGTCCTCACCCACTAAAAGTTTTATTACAACTCTCTGTCCTCCAGGTGCCCCAAGAACTGTCCCAGACCCTTTAAAATGTCAGGCTAGTGTTGTTGTGCCATGTCTGTCACCCTCTTTCAGGTTGTCAGGCTGTTATGAGGCCCTGGATGGAGGCAACACAGCTGATGCCTTGGTAGACTTTACTGGTGGAGTCTCTGAACCTATCGACCTGACTGAAGGGGACTACATCACTGATGAAGCCAAGCGAAACCTCCTCTTTGAGCGTGTGTTGAAGGTGCACAACCGGGGAGGCCTCATCAGCTGCTCCATAAAAGTAAGCAACATTACCTGTATGGTCATGGTGTCATGGGAATAGGCAAAATAAGATGCAGTCATCTTATACTGTTGGAGACTTCTAAATTAGGTCAGATAAATTATGGCCATGTTCCTACTTCTTCCCATGAATGGCAAAGGGAGTCAAGCCTGGATGCCAACCCTTTTTACTCCTCATTGCTATGTCTAACAGCTCATATTCATCCCACCACCCTTTAAATGTTAGGAGAGATTTCACTTCCAGGGAAGGGCATTTTGGTGTCTGCACGTAGACATCTCCACAAAGATTGGGTGCCAGACCTCCCGTTATAACCAGCGGGATGAGTTTTATTGTTGGTCAGTGTGGGAGCTCAGAGACCTCATGCAGCAGATGAAGACCAAGAAGGATCTAGCCACTAAAATAGCACCTGATACATCTCCCAAGGCAAATGACTCTGTCCTTGAGCACTGGCGCTCTTCTTTTCAGCTCTGAGCAACCTGCAGGGAAATCTGAGCTCTCTTTTTCCCAGTCCCTGCAAAGGCAGGGTACAAGCACTGTCTGTGTCCCCCTGCCCAGGCCACGTCAGCAGCTGACATGGAAGCCCGCCTGGCCTGTGGACTGGTGAAGGGCCATGCATATGCAGTGACGGATGTACGGAAGGTCCGCCTGGGCCACGGCCTGCTGTCCTTCTTCAAATCGGAGAAGCTGGACATGATCCGCATGCGCAACCCGTGGGGTGAGCGGGAGTGGAACGGCCCTTGGAGCGACACGTGAGTTAGGATGGACAACAGCAGCACCCTTTTATTTGGTGGAAAAAGCTGGCTTGGAGCAAGCCTTGAGGCATGAGAGAATTTGGCTACACCCACACCCGTAAGATAACATTCTATGGGCAGTTGTGCAGTGCTGCTTCAACCCATGTCCTAAACCTACTGTTTCACTGGGGTAGATTCATTCCTTGTCCTGAGGTCCCTGGAGGTCAGCAGGAAGGTGGTTGAGCTTGGCAGACCTTCTCATTAAGGCTCTGCTGGGTGTTGTGGTTAAATTGCCAGCATGTTCACACACATTAGTGAAGGATGATTATAGCTCACCTTTCCACTCAGTGTCTTGTTCCGGCAAAACCAGCACGCAACAGAATCAACCTCTGCCACCACTGACTGCTGTGGTGGCTGTCGATGCGATGAAGAACCAAGGGCTGGTGTAACCAGAGCCTTTGGCCAGAGTCCATTTTGTTATCTTCACTGTTAGGGTTGTGATTGTACTGGCCAAATGAAATCTTGCCAAGCTGGGTTCACCTCCACTGGTCAGGAAGGAAGTTGAAGCTCCAAGCCAGGCTGCACTCCCCCCATGTTTGGAAGATGAGCTAACCAGAGCAGTGTGGGGACTGGTTGCATGACTGGAGCTTTATACAGGCCTCTGCCCTTGACAGATCCTGCCAAGGGCAAGTAGCCTCTTGAATTCTTGTGTGTCCCCTTACCCTCACAGTAATGATGTGTACTCTTCCCACAGCTCTGAGGAGTGGCAGAAAGTGAGTAAAAGTGAGCGAGAGAAGATGGGGATGACGGTGGAAGATGACGGAGAGTTCTGGTGAGTTCCTCCTGGGGTTGTCACCACAGGCCATGTCCACAGAGTCCTCCCACCCCATGAGGCATGTGAATCGTTTCCATGCATGCAGCTATCCAGAGCAAACGTCCTTCCAAGCCCTAGGATCTTTAGTGAAGCCTCCTCCTTGAGCCCATGGGTATTAGCTTTGGATGGCCATGACCCTAGGATTGCAAGCTGCTCTGTATCACACTGGGTCCACATGATTTCTCCAGGGTACTGGGAACCTGCTATGAATGTGCTGAACTTAACAGCCTCACCAGGTACATTTCAATACAACATGTACCCAGAGGAGGAAAGGCCACTACACTGCTTCTCCGACTCCAAAGCACATAGCTCTGTTGTTTAAACTGAAGAAAAGGTATTTGCTGCATGTATGGAGAAAGGTATCGCCATCTCTTCTGTTATTCATCAACCATCAGAGGCTACCCACACACAGTCTCTAAAAGGTGATCAAGAAAATCCCATGCAGCGTACTGTTCATGGGAATGAAGCCCTATAACCCAGCTCTGTCCTTTCCTGACTTAGGATGACCTTCGAAGATTTCTGCAAATACTTCACAGACATCATCAAGTGTCGTCTCATCAACACGTCCTACTTAAGCATCCACAAGACCTGGGAGGAAGCTGTGCTACATGGGGCGTGGACCAGAAGCAGTGACCCATTGAAGAACCGCTGTGGAGGCTGTATCAACCACAAGGACACCTTTTTACAGAACCCCCAAGTAAGTCATGTTGCAGAGGACCTCCTGGAGCCTTCACATGTGCTTCCAAGTGTTTAAATCTCCTACAGGGACCTAGAAGGCCAAAACAGCTACCAGATCTCTAGTAGATTAAATGTGCTCATGGCCATTCTCTGGCTGAGACCCCTGGCACAGCATGACCATCATCCAAGCCAAATCTATTAACCTTATTCCTCTTGTCAGGGAGACTGCATCCAAATGCCTGTTGTAGAGCGTCTTGGCACAAGCAAACAGCAAACTGTGCCACAGGGTAGCAGTGTTAGCTGGTGCCAGTCAAACAGGGCCAGCAATCATTTCCAACAATTTGTATGTCTGAATGATCAGATTCCAGTTCCTTTGCCCAAACCTTAGCACTGGTAAATTTACCAGGACAGGAGTAGTGTATGGGGACATTTCCTTCTAGCTGGGACTTCAGAAAAGGCCCTGCTCTGAAGGTCATCTCCTGGAACAAGCTCTTCTCTCCTCTCCTGCTCTGAACTGGGATTCTCAGTAACACGAGACAAGTCCTTGTGAGTACTTCATCTAAGAAGCAGATGAAGGATGGTCTGGTCCATTGCAGGAGTTGTCATCAAGGATGTGGGAGAGTTGTTTCCTGCTTCCAGCCCTGTATTAGCCTTCATCTTAGGTCTCTGTGAACATCAGTTCCTCCTTCCAGGCCTCGAAGGAGGTCTTGTGGCAGACTGCAAGGGGTGAAAGTCTTTGGTATAAGAGTGCATCTGGACTCCTTGGATTCTGCAGAGCAATTCAGAGGCTGGATTTCCCACTCTTTTTCTAAGATGAGTCAAAAAGGTCTCTGGCTTGGAAAGATGATGCCCCTTCCCAAGAGGAGTGGGTATGGGCTCTCAGTGCTGGTACAGAAGCCAGGCTGTCCCTGCAGTGGGGTGGGTGAGGAGGAGCTGAGGTTAACTCTACTATGTGACCGCCCCCACCCATGCCCAGTGATCCTGTCTCAGTAGAAGCCTTCCCTTACCTTCCTCCCTTTGCTTCTAGTATGTGTTTGATGTGAAGAAGGCAGAAGATGAAGTGCTGATCTCCATCCAGCAGAAGCCAAAAAGGACCAGTCGCAAAGAGGGCAAAGGAGAGAACTTGGCCATAGGCTTTGATATCCATAAGGTAGACCATGGTTTCTGCATGTTGGCCTGAATACCCCCATAAATTTGTTACTGGTGGAGTGGTACATCAGTCCTGCATGACCACGGGTATTGTTTATTTAAGCATTATCTGGGTGCCTCTGGGGTCCCTTCAGCACAACCTGCCCCCCTCTAGAGATGATGAGAGATTTCAGAGGTGAACAGTGACAGCATGGACAAGTTCTCCTTGCTAAAAGCAATGGTTAGTCTGTTACCTCCAAACGTTGAAATCCATTAGACTGATCCTTATGTGTTGCTTGCTGGGTCCCCAGTGTCAAGCTGGGATGCAAGAGGCGAGTCCCTGAGCCAACAGTTGGGAGAGCCATGTCCACATTTGTTTTCCATCCAGCCCAGTTGGGACCGTTTTGCTGGTTCCCTCAACTCCAGCTCTCCCAGCACTGTGGGGACCATTCCCTGCAGTCTGGTCCCCCAAGGTGGATACCAATACATAGTCAGTCAGTGCTGTCCTGCTGACTGTCCTGCTGTGGTCTCTGCCCAGGTGGAGCTGAACAGGAACTATCGGATGCACACCCTGCAGCAGAAGGTGGCCAGCTCTATTTACATCAACTCCCGCAGCATCTTCCTGAGGACGGACCTGAAGGAAGGGCGCTACGTCATCATCCCCACCACTTTTGATCCTGGTCATGTAGGCGAGTTCCTTCTCAGGATTTTCACAGATGTGCCTTCAGATTGCCGGTAAGGAGCAAGAGCAGTGATGGGGAGGAGCTGGCTATTTGGAGACAGCCTTGTGCTTTTGACATGTGGTTTTCCAAGTTGGAATTGGTCATAGCTTTGCCTGAAGCTGGTGTTTGGCTTCCTTTCAAAGGCGTCTTTACAGGTCTCCCCACAGACACACAGAGAAGCTCCCACTCTGGTTCTAAGCATGACATGGGAGAGCATCCCAAACCCAGATTGAGGAGATTGCAGTGGGGAGCAGAGTCTGGCTGTGAACAGTGCATCCTCCTAGAGCAAACTCTCTGGCCTGCCCGTGGGGTAAGGCTGGGCACCTCTCAAAGGCTGTTTTTCCCTGCAGAGAGCTGACATTGGATGAGCCACCACACACCTGCTGGAGTGGGATGTGTGGTTACCCGCAAGTGGTATCCCAGATTCATGTCCTTGCTGCAGCCGGGCTCAAGAATCAGGACTCCCAAGGAGGTACTAGTCTTTCCCTGCCTATTGTCTAGACCCAGAGGAGCTGGGAGGTGGTTGTTTCAGTGGGAAAAGGGGGATGTGGTTCCATGAGGTGGGACGTTGATGGGGTTTGTAATGTCCTCAGACTTTTTTTTCAGTGAACATGACTGATTCAGACACCAGAGGAGGAGAAAGTCCATGGAGAGTCAAACTCACTTCTTGCTGTGGCCTGATCTGGGAACTGTTATATTTAGGCTAATATCCTCTAATATCCTCAGGAGATCCTCCCAAAACTTCTCCAAAGCCCTTAGCGGGGGTTGTGTAACAATCCAGGCTTTCCTCCTGCCTATGAGCAGCTGTAAAGTCTGGAATCATATTTAAAGTCTTTTTACTAGAAGGAACAGAGAAGCAATGGAACAGGCTCATGTGTTGGGGTAGTCTTCATCACCAGAGGCTGGATAAATGTATACCAGTAAAGGGTAGACCAAATTTAGCTCATTTTGGGATGATGTGGATTGAAAGCCTCTCCCTCTATTTCCTTGAAGTCCTGCTCCACACTTGGCTGCTAGGAGCCCTCTGAGATGATCTGAGCCACCACCAGAACAGTGTACTGTCTTTCTGCCTCCTTAGTCCTCTAAAGATTCATTTTCATGGTCCTACCATGCTCTGGTGCAATTTTGACATCCAATACTTCTCTTGCATGAAAGACAGTAGAAGCACCATGCCTCACCATGTCCTGTGGCCGCGCAGAAACTCAAGGCAAGACACGCATGTCTTCTGGGGCATCTGGACCAAGATACCCAGGAGTAGTGATGACTTGTACTAGGAGATCATTGAAGTAGGGATGAAAGGTCTAGAGGTCATGATTAGAGAAGCAAATGCCTTTCTGCCATGGGAACTGAGCAACTCCTAGCCTTTCTCCCCCACTTCCTGAGTCAAGGACATGTGTTGAATGTGGCAAAGTTTAGCCAGGCACTTTCAAGCCAAATTTAAGTATAAAGTATTTAAAGTATAAAAAATAGAAAGCCTAAAATTTATAAAATCTAAATTAAAAAAAAAATTAATTTTTTTTTCACCCAAGCATTATTGTCAGGGCTGCGTATCACTAGACCCCTAAAAGTAACAAGCAGGATCCTTCATTAGGGCAAGGACTAACCCAATTTGCTTATTTATCACATGCCACAAAGGGAGTCTTTCTATCCCATCTGGTGTTTGGGGAGGGAATTTTACCCTAGGTAGGTTGGGGTTTTTTTGGTTACTCACAATAGCTCAGTGTATCTGTAGCAATGCAGGGAAATCTGTAGCTAAAGGTCTCTGAACTGTTCACGGAAACAAGGAGATTTATCTTTCCTTCAGACAAAGGTGCATGTGGATTCTGGAGCCATAAAACATTTTTTCAGCAAGAGGCCCTTGGGAATGACTGTTTTCCAGCTGTTTTCCAGCTGTTCAGCTCCCACCACCACCAGCCTGCCTGTTTGGTGCTTTCCAGTGCAATGGTGTTGCTCGCATCTCCCAGCTCAGGCCTTTCACACTACTTTGGAAATAGTGATTTACAGATCGGAATTTGGCTCAGGCTGATGGAACATAAGGATTTAATGGGACATCCCAAAAGACAAGGCTAGTTTGGAAAAAGAGCTGTGAAATCCAGCAGCTGTGTCTCACCAGGGGAGCCAGGTCCTTGAAAACAGAAAGCTAGTGAGGAGGTGGTCTGGCAATCAAAGATGTGGTGCTTAAATCCCTGACCCTTAGAAGGGGGTGGTTTGTTCTTCCTCATTTCCACATTTCGCTTGGACAAGAAAACTCTACCTGGCCTGTGTTTCCATCTTAGCCACTAATGGTGAGAAAATGCATTCTGTCAGTTAAATTTCTGTAGCAATAACTCATTCTCTACTGAAATTCCCAAAACGAGCACTTGTTTCTTAAGGGGAAAATATTTACTCATGAGGGACTCTTTCCCTCTCCTGGAAGCTCAGGTACTGTCCAGCTGTGGGCTGGTAGTCTCTGAACTTGGTAACTTTACATTCCATCTAATGGCCTGGTTGTTCCCGATGACTCTCTTGTTCCAGCTGGGATATTGTGCTAACCTTCTTTTCCCATGGACCTGTTACAGATCCTGTCATGAAACTCTTCTCTGGCTTCCCACTTACCTGTTTTAGAATCATAGAATCATTAAGGTTGGAAAAGACCTCTAAGATCATCAAGTTCAACCCCCAAACCAACACCCCCAGGCCTCCTAAACCGTGTCCCCAAGGGCCACCTCTACATGGTTTTTGAATGCCCCAGGGACGGTGACTCCCCCACCTCTCTGGGCAGCCTGTGCCAGGGCCTGACCGCTCTGGCAGGGAAGGCATTTTCCCTCACATCCAACCTAAACCTCCCCTGATGCAGCTTGAGGCCGGTTCCTCTCGTCCTGTCGCTGGTGACTTGGGAGCAGAGACCAACCCCCCCCTCACTCCAGCCCCTCTCAGGCAGCTGCAGAGAGCGAGAAGGGCTCCCCTCAGCCCCCTCTTCTCCAGGCTAAACCCCCCCAGCTCCCCCAGCCGCCCCCCAGCACACTTGTGCTCCAGACCCTGCCCCAGCCCCGCTGCCCTTCTCTGGACACGCTCCAGCCCCTCCAGGGCCTTCTTGTCCCGAGGGGCCCAAACCTGAGCCCAGCATTCGAGGTGGGGCCTCCCCAGGGCCGAGCACAGGGGCCCCATCCCTGCCCGGCTCCTGCTGGCCACACCAGTGCTGACACAAGCCCGGGGGCTGGTGGCCTCCTTGGCCACCTGGGCACGGCTGGCTCATGCTCAGCCAGCGTTTGCCTGCTTTCATCTCCTCCAGTTCCCACTCATTTCCCCTCGTGGCCCCCCAGTGCCTGATCTTTCTCTTCCCCATGTCTCTCACTGCCACCAATGATCCTTTTTGATGTTTGGTCTTCTCCCTGAATTCTTGCCCCCCAAAAATACTCCAAGAACTATCTTCACCTTTTTAAAAGCCTTTTAAATATATTTCCAACCTAAGGCTCCCCATTCATTGGTTGCTCATCAAACCTTCCCAGTGCCTAAGTGGTCTTATTTTTGGCTCTCATAAATTAGCATATCTTGGCACTTCATTTTGGCTCAACATTGTGCCATCTCTCATCACCTTGACCACCCAGCATTTTTCTTACCCCAGCATTAGCCATTATAGTGACAGCTCCTGCAGCATTCGAGCCTCATTCTGTGAGGAATTTAAGATATTCCAGTGATTTGCACATAGGGGTGAAAAGCACAGATGTAGCTGATGTAGCTATTATCCCTTTAACGTAAAACCAAGGTTAGCCTGGTTGGGAAGTATACAAGCTGCAGTGGAAGCAAGTGGGGTTTGGCAGCCTGAAGGCTCTTGATGGTCCTCTCGGTTTCCTTGTGTGAAACAAGCTCTGCGAACCCAGTTCTCTTCTCCATGGCTTTGTTTCTGCCTGCCTTCAGCAGAGCAAATCCGGAGAGGTGAGCAGGTCAGTGTCTTCCATGAAAGGTTTATCCCAAAGGCCAGGAGGATTTTGGGTGATGAAAGGCTGCGTATGTAGAATATGTGGTCAAGGAAGAGGTGGCCATTTCGTAGCGGCCCATCACCACCTGCCACACGGGGGCAATGTCATCTAACAGGAGTAAGCCTGAGCCCATCAGCTGAGCTTCATGGATGTCATCTGGGGTGTGATGAACTCTTTGCCAGATATCCATCTCCTCTGGTGGGCTGTGGAGAAAAAACTGCTGCATGACACCCCTGGAAAAGGGCTCTGAGGAATTACAGGAGCTACAACAAAGCAAAAATTCCCTTTTCTCTCCCCAGGAGCTGACCCTTATGTGATCATAAAGTGTGAAGGGCAAAAGGTTCGCTCTCCGGTGAAGAAGAACACAGTGTCTCCAGAATTTGACGTGAAAGGTCTCTTCTACCGCAAGAAGCCAGGACAACCCATCATTGTTCAGGTACCCAGCAGGCAAACAGTGAGCCAAGGGATGGAGACCCTCTCTCACTTGGACCCCTCCACCTGCCCTCTCCTCACACTCGCCACAACGGGTCTGTTCCCCAAGGCTGAGCATCATCAGTTCATGTAGCTGAACCTCTCACCACCGTGGCTGAGCCATGGCACCTGATGAATGCATGTCCTTCACCCCTCTCAGTAACAGAGTGAACCCCACACATGTTGGCCACCTCCACAGCTCCAGCTCAGAGCAGTTCCCCAATAACCCCTTCTCCTCTCTGGTACATGAAGGTTGGCTGCATCCCCCAAGGAGCTGACCTTATGTCTGTTTTGTTTCCCCAGATCTGGAACCACAATTTAATAAGTGACGAGTTCTTGGGCCAAGTGGTGCTCACGGGGGATCCCAGTGACCGGCAGTCAGTGCACACACTGCACCTCCAGGACAAGGGGAACAGGAGATCAAACGATCTCTCTGGAACCATCGCTGTAAGGCTGCTCAGCAGTAACATCCTCACCAACGTCTAAGTACTCAAGGACTCTTCTTCTGGTGCCAGAAATGTGTATATAAACATGCAGACGTACATACATATATATATATATACAGACACACATACAGAGCCTACCTACCATCTGCAAAGTGTATATGAACTATGCATGCATTCCACTCAAAGGAGCCAATCTTGTGTTTTCAATGTTAAAAAAATGGTGCCTTTCTGGGGAACCGCAACAATCCTTCTGCTGGCGTCCTCTGCAGCTCCCATCGCCGCCGTGTGCCCTGTGGGATTGCTGCAAGCACACTATGTATCCTGACAGCCAGAGCATGATGCCCTGATGCTGTTTGTTTACACGGGCTGGCACGCATGTGTCACCGCGGTCCCACCAGCTGCTTCAATGCATCTTCGAAGTGTCTGCTTGGTTTTAGAGTAGTGTGGGTGGAGTCATCTCCCATGAAACTGCCATTTAATAGCTTCTACATGCAGGCACCTCAGCAAAGAAGTGGAAAAGAGATTGGACTTTTTGGATGTTTTCTGGGTATGGGTTTTCACACTGCAACTGGAAAGAAAATGCACCAAGACAGACCCAAATCTACAGGGGCAACAAGACTAATGGTTCCATCATTTTAGGGATGAGCTGTCTCCTCCTGAGTCTTGTTCAACCCCATGCAACTCTGAAGGATACAAAGATGCCAACAACCGTGGTGGGACAACTGTTCTCTGGGGTCAAGTTTTTGAATCGGTCTGGACTCAGCTTCTGTGTGTGCCTCTCGAACTGCCGTGGTGCCTGCTGTCTCCATGGCTTCATGCAGTCCCCATCCCAAAAGCTCACCCCAGTAGCTGGGGTGGGTTGTATGCTCGGGCCGTTCAGTGTTTAGACTAGAGGAGATCAGTTACTCTGAAGGCCAAAGCATCAGGTCCAAGGGATGGGGAGCTTTGCTCAGTGGGTGCCATCTTTACTGCTGCATACAGTGCATCATTTCTCAGTGCCTCGCTTTCCCAAATTCTTTTTAAAAAATAGTGGGATTTTAGCTTGGCCTAGAGGAGAGAAGAGGAGCACTGCTCCCAGTGCAGCCTGAAAATATTGGGAATATTTAATTCATACCAGTGTACATCTCTCACATTTAATTTCCAGTCTCCTGGCCTGGAGGATGAGTTGCGCAGTGCTAGAGCCAGTCTCACGCGCACAACCCAAACCCATCCTCAGGGCCATGTCTAGGGCCGTGCCCTGCTCCCGTTTGCCATGAAGACTGTGTTTGTCTTCCTTATTCCACTGGGTGGCAGAATCTGGTTTCTTATAAACCGTCCTATATAAACCAAACAACAAATCCTTGTCTGGCCTTTCAGCAGCTGATCAGGGCAGGTTTCAAAGCATGTTTTTTCCTCCTGTTGTTAGGTTGGGGTTTTTTTATTCATGTGCCTTTAAAAATGGTGCAAGCTAAGGGATCTTTCTGTCAGGTTTTCTTACAAGCATACCTTTTGCAGTCTCCTGTATGCAAGTGGAAATTAATACATATGATGTAATCTTCTAATCCTGGTAAATTTTGGCCTGAGCAGAATCCTCTGCCTGCAAGGACAAGGAAACAGGAAAGCTTCCTTTTGCCATAGCAAGCAGCATTTCTGTTTGTCCTGCTAAATGCCCATGTTTGTGCTGCAAGTCTGTATTTTTTTAAAAAAGTCCCTAAAGATCTGCTAAGTCTATAACGTGATAAGGTGTTCCCAAAGTCACATCAGCAGCCAGCTCAATTCTTGGTACATCCAGAAGCATACAGTACAACTTCATCAATTTTTGTAGGCGGTTCTTCCCCTTTCCTCATCTTCAGAGTTTATCTCCTGTGCTTCTGAACTGGGGTTTTGACCATATTGCTTATTTTCTTAGGTCTTGTTTTCCGGGACTTAGAGGCAAGCAGTGGCCCACAGGATGCCCTTCCCAGGTCCCAGTTATTTCTGGCTTGTGCTGCGCACCCTCCAACTCCTGGTGCCATCTCTGGGACCCGGGTTAGTTCAGCATCTTGCAGAATTGACTCAGATGCTCCTAGTTTGGTAAAGTCACATTTTCACCCCATGGTCAAAACAAATCCTTGAATTTAGGCAGACCAGTTCAGAGATATTTTTATTTTATTCTTGTTTTGTTCATGGGACTCATCACTGAAAATAAATGGAAGCAGCATTGTGGGTCTAAAGGCATGATTTAGGTCTTAGGAGACAATCTCACAGGCTCATGTTCAGAGTGGTATGTGAGAGGGACTGTGATGCCCAAAGATATCTCACCTGGCAGGGAGAAGAGCTATTTCGCTAAGGGAGAACATCACAGGAGCGTCGCACCATCATCATCAGATGGGGGTAGCCAGCCTGCCTGCATTAGCCTTGTTTTCTCAGGCAATCAGGCTACCGATACCTTCAGCAAATGAAAGCCATTTGGCCAGGAGAGCCCTGACATGTGCCAAACTGCACCGTGATCCCCAAGGAAGGGCGCTGAAGCTTGCCGAGGAGTAGTGGTGCCCTGGTACCTGTGGGCAGCCTCCTTCCTTCCTACAGAGGATCAAGCCATAAAGAGAGGAAAAGCAGCTTTTTAACTGCTTCTCACAAAACAAAAAAAAAATCATCACACTATATCAGGACCAAAATGTCTTAATATCAATAATAGTTGTCCTTTTTTTTCTGAAAACTTTTGAAAAGATAGAGCAGAAGCTTTCTTCCCCTTACATTTCCAATGGAATAACAAAAATTACCTTCGTTGCTTTTTATTTTGGTCTTGTCTTGTTTGTAGAGCAGATGGGGAAGGGCAGATATTGAAATGCCGTTCCTAACGTCGACGCCTTTTCTCTTTGAATGAAGTAAATAGAAATATTCAGGGCCTTTTTTTTGTCTGAAGGGAGGGCAGGTCTGATAAGCACTTTCCACTGCCCTCCAGATCATGTAGGACATGTCTCTGATTTATTTTCCATTTCTTTTGTTAATCATTTCAATGGTTGCAAGTAGCCTGCCATTACTCTCTGTGAAATTCTTTTCTTGTTGACGTCTGCATGTTAAAACAGGCTATGACTTGTCTTCACCTCCAAAGGCACGGACGTGTCATGCTGCACAAGATCAGAGTGGTCCGAACAGAAAGCCAATGTTGTACAGCTGTAAACCTCCTATAAATAAATTGTGTATATTTTATTCAGACTCTCTGCCTTTAAAATGCTGTATTCTTCCAGAACACTTTGAATGGGCACAAGGTGGCTCTGCAGAGCCTTTTTAATTTGTGTGATTCACTAAACTCCATTCCAATTATTTTCTCTGCGGACTTTGAGACTGAGGCGAGGCAATCTGCATGAAGGTTTTACGCAAGGTTACACTGACGTTCACTGGGAAAAGCCCCCTCTGACTGTAAAAACCTTTGCATCCTATGCCTCAGAGTCACCACAATGCCACGGTTGCAAGATGATGCTGGAATATTTCTCTTTGGCGTTGGGTCTGCTACAGCCTGCAGCTTCCCACCTTAATGTTTTTTGAGCCTCACCTGGCTCAGAAAAAGCTAAAAAGCAGATCGCTAAAAAAAAAAAAATATGGGCAGAACAGCAGAAGGATGTGGGGTTTGGATGGCTTTCCCTCAAACAACAAACCTGCAGATTGCATATTGGGAGCGTTTGAAAAGCAAAAAGCCTGTCCCTGCCCATGGGAGTCTCCAGCCTTGCTGCTGTAAAGCACCACCCCACAGCAGTGGCCCAAGGGTTGTGCTCCCACCTCAGATTCCAGCCCCCAGCTCCATCACCTGCCTGTGCTTGAGGTCTCTGTAGCATGGAGGAGCTGTGCCCTTCTGCAGCCCGTCCTCAAGGGCCTGGAGCAGGCATCTGCAAAAAGCCTTTTTATTGTGGGTTGGGGACACCCATCCGTATCATAGAATCATAGGATCGTTAAGGTTGGAAAAGACCCTTTAAGATCATCGAGTCCAACCGCTAACCTATCACTGCCAACTGTATCATCCTGCTCCTGGGATCATCCCCAGGGCCAAAGTGTGTCACCAAACCCTAGACAGAGAAAGGAGCATCCTACTCTGCCTTCGCCACTGAAACAATTGCAAGGGCCGTTCTTCAAGGGGGGGGGAGCCTCACAAGCATCTCAACCACACAAAAGTCCTCTCCTGGATGATGTCCTGAGCAGTAGAAGGCACATCTGAGCACCTATGGCGCTGTTATACTTGTTGCTGGATATAGGACAAGAACTCTTGTGTAGAATAGGTGGCTTTACCAAGTCCTGCTTTGTGCATATTCAAAAAAAGGTCAGTGCAAGCCTGGATAAGCCACAAATCATCCTGTAGGCGTGGAGGTCATGCTTCCCCACCAGCACCCACATCTCAGTTTTGCTGGTACTGGGGCAGTGGGCTTGAAAGTGGTGGCTGCTTTGCAGCCCTGCCCGTCCCTGTGATGGTGGTGCACACCCACATGTGGGCTGGCAACACAGGTGGGGATACTGGAGGGATGCTGGAATTGGTGTGGGACCCCAGCACATCAGTGTGGAGACATGGGGAGCTTGTGCATGTTCAGAGACCAGCAGCAGGTAGTAGAGTGGTGCACAGCTCCAGGCACTAGCCAGCCCAGGCTCCCCAAGGGTCCTGCAGCATCTCCTTACCCCTCCAGCACTGCCGTCTGCCAGGGATTTCTACTCACTAACATTAAACTAACTAAACCAACACTTCAGAGTCTCCTTTGGACCTGCAAGAACATCTTCATGGAGGAACAGACATCCTACCATGGTTGCAAGATGATGCTGGAATATTTCTCTTTGGCATTGGGTCTGCTGCAGCCTGCAGCTTCCCACCTTAATGCCCATATACATTCCCCCACCCCCCCATATGGATATGAGCATCCTGCTGCTCAAAAGGACCAGAGCTACTAGCAAGAAGGGCCACAGAGATAGCAGGGCTTTCAGCAAGGAGATGGTTTCATTGCCTGTCCCTCTGAGGTGCTCAGGTGCTACCACATCCTTGGCCAATGTCCCAGGTATTAAATACCTTGGGATTAGCCCATGACCCACAGCCATGAGAGTCTGTGCTGAGTAGTTGTCCAAAGGCTCCTTGTGCTCTTCAAATCCTACCTCCAAACCCAGTGGTGCAACCCCATATCCCTGGCAGAGCCTCCCTCGCTGCCTCCCCGCACTCCCACTTGTGCTGGCCGCAAGAAAAGGCTGCCTGAGGCTGGGCCCTTTCCAGGCACATCGGATGCGATCCAGAGCAATGCAGCTCCTGGGCACAGCCAATATCTGCCCTCGCATCCACACAAACCACGTTGGCACAGTGAGTAGGGCTTGAGTGAAACCGGGCATGGCCCCAGGTGGTCATAAATCATCTCTCAAGCTTGAAGTCAACTAAGTCTATTCATAGCCGGTTCCCACGAGAAGGCTGGGCAGCAGCGGGGAGTTTCGAAGGGCTGGGGAAGGGACAGGGTGGCTGCACTGTGGCTCCCACATTTTGAGCAGAGGTCCTGGTGTGGCTTTGGAGGAGGGAGGCTTCCTCTTATTGCTCCTTACTTCTGCAGTATCACGAAAAAATATTCAGCCATCCCAGTCCCCAGGAGGGGTTCAGGCCCCCTCGTTCCACAGAGGAGCTTAGAAACACCTTGTGTGATAATGCTGCAAATAAAAAGGCATGTTTTGCACGATTTGCTAGCTAAAATGCCATGCTTTATACCTAAGTAAGAAAGCTCAGTGATGTTTCATAGCACTATTAAAAGCCAACCCCACCTTTCTCAGCAGGAAGGAAAAAAGACAGTAGCCCAGATTTAGGCAGGGAGTCACGAGGTCAGAGTTAAGCTTCTAGGCAAAACCTCAGCTCTGAGTTTCCTGGTCCTCAAGCGTTTCTCTCTCCCAGACCCCACATTTACAAGTGTAGGCTGGTGTATTCAAACCAGAATGCCTGTCAGCTCCTGGCCCCATCCCACAGCACCTCACTGAGGTCCCTTGCACACCCCTCAGACCTCTTTGCATGGGGCAGACCTCTTTGCATGCATCTCAGCCATCCCTTTGCCCAAGAAGCCATCAGACCTCTGCACAATGAGGACTTGAAAACGCAGCTTAACTCGTAGCAGGGCTCTTCCTGGGTACCACGGTGTGGGGCAGACCCCAAGGATGCAGGAGGATGCATCTTTGGGGTGTGGGGGTGCTTGGGGAGCGCGGCGCCTGCGGTGTCCCCGGGCTGGAGGTATCACACACACACACACACGCATCCCCACACCCACACCCCCACACCGGGGGCTGGCTGCATCCCGGCTCCTCCCCCGCTAAGAGGCTCAGCGGCGGGCAGGGCAGGCGCTGCCCTCGCTCGGTGCCGGAGGCAGCGCGGCTCCGCGCCGGGCACCAGCGCCCCTTCCCCGGCCCCGGCCCCGGCCATGCCCCGCTAAGGTAAGGCGGAGGGGGGCGACAGGCTGCACCCAGGAGGGACCGGGGTGAGGCCGGGGGATGCTCCGGGTGGGGTGCGATTGGTGCAATAGGGTGTTTAGGGGTGCAATAGGTCGGGGTGAGGTGCAATGGGGTGGGATGGACCGGGGGTACCCCCGGCGGCTCTGCATGGCAGCGAGCCTGCTCCAGAGCCCGGATCAAACCTGAGGAAGGGGCTGGGTCTGATGGGAGTAGGGGAGACGACACGACTGCAGACCTGGCAGAAATGCCCAGCAGCCCCGAGCCAGCTCGGCTCCTGCAGCAGGGATTACTGCCTCGGTAATTTCTAGCTGCTGCTTAATTTAGCTTGGGTCACCCAGCAGTGAGCTGGGGTGCGGGGCGGGGGGGATAATTCCTCTCCTGTGCTGCCGTATGCATCCCCCCACCCCTTTGCTCCACAGCCCTTTCATATTCCGGGATATGGCTGGAAGTGCTTAGGGATGGGGAGACGCTGTTGGAGATGTGCCTGCTGTACAGACCCACTGGCGGTGGCACAAGACCCCAAGTGCCTCCCCAACCCCATCGGTCCCTGGACCACCTCACCCTCTCCCTGCTCTGATCCAGCTCCAAACGCACCAGCCAGGTGGTTAAAGCACAACCAGCTCTCAGGCAGCTAGTGCTGCTCTTCAGAGAGCAGCAGGAGTTTCCCCTAGTTGCAGCACAGCACGGCTTGTGTGCAGGCTGTGTTTTGGTGACGTGTCCCCTGGGTCACACCAGTGCTGATAAGCAATGCCCAGGACCTTCCCGGGCTGTTTAATTAGGACCATCCCTGGGCAAAGAGTGAGAGCCAGCCCGGGACAGGCAATTCCCACAAAGCAGTTTGCATTTTGCTGCCTGGTTTGGGAGTACAGCGTTACGAGCATAGGCTGTGCTGGATCAGCTGAGCACCATACCAAAGAACACTCCCAGGCTTTCCTAGGATAGTTACAGTCATGATATCCTAACAAAGATGGAACTGGCATCTCTGGGAAGACTGGGGTGTACGGTGGAGGACCTGTCTTGTAGGCAGCACGGAGGGAGAGTTTGAAAGGCAACAGGACAGTGGGTCTAAGATTGCTTGGTTGGCCCTGGCTACTAAATCCCCCCTACAGAAGGAACTGGCAGAAACTGGAGGTGGTCTTCTCATGGTCCCAGGCTGTTGTGTTGGTGTGAGAATACTTATCTCCATAGTCCAGGCAAAAGGATGTCCAAGAACCAACCCCATGGCGTTAACCTGTGCTTTACATCAAGATGTCGAGGACATGGCTTGTGTTGCAAGCTGACTCCTCTCCCCTCCTTCTCCGCTGTATGATGCTATGGGTCTTATCTCAGGATAAGTCCCAAGAGTGGTGGTGTGAAGGTATGGGATGGGTCTGCAGCTTTGGACTGAGCTTTGCCAAAGCTTCAGAGAAAACCTGCATCCCTGTGAGATCCTGTGCGAATGTCCCCCCCATCCTGTGTCTAAACTATCCCAGAGACAGCAGAAGAGGGACAAACACAGGCAAAACCCAGGACAGGACTTCCCTCCTGTTGGTTGATGGTCAAAATTGTTTTCACCTGTGGCTTTGCTATCTCTGAGCTCTGCCAATTTCCAAATGTGTTTGTTTAAATAACTTTTAATGTTTACATTGTGGTAATGGGCTTGTGACAAAAAGCCTTTCTTTTCCGCCTGAGCTTGCTGAAAGCTTTGTGCTTCTGTAAAACCAACATGCAGGGCCAAAGTCTCTTCGTGGGCTTTTTGGGGTGAGACTGGAGCAACTTCATGAAGTTACAGTATCTCCCCACTGACGCCAACATTTATGAGACCTGAATGTGGCCCAGAGATGAGCCTTTTCTTCCAAGGCAATATTATTTCTAACTCATTTCCCCTCCTCAGAGCAGTTGATTCATCTCACTCGCTATTAAGTTTCTGCGGACCAGGGGCTGCTGTACAGTGTTTCTGTCTTACACTTGCTAACTTGTGACTTCGCAATTCTTGGGTTGCCATGGAAAGGATTATGCTGTGATTAATGAAGGCATTGTCAGCTCATAGCTTTTTTTTTTTTTTTCAAAGCCTTTCCTGGAGCTGCAGAGCATGGCTTCCAAGCCCGGCAGAAAGGGGCTGACGGGAGAGGTGGCTTCAGGCACTCTCAGACCGGGGCATATTTTTGGTTGTCCGCACTGACACCATGCTGCCAGGTAGCAGTTGCTCCCTCCACTTGCTGTCAGATCAGCTCTGCTGGTCCCTTTTCAGGGTGAAGAAAAAAGGGGACTTGTATTGTTCTTTTGGGGCACAGCCAGAGTTTTCTTGCTCCTGAAGCAGAGTGGGACAAGTGTCCATGTACCAAGGGGCTGGCAGGATGTGGAAGCAGCATGTAAGGGAGCTTTGCACCATGAAATACTCCTCTCTGCTAGGCAACATGCAAGGAGAACATGATATGGGATAAGGCGGAGTGTTTGTGACTACCTGGTCCACCAGCCAAGCTGCTGTGTAGAGCCAGACAACCTCTCAGGATAGGACTGCGCCATCAGTGTCCATGCTCAGGCTGTCCATCCATCCCCAGGTAGGACCCCCAAACCCCACTGTGCCCAGAGCTGTGCACAGAGCCCCTGCTCTGAAAAGCTCTTGCAGTCAGGATATTGGGGGAGAGCAGAGTATGGTTGTTCCCATTTCACAAATGGAGTGTAATATATGGAAACCCAATGAAAAACAGGCACTTGAAGTAGACTGAGTGCCAAATGAATACAAAAAACTTCAAAATCCAAAGCCAAAAATCTCTGGGGATCCCTTCATTTCTTAGCACAATCAGCTGAGTCCTCCCCAGGCCTGCCCAGCCTGAGCAGGTAGGTACCAACTCCCACATCAGCCCAGCTGGGCTCTGAAAACCGAGTCCTTGAACCCAGTTCAGAGCAATTGCAGAAAAGCACCGAGCTCTTCTTGGACCTCAGTCCTAGCAAGTTCCTTTTACAGCATGTTGGTTCAGCTGCTGCCATCCCCTTTCCTGCATTTAACCTGGTGTAATAACCCAGTGTTTGCCTGGGGCACAGATGACCTGAATACAGTTTCCACATCCAGGAAAGGAGTTCAAACTTGCGCTTTTAGTTGATTATAGACTTACAAGCTGCCTTGGGTGGAGGTTTCCACTGCTGTTGTTGCTGCAGAAGCAGCCTGGCCTCCAACTTTAAGATGTGTGGAGGAAGGAAGACTTGCAAGAGGACATGCCCGAGGTTATGCCGAGTGTTGGGAAAACTGAGCCTCTGTGAATCCTGGTCTTGGTCTCTTTTCCGATCTGACATGGTGGGAGCTTGCTGGGGGAGACTTCACCCCAGGAGACAAAGCCACTCACCCTGACTTTGGAAATGGCAAGATAAATCTGGGTTCATCACAGAGATGGAGAGAGGATGGGCACAAGGTGAAGGTTGGCAAAGGAGGATAAATAGAAAATGGCAGGTATCTGAAGTGCCTGGATGAAGGCAGCTGTCAATGGTACCATATAAATACTTTTAGGAATATTATAGTTTAGTCTCATAGTGCTTTCAGGTTGCAGCTGTGAAATTCCTTCCACCTGAGAGGGCTTTGCAAATGCTGAGCAGGACTCAACTGCTCAACACACATAGGGGAAAAATGCTCTGAGCCCTACCTGGGCTGTGCTAGACTTGGGACCAGGACCCATCCTTGGGACCAGGACCCATCCTTGGGACCAAGCCCTTGTGTGTTCCCCAGGGTATGTCATTGTCCAGAGAGCACATTTCGCTCCTCTGTTGACTTATTTCAAGTAATCCAAAACAAAAAAGGCAAAAGAGGTGTCATTAGAGGATGACATTTCAGTCTTCAAGGTGAAGATTTTGGTCTTCAGAATGAAGAGTGAAACAGCATTGCACCTTTGTGAGTCCCTGGCATGCCTGCAACTGGAATACTGTGTGCTGTTCTTGTCCCTCCATCCCAAAAATGATGTAGGTCAGCTGGAGAGGATTCAGGGAAAGGAAGAATGGTGAGAGGTCTGGAGCAGCTTCCACATGAGGAAGGATTGTTTAGTCAAAGACTTCAGACTGGAATAGAGATGGGAGGAAGATACGTTATAGAACCTGGAAGATCATGCTTGAGCAGTGAAGGCAAAAATAGAATTTTCCTTAATTTTCCTTTGCAATATAAAAATTAAGGAGCATCAGGTAAAGCTAAAAGAGACGAGGTTCGAAGCAAAAAAGAGTTGACACAACCTGGTATCTGCAGTACTCATTACTGCAAGACCCTGTGGATCCTAAAAGTATTGATGGGTTAAAAAAGCACTTGGAGAAATTTGTTGATGAAAAGCCTCTCAAAAGCTATAAAATATCTATATTGAAGACAAAAGGTACCCTTCTTTGGCTCTAGAAGTTCTTGAGCTGCAATTTATTAGAGTCTGGGGAAGTATTATGGAGTACTGTCACTAAATATTCACCCTGCTTTTATACTGCTCCCTAGGCATCCTCTATTGGCCACTGTCAGAGAAATACAATAGATGGGGAGCCCACAAGCTGGATCCAGTCTGGGCTATTTTATGTAGAGCTCATGAGCTCATGCTTCCACTCACAAAGAGTTGCCCATGCCCTGAGATCCTCCTTGAAACAATTCTATTTGCCTCGCAGCACTTCTTAGCTGTCTTGGAGAAGATAAGGTGTCAGCCTCATCACTTTTGTAGCAGTGCCACGTATCATGTGGGTCAAGGAGAATAAAGCCTGTTCTCTTCCTTTTTCATTGAAAATACTTTCATGCTGACAAATACAGAGAGGAACTTAATGAGATTTCTTGCAAGTTCTGTTTCAGATCTCTTGTAGGCTGTTAAGGAACTGCCACAAATCTGGTGATCATCTAGATCATTGCTAGAAAGGCCAGGGTTTGCAGGTGGTTTCCTGTGCATCCCAGTGCTGACCCATGTTGTTGTTAGGCTGAGGTTTGCTTTGCAAGTCAGCAAGGTAGTTTTCCACGTGCCCAGTGTGTGTTGGTGTGGGGGAGTTTGAATTCATGCTGAGGGGAGAGGCTGGGAGAAGAAAATGCTTTGCTGCTTGGTGGCACCTAGTTCCCAGTCTGGGTAAAGGTCCCACTGGGCTCATGTGGGATCAAAGAGCTTCACAATAACAGTGGGGCTGAAAGGGAAGGAGGGGAGCAGCCACAAACCATATCACCTCTCACATTCAGAGACAGGGTCCCCTTGCCTGGCTGAGGCCCTGCATTAGGACAGAGGGGTACAGCAAGCACATGTTGTAGTGCATTAGAAGGAGCCCCACAAGTCTAGCTAGAGCGCATCAAGCTTCTGCCTCCTACGTCTGAGCCTTTGGGTGTTTTCCAGCATCAGTGATGGCTGCCATTACATTGTGCTGCCCCAGCTATTTCTGTCCTGCTTCCTCTCATCCCTCAGTCTTGCTGGATCAGTGCCATCAAGGCCAGCAGATTTACCCTGGGCTGAGATGAACTCTAGAAACCACCCCCCACATACACATGCTGGGTTTGTCTCTCCTACAGCCTGCCCAAGGTTTCAATCTGGAGAAATAAAGGGGGTGGTTAATTCATCTGTAACCTCTCTGCAAGAGCCTTTCTCAAGCCCATTGAGAAGCTGCACGCAGACGGCTGTCAGGGTGAGCAAGATGATCCCCGTTTGCTCTTCCGCTCCTCTGCTCAGCTTCTTGGCTGCCTTTAATCCTGGTGGAACAACAGAGCCAGGATAACCTGGACTTCTGTGGTCTGTCTTTGGAAGTAAAGCCTAGGAAAAGGTCAGGCATAGCTGGCTTTATGTGGGGCTTTTTTGTATGCTGAAGTGCTGCAAGGGCCCAGGGCGGTCTTTGGCACAGACACGAGGAAACATTCTGTTGCTGGAATTACTGAAAGTCTCCGTGAGCTGTCAATGGTGTTACCGATATACATCCAAACATGCGCCCATGCCAGGCTGATGGTGCTACAGCATCCTTGATCCAAAAAAAGGATGGACAAAACTCTCCAACAGTCCTTTAGGATTTCCTTTCAATTCTGCAGGCTTTCAGAGCTACTGACTATCTCGGAGCACTTTGGGTGCCAAGACACAGCCTGCCCAGGGATCAGGATCCAGAGCAGGAACTATTAGACCTTTTGTGTAATTCAGTAAAGCGGTACACGGAGACTTATAAACAATTAATGAGCAGGTCAGCCCAATCTGCTGTCACACCAGGGAGGTCTCGCAGAGCAGGTATACTGCAAGGACACCATCCCTGCCATGTAAGAAATTGCTTCTCTCCAGCACAATACAGGGAAAGCTTCACCTGGCAATTCCACCAGTGCTTATGGGTGATGGAGCAGGTCCTTATCCCATGGGGAGAAGGGTTTTTGAGAGTGCAGCTGTGTTACTCCAGCAAGGCACTAAGATTCTGCTTTCCCCACTGCTGAATGTCATGTCTGCACCCAAAGCATCAGGGGGGAGACAAGAGAGCACCCAGTGGTCTTGGCCAAATCGCTGTCATAGCCATGTCATCTTGAGATACCATGATGGGGCAAATCAGGACTGCTGTTCATTCAGGTTAGTTGTACCAATACAGATTAGGGTGGTGGATAACAGAGGGTCAAAGCTGTTTGGGCAACCCTACCAGTCTTAGAAATAACTCTCTGGTTCTCCCCCAGTACCCTGTTACATCTGTTTTTTGTGCATGGCAGACTACTGATTGGAGTAGCAAACCAGGTCCTGTCCTGCCAGCGCTGAGCTCAGCAGTCAGAGAAGATATTAAATAAAAAGGGCTGGAACAAAAGTCAAGCTTTTCAAGTGCAGCTGTGATGTTGAACTCAGCCCAGGGAGTGAGACTTGTCTCCAGGAAACACCCATTTCTTATGTGTAGCTGAGAGCAAGTCACAAATAGCAACAGCCACCCCTTTCCTTGGAGGAATAACTCAAAATACTGCAAACAAGGGTGGGAACGGAGCAGCTGGTTAAAACTGGAATAAATTAAGTACCTGATTAAAGCTGACTTGCTCATCTAGTCTGATTTCCATAGGAAGCAAGGCTTGTGTGGTCACACTGCCTCTCTCTTTAGATGTGTCACCTAATCACGGTAGTTTGCTGACCAAGTTCACTTCAAGTTTGACAGAGCTGTAGCAAGGAAACGAAGTTCCTAGATACTTCATGAGAATACGTAGGCGAGCATGGGAGAAATCTAGTGCCCTGCAGCATGTTGCCAGCTCCCGTTGGACACCAGAGAGTCCAGGTGGGGTGAGAAAGCTGGTCTGGATGCCCCACCTGCAGGAGAGTCTTCTTGGGGGACTATGCCTTGTTGACCATCAAGAAATCTTATTAATTGGAGTTTCCTGGTTGTCAATGAATCTTTTTTTAGCTCTGCTGCTCGCAGAGGGATTTCTATAATTATTTCTGGCTTTGCTCTTCACCAGGTGGGAGCTTGGCATGGAGCAAAGTCACTTTACCTTCTGGGGCCCATCCAGGCTGCTTGGGGGTGCAATGATTTTTACTCTGTCTGTGCAACTCTTATCATAGAATCATAGAATGGTTTGAGTTGGAAGAGACCTCAAAGGCCATCTAGTTCCAACCCCCCTGCCATGGGCAGGGACACCTTCCACTAGACCAGGTTTCTCAAATCCCTGTCCAACCTGGCCTTGAACACTTCCAATGATGGGGCATCCACAGCTTCTCTGGGCAACCTGTTCCAGTGTTTCACCACCCTCACTGTAATTAATTTCTTCCTAATATCTAATCTAAATCTACCCTCTCATATGCACTTTAGTCTAGCTCTTCTTTGGCAAAGACCAATAAGCATGACTTCAGCTCAGCAAGATGACCTCCTTGAGAGCATAGAGCATCCCATGTGCTGAAGCACATCTAGCTACTTGATAGGCCGCCAAAATGTGAAGAGCAATGGATGCAGCACCAAACAGCCCCTGTGACTCAGTTTCCTCAGCTGCAAAGTTAGTATAACATTTTGCATGTGCAGCCAATGAGTCAGGGAGTGTCTGTCCCCCTTTTCATCTGAACTATTACAGGGTTGATGTCTCCCAGCACTGCCTCATGCTGCCCTGAGGGATGCGATGATGATTGCACCAAAGGCACCCTGGAAGGGCAGAGCAGAGTCTCTATTTAATTTTTGCAGTTCCTGTTCAAGCAAAACACCCTCTGGAGTCATCAGGAGTCTTAGCAGGATAAAACAGGGCTGGTATCTTCTGATTTGAACCCACTTAATCCTACTAGTCCCTGCATTTGGAGGCTGACCCCAGCCTCTCTAAAGGGCTGTCCTGCATTTCTCCAGGACCATGAGAGATAAGAGGATAGTTTCAGGGCAGGCAGAGGGAGGATTTCACCAAAAATCGCAGCAAAGGGGTTCCTGCTGAGAAAAAACCTCACAGGTTTATAAGAGCTTGCAGAAGCCCTGCTCCAGCCAGCACTAACAGCACTGAAAGGAGAAAGACCACACAGCCGAGGCCAGACCATTAGGGACCAGCATGAGTAGAGGGTAGGACAGCTGCTTATTAGGAAAATTTATGGACAGGGAAGAGCAGGAGAGCTGCCTTTATTAAAGACATTTTGATCTGGAGTCATAGGCACAAACTTGGGTGTCTGCAAGAGGCACATTGCACCTTCCTGGTTCTCCTGCATGACCTTGGGGAGAGTCACGTCCTCCCTCCGTGCCTTAGTTTCCCTCTGTGTGAAATGAGGATAACATCATACCCTCCTCATCAGTAGGCTGGGATTGGTGAGGGAATAACACAGCATAATAGCTCACTGGAGTGATTACTAAAACAGTGGCTGCAGTAAAGACTCTTTTTAACTAATTTTTCTATAGCAAAAAAAAGCAGCAGTGGGACAGAGTTGGACTGAGATTAGTCTGGCGTTCAGATCTTACCTCTTTCATACGTTGCCCAGCTGGTGGCAGATCATCTAGAGACTGTTTTAAAAAGGAGCACTTCATGGGACTTAGAAAGCGCCCAGGTACCTAAATCCCTC
The DNA here is from genome assembly GCF_949628215.1 of Phalacrocorax aristotelis. Classification (NCBI taxonomy): domain Eukaryota; kingdom Metazoa; phylum Chordata; class Aves; order Suliformes; family Phalacrocoracidae; genus Phalacrocorax; species Phalacrocorax aristotelis. Next base: position 4,062,991 of record NC_134276.1, read on the forward strand.
TGAAACCACTTCAGGAACAAGCTCCAGTATGTCGCGGGGCAAATCACCTGACACCCCATAAATATCCTTTTAGGGGTCTGGTTCCAGCCTGCATTTGGGTGCAGTGCTCCTTCTCCTGTCCTCTGTCACGGAGCAAGGCCTGTGGTCTTGTAGATTCATGAGATAGAAATCTTGGAGGTCCAAGAAGATGATCCAGTTCAATCTCCTTCATAATATGGCCCAGTTATTCCTAACTGGAGCCAGTAATGTAGGATTGGCCAGAGTATATATCTAAGGGATATAAATATATCATTCTATACAGGGTATATGTACATGTATACCGCCTTCCCTTGGATCTTCATGGTGGTGTTCTCAGATTACAGATGCAGTCTTTGTAGCTGCCTGAGCAATACAACCAAGGATTAAACCTGCATCTGAGCTAAGGGTTAATGGCAGTGGTTCAGCTGCAGGGCTGGCAGAGCCCAAGTGGACGAGAAGGTTGCTGCCTCCAGATCCTGGCCCAAAACAGGACATGCCACACGTTAATCTTCTCCCAGATTCATGCTTTCCTTGTAGAATACATCAGCCTGAAGTCAACCACAACGTCTGTGTGTATACTTTGGTCTGTCAAGGGCAGAGCTTGAGCTGCCCATGAAGGAGCAGGTCCATGGTGACCACACCAACACTTGTGGTCCGCTCAGGCCAAGCTAGTTGGGGTTCCCTGAGCATGGGTGGGCAGTATCTGAGTTCTGATCTTGGCACAGTGGTGTGTGGATGTCCTGGTGTGCTCAGGACCAGCAAGGGGACTTCCAGTACAGCCCAGCACTGTGCAGGACAGCCCTGCTCCAAGGAGGAGAGTCTTGAGAGTGTGTTCATGTGCTGAATCACCCTCAATTTCAAATATAGACTTCATTTCTAGTTTGTTCGTGTCATGTGCCAGGCCACATGTGTAGACTCTAGCAAGACTGGAAGTCCACCTATGGATAAAGAAGAGATGAAAACAGATTGCAAACACTGTTTGGCCAACATGTAAGTGCAGCATTTTGCCTAGATCAGCTCAGCCTGCTAGGTCTGGATTATGCTGAAATTACACCTGACCACTTTGCAAAAGGATACATTATTTGATTAATTATTGTGGCTGTTGAAAAATAGTCGCCGGTAGAGGCTGGTGCACAAAGGGAAATTGCCCTTCTTGGAAGGCTGTGCTGAGAGCTCTGCAGCAAGCTGGGATCGGATGCCACCGTGGTGCATTGTTCTGCTCTGGCTACCTGAAAGCACAGGGAGGGAGAAAAGGTCAGGTCTTTTGTTCAGCTTCTCTACCTGCTGGGCTTTTGGGAGGGATTGAATGCAGGGCAAATCTATTGAACTTCCTGCTAGAGGCTTAAAAAATTGATGCCTGCTTCCTGACTACTCTCAGATGAACAGAGGCTACATATTGATTCTCTGACTCTCCAGAGGAGGGAGTTTTCTGTGGTTTCTTGCTCTAATGTAGACTTTTTGGCTGGGACTCATTCAGATGAGATATCTTTCTCAGTGGCACTGCTACCAAGACCCTTCAAATTGTGGTTTGAAGGCCAAACCTGTCCCACAGAGTCAGCTGAGAGGTCTTTTGGCATATTCCCAGTTGTTCAGGGAGCACAGGAATGGGAGAAAGGAGGGGATATCCAAATGAAACCAGCCATCTCAGGCTTCCTTGGTAGTCAATGGGGAGAAATAATGCTGACTTCTCTGACTGACTGAGTGAATCAGTTCTTGGAAGCACCTGTTTGTCCCCATAGTCATGGAGGTGATCTCGGTTGACTTGATCAAATGCTGTGTCTTCATCTGAATATCTCAGTCCCAGTTTGGGTGTCAGATGGGACTTAGAGCACAAAAAAAAATTGATAGCTACGAAGTCACCTAAATGACAACACTTTCACCAGTGAGAGGACAATATGTGCTGATTTGGCGTGGAAAGCCACAGAGAGATGTATAATAATGAACCCTCATTCTAGGATTTGCATGCTTCTGCCTTACTCCATGGTCCCCAGGCTCATGTGGATAAACAGCAGTGACAGTGATACTAGCTCCCAGCTCTCTTTTCGTCTGTGCACGTGGCCAGGAGGAGGCAAGAAAATGGTCAGGCACTGATTTGCACCATTCCTAAGTCGTAAGTACAACGCACAACAGTCACTTGGCCTTGTGGAATCTTTAGCTTGTGTCTTGATCTCTGTTTAAAATCACATCCTGATGTCTGTAGTGGTTTTGGTTAGTTTTGTTTCCTTTAGTACTGTGAGTCATGTCCTACGAAGACACGGCGTCAACTCGGAGTGTTGCACTCTTGCATCCTCAGTATAGCTGAACGCACACGTGGTGTCAGCCTCACTGGGGAATTGTCTATCTTGTCCTAATCCAAAATTTGAAGGAGTTTGGGTAACTGTGTGGGGAGATTGGTACTGGCATGCAGAGGACTACACAAGCTCTGAGATCCTGCAGCTGGAGCTGAAAACTCCATGGTCCTTTGACTCACTGGTGCGGTGCTTAGCAAAGGCGAACAGGACGGCACAGCTTGGAGCTGTCATTGCGGGCGGTGATTAATGCCTGCAGCTCCTGGGGGAGGAAGGCACCGAGGATCACATTCCTTTCACTTGCTGTCTTTTAAAAGCCTTCACACCCAGTCTCCGGAGAGATCACCACCTCAGCATTTCGTGGCATCCCGATTCTCGGCTTGTGGAAATCAGCACGGTTGCACTGACGTCAGTTGTATCTCAATCGTTTCACACTGCCAGGGGTCTGGGCAGTGAGTTATTTTAGCTGGGTCAAAAGAAACAACAGTGTTTACTTTTTTAGCTGATCCATAGTTAAACTGACCAACACGGAGAGCTCAGGACTATGGAGACTCAGGATTAAGTGATCAGTTTTCAGGGAGAACCCATGTTTTTCAGAATCCTTCTGTTATACCTGAGGTCCATTAAAAATCAGGCCCTGATTTTGACTGCTGAAGTCTTTGGCCATAAACTCTACCTACTGCACAACCCCTGACACCTCTCTGTCACTCATGTTGATTGCACCCTATTTATTGGTGGTTTCAGTTATGAGCATCATTTCCCTGGGTTTGCGTTGCACTTGCAGAGTGACAGACTGCATTGCGCGTTAGCACAGCACTTTCTTCCTTGAGCTACTTGCATGAAAAAAGACCCTCATGTACAGAAATGCAAAATATCTGTGTATCTAATGCATCAAGGTTGGGTATTAGTAAAAAATTCTTCACCGAAAGGGTTGTCAAAGTGGAACAGGCTGCCCAGGGAGGTGGTGGAGTCTCCATCCCTGGAGGTATTCAAAAGAAGGGTAGATGTGGTGCTTGAGGATATGGTTTAGTGGTGGGCTTGGCAGTGGTAGGTTAGTGTTTGGACTCTATGATCTTAAGGGTCTTTTCCAACCTTAACGATTCTATGATACTAAGACTGCTCCCACCCTGGGCTGTTTTACTACGGTAAGCCACCTTGGCACCTGCAGTCTTTTCTCCCTATAGTTATTTGACTAATTGATTAGCAGGTTGGCTGTGTTGTTCTGTGTAGAAAAGGTTGTTTTAACGTCGAGTAGCTGGAAGTTTCTGGGTTTGGAGATCCCAGATCTGCAGGACGACCGGAACATCCCTTTTGGAAATAAATAAATAAACAAAATAAACAATAACAAACTACCAGGTCTCCCTGGGAACGGCATCCGCCCACCAGAAAGAGAAGCCTGACGGGAGTACCCTCAAATCTAATTAGTACCTAATCCTGTGGCTCTCATCACCATAAGGCTGACCGCTGCAGGAATAGCTAGAGAAAAATCTGCACGCTCCCTAAAACGGCCCTTGCAGGCTGTTGTTTGGTTGCACAGTGTTGCATCCATGACTAGGCACTGAGGAGCCTTTCTGAGGATCCAGGGCTTCACGATGGATCTTTAACCCCCACTATCACCTATACCTTTACGTGTCAGCTTGCAGCTCCCCTTAATCCCTCTTTTCCCCTCAGCTGTACAGGCAGCTGGACCCGCAGCTCACAGGGAGGTAATTCTTTACACCAAAATGCACCTCTTGGTCAAAGCAGCTATTTCTCTGTCTTCTGATACCAGCATTCGCTGGAAATCTGGTGGCCACTCAAGATCTGATCCAAAGGCTGTAGGAAAGGCTTTTCTTGACTTTTAGTGAACACAGATCAGTTTTTCAAGGAAAACACTCTCTGTCCCGATCACCTCCCAGAGCCTGAAGGCAGGCCGTGTCACAGATGCACCAGTCACATGAGAAATGGTAATTCTAATGTTTTCTGCAGCTTATTGCTGTTGTGACCTGCCGTGCTGAGGTGACGGCTTCCTCGCATTCCTCACATCACCTGTCAGCATGACCTCAAGCTGATCCGTCCCTGCGGAGGCGGCAATTAAGACATAAACAAGGGAACTTTCTCAGCATGGTGGCAGGCGGCGTGCTGGCCAGGCGGTGCTCACCGTGTCCCCACATCTCCATCACGAGAGTCTCATACTTGTGAAAAATCAGGGAGTGCCATCCCGTATGTGGAAAAATCAGCAAATACTCTGGGTGAATTCCTGTTGCCATTGCATTCAGGGCAGTACTGTTGCTTTTAATGAGAATGCATCTTTTCCCTACATTATAAGAAATGATAGGTAACAAAATCAGAAGACTGGATTTTACTGTCTGTGTAATCTGCACTGGAGGAGTTAAAAATCATTATTTCTTCTTGCAAGGCTGAAGGTATTTGCACCACAGGAAGGTAAGGTGTAAGTGAATGGCCATTAACACAAATGTTTCAGTCCAAAGCTCAGAGAGGGGAGATGCTCGTGTTTTAAGCAACATCCCAGTAGCTAAACCTCTCATCTAGAAAGACTCAAAGCCTGGGCTTTCCTCCACCAAGGCGGGGGTTTAACTCGATTTTAACTCGAGGTTTAACTTGCCTACCTCTCAGCAAGACCTGGACAGCCAGCCTTCACATAGGCTTTGAGGGCAAACCTGAGCAGATGGGAGAACTCGCCTTTAGTGCAGAAAAGGAAGAAAATGGGAGGCTACAGGCCAAGGAGACAGGGATGTCCCAGGGAGCACTAGATGTCAGGAGATCAAATGTATCTCAGGTTTATCCAAGACGGGCTCAGAAACCATGGCAGGTGGTCTGAAGTTCTTTCTGTGAGAGCCTGAGTGTTTGGTTCATTGAAAAGCAGAGAACTGATGGGAGTAGGCTGTAAGTGCCTTCACAGGGAGCAGACACCAGATGCTGAAGCTCTGACAAACCAGCAGACACAGCTCGTACCATGAAGAGGGCCCAGCCTGGTATCAAAGCAAGGGCACGTGCTTCTTGCAAAGAGTTTCCCAGGCATGGGGTGTCATCCTGGCCTCCCTCCACTCCATGCCCTGGTCACTGCTCCAAGCCAAGTGGTCCATGAGACCCTGGCATAAGGGAAGTGGAGATGCAGCAGTGGGGTAAAACCCTGGCATGTGGGCCTATCTGTGGGATCATTTGTGGTTGGTGAGACATGACTGGCCTCAGTTGGGAAGCTGAAGGTAAATGCAGATGAGGAAAAGATACTTACTTCATTTTAAGCACTAAGGATGATTTGACCTTTGGAGCTAATTACCTAGAGAGGTAGCGGGTTGTCTCTGTTGAGAGCTTGCTTGTTGATCAAGCTAGCAGGGAAGACACTTGTTACCCAAGAAGAAAATGATGGCTGCCATGTTCAGACTAATATCTTCTGACCTTAAAGCCCTGGTTCTGATTCAGGGCTCTAGGAAGAATGCAAAAATACAAACTGTCATAGCTTCCCAAACATGACAACTTGCAGCAGGACAAAGAGTAGAAGGATTGGTATGTAGCGACGGTGCCTACTCCCTCTCTGCTTGCTGTCATGCACATTCAACGGTTAGAGATCCCAAAGTCAGGTTTGTTAGTTTAACCTCATTCAAGAGCCGTTGTTTTTCTTCCTGATCTTAATCTTTGTTTTGGTAAGGACATAGGCGCTTGTCTCCAAGGCTGTATGTCTGACCTTTATATTCACCATTTCTGAGATGAACAGTAAAATACATTACAAAATCCTTAGTTTTTCGCAGATCCCTTGCTGGAGGGCAGGGGGTGAAAGCAGCAGTGTGCAGAGAGCATCGGTGTGTTAAATCTCTCTGCTCAGCTAAGGTGATACATTATGTGTCTGCCAGTCAAGTAGATATAAGGCAGTGAATCAACAGCCACCTCTCTTTTGGTTTTTTTTTTCACACTATGAAGTGCCCAGGGTGGTCTACAAAAGACAGGCTCTCCACCAAGCTGGGTGCAGAGGGCATAGGCTGTTACTGAATGTGAATGCACATGCCCCATAAATTAATTATTCATTTTCTTCCCTGCATTTGCAGGCAGGAAAATCATGTGGGACATGGAACTTCAGGAGAAAGGAACAGAATTTGCATGTAGAATGAAATACCTGAATTTCTCCTAACCAACGCTTAATGAGCATGTGTTCTGGAGGATTAGCACTGTGGAGTGATCCCCCAGGCAGTATGGCCGGTCATGTGGTTGGACTCTGGTCCTGAAAGTGCCAACAAGGAGCACAGAACTGCCAGTTAAACAGATTACAGTAGCAACCCCCTGCTTTGCAACTGCAGGATAATGACTTTGTCCATGCTCCTCAGGCTTTGTCCCTCCAGAGTTGAGCTCTGTTGGGCTCCTCTTGCATCTGGGATCTCTTCAGAACCAGCAAGAAAGCCACAGGGCAGGTTGATGTGGTGGAGACCTTGTGCTTCAGTAGAAGCACTCATTGGCTTTTGTTGATCACTGCTTGCAAGCAAGTGGCATGTATAGCTCCATGTCACGTACCTCTTTGCATCCACAAGTAGTTTAAAGGATCTTTTAGCACCTTCAGCCTTACCCCACTGCCTCCCTCAGATGCCCTGTTCAGATGATGCTCAGCTAGTGATGCCCAGAAAGCTGCAAAATGAATCAAATTTACAAAAAGATACACTTTCCAGAGGGGTGCCTTTGCGTTCTTGTGTTATGAGTGAGTGATTTGGGAGAGGTGCTGGGTACCTTTTGTTTAGCCCAGCTCATTTCCCACAGCACAAGCAGCTGTAGAGCTTCACATAGGAGATGAAGGTGTGAATGAAGTCCCCTAGACTCACCTCCCAGCAAGGACTGGAGGGTCCAGATGGCTGCTTCATTCCACCAGGGCTCCCGTGATTAGCTGGCATCTGATCTCCCTGGTGCTTAGATAAGCCCAATTCTTCATCCTGATCCCTGTGGGAAGAACAGAGGACAGTCCACTGCTCCCCCACCCTTCTGTTTTAGGGTCTTCCCTGTTGAGCAAGTGGTGGGAAAAGCTGGCTGCCCGTTGTGTGCAACCTCCCTTGCAACAGCATTGCAAGGGGACTTACAGAGCATTGACCAAGCAGAAGCCTGGTGGCTTGGGCTGAAGGATAGACCTTTAGAAAATAATAAATAAATAAATAAATAGAAAACCAGAAAAAAAACAAACACAAAAAGCTCTGGGTTCCAAAGTCCTGTTCAAAGCAGACTCTGCTGGGTATGTAAATACTCCTCCAAGCCTGGCACAACACCTATTCAGCATGACCACAGGCTGGGCTGAGCAGGATGCCCATGTACAGGGCAATTTTTATGCCGGGAGCCAAGCCAACCATGTGGCAGCGATTTGCTTCAGCAGCAGAAGGATGAACGGGCTGAAGGAGCAGTTCTGAGACCTGAAGCTAGTGCTCTAGCTCAGTCTGTGGAAAGAGATTCCCCCTGTATGCTTTTGTAATAGGGACACCCAACGGGACAAGTTCACCTAGGCCATTTGGCTGATAAGAATGCAAATCAGTAATGACCAGAATACTTAGGGCCTCCCTGTTGGGTGAGATCTCTGTTTTTCAAAGGGGGAAACTGAGGCAAGGAACTATAAGATGACTTGTCCATTGCAGATGTCCTTCAATCAAGGAACTCAGACCGCTACCCCACCCAACGTTTATCACTGCCCCTATGATCATCATGTTACAGACCTGGGAAGGACCTCTGGGGAACCTCACCCAGTGCCTGCTCTGAGCCAAGCCAAGATTTTGCTGACTATTCCTGGTGGAGGAGATTCATCAGCATCCCTAGGCAGTCTGCCTCAGGGCCCACTGCTTCATAGGGTTAGAAAGCTATTTTCAAGCCATATGAGTTAAGGAGACAAGGAATAGTTTGATGAGCTACAGAGAAGGTTCAAACTGAGGATTAGGAAAGCTGCCTCACAGGCTTTCAGATATTGAAGTGGGCACGTGATTTTCCACCAGTCATCTACCTTCTAGAAAAAGCAAAATTAATTCATTAAATATGGTCTGTGGCCAAAATTTGTCTAGTGAGTATTTCCTGATGAACAGTGATGCTTTGGGTGCTCTTAGGACACCAGTTTCTTTCCTGGGCAATGCAGAGGGATCATGGAGATGGTTTCAGTAGCTGGATGTTTTCCTTAAGGTGGTGAAGGCACTTAGATGGCAAATTCCTACAACTTCCAGTGGGGTAGTTATCCGCCTTCAAATATGTGACCGGTAAAAATGTAGAGGCGGTGCAGACAGCATGGTCAGGAAAAGGGTAATAATTGGAAATACTGTTGGGCCTTTGCAGTCCCTGCAGGAGCTAATAGAGATAAATCCCACCATTCTAGCTAGGATGGGAAGGTCGTGTTTCCCACTGCAGCTGAGAAGCTACAGAATATTGTTGACGGTTGGACTTGATGATCCTAGAGGTCTTTTCCAACCTTCATGATTCTTTGAATATTCAGGCAGCAGGGTGAGCACTGAAGGCTAAATCCAATATTACTGAATGGGATGAGTGCAGTTCCTACTGGAAGGGAAGAGATATCACTCTCTTTGTCATAAGGACAGTGTATTGGGACACTGGGACAGGGCATTAGCACTCCCTTTTTTGCAAGACTGAGCGTGTCCCATATTGTGTCTCTTTGGGACATCTCACCTGCAGATGGCTGAGGGCGGGGATGGAAAGACTTTACTATTCCCTCCCATCCCCTCAACAAATGTTCTCCTTTTAGTGAGAAAAGCACACAAAAAAAAAAAGTATGGCTAAAAACTGAAACAAAACATTTAGGTTTGTGTGACGCGCGTAGACCGCTTTGTCACTGTGAAGGGAAATGTCTTGCGTCCTGCAGGATCATCTTTAATCTTCACATGCCCAGTGTCTCATGAGGGTTATATCTCTCAGATAAAGTGCATTTTTGCCTGCCTTTTAAGGCAGGAGAGTTTTTACTATACCAGAAGATATTCTACATCATAAATATAACAATTACAATTGTCATGTTTCAAGGATGACTTGGAGATTAAAAGCTGCAGAAATGAAATTCTTTGAAAGCGCTTTTCTCGTACACACCAAACCCATTTAATGCTGGGAGCACCACACATCAGCAAGCACAAACCCAGGAGCAGCATGTGACTTTCCCACATAAAAAACATCTGTAAATCACACAGAGGTATAATTTGCACAGCAGGTAGGAGCAGAGTGTGGAGATACTCTGTCCAACCCAGGTATTAGTTGCAGGCTATGGTGGAGGGCTCGGTATTTTCTTTCCTCTCCTGAAAGCAGTTTTGATAGAACGATGACAATCCATCCAGTCTTATGGCCTGTAAGGACACGCCCCCCCTTCTCCATGTGCTTTAATTGGTACCACGAGATCTGATGACACATGTAATAAATCAGCATCAGTCTGTTCGGTAGGTTAATCCTTGGGTAACTTTCTAAGACTCAGTTTACAAAATATTACTTGCGTAAGAAAGCTCTAGTCCTGGTCTCATTCACCACGGTGCAGGCATTAATCTGGATGTATTAGAGGATTGTCTCTCACTGCCTGGAGTTAATATTATGAAAGTGTTGGGAGTTTAAGTGCTCCTAGCCCTCTTCCACAGCTGCATCTGTCCCTGTAGGGTTGGGACAGTCCCTGAGCTGGGGTCTATGAGTCAGGGTGTCAGTTCATTAATTGCTGATTTCTTTTGGTTTAGGTCCATTCCTGGCGATCGCTGATGTGTTTATACAGGAACCATGGTCATTCTACGACAGGTAAGAGAAGCATTCCTCTTTTCAGCATTTCTGTTTTTACTCCATCACCCCAAGGACTAATAAAAGTCTTTTTTGGGGGGGAAGGGTCAAGTCAGGCTATTTTTATCCTACTCTATTCCCCTAAAAGGACTGTTACAAGATGCAGAGATACTCATTAGCCTTAATCCTTGATTGGCTTAGAGGAAATAATTGCTCTGTGTGTATAGTCCAGATTAACCTCATGCGATGTTCCACTTCTATTTTCCCATCTGGGATGGCCCAGAAGCTGCATGTGAGTCCTGGATAGGCAGAATAAAAAAAAAAAAACCAGCTTGCTGCCTGCTTTGAAGAATGATCTAGTCAAGGATTGATTTTCAACTTCCAGGAACAGTGCTGCTTTGGCTGTGTAAAATGGAGTCCTTTCACACATTTGAAAAGAAATTAAATTGAAGAATAAATTGTATGGCAGGTCTTGTGTAGATTCTCAAATAATTTAGGGTTTTGAATTGTAGTGTTTTCCTGTGCCTAGGCATAACAAGTCTCTCTTGCTCTCAGCTTCTGGGCTGTCTCATTGCCATGTCTCACCCGAGAAGGACTGACAGTATTGCCACATGTGCTGGGTTGGGGCTGCAGATTGAGACTCAGATACGTCAACACAGTCAAGCACTGAGGCGATGGAGCAAATCTACCCAATAGTTTTGATTCAACTCTGTGTCTGTCTTGGCAAATATGCGTTTGGCTGCAACTGGGCAGAAAGCTCTGGACCAAAGAAGCCACATGCAGGAGCTCACATTGTACCAGTTTATACCAGTGACAAGAAGAGGTGAAGATAGATTTGAGGGTGGAAGGAATGTGCAAGATCTCATGGAGCAACCAAAATGCTCTTTACAGTACCCAACAAAGACAGGCCGCGTTTCGGTAGGGGAGATAAGGATGTTGGTCCTCCTTCCAAATGGTTCAGAGGCATTGGCCCCATGTCACAAGCTCTGACTGACGCATTTTGCGATGCCAAGGAAAACAAGTGTGGAAATTAAAACAAACTAAGTTCGTATGCTAATTTGAAAGCTCAGAATAGTAGTTACGGCTCTAAGAAATACCCTATAACCACTCTGTCTGGGACAATATCTCTCCAGGCTGCCCGTAACGCCTCTCTGTTGGAGGCTACCCTTCTGTGGTTCAGCTACTAGTTCATAGTCTTCTGTATTGGTCTGAATTCACACTTTGCAGAACTTTAAGCAAATAGACCATCTTCCTAGTTACCCAAAACCAAGGTGTCTCGTCCTGGCAGAGAAGCAGGGTGTTTCTGAAGTCATTTCCTTCCCACCTGTCTTAGGGTAGGATGGATCTCCTTTCTGAAGATGTCTCTTTCCCTTGTCTACCCAAGCCCCAAGCAGGACTAGCTTAAGCACTTGACATTTCCATGGAACCAACTGAAAATGGAGAGCTGTGGTGCAGAGACATCGTTCATTCTTCTGTCACCTCTGCTATCATGAAAGTAACTTAGAGCAAAGGGGACAAGTAGATGGCTCCAATTACATCATCAGGGCACTTTATGCCATCCATCTAGATGTAATTAGCCTGTCCCAGGATCTAGTCTGGGATTTGGGTCCTTATTAAAATCTCAGGATGTGGTTGGTCTGGTGTGAGAGCGGGGCTGAATTCTTGGGCGTTTACCTCTCGGGTCTGTAGTGTTTCAGCAGCAAAGCTGGAGCAGAGCAGGGGTGAGGCTGCCCTTATCTTAGCAGATGAGGTGTTATTTCTAGGATGTTACAATGGAAGGAAAAACGTAGTGGTATTTCTGTACGGGAAAGCTGGATGCTGGAGAATAAACCTGGAGCCATTTGTGATTGATGTGTTTGTATCACCTGAGTGTTCAAAGCCTCCAGGCAGGTATTACAAGAATCCTTAACAACAAAGCCTTAATATTCAGTGTGCATGTTCTGTCTCCTATAGGCTTTTTTAATGAAGGTACTCAGCTGTTTTTCATATAAACCTCTTTTAGTTCACAAGGACTGGGTATTGAAAGTGTATAAGGAATCTCCAATTGGACTCCCAGAAGTTATAAACAATATTACTTTGGGATTAAATATTCTTATTATTAAACAAGAAAAGCCCTAGCCCCCTAAAACAACCTGCGGTTTTCAAAAAGATCTTCCATTTCTTGCTGTTCTTGATAGTTTTGAGACTAACTCTCCCTGTGGGTTCAGATGTTGAGTGGGTGCTGACAAATATCAGGGAAATAAGTCTGTGCAGAACTTGTTGCTTAGTGCAGACATCTCTCTGCAGCACGGATAAGGTCAGCAAGGACCCCTCCGTAATGAAAAGAGGGAGGTTTCCCAGTTGTTAGCAGATACAGGCTCTTTCTGAGGGCACTTTATACCAGCTTACCCTATCTAAAGGTTCAATCTGAGTCACACTTGAACCACATTGCTCTCTGTGGTCCAAAGTGCTGCTGTTTATGGTGGTGCTTAATTGCAAGTAGCAGCAATATATGTGTTTTCCTCCTTCAGTTTTGCTGAAAGATTTTAGGAACACATCTATGCTGTTTGTGATCAGAACGACATCCCAGAGAGCTTTACCTCTGTCTTGTATTTTTATTTTTTTATTTTTGAATGTCACAACATGCTTATGGTCCCCCCCCTCCCACCCCTTTTCCCCTGAAAACTTTCTCTAGCAAGATCAAGCAACAGAGCAAACCACCACTCAGGTGAGATCAGCGCAGGGCTTTTGGCCCCTACAGCTTAGTTTTCCTGTCTTTACCCAGCTATAAATCCAGGAATTTTGAAGATGAGCCTGTGGAATTTCACCCGTTCCACTCTCCGATCAAAACAATTCCCACTAGGATCTCCCTTAGAGGTTGGCTCTGGGCAGCTGAGCTTGGAGGGCGGTGCATCGCTCCGAGGAAGGAGGAGAAAACGCACAGAGCTCCTGCCCTGTGTCTTCCACCCAGTAATTCAGAAGAAAAGCCGGTACTGTTTCCCAGCAGGGGTCTGCAGGGAGCCAAACTTATCAGCTTTAGTCACTAGCAAATTACTCATGGCAAGTCCATTTCTATGCACAAAGAAAGGGAAGAAGATAAAGGAGGGCTTCCTAAATCCCTGCCTTGGCAGCCTGACAAGTTTGTTTGGCTCTGCAGCACAGCAGCAGCTCGTTCCCGCATGTTCTGTCTTTTATTTAAAGCAGAAATGTTTTTAGAGCGGGAGTGGAGACCAGGAGGGTGTGGTGGCCCCGGCCACAGATGACCACACAGCCTGGCGAAGGGCACATCGCTGCTCCAGGGAGAGGGCTTTGCCAAGGCCACCACTGTCCTGGTGGCAAATGGCAAATGTTTGCTGCTTGCCACGGGGCTGTTTTTGCCAACTCCATCTTCTCACTCGTGTAAGCAACTCTTGTATAACCTAGTCTTAAAGCCAAGGTTTCCCAGTGCTGCAAATTTCCTGCTGCTGGGCCAGCCCGGCAGAAACCAGAACCACTTATCTGCTGGGGAATAAAACAGACTTGGCAGAAGATTGTACCTGTAACACTCTGGTCTGCTGACCATGTCCAGACCATGTGAGGAGCTTTGCTGCTGTTATGGGTTTCCTCCAGTCTCAGTGGCCTCCCAACCTGCTCCTGGAATTATAGGGAGAGAAGTAGAAATAGGAACGAAAAGAAACAGCAGAGACCTAAGCTAAGCAGAAAAAGGAGACCAAAGCTCAGCCTGCAATGAAGGTCCTGAGGAATCAAACACTGTGGATGTCTCGTACTATAAAGCTCTTTCTAGTTTGACACCAGGGCAAGGAGGGTGTTTCTAACTAATCTGAAGCTTTGGAGAGGCCAAGGCTTGGTCAGAGACCTCAGCTCTGCTTTGCTGCCTTGGCAGTGCTCCTGGTGGCATGACTCTTGGGGGCAATGCCAAAACCTCGCAGTTTCTCTGCAACCATCTGTTCTGCAAAGTCTGTGCCCCCTCTGGCATTTCTTTGAGCATAAACCCCCCTGCTTCAGCTTCAAACCCCCAAAAACAAGTCCTATAGAAATGAGACTGTCCTTGATATGTTCATGTCTGTGTTTTCTGAGGGTAGTTGTGGCTTCCTGTTCATGTCGCAAGACTGGGTTTTAGCTAAAATTGTCCTTTCCCCTTCTTGCCATTTCTCAGGTGTTTGTATACAAAGCAACCACTTTCCTTCCTAGCCTTGAAATTGACCAAAATCCTACAAAACTCTTTTTTTTTCCCTTTGTAAAACAAACTCTGCAGCCTTCTGGTGATGGTAGCAGCCCTTTCTGCACCTGCTCCAGCTTAATTTCTTCTTGCTAAGACCAGAATTGCACATTGCACTGCAGGTGAAAGGGATTTGTGCAGTTCATTAATGAGCAGAAATAGATTTTTTGACTGCCAGCATTTACAGAGACTTGGTTTGATGCTCCAGGAGGTGTTTTCCCTTGGTAGGAGTAAGAATAGCAGAGACCAGGTTTTGCAATCTTTCAGTCCGTTCACAGGCATCTTCCAGCTGGGCTCTGTGAGCATCGGTTTTACCTGGAGCTGACATACACTATTTTGGGTGTTATCGGATAATATGCATTCAGCTTTGCTAAGTGATTCATGGCGCTATATATTTTGTTAGCAAGGAGGAAGGGGCGGGGGATAAAACCAGCATTATTGTAGGTCTTCTCAAGGCTGATCTGTAATCATGTTATTATAAAAAGCAAAGTGTAAGTCCACTGTTTGGATTCTCTCTCCCATAAACACTGAATAATTTAAGTCTTCTCCCATTTATGTCTTGTATCTGTCTGATCTATGAGTCTGAGGCTTCCCTGGATAGCTGTAATGCAGCAATGAAAAGTCCAGCGCAAGCCAACCAAAGGGCACATTTGCATATAGATTGAAACATGAATCGTTGGGAGCCATTCATTAGTTGCAGTGCTCAAGACATTTGGCATTTTAACAGCCCTCTGCATCAAATCCTTTCCATCAAATTTATGGGACAATTGAAGTGCTGGGGTAGCTGTGTGCAGAAAATGAAGCTGCAGGCTAGGGAGATGTTCTTGCAGTGCTATGGCTGCAGAATATAAATCGCAGGGTGTCAAATAAAGGTAGAAAGAACAATCTCAGCCCTGGTGTGGAGATACCCTGCCTCTTAGAGTGCCTGTCTGAAATGCACTCGTTCCTGCTTTCTGAAACCTTAGACGAACTCCCAGGATCTATCTTCCCCAAAGTATATGCACTGAAACCTTAATCTATTTGATCTCAAGATAGAGAAGGCTTAAAGTGAGAGTTGTTATGTGTGAGTGAGCTTAGTTTTGCTTCTCTTAAGAGGCGGTAGCAAAATACCCAGCCAATGGGACATTCATCTGAGGGTAGAGGAAACTTCAAAGGACTTAATAACAAAATTTACCCTAAATTAATCTTGGCACCTTAGGTGTCCCCAGGGAAAATCTACATCCTCAGGACAGCTCTTGCAGAGCAGTTCACATATCATCTTGTCTTCCTGATGATAACTTCTCCCTGTCTGTCACAGCCCTTAAACATGGGATTTAATTTGCTGAGACTTGAAGTCTGGAACAAGAAGAGAGAAATTCAGCTCTTCAAATCACCTCTTTCTCTCAAGCCCTCCAGCTCATCATGGCCTCAAGTTGCACCAGGGAGGTTTAGATTGGATATTAGGAAAAATTTCTTCATCAAAAGGGTGATCAGGCATTGGAACAGGCTGCCCAGGGAAGTGGTTGGGTCGCCATCCCTGGAGGTATTTAAAAGATGTGTAGACATGGCGCTCTGGGACATGGTTTAGTGGTGGCCTTGGCAGTGTTAGGTTAATGGTTGGACTTGATGTTCTTAAGGGTCCTTTCCAACCTAAATGATTCTATAATTCTATAACCTGACTCTGAAGAAGTTTCACTGATTGTATATGTTTTCCGTGAAGAAAAAAGCCTGTAATGAATCTTGACCCTCACATGGCCGTTGTGCACCAGCTGGTGGAGCTGGGGGCTGCCAGTCCTTCTAGCAACCCCTTTGCAAGAGTGAGGCTTGGGGAGGGAGGTCAGAAGCGCTTCATTCCCACCCAACCCCATCACGCCCCACATCTTACCCTGCTGCTAGGAATCAACACAAGGGTTGATTTCCCTTGGTCCCCACTCCAGTCGTTGAGCCTCTGGTTACTGCTTGTAATGGGAGGAAGCATCTTCATCCCAGCTGCGAAAAAAGAGCAGAGCAAAGGATATTCTGTCCCATCTCCACACACCCACCTCCCTCTATCTGCCCTCCACTCCCTCCCAGATGTGGGATACAGCTGTTGGCTGGACAACATTGTCCATAATTTCACCAAAACCATATGAATTACAAGTACTTAAAAAAACCTCGAACACAATTTATTATTTCTGATCAGGGGCTGGAGCATCTCCCTTGTGAGGAAAGGCTGAGAGACCTGGGCTTGTTCAGCCTGGAGAAGAGAAGGCTGAGGGGGGTCTCATCAATGCCTATAAATATCTGGAGGGTGGGTGTCAGGAGGATGGGGCCGGGCTCTTTCCAGAGGTGCCCAACGCCAGCCCAAGGGGCCACGGGCACAAGCTGGAACACGGGAAGTTCCCCCTGAACAGGAGGAGAAACCCCTTTGCTGTGCGGGTGCCAGAGCAGGGGCACAGGCTGCCCAGAGAGGCTGTGGGGTCCCTTCCCTGGAGACATTCACCCCCCGCCTGGACGCGGCCCTGTGCCCCTGCTCTGGGTGTGCCTGCTCCAGCAGGGGGTGGGACGGGATGATCTCCAGAGGTCCCTTCCAAACCCCTGCCTTTCTGTGATTCTGGATTTCTTATTTATTGCTTTTATTTTTACTCAGCTCAATTCTCAGATGAGATATAAGGAGTGACAAATGGAGGGATTTGGGTAAAGGGAATACATTTAAGCTACATAGTTTCTATAAGAAATGTCTGTGATATGACAGCCTTAATGGAGTGTGGGACCATGCTTCTAATCTGCTCCTTGTACAAACGGCTGTGCAGCAGGCAGGCAGCTCCCCCTGCTCGAGCCGACCTTCCTCTTCAAATTCCTCTTGCAAAATTGGAAAACATTAAACAGCAAGGTATTAAAAAAGAAGCACTCAACTTTTCATGAATTTGGGGTCACAGGCACATCTGTGGAATGACCCTGATGTACACTAGTGAAAGATTCAGCCTTTATGGTGTAAAATTCATTCCTTTTTCAAGCCACAGCATCATTTGCTAGCACAGTGTAGGTGACAGCTGTTTTCCTAAAAGAACCCTTAGCTCTGGCTTTCTGCAATCAGGTTCAAGCAAAGCTCCTGGGGCCCAGGGGAAGGAAAGCAATAACAGACCTTTTCAAATTGAAAAATGACATTTCTTTCTCAGGAGAAAGTTGAGGTGGGAGTACAGAGAATGTCTGCTGAGATGTCATTGCCTGGTCAAAAAATAAAATAATTTTATTGTAATTAAAAGCTGGCTTTGAAGACAGAATTCCAGTGCGAATGTCAAAACAATACATTCCATGTCAATCTTTAGCTAAACTCAAGTGTCTTCATGAAAAGCTTTGTTTATAAGTTTTTCCTGTGGCATTTTAGGTTTTGGTGAGATGGCATTCTCTAAGAATTTCCAGTAAGAATTTTGGAGCTGTAATGCTTTTTTTACATCTTTTATAAACGTAACCAAAACAGAAGGAGGATTTGATGTTTGCTAGGGTATACATAAGGAGCTTGTTCTGGAAAAAATATATCTTTTTAAGAGCAGAGAAAATTCAATACAGTGAGTGAAATAGCCCAAGACACACCGGTAAGCCAGCTGCTGCTTCAGATACCTCTACTAGGGCTTTCAACAGTGGGGAAATGAGATGAATAAGTGTGGACTGGGACCTGGGAATCTGTATGCTGACACTTTTGCGTTTCCCTTTTGCCGCTCCTGGGTATATTTACAGATATTGCTCTCGTGGTCAGCAGCACTGACTGGCTCATGCAGGGGTTGTGCATTAACTGTTGCATTAGAATGTCAGGGAATTGCTTTTCCCTTGTTGACCGCATCTGTGGGGAGCCGAGTTTTGAAAACATGAGAGGGTGATAGGGTGGATCAGTCCCCCTCCCCTTCCCAAATCACCCTTGCTGCTATCTGCATCAGGGAAGTGGCACTGGCTGAGGAATGCAGCTGCTTCCTTGCACTGGGGAAAGGTCAACTTTAAAAATTTACAAGGATTTCATCCTCCATTAGGCAATTTTGTGAAAGAGGAAACTTCACCAGCTATAAAATACGAGGACGTCTGTTCCTGAATAGAAATGATTATAAAATTCTTAACAGGCTTACAGTGTGCTGAAGTTGGGAACATATGTAAAATTACCGTATTTGTTCAGACCCAGGTCTGACCCATCTGGTACTCTGTATCCAAACCGACTGTTGGTGAACACCAAGGGATGAGTAAGCATACAGTGTAATTTCCTCATAATATTTTCCTATCCTTCAGCTAATTTCCTGTCCTCCACCTATGAACTTTCAGCTCCAGGATTTCCCAAGCCTGATGTGTTTTTTTGGTGGTAGTCCCCTAATGCATCTCCCCTCCAAGCACTTGTCCGGCTTCCTTACTTCTCCAGGTGTCCTATTCACCTTCACAGTTTCTGATGAATGTAGTCCCTACTGACTTCAGCTGGTGTCCCCTTATTTTTGGACTGGAAGAGTATTTTGAAGAAGTATCTCTACAGACTTGTCCACCCTGTCCTAGGCATCCACATGGGCCACTGGTGAAGATAGGATGCTACCTAGATGGTCCTTTGGTGCACCTTCACCTTGCACACACACTTTCATATCCTGCCTGAGGCAATTCACAGCATCAGAGTGGTAGGGGTTGGAAGGGACCTCTGGAGATCATCTGATTTTGACCAGGACTGGACCCAGCACAGACCCCTGGGGAACACCACCAGTGACAGGCCTCCAGCCAGGCTCTGCCCCGTTGATCACAACCCTCTGAGCTCTGCCATTCAGCCAGTTCTCTGTCTACTCATCCCACCCACACTGCCTTAGCTTGCCTGTGAGGATGCTATGGGGGACAGTGTCAAAAGCCTTACTGAAGTCAAGATAGACAACATCCACTGCTCTCCCTTCATCGACCCAGCCAGTCACGCCATCGTAGAAGGCCATCAGGCTGGTTAAGCATGATCTTCCCTTGGTGAATCCATGTTGTCTGTTTCTGATAACCTTCTTGTCCTCTACATGCCTGGAGATGACCTCCAGGATGAACTGCTCCACCCCCTTTCCAGGGATGGAGGTGAGGCTGACTGGCCTAGAGTTCCCCAGGTCCTCCTTCTTGCCCTTTTTGAAGACTGGAGTGACATTTTCTGTCCTCCAGTCCTCGGGCACCTCTCCTGTCCTCCACAACCTTTCAAAGATGATGGAGACTGGCTTGGCAAGAACATCTGCCAGCTCCCTTGGCACTCGTGGGTGCATCCCATCGGGGCCCATGGATTTGTGAGGATCCAGTTACGTGCTGAAAGTATTACTCCACTCTTTTACCAAGAAGCAGATGCCCTCCATCCTTTCCCCAGAGTCACTTTAGCAGAACCCAGGAGAAAAAGAGGTCAGCTTATTTTGCATGGTGAAGAAGAAAGAGACAAATGCTGCTTGCTTTTAAGATTGGGAAAAATGCCTATCTGGGACAGAGCCTTGCCAGTGATTTGCACACTACAACTCAGAAACCTTTTGTGTAGTCAGTGTGAATGTGATGTGAGCAATTTATGTGCATCCCCTACTATCCAGCCAGACATTTTATTGCCAGCACCATTGCTGGTAAATGACTCTTAAGGTCACACACTGCATTTTCATGATCTGCAAATCACTTTGTAAAGGCATTTTATTGCCCTTTAACCCCATAAAATTGCTGGATTCGGCACAAGCAGACAGGCAGCCTTTTCCCATTAAGTAGATGCTTGAAGTTAAACAGCATTTGCATCCAGCAAAATGCAACGGAGGCATTAACTGATTTTTCCATGCTGATACTCTGTCAGCCCATTCCTTACAGAAATGTAGGCATAATTAATATATTTATGTGATAATACTTTTGCCATCTCAAAATCAAGGCTATATGGCAATTACTGAGTTACTCAAAACACGTATAAAATTGATGAGCATTCTTCACATGAATTAATTTCCTTTTACATGATTTAGATTTTCACATGAGCACCAACCAGCTGCCTGTTGCTGGACGAGGATCTCTGCCGTGCTGGGCACCTTACAAACCCACAACAAAACCGAAAGTTTGTTACAAGGAGTAACATTTAACAAAACCCATTTGTAATGTAACCCTTTTCATCATAAAGCAGATAAAACATGAGACAAAACCACTTTGGAGGCCACGTCTCCCCTGTGCAGATTGCGAGCGTGTGCAGAATGGACTGTCCGTGTAATAAAATACCTGTCAGGAAAATAAGAAGTCCCAAGAATAAAGGCATTAGTTGCTATCCCAAAAGCATGCAGAGCTTATTTCTTTTATGGTTTTAATCTTCTAGCTACCAGAGTTCAGGACGCCCATATGAAAGCCAAATCTCACTGGCAATCTTACCAGCTACCATTCCTGGATAATTTAATGTAAGAAGTAGGTCCTACTTACTTTTGCAAGCTGTGGCTGCTGCTTTGTTTTGAATGGCTGGTAATTATTTGGTGGGATGTGGATTTCGAAGAAGGTTTCTGTGTTTGTGTGTTCATAAAGGACTCTTGTTCAGGGTCTGGCTTCTGGTTGCTCTCTGAAAGCAAAGTCGCTTCAATATTCGCCCAGTGAGCTATAAATCATTAGCTGTAAGACTGTCCCAAGCTCACAGTTTGAAGGCATCCACAGTGCACATCTGTACGTGCCCTGATCCAACAAGGCAACCGTCTTGGGTCTCCAAACTACAACTGTGATTTGAGTAGTGATGGTTGTCCCTACCTCTATCATCTTGGGCCAACCTAAAAACTCCGCTCTTTCTCTATTTGCAACCTCTAGGTTAGGGTTTGTCTAGCTGGACTTACTCACTGGTTCCTTCACACCCCTAATTAACGTGGTTGGCCTCTGGGGTCCCTACCTTCTTCCAGAGCCTTCTGGAATTTCACACCTTCCACAGCCCAGCTGTGATGGTGTGAAATTTGGGATTAAAATACACACTGTCATTCCTCTTTCTGCTTAGGTTACTATTAGCATGAAAGTTGAATTAAAACCCATGGAGAAATCAGAAACAAACCTCCTGATGCACTTGGTAATTCCAGAGAGTTACAGCAGATGGGGCTGGTATTGTGCTGACGGAGCCCATGGCACAGCTCTGCAGCTGGTCCACCTCTTCCCTCAGAGGGACCCACCACCAGCAATCTGGGAAGTTTTCCAAACATGCTAGGCCAAGGGGCTTGAAGAATCCAGGCAAGTGGCTGCAATTATCCACCTGCTCTGGGTTTTCCTTTCCAGGGTGGTCTTGCATGGAGCCAGCCCTGGAAGTTGGAGTCTCCAAACCCATGAGGCCAGCAATTAAATATGGATTATTTTGCTGGGTTTTAATGAATACTAGTAGGATTCTTTTTGTTATCTGTATCCTGATGAAAAAAAGTCCCAGCGCTTCATGTTCTCAACATTTTTTTGACATCTGGAAGTATCTTTTCTCCTTTTGGAAGGATGCTACTTGTATGGCAGCGTCTCTGCATCCTTGTGGCTGGCACCTGAGGAACAAAAACCTGTATCAAGATGTTTTGGATTGCATGACAAGCATTGCCAGCGTGATTTTTTTTCATTTTCCATTATGCTTTCTCCTCCCGTTCATTCCTCTCAGGAACTGGCTTTTAAAACACATCCCTGGAGCATCCCCTTCTCCCTTAAGCAGTCATCACAAACTCCCTCAAGATGCTACTGACTGAGCTGCAAAATAACCTTCCTCCAGACCCTCTCACTCTTCTCAGTAACCAAGACAACCCTCATGGATAAGCAAAGGAAGTGTGTAAAAAGGGCAGTGCTGCTCAGATTCAGCATGGCCATGAAGGAAAAGCAGCATTACTCCCCTTTCATTCAATATATCCAAAGATGAGACATGATATTTTAAATTATAGGGCTTGGCTGTATATATCAGTGCCACTTTGGCTAATGCAGACCCTTAGCACAGGCATGATTCTGATGGTAAAACTGCATTTACATGAGTACAGGTTACTCCTATATGGGAAAAGAATACATTTTTACTGGAATTAAGCACTTCTTTGCACTATGTTTCTGTTTATGCAGGAATAGCTGTGCAGATTACGATAGACCCGCATCTATTTGGTACACAGGAACTAATTGCAAGCTAGGTCTCAGTGTGGTTACAAAAAGGCAGGGAGGAGGGAAGGAGGAGCCTGAAGTAAAAAAATGAAGGAGAAAGGATCTACTGAGAGCACGAAAGATGAAGCTGCTTCCACCAGCTGAAACTCTGAAAGAGAATTTAACAGATTGCATATGAAAAGTAACAGAGATTTTTATCGTGGATAAAAATTCCTGTTTTGCTTCCCCAGGAATAAAATGAGGTAAAACAACTGAATTCATGTGGTTGCTTTTAGGCTGCTTTGAACAGCCTTTCTGAGCCAGGATGAAAAACATCCCTTCCAATTTACATGTTTGTGTATGAATTTATTATTATTATTATTTTTTCCCCTTCATCAGTACTTACTTTGGAGTTCAAACTGAACCATTGTGATCTTGAAAAGGCTGTATGCCTCAGAGGCAGAAAAATGTTGGGTGGAAATACCTGATTACCTCCATCCGTTGCATAGCTCTGTAGCTCTCGCGCTCATCAGCTGGGACTCTTCTTTCCTTAATCAAATCAAACAGCTCTCTGCCTTCACCCGGGGAATAAAGCTCATCTGTGAGCGAGGCAGAGGATCCATCAGCGCCGCTCGCTGATGCCACAGCAGATACCTGCACAGGCAGCAGCTCCGCTCCCCTGGCTGCGCTGCCAGATGCACGTTCCTGCTGCTCTCCCTGCTCCTTCACTGGGGCTTTGCTGATTGCCTAATGAGCCAGATCAGGGGCTAAACCTTCAAAACACTTTGAAAAAAAACACATTAAAATGTTGCTGCTGGGTTAACTACCTGAGCCAGTTCACAGTGGAATCAGATCAAATAAAGGGATGGGAGCACGCAGCTTAGCTGTGCTGTCCGGCCACGTTCCTGCTGGAACCAGCAGCCCTCCCAAACTGTGCTCAGAGAAGGAGATGGCATTCCCTTAATCCCATCTTCCTAAATCTTGACAAAGAGAACAATATGCATTTAAAGGAAAATGTGCAATATCTTTGCTTCTGGATGGCTGAGGGCAAGTGGTTTCCATTGTGCCTCCTATTGCAAACTAGGGAGCTCTTAGACATGCCCTCGGTTGTCTGGGGGACTGGGGTGACAGGTTGCTGTTTGCAGATTTAGAGTGGATCTGAGAGCTCCCAGTGTGGTACCAGTGCAGCCTCTCTACTCCTAGAACCTGAAGGAATATGTCTCTGTCTAACAGAACTAAATTACATGCTCCCATCCTAAAGCAGTCCCCCTCTTATTCCTCCTGGTTTTACTTTTCCCCTCTCCAGTTTTCCAGATTTATATGTCTTACGACTGCTCTGTTGTCTTCCTTTGGATTTATTCCATTTGCATTTAAGACAGGACCCAGCCGTAGGGCTAAAAGGCTTAGTCTTCATTTCCTGTTCCATTTCTGTGCCTTAGCAGATTTTTCAATCACATCCCAAGCGGTGGCCATCAGATTTTTGTGCGAGACCTGGTACGCAGTGCTCTGGCACGGTGTTTGGGTGGGTGACACCCAGGGCCAGCCTAATCTGCTTGTAACGTCAGCAGATTGCCGGATTCTCCGTTTTGCCCGTGACAGTAATGCTATAGGAGTCACGGATTAAATCTCTATCTGTGTGTTTGTCTGCGTGCTTAAAGCCCACTCTGAGCCGAGAGGTCCCAAACAGTCAACAACAAGCTCCTTGCCAAAGGCTAGGGATGAGGTCAGACATCACTGGGAGCTGAGCCTCGTTGTGCCACGCTGGGTTTCACCCCTGCAAACCTGATTAAATCCATCTTTTTTGCTCCTGGAGTCTTCGACTATCCCTCAGCGCTCAATGGGAAAATGCTGGGATGGGTGCCACATTTGTGGGTTGTTTTTTCCCTCCTGTCAGTATCAAAGATACAGGATGAGCGAACAGCGCATTGATTATTGAATTATTTAACAATTCCCCTTGCATCTCTGCCTTTGCTTCAGAAAGCCTTTGTGTGTAGCACGTTACCCTGGCTGACAGCTGATGCCTGATGTGCTACAATAAATTGGGAAAAGAATCTTATTTTTTTATGAAACAGGAAAATTATGAAGGTTGCTGACTACCAGTATGTGTGTTTCTTGCACTATGGGTTGTTATTAAATAGAAATTCAAGCTTTTTCTTCCTTTCTCACCTTTTCTTGATGCTCATGGCAACTGTGCAGCTAAAGATGGATGCAAAGAATAGAGGTGAGCAGTCCTAATTCTCCCCTGGGTTGCACAGCTGTGGATCCAGGAGAAGCGCCTTTAAACTGAGCAGGGTACACCCATGTAATCGAGAGCTGCATTGAATCAGATAGGTGATATCAAGAGGTGTTACATATTTTTAGTAGAGCATAGACATCACACTGCCCAAAGGACTTAGGTAGCTGTTGGAAGTCTGCACTGCCATAACATGCTGCGATGCACCAATACATTTAGATTTCAGTCTGCTCTCCAAATGACATTGAAATTTGGAGCTGGGGGAATACCTGTGTTTGCACTTGTTTCTGTGTGCATTAAGGATTTTCTGCTTCAAGACAAGCAGTAAGGAAGTAAAGGACTCAGCTTGGATCTAACTCTCTGGAGACCTGGGTATGTGACTGTGCCTGTTCCCCCCCCCAACCCCGCATCCGCAAAAAAAATAAAAGGCTGCATAAACACGTTGTTTTACATCAGCTGTCAGAGGTATGGCCCACAGATCATGTCTGGCCCACACGGTTCATCAACAGCCATTCTGCAGGGTATCATCTTTCCTATTTTAGAAAAGTAAGTTTATTGCTGCAGGGAGCAATCAGTGGAGCACTGGCCGACCTGAGCCCACAGGCAGCCTCTGATAACTACTGATTTTCCACACCCTTCAGCAATTTACCTGAATATCAGCCCTCAGGGCTTCTCATGCAAGGGGTAGGAGACACCTTAACTAGCTTTGGACACCTGTACTGTAGATTTCTGCCTCCAAACTCTCTTCACCCACCCCTTTAGGTCAGTATCATCTGAAAAAGTTTAAATACCTGTTTTATGCAGAGGGAACCGTAGAAGTGCCTTGAATGTAGAACAGAATAGAGTACTTCAGGTGGAAGAGACCTACAATGATCATCTAGCAAAGATCTGGATGTCTTGTGCACAGGTAGATGCATGCACTGGGTTAGTTGAGTCCCACCTGACCTCTTTCATGGAATAACTCAGCTTTTCAGTGACAGCTGCAAGACAACCAGCTCAGGAACACCTCCTCAGCCCTCGCAGTGTCTGGTACATTTTTGGGGGGTCTGAAAAACAGGCTGGGGCAAGCTTTCATTGAATTAGATGGTTTACCTGCTGTGAGGGTGGTTCATGCAGGTGGTGTTGCCCTTTTTTCTCCAGCAGTGAGGTCCACACCACATGGTAACAATTAATGGGTGCTCAGGTCTCAGCAGCAGCATAAACCTATAGCCTGGGTCATATCAGTTCTTTAGGATAAGCATTTGCCCCTTACTATGCGTGTGCACAAAGTGTGTCGTAGCAGGGCCTTGATCTCAGCTGTGCCTGCTGCTGCAGGGGTGTAGTAAGTCATCAGATCAGGGACCAGCATGGCTCTTTGGGTTCATACTTCTGTCTCTGCAGTGAAGAGTCTAATGTTACCCTGGAGAGCTGTAATCTAAACCGGGTAGCATTGCTGACGGGCTGCCAGCCAGCTAAAGGTTTGTTTTCCTCTGCTGTGTCCCTCCCCTTATTGTCCTAAGTGTGTTTGTTTGTTTTCTGCATAAAGCATAGCACGTTCCCTTAGAAAAAGCATGCTGATAGGAGGCTTAATGCTGTTGCTCTGCCCCTTGATGCATACAGAAGGCAGGCTGGTTTCCAAGCTGGGTCATCCCTTCAGAGGGATGGGATTTCCCATTTCCAGGAGGCAGCATGCTCGGGCCATTCAGACAGACAGCCCTGCAAACGCCAAGTGCCTCTGGCTGACACACATGACTCCATCTAACGAGTCCCCAGAAAATGTCCTGTTAGCAGAGGAGCAATGCAAAAAATCTGCACTGGAAATGTATGAAATTGCAGAATTTTGGCAGCCCCAGCATCAGGGGAAAAATAAGCGCATTTGTGTAGTAGGACTGCAGAGACTGGATTCAGCCCTCTGGGCTCCCATCTCTACTTTGCTCCGAGGATAACCTAGGGCAAATCATTCCCCTCCTCTGCTCCGTAGTATACTCTTTGGCATCACACAGAGATACATAGCCTCAGAAATATGGTATAGGGTGTAGCTGAGCAATGATCGTAATGTCTGCTGCAGTGCAAAGTGAGGTAAATACATTGACGGCTCTTTCTCAGATCTGCTGCTCCCACACAGCTCCAGCTACAGTGGCACAGCAGTGAAGAAAGGTGTGCTGATGAGCAAAGAGCACCTGTAGCACCCAACTCGTGTCCAAAAAGTCCATCCTGTGGGTCCCTTTAGATACATTTATTCAGTCCTTCCTTCCACGTGCATCCTTTCATTGATTATTAGCTTTAATTGGACATTTATCTTGTACTTTCTAGGGAGCAAAAATGCAGTCATTTACAGCATGTGTGTTCAGGTCATGCTGGAGATAGACATCTCCCATGAGATTGCTACATTCAGGCTACGTCTCCTTCTCCCTGCGTTACTATTGCATCTCATATACGTTTTTGTTGGCTCCTTTGGTAGACATCCGTCTCATTAGGCTCTCACCTAACTCTTATTCATGAGACTCGACCTCTTCCTTACATCACCTGCACAGCTACAAGAATTAGACACTTTATTGCCTCAGGGCTTTGTAATATAGCTTAAGCCTACAAAGTTATGTGTCCTTTGGGCAAGGATTGCCTCACTTGTCACTGCTGTTCACTGATGAGCAGAAGTAGCTCAGTATGAGTTCGATGTGTCCATC
This sequence comes from Phalacrocorax aristotelis, assembly GCF_949628215.1. NCBI lineage: Eukaryota > Metazoa > Chordata > Aves > Suliformes > Phalacrocoracidae > Phalacrocorax > Phalacrocorax aristotelis. The sequence continues at coordinate 4,090,105 of NC_134276.1, forward strand.
ATCTACTGATGTCCTTCGTGACTGTGTCCCATCAATGGGACCTATAAAGCCTTCCCTCATTTAGAAAGCTTTCCACCAAGAATATGTCCGCTTCATCATGGACAAATGGATTCAAACCCTTCTGGAATCAAGATGTCCATAGAGTTCTGCATTAAAATAGTGATAAATAAGAATGGCATGGAAAGAATGACTATCTAGTCATGCATTGCTCTGGTTTGTACAAATAATGCCAGGTTAGAGTCAACATTTCCATGGAAGAGACTGAGGCACAGCTAGAGTGGTCTTAAATTCTCTGAATGAGCAGGATAGCCTTTCCACATGAAAATGAGAAAACTCGAGTGTATCTAAGATAGGACAGGAAAAAACAAATCTGGGGTGACTGTAAAATATCTTGTGCTCTTCTGGTTGGGCCAGCAGTCCTAATTAGTCCTTACAAGAACAGTCCTTCCTACATAGAAGGAGAGGTTGCAGAAGTGGGTCTGTAGAGCAGCCAGGTGTAGAGTCAGTGCGACCTCATTATCGCCATGGTCCTCACGTTCAGCTCATTTTCATCCACAGCGCAGGCACTCCTCTCACCTATAGGCACAGAGGCTGTGCTGCTCTGAACACCTTCCACTCAATTATTTAAAATTCAGTTGCTATGGATCTACTCAAGGTGATCAGTTTAAAGAAAATGCAGATGGCCTCTGGTTTTGAGTTCCCGCTGCGCTTTGGCTAATTTGGTATGTAAAGGTATTAGGGTAATTAAATGCCATGTGTTGCATGAGGACTGACTGCATTTGTGGATTAATAAGCACCCAAGTGTGTTCTGTGCTGAAAGCCCTCAAGCTGGCAGGCAGTTGTTTCAGTAAGAAAGGAGGGTAACGGAGAGAAGTCACGGGGAAATGAAGAGGTTTCCTGTGAATCCTGCAGTCATTTTTCCAGAGCAAGTGGTTACAGTGTCCTTCAGGTCTCCAACCAAGTATCACCCCTTACTGGAGAGACTGGAAGAATTTAAGTGCAGAGAAGCAAAGTTGCTCAGTTTGCTTTGAGACTCCTGCAGCACCAGTTCTATGGGGCAAGCGTGCTAGCTGGCCAGTTGAGGACCATGGCTGGTGCATGGAAATTTTTCTGCTAGGAGAAGATCTTTTCCAAGAACTATATTGTGAGTCAGGTCAGAGGGTGCCCTGCAAGCAGCAGGCACGGTCACGATGGAGGTCTAAAGGAAACTGGCCACAGCTCTCTGGCGTTCATGGTGGAATACACGTAGAAAGCAGAGAGAGACACAAATACCACTGGAAGATTTTGGAGATGTTGAAGAGGAAGAAAGTCGTTTTCATGCAGACATGCCCTGAGGTGGTGGAAGACCAGGAGAGAGACCAGGGAAAATGGACACTGCTCCGCAACGTCAACCAGGCCCTGAAGCCCATGACCATTTTAGCGGTAAGATAGGGGTTCCCAAGCTTTAAGCATGGCTGGCAGCTTTCAAGTTACTTTGAAATAGATCTCGCTTTCTGAAGGGATCCTCGCACAGCTTGTGCCAGCTTCGCTCACCCTCCTCCTGAGCCTTTGATCCCCCACAAGTGCTGTAGCTCCCCTGTGGCACAGACTTCTTGCTCTTTGCATTTGGAAGCTCCTCCTAAAGATCCTCTTCATGAATTGTGTTGGTCTGTGTGTGCACCCATCGCAGTGTTTCCTCCTCTTGCACCGCTGGTTTGTTCTCACTGCTCACAGCTTGTGAGGTCCTGAGGGTCTGCCCCAGAGCATTTGGAAGGACACTAGCACCCAGTGGCTGCACTGAGGGGGAAGAGTTGGACCATGTTGATACTGTAAGGTGACTGATGGTATTTTCATTTCCTCAGTACTCTTGTCGTGTGTGTTGGAAAATAAACTGCACCAGTCTAGGCACGAGGCAGGTTATGCAACTTATAAGCCAGTATTCCCAAGCTGGTAAATGCATGAATCACCCTGATTTGCCCTGAAATCCTCAATATATCTGTTGTTTTTTTGGCTGATCCAAAGGTGATTGCATCAATGGAAGGCGTGTAACTTACTTCCATGGGTTTTATAGCAAATTGATTAAAGTCAGGGAAGAAAATACATCGGTACTCTTAATAGGTGATGTTATTTTTTACCCCCCTAGACCTTTCTGAGCTGACCAGCTTAGCCCATCCCATAAGACTTGCTTTTTTCACCAGTATTAAGAACTGTGCTTTATTGTGTTTAGAAAGAGCATTTTGAGGGGAACGAGCACTCTGTGCGTTAGGCAGGCAAAGCATGGGAGTTGTCTTAGTAGTAGTACAGTATCAATTTACCCTGGGGAGAGAAGACTGCCTTTTATCTCAGCTATGTGGAAACAGAACATATGAAGCAGACTTCTTTTACAGCTATTCACAATTAGAGATTAAAAAAAAAAAAAAAACCAGCTTTACAATTCTTGTTTTCTTGATGGAGAACAATTTTTACACAGCTGCTGAGGTGTCAGGAAGGCTTTCTGCTGAGAGGGGACTGAGCAACCTGGCTCTTCTCTTGCTGACACCTTGATCAAGTTACCCACCCTGTGCATGAATTTGCACAGCTATGCAGTGAGGATAACAGTGCTGAACACTCTGAAATGCTTTGAGAGTCTTAAATCAAAGGAGCTAAGAAATAAATATTAATATAAGTGGATTTATAATGTACCTGCGCATGACTTCCTGCATTCATTAGGTGGGTTTTCTTTTCCTTTTTAACTGAGTTATGAGATGTGAGGGTAAAGCAGTTAATGAGAAAACGATCTGCATATTGTCTTTTTATGACCTGGGTAAAGATACTTATAACAGTGCTGAGGCACAACCCTCTGAGGAAACGAAAACCCAAACTAAGGGCTGGATCCTCAGCTTCATGTAAGCAGGGTGACTTTGTTGATATCCCAGGTGAAACCTAGCAAGCGGTTGCCAAGGGTGGAGTCTACCACAAAATGGCTGGGGACTCCTGGTGTGCAGTGTTTCTCCTTGTGTAGGTCCCTGGGTATAGCCTTACATCCCTGTGGCACTCACAGGTTAGTATCTCTCAGAGGTCCTGGTGAGCAATGACTGCGATGGTGAATGTTTCACCATGTTTTATATTGCTGGATGTCTCCAGTTCCCGCTGCCCAGAGTGGAGCTGAAGCTTCTTCAAACCAAATCTGTAAATACTCTGTCCACAGGAGCAGTCGATAGTGGGCGCTCAGGAAAGGGGTTATATCAGAGCACACGCAAAGTGATCCCTCCTGTTTTTCACTTTCCCTTCTCCCACCAGTTTTTCAGGACTTCAAAAGGTGCATACTGTATTTGCATTGTGCTTCAGCAGTACAAGTGGAGCTGGCCCCCAGGAGCGTGGCATTAGGTGGGGTTACAGGTTCACAGTACTAAACTCAGATGCATGAAAAAGTGTATATGCTTGCTTGATACAAACATGCCTGACAAAAAATTAACTAGGTGTCTTCCAATATTAGCACCTCTTCACACTGAGATTAGGGGTGGGAAATAATTCTGCTTTCTGTCAAAGAGTGCAGGTCCTGCTTGGGAGTTTAGTTTTGGGTTATTTTGGGGCTTGCTTTTGTATTGAGGAAAACAGCTTCTTTAAAAGCCTTTTTGCATTTGAGTAATTTAATATCCACAGAGCTGATGAGCAGATAGTCCCTGCCCAGCAGGACTGACAAGAGGTCTATAGGATCACCAGTGACATGGAGTGAGTGGATTGGGGTCAACTGCTTGCTGTGTTTTCCTATATGAAAACAAAGACGTCTCAAATGAAAGAGGTGACACGTTCAAAACACGCAAAAGGACACAGCTTTTCACCTTATTTTCAGTTAAACTCTTCCTTTGAGATTATGAATGCTAAAACTTTGCACAGCTTCAGGAAGGCACTTGACACGCTCACAGTAGATAAAATCCACTGAGAAGCGCTAAATGCAAAAAGCCCACCTACAGATTGCTGTAGCTGAGAGACGTCCTGAAGAAGTGTATATATCTGCCCCTCTGGTATGTTCTTAACCCTTCTTTAGTCATCCCCTTTTCATCAGTCTCCAGGATAGGGGAATGTATATTTAATAGTGGTTATCTGCAAGAAAAGGATGTGCCACAAGCCTCCAGGCAAGGGTTTCCAGAGGTCGAAACCATCTCCTAAGCGTGGCTTTCTAGGCTTGTACATTGCACAGAGGGAAACCTCTACCTCGGTAAGTTTTCTTGCCTGAATCACTGCGCTGTAACCTGCTTGCTGGATGCAGTCTCTGACCGACAACCACTCACGAGCTCATGAAATGGAGAGAGTGCAGCGGGTGTTTGCTGTGTGGAGCAGCCCTACTGCTATTACCTTGCAAGGAGTTTCCTGAGCATCTATGAAAAAGGGATGGTTTGTGGTTTAAAAAGAAGTAATTTGACTTGTACCAATGGTTTGGGCCCAAAAGATCAGCATCTTTTATCCCAGGGGATGTGAACTTTCTGCAGCTCTGGGTCTAACTGTCCTCTCTTTGGTTCCAGGGGGATTATGTGTGGATGGACCTCAAAACGGGGCGGGAATTCGATGTCCCCATTGGAGCGGTGGTTAAACTGTGTGACTCTGGACAGATCCAGGTTGTGGATGATGAAGGCAATGTACGTACAAAAGGTTGTGATGAGACTTCTTCAGCTCTATGGGCCTGGCTAGACCAGGGGTCATAGGGTCATGATGACTGACTTTGTCACAGGCTTCTTATATGCCCTTGGGAATCAACTGTGCCATAGTTTTCCATTTGTAAGGACAAGATAATGTTGTGTCCCTACTTTTGTGGCACTACTGGGAGTGAAAAGTTCAGAAGCTTCAAGTACAGTGATAACAGAGACCTCCAAAACACATTTAGATAGTGCTTGGAGCAAACCTACCTTGACCTACTGTTCCTCTGCTGTTATCCAGTCCTTCCTGACCTCCTACCAATGCAGGATGTGCCCAAACACTGGTTTTCCTTCAATTTCCCCCCTCTACTTCTGTGCAGTTGTGGCTGTTTTAGAAGAACATCTCTATCACAAGCAGAGGGTGACCAGAGGAGGTTCTCTGTCCTTTATAATTTTTTTCCAGCCTAAGTGTGAATTATCTCATTCCCTTCAAGGAGGGCAGAAAGAGATTTGGTTCAGCAGGGTCCTTGCGTCCAATTCATAGTGGCTTTTGAAGCCTGTTAGAAGTTATGAGTCTAAATGACACTCTGCCAATGAAAGTGTGATTTTACCGCCCCTGTGCATCCCTCTCTCCTCTTCTAAATCATCTTTTCTCTGTTCAGCAGTATTTTGTGGCAGAGGGTTACCCAGTGATGTGAAACTGTAGTTGTGTGAAAGGAAAACTAAAACACTTTCCTTCTTCTGCTAGAAATCTTGCAAATCAGTCACTGCCATGTACCAGGAATAGAAGCGGTGGACTGTGTGATAGTGCTCTCCCGTGTATGTTCTTCCATCTGGTCCTTCTGTCTGGGGTGGGCTATTTCTGTCACTCATCCCAGTGGTACCTAATTTAATTTGTCTTCCTCTGACCTCGCCCTCTTCCCAGGAACACTGGATTTCCCCGCAGAATGCCAGCCACATCAAACCCATGCACCCCACCTCCATCCATGGAGTGGAGGACATGATCCGCTTGGGGGACCTGAACGAGGCGGGAATCCTCAGGAACCTGCTGATCCGCTATCGGGAGCACCTCATTTATGTGAGTGTCCTCCCCAACTCCCCATCTTGCTCTGCACTGCACCCCACCGCCCTCCTTAGCTCTAGGGAACCCGCATGTGGGAAGCCCTGAGTGAACTGAGCATCGCAGATGCCGCCTCCCCAGCAGGACAAGAGTCAGCATTCAGGTCTCTGTGCTGGTTTTATCAGTGTGCTATACGCTGTGTAGTCTCGTGCACATTCCTGGGGCAGAAGTGAGGCGCGTGTGTTTGTGTTTACCGCTAGCTAATGTACTCAAACATCCTATGCAAATATTAAAACTTTGATATTGTTCTCAAATCCTACAGTTTTCAGATACTCAGGTAAGTAGGTTTTCTGAAGGCCTTTTCAAAGCCACCTAGGGATCTGATTTTTAAAAGGCTCTAGAGACTATTTTTTCAGGCCAGAGGGAATCACAGTACAGTCTGACTTCCCACATGGGATGAGCTAGCAGGCCATATACAGGATTTTAGCTATCAAATCTGCTTGTTCTGCTTGATGTCCAGTGCCTTTTAAAAGAATGGCTTTGGATTAGAGCTGGGCAGAGATAGAGAGCACACCACTCTCCTACATAGGCTCGTCATAGTTGACAGCCCCTTGCCCCCAGTTCTGGAAGATATCCATCTCTTCTTTCAAAGACTGATTTCAAGCCTAGAGGAAGGGGATATGGCTGCTGAAAAGGCACCCCTAATTCCCCAAAGCTTGGAGGAGAATAGAGACCTCCAAATTCATCTCTCACCAAGGCACCTTATTTGTTGTGCATGACGTCTAGGTCCCCTGTATTGTCAGTTTAGAGAAAAAGGCCTGAATAGAAAATAATTCACATGTTAGATGAACTGAGTTACTCTGTGGAGCTCTCTTCAGGGAGCCACAGCCGTTTATAATGATAAACTAGCAAAAGTTATCAGGCCAAATTCATACTTGAGGTGGTGTCTCCACGTGCACTAAGCACCCCTGGCAGGCACCAGAGATATCAATAGAGCCGACAGAACCAAGACTGCCTTTCAGCTGTGCAAACATAGGTGCCAGTCAGATGAGGCGATAGCTTTAGAGCTGGCTGGTGCTTGGAAGAGTTTATGTTGTGAGGAAAGTTCAGGTTGGAGGTCTACACTCCAACCTCCTCCAGCCCAGAGCATGTCCGTCTTCAAGGTTAGATGTAGTACTCATGTGGATAACTAAATTCAAGCAACATGAATACCACACAAGAAGTACAGATCGCCATTAATTTGTAGCTGATTGGTTCATTCAGGGAACAGCCCCTTTTTCTTCTGTTTGTGGGCACCCTGCGGTGGTAGCAAGTGGATTCCTACATACCTCTCTTGCCTTCTGAGAAAGTTGGGATCATGTTGGATATTTTTTCAGTGGTGTCCATGTGTCTCTCCTGGGGTTTCAGTGTCATCAGGCAAGAGTCTGTTGCCTCACTAAGTGAACAGAGGTCCTCAGATAAGATTTCATGAATGCGATATCAGATTGCCTGTGAATTCACTCAGCTCCTTCACTAAAGCTCTGCCTCTGAGCTCCCTCACCAAGCTATTCACAGGCCTCTAGGGAGATTAGGAACATGAATGAGAACTGGGCAGAGTTTTCTGGCAGCATCATACTAATAAGGGCTAATGCAAAGGACAGCTGCTAACCTGGGAGGTAAGTGTGGGCTGAAGTGACTCAGTAACAATGTGGTTTCTCTGCGAGTGGTTTGGGTCTGATGGTGACAGAGCTATGTGTCCTACAAAGCTGCTGCATCCCACAAAGGGATTTGAATCATAGAGGTTACTCTGCCTTGATTGCTCCACACCACTAATGCCCTTGGAGTGCCAGCCCGTGATCCTGGGCACAACACAGCAATTACTGCAATCTCAAAATCACAGTGATGTTCTTAACATGGCATAGAGTGCATAGCTTGATAGAGAGGCATGTTACCCACCCTGTCTACATGTGTGTTGTTGGAGGCTCAAGAACCCAACTTCAGATCTCATTTTTTAAGAGCGGTGGCACTAGGAGGAGTAGATTTGTGTTGAACGTGGTAAGTATTGATTGCAGTTCTGCAAAGCCAAGGTACCATATGGATGCCATGTAGGCAGGGGATACCCAGACCGCTGAGGTGTTTTTCTCTGGGGTATAATTTACTCTGTCTTAAAGGTGGTGAAGCTTAGAGTGACTTTGCTTTCACTGTTTGAAAGGATTTCTGAGCCTGCTGAGTAAAGGTTGACTTTTCCAATGGGACTTCAGTCCCCCTTGTTTCCTCATCTCCTTAGCGTTGTGAAGGGTGTAATTCTGATCTAATAAAATATAATTTTCCTTTTTCTCCTCCCTCACATTTTACTCATAAGACAAACTGCGGCGGGAGGGTAAGTATGGCTCTTGGCACTGTCATTTGCAATTGCTGTCACGCCTTCCATGGGATCACTTGTTTCTGTTCACCATTGTGGCATTCTCATTTACTTTGCACCACCATTGCTGCTGCTTCACAAATGCATTGAGAGCATCATCCCCTTTGCTGCAGAGCTTGGCCCTCACGGTCAAGTTGTGACACCTTCATTACCTGTGAATGTGGTTAAAGCTGTAAGCGCTTCTCAGTAATGACCTCAACTTGAAGGAAATAAATTTTTGCAGCAAAATGAGAAAAAATTCAGCCAGGGCTTGTTGCCCACGGTTTGGCTTTCATGCAGTGAGGGGAACTATGCAAGAGTATCTGGTGGGGAGTTTGGACTCGTGAATAAGGTTAAATCTCTTTCTCTGGAGACAAAACCAATGTCTGTTGCTGCTCTCTAAGGTTTGCCAAAATGCAGTAATATTTGGTAGAGCTTTAACCACATAAAAATCCAGATGAAGTCAGCTGTGGTGTTCTGGGTAGTGAGGGAAGCAAGCTCAGAAAGGATTTGTTTGGGGCTAATTAAAATCTAGGTCATACAGGCAGTAATGAATTTCCTCTGAGAGATGGTTCCTGTGGTCAGCTACAGCAGAGTCCTCCCTGCCTATTGGTAAAGCTTTATTTTCCCAAGACAGGAGGGCTTTGCCTTCACCCAGCAATAGAAACCAGAGAGATAATATTTCCTTGGAGGTGCCCTTTGGCCCCTCATCAGCAAAGTGGACAAAGTTTTGCATGCCATTAACTGAGAGAACTGGGCAAATTTTGAGTATTTATCAACTAGGAAAGACCTACAAAAACAAGTAATAGTACAAGAGTTTGTGCTGACAAAGTGTTTTGTCGATCACAAGGAAAGGGCCAGTGAGAGTGTCCAGAAAGCATTCCTGCAACTAATGGTTAACTCCTTTAAAGGTCTCACTGGCTGCATTTGGGGCAGGGCAGGCTGGCGTGGTTGAAGCACAGGGATTTCAGACCTCTGCAGGGGGTCGGTCTTTTTCAAAAGAGGCTCAAGGAAGATTAGAGATGTCCCTAAAATTAATCTGGTAACAAATAATGAAAACAGTCATCCAAGTACCTTACCCAGCACTGGAGGGAGACTTGGGATTCACTGGAGATCTTGGTGACATCATACCATTCAGAAACTGAGCTCACTTCTTCTCTGAGCACTAATTCACCTGCTCTGTCGCTGTGGAAGGCTGTTCTGAGGATTCTCTGCTCCCCAGTTCCAACGCTGCCTTCTTCTAACATCCAGTCTACATGACATCGCAGCCAATTTCTACCCTTTGTATTTGTGACAACTTTGTTCTTGAGCTTTTTTCCTTTACTGGCACATAACCCCCTATTACAGGGAAGGCTATTGTATCCTTTCTCAGTTACCACTGTAAACTCAAACTTCACCTGGGAGTGAACAGAAAGTTGCTCTCTGATGTTGGCCGTGAGGCTAGAAAGTGAGGAGTCCCTAAGGGCTTCCAGCGTCCCTGTTGTAGTACAAAATTGCCACCTACTGGCTGCCTTTCAGCAAGCCTGAGCTGGTGGGAAGAGTTGTGTAGATGGTGGCAAACAAATTATCATCTCACTGCACTTTCTGTCATGACTGAGGGAAACTGGGCTTGATGGAAGAAACTCAACCTGGGGCTGCCAGCTTGTGCCTCCAGGTCTCCCTTTCTACTCCTCTCCTCAGCAGTGACAGTTATTTTGCTGCCTTCAGAAGTGAGGAACAGCTTACATTTGTTTTAAACATCAGCCACTTTGAAATATGCACAAAAAGAGGAGCAGTCAGCAGAGCATGGAGAGATTTTATTCGCGGTTCACAAACATCCTTGCCTGTGCCACTTTGTTACTTTGTGCCGAGGGCTTCCTGTTGGGTTTAGGCCATGCAGATAAAAACCCGTAAGGATTATTTTTATGTTGAAATTACTCCCCCCCCCCCCCGAAAAGAGTATATGCAGCAGTGGGGGCACTTTCACAGCTGGTCCCACTAGGAAAGAAAGGTGAGATTAATCTTACAACTTTAGTTTCCAGTAGTCAACCTAGAGAAGGTGACTCAGCTCCTTTGAAATCATGGAGTGAAACTAGCCTTTATCTCATGCTCTTTGGTTGGCCTAAGATGAAGCCCCGTTGACTTGCTTGCTCTAGACAATAACTTTTAGACAGCTGAAGTTGGGGAAGGAGATTCTTATTCTCTGCCTTGAGCTTGGGATGTGGCCAAACCTCCTCATGTCAGAGCTGCACCTGAGCAAGGTGACAAAGGCCATGAGTCCTTTGGTGAGAGGCTTGTGAGAAATAGCTTCTGGAAGGCCAGAAATGAAAAAGGCACCACAAAGGGGTTTTCTGCCCAAGACCCAGGAGAGCTTTCCTTGTTCAAGTCCCACAGAGAGCACAGCACAGACAAAAGGCCATTTCCAAAAATTACTCAGAAACAACTGAGAAGGGATATGTTGGAACTTTGTGGGTCATATCCACGTACACAGGACAAGGTTTAAATTGCACCATGGAGAGGTTTGATTAGGCAGAGATGGTAGAGAAGAATGGATTGCAGAGGCGTAACAACTCTGTTGTGGATTTTTAGAAACAGGTTAGACAGACGTCTGCCAGGAACAGTTTGGATCCAGCTGGTCCTGGTTTGAGATATGGCAATGGTCTCCAGGTCCCTTTCATCTCTAGTTTCTCATAATTGGTGCAATGCAATAAATATGTATGGATATGTGCTGGCTCTGGCAGTATTTTTGCAAATACAAGCTTGACTTGAAACTCTGAATCTTAACTGATGAACATCCGAAATATGAATTAAGGCTTGAATCCATGTTGTGCATGAGCAAGGCTGAGTATGAACTGATAGTTTGGGGCTTTTGTTCCAATTTTGCTCCAGGCTCCATCCTGCAAGCATCTTTGACTTGAACACCATCTTTCATCCAGCTTTTGAAAAACCTTGATTTTTCTGGCTTCCACATTCCATCCAAGCTGCCAAAGCCTCTCAGCCACATCCCACTGTCCCCATAAACCTTCATGTGCTTCTCCTCCAGACATACACAGGTTCAATATTGGTGGCAGTAAACCCCTACCAGCTTCTACCCATCTACTCACCTGAGCAGATACGCCTGTACACCAACAAAAAGATTGGTGAGATGCCACCACACATCTTTGCAATTGCTGACAACTGCTACTTCAACATGCAGCGCAACAACAAGGACCAGTGTTGTATCATAAGGTGAGTTGGGGAATTTCCTAATGGGCCATATCCTGAAAACAGATGCTGAGCACCTCTAACGTGGTTGATAGAGATATTATCAAACAGAAACAAAAGTTTTAATGACCGATCAGATCTTCCATCCACATATTCCCAGTGCAGAGGTGGCGTTTGTTTGCAGTCACTGTTCCTAGTAAAGATCCTTTGGTACTTATCCTACAACCCAATAAATCTCATATTTAACTTTAACCTCCTCTTTTAAGTTTAAACCCAGTACTCCTACAGACATCAAGGGTGCAAAGATCCATACATTCTGCACTAGGAAGGGCCAGGGACAAGCTTCATCACTGGACCTGTGGTTGTTCACACTGCTGAACTGGTGTCTCCCTGCATGGCTCTGCTCTGCTCTGCTCTGGACTAGTCAACCTTGGACTCCAAGAAATGCCCAGTCACATTTATGGGTGTAGTTCACCCCAGTGTCTGTCCCGAACGGGGGTATGAAACAGATTTGGTTCCCTCAGCCTTCTAATGCTATTCTATCATGTTTTTAACTCTCAAACAGTCCTGCATGCTTTCAGGGCATCACCTCTCACCAAGGCATGCCTACCCTCAGTTTCATTGCACAAAACCATTTCTCTGGGGCACCCTGTGCACAGTATTTCAGATATGTGGGTGTGAAAAGACCATGTGATACCTTACAGGGCTAAAAAAGCATCATATGGGGCCCAGAGGAGAGTCAAGGCCAGGCAGGATACAGTGTGCCAGTGGCCAGCCAACCCTGAGAACTGAGGCAATTTGGCCATGGGGGCAGGGCTGGTTACTGAACACCAGGAAGGGCCATTTCAATCATTTATACTGGCTACCCCATATAACAGACAGGTCATAGACTGACAACAAAGAGTTTCTACCCATCCCTTCCTCCTGTGCCATCACAAGGTAACAAAACTTATCTTTCAGTGGAGAGAAAGTTTTGGGGAGTAACTCTTGCTTCCTGCCCCATGATCTTCTCTCCTACCCACCCCTTGGTAGGGCATGCCTAGGGGACATACAAAAGAACCTATCACTAAAAGGCACTATTTCAGAATCTGCTTTCTAGTGTGTTTTGGCAGCTCAAGACTGGTGATGGAGATGTCCCATGGGACCAGCCAGCCCCTGAACCAACGCATCATGTTTTGGTGATCACACCTGGAAGAGCACTGTCTGAAAGTGCTTCGTGACCTTTTTAGTGCTGATTGAATGATGGTATTTGCTGCAGAGACCCAAAACCAAGTAACAGCTTGGGCCAAATGGACTGGAAAATAAATCTGGATTTTGGTTGGAAGATGTCCAGTACTGTGTCCTACCATTTCTCCTACAACCAGTCCTTGGGATGCTGGAAACCCATCCTTAGTGGCCTCGTCCTGCTTGTGCTAGCAGAATAGGCACAGAGTCATCAGTCCCTTTGGAGACAGAGAGCCAGACATTAGCAGAGATGTAGCAGGGCTTTCACTGACCTCAGTTCCTGTTGTCTTTGCAGCGGTGAATCTGGAGCAGGGAAGACAGAAAGCACAAAACTGATTCTGCAGTTCCTGGCAGCAATCAGCGGTCAGCACTCCTGGATTGAGCAGCAGGTCCTGGAGGCAAATCCCATCTTGGAAGGTGAGACCTCAGATGATGGAGGCATTTTTATCACTGGTAGGATTGAGAGGAAGAGAGGATCTGTATTTCAAATGCATCTCCATCACCTGCCAGCAATCCTGGAGCCAGGGCGTGGTGGCCAGGGTACTTGTGCCAGCGGTCCACAATCGCACAAGGGATGGATGTGGATACCTTTCTCTGCACACAGTCTGTTTGTAGGGAGAAGTCTCCCACTTGGAGCTTGGCTTAGTCCCTCTGTATTTCCCTAAAGGATGAGCTCTGTACTTTCCCTCTCAGTCACCAAATCACTCACCAGCAGCTCTGTCATTTCCCACACAGTGTCACCTCACATGCTGCAGCATCATCCTACCAGCCTTGCTCAACCCTCTTGTATTTCATCAGCTGCTGACAAATTCCTGCTGTCCTAGCCCGTCTTCCTGGACAAGGTCACCCCATTCCCATGCCTCCTTCTCTGTGCTCCTCTCTATATTTCCGAGGACAGCCATCTGTGATATATCCTGTTTCCCCACACTGAGTTGAAATTGAGCCAGCCAAACTTAAGGGAAAAGCTTTGGGGCTACTTTTTACCCTCTCAGCCTCATGCTTTTGATTACCTTTTTTTCCATGAGGCCAGATCCATGATCCTCCCTGCATCAGGTCCTCTTTAATCCACTGCAATTCTTCCCCGCAGCTTTCGGGAACGCAAAGACCATCCGTAACGACAACTCTAGCCGATTTGGGAAGTACATTGACATCCACTTCAACAAAAGGGGAGCCATTGAGGGTGCGAAGATTGAGCAGTACCTGCTGGAGAAGTCCCGGGTCTGCAGGCAGGTAAGGCCGTATATCTGCAAGGTGCGGGAACGGGCATTCAGTCGGTCAGTCTTTGCGGTGCCGTTCTCCTTGCAGAGCTGATGCTTGCTCTCCTACTGCAGGCCCAGGATGAGAGGAATTACCACGTGTTTTACTGCATGCTGAGAGGGATGACGATGGAGCAGAAGAAGAAGCTGGGTCTTGGGAAAGCCACGGACTACAACTACCTTGCAATGGTGAGAACGCAGCAAAGCAGAGGTTTGGTGGGGTGATGTGGTGAGAGCTTGTTAGCAAGGGATAAAGAAGAGAGAGGTGCTTCCTCCACAGCCAAGAGCTGATTTGCCAGTTATGACCTTCCCAAATCTTAGCCACAGGGTTTGTAGGACTTACTTGTCCCACTACCGCAAGCCTCGCAGTCTTAGCGCAAACCCTTAAACCACTCTCAGAAACCACTTCCCAGAAACTTAGACAAGGTTATTTCTACTCTTCCTGTGGAGCAGGACACAGGCTTGGATGGTTTTGGTGTTTGGTGCCCAGGCCCCTTGTTTGGAAATACCCAGTGTGTTAGATATGACCCAATGCTCTTGCAGCAGCGATGGACGGGGAGGAGTGCATAGTGGGATGGAGCATTCTCTGCAGCATACAATGCTGAGCTGTCTCTGCTGCACATGTCTGTCTGAACCAGCAATGTCCAGCCCCACTCCTTATATACTAGTGCAGCAATCCAGAGGAGCTGGTAGAAGCAGGTGTAATTAAGGCTGGCCCGTCATCAGCAAGGCTGGTACACAGCTTTCTGGCTGGATCGGTGGGACCCTCCAGCATGTTTCCTTCTTGCTTTTTAGCCCTATCTCAGAGAGTTTTTTCTCCTCTGCTGACTGCAGCCAGACACAGGGTAGCTGGGGACAGCAGGGCAAGTGCAGGTAACAAGGATGAGCAGTCATTCATAGTATACACCAAAAGGCAGAGCTAGATTCACAGGTTCAACATCATCTCTTCCTTATTCATCTTGCAAATAAAATGTCTACTGATTTAGGGCAAAGCCCTGGATAGCTTAGGGTTACACCCAGATGCTCTCTGCTTTACCCCACGCACAATGCGACCCCTTTGCCTCCCCAGGGTAACTGCACGACCTGCGATGGCAGAGATGACAGCAAGGAGTATGCCAACATCCGCTCTGCAATGAAGGTCCTTATGTTCACCGACACGGAGAACTGGGAGATCTCCAAGCTGCTGGCTGCCATCCTGCACATGGGGAACCTGCAGTACGAAGGTAAAAGGACAAATACAGGGGTGTAGCCCAGAGCACTTCTACACTTTATTCTGCATGCTCAGGGGAGCCAAGCTTAGGGAGGGAGGGCTTATCCAGACCACCTGCCTGGCACCATGTCAGGGACTCAGGTCCTTATTGTGTCATGTAAGGACAAGAAAGGAGGAGTAAGTTCACCTGCCCACCCTGCAGAGCTGCCAGACTCCAGTATGCTCAGTGGCATCCACGTTTTCTGAATGTAGGGAGGTTAAATATGGCCACAGGCCATTCGTTAGACTCAGGCTTTGCAAGGAGAGACTAATAGAGTGTTTGACAAGTGCCTGTGTCTTATGATATGCCTTCATAAAGGTACCAAACTGCCCTGCTGTCATAAATGACACAGTGATTTTAAAAGACTCTTTGGAAGTCAGAGGTCTAAAACACTTACATGCTAGAAATATTTTTACATCATCAGTCATTTAGGGTGGCTGGCAGAGCAGAGTACAGGCCCTTTGCAGTCAGTAGCAGGACTCCAGCAGCTGCACGAACTTTTCTCCCTTCTGATGGCCAGATTTTGCCTGGCCATCATATGGAGGCAGCAGAGGAAGACTCTTTCCCTCACCCCGTCCACCTTCTGAAGAGCCACGTCCATCACTGATGGCTTTCCCTTTGCCTTTCTTCCCCCAGCTCGGACCTATGACAACCTGGATGCTTGCGAAGTTGTTCAGTCGGCGTCGCTAATCACTGCGGCATCGTTGCTGGAGGTCAGTGGCTCTGCAGTGCTGCTGTCCCCTTTCTGGCTTGTTCCCTTGTTTCTAGTATTGTGGCAAAGCTTCATCTGAGCCAGGCTCTCCTTGCACCACCAGCTCTAGGAGACTGAAGAGGCCTGGGTAAGCCATACTTTGCCCTGCAATGGCAGCGTGAAGGTGGGTGTCTCCATCTCAGCTGGGTATCTGAGCTCCCCTTCACACCAGTGGAGATGAACAGACACTTTGGTGGTGCATCGTCCTAAAAAGGGCATCCAAAATAGTTCAGTCTCTAAACTAGTTACCCTCATTGATGTAAAGAGAGTCCATTACAGTAGCTGAGACAGGTATGTCACCTATACCATGTATATCTGAAGTGAGGTGAGATAAACCTCACCCAACTCATCCATGCCATGGCTGGAGCATTTTTCAGTGGCTTCCCCAGCAGGTAACAGCCCCCCTCCCCCACCCCCGGGACAACTTCTCATCTCCGTCAGCACTGCTGGTCCCAGATCATGATCCACAGCTGTCTTCAGGGTGTTTTCATGTACTTTAGGGGGTGGACATTTCCCTGGGTTGATCTCAGAAGTATGAAAAGGGGTCACAGAATCCCAGACTGGCGGGGGTTGGAAGGGCCCTCTGGAGACCATCCCGTCCCACCCCCTGCTGGAGCAGGCACACCCAGAGCAGGGGCACAGGAACGCGTCCAGGCGGGGTGTGAATGTCTCCAGGGAAGGGACCCCACAGCCTCTCTGGGCAGCTCTGGCACCCTCAGGGTCAAGGGAATGCAAAGCCACATTCATGTTGGTAGACTACAGCACTGCAGGCTTTGCTTTATTTTCTCTCCCCATGCCTCATTAACATCTCACACTAAGTCACAAGAACACTTCCCATAGTATAACACTGTATAAAGTGTTAATTACTCTCTCTGAAAATGCTTATGACATGATTTGAGATATTTGCCCTGTACAGCTAAGACACTTACCTCCAGCTATGGGGGGGCTGCACTGTTCCTCTCTGGCCATGCACATTCAGGCCAGTAGCCCAGGCCACTGTAAGGACACCTTGTGTTATAAAGTCAGCAGTTGTTTTTGGTGGTGTCTTTGCCAGGTTGACCCTCAGGACGTGATGAACTGCCTTACCAGCCGGACTATAATCACCAGGGGGGAGACTGTCTCCACCCCTCTCAGCATGGAACAAGCACTGGATGTGAGGGACGCTTTTGTGAAGGTCAGCCTTAGAGCATTCCCTTCTGCTCCTGTTGGTAAGCTGGTCTGCCACTTTTGAGACCAGAGCATCCACTGCACAGGAAACGTGTCTTGCTTGGTGCCTGTGTGAGTTCAGATCAGCAGATGGCCTTGAAACTATGTTCTCATTGGGATACACAAAGAGTTGAGATGGAAGGAGTCTAGATAGCCTGGTCTTCAGGGGATTTGCAATGTGGACTTGAGACTGTCTATGCTCAAAGGTGACCTATGGAAGGAGCCAGCATTCTGAAATTACTTCACCTCAACTTCAGGAAAACATCCCAGTTCAACCCTCAGGGTTAGATCCTCAGCTGCTATAAATCAGAGCAGCTCTATCAACACCTGTAGCACGCACACCTGAATTTCAGGATTTGGGCATGTTTGCAGCAGTAAATAAAGCTGAATGTCATGAGAATAGGGATAGAGCAATTCAGTAGCCATCAGAGCACTTAGAGAGAACATCACTTAAGGCTTTGGGGTGATGAAGGTTGATGAGGTGAGTGCGCATCACTACTGTGCTGTTTACATCCCCATCAAGGTTGCAAAACAAGCATCGGTGGCATACTTTGGCCACCGTGGGCCCTCCACTCTATCTGTGGGGAACTGGTAGATCAAACTAGCTGGTTTGATACCTAACTAGTCTGCAAATCCAGACAGTGACTTCTCTAGTGGTGATGGGCCTTTGAATCAGGCTCCCCTCCTGGTAGCACTACTTTGGCTTATACAAAAGAAATGAATAACACTATAAAACATGGAGTTCTGGAACTACTAAAGCAGCAATAGCTGCTTCATTAAATCAGCAAACTGTTCAGCCAGTGCTGTAGCATTCAAGTCAGCACCTTGTCCAGGTGAGACGTCCATGGCTTGTCTAGCAGCATAACATGGCTCTGCTGATCTGTAAAGATGTTTAGACTAAGCCCATAGATCAAAAATTCAGGATTTTTGCTTTCAGTTGTCTTTTATCTAGGCTTTCGTATCTGTTTTCTTTGATCTACGTAACAGCTTTTAAAGCTTTAAACCATGCCAAAGGTCTAGCATAGATGTTGGTCAGCATGTCCTCAGGGACTGTCCAGTTGCTGTGCCACCTGAACGGTGCTGCAGACTAGCAGGGTGAACTGCTAACCTGTCTCAGTGAGCTCCATCTTTGGGATGTTGCAGGGAATCTATGGGCGGCTTTTTGTGTGGATCGTGGAGAAGATCAATGCTGCAATTTACCGACCTCCTTCCCAGGAACTCAAAAGTGTCAGGAGATCCATCGGCCTCCTTGACATCTTTGGCTTTGAGAACTTCACTGTGAACAGGTATGGAGTCTGCAAAAGCAGAACCAGGTGTTAACCCTCCTTCACCCCAAGCTCAGAGTCTTGCAGTCCTTTCACCTCTCCTGAGATAAACAGGATGGACTGGGCAAAGCTTTTTTCTATATGAGAGATTATTAGAGCTGATCACTTTTATGTTGCAGCAGACAACATATTCCCTTTAGTTGTTCAAGTATTGGCCACATAGTAGCCATAGGAGATAACCTCCAATTGATTGGTTTAGGCTACACAGGTATAATGGCTATAACATAGTTTTGGGGGAGAAAAACTGATTATCTGAACCAATAAGGAAATTCTCAGCCAGCAGCAACCTTGATAAGTGGTTGACAAGGTCTGAGAGGTCTTGCTTCAAGCATGGAGAGAGATGGAGAAAGGTGAAGCATGGTGGATCTAAAGCGGCCTTTCCTTGACCTTCCCTCCACAGTTTTGAGCAGCTTTGCATTAACTTTGCGAATGAGAACCTGCAGCAGTTCTTCGTGCGTCATGTCTTCAAACTAGAGCAGGAGGAGTACAACCTGGAGAACATCAACTGGCAGCACATCGAGTTCACCGATAACCAGGATGCCTTGGACATGATTGCCATCAAACCCATGAACATCATCTCCCTCATTGACGAGGAGAGCAAGTTCCCCAAGGTGTGTTTTGGGCTCTCCTGTTTTTACCCCCTTTGCACTTTGCACACTGGCACCCCGTGAGAGGACTGATCAACCCCAAAAGCACATTCATCTGTTTGTTATTCATAGCTTTTATTGCTCTGTCACATTTTCTTCCATGAGTACCACAACCACGCTTAAAACAAGTTACTTTTTCTCATGGAAGAATATACCTGCAGGAGACTCAAGAATAGCCTCTGACAAAGTTTAAGACAAAATAGTATTAAATATACTTCATTTGGAGCACTATCATGAATATAGCACAACATAACAGTGATATTTAATCTGTTTGTTGAATTCCTGAATTTGAGATATCCCCTCCAAAATATTTATTCTCAAAATAAATATACATTGTCACCTGAGACAAAAAAGAAATGCACTACCGATTGGAAAATTATTTTAATGGGACAGACCCTCGTTAAACATCAGATCTTTTCCTGTGTGCACAGGGTACAGATGCCACCATGTTACACAAGCTGAACTCCCAGCACAAGCTTAACACCAACTATATTCCTCCAAAGAATAACTACGAAACACAGTTTGGTATTAACCATTTTGCTGGAATTGTTTACTACGAAACAAAAGGTATGGGGCAGCTCCTGGGGCACTGCAGGTGTGAGGGGATGCTTGGGGGACGGGGAGCTGCTGCTGTGTTGGAGCAGAGCAGGATGGTAGCCCATACTAGTGTCAGTGTACTCCTTTTCCTGGCTGCAATGACTTGGCCCTTCAGTGGTGCCCATGAGCTTCAGATGTTGGTGCCCTTTCACTCGTGCATGCCCATGACAGAATCGCAGTGCTTTGCACCGTATGCATCCTTGACCCAGTCTCAAGGTGCGCCTCTCTTCCCTCTCTTGGTCCCCCTTTTTCTGCCCACTCATTACCCCCACTACCTCCCCAAGAACAGCCAGCAGTCCAGCAACCTGGAGGCTGCTTGCAGGGCACGTCCTGGCCATGTTGCGCTGTGTCATCTATCTATGTGTTGTCCCATTATTCCGCTAGGTTTCTTGGAGAAAAACAGGGACACGCTGCATGGAGACATCATTCAGCTGGTGCATTCCTCAAAGAACAAATTCATCAAGCAGATCTTCCAAGCAGATGTGGCAATGGTAATGCAGGCGAGAGAAGATCTTTATTCACAGTGGGGTGTTCCTGGAAGGGGCGGAAGATTTGCAAAGAGTCATATTGTTGTTTGGGGTGTTTCAAACCTGTTAGTGTGAGCCAACCACCAGAAAGCGTTCGTGCAGTGTCATGGGTACATCCACACTCACTCCCCCAGTTCACTGCATTCACTTTGTCAAATATTATTCTGTGCTGTGATTGCTCCTGTCCTACCGTCCTAATTGTGTAAGGATGGGAACAATAAGGTTGGTGACTGTAGAAATCTGAGAGAGAAAGAGCTAGCCCCTCCAGCTGAGGGGTCCAGATCTGTGCATAACAGAGCGAGAAGTGAAACCCAAATACTTGTAGACCAGAGGAGAACGAAGGGACAATCTGGCTGGCCCTTAAGCACCGCAGCAGGACCGGCAGGGAACAGCCAACGGTCATGTTTTACTGTTACGACAGCAAAGAGAGGGGACACAAGCTACAAAGGCTGAACTTTAAAGCTCCCCTTTCCAGGTCCCAGTGCTCCAGGAGGGTATATGCTCACTCCATGTTCAGTGCAGAAGACCATGTGCACTGAAGCGTTGGAGAAAGGCACAGTTATCGCTTTAACTCCATTTGAGCATTTATTACTAGGTTACCAGCTTAAATGCTGAGATTAGTGACTATTTCACCATTAATAATGCAAATATATGATGTTTTCTTTAGTAAGTTGAACATCTACATCTCCCTACTAAGACATCATCAGCCCTGTTCCCAAAATTAAAGTAGAAACTGTTTTAAAATGTGAGCCTTGCAGAACCTGAAAGTCTACACAGATAGGTTGCTATGGCCAAATCCCCCAGTCTTTCCCTAGGCAAAGCCATGGGACTGCAGGGGGAAGGGGTAAAATTTTCCAAAACAACCAAGTTTTTTAGAAGTTGGGGTCTTGTTTTGAAATGACAGCCAATGCCACTGATGGTCCAAGGGACTTAGGGACTTTCAGGAGTGCCAAACAGATATAAGTGCTGAATTCCTTTGCCTGCTAAGGGAAATAAATGTTTAAATTCCCGAGCAATTTCTTTATAACAGGCTACAGACACTTTTGCAAGCCTGGTTTACCAGTTTTGCTTCTGCTGAAATTAATGATCAATATCCTTCTGGCTTCATTAGGTATAATGTAACATTTATCAGCCCCAATTCAGCTACCAATTGACATGACCCTCCCAGTGCATTTCAAGCTATCCCCAGATGTCGATACTCCTGCTGAACTAGACACTAACTCCCTTAGCATCAGTGCTGCCATTTACTTTGCTTTTTATTGCTTGTCCCTCACTGCTTTTTATTTTCGGTGCAAGCTTTGCAGTTCACCTTGGAAGTGATTTCCTGCGAGTTTGGGCAGAGCAGAGGTGCATTCTGGGGAGTCGATGAGAGGGAGCGCTCAGGTTTACACAGTCATGCAGACTTCT
The DNA here is from genome assembly GCF_949628215.1 of Phalacrocorax aristotelis. Taxonomy (NCBI): domain Eukaryota; kingdom Metazoa; phylum Chordata; class Aves; order Suliformes; family Phalacrocoracidae; genus Phalacrocorax; species Phalacrocorax aristotelis. The sequence goes on from NC_134276.1 coordinate 4,111,510, forward strand.
TCATGGGAACACCTACTAAGCATCTTTAAGAGATGCTGGAAGTATGTGACAGCAAAATTGAGATGTCCACCTGGGCATCGTCTAGGACCTGAGAGCTGAGACCTTTTAAAGCATCAGAGCACTTTTTTGAAATAAACCTCTTCTTTTATAGTTCCATTAAACATCTTCAGAATCTGTCCCAAGTGGTGGTCCCTGTGCTTTGATACTTTTATGATCTCTGCTTTAATTATTTGTACGAGAGATTTGTAACCTGACTAGCATGGAACCGGAAGAGGAGCAAACGTTGGGTACCAGCTCCCCTAATCATGCACAGTGTTAGTGTGAACTGGGAGAGCACAAACCCCCTGAGCACCACAGAGACAAAACTGCTCAGACAGGCAGGATCCAACACGGGGCTAAGATCATTTTGCCATTGCTTTCCAGCAAAAATAAAATCAATAATCTTTGCAGCCCTTTTCTTAAAACACACTGCCCAAAAGAAGGAGCATGTGAGCATGGGTCATGGGAATTGACGGCATGTAGCAAAGAGCTGAGGCAAAGGCACTTCTTGTAAGTGTGCACACCTTTCCCGAGCACCAGTGAGACAATCCACGGAGAAGTCTTCCAGAGACGCTCAGGCCAGGTCAATCAAATCTAACATCTTCCCTTAAAAAGAGACAAGTGACTGCTTTGCTAAGGGCTAAATCAAATAATGAGGCATTTTTGCTCAACAGCTTCCAAACTTTGGTCCTCAGGAACTTATCGATGAGTTTGTAGGATTTTATGAGTCAGTGAAAAGCAAGTCCATATCTGCTTCACATTGTCTTTCAAATGGGATCCTTATATGCCAGAACCTTGAGAAAGCCACAGATCAGAGAAGTTTCAACACTAGCTGAGAGTGTATGTTTGAATATTGCAGTACCTTTTTGGTCCCTGAAAGACCTAATATTTGTGCACAATAAAACCTGTGTGGTGAACTGCGTGTTGCTGGAGCACCCGGGGCTGTGCAGCCTGATTCATGCATGCCCGTCTCGGAGGTCTATCTGCATGTGTTTGCTGAATCGGAACGTTGCTCTGAGCGGTGCCGGGTGAAATGGTGGATTCACTGTTCCTCTGAGGAATCAGACGGTGGGGTCTGACAGTGCTGGTCACTCAAGGAACAGGTAGAAGGAGCAGTGCAGGATGGAAACCAGTGAAGGGAAAAACAAACGGGGCTTTCCCCTTGGCAAAAATTTCAATTCTATAGAAACCACTTGATTAGTTGGATTAAAATTAGGGAGGAAGGGAGGGGTTTCTTTAGAATTTTTGTGAAAAATTGTTTTTTCCCTGGCATCCTCCAAACTGCTGTGTATCGAGACGACCAGTCACAGGAGATCAGGGATGTATGAGGGATAGGAGCGGGGGTGGCTGAAACTGGATGGGCAATGACTGAGATTAAAGGATGTAGAAGAGTCATTTCCAAGAGGCAAGAGCTGGATAGCGATGGTTCCCGCAGCTTCAGGGATGTGAACATGGAGACGAAGAGGAAAAGTCAGGAGAGGGATTGACAAAAATCTAAGAATTCATGCATTTTGTTTGTGAGATATTTTAACAGTTGGACCTCCAAGACTAGCAATGTCAGGCTCCCATTTCAGTTATTCCTTCTTTTCACTGTTTGCTCTTCTCTGTCTCTGTTTTTTGTTTTGTTTTTTTTTGGTTTTTTGTTTTGTTTTTTTCACCTGCGCTTCATGTAGTTTCTCTGTGGCTATGCATCCAGCACATTTGGCCAGTCGCCCACACCCACACCAAAGGTAAACTGAATACATGAGTTCCTCTGTTGTATATTCACCTCTCCTTTCGAGGGTTGTTCTTTGCTGTTGTCGGTTTATTCCTCTTCCTGTACTATCTATAGAGGATCCATTTCAAGTGACCGATGTGACAGAGAGCATTTTTACGGCTTGTTGAATAGATGCAGGTGTATGACGGCGACATTTATTTCTAGGATTCAACTCAGAAAATCTTGATGGGATGGGAATCATGATGATGATGGGAATTTGGTTTGGATAAAATCAGAACCAGCCTGAGACAAAGTTTTGAGGATTTTTTCTGATAGCTGAATCATTTTAATTAACTTCAGATGGGCCATCTGTGGGATTTGGATGTTGTTTATCATGGTGCCACCATTGGCTTCAGTGGGACATTATTCCTCCATGCAACTGCAAATCTCACCCTGTTTTGCCCTTTCTGGGGCAGGAAGCTGACAGTTCATGGGTAAAAAACTCCTGGATTGCATTTCTGGGTTGCTTGGAAATGCCATCGTTCTTGGGAGGGGTTAGTTCTTGTTCAGGGGAGAGCTCAGATCAAAGCCTTCAATGACACAGTTAATACTGAACTTTGCTGTGATCATCCCAACAGGGCTCTTGGCACCTTTTTTGCATCTTTTCTGTTGCATCTCATCTTCTGGCTGGTTCTGATGGCTTCCCAAACCTTTCTTGCTAGATATTTGGTCATAGGGTAGCTTACTGTGTGCTACAGGTTTTGTGAGGTTAGCTTTGCGATTCTGCTTATGTTTCCATGACCATCTTTCGACAGCCAGAGGATCATGTTAGAGATGGACCTGACTTTCAAAATTCAAATCCTTGCATGGGGCTGAATTTCAACCCTTCTTATCTTTGCAGTGTCTCGGGGTGTTTGGACTTGGAATTCCAATGAGTGGGATCTGACCCAAAGTCATTCATTCCAGAGCTGGACTCCTTCCCCTCTATATCATGACTGCAAATTATTTGGATTGCAACATCTCATTGGGCCCTGCTCTAGAGTTGTAGTAAAGCCACAAATCCTTCCTGAGTTAGGATATGGTGGGATTAAATCCAGGAGAAAATTTTTGTGCAAAACCTGTCAGAAATGCCCAGGCCAGTCGTCTTCTCTGAAGACAACCACAGGAGATACAGGGAAATGGGAGACATCATACTGATGATTTCTATGAGCTTGGTTGTTGTCATAGTTGTTGTCATAATATAACCTCCTGTCTTGTAGGTTTTTTGACGAATAACAATTGATCGTATTTGTTAGGCATTGAGGCAAGGATGGAAGAGCCAAGCCAAAATAGATTTTCCAAATATATCAACATCAGTAAGTTTTATGAAATGGGGGCATAGTTCAAAATAGTGATACTCAGCACTGTTATGCACCCCACGTCAATTTTGCACCTGAAGGCACTTCCCAGACTGCACAGCCTTTAGGAGAGAGACTGTCTCTTCACTATATGTCACTGCAGATCCTGCCTGTGAGGGGGCTTAACCTTCAGTGGTCACCTGGAGGCCACCCCAGTGACATTTCATATAACAAAATAAAAACAAAAAGCATCATTTTTCTCAGACTTCAGAACAAAGGCTGAGAAACAGCATGTCATATTGGCATGGCCCATTTTAGTGACCTTGTAATCCTACAGAGATGGGAGAACAGTCCTTTGTCCAGAACGTGTCTCCAAAGTATTGCTGGTGGTACATGCTTCCCTCTCCTTCTCTAAGTCACCTTAAGTAATTAATCTTTCTGCATTTCCACTGAAGCAGGTCGCCATCTCCCCAGCAGACATAGCGCTGAGCACGGCAATCCTGGTGCACCAAGCAGCCTTCTCCTTAAAGTGGGCAGAGAAGGTGCAGAGGGACAGCAGGAGTAACTCCTACCATTTCTGGTTCAGTGCCATTTCTCCTTGTACTGGCCTTTCTCATTGCTTCTATTTCCTTGATTTGAATGTTACAAAGGAAAAACTGGGTCACTGCCCTAGCTGGAACTCTGGGTCTGCATTAAGACCATCCTACTTAACATAACTTTGCATCCACCTTAAGCCACTGATCCCACAGGGTGCAGATAGGCTGAACTGGTTATTGCTTTCTCAGCTCTGGACACAAATACCTAAACATGTCCAAGACACCAAAGGAAGGAGTCTGAATAGGTCCCTAGAGATTTTACAGCTTCACAGAGATGCTGGGAGATGTCCTGATGCTCCAGCTGTGCCATTGGGAATCTTGGGCACCCCATGCTGGCGGGATATCTCTTTGTGTCCTGATGATGACATTCTGCCTTGATTTTTGTCTTTATGTTACCGCAGCCACGCATGTCTGTGCACCTCTAAAGCCAGATTGGCTTGAGGCGGTGGAAAGAGGTGGCATTGAAGCATGCCTGAATGTCATGCTGGTCTGCATATCTTTCTGAACATCTCTTTTGAGAAGGTGCTTCTCTGTAAGTCATGTAATTCTCTTTTTTTTCTTATTTTCTCTTCTGCTTTTTTTCCTTTGATGCTGAGCACAGGCTGAATGATGACTCAGTGCCCCAACCTGGGCTACAGCACCTGTGAATCCTGCTCACCCTTCCCCATGACACACAGGTCACATCCTCTTGTGTGCTAGACTCTGTATGGACACCAGTGAAGAGATAGTCTGTGCCCCAAAGTTGCTACAGTCTCCATTTGAAAGCTAAGACATGTCTGGTCAGGAGAAACGCAGAATATATTCAGCTCTATATTCTTCAAGCTATGGGGACTGGGTCTGTTTTGAGCTAAAAGATGCTCCTCATCTGCAGTAAAACCTGTATTTTCAGTGCCTTGCTAGGTTGTATCAGGAGGCTGCTCCACTCTTTTTGGGGCAGTTTTGTTGGAATAAAGGAAGTGCTGTGATTCTCCCCACGCTGGTGCTGAGGTGAGGTGGGAAGAAACACGATGAATGCAGTGGTGTCACCCTGTCCTTGCAGGAGGAGGCTGATGCAAAGTACTTGCCTGAGGTTTCGTTGTGTAGCTGAGAGCCTGGTTAGTTCCCATGAGGCTGTTGCCCACCACTGGGGGGGGGTCCGCGCACAAACGTCAGGCCCAGGAAGCATGTGAATGGATGGGATGGTGCAGTCTTGACAGGAGGAGCCCAGACCACTCTGAGCATTTGGATGGGAAGACAAGCTGTTTTCTGGCCACTCTCCCATCCCTCCAGCCCTTCCCAGAAAAATGCTCTCAGGTGTAAAGGTGGAGATGGCACCACTGCTTTTTACCGGAGCTGGATGCATGTAAGATAAAATGCAGGCCATCAGCAACCTAGAGAGGCAGGTCTTGCTGTCTGGGAGCAAACCACTCATGCATTTCCTTGTAGAAGCTTGTAAAAAGTCTTGCATCTTTCCTAACACCACGGCTGAAAAATGACCTCTCCCAGCCAAGCCCAAATTGTCAAACCTGGCTAACATGCAGTTGCTTCCAACTTCCAGCCCTGCTCCTGCATCTCTTGCTGCTTCTAACCGCTGTGGCTATCCTTTCACATTTCACAGAGGTGACCCCTTGCACATAATTAGAAAAGTGCTAAAAGTACACTAATCAAAGCTAGCCAAACCAGGATTCTTGCTGAAACAGCCTATTCCTCATCAAACCTGTGACAGTATGTAAGCACCAGGCTCTACAGTGCTCTGCAGGTAGCAGCTGCATCCATTAATTACTCTAGATTTGTTAACAGTTTTCCAGGGGATGATTTTGCTGGGAGAGATCACTGATAGCCCCCCATGCTCTTCTCGACAAGTAGGCCAAGTTTTTCTGGTGTGTGCATGAGCTGGGTTTTCTCTTGTTGGAATTCCATGATGACTTTGTGTTTGTGTTGACTGGATTTGTCTCAACATCATATCCAACCTGAGCTGTGCAAATTCCCTGCCCATGGCAAGGGGTTGGACCAGATGATATTTATAGTCCCTTCCAACCCAAACTATTCTATGATTCTATGAAATTCCTCACTTTTGGGGGTGAGAATGTTATCTGACAGGTTATTAGTGCTATACAATGAAGCACACATAAAAACTTTAGCAAAAGTAGAAATAAAATTCACCAGCTTGCAAAACATAACAGCAAGGCCAGTGCAAATCGGGACTCTGTGACTCTGCCCATGGCTTGGCCACCTGCAAAGAAGAGGCTGTTTGGAGGAAATATGCATTAAAATCCTGCTGGAATCCTCCTTTTGGGAAATCCCTGTCCAACAGATCATATCACATTCACCTTGGTTTTGATTTGGAGGGAGTTGCATCCCGGTGCCCAACTCTTCCTCCAACCCACCAGCAGCACCTGCTGCCCCACAAAGGCTCTCTGAACACCAGAACCTACGAGACACACAACACCACTGTGGCTGATGTGTAAGGAACTCAGGTAATAGTGTTTGACACACAAAATCAGTTGGAGGTTCATTTCATTAGCTGCTGGTTTAACAAGGTTCTCCCAAGACCGGGAGAAGGGGTCATTAAGGGAAACCACTCCATTCTGCTTTAGAAACACTTGCCCCAAACTGGAGATTGGATTATTAATTTAACTGAGGGTGCTAAAACAAGCAAAATACTCAAAATCATCCTGATTCACCCTAAATACCCATCTCATTTGGTTTAGTTAATATTCTTTTCCGAACACAACTCAACTCTCCCTGTAGTACAGGCTGAGGAATATAGACCGTAGCAGTTTCTGGAGATGTTGCAGAGTCACCCCGCAGTGAACATGCCCCTGGCTTGTTTTTTGCCCTGCATGGGTCTCTGGTCCTACACCCCAGGGAGCCTGACATGAGGAACCATGACAGACGGTTGCCATGACCGTGCTGTGATGTATGAGGGCAGGGAAGCCCAAGCCATTCCTGAAGAGCATCCCTGGGCAAATGCATCACCCCAAGCTGCAATACAGAGATTTTTGACAGCCCAGAAGGGGCTGTTTTCTATCATGGGCAGATCTTCCTCACATCTCTGCATAGGGTAGTCAGGATTGCCAGTCGCACAGGGAGGTTTTAGCAGGAGAAATTAAATTATGGCACTTTTCCTCCCTGGGTAGAGGCATATGGAGCAGGTTGCCAGAGTTTGGCCATTGCAAGCTCACCAGCTCTAGCTCTGCCCCTCTTCTGCCTCAATACTCAACCATCTCTGGCCCTGCTCCCTCCTCCGGCCCCAGCTGTCATGGGAGGCTCCCGGGGACGCGGCCGGAGGGGAAAGGCGCTGTTATCTTTTCATTTCCTGAGCCTGCTCCACTGCGGTTTTGCAGGGAGCAGAGACAAGGAAGCGCTCGCCGACTCTCAGCAGCCAGTTCAAGCGGTCCCTGGAGCTGTTGATGAGGACTCTCAGTGTGTGCCAGCCCTTTTTTGTCCGCTGCATCAAGCCCAATGAGTACAAGAAGCCCATGGTAAGTCCTGCTTTTCTCTCCTGGTTGCTTGTCATACAGGTCTGCCTGCAGGGTCACTCTGCCCTGGAGCTAATAGCAAAACTTTGGGTACCAGTGAAGTCAGGATTGATGCTGGGTGCTTAGAAAACCAACCAAAAGCCTATTCTGCAAGCAAGGGAGTCACCAAAGGGTTGGCAAAATCAGGCATTTGCTTTGCAATCCAACAGTGCCCCAAAATTTTTGCAGAGAGGAGCTCCTGCTCCTGCCTTTCTTCCCAAGGATAACCTCGAGGAATTCTCCCTGGAGCCCTTTCTCCTATAGGAAATGCCTCTGAATTTCCATAGGGGGTAGGCACCTCCCTACCAGAGACTTAGTCTGAGCTGTAGGGCCCTGGTTTTAGCCCCATGGCAGGGTTCGTGGTTCCTCAAAGAAGTGATTCCCTTTCCCATGGGTGTTTTCTACAAAATTTCTCAAGGGCTCTCACTTGGTTTCACCCCTCTTTGATCTCCTCAGCTGTTTTTTTTTTTTCCCCACCAATTGCAAAAGCACAATTCTAAAAGCAGAGAAAAAAAGAGGCAAAATAGCACAGAGGAAAGGTGAGAGGAATTATTTTGCTCCGATTCCCAGGGACCTGCTTCAAAAGCAACAAACACTCTGGGGACAAACTTTAAGGAGCAAATGACAGGGAAGGAGACAGCTGTAAATCCCCCTGACCACAAACTGCTCAGGGAGGGGCTCTGAGATTTGCAGCAAAAAGTAGATGATAAAGTGGGTGCTGCGTGCCCCAATCCCACTGTCAGCACCTTGCAGGATTGGACCCTGGTGCTGTTAACAATCACTGTTAGCTGCTCACCGCTCTTAATAGTGATACTGCTTGTGGAAGAAGAGCTTTATTTAATAATAATTTCAGCTATTTGTTTCTGTGAATCATTCTGCCCATGCCTGTGCACTTCGGTAGCAATTAATCTACTCAGAGCTGGAGTTTATCTAAAGTCAGTGCCTGTTGGAAAAGCTCAGCTAAGTGCAAAAAAGCATAAAATATTGAATTTCAGAGCTGTTACATACAAACTGTGTTTGAAACTTATTTTTGCTCTTCAGTGAACCTAATATGATGCAGGGTGAAAGGTTTGGTGGCTCTCTCAGAGTGGCTTACTGTGCCCTTATCCTGGTTTTGGTGAGCACAAAAAGGCACCTAATAGCATATTAATGGAACACTTTGGGTTAATGCTTAACAATATGTCTGATCTGAGGTTGTCATCTCAGTTGAGATCAAAACAAGACCTTCTTTAAGAGCAAGGGCAATGTTGAGGAATAGATGTACATCCCGAACCGATTTTAACAAATTATTCCCAATGCCCTGACTTTGAGCTGCTTTTACACCTGGATGTCTGGGATTTGGTCTGGCATTTTGTGTCCTGCTTAGGAAACCTGCATGTCATCAGCTCTTGCAAGCACTAAGCCAGAAGTCTCTGTCCAATCCATTTACCTACAAAACTTCCAGTGGGACATAAAACCAGCTGTGAGTTTGAAAGAATCAGACAAAGAGAGATTAATCTCCCCATTAAAGTAGTGTCTGGATGAGCTAACACTGATTCAGAGGCTGTAGTTTATATCATATGAAATGTGATTTCTTACTAAATTTATTTTTGGCCTTGGTTTAATAATACGGAGGAAAAAAATCCCAGATAACGGTACACAGAGCTGTGCAGGGTGACCGCAAAAGAGAACATTTTCTGGGAGTTCATTTCTTGTCCCTGGCTTTGGAGGAAAGTGTACTGATAGTGATAGGAAATGGGATAATGGGAAGTAAAAGGTCAATGGAAAGTCCTGACTGTTTGTTACTTTCTGTTATTTTAAAACTTTTGCTTCCTTCTAAAATGTGCTTTGGGAGAAAAAAAAATTGTTTGCATCGTGATGCTGGCTGGAGTTGTCTTGGTCTACGCACCATCCCACGCTGCTGCTTCTGAGCATTGCTCTGTTGTTCTGGTTAGTCCAAGACAAACGTGTGGGATGAATTAGCTAACAAACCATGCATAGAAAGTCAAAACTGTCTTCAGCAGTCTGTGCCTCATCAGGCCCTGGCTCCAGGAGCACATAGTTGCCCTTACTTGCAATGAACTAGACCTACAGACTCTGGAGGGTTATTTGCAAGCCCACAGCCACTCACATATCCTCTGCTTCATGGTTGGGGGAAACCTAGGAACACACACCTTGTTCTTCTGCACCTTTCTTGTCCCCAGTACCCCCTTTAGTTAAGGACAGCTCAAGACCAAATCTGGATAATGCTATTTTCTGCCTTTTCTTTGTTCATCTGTTGTCTTATCCTGGGATCAGGATCTGCCTTAATTCACTCCAGCCCTTTCATGGTTAAGTGAGCTAGCCAGAAATCTCCCTCCAGGGTTGGGGAGATGGGTGCACCCCTAGGGCAGACCCTCTCGTCCCAGAAGATACATCTGAGATACAGGCACATACCTATCTCTCCTCACTCACTTCAGGCGACATTTTAGATGCTCATGCCTTACATGCACAGATGCTCACATTTTAGACAGCTGAAGGGAGGGCAGATGAATAGCACCCTGGCAGTAACTTTTTGGCTCAGGCTGGGATTTACTGGCCCGACGTTCTGTGGTGTGCCAGCACCACACCACCTCTGCCTTTATTTTACGCTTGGGTTGAACACTTTTTGGATGCTCGCAGAAGACAATGTCAGGCTGCAAGAGGGTGCTCTCAGGGGCTCCAGGATTGTCCTCAATGCACTAAAGCATGGTAGAGATTTTCCTGAACCTTCCTTTGCTTCAGCAGATCTGCCCATCTAGCAGCATCACTCATTACAGACCCTGAGGCTCCTGAAGCAAGGGAGAGCAGCCAGGTTTATTAGCAAACATCTGCAAGAGTTACCCATGTCTGCTGTCTGGCCTTGAAACTGTCTGTTACTTGTCAGGAACAGCCACGAATGCTGGTCTGAGATTTATCCTTTCCCTAAAACCCTCAGCTGGTCTCAGTTTTGACCCGTTGTTTTAAGCCCCTTGGATGTCCTCCTGGGTACAGGGTGGCTTGATGATAACAGGTTTATCTGAGGGCCTCGGCATCTCCAAGGCCACACTCTTCCTTTGTGGGACTTTAGGGTGTCACCTCCCCTAAGATCAACTGGTGTAGGCACCCTTAGCCTTTACTAATATGCCCTTCTGCTTCCTCTGCAAAATGGTACTGCCCTGCCCGTGCGGGAGTGCTGTGGTCATGCCGGTAAAGCTCAGAGTGGCGTTCAGAAGTTAATGACCATGAGTGGTCATTAGACGGGTGACTGTATGGTATGACCCTTGTAGATGCAGCATCACTGCCCATTTCCCCAAGGTGATGTTCACCGTTGCATTGTTCTTGCCAGTTCTCCTCTCAGTCCTTTGTGTAATGTGTAGGACACATCCAGTCTTGCAAGTGGGGATCAGTTACATCTGTGTGAGCCAAACACACTCAGCAGTTCACAGGACCAGACCCATGACAGCCAATAGTTGTACAGTCTTGGGTCCACCAAGTGACAGATTTGGATGGATGCCTGACTTGCTTGCCCCGCACATCTTCGGAGTCCCCACTCTCTTATGGCAAATCCAGGCCCAGATGTGCAATCAAACCACCGTGTCCTGTAACCTCCCCAGCTGTTTGACCGGGAGCTGTGCGTCCGTCAGCTGAGGTATTCAGGGATGATGGAGACCATCCGGATCCGCCGGGCTGGCTACCCCATCCGCTACACGTTTGTAGAGTTCGTGGACCGGTACCGGGTGCTCATGCCTGGGGTGAAGCCAGCTTACAAGCAGGTGAGTGTCTTCTTCCATGGGTAGCGATTGCTCTCTGCTGGTCTCTCCAGGGATATTTATGGGGTGTGCATCCTCTCCAAAAGCAATTATGCAACATTTGATCCCCAGATGTTACAGTGGTGCTCTGGGCTTTCCAAGTGAAGGAAAAAAGGATACAGGACAGGCTACCTGTCCCTCTCACTCACCTTAAATGTTGTGACTGTAAAGCTCTTGGAACCTCATTAGCAGAAAACTGCTGGAACTGGGGTCAGAAAAGGTCCCCACTGGGCTTGGGAGGATCAATGGGTGAGGCTGGTCCTGGTGAATCCCAACCCCTCTCTTACCAGGGTGACCTGCGTGGGACATGCCAGCGCATTGCCGAAGCAGTGCTTGGGAAGGATGATGACTGGCAGATTGGCAAGACAAAGATATTCCTGAAGGTAGGTGGTTCTCTGCATCCCCCCTGCCATCTGGGGCCCTCACCTGTGAAGGGGTCTCCTACTATTCCCTTTCCATCACAAGACATGACCCTTTCTCATGGTCTCTGGGCTCATGTGGCAGCGGGTAGAACCTTGGCCAAGGCAGGATATTTGGGCCAGTTCAGGAAGTGACAGGCAGGAGGAAGTCCTGACACCCTGCCAGCACTGATACCTGCACGTATCCATGCGGACACAGAAATAGTCACACACAGCGCACGACCTTTTCCCTCCTGGGCTGAGCCACTCGCTCTCATCTCCTGCCTTCACCCAAAGAGCACAGCAGCAGGAGTCCATGCAGACGCCTGCAGAGAGAGGGACCGAGAACACAACGGGCTCACTTTGCTTGCAGCACATCCTTGAACAACCCAAGACATGCCTACAACTTCACTTTCCGCATCAGGCCAGCTGACAGAGCACAACCCAACATTGCATGTCCCCTTTAGCCCCATTCACAGTCATCTTTCCTTACAAAGCCATTCCTGTGTTGCTCTGGAACAATGAGGCTGAGCTGGCCAGGAACCAGGCTGGAAGCAAAGGCTTCTCTCAAGCAAAAATCTCAGCAGTAAATCCGGAACCTTTATATCTAAATTCACCCCCAACCCCATCACCAGCGTGAACACCCCCATCTCTTTCCTAGAAGCTGTTCCCACTAGTGACTCTTTCCAGAGCCTGTTATCAAGATCTCACAGCTGTCAGGGCAGGAAATAGAGAAATTGGGAGGCCCCAAGGGGCCACGTGAGGTCAAGCAAAGCAGGAAATGTGTGGAGCTGCCTCTGCTTCACCCAGCACAGCAGGGCTCAGTGTGCCGCAACCACGAAAGAAAGCCAAGTTACAGTGTGGGAGGAATTAGTGAAAAGCTTGGACTGGTGCATCTGAAAGCTGCAGGGCAAGGAAATTCAGTGTCTTATGGAGCTGTTTTATCCTTAGGGTATGGAGGCGTTGCAGCCTTGGCTAGAGGGAGCAATGGGACTCAGGCAGCCTGGAATTTGTTTCCAAACCTCCCAGTAACTCTCCTAGTAACTGCTTCCAGTAACTGCTCCCATGGCTGACAGCACTAGCAGGGAGCTCTGCTAGTAATTTGGTTATTTTCAGACTGTAAAGTATTGCATATGCAGCTTCTGGATGCTCTGATTCATTTGGGAATGAAGGCAGTATATCACTGGGGTTTATATTAGAATCTTCTCATTGAGTAGGTGGGGTGATACTTGGGATGTAAAATGTGCAAGAGTTTATTTTGGTCATCTCCTCTGAGGAAGGGCTTTGTATCAACCCTCCTGCCACATGTCAGGCAGATGGAGAGCTTGAGACATGTTGCTTCCTCCCACAGGACCACCACGACATGCTGCTGGAGATTGAGAGAGACAAGGCCATCACGGACAAAGTCATCCTTATCCAGAAGGTGGTTCGTGGGTTTAAAGACAGGTAGGTGTGAGCCCCACTGCCAAATGGGAGGTGGGCGATGTGGGATGCTTCACCTGGCAAGCATCTCCCAGGGGATGTGTGACTCCCTTGGTGCCCTGCTTGTAACCAGGGAGAGGGGAGCCCTGAAGTGTTGGCGCTCAAGTGTGCTATGTACTGGAGGAAAACAGTAGAGGAGATGAGGAAAACTGTGTTATCTGCCTCAAACACGGACAGAAGAGGACCTTCTGTCCCTGTTCAGTGCTGTCTTCAGGGGAGGTGATGTTTGCTATGACAATGCAGCAGTGGGGCTCTGAGCTTGCTGAAGGAAACGCTAAGCCTCCAGTCCATGGGGATCCGCAGAGACTGCAATGGGACCACTGGGTCATCCACTGTGACTAGCATTGCTCTCCCCAAAGCCCAAGTGGTTCCGGACTTTACAACCCAGTTGCTACCCTTGGGAGGAGGCCAGGTAGCCCATGCAGAGCTCATGGCACAGTTATGGAAGAAGAGGGAGCCGCAGTCAAGGACAAGCTTCACCCATGGAGGACCTTTGTGCTCTTTGACTTATGACCCATGGTTGTGACTCAGGTTGTGCCTTAGGCTTTGCAGAAAGGGCACATACAAAATAACTCAGCAATCTTTCCCATAGGAATCCTAGTGAGACTCCCAAGCCCTTCTAACATAATTGTCTCTGAGGTGTCTACAGGAAGAAGCAGGCCAGGCTAAGAAGGGTGGGAGGAGCAGATGGAGATAGCAAGGCAGTGTTGCTGCAGTTTGCTCTTGATCATTTGGGTGAGATTGAATCCATTCTCAGGTGTTAGGACTGAAGTGGGGAGAGCTGGCAGGGAAGGGATTTCAGATGCAAGAGGAGGGTGCAGGGCAGGGGGAAGGAGGGGACCATTCTCAGCATCTCCTGCTCTGCCCATTCCCATAACCTGGCAGAATCTGCCTGCAGAGACCTATCAGGGAGAGCCCCTACAGTTCTTTCTATGACAGCAAGGAGAACTGGGGGAGGAGACTTTTTCAGGCCAAAAATGCAGTGTTTACTCCACTTGGCTGCTCAGTTTCCAGTCTTCAAAGAATGAGGCCCTGGAGATGATAACTTGCAGCCAACCTGCAGAGGTAAGTGATTAAAATGATTTTGCAGGTCCAATTTCCTGAAAGTGAGAAATTCAGTCCTGATGATTCAGAGATACTGGCGTGGACATAACTGCAGGAAGAACTACGGTGCTGTAAGTATGGGGGAGCTCCTCGCACCTCTGCCTTTCTACCTCTTTCAGCTGAGACAGATGGAAGAGTTCCCTGTCTCAAAATGCCCCACAGAATGTAGGAGGAAGTGGGATTGGCTTTTATCAGCTGGAGCAATGAATGGAGGTTTGCTCTTGCTGATTTGCCTTCTCATTGAAGAGAACACCTGATCACCTTCTAGCTGTCCTTTTCCCTGTGACTTAGATGTCCATTGCACCAACTAGTCACTTGGGGTTTTAAAAGTCTTCCCCTAGTCTCCAGGTGACTGAAAACTCAAGAGCAGCTTCCTCTGAAAAACATACTCTGTCTCCAGGTGGGACCATATCTGGGTTTCTCCCCAGCCCGGTCCATGGCCCTCTTACCTACCTGTCCCAGCTGGCTCTGACTCAACAGCAGGTCATTTGGGAAGTACTTTGGGGCCTAAGTATTTCAATATCATTCTCCATGCTTGAAACTTGATAGGAATAGTCACTGCCAGGCTGGCTAGGATGCTGCCTCCTGCCATGAAACAGCACCTTGGCTGTCAGGCAGGAGGTCTGCAGATACTCGACCTCCATGGGAATAATCCTCATGGCTTGTGGCTACCTTGAGATGACCAGCCAGACCTTCTGATGCCTCTCAAGGGCAGAAACTCTGTAGCATTCAGTGGGGAAGAAACTGCCTTTGTCCTTCCTGGGCTTTCAATCAGCGCAGCAGCCAGAGGGCTTAATTTCTCCACCCTCTTGGAGAACCTCCCCCCCAAAGCCTTGTCCTGGTGGGGGGCTGATTCCAGTGGCTCTTATTTACAGCTATGCAAGAAGGAGATTAGTGATGGAAATCTGCTTATGGTGGGTGAGCCTCTGGGTGGTGGGGTGGTTTCATCCTGCTCCCTCCTGCAGATGCGGATCGGCTTCCTGAGACTGCAGGCCCTGTACCGATCCCGCAAGCTCCACAAGCAGTACCACATGGCTCGCCGGCGGATCATCGAGTTTCAGGCACGATGCCGGGGTTACCTGGTCCGCAGGGCTTTCCGCCACCGCCTCTGGGCTGTCCTCACCATCCAGGCGTATGCCCGCGGCATGATCGCCCGAAGGCTGTATAAGCGCCTCCGGGGGGAAGTAAGTACCATGGAGGAGAGGTCAGTCGTGGGAAACGGAGGTGGAGAGAGGGGAAGTAACCATGCTTCTGCTTCATGTGCTCGTGGGATCGGTTTTTCAAGACCAAAAAAAGAATTTCAAAAATAAGTAGGTGCCTATTCAGAATGGCTCTTGTCTTTATTCTCCCAGTATCATCGACGCCTGGAAGCAGAGAAGCTTCGGCTGGCAGAAGAGGAACGACTTCGAAAAGAAATGAGTGCCAAGAAAGCCAAAGAGGAAGCTGAAAAGAAGCACCAAGTACGCAGGGACCGATCGCTTTCTGGGGCTCTGTCCCTGTTTTCCAGGGACTGGTTTTGCTCCTTTGAGGAGGGATGCCAAAAATATCTAAGGGATTTCTGCCCTGCTTGAGCAGTTTGTATTTAATTCACTAAAGTACTCTGTGCTCTAACTAGTTTGAAGCTGCTCCAGAATTTCTGATCTGCTGCACAGCAATGCCAGAGATTACAGTTATTATTCTCTTGCTTTTGCTATTGTATAAAGGCTGAAGGGAGAACCAGGGCACTGCGTATGTGTACGCGCGCACATACATGGTTGTTGTATAAAAGAAAAAGATAAGGTCAGTGAGAGGCTCTGTGTATGGACCAAACCCCCTAAACAGGCACTAAGGAAGGAGAAAATGCTCTTGCTTCGTCCTTCTGCAGTTAGAAAACTAAGGCATGGACATGTCACTGCTTTGCTCCAAGTCACAATGCTAGTATAGTGCCCCAGGCACAGGGCAGTCTGCCTTTCTAAAGCCAGGCCCTGCAGAATTTAGTGGCAGCTCTTTGGAGGGAGCAGTTCAGTCATTGTACTTGTCCTCTTGCAGGTACGCCTGGCCCAGCTGGCACGGGAAGACGCAGAGAGAGAAGTAAAGGAGAAGGAGGAAGCACGTCGGAAGAAAGAGCTCTTGGAAAAAATGGAGAGAGCTCGCAATGAGCCAGTGAATGACTCAGAAATGGTGGACAAAATGTTTGGATTCTTGGGGACAACCTCTTCCCTGCCTGGCCAGGAAGGACAGGCACCCAATGGCTTTGAGGTACTAGAGACATACACGAGCATGAATAACCCATGAAAGGCTTTAGCAACACATTAATGAATCAGAGCAGAGTACAGCAATGCAAAAGTGGGTCTCTGAAGGCTTCCTTCAAGACCAGGCTCTTCTGTGTGGCCCCAGAGGGTCACTGTGGCTGGGGACAGGCAGGCAGCCTGCAGGTTTCCTCTGGGGCCACTGAACAGAGGAGAGCAGTATCACTATAAGATCACTGAGGACATGTGCTCTTTGAAATCTTTTCCTTCATGGTTCATCATGGCTCACAGCTTTTAGCTCTTAGACACCCTTTCCCCTGTGCTAGGAGTGAGGCTGTGCTTGTTGCTTCTCCTACTGCTCTGGGGACATTCCTGGGCACAGGCATGTCCTTCAGGACTTGGGCTTTTCACGGGCTGCAGAGTTATATTTCATGGTTTTCGCTCCAGCTGGCTTCGCCTTTTGGGATGGAAATCAGACAGCTATAAAAGTCAGGCCCAAAGGGAAAGGTAATTCAGTATCCAAAACCATGCGGAGTGCCTGACATGTCCTTCCTCACCAGGATCTTGAGCGAGCCCAGAAGGAGCTGGAGGAAGAAGATCTGGATGCAGCATTGCCTCTTCCTGAGGAAGAGGAGGAAGATCTCTCAGAATACAAATTTGCCAAGTTCGCCGCCACGTATTTCCAGGGCACAACGACACACACCTACATCCGTCGGCCTCTCAAGCAGCCTCTCTTGTTCCATGAAGATGAAGGAGACCAGTTGGTGAGGCAGGGGATGAAAAACCTCAAGCAGGGCAGGTTGGGTTGGAGCAAGCCTGGGGAAGTCTTCAGCCAAAGGACACCAGTAGTTTTCCTTTGGGATACACTGGTGTGTTCATGGCTCAGTGGAGAGCACAGCCTTCAACTGCTGCACATGTGTCAGTAGGCACTGTCCCACCAGCATGCTTTGAGCACTGACAAAAGAACATTAGAGGTGTGAGTCCATCTCTGTACCTTGATATTTGTGTTAAGACAATTAATGAAGCACTCTGGACTCAGGGCATGAATGATGAAAATTGCTGAGCGAGGACCACTTGTAAAGCTGCTGCACAGCAGCTGGAAAAGTTGCTTCTTAACTTGTCATATGCATCAGTGCAGAGCTAGCAGAGAAGAAATGCTTGTCCTACAGCCAGCAGTACAAGAGCAGAACTGTACTGAACGTGCATGGCTGTAATGAACATTATATTGGCCATGAACTTGCCTTCACTGTGGTTCTTCCTCCCCTTTGCAGTGGGTTAGAAGCTGCTGGTCACTGCCTTTCTGTAAGGTTGGCGTCTCCTAGCCAAGAGGCAAACCCCATGTAGGGTGCACAAACACGCTCATGATGGCATGAACACAGAGCCGGAATTCGTGGTCCCAGCCGCCAGCCTGCCCAGCTTTCTCAGATGGGGTGTGTGCTGCAGGCAAAACTGTTGTGTGTGACGCATTAAAGTGTGTTTATATCCTGCAGATGTACAGGGAGACCACAGTGGCAATCCTGATGGATTCAGCATGGCCTGAGCACCCCTCCACTGCCCTGGTGCAAGCTAATGGAGTTAATCTTTCCTTTCAAATAGGCAGCACTTGCCGTATGGATCACTGTCCTCCGTTTCATGGGAGACCTCCCTGAGCCGAAATATCATACAGCCATGAGTGATGGCGGTGAGAAGATACCAGTGATGACAAAAATCTATGAGACTCTTGGGAAAAAGACCTATAAGAAAGAACTGCAGGCTCTGCAGGGAGAAGGAGAGGTAACTGCTGTGGCTGTAAAAGAGACGCTGTTATTAGTTGTTGGATATTGGAATGTGTTGGAAAGAAACGACTTGTGGGGTTTGCTGCAGGTAGTTTGTCAACTTTATTTGCAATTATGCTACAAAGGGACAATTGCCCATGTGTCAGGTGTTGATCCTGTCCTTTCTTCTTCACAGGCATAACTGAATGTCCCCATATAAGGAAAGTGCCTGATCTCTCTCCTGGGGCTTGGATCTCTCTCCTTCTCTTTGTAGGGCAGAAATACATGGGGGGAGTGCAATGGCCTCTGTCACCAGTCTCTCATTTGGGGACCTTTTGATCTGCATTGGGTCAGAGGAGGCTAAATTAAAAATGTGCCCTTAATCTTGGAGCAGGAAGTAAAGAGTTACCAGGGATTAAGCTGTGGAAATAATAAAAAAAAAAATCCCTGTTGCATCCTCAGCGCATCCTGGGATGTCACTGGAGGACTTCGCCTTAGGACCCCTCCCAGATAAGGCAGTGTTCTGGATAAATGGCTGTCCATAGCACTGATCTGCTTTCATCTTTGGCAATCACTTTATTCAATAGGACAAGATTTTACCTGGTATTAGGATTTTCTAGATGCATTTTCAAGAAGTTTTCTGTAGTATTTTCTGGACAAGCCCCTGCATCATTTGCAGATGTAAATTAACAAATTTGCCTGTTTTTTGAGATGATGATATCATTCATCACTTTCAGTGAATTACCTGAGAAGGAGAGTAGCCTCATCTAGATAGTAATTCTGTAAAAATATACAACAAGAATAACCTTTCAGTCCTTCTACCTCTCATTTCTTGCTTGTTTATTACAAAACGCATATTTGGGCCAACTGAAATATTGGGTAGTACAGAAAAGAAGGAAAATTTAAGCTGTCATTTTTGTCTGTAGTTACATCTGCTCTGCAGAGTGCACAACAGTGCAGAAAGGTGTCTGAGCTGACCCTGAGCATGATGATATGGAAATCCAGGTCTACAGTATCAAGTTGGCTTTATAATGGGTATAAACCATCACAGCTGCAGGACCCGAAGTGTTGATCCGGTGTAAAATCACAGTCTTCTCTAAGTTGTTTAGATAGGGAGAGGTTACCTGGGTCAAAAACTGAAGTAATTATCTATGCCATTTTAATTCCACAGCTGGCATAAAGTTGGTATAAAAGTAGAAAGCCAATAGTAACTTGACGAAATGTAGTCAGTGCCTGGGTCTGTCCCACACCAAATTTATTTGCAGAAAAACTGCAAGAGCACAGAGCTGGCTAACAGTGATGAAACCACAATGGGTAACTACCTGCCCATGAATCCCTGGCTAGATGACTTCCAGTTCAGAAACGTCCCTTGTAAATAGCTCATCTCAGAGAGCGGTCTTGCTCATCTCATTTGCGATGTAGGAACAAGCCCGAGTGGCGTACGGCAAAACTGGGTTGACCTAGGTTGACTAGGAGTTAGCCACGTATTCAACATAACTGTTCAACATATTCATCAGTGACCTGGGGGAAGGGACAGAGTGTAACCTCAGCAAGTTTGCTGATGATCCCAAGCTGGGAGGAGCGGCTGATACACCAGCAGGCTGTGCTGCCATCCAGCGAGGGCCGGACAGGCTGGAGAGCTGGGCCCAGGGGAAACTCAGGGAATTTGGGGAGGAACTTGGGGAGGAACAACCCCATGCAGCAGTACAGGTTTGGGGTCGACATGCTGGAAAGTGGCTCTGCTGAGAAGGACCTGGGAGTGCTGGTGGGCAGCAGGTTTATCATGAGCCAGCACTGTGCCCTTGTGGCCAAGAAGGCCAACGGTGTCCTGAGTGTGGCCAGCAGGTCAAGGGAGGTTATCCTCCCCCTCTACTCTGCCCTAGCAGGGCCACATCTGAAGTACTGCATCCAGTTCTGGGCCCCGCAGTTTAAGAATGATAGGGAACTACTGGAGAGAGTCCAGCGGAGAGCTACCAAAATAATCAGGCATCCCCATTATATAAATATGATCTGAGGAAGCATCATTTATTAGAGAGTATCTGCAAAATTCAGAGCTAGACCTGGGTTATCAGGGACACAGGAGTATGGGTCCACATTTCTGGTTGCCCGCAAGCTCTGAAATACCTCACTCTCTTCCCAGGATTAATGGTATTTTGCAGGAGCCCAGGGGAGGCAGGGAGAGCACGTACTCGGCAGGGCTCTGGGTCTCACCACATTGAATCCACGCCTCTTGCTTTGCAGAGTACTCACATTGATGGGCACAAGAAGAACAGTGTGCGGCACAAACTGGTCTCCTTAACACTCAAGAAGAAATCCAAACTGACGGAGGAGGTGAGAGGAGACGCTTGGCCGCCTGGCAGCACAAGTGCCGTTGGATTGTCTGCAGCCCTCTCTGACTCTCTTCTGCTTTTCCCTAGACAACATAGAACCAGCCCTCCTCTGGGTTTGGCGCTACCTGTCTCTCTGCCTGAAAGATTTAAGGAGTGTTTAAGGGGAAAGGTTGGCTTCCCGTGTCTCCTTGAGTCATTCTGCACCTCGTGCCGGCCTCCCCTCGGCTCCCGTTCTCCATCCATCCAGCACCTTCCCTCCCCTCTTTCACAGCCCTCCATCCAGCTGCTGATACCTCCCACCACTCTATGATGGTCTGAATGTTATCCCTGCTTTTAGCTTCCCACCCTCCACCATGGTGTAGGTAGCAGAGGTGGGACATCCAAAAGCACTCACCCATCCTCTGCTCCTCCCTAGTGCCAGGGGCAAAACTCCCCATGGGAGCAGTTAGCCCCAGCTGAGAGCTTGTGGAAATCCCATCCCCAAAGAGTAAGGAGCAACAGATTTTTTGGGGTGGGGTGTGGGGATGAAAACAATGCAAAGACATGGATTCAGTCTTCTTTTACACACTGCCTTGTCCACTTCCAGAGCAGTCACCATCTCACCTGGCTGTAGCTGCTTAAGAGTGTGAAGATTTCTCTCTAAGACAGTCACCCTCCTTCCCTTTAGGGTCAATGGGGGGAAATGGGACCCAATCCAGCTTACCCTAATGTGGCTTTGAACATACTCCAGAAATGCCCATCTTTCTCCAGTGGCTCTAAATGGAGACTGGGTTGACTAGCTGAGACAGAGAGCTGGTAGGTGGATGAATGCCATCCCTGTTTTCACAAACAGCACCATGCTTCTGTGCTTTTGGCTGCATCATCAGCAAGGGGAGCAGGTCCATTCTGTCAGTTTTAATATTTTTTTTAATATAACTGAGTTAAAGGGACAGGCCTTCCTTGGAAATAAGCTGGGGTTATTCCAAAGATCCTTGGTGGCCCTTTCCCGGCTGCAGGACCAGCTCAGAGCTGGGATGTAAGGGTGCCATTGTAGAAACCCTGGGCAAAGACCAAGCAGGTGGGAGTGTGACTAGACAGGACCATTTTTAGCTTCACCCACATGTGATTAAAGCTAACAAAGTCACATCCTCCCATCACTGATAAAGTGCTAGACTGAAGAACTTCTGAGACCCCTCCGGGCTGGTGGAGGAGTCCTCCTGGGGGAGCACTGCGCATTTGGGATGGGGGCGGGGGGGACATAGTAACTGGCTGTACTGAAAGAGAGCAATGTGTCTGGTTGGCAGGTGACAAAGAGACTTCATGATGGTGAATCCACACTCCAGGGTAACAGCATGCTCGAAGACCGACCCACCTCCAACCTGGAGAAGCTCCATTTCATTATTGGTAATGGCATCCTCAGGCCAGCCTTAAGGTTAGAAATCAAGACAAAGGCATAAACATGCCATTCTTTTCATTCCTTCTCCCTTGAGGTATTCTTCTCCAAATGATTTTGCTATTGTGTACAGCTTTACAAAGCTCTCATCATATAATTTTTCTGGTTGAGTTGTATAATATGTGCTCAGCTGGATCATATTCCTTACTGTCCATATCAGGCCTGATGGAAAGACCACTCAGAGGGACTTGAATACTTCTGAAAGTGTTAGTGGCTACTGGACTGGTTTTTTAACACTCACTCTTGTTGCTCACTATCCATTGTTTTCTATTTGACCATATATATCTCTTTTGTTTGCACAAATATTTTTAACGGTATACTAATGAAAAACTCAAACTCCTTTCAGTTGCTAAATAAAGCATTCAAAAATTGGAAAGTGTCAAATTAAGGCCAGCTGCACGTCTTTGGTTTAACCCATTTATGTGTGGGTGCGTTATAATACAGTCCTTGTTTATGTGGTCTCACAATCTTTTCACCCACACCTATCTGCTCACTCCAGGAACAGGCTGGACATCCTCATCTGATGAGCAGCTTCTCTAATTTTCATTTTATCCTCCCAGTTCACCATGAAACCCTTAGCCTTATCTTTCTGCACAAAGTCTGCTCTGAAGGCAGGCCTGGTAGTGTCCCATGGGCTTCCCCAAGGGGTTTGTCACTGCAACTGGTTGGCTAACACTTTTGTTGCCTCTCATGTAGATGAGGAAGTTCTGTTACCCCTCATTTTGCATGTAGAGAACTAAGGTTAAAGTCAAAAGTGGACATGAAATCCCAAATTGAGATACCTGTCAATGTACATGCCTTTTTGGATGTAAGAGCTGGACAAACCTCAACCTCTGCTGGAGCTGATAGTTCCCAACACTTCCACAAAGGAAATTCAGGTGCCTCAAGAGGAACAGCCAGCAAATGAAGACTCCCAGCTGATGGCCCTCTAAGGAAGTTAGTTTAGGAGACTCTCCTGGTATTACTGGGAAAGCTTTGTAAGAAGCCAGAATAGACTCCATCATCCACAGTTGATATTGAGCTTCCTTGAACCTTAAGACTCCCTTTTATTTCCCTCCTCTAAGTAGCGTCGGTCAGCTGAAGCACAGGGAAGACTCAGCAGATGTTACAGGACTGGTGATGGATGGCGGTTTAGAGACAGTGCAACCATCATTAGGGCAGTTAAATTAATACCCTTGTGATGCTAAAAGGAACATTTAGCTATCGATCCCATGCAGACAGGGTCTGTCTCTCTCTCTGTTCGTGTTGAAAACCATCACCTTGTAAACGCTAATGCTTCTTCTATTCCTATTGCAGGGACGAAATCTATTGTCAAATTTGCAAGCAGCTGACCCAGAACCCATCCAAAAGCAGCCATGCCAGGGGCTGGATCCTGATGTCCCTCTGTGTGGGATGTTTTGCTCCTTCTGAGAAGTTCGTGAAGGTAAATTGTAGATTATATTTGTCTCATTAATTACCTGCAAATACATTTTCTTTTCCATCCATGGGACCAGCTTTTCTCTTGGGTTTCACAGTACAGGGAATCCTGGTCTTCAACTCTTCCAGAAAAGTGTGCGTGATCCCAAATTCAATGTCTAAAGTGGATCAGACGAGTCAGTCCTGAGAACTGACTCTCTCTTTCCTGGACTCTAAAGGGACCATAGACAATTGGTTTAGATGATGCCTCCTGCACTGTAGATGTGTGAAGATGTGATTAAGTGATTTCTGGCAGGAAAGTTGATTGAGGGAGGCTGCAAGTGGAATTCTCACACCCAGAATAGCCCCCATTTCTCCCCTATTTCTCAGATGCAAAGGTCTATGCATTCATTCAAGCATCTACTGGTTTTGACAGTATGGTCTCAGGCATGTACTCTAACAATATTGGCAAGGAATAGTACTACACAGCTAATTATAAATATAAATTAATATAAAAAATCGTGCATAGAAGGGAAGGGTTTAATTTACCTGGAAGTATGTTTACGTAGTTGCTCTCTGCATGCTACAAGTTGCCCCGCAGGTGTCATACTGAAAACATCCAACAGTCACATGAGAGATTACATGTAATGGATCTTCAGAAACACTGTGGAACAGCAGGACTGAAGTCAGTGGACGATGCTAAGTGGCTGCCAATTTTGAAAATCAGATTGTTCTTAAGGATATTCTTTTTCTCTGGGCAAAGTTTTGTTGCCTAGATTCAAAGTCTGCCTTCCAAAAGAGTTACATGCCTAGACTCTGACTGGACTGCTCAAGTTAATCCTGTGCCTAAGAGTTTGGCTGGCTCAGAGCAGAGGGCCCAGTACTGTCTTTGCTTTGCCATGATATAAGACCTCCTTCGTCACTTTTAGACCTTTGAATGTTGGAGCCTGGAACTGCTCCCAAGCCTGCTGGAGATAAAGATTTCCCATTAATTTCCATAGATATCAGATCAGGTACTGGTTCCTCAGCACTGAAAGAGCTGAAGTCAAGAATAGAAATCCTTCCTTCATCCTCAGGCCTTGCAAGTATGAAATCTAATACAGCAGACAAATCACTGGCAAAGTGGCAGAAAATTAAATTATGTATGGAAATGAGATCTGAAAGTATGTCACAGGATGTTGTGTGGACTTAAATCTTTAATAGTGAAAGATTATTTTAGGTGACTGAAACACTTCCTAGAAATAATTTATGGGTAGCTCTGGAGACTCAGACATAGAATCATATAACGGTTTGGGTTGGAAGGGACCTTCAGAGGCCATCTAGTCCAACCCCCCTGCCATGGTCAGGGACATCTTCAACTAGATGAGGTCGCTCATCCGTCCAGCCTGGCCTGGAATGTTTCCAGGGATGGGGCATCGACCACCTCTCTGGGCAACCTGGGCCAGGGTTTCACATGTACCTCACCCAGAGTTATGGTCCATGCTGAAATATGTGGCAACATTCGCAACAGCTTCGGAGAGGGTTTATACTAATTTTGCCCTTATTCATCACCCTTTTGCACCTTGGGCTTTTGGAGGTAATAGGCAGCCTGTGGTGACTGAAGCTCCTCGAGTATGAGTACAAACTACACTTGCAGCAACCCACACCAAGGTTACCTTTCAAGGCCCCAGTCTTGCAAACAGCAACACGCAAGCAGTGACCTGGGCAGTGTCTCAGAGTTCCTCTGAAGCCACTGTAGATATCCACAGGGACGTCATTGATACCTTCCAGCACACGATGTTATGTTTTGAGGTAAAGGATTCTCATGATGAGATGTTAACTCTGCCCACGAACCACATAAGTTTCCATCCAGACCTTCCATTCCTTTTTTGTTTGTAGTAAACAGAGGAATATTCAAAGTTTTCTTATTGAAGTTCAGTGAACTCTTCTGTTTCTAATCTACATGAACCCAGGCTACCTAGTCCAGTCTGTGCTGGGTTGGGAGACAAAATCCATGTCAGTGCCAGACCTTACTCTCGGATTCTTAATCTATTAGTACCATGTTTTCAGCAGTTAGTAGTCAGCCAAAATCTGATTTACTGTGACTTCACTGACTTAACCATGCAATAGCTACCATTGAATATATGATAGCCACGCGATGGTTGTCAGTCGGTTAGCTAGATGGCACTTTGTTAACCTCACGGTTTTTTTAGTTCATTTAGCAGTAATTATCCACCATTTTAATACAAGGAAAAGTATATAAGGGTGAATATCTCTTAGCATTACTTTCCTATGCTCTTTGATGCAGTGAATGCTGTATCAGACTCCTGGTTACTTTTCTCCTGAAACCTCTAGCCTATGACTTTAATAGTAGCAATATTACGGAAAAAAGATGAGGAGTTTCAGGAAATCTGTGCCTGGAAGTTGTTCCACAACCTTCAAAACTGTCAGTTAGAACTGAATATTTTGAGAAGGATTTAGCTGATAATGAGGCAGTCTTTGGTATGTTTTCCCGCTCCCAAATATGAAGGTCACGCTTTGGATTCCATTAGGCACCTTTATCGCATCATATGCTAAGCATGGGTCAAGACACATTAGCACTCCTGTTCTTTGTACTTTTCTTTCAATTAATAATGGACTTTGGTGGGAAGGTTCTGTCACAAGAAATAACAAACATACATAATTACATAGTTCATTATTAACAGCATAACTAAAACTACACTTCTACACGACATCAGCTGCTTGCAACCATTTGCAGCAGCTCCCATCCACATAACCTGTCTGTATTACCTACGTATTTCAGAGTATCTCTATAAGGTGCGATTGTCAGAGATATCTGACTCTCTACCCTTGTTATTTATGGACTGACAGTGTTGTAGAGCTGTCTGTGCTACTGAAGGAACAGCTGTGTGTTATCATTCAGAGAACTCTTCATGTATCTATGAAGTGTCTCTGAAAAATATTATTTACTATTAGTCTTAGATAGCTTTTTGGCCAAGATATTTATGTAATATTTTAAAGTGTATTATCTTTCGTATTGTGGAAGTTGCTGGATCTAATTTTCTCTACAGTATTGTGGTTGTATTTTTAACATACGGTGAAGTGCTTCAAGTTCTGGTTTAGGATCT
Source organism: Phalacrocorax aristotelis (assembly GCF_949628215.1). Classification (NCBI taxonomy): domain Eukaryota; kingdom Metazoa; phylum Chordata; class Aves; order Suliformes; family Phalacrocoracidae; genus Phalacrocorax; species Phalacrocorax aristotelis. The sequence goes on from NC_134276.1 coordinate 4,137,696, forward strand.
TCTAAAATGCAGTTTAAAATCCGACTAAAGAAACATCTGTTTAATGTAATTGTGAAAGATCTTTTGTACTGGCAGCCAAGTGTTCTGAGTGGCATTTGCTTACAATTCCCCTGGTTCACTACTTATGTACCTTCTTCATTCACTCCCATCTTGTTGGCCAACACTCAATAACATTTTATAATACATCTTTAAAATGCAGAGATAGAAATCAGTGGCAGCAATAGCAGGAACAGAAAAGCTGCTGCACTGGCTTCGATTAAAGGTCTGATTAGGCCAGTATCTTATCTCCATCGAGGTCAGAAATGCACAGTATAAGAGCATGGCAAGGGTGCAGGCTGTTGTACTCTCTCTCAGCTTCCAGCAATGTGATGTGGGAGCATCCTGAGCCTGAGCGGTATCACTGCTGTTAGTCCCACAGAGCTTTTCTCGAATAAAACATTGTTTTTTAACCTTTGCAAATGCTTGGCCTCTAGAGCAGATGGTCTAACCAAAGTGTTCCCTGCTGCCAACAGTATTTAAGGAACTTTATCAATGGAGGGCCCCCGGGTTATGCTCCCTATTGCGAAGAGAGGCTGAGGCGGACGTTTGCCAACGGGACAAGGACACAGCCACCCAGCTGGCTGGAGCTGCAGGTACGAGCCCCTCCATCCCCTCCCCAGGCAGCTGGGGCTCAGGGTTTAAACCTTTCACTATCATGGGAAGCACATCTCTGACAGGACAGAAAGAAATATGACAAAATGCCTATTTGTCTCAAGAATTTCCAGGTATTTCCAAGATATTGCATTCCCTGTGCATTCTGGCTTTGCTCCAGAATATGTTGAAGGTCAATCCCTTTGGCAACATCAATATTTGTAAATTAAATGTGTTCAAGAGTGCTGTCGGGCATTGAGGCCAGCTGGCATGGAGCAAGCCCCCGTGTTTGCTAGGAAACTCGCTTCCAGATGAAGGTGACTGCAGGAAAACTGCCTACTGAGAATGGTCCCTGGGACTTGTTTGGGGATAGCCGTAGCTGGAACGGGCACAGTTTGTGCAATAATTGCTCATTTTTTATGCTGGTTTACTAGCACAGACAGCTGTGCTCCAGTGCCCAGGAGCATTCCCAGGCATGCTTGGATTTACTGTATTAGACACTTTGATGACGGAATGTATTAAATAAAAAATCTGGGACTTCCACACGCTTCCAGTGGTGGATCACACATTATCCTGTTAAGAAATATGTTATGATAGTATTGAAAAGCAGTCAGTCAGTGGAATCAGGAATTAGAAAGTGGTTACCACAGTTGGGTGGAAGAGTGTGTAGGTAAATAGTCTCGATGGGATTGAAATACACATGCCTTTATAGAGTATGACTTTAATCCATTAGGCAACCAAATCCAAGAAACCGATCATGCTGCCTGTCACATTTATGGATGGGACAACGAAAACCCTATTGACTGACTCTGCGACAACCGCCAAAGAGCTCTGTAATTCTTTGGCCGACAAAATCAGCCTGAAGGACCGATTTGGCTTTTCACTTTACATTGCACTTTTTGACAAGGTATGTCTTAAATTATGTTCCTGTCTAGCACTATAAAAGAAGAGGGAGGTTCTCCTTGCTGTCACATATCTTCCAGCAGGCAGAAGGACCTTGTGCTCTGAGCAAACAACCAGTTTCGAGGTCAGGAAAAAACATTTCTACAGTGCAGATGCCAGCATGATTTTTACAATAAGAGCAGTCGGACATTGGAGCAGAGTTACAGAGACACTATGAAATCTCCCTTCTTGGAGACATTCAGAATTTAACAGCAGAAGGCACAGAGCAACCTGATCAAAGATGGACCTGCTCTGACCAGTGGGCTGGACCATAAGCCTCCAGAAGTGGCTTTCCACCTACATTATTGTGTGATGCTATGCTTTTACTCTCAGTCAAGATACTTTGAGTCAAATTTCCAATAAAAAAAACAGCCTGGATTTTTACTCAAGGGAGCAACTACATTTAATTGGAAAGCTGAAACTAAACTTTCAAAATGAGCTAAAATCCAGACTGCCACACCTGCATTGGCATTTAACCTGATTTATTTAACCTAAAAACATACCTTTTTTTTTTCAGAAATTCCATAAAGATAAGGTGAGTGTAAATGAGAAGGGAAAACAGTCTTAGGGTAAAACTTCATCAGGTGAGACAGCAGCTGCAAGCCAACGAAACAGAATTATTCCTACAGCTGCTGTGTAAGAGGATGTAGTATATTCTCACCTCTGCATGGGGCCACCTCTGCCTTTGGGTGGCAAAGAAAATGGTTTATACTCTGTCTTCTTGGTCTTTTTTGAGGAGACATCCATCCAGGGATGTTCACTCCGAGGACACATAGTGCCTTAGAGCCTTGTGCCAGACCAGTGAGAAGACAGAGGTGATACATCTTCCGTAACAGGAGAGGCTGTATATTTTGGATTTGTCTGGTGCTGGGCATGGTTGGATCCAAGTCCATGACTTTGAAACAGGATGTTTCAAAGCACAGTATGAATAAACACTACTTTATAATGGGACCGTTGGCTTTGCTAATTCACACTGATGTTCTCTTTTCATTCTGGGTGGTAAACTGGGGCTCAGAACAAAACAGCACGCCCAGCTATGCTGTAGCCCTATTCAACCTTGGCTGGCTAGTAGAGATAGATGCTTTGATATATTTTGATTAGAAAGGAAGTCTGGGTGAGTGACCCAGAGATAGATATCTCTACCTAGATTAGATTTTAATTGGGTGAATGCCACATTTGCCTCCGCCCTGACCAGGTCTCCTCGCTGGGGAGCGGCAATGACCACGTGATGGATGCTGTGTCTCAGTGCGAGCAATATGCCAAAGAGCAGGGAGCGCAGGAGCGCAACGCGCCGTGGCGGCTCTTCTTCCGGAAGGAGATCTTCACTCCTTGGCACAACCCGAGTGAGGACAATGTGGCCACCAATCTCATTTACCAACAGATCGTGCGAGGGGTGAAGTTTGGGGAGTACCGATGTGACAAGGTAAGTGTCCTCAGCAACTACTGGTCTCACCAGGTTTCATCAAAGGGGATGAGAAATCTCCTTCACTGAACACCTGCTAGCTTGGGGATTATGATATTCACTTGGGAAAGAGGAGCTACATGAATCAGATCCTCTTGGCTGGGAAGAGATCAGACACTCCCATGAGCACTGTCTCCTGGTGAATTCTGGATGTGATAGTGAACAGTCACTTCAATCTGTCAGCCTCAGTATGGAGGGCCACAAGCACACTGTAACTAGATCACCCCATGCACTGGTGAGGCCCCACCTCGAGTGCTGTGTTCAGTTTTGGGCCCCTCGGGACAAGAAGGACCTGGAGGGGCTGGAGCGTGTCCAGAGAAGGGCAGCGGGGCTGGGGCAGGGTCTGGAGCACAAGTGTGCTGGGGGGCGGCTGGGGGAGCTGGGGGGGTTTAGCCTGGAGAAGAGGAGGCTGAGGGGAGCCCTTCTCGCTCTCTGCAGCTGCCTGAGAGGGGCTGGAGTGAGGGGGGGGCTGGTCTCTGCTCCCAAGTCACCAGTGACAGGGCGAGAGGGAACGGCCTCAAGCTGCGTCAGGGGAGGTTTAGGTTGGATGTGAGGGAAAATGTCTTCCCTGAAAGAGTGGTCAGGCCCTGGCACAGGCTGCCCAGAGAGGTGGGGGAGTCACCGTCCCTGGGGGGGTTCAAAAGAAGGGTAGACGTGGTGCATGAGGATACGGTTTAGTGGTAGACTTGGCAGTGGTAGGTTAGCAGTTGGACTCGGTGATCTTAAGGGTCTTTTCCAACCTTAATGATTCTATGATTCTATGATTCTATGATTCTATGATTAGGGGTACACAGCAGGATCCTGTTTGGTGAATCCTCCTAAGCCTGAGACATGAGAGATGCTTTTCAGGATACCCAACCCTCTGCTGTGAAATACAAACCAATAAAGCTGCCATATGCTGAAGGGACATTGGCAGCAGAAACCTATGCCTCTAGAGTCTCTAGGAGCTTACAGAATTATTCCAGTGTCACTGAAACGAGCATCTCAAGAGACATCAAAATCTCTGACGATCTCTGTCACATTTTGTTTTGCTTGTGTTTAAGATCATCCAGGTGTCGAAGATATCTCTCTTCCCCAACACCTAATCATTCTCCTGTGGTCCAGGAGAGTCCAGTCACCTTGGGAACCAAATCGCCTTTTCCCATCTATATTGCATTAACTGCAGCTCTTTTTTCTTATCAGAAGTCCTGCCCGTTCTTCCTCCCCTTCTCTTGCTCCTGAACTTATCAGCTCAGTAGCTCTATTATTTCACCCAAATGTGCTTGGGATGTAGCTGCACTGAAGGACATTTTACAGTTCTGCATTATGCACTGTTTGGGGGCTTCTGAAGTACAAGGAATGATGGATACATGCAGTTTTCAATCATTAAACCCTGTCTACCATAGCAAAACCACCCACTGTTGGCTGTAGGCATCAGAAGCAGACTGAACTGCAAGGAAAGAATTGGTCAAATATGTTTTTATGGTTGGACTCGATGATCTTAAAGGTCTTTCCCAGTCTAAATGATTCTATGTTCACATACAATACAGGGTTGCATGGTGCTGGTCACTGAATATGTTAACTTAATCACACCTTTAGTGGTCCATTTCCTGAACTTCAGATGTGCAAAAAGCACTGCTGAAGTTCTGCTGAAAGGAAGCATCCCCACACCAATCTGAAGCAGCAGCACCTCCAGGCTCCACAAGGAGCTCCTTCAGTGATGGAGGATGGACGTAGAGGCGATGGCCGGGTGACAGCATTAACTTGGCTTGTTTGGCTTCCACAGGAAGAAGATCTGGCAGAACTGGCTTCCCAGCAGTACTATGTGGACTATGGGTCAGAGATGGTACTGGAAAGGCTGCTGAATCTAATTCCATCCTACATCCCGGACAGAGAGATCACAGCTTCAAAAACAGTGGAAAAGTGGGCTCAGCTCATTATAGCTGCACATAAAAAGGTGGGGACAATAGATCACCTGGCAAGGACCAAGGTGTGCTTCAGTAGCTTCATTTTCCTTTTAAACATACATCAGACATCATAGCTTAGCTCTTAGCCTGGCCTGAAGATAAACCAAAGAGAAAGGGCAGGTTTTTTACCAACCGTGTTCAGCTTTACCACTGGCTTTGATGCAACAGAACTACTTTGACAGAAGACAACCTGCAGAGATTCACTGTGAGAAGCAAAAAGCTGCCTCTGGGGTCTCATTCCTGGTATACAGGATTGTGGTGTTATTGGTTGTATTACAGTGGTGGTTCGTGTCTCCAGGCAATGTCAGGACCTTATTGCGCCAGGCATTGTACAAAACCTCCCTGACTTCCATGAGAACATTTATGACACCCTTCCACAGCAACACCTCCCATAACTCATTACCCGTAACTCATCCAGGAATGAGAATTGGCATTAAATTAACAGCAGGAACCAGCTTCAGATTAAGACCCCTAAAATGCATCTCCATGTGTGTTAAGTCTCTCACCTCCCGTTACTGTCAATAGAGACCCAGGGATGTAATTTAGTTCGATCTTGCAGGTCGTCCATTAGCCTGTCGGCTACATAGAGCAGTCTCAGGTATATGAGGATCTCCTAAACAAAGCTAGATGCCTGTGCTTAAGGTCTTTTGAGGGTCTGCTTCCAGCTAAAGGACTGTCAAGCGGAAAGGTAACCGACCTTACGGAAACCCAAAGTCATCTGGATTATTCTCACCCAGACTAGTCACTTTAGATGCTTAGTCAACCTCAGAGTTGTCTTATTCCCTGAAGTGGGAACCAAAATTTTGCCAGGACTTTGGCCCTTAGTCTCATTGAGGACTAAATTAATATTAGTTCCAAGATCTTCAGATGACAAGAGTTGTTTTGTTTGCTCTCTCCCTGACTATAACTGGGTTTGTACTTCATGTTGGTTGTCATTTGCTTTGTCTGTAGGGAATTTATACTCAGAAGAGGGCAGACCCCAAAAAAGTCAAGGAAGAGGTAGTGGATTTTGCACGTTTCAAATGGCCTTTGCTGTTCTCTCGGTTTTATGAAGCCTTCAAATTCTCAGGTGAGTCAGTAGAGCACACCCCCAGAGTAGAGGACACACCAAAGAAAAAGGAAGGAGCGATAGGGACTCCACAGACAAGAAGACTTAATGGACCATCTACCTGGTCCTATAGATACATTATTTTTGGTGCATTCTGACTGGCAATGGCTTAAGCCATGAGTCTGTCACTACTTCTCTTACTAAAAATAATACTGAGTTTTTTGGTCATTGCACGCTACTTTGAAATGCTCACATTTTCTGTATCCTAATGGACGCTTCATGAAGTGATTGTATGTCTTGTCTTCAACCCAGGGCCAAGCCTGCCTAAAAATGATGTGATTGTAGCTGTCAACTGGACAGGGGTGTATTTTGTGGATGAACAGGAGCAGGTTCTCTTAGAGCTCTCTTTCCCAGAAATCACAGCCGTCTCAAGCAGCAGGTAAGACTTAGCTGGTGATCCCACCCTAAAAGAGTCTTTTTCCAGGCTTTGCCTCTTGACGCCATTATCCTTCCTATTTATGTCTCCTATAAAAACATGTCCCAGAGGGGGAAAGCTGCAAGGGCAGAGTTTCACCTTGGCCACCATTAAAGGCGATGAATACACTTTCACCTCCAACAATGCAGAGGATATCCGGGACCTGGTGGTGACCTTCCTTGAAGGGCTAAGGAAAAGATCCAAGTATGTGGTCACTCTCCAAGATAACCCAAACCCTGGTAAGTAAATGGCCCGGCCCAGTTGCAAACATATAGATAGAATAATTACTCCAAAGGGATTTGGAAAACAAAAAAAATCAAACTAATGGTTGTTCTTCTTGCAGTGGGAGAAGAATCTGGGTTCCTCAGCTTCCTCAAAGGAGACCTTATAGTTCTGGACCAGGACACAGGAGAGCACGTGATGAACTCGGGGTGGGCTAATGGGTTCAACGAACGAACCAAGCAGAAAGGGGATTTCCCAACTGATTCTGTCTACGTCTTGCCTACGGTGACCATGCCCCCGCTGGAGATCGTGGTAAGTTGTCTTACAGAATGCCACAATTTGATACAAAGCCCAAGGAGGTCAAAGCCTTTCTGAAGAGCTTAGATGTGGCCACAGTCTCCCTGACAATAAGGCAGGTACCAGGGTGCCTGAGAGGTGACAAGTTGTCCAAGACAGAAGTGTTCAAGCCTTTTCTCTGGTCCAAGCTTGTGACTTGGAATATCGATGAGTCCTGCTACACCCCTCTAGCTGGCCTGACTACTTGTAAGTGTATTTGGGGTTGGTGGGCACATTCGCATATGGAGCTGTAGGGCCGAAAGCACATTATCTTAATTAGGAAATGATCCACCCTATGGAAACTTTTGTTATTCCTTGCATTAGTGACTGAGAATGACACAGAGAAATGACAATTCCGGAGTTCTTACTGGCTATTAACTGCAATTAATAGGTTATTCTTACTCACTGTTCATTTTGTATCTGCTTCCTCCCTCTAAATACATCAGATATATATTATATCAAATATACCAGGTGACATATACCTTTTAATCCCACAGGCACTGGTCACGATGACTCCTGACCAACGACAAGATGTTATCAGAACTTCTCAGCTGGCAATCTCAGACAGTGAAGAGAGGGTGAAGCCATACACCTTGGAGGAATTTTCCTATGATTATTTTAGGTGATTTTTAAAAAACATCTTCAAAAATTGTAGAAGTAGGAAAACATCTCCAGGTAGCTTGGGAATCAGGAAATTTTTGGCTACTGGAAAAGACTCTAAATGTCCTTTTGTGTGACTTTGTACAGCTGCAACCTCCAATTTAGGTCACGGCATTTGAACTGTAGGTTTTCCGCAGACAAGGTTTTATGAAGGATTTCTTCAGATTGGCTCAGCACAGGTGTAACAGTGTGAAATTTAGTATTATGTGGGAGGCTGTGCTTAGTGGTCTGATATACCTTCTCTACAATCCCATACACAGCCTCAGACCCTATAGGCAGCAGCTGAATTAAGTGTGAATATTTTCATCTCAGCTCCAAAGATTTATGTGTGTACCACTGCTGACCAGACCAATCCCAAACCTCCCACTCCTGCTAAGATGGGCTGGCAATCCAAACAGGCAGACCAGATCCTCTGGGATGTCTTCACCCTGGTAGGCTTGTTCTGCTAGGCATTATTCTTTCGGTGTTGCTGCCCTGACCATCCATTGCCCTCATCCTTCCTCTTGTGTTTCTCTGGGGGTAGAGAGGTTGTTTTTGTGTCAGTACTTGCGTAAGGTCTGTAAGGGACTTTTCTGAGCCCTAGGAAAGTACAAATGGTTATCTTTGGGCAAAGCTGGAGCTGGATACTTGCTAAACTCTGAATTTCCATTTGGTGTAAGAGTTCATTATCCAGGTGTGTGAACAACCTTCACAGGTGAAACATTGGCTGCAAACTATCCCTTTTACCTTTGTAACCTTTCCATCTTTCCTTTTGCTTTACCTTTGCCACCAGGCCACCTCCCAAGCACACCCTGAGCCGGGTCATGATCACCAAGAGCCGCGGGAAGGACAAGCTGTGGTGTTACACCCGTGAGCCCATCAAACAGCCATTGCTGAAGAAGATCCTGGGCAGCGAGGAGCTGTCCCAAGAAGCCTGCATGGCCTTCATTGATATCCTTTCACTGTCAGGGGAAGCCATTTTCCTTTTGCTGTGTCTTACATGTTAATTCAGAAAACTGTGGCCTGTTCTCTTGCAGAATAGTTGTGATATGGCATGATGGTGAAGGCTGTCATTTGGTTTATGTTACTGCAGCTCCACCAGTGTCTGACATCAGCTGAACATGTGGTCTTTTACAGTGGTACCTGTACGTGTGATCAAGTAACACATGATCACACACAGCTTTCTTAAGTCTACACATCTTGACCCCAAAGCAATTCTTTCAACCTGAGATGATGCATGATAAAAGGAGAGAGCTTGCTGGGTATCTCCTAAAGCAATTTAAAGCATTTACCATACACTGTGCTGCTCCACCTAATTGCAACCACTTCTGTAGTCACATGTAGGATGTCTTTAATCACATCATCAACAGACGAGCTTCTCCAGACAACTGATCCTTGACTTCTACCTCCCACCGGTGCTGAAGTATATGGGTGACTACCCGTCCAAAAGGACCCGCTCAGTCAATGAGCTGACAGACCAAATATTTGAAGGTGCCTTGAAAGCTGAACCCCTGAAGGATGAAATCTACTGCCAGACGCTCAAGCAGCTCACAGACAACCACATCAAGTAACAATCGTTCATCCTCCTTGGCCCAAATGCCCTAGCCCGTGTCGGGCAAGCCACATCTGAAGAGTCTGTGCAGTGAGTGATTTTTTTCCTCCTGGGTCTCTTGTCATGTAGGTACAGTGAAGAGAAAGGCTGGGAGCTGTTGTGGTTGTGTACAGGCCTTTTTCCTCCAAGTAATATCCTCCTGCCCCATGTGCAGAGGTTCTTGCAGTCCAGGAAACATCACCCCTTGGCGGCAGACTGCATCCAGAGACTCCAGAAAGCCCTGAGGTACAGCACCAAAAGACCTCCTAGACCTGCCAGTGCCACAGCATCTAAATATGCATGAGAAAACATGAGTGGGAGATACTGGGGTGGTTGAGGGGACAGTGAAGGCTCACAGCTTCTCTCTGCATTCAACCAAGCAGAATGAAAGGGACATCAGGTGGAAAATGTCACTAGTAAACTGTCTGGGGAAAAAAAGAGATTAATTAAGTCAACTTCGTCCTGCCAGCTTCATTTAAGTCACTTACAGCTTAAGCAAATACATACTACCCATTACAATTTTTACTTCTTCTGTTTGGGAGGGGGGGAGCAGCAGAAACCTAATATTAAGAAAGTAGCTGAAGTTACTCATAAAAGAATATGTATAAAAGTAGAAGATTTAAACAAAGGATATTTGCTTTGATGTTGTGGCACTTGCCACCTCCTGTTCTGCAGGAATGGATCGAGGAAGTACCCACCTCATCTGGTAGAAGTGGAAGCCATTCAACACAAAACCACCCAAATTTTCCACAAGGTTTACTTCCCTGATGACACCGATGAGGTAAACATGGGAGAAGGGAGAACTTTCTGTCAGGATGTATGTTGATTTTCTTAGGAAAATCTCAGAAGAGTCTAATATTGGTTCTGATTCAGAAAAACTCAGCCTTCCCAGAAGACTGGACAAAAGCAGTGTAAGAAAAATCCATCCTTATCTACCCAGACCAGCTCAGGGGTTTGACTTACTGCAATTCACCTTATTCAAGACATGGGTGCTGTGCTGGTGTTCACTGGAGGCTTTATAGTATGACCCCAGAAAGATGGAAACTGGGTGGGTTCATCTCCATTCACTCTCAGTGGTTAACAAGCCTCAGGTATCAGATATCTGCGGCCTAGACCAACAGATATTGTCCACCCAACCATACCCAGCAGGGTACTGTGATGGGGTTCCCCAGGGGACTGGGCATACTATGGCAGCACTGGCAAGTAGGTAACTGAAATTATACCTTCTGACCTGAGGTGACACAGAAGTCATACCTGCATTCAGGGAACTCTCATTAAGCATCTTACACGCCAATATACAGCTAGTTACATTGATGCCAGAGCAGATATGCGTGTCACAGAATCACAGAGTCACAGAATCCCAAACTGGTGGGGTTGGAAGGGCCCTCTGGAGCTCACCCCGTCCCACCCCTGCTGGAGCAGGCACACCCAGAGCAGGGGCACAGGGCCGCGTCCAGGCGGGGGGTGAATGTCTCCAGGGAAGGGACCCCACAGCCTCTCTGGGCAGCCTGTGCCCCTGCTCTGGCACCCCCACAGCAAAGGGGTTTGTCCTCATGTTCAGGTGGAACTTCCCGTGTTCCAGCTTGTGCCCGTGGCCCCTTGGCCTGGCGTTGGGCACCTCTGAAAAGAGCCCGGCCCATCCTCCTGACATCCGCCCTTCAGATATTTATAGGCATTGATGAGACCCCCCCTCAGCCTTCTCTTCTCCAGGCTGAACAAGCCCAGGTCTCTCAGCCTTTCCTCACCAGGGAGATGCTCCAGCCCCTGATCACCTTGGCAGCTCTGCGCTGGACTTGCTCCAGCAGTTCCCTGCCCTTCTTGAACTGGGGGGCCCAGAACTGGACACAGCCCTGCAGATGTGGTCTCACTGGGGCAGAGCAGAGGGGGAGGAGAACCTCCCTCGCCCTGCTGGCCACACGCCTTTTCATGCACCCCAGGGCACCGCTGGCCCCCTTGTCCCCAAGGGCCCGGTGCTGGCTCAGGGTCACCCCGCTGCCCCCCAGCACCCCCAGGGCTTCTCAGCAGAGCCGCTCTCCAGTAGTTCATCCCCCAGCCTGTGCTGGTGCGGGGGGTTGTTCCTCCCCAGGAGTGTCCTGGGGTTGTTCCCCAGGAGTGTCCTTGCAGATACTCCTGTCTCATGCTAGTGATTAGCCTTCCTCTGAGGATCACATCACTCTTTTCCCTCATGCCCTTGGGCACAACTAAATTCCTGTATTTCCAAGTGGGTTTATGTGTAAAGCAGTGCACACCTATGGAAGGAGAAGGATGATTTCACTCCAGCAGCTGTGCATGCCCTTGTTTATCTGTAATGGGGAGCTGAGAGAACTGCTGGGATTTCTCAGCAATAAGCAAGGCACTGCTTTATACACATGCAGCTGTGTGACAAGCCAGTAGAAGGAGCCAGTGGAAACTTCTGCACTTTGATGGGTTTGCTGTGATCCTTTTGGCCATGGCAGTCACACAGGTGGGCCAGCAGAGGAGCCTCACCCTCGCACAACATGCTTCTGCACCAAAGGGCTGCTGAACACCAGCAGCACTGTGCTCTAGGCCGGACGCTCATGGGATATGGTATGGTATATAGGTCCTGGTGGTTTGGTGGTTCAGGCTAACACAGTCATGCATGTGGTGGTCAGAAGCTTAAATTCCTTAAACTCCTATGAACTGAATATCTTTAAGTGGACAGAGCAAAACTGAGGTAGTGTAAGTGCTGAGCACAGCTCAAAAGGCAAAACGGGTTGGGACCTACATGCAGGTGAGACAGTCCTTTAGATATCCCATCGCATGTAAAGCATATCCCCTCTCTTCAGCTATCCAGAAGTCAGGCATTTGGTCTAGCCTGGCATCTGATTTCCTCACCATTAGTGGAGAGACAGTTGGGACAAATCAGCCTGGAGGTATCTTTCTCTCTCCCCTTGCCCTAGAAGAATAGCTCTGAGACCTAACTGTTCGATCAGAAAAATCTCTCGCGTTGTCTGGAGAGCCCCGGATAAGCCAGCACAGGATATAGATAGAGCATCACAAAGCGTAACAGTATAGAAGTAGCATGGCTGAGCTTCTACAAACGTCCCTTCCCATGCCCAGAGCCACAATCGACAATGTCACTGATTTCATTGGTTGTGGGCACATAAATCCCTTCTTGTGTCTGAGCCTAGAGTGCCACAAAGAGTATAAAGTGCAAATTAACCTTGAGGTAGCAGTGGTGAGGATCCTTCTTTCTTTGTAGGCATTTGAGGTGGAGTCCAGCACGAAAGCCAAGGACTTCTGCCAGAACATCTCCAACAGGCTGCTCCTAAAGTCCTCTGAGGGCTTTAGCCTCTTCGTCAAAATCTCCGACAAGGTGAGTAACGCACCCAGAATCGGGGTAGCCCCAAGGCAGTCAGGGTGACCCACCTGCCAGTGGGTACACATTGGTGGAACCAGAGCTATCTGCACCCTCACAGGTGAGAAGCATTTCTCTGCAAGCAGTGTGGTGCTTCTAAGTCAGATCCAGCCTGTTACAGGTGAGATTTGCAGTCCCACAGCCCTGACCTAATCATCCCGAAGGGCTTAAAACACAGACAGGCAAAGCTCTTCTAGCCTGTTGTGAGTCAGGTTTGTAAGAAAGGACTAAGAAAAACGTGCATCTTAAAGCTGCCTCAGGCAACTGGGCAAAATCTGTGGAGATAGTCATCGTGAAGGGAAATTAATTGCTCTGGCGAAACAGGAAGCTGCAGTTAAGGAGTAATGGATGAAATTAGAGACAGAGCCTGCAGCAAGGTGCTGGTAGTGGCTGTCTCACGTCAGCAGTTTGTAACACACCAGTGTAACTGGGTCAAAGCAGTGAGCAACAACTACAGGAGACGGGGCAATGGCCAACCCTGCCTGTGGCCTCTTGCCACTTGCTCAGCCTTTGTAACTATGTGCTGTGTCCCCCCCAGGTCATCAGTGTGCCCGAGGGAGATTTCTTTTTTGATTTTGTGAGACACCTGACGGACTGGATAAAGAAAGCAAGACCAACAAAAGATGGTAACAGTGACTTTTCTCCGTTGTGGGTCACAGAGAGCCCTCCTAGAGCTCTCCAGCCCTTTCAAACAAGATTTATCTCACAGTCTGCCCTGTCTGTTGGGCCACGCTGCTGTGGTTGTGCTCTCTGCACCAGCCCTGGGGACAGCACCCAGGAGATGATCTGTCCAGGAGCAGCAAGACCTCTGCTCTAGGGCTAGACCTAACCCCTACAAGGAGCTTCTGCTGATGGGCAGTTCTCCAGGGCCAGCCTGTGGGAAGGTTTCAGTGGTGGGATTCATCTCACCTTGCTGTCCATGACCACAGCAGAGCTGGCTGCAGCTCTGCTGAATGTATCTGTGGTTGCAGGACACGGGTGCCTCCAGCGTGCAGTTCCTCTGCCCTGCATTAGACATGAGCATTACCATGGAAGTACAGTTGTTCCAATGAATCCAGACACTCTTTCCATTTTATTAAAGCTTTGCAAGGGAAAGATGTGGTTTTCCCTGCAAGGTCAGAGTCTTGCCAGTGCCCCTGTCCCTGCAGGTTGTGGCCACAGACGGGCACCGCTGGCTTGCAGGGACAGCGATTGATTGCCAGCTGATGCCCACAGCATTGCTTTTACATATCTGCTCTCTGCTTCCTTTGCACAGGTATAGTGCCTTCCCTCACCTACCAAGTGTTCTTCATGAAGAAGCTGTGGACCAACACAACACCTGGAAAGGACTCGATGGCAGACTCAATCTTCCACTATTACCAGGTACTCTGGGACACTGCAATAGCAGTGGAGACTTGGGAAGGATTAGGAATGGTTTAGAAAGACCTTGTCCATCTGGGGATGGATGAAGGCTTGCATTAAATGAAAAGAAGTCCTGCCTTAGCGCACTACAAAGAACGCTGTTGGGTTTCACGTCAAGGAGCAGCCTTCATGCACTTTAAGGTAGCCAGCTCAGCTGGGATTTGGGCCAGCAGTTCTTGGGTGAACAGCAAGAAATGGGAGAGGCTGAATTCAGAAGCATCCTGAGGGTTTTCAGCCCCCTACATTCATGCACATGAGCTGTGATGGTCCCAGCAGTCAGGTAAGAAGTTAACAGCTCTTCTGCTCTTGTTTCTTCTGGGATGGAAGAGACACCTTCACATCCCAAAGCTCTCTTTCATGCACACATACACTGCCTGTGTTCTTGCCTGGATAAAGTGGTTATCCCAATATGGCTGTACCCCTTAATGCTTGAGTCAGTCACCTGACACGTTTTCAGACATTTTTGGTAATGAGGGAATAGACTTTTAAAATTACAAAAAAAAGCAATTCCAAGTGGCCATTACCAGGGGTGGATTTCCTGGAACAAGGGAGGATGAACAAGACTGTAGGCTCACACACCTGATAGCTAACATAGGGACCTCCCTGTTCCGTGTAGCAGGAGACTGTTTTAGACCAGAGGCAGTCTTTAAACATCTAGTGTGGTCTCAGGTGAGCAGCTGCTTCTCCACTACACGCAACACAGCTACTACGAGTGTTACCAGGGCACAACCTCTTAACCAGGGCCTGGAGACCTCCGCAAACTCCACTTAACATCTGAGGATGAAGGTCTGTGGTCATCCCCTCTATCTCTGAATTGTTCTTCCCTCCATGCAGGAGTTACCAAAGTACCTGCGCGGCTACCACAAGTGCACACGGGAAGAGGTCCTGCAGCTGGCAGCTCTCATCTACCGGGTGAAGTTTGAGGATGACAAGTCCTATTTCCCCAGCATCCCCAAACTCCTGAAGGAGCTGGTGCCTCAGGACCTCATCCGGCAGCTGTCTCCAGATGACTGGAAAAGGGTAAAAACAGAAGCTTGAGTCATATGCCAGGCCTAGCTGGGGAAGCCCACCCTCTCAGGTGACTTGTCTGACATCCAGCATCAAAGCAGTGCTGCCAGAATGAGTGACCCATGGTACCTCTTGAGCCTTAGCAGAGCTGCAGCCTCCCCAACATCACCAGGAGGAGGAATTGCACATGTGTGTTCATACGCGCATGCCTTGCAGTGGATTTTGTTTGGGCTGCACGTGCTGGCTGTGGCTGTAGTGGTGGATGCAGCTCCATAAGGACAAATGTTGGGAGACAGTCTCACGTAAAGGTCTGTTGTTTAAGGCAGACGACTGAGCAGAGGGGTAAGTCTCCCTGCTTTGCACAGGGAGAGCTGTGGCAGAGGTTCAGGCAGGTCAAGAGACATGAAATAGCATAGGTGCCTCTCTGACAAGAAGTAATCTTCTAAGTCCTTTCTGCTCATGGGACTTGAACTCAGCCGTGTGCCTAACCAACGAGCTATCATCTTCGCTGGGCTGAATGTCTCTCATTCTCCTCTGCTGCATAAATTGGAGGATCAAAACTTATAACCCCTTTAATGGGGTCACCAGCACAGCTCATATAAGGAAGAAGGACCTGCCCTGGTTCCAGGCCCTGCTCCAGTGACCACCCAGCACTTTTGTGAAGTGTTCATTAGAGCAGAGACTACAACCAACCATCTTTGTGAGACTGATGCTCCTTCCCTGCAAAAATCCCTGGTGCTAGGTAGTGCAACCCTCTAGCTCTGTTTTGTTCTCTGTTGCAGTCCATCGTGGCATACTACAATAAGCACGCAGGCAAAACAAGAGAAGACGCCAAGCTTGCCTTCCTAAAGATTATTTTCAAGTGGCCTACGTTTGGATCAGCATTCTTTGAAGTGAAGGTACCTGCCCTGCTTGGGGGTTCTCTGTCAGCTTTGAGCCAAGGTCAGGAGCCCTGTAACACAGAGAGGTTCCAGGTAGGCATGGTTGTCCCAGTGTCTGGATCAGACTGGGACAACCCTGATGAGGCAGGGAAAGGGTGTGACACTGTCCATCACTAAAGGGCCGATACATTCATTTATTACTGCCTTGCACCTTTACACAGACAGAGGAATTGTAGAGCTTCAGCATATCTCAGTCATTGAGACTATCCTGGTAGCTGTGCTGCTGAAGAGCCAAAGAGCCAATCTCTTTGCCATGGGAAACGTGCAGTTTTCCAAGGGACATGTCCGCATGTACCACGAACCAAATTCAGACCACCCACCACGGAGCCAGGCTCCTATCAAAGACAGTAGAGGCCAGTAGTCATGAAGTCTGTCCCAGTACTCTGGACAGTTTATTGCAACTCCTTCTTCTCAATGACCACACGGTGAGCCTGGGCTAGAAACGAGTTGCTGAAATTATTCATCAGTTCCTTGAACCTGGGCACTCCATCTTCTGTCATGTCCACCTCAGACGGCATAAGGGATCTGATTATATCCTGTGATTTACTCACCAAAAGTGACTTCTTAGCCAAGAAATCTGTGGCAGGGCCAGGAGATGAGCCCCCCATCCCCTGAGCCCTACTTCATCAATGGAACAAATTGAAGGTCCTCATGGCACAGGGCTGGGAGAAGGGGTTATCAGCAGGAACAAAACTGAATGTCAAGGTCAGAAGGGGACAGAGCAATATAGTCTTGGCCTGGAGGTCCACAGCAGCAGGCATGAGGTGGAGCAGAGGGATTGGAAGGGAAAGGAGAAGTTTGGGCTTTGCCAGTCTATCACAGCTCTTCCATACTAATGGCAAGGAACTTCATGCTGTCAGCAACTCACCCACTGGTTATCATGCGTTTAGGAGATCTGTGCTTAACTAGACAGCTCTGACTATTGGTGATACCTTAATGAGCTCTATGCTTATCTTTAGAGGATAAACTGGGTAGCAGTTAATGGGCCAGGAAATGCTGGCAGGAAAAGACATGGAGAGAGGAAATAGGAAGAAATCTGATTTTGCATGACACCTTCCCTAACCAGTTCTCATCTCCAACAGCAAACTACAGAGCCAAATTATCCGGAAATCCTTCTAATTGCCATCAATAAGCATGGAGTCAGCCTCATTGATCCCAAAACCAAGGTAAGCAAAACTGAGTTCTTCACCAGATGTTCCTGATCCCACTCCCCAACCCCTCACAGAGGTCATCCCAGAGACTGTGTTGTTCAGAACTTTAGGGGTTCTCATTAAACCTAGTTAGAAAGTCTGGATAGCCAGGAAAGTTTCTGGAGGCAGAAATTCCCTGTTGCACAGTACCAGCCCAGCTTTTTTCAAGAGGAGATGGACGGGGAGCATCAGCTGTTAGGGGCCTGTAACTGGAGGACACACATACTCCTTCCTTAATCCTTTCGCCATATTAGGACAGGAGCCGGATTAAATATCATACCAGTTACTTCTACCAGCCACATGGTGGTTTTAGTACAACAGTCTTCCACAAGCACAGGAGGATCCAAAGTCTTGCATCTCTCTGCCGTTACCATGAGGCCATCGTACAGTGTCATTTCAGTAGACATCTTTGGTCTGCTTTGATGGAAAATGAACAAGGACATGAGAGGTCCCCACAGCCCTTCATGAAAGTTGAGGCGCTCGCGTGTTGAGTGTCAGTCTTGTGTTCCCACCAGGATATTCTCATCACTCACCCCTTCACCAAGATCTCAAACTGGAGCAGCGGCAACACGTACTTCCATATAACCATTGGCAACCTGGTGAGAGGAAGCAAGCTGCTCTGCGAGACCTCCCTGGTAAGGAGTGTTAAAGATTATTGGGCATAGTTAAATGAAATCCTGACTTTGGCAGGCAAAATTAAATGCTTCCATCAGATTGTGTCTCAGGGGATTCTCTGGGCTGAAAGTGATCTCTTAGAAGACCCCTCAATATGTTTTTTCCTTCTGGATTTCCCATGGCTCTGCTCAACTGGCCCACCATCCAACTTACACGCAAGCCTGCAGTGCCTGGGATGTTGCCATCTCAGGAGTATGAGGGACTGCTCCCTGTCACTGGACTGGAAAGCATATTGAAGCAGCTATGGGCTCAGGCAGTGCTCTTGAGCCCTTTTACCAAGATCCTTTGCCCAGCTTGTCTCTAGTAACAGTCACAGCAATAAACCTCCTCCTAGACTAGCTTAAACCTGAAGCAGGAAGGATAAGAACTCCTGCTGGATTAAATGTTATTATTTTGAGGCACTCAGGATTTTGTTGGCCATTTGAAAATCCAGGTCCCGTCTAAAGTTCCGTACATCCTTACCCTCAACATCATCCTGGGATGGTGAGTTCCTCCATCTCAACACTGCAAATTATGTTTGGACTGTGTTCCTTGTGGTGGTGTCATTTCACCCAAGGAGAATGGTAGAACAGGTCAAAATGTACCTGAAAAACTTGAAAGTCAACAAATAGTAGCCATAGTGTTCAGGAGGCACGAGCCAGAGACTGGTAACTGTGCTCTAAAGGCAGGTAACATCTTCTCTGTCCTCCTCAGGGGTACAAGATGGATGATCTTTTGACCTCGTACATCAGCCAGATGCTAACAGCCATGAGCAAACAGAGGAGTGCAAAGGGTAGCAAGTGAACTGCAAGAAGCCACTGGCAGGTGGCCATGGAGCTAATTCACCAGCTGAGGCCTGTGGGATACCCATGCAGCTGGGGGACAACCTTTGCCTCCCAGATGTGGAAGATGAGCCGAACACCATCAGGGAGTTCGCTGGACTCTGACCTTGAGGGCTCAAATCCCACCTCCCCTTCCAGCGAAGATGACTATCTCTGACCTCCCATTGTCCTTCCCTACCCTGCACCCTGACTCCATCTTACACCTCAAAGATTTCCAGGGGACACCACCACTCTCAGACAGTGACTGAGCAAAGACACTCCACAGGAGGTTTGCCTGAACCCTGATGGTTGGCATCACAAAGGCTCTTGGAAGAGGATTTGTGTGTGTGTGTGTGTGTGTGTGGCTTGTTTTGATTTGGTTTGGTTTTTTCTTAAGTAAGAGAGAGCTATCGGGATGCTAACAGCTTTTGGTGAAGTTATGGGCTTTTCGGGTCTGAAGAGGAGTAACGGAGCCCTGGCCCACTCTGGAAAGCTATCCAGCGAACACTGCAGGGCTTATTTTTTGACATTACAAAAGAATACACTGTGTTCTTAAGGACAGACAGAAAAAGCAGGCTGGGAGGAGCACACTTGAACTAGGAATCAGAATACACAAACTACTGATCGAACAGGCTAGAGTACTAAAGTGCTGTCCGTGCAATGCTGGAAATATTTAAAGAACAAATTTTAAAGTTTTGTTTCTTCTTCTATTTATTTTTTAAAATATTAAAAAGGAAAAAAAAAATCCTGCATTTCGTGCCGGTATCTGGATGCTGACTCGGGGCTGAGGGCGACCTGCAGGACAATCCCTCGCCCAGGGATTCCCCCAGAGCTGTGATTGCCGGAGGCTGAGTAAGGCATGTCTTTCCCAACTTATGGTCTCAGCTGGAAGTGAAGCTTGGAAGATGAATTATCTCCTTTTGCCCCTGGTGTCCAGGCAAATTAACACTGGGAGGATCATTACTTCAAGCGTCAGTATGGATGTAGGGGTTTTGGAGTCCCCATGCTTGGAAGACTGAGGCCAAGCCTGTGCTCACAGAGCTGTGATTCAAACAGGGACTTGGCCGTCAGGGTTGGAAACAGCTAATGATTTTATTGTGCTTTTGTGTGTTGCTGTATGAAACGGTTCTTTACTAGTCCTAGCTGGACCCGATCCACTTACAGAGAGGGCAGGCCCTTGATTTCAGTGGGCTTTTCTCCATCTTTTTTTGACTGTATTAATCTGTTGGCTGGTTGTCCTGTCTTCTATCCGACACCACCCAGTGTGGACCAGCCTGCTTTGGAGCAGAGATGGGACCTGCCAGCAAGAGGAGGCTGAAGCCATGTTGTGTCTGGGGGGATGCAGGAGAAGGAGCCTGGGGTGCCTTTCCAAAATCCAGGCTTCAAAGGAGCATGTGCCTGGGGTGTGTGGCAACAGGAGGGGCCAGAATTGTCCACCAAGACCTGGTGCTGGCGTCACTAACACTGAGTGTATCTCAGTAGGTGTGAGAGACCTCTCTTGGTCCTGTGCACTGGGCTGAGTTTGGCTGCTTTCATAAAAGTCCATATTGTAGGATGTTGTATGTTGTTCTGTTAAGCTCAGCTGGGCTTGGTCACCCAACACCATGGCATGCCAGGAAGAGTCGGCAGCACTGCCTACCAGACCTCAAGGACCATGACATCTGACTGGGCTGCAGCAGTGACTTTGGGCCACAGTTGCTCCACCAAAGCAAATGAGATGCTGTGTGGAGACATCCATCAGCCAGACAGGGCTGCTAGGAGATCCCCTTTGTCCACCATCCCCCTACCCAAAGCACTCTGGTGATGGGAGCATGGTTACACCAGCCAAGGCTACATTAGAAGCCAAGCTGCCTTCTCACCATCCATCTCTGATGCTTCTCTCCCCTCCCAATCTGCCATGATTCCACTGTCCCAGCGATCCCTCTTGTCCTTAGACATGTGCCCACCATCCCCACCACTACCACTGCTTTCGTGAGTCTCCAACCATCCCCGCCTCCCACAGCATGCTCAGTAGACAATGCAGCATAGCAATGTTTATAGCATTGTCCTGGGCCAGGTTTCTCCTGCCACCACCCTCATCCCTCCACTCACAGCTCTGTCAGCCTCCCATGCACCCCACTGTTTTGGGGGGTGCTGGGATTCTGTGTGTGTGTGCCTGTGTGTCATATGTATTAGTGTCTGCTGGCCTCTTTGTATTCACACCAAGCGATGTAACACAAAAAACATATGTCCAAGCGAAATACTCTAATTAAAAAACATTAAGTGGTTTGTGGGAAGCTGTTCTGCGCTGTGCAGTTTTGGTGGTGTCTCCACAAGGAAGGGTGGGCTCAGGGCTCCCAGGTCCTCACTGGGTCAAGACCTCCTTGTAGAGGGGGACTCCTGGTGAGACTATCCAGCAATGGGGAGCAAATCATCGGTGTAACTGGACTGGAAATTAAGTGCAATATTTTCTTTTTTGGGTAAAATCACTGGAGCTTGGGGAGTCTCCATAGCTCATCCGCTAAGACAAGGGCTGGGTCCTCCACAAAGGCCAATTTTGAGCTGAGCCACTGAATGTAGGAAGCATTGGGTGAAAAGTGTATGTGTGGGAAACAGACTACCAGCCACGTGCTTAACAGTGTTGACAGACCCTGCTAGCTGTGAAGCAGCAAAAATAGTAGCTGAGATGTGACAGGGCGTAAGGCATTGCAGGAGAGCACAGTCCTGACTAGCCAGGCTCTGCCTGGATAAAGCTGCTGAGGATGAGGAAGGTGAGTACAGGGAGATACCACTGTGTAATGGTCAAACAGCAGCTAGATACATGGATGAAGGCACATTGACGTGGCTTTTCCTAATACATATTAAAAGCCATGATCGGGGACCACAGCTTGTCCGAGCCAAGTCCCTCACCTGGGCACCAGGGGACAGGCCTAGGACCCCATGGTGCACACCACCACTCAGCCCATATACTCTCCACCTCCTGGTTTTGCTGCACATACCTCCATGCAAGTGGTACCCACAAAAAATTATGAACCAGCTATGGATGCGGGGCATGGAAAGGGGGTTTAACACTATTAGTAGCATTCTTCCCCCCTGCTTCATAGACCTGGAGCTGCTCTACACCAACCCACCAGCCCTTTAGCCCTTTTCCAAAGGAGGATGCTGCCTTTTTGCATTTCTAGCCTCCAAAATACTCCAAAATTGCTGCTTGGAAAGGTTTGAGTGCCTCTCAGCACAGCTAACTCCGAAACCTAATGCTTTCCTGTCACAATCCACTTGTGATAGCTTTATTTAGCAAAAGCACCAAACTGCAAGAGGCTCATGTATGAGAAAATGTCTATAGCCTGATTTAGGTAAAGACGACTATTTTATTCCCCTTTCCCAGTCTGCAGAATAAGAACAAAACAGGATAGGAGAGCTAAAATGTATTTAAAACATCACTTCAATTTACAAAAAAATGTGTTCTTATTGTCTGTTCAAGTAGAAAATTATGGCTTAAACCTGGGAGATGCTCACATCTCCCTTGCAGAGCCGGGCATAGACCCCTTTCCCCGATGTGACAGCAGCCACTGAGAGAAACAAAAAAATCAGCATAAATCCCAGGGCGCAAAGCCCTCCCCAAGGGAAAAGCAAACAGGACCCTTGGTGGGACCAATTCACGTGCAGCTCAACCCTTCTGAAGAAAAATGTGCTCCTGGTCGTAGTCCCAGTAGCTACATGGCCATGGCACCAAAAAGCCCTTCAGCACCCATGGGAAGATATGCGCTTGCCCACAGCCAAGGGGAGGAGACTGTCCTGTCAGGGTCTATGAAAGGGCAAGAGTGGGGAAAAGGGAAAACTAAGCTGCCCCTGCCTGCGTTATAGAAATGTACAGACCCTCATGACCCAGCCAGCAGCACTTGACCACCGTGGTGGGGATGGTGTGCTCTCAGGGGTGGAGGAGATCTGTGAGGAGGGAAGGAGGGAGTGTGTGGAGAAGAGGCTGAGCTGACATAAGAAATGTGGGAGAATGGGGAGGACTGGAGGATGCTCAGATGTTTGCAGCATGCATAAAATGCAGCTGGGGAAACAGAAGGCTTACACACACGCCAGGAGGGATCACAGGATGACTGCCTTGTGAGATGCCAGTGGTCTCGGAGGGAAATGGCGGCTCCCATGAGGTAGCTGCATCTCATCATGGTGCACAGCTTCTTCATGGCTGCAACTCCATCTGTGCTCCCCTGCACCCCAGGGATCCCTGCCAGGCACAGGAATGTGAAGACAACTGTAGGAGTGGAAGCTCGGTGCTCATCTCCAGCAGAGTCATAGAGGCAAATGGTTCCTCCTCACCAGGCAATCTGACCCCCCAAATGGCCACCTTGGCAGGTTGGTGTTTGCATTGCAGGAAGGGGCAGCAGGGGAGGGTCTGCTCTCCAGTCTTCATCAAGATGACAGGTCTGTGTCCCCCCTCTGCCCGTCAGGCCATGACGACAGGCATGTCACTGAGCTCTGGAAAAGGGGACGCAGAGTGAGCTACCGAAATACCTGCAGTTGTTTTGCCAGCTGTTGTGAGCAAACAGATCTTGGCTGAAAATGCCGGCAGCCCAGGTTGGGTCATTTTGTTTGGATGACAGAGCTCCATGGGTGCAGAAACCTGGTGCATGGGAGGGTCCCCTGTGATCCCACCCTGCCTTGCAGACCCTAGAGTGCTCAGCACCTCTGGGCTCTCTTTTCACAGTATCACAGTGTAATGCATGTTGGAGGGGACATCTGGAGATCTCTGCCCCAGCCTCTGCTCAAAACAAGACTATTTAGATCGGGCTGCTCAGGGCTTTGAACATCTCTGAGGGTGGATATTCCCCACCTGTCTGGGCCCCTCTTTCAGTATCTGCCCACCCTCACAGGGAAGATGTCTCTTTTTTTCCTCTTTTTATCTAGTAAAAGTTTCCAAGGTTGTAGCTTGTGATGTTGTCACTACACATGCAAGAAGCATCTGGCTCCATCTCCTCTACACTATCCCATTAGATGGTTGCAGACAGTGATAAGATGCCCATTGACCTTCTCTCCCACTGTGCAAACCGAGATCTCAAAAGCCCCATCCTCCAGGTTAGTGGCGCCACTGAGCTCGCACCCATCTGTAAGCACCTGTTTGGTACTGGGAGCCTGAACTGGACCCAGTGCCTAGGCGTGGCCTCACCAGTGCTGAACAGAGGGGAGGAATCCCTGCCACCTGCACCCTCACTGAGGTAACCCTAGATGCCTCCATCCTTCACCACAGCACGGGCACCCATCGCCAACCCACCCATCAGGACCCCGGTGCTCCCACAGAGACGGCCTGAGCAGGACGCGGCTCCTGGCGCTCCTTGCCCTGCTCACCTGTCCTGAACTTGTTGTAGGTGCCGCTCTCCAGCATTGAGCCACCGTCATGGGCGCAGCAGGAGAAACTCCGCTCTCGCCACCTGCATAGGGCAAAGCACCTGGGTCAGGCCACCGCTTGCTGTGGTTCCCCTCGCAGCTCCCTGCTGCCCTGGACACATTTTTTGTACTTTGTCAAGGAAGGAACTGCCCTGGAATTTTGGGATTTGCACAGTTTCTTACCGAGAAAGGACTTCAGCGCATGACTAATGTCTAAGCATCCACAATTCACGCGTGCAACAGCTTTTTGAAGGCAACTTCGCGACTAAGCCCTGTTTTCTAAGAAATGTTTAAGAGCTCAAAAGCCCCAGAAATGTTTGCAGCCACTAGTTCCTAAGCAGCCAGGGAAATTTAGAAATTGTAATTTTGGCGCATTCATAAACCTGACAAACAAGGCCGCGCAGGGCTCTCGGGCACTGCTGGTGGCAGGGCTGGGAATGCCCTTGCTGCAATGCCAGCCCAGAAGAGGTGGTTGTTTGGCTGGATCAGAAGCAGCTGCAGGGCCCTGGGAAATGCACACCCAACATGAATAGACTCCTGGAGGAGACAGCCATGGGAAGGTCTGATGGTGGTGGTGATGCATTGCAGGTGTGATTGCAAACTCCCCTGCAACTTGCAGCCTTGAAAGCAAGGTGAAAGCTTCTAAAGCAGCACCTGAGGAAGGACTGCAGAGGGCAGGGCAGGGTGAGAGCGGAAGGAAGGGAAGGAGCCACTTTGTGCCTGTCCCATTAACCCCAGTTTCCTCAATTATTAAACAGAGGCAATGTCTTTGATAGCTTGGGAGGAAACAAAATGCAGTGTCTGTGACATACTCAGACATTTTCACGTAGAAGGAGGGATTTCCCCAGGGGCTCTGACATATGCAGACACCACACAGGGTGCTCAGATATTAACATTGAGAGCTTTCCTCCTTAGCCAGTCCAATGCAACAGTGTATAGATAAATATATAGATAAAGAATAGAAAAATCAGTTGCTTTCTCAGCCCATCAGCTTTGATAACTGGTTTATGTTGTGGTGGTTGTAAATCCACCAGGTCTCCACTGAATCCTGAGGGTAGATGCCTGAGCTGCCAAAACGGAAAGGGACAATGAGAGCAAGCAGGAGTAGCAGAGAGGCTTTTGGACACTTTCAGGGCTTTCTTCTAGTGAAAAGAAGTGCTCTCAAAAGTAGTTTTAACCCTTCAGACCACCTGAAAGGACCCTTCCTTCCCTCCACCTGGTGCAGAAGATCAGGTTAGTATGACCGTTAGCAACTTGGTAGTTACCAGTGCAGAGCAAAGATGAGCGAGATGAGGAGCGCAGAGGTCAGATCTGTCAGGATCCACATGATGTTGTACTGCTGCGGAGTCTGGAAGAGAACAACAGAGGATGTGTCTACCACCAAGGACCCCAAGATATGCAAAAAAGTTCCTCAAACTGTCTTGCTGCTTGACTACAGCAATTCTGCTGCCTGGTGTGCATGTGCAGTAACATCTCTCAGGTGCTTAAAGCATTTGGTGGCATTTCAAGGTGGCCACCCCCCAGGGGATGTTGGTGCCAAATCTTCACCTCTCATAAAAGCAGATCTGCTGGGTAGCCAAGAAGACTAGACCTCATCACGGTGAATATAACAGGGACCTCTTCTTTGTACAGGCAGGCCCTTTAGTTCTCTCTGCTTCCCTCTTACATGAACGTCAGCTGGTGGCATCTCATTTTCCCTGGCAAAATTGTCCTTTAGTGACCACCACAGAGGGGCTGGCATGGCTCCTGATTTAATTCTAAGAGCATCTGAAGATAATGCCTTAGACTGGACCTCCACCCACCCTCCAAATGGACTGAAACACTGCAGTTTTCTGGATGGGAGTATCATAAAATCTGCTTTAAGAGTGTGAAGCCAGTTAATTCAAAGCAGTAACCTTTAGGCTGCAGGGAGTCTGGTGGGACCAGTGCTCCAGGTGCTTCTTAGCTCTACATGCTGCCCAAGGCAGAATAGGGAATAGACAAATGATGTGGAAAAAATTCCTCCCAAGCAAGGAAGGGTTATTTCTATGGTTGTTTCCCTTGGGCTTGTAGCACCAGATCAAGTCTGAGATGGGTGGTGGGAGGCCCTGGGAAATGAGGAGCTTCTGATATCAGTAAGGTGCATCAAAAGCTTAGAAATGGGACTCCTTTTGCATCAGCTACATGTGCCCTCAAAGGCCCTTCTTTTCTCCCCACACAAGAATCAATATGACTTCTTTTCACTCATCTCAAGGTCTAAGCTGCAAATCCTAACAAGCAGGGTGCTTCTACCTGTGCCAAGAGAAAAGAGGAGAAGGGTATGGCAATACCTGGAGTGGCTCACAGGTGCCAGGGAAGCCAGGTTTCAACTCACATTCTTTACATGCAAAAAGTCATCTCCTTTATCCATGCGTGAACTGGCCCATGATCTCCAAAGGTAACCACGAACATCCCAACCCTAATTCCTACCCCTGGGAGGGGGAGGGTTTTCGCTTACCATGAGGAAGAGCGGCTGGCTGAGATTCTTCAGTGTGTGGACGGCATTGGTGGTCACAGAGTGTGCCCCAGAGCACCATGCCAGGGAGAAAAGCCACGGCTCATTGACCACATAAAGGTTGGTGGTGATGTTTGCCTTAGCATACATCCTTTAAAAGAGCAAAAGACAATAGATTTATTAAGAAAAGCAAGGAGGTTAGTACTTCCTTTGGGCTGAATAAAGGAGAAACAACTCTCTGTAGGAAAGGCTTGCATTGGGACGTAAATCGAGAATAGAAAGGAAGGCCAACCAGCCAATAATTAATCGTTCACAATTGGCCAATACACAATACCTGACCCACTGGCAGTAAATGCAGTTAAAATGTCCGAAAGGTCAAAACTTTGCTTGCCCCTCTGCCATATGGATCAATGTAATGGTGTGTTTGTAATCTCCCAACAGTGTGTTTGAAACTACCTTGAAGCTGGCTACTCATGTTTGCAGCGTCAGCTGGTCACCGGTAGAGTTCTTATAAGCTATTAAAATGTAACGCGAAGTGACACCATTCTCTGTGTAACACCAAAGGAATGTATCATCAGTATCAGCATTTGCAAATCTACCTACGATCTATCGAGGATTTACCCAAATGGATCTACCCAGGATTTTAAATACTGTGAAAACTATTATTGAGAAAACATGAATAATACTCTCATCCAAAGGACTAAACTTTCTTCTTCTTCTTTTTTTTTAATTAGATTTCAATGGTTTTGCGCACAGGAAAGAGAAAAAAAATCCTATTTACAAAAGAAGAACTGGACAGGTAAGACCTTTTGTTTGTTTGTTTGTTTTTTTCCTTTTTTTCTTTTCATATGAGAGAGACATTTTGGAAACTCCTGCAATGAATGTGGAGCCTTCCATTGCAGAGATGATATTTTCAGTGTTTCACAAGCAACAGAGTACTGGTTGCAACAGAGACGAGAAACTAAGCTTCCAAAACACAGCTACGAGAGGGCGATGGTCTCTCACCACAGCATTTCACACTCACACTGATGTTTATGGAAGAACCATGGGAGGTTAAATAGTTGCTCATTCTCCATGATTCAGTGTGGTGGGACTGGGGATGGCATGAAGAGGAAGACAAGAAATCAGGAGATAACTGTGTTATTCTACCAGAAGATTCTCAGATCCTGGACAAGTAATTATGGAATTGGGGGCGGGGGGGGGTGTAATTACATATGCCCCCTCTTGGCCATACACAGCATCAACAGTAGGAGTGAACTGCACTCCTTCACCTTCAAAATGTTACAGATATGGCCATTTGGTCTAAAGGAGCTCTTCCCAAAGTGCTATAGATCCTGGGGCTGGTCACTGGAGGGAGACATTGCCACACACATGAGGCAAATGAATGCCAGACACAGTCCACCGACTGCACTTGGGGCTGAAACTGCAACCTACCGGATATCTTCACTGGACATTTCTGTGTAGGCCAGATTGAGTTTGACAATATTGTCCATCAATAGATCTTCAACTGGGGCCTTACTGCCCATTGTCTGCTGAAACCCAGGAGCAACAGACTGAACAAAGGACCTCATGTCATTCTCCAGCCACAGGACCTGCAGGCAATGAGAGGACCCAGTAAATTCCCAACGGATTACTAATATGCCCTGCCCTACACACAAACCCAGTAAAGATAAGGTCTTGAGCCTGTCAAATGATGTATTTCTTTCAATGATCAAAGAACATTTGGATGCAGGGTTAAAACTTGCAAGTCATTTTCATCAAGAAATAAGTATTCACTGTTCTTTCCTTATCAGCTTAAAATCAGTGAGTACATCTCACACAGCCCAACAAAAGATGCGGTGTTTGAAGCGGATGGAAGGACAGCTTTGGTTTATGGGAAAGGCAACAGAAAATATTCTGTTCTCCCATTGTCCCAGCATGGGAGAAGGGAACTTCAGCAGATACAAATCAGCATAACTTCCCAGACATCAATGGATACATAACCTGATCCACGTGGATTTAACATCCATCCCAAACAGGGAATTTCCTGGGGAAGGAGGAAGGCAGCGAAGGCTCCCAGCTCCATGTATTTTAATTTAAGCCAGGAGTTTCCATGCAATATATAAAATAAGCGTGGGCAGCAGGAGGTAGGCTGCCAATTATTACAACGATGAAAGGATGCCGTTTGAGGGCTAAGGCATCAGCTGGTATATACACTGCCTGATTTCCCTGTCCTGCTGTAGGGTTACACCATTTGGTACCTGCTAAGGAACCGATAGTAGGAATATACTCCAAATGATGCCTCTTTAAACAAGTGAAATGAAAGAGGCCGGACTTTATGCAGGCGAAATCATGCAGGGTATGACCCCAAAGTCCCAATTCAGAGAGCAAGATAAAAGGATACAGAGGAGTGAGGCCACCCTACCAGATGAGGCCTAATCCCCGACTCATTGAGGATGACTTCCAGGGTTCTGTTGATCCATGAGTTCCTGTAAGGGTGTTTCTCTGGAGGGCGGTAGAGATCAAATATCACAAGTTTATTCTGACTGTCTGCGAGGCGCAAGAAATTACTTAGCTTGTAAATTGACTGATTCATTGCCTGGTTTTGATCTGCCCTTGACAGTGAGCCCATGCATGAAAATGGTTTGTCCTATAAATAAACAGATATAAAAAAGGAAATCAATCAGGTAGTCGCCTCTGAGACTCAGCTGCATACAAAGAACTCATATCTCTAAGAGGGAAAAAGTTTGAAATCAGCCCTCAGTAGGTGAGGATACTTTATTTTGCTTAGCTCTTCTACCTGAGAAACTAGCAAAATTAATCCAGGCTGTGTCAACGCTGCTTCTGGGACCTAAACTGTGTAGTTCACAGCTAACTCTGCTGTGCTTCTCTGCCCCACCATGTTAGCTGTGACTCTTATACACAGCACCTTGCACAAGTAGCTGTTGTCTTCTTCCTCTAGAACACACGTTCTGCTGCAGCCATGATAAAGAGCCACAACAACACCCACCAGCCAATTGTTATAGGTCTCCTAAGCCTAAAGGCTAACCAGACAAAGCAAGGAGACGTCAGCTGAAGGATTTTTACTAACTTCTTTGAGTTTTGGCTCAGCCAGTAGCTCCTCTCCAAACATTCATGCTATTAAGTAGCAGCCAGCTGGGGTCTCTTCTACATCTAGTTGATGACAGTCGTTTATGGCGCTTACCTTAAGGAACCATGTTCCAGCATTCAGCTCCTGCAGGGTATCCCAGGAGAATAACGCGGCATTTTGAGCAGTGTCGTTGGGGTAGACCTCCTTGATGTTAGTTGTCCTCCTCAAGGTTCTGTCATGCATGAGGAAAGGAACGCCATCATAGCTGTTGGAGAGCAGGAGTTCAGGTCACCTGGGGTGCAGGTTCGTTCACAACATGAGCAGACTCATGCCAGGTCAGAAGAATTTTTGGGCCATCATGAATGCAGCAGTACAGCCTCCCTCAGTGCAGAGGCTGGGATAGGGATAGGTAGGAAGGCTGAGGCTCAAGACACCAGGTTATTTCCCACCTAAATACTGCTGGGTGACCTCGGAGAAGTTGTGACTGTCTGTGCCTCAGTTTCCTCAGGGACAAAGTGGAGATGGTGGCTTTTATGCCTGCCAGCCACCCCAAAAATGGATACTAACTTATGACTGAAATCTCTTTTTGCTGACTCCAAAGTGTTTCAGTGGGTTTCAGAGGACTGAAGACTAAATGGACAGTGTTGGGAAGGCAAAACTGTCTCTTATACAAAGGTCTACATCAGTGGAGCACCTAAGCATTAGTATTTTTCTCCTTCAGTGCCTGGAAACTGCTCATCCTGCACAGTATGTTAGCAATTCATGGCAATGAGTCCCCCAAACAAAGGTAATTAAAGAACTAATAATTAGGATAATGCTTTCACAAGTCTGAACACAATTTTCTGTTGGTTTGTAGGCCTCATACAACCGTCACTGTGGCCTGGAAGTCAAACTACGGTAGGGACTTTACTTTATACTTAGCAAAGCATTTAAAATATGCTGTAGAAATAATGATTGTTAAATCAATAACTACAGCTTACTGACTTGCCTGAGAACAACCATGCCCTACAGCCCTTATCATCACGCGCCAGCTGAGGGACTCTGTCCCAGCCATCAGTAAAACCTAATGCCTGGAGCTGCACGTCTCCAAAGGCAACTCTTAGAAAAAGAAGTGTATATTCTGTGAGATGCAATGTTTTCCCCTTACCTAATGGTGACATCTGTTTCGAGACCATCCCCACCATGTTCAATTGTCTTCTGAAATGACATCTCAGTGTTTTCTGGTGCCAGCTGAAAAAAAAAAAAGCATATGAGCAGGTAATTTTCAAACATACTCTGGAGGACTCTAGAAATACTTTCTGTCTCTTTGTAACACCTCTGGTTTGTATTAAGGGACTGTCATTATCCTGTTAAAGTCTACTCTTTGTTTTCTTCTGCTTTAGCCACCAAACTCATCCTGTCCCTCAGGAACAGCTTTCTCCTTGTTAGCAAATCCATGCAGTGATGCCTATGGCATGCAATTCCGAACAGAAACGTCTCCCCTTCCACCCTCCACAGGTTTCACGGAAAAACCCAGAAGATTATGAAGAAAGTAGCAAGACAGAGGATGAAGAAATGATGTAAAATAACTTCTCCAGACCTACCATTGGTGCTCCACGGTGTCCAATGAGGGCTGGCTTTGGTCCAAGTGTCCCCATCTCTCTGATGCAAGGAGAGTACATCCCCAGAGGTATCAAGAAAAGAAAGAGAAGGATAGCCAGGTATGGACCAACAATTATCACCTGAACAACTGCAAGAATTTGAAGGAGGAAGGCTAGAGTTAATTCATGTGGTAGCATACGGGTTTGCCTTGCAGCTTGACTTTTAATACAGTCCTCCAGCTAAGTAGCTGTTGAGTTTCATCCCATCCCTTTTTCCATTCCTTCTTCCACTAATTTTCACTTTCTCTCCAAACAATGCAACCCAGGGCAACAAACTGGTCAAAACAAGGAGGTGGGCTGGCTAAGTCAGGACTGCAGGTTTTGTGTTTCAGTTACATCTCACTATGCCTTACAGCAAGGCATGGCCTTAATATCTTTTTCTTGAGAGGTGGTGCAATGAAATATCCCCATCTGTAGAAAAACAATCCTCAACAGAAGGATGCTCTTTTTTTTCTTAAATAAGAACAAGCAACGTTTTGAAGTTTCATTCACAGTGAAGAAGAGGAGGAACATTTCTCCTTCAACTATGTTACATCCCCTTCAAGCAGTCCCTGGTTCATTCAGATTGCTGTCAGCGTCATTCTGTGTGTGACCGACAGAACCCTACAGACTCTGACTGCATGGGCATTGCATCTCAGAAACTTGCCGACTAATTACCCACAATTTTCTCTGGTGTCTGTTGACACATTGCCCAAAAGCCCCAGTGAGCCTTCACCTCAGGGAACAAAACAGTTCCTCTGAGAATTGAGCACTATGCACCAACATCTCTTTCTTGAGCCACCACCCCTTTGCATGTGCTATCAGTGGCTCTGAACGCACTTGGGCTTACACCAAGCTGATGTATTGAGCTGAGTCCATTAGGCATGGTGGACTGTAACGTCTAGGGTCCCAGTGTACTCCCTCCCAACCTCCCCAGCGGTAGTTTGATAAGAAAAAACCTGGGCAGGAAAAAAAATACCATTCACCAGCCCGTCCTGTCTTTTAATTTTATTACGAATCAACATCTGCAGATGGGTGTTATGTAGATAATTTTGGCTATATGGAAAGACTAAGTCAGAGAAAAACAGCCATTCCCAGAGCCAGGCTCTCCTGCTGTTGTTCCTGGCATCTGCCCTTGTTCTTTACACTACTTGGTCACAATGCTCAGAGGTAGACAGAACTTGCCATGGGATAACACCAGGAAATGACCAAAAAGCTCTTCCCCCTGTCTCAGCTGGCTTCTGAGATGCACTACTCTGAAGTGGATTGACTGGGCTGGATATCCCTTCTGAGACAGTGAGGCTGAGTATGGCAAGCAAAGCTCAGCCAAGAGAACTGCTACTGGCTGCTGTCTCCTGCAAAGGGCTGACCAAATTTCCATGCACGACTCGGAAGGTGGGTACTTCTGCTAATCTTCATCTCAAGGCAGGTCACCGCCTTGGTAATAGGTCAAAACTGTGCAAGGGAGCATGCAAAACAGTAACGCACCTGGACGGCCACAGGACAATGCACAGCCCAAGCCCCGGCCCCCCTAGTTTCCTTGGGATACACAGACACTAAAGGCTCCCCCCAGCTGGAGCACAGGTGTGGGAGGAAAGGGCTCCTGCATGCCTGTGTTCCCACACTGATATATGCCTTTTGTCATATAGGAAGCAGAAAGCAGAGCTACTGTACCTTTCTTATCTGCTCTGATGGCATGAAGAGCCACAGGCCAGGATAGCAGGACCATGATGGCTATTGCCCCTATGTGGAGATAGGGAGCTGTGATCTGGCAAGGAGAGAAAAGGATTTTAGTCAAAGGATTCATCCTTTGTGTGGAAACAGATAGAAACAAACCCCAGCACGGCTACAGCCTTCCACCTGAATGGGCTTCTGCTGCACATACCAGCAGTTCAGCCTCTCTCCCTCACCTGTCTTGGACCCACCAAACACCTCTGGAGTCAGGGGCGAGAGATGTTCCCCCAGTCAGGCCAACTCCTCAGGCTGAGGAGCGCTTCTCACTGCATTATGCAGCTCTCCTTTCTCCTAAGTCAGCAGAAGGGGACAAGGCTGTCCTCTCCTCCTTGGAGAGCAGGTCTTATCAGGAGAGGTTGAGGGAGCTGGGGGGGTTTAGCCTGGAGAAGAGGGGGCTGAGGGGAGCCCTTCTCGCTCTCTGCAGCTGCCTGAGAGGGGCTGGAGTGAGGGGGGGGTTGGTCTCTGCTCCCAGGTCACCAGTGACAGGGCGAGAGGGAACGGCCTCAAGCTGCGTCAGGGGAGGTTTAGGTTGGATACTGGGAAAATGCCTTCCCTGCCAGAGCAGTCAGGCCCTGGCACAGGCTGCCCAGAGAGGTGGGGGAGTCATCGTCCCTGGGGGTTTTCAGAAAAAACATGTAGACATGGCAGTTTAGGGTATGGTTTAGGAATCATGCTAGTGTTGGGTTGACGGTTGGACTTGATGGTCCTAGATGTCTTTTCCAACCTTAGTGATTCTATGATCCGTAAGGATGCAATCACCATCACTGCTTTGCCGTAATTCATGAGCTTCCTCCAGACAGCAGACACTTTGTTCCAATCTAACCCAATCCAAACCTGTCCAGATAATAGTCATCTCCACACCACACTGCAGCTAAATCATTAAGCTGATGCCAACAAACCTGAGTAATAAAATGTGGTATTTACACCTACATGGAAGTCACTATTGTGGTGTAAGAGAAGTAGTTAATCTGGTACATGTCTGACCATGGACATTATTAGACTTGTATACACCCTACATCACCTAATTTCACATGTCATCAATATATGCCAGAAAAAATAATGAATTTTAGTTTATTTCAAAGCATTTAATTCACTTGCATTCGGGCTAACTGTGGTTTTTGTCCTTTTTTTACTTTTAACGCAACATATAGATATTTTTCTTGATTTAATAACATAGAAAACCCCATATTCATTTAATGCTTATGCTATATTTGATAATGCCTATTGGTGGACAGATAAAGTAATTTGACTTTATTTCTTTGGTCCTAAAGATTAAACAAGAAGATCAGAAGCTAAGAATCACTTCTGTGCTTATCGTGAATTTATGAGCAGAGCCGAAAACAAAGCAGAAATAGTTTG
The DNA here is from genome assembly GCF_949628215.1 of Phalacrocorax aristotelis. NCBI lineage: Eukaryota > Metazoa > Chordata > Aves > Suliformes > Phalacrocoracidae > Phalacrocorax > Phalacrocorax aristotelis. The sequence goes on from NC_134276.1 coordinate 4,172,009, forward strand.
GCACTGAATGGATGGTCTTCACTCACATAATGTTGATATGACACACCTTTTATAAAACTAGGAAGTCTGTCAAAGAAACCAGTCCATCATTTTCTCATGCTCATCAGAGCCCTGTGGTTTCTGTTCCAGCTGGAACAAAGAGTTATTAGACACGTGCTAGGAAAAAAAATCTATTCAGATGCAGGTCTTTCCTATTGCTTAGTCCATGTCTGAGTCTCTAAGCTGGAAGAGTTGAAGAAAGCAGCAGTCACTGAGAGATGTTACTGCCTGTCATACTGTCTGCCCCAGGCACTTGATACCAACATCTTTCGATTAGAAGCAGGATTCAGTTACATAAACAGAGGTGCCATCTGAGATGTCCAGGATATTTGAGATAGTTTTGCAGGGCTAATGGACATGACACAGAATCTACAAGAGATTCATGTTCTTTGGGAACACCAGTGGGAGGCTCTGTGAAGCATCTCAAAGAGCACGAACAGCTAAAATAAACAGCACCTGTGGGGAACTCAAAGGCTCTTTTGTCTCCTCCTCATCCACCTCCCCTGGACTCTGTAAGGGGGGAGAAGAAGCCAATGATTTCTCATTACCTTTGCCAGTGCATAGCCCAACGGTTTCCTAACTTTGTAGAGCAGGAATGTGCAATTGACCACACCCTACAAACACCTCATATCAAAGAGACTTCCATAACTCTGGAGCTACCAGCTCATTCCTCTTCCCACCCATGTGCATTGCTCTCCCAATATTCACAAGCAGGAGGCCACATGGGGGAGAGGTGATATGCCCAAATAACACCTGCAAGGCAGCTATGTAGTCAAAGGCTTACATATTTCCTCCTTCCCAGTACATGTGGGGACCTGGATGCTCAGACACTAAACAGCACCGGGCAGCTCTAGCTTCCATCTTCAGATCTGTTGAGAGTTGAGGAGGCCAGTGGAACATGCACTCTGACCTCCTGAGTAGAATCATAGAATCATTTAGGTTGGAAAAGACATTTCAAATCATCATGTCCAACCGTGAGTCTAACACTGCCAAGTCCACCACTAAACCATGTCCCTAAGCACATCTACATGCCTTTGAACACCCCCGAGGATGGTGACTCCCCCACCTCTCTGGGCAGCCTGTGCCAGGGCCTGACCGCTCTGGCAGGGAAGACATTTTCCCTCACATCCAACCTAAACCTCCCCTGACGCAGCTTGAGGCCGGTTCCTCTCGTCCTGTCACTGGTGACTTGGGAGCAGAGACCAGCCCCCCCCTCACTCCAGCCCCTCTCAGGCAGCTGCAGAGAGCGAGAAGGGCTCCCCTCAGCCCCCTCTTCTCCAGGCTAAACCCCCCCAGCTCCCTCAGCCGCTCCCCAGCACACTTGTGCTCCAGACCCTGCCCCAGCCCCGCTGCCCTTCTCTAGACATGCTTCAGCACCCCAATGTCCTTCTCGTCCTGAGGCGCCCAAAACTGAGCACAGTATCCCACAGGTTGTCCCACCTGACACCAGCATTACCCACCTGCTCCCCAAAAACTCAACGCTGCCCTGCCCTCAGGAGGTGAAGCTCTGTTGAGTCACAGAAGACTGAAATTGTGTTAATGCTAAAGCTGCTGAACTGGCAGAATCATAGAATTGTTAAGGCTGGAAAAGACCTTTAGGATCATCAAGTCCAACCGCTAACCTATCACTGCCAAGTCTACCATAAACCATATCCTCAAGCACCATGTCTACACTTCTTTTAAATACCTCCAGGGATGGAGACTCAACCACCTCCCTGAGCAGCCTGTGCCAACGCGTGACAACTGTTTTGGTGAAGAAGTTTTTCCTAATGTCCAACCTAAACTTCCCCTGGCACAGCTTGAGGCTATTTCTTCTCATCCTATAGCTTGTTACTAGGAAGAAGAAACCGACCCCCACCTCGCTACAACCTCTTTTCAGGCAGCTGCAGAGAGCGAGAAGGGCTCCCCTCAGCCTCCTCTTCTCCAGGCTAAACCCCCCCAGCTCCCTCAGCCGTTCCTCATAAGACTTGTTCTCCAGACCCTTCACCAACTTCATTGCCCTTCTTCGGACATGCTTCAGCACCTCAGTGTCCTCCTTGCTCCAGCAACCCTGCCAAGCAAAGGGGTTTGATTTACTTGCCCTGGGCACATGGAAATTAACAGTACACCTACAACATTATTTCCAGAAAAAAAAATTAGGAAAAAAAAGAAAAAGTATGTGATTTCCCAAACTGAGACGTGTTACATCAGATAGCTTGAAACTCAACCTCAGGTCTTGGCTTACTTTCTCCCAACAGGAAATGTTAAGTTATAAGTGAAAACCACATACCCTGCCAGGAAAAAACGTGTGAAAAACACCATATGGAATATTTTCTACCAATTACCACAGAATACTTCTATAAACAAGTTGTTCTATCAAACAGACCTCCCAGCCCCTCTTACCTGGAATGACAGGCGGACAGTTTTCCATTGATCTCCCCAGAGTACTGATAATATGAAGAGGGCGGTGATAGAGAAGCCCAGGACAAGAAAAGTCCCAATCTGGGGAGGTAAAGATATAAATCAGCTTCAGCATTTCTGCACAGGGTGGCCATCCATTTGACTCACAGGCTTATTTAGGCAGCTTGGACTTGAAAAGTTTGGGATGCATGAGCTTGACTATGCCGGTTCAGAGACAGAGAGATGCAACAGGACTGAAACCAGACCAACAGTGTTATTGACTGGGTTTTCTGTATGGCAAGACTGATCTTAAGAGTTGGGTACCCAACTAAGTGAGCCCTCAAGGCTCCCTTTATAATCACTGGAGAAAGAGGAATTTCCAGAAGTGATCCATTTCCACTTGCTTTAAGATGGGAGATGCCTCTCTCTCTGGAGGCACTTAGGCTCTCTCTGGAGCCTAGATTATCAACTCACATTAAATCCTTAACCTGCAGATGGTTACATTGGGAAGTGATTAATGCCACCCAAAAGAGACAGCAACACAGCTTCCTTTTTCTATATGTGCTGCTTTGCAACAGGCTTCAGCAACATCAAACACTCCCATAATTAAGAAGGAGAGTTTGATCTTTAACCAAAGAAGTGACGAGGTAGCTCATTCTGTTCTTTGCCTTCTGGCACAGTTTGGTACAAGCACGGTTGTGATGGCAGGCTCTCCTTGGTACATCATCTATCTGCTGAGAACTAAGTGCAAACAGAAGTTGGACCGAGGCCCTGCCCATTCTTCAGGGGGATCCTACAGATCAACACCTTAATAATCCATTCCCCGTCTCTTCGACCCAAGGATGCAGTCTGAATTTTTTTCTACAGATTGTTCTACATGTTTCTTCTGAAAGAAGTACATCGTTCTTCTGGAAGCCAACTTTCAATAGCGAAGATGACTGTCTTTTCCAACCTACATGACTCTATGATTCTATTCTATTACTTGAATGACAAAACACAGGATCAAGTATCTGCATATTCAGCTATTCCCTTCCACTGCAAGATTTGCAATCACATTATGTTCTCCCCTAAACTGCATGGCTAGAGGCTCATTTCTGAAATTCTTTTTATAACCTTAAGAATTTGCTAAGGACGGTGACTCTAATGCATCACTTTGCAGCAACAGCTCTCTGAGGATTTGTTTCTGCACCTTCAAAACGTCAGGTGGCATTTCCCAAACCACCCAAAGACCAAAAGGTGTAAGGTACCAAGATGCCTTGGAAAAGCCAGATTTCTCTTCTGCAGATATAGCAGCCACTTTTTTTCAGGGCTGCTGGAGCCTGCTACAGAAAATTACACTGTGCTTCTCACGGAAACTTTGCTTTTGTCCTCATGTTACCACATGTAGATGTGTCAAATATAGACATCTTCACCTGAATGAGTCACCGCAAGCTCCTTTTGGAGTCAGTGGGGGAAAAAGGTACTTTAGGTGTGATTCATCTTATCTTAATTTAGATCTATGACCAGCTGGATTAATTGCATCCTCAGAGGATTCATTTCACTCACCTGACTGAAAGGGAGTTCAGGTGATAAGCTTAGACGGAGATATCATTCTTATGGGTACCTAAAGTCTCCTAAGTTTAACCTCTTCCCTCTCTTCCTTCTCTCCCATGATCTAAGACATTTTTCATGCAGAGAAACACCCCAGGCTCAATTGGTTTAAAGCATAGATTAGAGTTACCAGAAAGCCCTGACTCTGCCCACCTTGTGACTCCAGTGTAGGTACAGCTGCTGACCTTCTGCAAGCAAACACATCGCTAGGACCTAGGAAATCAAGAAGAGATTGTTTGCATCCTGGTAGAAGATGGTGAAGTGTGTTCAGTGAGGTACTTCTGGAATTGTTTTTGCGTTGGAAATCACTTTACACTAGGTTTTCCTTGACAATGTCAAGGCTGTTAGCAGGTTGGGTGTACGGAGGGAAGTGTTTATTGCTACAGTAAAAATGCTTCTGAAATGGCCAAGCATGTATCAAGGCTGCCCCGCAGGATCAAAGGCCTTTCACAGGTAACAAATAATTGGGCACTTTGGAGTACACACTTTTAATGACCTTTCTTTGTGAGTACAAATTCTGAAAGAGAAATGATGGCCAGGACAAACTGCTAGGGTATGAACCAATGCAGCACTAACCTTGCCTATTTTCTGTGCATTTGTTGTGATAAGAGACATATCAACCATGGGAGAGAGGTCAGGGACTGAAAAATGCCTCCATAGCACCACGGAAATACAGAGCAGACAGCTAAGGAGCCAATGCTTCCACAGGAATCACAGGAAGTGCAAGAAACAGGCACATCTCAGAAGAGGGAAGACTGCCTTGGAGATTAAAAGACTTTAGTTTTTGGTGGCTGGCACGTTCCTTCCCTCTGATGGCAAGTTGGGGTGCTTGGGGAGGGTTCCTGTGAGGCATGGTGCAAACCCCAGCCAGGGCAGGGGACAACCTGAGAAGCCCTGAACACCAAGAAGCAAAGGATGGGGAAAGCCAGTCCACTGCTCTGATAGAGAGTTTCTTCAAGTTGCCCCGGACCTAAACAACCAATTAACTTAGTAGACGAATTTCACCAGAAGCACCTTGCTGCTGCGAAAACGCACAGGTCTGTACCCAGGAATCTGAGTACCTGGGGCAAGCTTCCCTACCACTGGAAGGGACAGTTTGAGGACCAGTATCACCAGATCTCATGGTTCAAGGAAAAGTATCTGTTACTAGAAAGATAATTTATGATCCCAGTCCCTCTAGACTGTAACACAGTGGGATTGTGTGAAGGCAGGACGTACAGATTTACGGGGAAGGGTCTCTGCTCTTCCAACGCGCAACTACAAAGGAATGTAAACTGTTTCCCGTCCAGCTACAAACACACTGTATTTCCAGGATCATGCTGATCTGAAGTGAGATGCAAGCTCAGCAGAGAATACAGATCAGCTTTTAAGTGCTTCTTTACATGTTAGCCTCCTTTAATCGAATCCTACACCCAGTACATGATGAGTAATCATGGGAGCAGTTCAGAGAACATTTAATTACTACTGAAGATCTTAAACCAGACCCATTTAAATAAGCCGTTTCAGAAAAAGGAAGAAAAAAAAGACACTTTCAAAATTGCCCCTTTTCTGTAAGCAATGTTACAAAGACCTGGTCCTTGCCTAAGGTACAGCCAAACACTTATTTCACAGGCCGTGCTCAGCAGGACTCTGCCCTGCTACTGCGGTATAACTTTTGTATGAATGATGCACCACACCTGGGAACGCCATCAGAGGGCGAGCTCGTTTTTATGGGTGGAAACAACATCTCTGTATCAGCTTACAAGAAGAACAGTCACTAGGTTTCATCCTCAGAGGGTGAAGAAGGCACTCTTACTGTTGCACCACTGGTCACTGTAGGAGAACACATCTTGATGGACCAGTGAGTGATGTGATGTGGACAAGGTTTATCCTCTGGCACAGTCAGCTTGAGTTTTCTTTGCCTTCCATGTAGCTCTGAAGCTTAACATCTCAAACTGCAATAACCTAGCTTCATCCCGTTCCTCAAAAGCTGCTTCAGGACCTGTCCAATACGCTCTTCATGGAGAGCAGCTGCCTTTAGCAGTGTCCCACAGTCTTGCACCTAGAGCAGGTCTTCCTCAGGCAAAGGGACAACCAGCACCAGCAGGTGTGGCTCTTCCAAACTGCTTCCATACATATCCTGAGCTTGTCTAATACAGGCACACAGACCTGTGGGTTTAGGTGACTGTATCTGACTATTACTGCTGAGGCTAGAGCCAAGATCCCTCTTGCCAGCCCTATCATCTCCTTGAATCTTACAGCCTCCAACCCTTACATCCTTCTCTTCTTTAGTATAAGGTGTGGAAGAGTCTCCCCTCCACCATCTACCTGCAAGGTTGCAATTAAGGGAAGCTTTCCAGTGGCAAGAGAGATGGATTCGCTGCAAGGGGGATTGCACCTCTGTCTCCCTCTTTTTGAGTGGACTCAGAAAGAGCACTGACTGTGAGGTTATGCTGCAAAAGGATGGACAATACACCCTTAATCCCCCTCTGCTTCAGCACGGGAATGACTTTGTGCTGATTTCAATACTGCTGGTGAGGCTTAGGCAGGCTCTGAACCTACCACAAGGATGAGGAGGCAGGCACTTAGACACTCAGCTCACCTAAAACATCTGCACCCTGAGATGTTCACAACAGCAGAATTCAGGTCCCTACATTCACTTTCTGGCAAAAAAGCAGCAACTCAGAACTTCTCCTTGTCCCTTAGGGATGGAGGTTTCAGATCTCTTTTTGAACTTCAATGCCAATGTACTGTTTTCAGTTGCCTCTTAGCCCACAAATGCAGAGTCCACAACACATCTGAACCTCTTTACACTGTACAGTCATGAGTCACCTTCTCAAAACCCTTGGAACAAACATGGCTGAACTGCAGAGAGGAAAATATTATGTTGGTGTTTAAAGCCTGAACAAGAAAGGATTTTTCTTCTCCACTGAGCATGAACTGTTCTGCAATTAGACCCCCTCAGCTTAACCTTTTAGCTCTAATGGGGATGAGAAAATTGTCTTGCAGAGTGATAATAATTGAATTAATTGAAACGGATTGTCTGAAAAAATACAATGATGCATGCAGATGGAGAGTGTCTTTGTGCAGACAGCAAGTGCTTTGCTGTGCAGCGTTTTGTTCAGCTGGTTGTGGCCGGTGGGCAGAAGAGTATTTGCTTCAGTGATTCACAATAAGGTCATGGAAGCAAGCTTGCAGGCTCCACTTGAGTGCCATCATTAAGGAAGAGGGTATGAACCAGCCACTGGTTGCTATAAAATCTCTCTACTCCAACAAGGGCATCAGTGTGCTCAGTTTTCTGATGTGATGCACTGCTGATGCAAAACATCACAAGGAAACATTGCCAGTGTGAAGGTCTCCAGTCCTTCCTGCAACACGTGCGGGGATAGTCTCTATCCAACACTGTTCAACCAGAACATGGGATGTAATGCATTGTGGGGGCAACCTATTTGGCCGTCAGTTGTCTGGAATGTATTAGAGTGATCCAGCTATCGTATAGTACCCACAGCGATAGGTTTCTTTAGCTGTGGAAGGGCTGAGTTGCACTTCTTAGCCTGTGAGGCTGTTAGTGTTTTGCTGGGTGGTTCATCAAAGGCTACAGTGAAAGGCCAGGCACTGTGATGGGGAAGCTCTGCAAACAGTGATGGAGGGGTGATTCATGGAAGAGTCCTCCTCTGAAAGGAGCCCTGCTGGGATGAGCATGGCCAAGCCACTGTTGCCATCACAAGACCCTGCATGCAGGCATGCGACTGTCGTATGATCCTGCGTGCTTTGAGATAGTGGGAGAAGGAATGGTGGTGCTGATTACTTTCCTTGCTCCCTTTTCCTTCAAAACCTACTCCTATTTAGGTGACAGCTCTGATGGTGCAGGGCCTTATGCCTCCCAGAGCCCACCACTCAATGTAGATGCATGCAGCAATCTTGCTGAATGAGACACGATGACATGGTGATGCAATCAAGCTTAGAAATACCCAATAGCTTTGGGTGGGTTGCTTAACAGCTTCCTGAAAGCAAGGAACAAATGGACCCTCACTGCAAGGGCTGTCCCCAGGGCAGAGGCATCTCTGAAGTGTTCCTCTTGCAGGACTTGTCTGATAGTATCCAAACTCCTCATACACTTTCAGATTTATCTGTGTTTCGCCCTCCTGAGGCAGACAAGTGTTGTTAGCCTCATTAGATAGAATTAGAAAGCTGAGGGGAGGACGATGTGCCTGCGCTACAAAGAATGGGACCAAGACGGAACGGAACCATGTAGGACACCAATTTCACCCCGTACTTTCCGTCTACCTTTCTGGCTTCATTTCGCCCAGCACCTGCCCTGATAGCTTGCAGCCATCACAGCTGTGCGGCCAAAGACATGCAACTCCTCTAAGAAAGTCAACTGGTTGGACACTGGCTGATGTTTGGATCCAGACAGGGCATGATGGAGCTGACACACCAGCTCCAGGGGTCTTCAGGCTCCTCGAGCCCAGGAAATCTTTTAAAGTCCATTTCTAGCATGTGTTATGATGGATTAGGCTGATCCTGAGGTTGACTCTAGATCCACAGCCTGCTGAGGTACAATCTCAGAGGTATCCATGTCACCTGGGTATCTCTGGCAAAGCTCTCAGTTGCCCAAAGTAGCACTGTAACTGCCAAACCACCCACACTGTCCCATGGTCACTGGGAAAGCCAGGTAGACTTCCCTAAATAATAGACGTTGAGCCCTAGAGCAACCAGGGTGTCACAAAATCCTTATAATTAAATATTGTTATTTGTCCTACTCAGACCTCAGTTAGTCCCCAGCATTTATGATGCTATTGATCACTGTGGGCATGGCCAAGCAGCTGTGCTATTTATCACTTTGGTATATTATTGCTCGTACTAGAATAAAATCACTATTTATTTGTACTTCAGCAGGGACAAAGGACCCCAGAAACCTATTGTGTTAGGCACTGCATGAACAAAGCAAAAAGAGATTCCCTGCCATGAGCAATTTACAGCCTGACTAATTGATGACACATCAGGGAATGGGTAAGAACAGCAGGAATTGATGATAAAAGCTGGTTGTCTTGGTCACAGAGGTGAGTCAAAGCCATAATCTTATCCTCAGCACCTGGCATTTAAAAATGAAAGTTGGAGCAGGCATGAGGCTGAACGTGGACTTCAGTCCCTGGAGTTAAAGTGATTTCTTAGCCTATAGTTCTGGATGCAGAGGGTGGAAATACAGACGCAGAGCTGCCTTTATTTGGGGGGTCCCTATGAGAGAAAAGACAGAGGAAAAGGATGACTGGGTAGAAATTTTAGGAAACACTTGCTTTTGGTGTGTTTCCAGTAACCAAAGCAGACAGCAGATTAGAAGTTTAAAGAAAAGTTCACAGGATTTGGAAAAGTGAAGATTTCAGGAACATTGCCTCTTTGGGCAATAACTTCAGGAGCATTTTGTGACCATGTCTGCAGTCTCTACCCAGAGAAAAACCCTCCAGCAAAGCAGACAGAGTCAAGGCAGCATCAATGGTAATATTCCCTTTCTTCTAATGAGCATTTTTATTCAGGATTAGAGGAATAACTCAGCCTTGATGACATATCTCCATTGTTACAGGACTCAGAGCCCCATACTTCCCTCCTGTTAAAGCAACAATCTTTAGGTTCCCCTAAATCTAAATCTAGCCACTCTTGGCTTGGCTTTCCTTGGGTTCAAGGAGAGAACGGACTCATTTACTGAACAGAAATCATCGAGAGAAATCACAGAAACTCCATCTGGCTCAGAGACACCCAAGCTGAAACTGATCATCTGCAGGTGGACATGGGGAGAAAGTACCATAAACACTCATTGTGTTCCCAGTCTTCCCCAGGTACCCACTGTCTAAGGATCACAGTTGAGGGATAGGCTGATCTTCGGTCTGACTCATTAAAGCCATCTCTATGTTTACTTTTTAGGACTATAAATCATGGTCAGCTTACAAGAAGCATTACTTACCAATAACAGCGTGATGTACATGAACAAGATTGCAGCCACAATCAGGAGAACAAGAGACCAGAGAAACCAGAAGCCCAGGTTCCCATAGTTATACCTAAAAAGCAATAAAATATTATGATGGTGTTTGTGTTTAGCACATAGACTGGAGGGGAACAACAGCCCTGTTCCTTGAAATTTTGAAACTTTCAAAGGATTAAAACAAAGAGGGAGGGAGGAATAACCTACCCTGTAACATGCAGAAGTGCTTAAGAGCGTCCTTCCCCAAATTCATGATGGCTTTAGCCACCAGACTAACACCCCAATGGGCTGGGGTGGTAAAATACAGGACCAAATTAATGGCCTTGCTGCAGAGAGCTCCTAGTCTGACTGTAAGACATAGCACCTTGCTGCAGACAAGGCAGCCTGGGGAAACAGTAAGATGACATGATTCAGGACAACAGTCCACTGCATCTGCCTGTGGTTGTATAGGGCACCACAGCGAAAAGGGGATTTGAGTCAGGCCTTGAAGGAGAAGACGCCAGAAAGCTGGAGGAGCTGCAGAGGGATTGCCCAAGGAGAGGAGAGGGAAGCTTTACTTTTTACTCAAAGGCTCATTAAGGATGAATAATATTATTACACCTTTTTTCCCCATAATATCTGGGCTGTTTTAATTTAATTGTAGGGGCCACATTTGCATAACAGTTACCTATGTACTGCAGAAGGAAAGGATTTGCATAAATCCCTGCCAGTTATTTCTTACTTTCAAGCCTGGGAACATGCAATTCTCTTTGCAGTGAGATAGCTGGTGCAATGCCTCTGATGCCATTCCCTACATTTCTTCAGAGGGAATGGGGCGGGTAAAAAGACTCAGAGAAGGAAGGGGAAGAGCTATCTAGCCCCCTTCACTCACAATTTTTGTGATGGTGATTGTCTGCTTTCTCTCAAATTCACACTTACACCTAAAAACTGTAGCCAAGCAAAGTGCAGAGCCTCAGCACCTCTGAAGTCACTGAACATTCAATTTGGATACTGTAACCAAGAGTTTAAGGAGTCAAACCTTTGGCTCACGGCTAAACTTCCCTGCTGCAGCCCAGCTGCTGGGGAGGGTGCTCATCTCTTCCCAGCCACCCTGGGGACCTGCCTGAGGAGCGGGAGAGGAGAAAAAGATGGTACTTACCAGTCAAAGTTATTGTAGTCATTTTTCGCTTCACCCCACATGTACAGGAAGACCAGAGAAAAGCAGAAAGCTCCAACAAGCAATGGGAAAAACACACATTCCCACTGGAGAGGGAAAGGAAGGACAAGTGGTCAGAGCCTAATCTCCCCCAGAGCAATCAGAGCAAACGGCAGATACTTTTATGCTGCCCATAAAACACATGGCTTGGTGCTGGACATCCAGAAGTAGAGATGGAGATGATTTGCTCCCCCTGTCCTCTGTGACCGGGGGGGGGGGGTGGCCCCAAAAGCATACTCTGCAGTATTTATTTTCAGAGAAAATAGATCTCATGACATCACAAATGAACAGGATTTTAACCACCTCTCATGAGAGGGAATTGAACTCTGCAGCAGCCCTCTTTACAATTTTCACTGCATGCCTAGCCCAGATTTTCCTTCTTTAATTTGTTCCTATGGCTTTCAGACATTTCACTGGCCTGGAGGGTTTGGTGCAAGGTCCTTTCCTGCCACCACACTTTTGTCAGCTGCGTGGTGGCCCAGGCAAATTGAGCCTGGCATGGAAACACAGCAATACATCCATCGCCTAGAGCTGAAATCTAACAACCCAACAGATCTCAGTGGGCTCCAAATGATGTTGGGCAGGGATGCCTTTGGTCCATGACATCAACCACTTGTCAGCTTGGACCAACCTATCCCTACACAGAAATCAACACCTGTGCAGACTGTGAGCTAATTTACCGTCTTGCAGCAGCATTTCCCAGGCTCGGTCTTTCTGCGCTGGTACCGCTTCCACCGGCAGCTGTAGAAACCAGCCAGGCAGGAGATGAAGGGCTGATGCTCATACCTCTGTAGCAAGCGCCGACGTACCACTTTCAGCTTCCCAAACTTGTTCCTTTTGAGGCTGGTGGAACTGGCCTCCATCTGAGTGGCTTTATCTCATCTTCCTCCTGAAATAAGACCACAGGTTTTATGGGGAGACTGTAGCCCTCCTTTGCTTTTGGGTAAGTTTCCATATCAGAAAAAAGAGGGGAAGTTTTCTCAAGAAATGGCTGAGACCAGCAGGAAAGGGTGCTGAGGACACCCCACCTAATTTTATATACCTAAGCAAGATGTTTAACAGGAAAGCATGGTCATTCCAAGTCCCCTCTGCAGTCAGTGGAGCTCCTGGTTCTAACTTGTGCTCTGAACCACCTCTGAGGGAACCTCTGCCTCCTTTTGACTATACAGGAAGGTCTGGGAAATGAAATCACTAACTTAAGCACTCTGTGCAGATTCTCAAATTACATCAGATGAACCTGAGCCTAGGCTTAGCCATGGGAATTAATTCAACATCACTGTGGCCTGTCTGCAACCTACTACCAATTTAACTAGCTCTTGTAGGAAAGGGACTAAAACTCTCCAGACACACAGGTCTCTTGCCCTGGCAAAACTGCAGCACTGCAGAGACTGATCCCTTAAGGAGAAATTATTTCCTGTTTGAAATAGCTTTACCTGGCACAGTTTTTCAAGGGTAGCAAGAGTAGCTGTAAAGATGCACACATGGGAGACCTGTTCCTAATCAAGATTTTAAACAAAGAACTTGGTGGTAAATTGCAACCAATGTAGTTAACAGCGAAGCAAACAGCACAGGGGTTTGTGCCAGCAAAGAGCAGTTCACCCAGCAGGGCACTACCAAGACCACAAGGAAAGATTTAGAAAAAAAAAAATCTTGCATTGGTATACAAAGAAGCATCATTATCCAGCACTTCTTTAGAGTACAGAGAGAGGCAGAGATGTTTCACTGTTGCATTAAAAAGTGCCATGTCCAAATCCAGGCCTGTCTGCTGCAGGTTCCCAGCATAGAACTCAAACTTCCCAGATTTATCTGATGCAATAACAGTTATTTAAGAACAAGAGTGAACAATTTGCTGCACTATACACGTGGATGAAATGCACACATAAATTGTTTGCAAATAAGTCAAAGCCCAGTGTTCCTTTGCAGAAATCAGTGGATAAATCCTTGCAAATTGATACTTCAAAAATACTGATCAATTTTCAAAAGGCACAAATAAAACAGAGACCCAAGACAGAAGTTAAAACTGATGCATCCCTGCTATCCTTTCCAAACGCCTCAGTCTGTTGGCAGCTGGGGTGCAAGGAGAGAGGATAGAAGTGAAACAGAAGAGTGTTTAGTTTGGACTACTACTAACTGAGCAGTGCCCAAGTTTGCCATGCCCTGAATGTTTTTTTCAGACAGACGTGGCCTCCCACCCAGGACAGTCACAAAGAATCACATACTCTTGGATGTGGTGGGGTCAAGCCATCCCTAGAAGCTCAGCAGTATTGGAGCTGGGCACCAGTAGGTCACCCCATAGTAAAAAATTGATGCCAATCTCATGTAGCAAGATGGTGATCCCGCTCTTGAATTACGCAGAGCACAGACTGGGGGGGTGGGTGCTATGCCACCAGCGAGTGGTGCAGACGACAGATGATCCTGCTGCCTTCATCAGCCATCCCCAAGGACGCCTGGCGTACACCCAGCAACTACCAAGTTACCCCAGCCACACCTTTTGAATATACTTGCATCTTCGGAGCTCTTACCAGAAGGGTGTCCTGTGCCATGGGGTTGCAGTATTTGTTACCTCCTCCAAGGATCCCTAAACCATGAGTTTCCCTATCACTGAACCACAGCATCAGTTCTTCCCCAGCCCTTCTCCTTCAGCAATAGGAATTCAGGACCCTGGATCAAAATCAGCAGTTTTGCTGTAGGGGTCATGAGGTTTGTTATTCGCATTCCTGGTGTGGGTACGAGGCTCACACATCAGTATTTACCTATGAGCACATAGGATTTGACAGGAAAACAGAGATAGCAGAGACGTCAAAACACTGTTCACTCCACCTGGCTGGCTACAGCAGCATGTCAGGTGTTAGTCTATCCCCTCATGAAAACTGGCAGCGATGAAGAACCCACCAGCTCCCAAGACAGGCTACTCCAGTCCAAACTAGCTTTAACATTAAAAGGTGGTTTGGGGGTTTATTACCCAAAGTCGAGTCTCCTGTGGCACAGTTTAAGCCCACTACTTCATGCCCTGTTCATGGATATAATGAACAGTCTAAATTTGTCCTCTGTTACAGATTTCACAACTGTTTGGATGTTTACCCCCAAGCCCTCCCTAGACTGAGCAACCCCCACTTGTCTAGTCTTTCCTTGTAGTTCATGTTTTCTCTGCCTCAGAGCACCCTTGTGTGGATTCTCCTTGCGTTTCCCATGTTTTCTGGGACATGGCAGCCATAACAGGACATGGTGAACAACCCACAGCCCCTCCAGGTCAGGCTTGTGCACCCATAGCACAGGCTACTCAACACTGGCAGCATCCAGTTTCTCTCATGTATCAAACACCTCATCTGGCCTTGATCATCTGAATGTTTAAATAATTCACCCTGAACTCACCCCCAGTGGCAAGGGAAAGGTGTTTTCAGCTTTATGCACCAGAGCACTTAACATCTCTGTAATTAAGAATTTAACAAACTCCTGCCTTAGTCCTTCCCACGTAAGTGATCCCTCCAAGCCCAGGGGTTGTTGGGGAAGGAACCCTTAATCACAGGGGAGGCTGGGGAGGGTGGAAGAGAGGAACACAGCCTCCTTTCCACAACCAACTCCATCAATCCCTAGACCTTCAAAAAACATCAGGCTGGCCAAAGAAGAAAAAAACATTTGTGTCTCACATCCCCTCAATCCCCATTGACCCTATGGTCCAAGATGTTTAGCAGTACCACTATAGCAATAACCCCTTTTGGCACCAAGAGATTCAAAAAGCTGAGCCCAGGCACCACAGAGAAGGTCCTAAGGGCATGGTGGCACCCAGTCCTTGCCAAATTTTGGGGAGCAGCACTTACAAGACTTAAGTTGAGACATCTGAGTTTGCAAATTCTGCACCCGGGAAAAAATTCTTTGGTGCTATTTATAAGAAGGAGCCCAGCGCTCTCTCCCATCCTTTGCCAGCGTATTGGCTTTCCATGGCAAGGTTTTGGTAGCAGAGGGGCTACAGGGGCGGCTTCTGTGAGAAGGTGCTAGAAGCTTCCCCCATGTCCAGTAGACCCAATGCCAGCTGACCAAATCCAAGCCCATCAGCGATGGTGGTAGCGCCTCTGGGATAGTATAGTTAAGGTGTGTGGGGGGAGGGGAAACACTGTGCAACTGCACCTGGAGAGAGGGGAGAACATACGTGAGAGGAACAACCCAGCAGACACCAAGGTCAGTGAAGAAGAAGAATAAGAAGGAGGAGGAGGAGGAGGAGATGCTCCAGGCACCAGAGCAGAGATTGCCCTGCAGCCTGTGATGAAGACCATGGTGAGGCAGGCTGTCCCCCTGCAGCCAATGGAGGTTAACAGGGAAGCAGATATCCACCTGCTGCCTATGGAGGAGCTCATGCCAGAGCAGGTGGATGCCTGAGGAGGCTGTGACCCTGTAGGAAGCCCACACCAGAGCAGGCTCCTGGAAGGATCTGTGACCCATGGAGACAGGAGCCCACGCTGGAGCAGGTTTGCTGGCAGGACTTGAGACCCTGTGGGGGACCCACGCTGGAGCAGTTCATGAAGAACTGCAGCCTGTGGGAAGGACCTGCGTTGGGGAAGTTCATGGAGGGCTGTCTCCATGGGAGGGACCCCACGCTGGAGCAGGGGAAGGGTGTGAGGAGCCCCCTCTGAGGGGGAAGGAGCGGCAGAGACAATGTGTGATGGACTGACCCCAATCCCCATTCCCCGTCCCCTTGCACTGCTCAGGGGGAGGATGTGGAGAAATTGGGAGTGAAGTTAAGCCTGGGAAGAAGGGATGGGGTGGGGGGAAGGTGTTTTAAGACTTAGTTTTTATTTTCTCATTACCTTACTCTGATCTGATTGGTAATAAATTAAACTAATTTCCCCAAGTCGAGTCTGTTTTGCCTGTGATGGTAATTGGTGGTGATCTCGCTCTGTCCAGCTGAGGAGGGGGAGTGATAGAGCGGCTTTGGTGGGACCCTGGCACCCAGTCAGGGCCAACCCACCACAACCAGCATCTGTTCTTACTGAAATTCTCCTTTGCTCAAATGGCTATGCACAAAAGACCTTGCAGTCGCCTGCTAGACACATCCAGAAATAGTAGCAGAGACCAACAGAGGCTAGAGACCAGGGAACTCAATATACCTGTTCTACCACATCTAGTGGGATCAGCAAGCTCTCATCCAAAGCAGAAACCACTCTGCCAAGCCCCAGCTCATGACTTGACCTGGGGATGTTCCTGCTCCCTCTGTGCATATGGGACTCACATAGATAAAAACAAACGGGACAGTGG
Source organism: Phalacrocorax aristotelis (assembly GCF_949628215.1). NCBI lineage: Eukaryota > Metazoa > Chordata > Aves > Suliformes > Phalacrocoracidae > Phalacrocorax > Phalacrocorax aristotelis. The sequence continues at coordinate 4,188,418 of NC_134276.1, forward strand.
GAGCCACGCTGCCTCACAGCTGTAGGGGACTGCTGGGCCTCTGCTGAGGAACACAGCACAGGAGATGCTTGAGACACCAGACAAAAGGCAACACTTGTGTGTAGATGCGAAGGAAAGAGCTGACAGGGATAAGGGAAACCAGAGATGACCCACCAAATATTTGGGTTACTTTGCTCTGAAGGCAGTAACACCTAAGAAGAGCTCATCTACCTCTGCAGCTCTGTGGGATGCAAGTATCTGCGATGCATTTGCACTGTGCTGTTGCTGGTATCAGCAAACACTCCAGTGGTGACTCCAGGAGAAGTCCAGGAGAAAGCCCTCTTAGTGGTGACAAGTCCCGTGTGAGGATGAGGAAGGCAAAGGCAAACACAAGGGCAGCCAGAAAGCTCTTTCTCAGCTCAAAATGTACCCAGATCTCCAGGTACTCCTTTCTTCTCTTTATCTGTGTCCTTCCAGACAAGCATCACTGCTTCCCTTTTACCTCCACGCTTTCTCCCAGGTTCAGGCGCACCACCATATGTTCATATATTGCATTTAATTTAATGCAAGCTCCCTCCTTGCACCTCAACCACTCTTCAGGTTCTCCATGAGCTCCATCCCACACTTCCCTCCTCGCTCACAAATTACCAGCCTGCTGAGGTGCACTACAATAGATGCAGAGGCCAAAAGACGGGAGGTCTGCGTTGGGATTTGGAGTGGTTCAGTCATTGCCAGGACGTAGCAAGAGGCCTTACAGTGCTTGCATCTAGATTTGAAGCATAATGCTCCTAAAACTTAGGGGTCATCTGCAATCCCTGCCCATCTCCACCAGGCAAAGGTAAACAGATAGAGGAGGGAAACAGCAAACTTGGATCCATTCACTGGGAAAGCCATGGGAGCAAAGAGCAAGCAGGAAAAGATGCATCAGTAGGAGAGCAAAGTTTAGGACTCCTTAGCAAGTGAGCCGTGAAAACGGTAACATATGTTTTTCAGCTCCATAAACCCAAGGGACGTCAGGTCTTTCCCTTGCAAACAGAGACTTTGTTTGCTCGCAGATAAGAGTCCCTGTAATCGCAGGCAGTTGTGCGGGGCTGCTCCTTTCCCACTGCTTGACAGAGAGTGAGGAAAAGCATGAGAAATAGCCCCAGGGGGGTGATGGAGGAAGGAGCAGGGGTGAAAAAGCAGGAAACATATTCAGCTGCACAGGCTGAACGCAGAAAGTACTGCAAGCAGAGCTTGCCTGAGGCCAGTGCACAAGCAAGAGAGAGTGCCTTTGTCTTTTCTGGTGCTGTGAAGCTGGGGCATTCATCCTTCAGTGGGTAAAGAGGTACAGCAGCCAAATCTGGCTTTACCCTGTAGCTTTGTCTTTGGACCTTTTAGGTCCATGTTTTCTCCCTTTCCTTTGTCCTGCTTCTACCCAACTTTCTCCAACACAATATCCTAAAACATGTAGGCAGGTGGGTGCAGGGCTCTTTCCAGATATTACAAACACAATTCCCAGTCAGCTGCAGGCAGAGAGTTAGAAAGAAAAATACATGGGTACCAACAGCCAGATGAGGGATACGGAGATGGGTTACCTCTCAGCACCTCAGCATGGTGAGCTTGCCCTGAGCATCTTGATGGTGTATGAAGCCTGACGCAGGCAGGAGATAGGGGTGATGCCCACATCACCCTGTCCAAGGGATTTTGAGAGAAAGTGAACCTAATGCTAGGCAGAAGAGGTGCCCTGAGCCTGAGCTGAACCTCCCTGCCACCTGCAGCTCCCTTGTGTGGTCATCTGGTGCCATCCCACCACTCTCTGGGGCATCATTTCCTGCCCTTCCACCTGGGAGTCCTCCACAGCATTGCACCAACAGATGCAACGGAGTAAAATCAACCTCCTGGCAAGCTGATGGTTGATCACCATCACCACGAGCTGCACACAGACCTTGCCATCAGTCAGAGAATCTCAGCAAAGAGCATCCTTTAAACCTGCATTTCTACCCTATGGAGTCTGCCATGGGGTCTGGATCACAGCCTAGGATCCCTTTTATTTCACCATCATCTGCTTTCAGTTGCTTTTCAGAGAATAAATGACGTTTAACGCAGGAAAGGAAAAAGGATCAATTAAAACAAAGCTAGTCATAATCTTCTTATGATAGGGAATATATTCTATATCCCTTCCTTTCCCTGACAGATGATAATTATAATTTATCACTAAGAACTCTCAACAGTTTCTTTATAAGCCCTAATTATACCTTACTTCTGTGTGAGATCCCAGGCAGTATGTGCAGCCTGGGAAAAACACATGCAAAGTACATCTCATGAGTTGATTAGCTGTTGGCTTTGAGGTGGAGGATCACAGCCATTAGCAAAAAGAAACACTAGGGCTTAACACAAGAAATAACGAACAAATGTGGAAGTAGAAGGGGTTAACAAGGAATAAGTACTCCTGAGATTGCAGGGACAATAGTTCTCCATTTCATTTGTTGTAGTACACCTCCAACACGCAATGGCTGTGGTTTTCAAAGCAACGAGGAGGTTTCTACCAAGGTTAATGCCCTGTGCTTCGTAATATGCCACCACACTTTGAACAGACACAAATAATCAAGCCCATTTCAAACAAATTAACCTACAAATACAGCCGAAATCCTGCATCTATTAGGATTGCACAGGGACTTATCCCCACCACAGAGGACTCTCTGGTCTAAAGGTCAGGCACCCAGCAGGAGCTGTGCTGGAAATGGGCGGTGTGGCCTGCTCAGCAGTCAGTCCCTCACCTGTAGTCGCATCCAAATGCTTTAGGGCAAGATCTTCTGAGGCAGCCAGTTCATTTTGTGGGGTCACTTTGACAAGCCCTTGAGGAACCCACATTGCTGGCCATGAGTGATATGGGTTTGGTAAAGCTGCTGCCAGCCCCAAACTTCTACGTGTTTACCTGCATGGTGATGCAAGCCTCGCTCCAAGGTGGGTTCTATTCACCCTAAAACAAAACCGGACTTTGGCCAGGAGAATTTAGGGTAGAAAAGGCACCTTAATCCCTGGCGTTATTCCAGAGTGACCATCATAGGAAATAGAGCTCCAAACTTGAACCACATTTTTTGCACAGATCACTTTTTCCTCTCCCCCAACCCTCCCCCCAAAACTCTTGGTGTCTCTCTCCTCCTTCAAGGTACCTTTCTCAATAGTCTCTCATGTTTGTCCCCAGGGCTTACTAATTATTCATAACCACTTGCAGAAACCTCATTTAATCATAATCATCGTTGTTAGAAATTACAGCTGTTCATTGTTAAAACACTTTGTGGGCTACATTAACAAATGTGTGCCCAGGAAATTATTGGCCAAGCCTCAGAGCTTTTACAAGGGATTTTATAGAAATGCTTTCAGCTTCATGTGGAAGCAGGCAAAGGGAAATCACCGTGTTTGTAAAAAGGTCTCACGGCCTGCAATAGATTTTCCCTCTCGCCTACTAGGAGCAAAATGTGCATTTTGAATAAAGCTGATGAACAGTAGCTTTAATTAAAAAAAAAAAAAAAGTAAGAAAAAGAAGGGGCGGCGGAAGACTTTTCACAAATGCCACAACTTTGGCTGGACTCAAGCATATTCCCATCAGTTGTTATTACTCAGAAACCTCCCAAAAGGGCCGGGTGCTTTCGATTCTGCAGAGGTTTGTGTGCCACCAGCATCCCTCTGTTGCAAGGAGCAAAGATGTGGGTCTGCCACAGATGGGGACGATTTTAGCCAGGGAATTTTTCCTTTGAGGGGGAATGGGAGGTTATTGCCAGCACAGCTGTTCAGTGGGGTCTAGGATTAAATTATTTTTAATTATTTTAAAAATTTAAAAATTTTAATTTAAATTATGAGAGCTTCCTTCTGGAGAGGTCCACCTCACTTACCTTCTAGAGAAGTCCTCCCAGCCCACTCTGCTTTTCTTCTGGAAGGCCTTGCTCACTCCAACCCTCCTTGTAGAACGTTGCACCACCCCCTCCAACAGCCCCAACTGTCCTTCTAGAAGCTTCCACTGCACCATGGGAGCAAAGGCGGCCACCTGCAGCCACCAGCTCAGCATGATTGGTGGCCATCAGGCTATGCCAGCCCTGGGTTCCCATGGTCTTAAGCACTAAAGCTGCAGCTGCTCTATCATGGTGGGTCCAGGACTTGAGTGGGCAGGAGGTGTGCCAGCACTTGCTGCGCTGGGGAACGGATGCTCCAGTCCCCAGGGCAGGAAAGGGTGACCTGTGTCCAATGCAAGGTGCTCTCCTAGCCCCAGGTGGCAGCAATTGCTGATGGCTTTATTGGTGGTAATGCGGGAGAGGAGATTCTGGCTGAGGATAGCAAAGAAGCCCCAAAATCCAACATCAAATGCTGACCCAAACACAGTGGAATTTTGTACTTCCATGTCTGTTTTCCATAATTTCCTCTGTACTAAAATGTGGGTAGGGCCTAGTTTGGCCATGTAATGGCCTGGAAAACTCTGGTACATCAGAAATTAGCCTCAAAAGAAGTCAGGAACAGTGTTTGTCCAGCTGTGACCACATGGAGGCCTTCCACCACCCAGCCAGATGCAGTCCCAGCTGGCAGCAACAAGATGTCCATGTCTAGGTGTCATTTTGCTCACCCAAAGAGGGAACTGGGAGCATCAGTGAGCTCAGACCTCCAGGTCAAGCCTGAAAATGGAGGCTCAGCATGACCAAATTGGGGTGAAACGCTGCTCCCCACATGACAGCGTGGTCAACAGGAGAAGGGAAAAGTTCTGCCCTCACCACGCATGTGGCCGTGCAAGTTCACCAGCAGCGATGTGTGCAGCCGTGCCCAGCTCATCCCCGTGCAGCACGTGGGGCGCAGCCCCAGGCTCTGCCCCTGGGTGGCCTGAGGCTTTCTGAGAAGCTGCTTTCCCACCATTGAAAAGCCGCAATGGGGAGGCAAAAAAGTGCTTCCACGGCTCAAAGCCTGACTCGAGGGGAGGAGGAGGAGGAATAAATCCCTTGGAAAAAAAAAAAAAAAAAGGGGGAGCTCAGAAAGGAGGGAAATATTTCTTTGAAGATAAATCCTACTTTGTGCAGTTCAGCATGCCCTGGCTTGGGTCCCTCTCTGCTCCTGTGAATGCCTGAGCAGCTCTTTGTGCCCTGCTGTTAAGGGGAGACGAGGAGATTGGGACGCAGCGTGGGGCACCCCCTCTGGCCCCACAGCCCAACCGAGGGCAGCACACTGCCGCGAGCACCGTCTCCAAGGGAAGACTCTGTCTGTCAGCCAAGAGGAGGGAAGAAAAGAGGTTTGCAGATCACATACCTCAGCCCAGCAGCTCTGCAGAGTGCTATTCAGCCCAGACAAAGGACGGGGGCCCTGGACGGCCACAGCGCCGAAGCCCCCAGCGCTGGCCCTCCCCCAATCTCTTGGTGTTAATGTTCAGATTTTGGAGCAAAACACCCCTGCAAGAAGGGGAGGAAAAGGGAGGAAAGGACGCTTTCTGTGCCACCAGCGAGAGGTTTCGCTGTTTAGTTATACACAGCATCCAAATGCATCAGGGCTGGCCCATTTTTGCACTGTAAAAATATGTTTCTGCTCTTTCCACAGGAAAATAATTTCTAGCTGATTAAACACTACCACATTTCTGCATGAGCCACCTCAGAAAACTTTTGAACCCACTTCAGAGGAAAAGGCTAGTCTGACACACAAGATCCATGCTCAAATCCCCTGACCTCTCACCAACCTACGGACGCAGCGGAGCCGTCACCCAGAGCCTCAGTTTCCCAACTTAGGGTTGCGCCAACAGCGTAACAAGAGGGACAGATGAGGACAGCACAGCTTATTTGATTTTCATCTGTCGGCTGGTGTGAGCCATGGCGTGTGCTTACCAAGGCAGGAAGATCAGTGAGTTTCATTGTGTGGGCATCACCCCATGCAGGCAACCCATAGGCAGAACCTCGATGGACTTCTTCGAGGCCCAGGACACCCGGCACAGTCAGCTCTGCTGGATCAGCGCCCAGCAGCACTCACATCCAGCAGCCTGGAGGAAGGGAGTAATTTATTTACTTGCAGAGCTTGGGGTGGGTGTTCTCATTCCTCCCTTGGTCTTCCTGGAAGAGCAGTTGGACTCATCTCCTTGGTGTTTAAGAAGTCTCCCTGAGCTCCTGGTACAGCCAGTGAAAGGAAATTAGGACAAGTCAACTCATCCAAGGGCAGATGTCTAAATAGGCCAGATAAATGTCCCACACATGTCAGAGTGCCAGGGTATGAATCCAGCCCAAGATGAAGAGGCGTTCGTCACTCAAACCCTGCAAGCCTAGTTCAGCACTGCAAACCTTCCAGCTCACCTTCAAGGAACTTCTGCATCCTGGACTTCACAAGCTTCCTTGGTATGGGCACCAATGCGTTGGCTACCTAGACAAAGCCCCCATAGAAAAGCTCAGACCAGGCACATGAGCTACTGGGGTGAGAAAAGTGTTTACCAGGATCTGGGAGAGCCAGGCACCACCAGCACATGAAGGTCCTTCCCTGATCCTTTTTTCACTGTTCGGTTTAGCCCAGAGAGGAGAGTCACAGGGAACATGAGCCAAGGCCACTCTCCATATACTCAGATCTTACAAACTGCCAACCCCTCAGCCACCAGAAAGCAGCCAGCTGCAGCTCCTCCTTCAACGCTGCTGGGAAAGCAGCATCCAGCACATGAAGGACTGCATGAGGACAAGATGCTGACGAGAGGGGCACCTCCAGGCAGCTCGCTCAGCGCTCTCGTGCAGGGTGTCCACCGCTGGAGCACACGTTGCAACGTGGAGCCAAGCCTGTGCTGCCTTCAGGGCTCAGCCTACCATGAAGGCATGGTCCTGGGTGCATCACAGGTCGTGTCTCCAAGCTGATCTACCCACGCTGGCTCCCTTTCTTTCCTTCCAGTAAGGTCTGCAGCCCAAAGATCTTCCCAACTTCTTATCCTATCTGCTTTTCTAAAAAGTAGCTCTCATTTATCGCACACCACAGAGGTCTCTGGGGCAGCCCTACAAGCCAAACCATAGGTGGTCACTCCAAGATGAGGTAAGAACCTCCTCCTTCAACATATCCCAAGACGTGGCGTTAGGCTGGGACCGAAGCCAGGCTATGGCTGCACGCACGCACAGCGTTGCAGTCTGCAGGGAGCAACCATGGCAGCGCTCCCTCCAGCCTGTTCCCCACGCAAAGCCACTGAGCTGGGACTTTGCCACTGGGCAGGGTCTGCCCCGCTCTGCGAGGAGGCAGGAGCACACGTGTCTCAGCTGATGGGTGAGAACTTCTGAAGCCATTTGGTGACAATAAGAAAAGTTTGCCTGAAGGAGGTATTCGGGGCTCTCACGTAGGAGGAAGGGGAGAGCACATGGTCAAAGGGCCACAAACTTTAAAACAAAAAAAGAAAAGCTTTCTCTTATATTTCGGCTGATACTTTATCACACTAAGCGCGACTGCACGTAACAACTTGCGCAGAGGCACTTGGTAAGCTGCAGGTAGTTTCACAACAAGCTACCACCACCACATTTAAAGAACTGCATTTTCATCACCAGAAATGATACATAAAGCTCAAAAGACACCATTCGAGCACCTCCTCAGTCCGATGTCACGGCATAAGGAAGGTACAGGACTGGTCCTGAAACCCAGCTTTGTATTTCTCTGCAAAGTTTTCAAATTGCCCTGGAAACCTCGCACACCTTTTAAACATTTCAATAGCTAAGCTGGAAAGGAAGCAACAGCTTTGGCTCCCTTCACATTCACAACATTTTTTTAATTAAAATCCAGCTGGTCGCATGATACATTATGCTTCTTTCTTTTTTCTTTTTTTTTTTCTGTTAAATGCAGCTTAAAAGCTTTGAGCAGCTGTAGGAAATTATTTCCGTTCTCTCTTGCCCTTCCACCTGGTATCACGCACTGGAGGATAAGTCCTGAGAGACGCTATAGTGGGAGATCAGGATTCCCAAAGAAAGCATACAAGTGAAGAGGAGGTGATGTACAGCACAGGTGGGACTTCTACCTAATCAAAGTTTGCACTATCCAACCCGCAGTTGGTCTGGTACCGGTCCCCAGGTTCACATCAGCTGCGTGCCCAACACTGAATTAAAATTCACTCTTTACTAGAAGTGAAAATTCCCCCGTTTCACTGCTAATTATCGTTATGCCTACAAATAACGTGGACATATTTGGGCAACAACAGCAGACGAAATCAAGGGCCAAATCCTGCTTTCAGGTCTGAACCGAGCTACTCTCCAAACAATTGCCCTTCAAAACTCCCAGGGTGATGTGCAGCGGTGGGGTAAATGTTGGACCAGGGGGTTGCTTCCAGGCTTTCCAACTAGGTCTTGATTATTTACAGCTGTTCCCAGATGTTACCCTTTCATGGGTTATTTGTTCCCAAGTCAACCTCTCCAGTCACATGCTAGGCGAGCTCAGGGGAAGAAAGAGAGAGGCTCCTTTCTCCCTTTTTACTATGGAAACAGCCCTTTATCCCAAGCATTGCAAATGCTGGGCCGCCGTTTCTCTCCCACCACTGCCCTGGCTACAGCAACCCCACCAGCCACCCACCGCTCACATCTCATCCCAGCTCCTGTTTCCCCCTTCAACAAGTCCCAGCCAACTCTTCTGGCACAGACCCCGAGAGCGAAGCCGGACCGCTGAGCACCTTCTCCTCCCCAGCCAGCCATCAGAACCCCCCCACGCCTTACAAATCACCCCCTTTGCTCCCCTTTTGTTATTGATTGTCCCCATTCTCCAGCTCTTCGGGCTTTGTTTCTCGCTGCAGCCCAGGCAGGAGCAGGGTCAGTCGCCCGCTGTCACATCCCAACCAACACGCTCAAAAGTCCAAAGGAAAAAAAGGAAAAGTCAAAGAAATAACCCCCCACACACACTCCATGGTACTAACTTTTAGGGCAGGCAGGAAAGAGCAGGCAGGGATGAATTTCACTGGGCAGGAGCATGTTTAAGAGTTAGAAGAGAGGAGGTAACTTACCTCTCCGGGACACACATGGAGGGGTTATTTTTATTTCCTCCACACTTGGGTTGCTGTGTCCTTTGCTTGTGACACTCCAGGACCTGAATGGTGGCACCGCTGTGTGATACCCAGTATTAGAGAGGCTGCTGGAGCTGTCCCTCCCACGGTAGGAGGGGCCACGCAGGGCTTAGTAAATTCAGTCCCCAAGGCTGGAAAAACTAAGATCTCACCATGGGACATGGACAGCTGCTCACTGCACGGCTCTCAGAGACGCCAGGGACTAGCAGGTGAACCCGGATTTCAGTCACCCCTCGCCCACCCAGGACAGGAGAGGCTGGTATTCAGATCCCTCCTTGGCAGAATTAAGTGTCCAAAGGATGGGCTCCGATGAAATATGACAAAGGAGATTCGGCAGGACACGTTGTTGCTGACCCTCAGAATTAAAACTCCTGAACCTCCTCCAGGGAAATGTTTCCCGCAGCTGTAAGCCCCAGGCAGGAATCCGCTGCACCAGATTTCTGAGCAACCCTAGGTGCAAAACCTGCTTATTTTACTTATTTCTTGCACAGTTTTGAGCTTTAATATTTAAATCCTATTAGAGACATTATTTCCTTTGGAGGGGGAGAGGGGGCAGGTCAGCACAACAAAAGCATTTTGTGTGGTTGTATTTTGTAATCTCCAATGTGCCCTGGACTTTCGGAGAGGCATCTGTAACGTTTCTCGGGCTAGGAAGCTGCGCAACGTTGTGGAGATCCTCCTGCTCCTAAAAACCTCTTCACTGTATGAGTGGCTGAAGAAACATCTCGTCCAGCCCTGGAGGGATCTCTGAAGCACCACTGGTGCAGTTTTTTCATCCCTGTCGTCTCTCCCGTTGGGATTTTTCTTGTTGGATGAAAAGGCGGATCAGAGGGTCCCTCAAAAGCAAAATCAGCAAATTGCCCTTGCAAACAGAGAGGGGAAGAGCAGGGCAGAAATGATGATCCAGCAGTTTTTGGGCAGTTCACATTACATAGAGAATCTCTGAATTAGAAGATGAGCTGCAGAAATGACAGCCTGGTTCACTCTGAAACCTAATGATGAGCAGAAGGCTTATAAGAGTTCCACTTTAAAAGCAGCGTTGCTAGTCCTTACTTAGCATCAGGTCCTAAAATAGCATCATTCCCTTTGGAATTGGAATATGAAATAAATGATGGAACCGCAAGGTACGAAGTTAGAAGCAGCTGGCTTTATCTCTGATCATCTTCCAGCTAATGCTCAGCTGGCTGGAGTAAAAAAGCATGGGTCGTGTGTGAGCCTCTAGAAATATTACTTGCTTTAAGGTTTGATTCCTGGAAACCTGCTGAATAGGGCAGGGAAGGGTGAGACTAAGAAGGTTGATGGCACTGACAAGATGTAGGGAGCAGCAACAGCAGCTTTTCCAGGCACCTTGCGGTTTTAATCTCCCGAGTTGATCCACTGGGTTTTTCTCGTGTATTTGTGGCTGTGTTGAGCCCAGCCCCATCACAGGGCCACGCTAAGGTCCTGAAGGTCCATGCCCAGGGGAGACATGGCATGGGGGTGGCCTGGCAAGTTTAATGAGCAGGGGAGAGCCCAAGAGCTTTGCTCTGCCTTTAAAGCCAGCGGCAAGGTCAGCGCTTCCCGAAATACCTTCTGAAGGGCCTTCACCATCACCCTTGTGTGAGCTGCCTTTCTCCCAGCTGCTGCATCCTCATGGCGTGGATGGACTCCAAGGGGTACATGGGGGATAAGGGGACAGGGTTGAGCAACATGTTCGATGCAAAAAAGCTCCCTGCAGTGGAGGGAAGAGCCCTGAAAAAGGAAAAAGGTCATTTAAAACACAGCCATAGCCCCACCTCCTAACAAGCAAAGAAAACCCCAAATATCCCTGTTCTTTGCCCTACCATAATGTCATGGTTTTGCTTTCTTCTGAGTACAGCCTTCAGTGCTGCAGTTTGCTCTTCAGACACCTGGCAAAGGACTCACTGGCCAGGCAGAGGCTGCTCTGGCTTCAGTATCTTCAGCTCAGAGTTCACCAGCTTATCTGCAAAATCCTCACCCAGTGTCCCAGCCGGTGTCCTAGCCCTGCCGGCAGCTAGCAACGAGGCAAGCGAGAATCTGCTGGAGCCCTGCTGCTGGTACGCCCAGCCTTGGAGTTTATGAGCCCATAAAGAAAACCACCTGCGTGGACCTGGTGCCACAGGTCCCCACAAACCCACCCCAGGGATATCAGCAGGGCAGGTCAGCCTTGAACCCCAGTGAATTTTGTCTCTGTTTGTGTCAGGAGAAGATAAAACCAGGGGGAAAATGGTACAAACAAGCAGTGGGGAGGGACTGCCTGCCCAGCTGCTGGCCACGACGTGGAGTATTTTGTGAGGAAATATATACGTTCATGTCATCCCACCCTACATCCTACCCCATTTGGGAGATTTGTCCTCTTGCAATGCCCTGCCTTGGCAGCATGAAGGGGCCGGTGCGTCCCCCTCCCCGGGCTGCGCTTGCATGTTGTTCCCTGCCACTGCATGGTTGCACAACGAGCTGCTGCAGAGCCTTGCGAGCAAGTGACTCATGCAGGTAATGATGTCCCCACGAGATTAATTACAGAAATGGCACCATTTATGGCGTTGGCGTTTCCAGGAATGATAAGGGAGATGGGGGCAGAAGGAGGACATGACCTGAACAGATCCAAACCTCAGCCCTCACCCTCCCAGGGGATGGCAGCATGCTGGCACAGATCCCGCGGTCATGGGAGAGCAGCGCCTGCCTCTTGCAGTGAGCAGTATCCCACTGAAGAGCAAAAGTGTCAGCCGGTGGAGGCACAGAGGATGGCCTGGAGGGAGAAAGGGGCCTTGGGTGGCTCCAAGCCCCATCATAAGAAAGCAGAGGTGCCACCAGACCTGCAACATGTGGCATGTGCTCAGTTTTGGGCCCCTCAGGACAAGAAGGCCCAGGAGGGGCTGGAGCGTGTCCAGAGAAGGGCAGTGGGGCTGGGGCAGGGTCTGGAGCACAAGTGTGCTGGGGGGCGGCTGGGGGAGCTGGGGGGGTTTAGCCTGGAGAAGAGGGGGCTGAGGGGAGCCCTTCTCGCTCTCTGCAGCTGCCTGAGAGGGGCTGGAGTGAGGGGGGGGCTGGTCTCTGCTCCCAAGTCACCAGTGACAGGGCGAGAGGGAACGGCCTCAAGCTGCGTCAGGGAAGGTTTAGGTTGGATGTGAGGGAAAATGCCTTCCCTGCCAGAGCGGTCAGGCCCTGGCACAGGCTGCCCAGAGAGGTGGGGGAGTCACCGTCCCTGGGGATGTTAAAAAAATATGTAGACGTGGCACTTGGGGACATGGTTTAGGAGGCCTGGGGGTGTTGGGTTGATGGTTGAACTTGATGATCCTAAAGGTCTTTTTTAACCTTAATGATTTTATGATTCTGTTATTCTGTGTCCAAGTATAAAGATGACGTCAGCCAGCTTCACGCTGATCCCTGGGGGACGAGGATGCGGTGGGGTATCTCTCTCCACCTCCCAGCCTGAACCCTTTGACACATGGCTCTGAAACATCAAAAATCAGGGTGAGTATCAGCCCCCACCCCCCCAACATATCAGTACAGGAAAACTCAGGGCAAAGAGGAGGCACTGTGCAAATGGGGAGCAGCAGCCTTTGCATGGCGCTGGCCAGCCTCCAGGGAAGCCAGGGCCTGACCCTGCTCCTGCATCCCAGGGTATCTGCTTCACCGCCATGTCTCAGGCTGCTTGGATTGATCAGAGTTATTCTGAAGCCCACTTGTCCCAAGAAATGCTGCCATCCCTTCCCGAGTGACGGCAGTGGCTGTGAATAATGGTGCAAAGCCCATAAGACTTGCCAAAGACCCAGTGGTTTGTCCAGGAGTGTGTGTAGATGGCCAGTGGACCAGGTACAAAATGTACCCTAACTGTCAGGCTTTAAACTCAAAAAATCACCTTCAGGCAGCTACTGCCGAGTCCTGGGATTCAGAGAGGGGCTCTGAGCATCGTTTCTGAGTGAGCTGCATCCCTCGGGCAGGCAGCATGGAGGGACCGGACGGATTCACTGTGCAGCCCAGCTGTGGGGAACCGGCCCCCCAGCACAAATACACGCGATGCTGTGTGGATGGAGGGTGGCGGGGGCTTCACTTTGCCCTTCAAAGAGTCCAGCAGCGACAAACTCTCTGCCTCTCGCAGCTGCTGCTGCAGCAGCTCTGCCGCTCGCTCTCCCACGGCGGGTCTGGCTGCTGCTGGCGCCACAGACTGGCTGATACAGCATTGTGAAAAGAGAGGGAGAGACTGTCCTTGCTCTTCTTCCCTATTTTATGGCTGTCTTTTATGCAACAGCATTGTTTTGTTACTTCTTGGCAGAAATCAGGGGGTTGCAACGCACCCAGGAGGATGGAACTTGAGTTACCCCAAAGGGCCAAGGGAGTCTCAGAAGGGAAAAGCAGATGCAAGGGCTGGTGAGGAAGAAGAGGGTCCAATAATCCATCCCTTGGCCAACTGTTTCTGCACCCAAGCAATGCCGTGTGGCAAAGGGTGTGGGGGGACCATGCTGCATGTCAGGAGCGAAGCACCTCGGGGTTTTGTTTTGTGAGCGCCTGGGCAGCTGCCCTGTGCTGCCTCCACCTGCCTCACACTCCTCTTTGGTGGGTGAATCTGGAGGACCATGTTAGCCCTTTCCCTGATGTTCTCTCCACGGGTGGTGGGAACAGGGATGTCACAGAGAGGTTCCCCCTTTCCCAGGGTTATAAACCACACAGGTTGCTCTATAGGGAACCATGAGGTGTGTGATGTTCCTGAGCCCCAATGAGTTTGGGGGGGGGTGGGCGTTCAGATTTGAAGCTTCATTTTGGGTCAGCAGAGGTGTTTCCCACCACTCAGACTGTTAAGCCCGCGCTGCGCCCCATCTCTCCCAGCCCAGGCCATGATGCTTTGTCACCACAGAGGCTCTCAGGTGGCACTTGTCATGACCAGGATGAGGCCAGAGACCTCACAAGATGCTTCTCACCTTTCACATGGGTGGGTGGCCTGGATGAGCAGAGCCAAGCTGGTCAGAGGAAGCCACCAGCAATGAGACATCCCTTCCCCAGCACGCCAACAGAGGAGGTGGCATTGCCTAAAGCCCTCACACCTGCCTGGGTGCACCCAGCCCACCCTCCCCAGTGCAAGGGGAAAGCAGAGATGGATGGTGTCCAATGTAGGGACACAACCAGCTCTCTCTGCAGTAGCATCACCAGTGACCTTGCACTTGTCCTTCCTGGGCTGGGACCTGTCTGCTGGCTTCTTCATGGTGGCAAAAGAGATGGGGCAACTTATAGCATCCCTGGGTTGGGTCATTCCCAAAGCCTGGGGTGCTCCAGAGTACCTACAAAACTCAAAGACCTTGGGTGAGAAGTGGGGTTAGAGCCTGATGTGTTTGGGAAACAGAGGGAATAGAAGAAAGTAGTGGATGCTTCTCCCCTAGGACCATCATCCATGCAGCCATGAGCTTGGGGAACGAAAAGGAGGTGTGGGGCTGGGGGAGCAGTTTGCCCCCCAGCTCACTGCCCCCCTGCACTGCTCCAGCCCCTAGGAGCAGCCGTTGAGCATTTCAGCTCACCACTAGTGAGAAAGTAGAGGGTTGTTACTTGCCCATTGCCCTTCATGGAGCGCTTGAGACCTGGACACTGTTACAGCTGCACATGCGGCCAGCAGGACCCTGACCTTGACTGCCAGCAGAGGTGCTAGCCCCAAATTTAAGCAGGTTAGTGGGCTTTGGGGCACAAGATGTGGGATGAGGGATGGGTCCTTGTTCACTTCACCCATGGCTGCACTCGGAGGGGACGAGCCTCTGCTCAGCAGTGCCTCGCAGCCTCTCTCAAACCCACCAGCTGTCACAGGACAGCGGGGACGTGCCCCTTCTGCCTTATGAGGCCTAACCAGTACATCAGCATGGACCTGGCCCACCAGAAAGCCCTCCAGACCTGGAGGAAGCACAGGGGTGTCTGCAAACGCCCACCCTGCTGATACAGAGTGGACCCAGCATCCAGGACCTGTGCTGTGATGGGAGCAGAGGGCCTGTCCTCGATGGCTCACACATAACTGTTGGCATGGGGGGAGGATACGGTCACCTTAGGAGTCTGCTGCAATGCGTAAGTGTAAATAATAACTTAAAAATGAGACGGGGCAAAGCTGGAGATGGGGTGATTGCAGGGGATGGACATACTGGGCCACCAAATCCCATGTCACGACCACCTCCTTATCCCTGCTGGTGGCTGCTGGCTGTCTTCAGCGTGCATCCTCCGAAAGAAACATAAAAAGCTTCTTTTTATGATGCTCATGGAAACGGAGCAATATAAAGACTCGAATCCCCAGCGCAGCTGCCAGGAGAGGGCATTGCAGCCCCAGGAATGGGCCAGGAGCTGGCAGGAAAGCCCAGCAAGTTCCCAGCTCACCGTGTTCAAGAACAGGTCCTCCTGAAACGTGAGCTTGGGACCCGATGCTTAGAAGTCTTCTGGGTGCTGCTAAAACTGAGGTACTCAGTAAAAGCACCAACTGCACGGGGTGCTGCAGTTTGCCCTGCAGCATGTGATAAAGAACATCTGTGCTGTACCTACCAGTGTATTGCTGCTCCTACCACTAATTCCCCCATTTCGCTCCCAAATAAACTAATATTACACAGTTACACACAAAATAACTGTTCCCACTAGGATTTAGATGCCACTTCATCCCATCTGGCCCAGACCTGAAGGTGTGTGTTCCCCAAAGCTTCTCCCCATCTTTCTTCCCCTCTTCGCTCCATAGATCAGCTGGGCTAACACAAGGCATCACCCCTCCCTGCAGACCTTACCCCAGAGTCACACAGGAGCTAAGAAGACAAGGCACTAAATTTAGGAACGAAGAAGTAAAAATTTAAAGATCGGGGGGGACGTGTCACAGAAATAGCGATAATTGCACATGTAGCCTCAGGACACCCTTCTAAGATCATCATGTTGGGGTTTCCCTCCTATGGAGATGGAAGAAAATGAGGCATTGGGAATAGAGAACTGGGGCTGGGCTGTATTTTGCAGCCAGGACATTTTGACCAGGACTGCTGCAGAGGCTCATCTCCTTTGCCATGGGTCTGCCTTCCCGCATGCAGCTGAGTGGGTCCTTCCTTTTCTCCATTTCAAAGGGGCAACCACAAACCTGCCGCGCACACATGAGCGTCGATGAGAGCGCTGCCGAACACCATTGCTGGTTTGGACCCACGATGGACAGGCAGCAAGGTTTGAGAGGGCAACCCATGCCTGGGCCAACTTCAATATGGGTTCCTAAGTGGAGATGTGTTGAGAGCTCAGTTTCATAGACATGTTTGTTAAAGGCTGAAATCTTCAGAATTATTTACCTGACTCTCCAAAACTGATTCAGCTATTAAAAAACCAACAAAACAAAACCAACCCAGTAATTATTTATGTTTGGTTAGGAATTCACCTTTTGGGAAAGCTCAACAGGGCTCTGAAGAGCCTTCAAATGAGTTACACTTTACTGAAACCAACATCAACCATTTCTTAAAGCCTTGAGCTCATTCATTGTCCAACATCTCCCACCCACAGCAACTGCTGGGTAATTCAGCCAAGCTCATCTGAAGGGAAGAGGCCTCCAAGACAGAAAGTCCTCACAGAAATCATGGAAAATGGTAGCTAGTCAGAGATAGACGGTGCATCCTCCTTGGGGCAGGAGGTAGAGCCACCAAACACCAACCCAGTAGCTTTTCTAGGGGCACTTTAGGGGGTACATTGCCAGAATCATAAGTTTGCCTGGTACCCTGTGTTGTGAAGCATCAGAGGAAGAGGAGGTGGCGGCAGCCCAGTTAGATTTCCTTTCTCTGATGGGACAAGGACAGCCAACGTGGTATGCTACCACATCACGGCAAAGAGCACCGCCCACAAGCCCAGCCAGCAGGGCTGCAATGTTCCTCTTGCTCAACTACAGGGCCCCTCATCTTCACAAAAAAAACAGAGAAACAGGTCTTTCCTCTGGCTTTCCTGAACAAGAGCTCTTGAAAGCCATCTTCAGCTATAGCATCTGTTCTGGGCAGAGGAGATTTTATGAAGTAACATCAATTGCCTTATTCTAGTTGGTTACGTGAAGTCCCTGTGCAAGGTGTTCCCTTTTCTTCCAGCGCCCTCTCTCAAATCTGGCTCAGCACCCAGCTGACGCGCGCGAGCTTGGCAGAGCGTCTCACTGCTCCTCACCCCCTCGTTCCCCGGAGGCTGACCTCAGAAAGTCCTCTCAGCACTGGGTTGGGTTTAATTGGACTTCAGAGTAAAACATCCGAGTCAGATGTTTTACAAGCAGGAGATGAACTGCAGGAGGCTTGTGGCAGCACACGTGTCCTCCCCGTATCACGATGTTCCTGCTCCCCGCTGTGATGAGGCACTTGAGCAAACAAGTACGTAGGATGAAACTCCTGCTGTTGTCACCAGCCTCATCCTACTGATCTCACAAGAAAGAAGGTGGTTGTAGGTACCTATCCCAAAGCCTCCCGATTTCCTCCTCCGTACGAGAAGCCTCAGACACCAAGATCTGCCTGAGGAGAAAACAAGCATCCAGGAGGCAACAATTTCCCCTTGCCAGCCACTTCTTCCTCTTCCTCCTCAAGCCATAGTCTAGAACCCGCTTCCACACTGATGTTTGTCAGAGCATTAACGACATGTGAGTGGTAAAAAATCACACTTGCTGCAACAGCTTTTAGCATAGTCACTTTGCTCGATCAAATCAGAGCTGATTAATCTAAGATAGATAAGAGAAACACAACCTCTCCTTTAAGCACCCCCACTCGGTTCTACTGTCACTGCAAGGGTCATTGAAACGGCAAGTGAAGGAGAACCAAGTAATTCAGTCAGGTTTTATTTAAGACTTCAATTTTATTTAAAAAATGGCCGAGCTGACCTCACATGTTAAACAAACCCAGCACTACAGGAGAGTTACGCCAAGGCAGTATGAAGAGAAACACACGATCTAGCTGATTTCAAAACAGCAACAGCCCCTGTATTTCCAGGACGAAGAGGACACAAAGACATTTGCTGGCAGGCGAAAGCGGCAGTCGGAAAACTGCAGGTGCGGAGCGACAAAATCTTCTTTACGAACAGAAGACCAAAGCCTGGTGGCTGCTGACACGATCCCAAAGCAGTGCTGATCCGCGCAAAGATGCTGTACTGATGCTGCAAGGCAAGGGGGAATGAGCTGCTGCCAATCCACAGAAGCCTGTGTTAAATTTGCTTCTGCCATCTCACATACCCACAAAATCTGGCCTCTCCCTTCAGTTCCTTGGCACATCAAGGCCGTCTCCTCCGTTCTAGCTCCCGCTTTGCCTTTTCAGCTGAATTTTGTAATTTTTTTTGCGAACCTCCTGGATTAGCTCCAGCTTTCTTAGCACAGGCTGACTCAAAGCTCCAGTTATTGCTGGAGTATATTGCTGCTCCAGTCACCACTACCAGCACCTCTTCCTTTCCCAGGCTCCTTTCTGCTCTCCTCCTTCACACACGTTGCTGCCTTGAGATGCAGCAGGCTGCTGTGGCAACCCCTGAATATCCTCAGCAACTGCACAGTCGGGGTTTTAGCCTTTGCTTCATCCCACTGCCGCACCCTTTGGACCAACTCCATGTCCTGTAGTTCTTCCCACCACTTCTCTGCAGGCATCCATTCTGGCAACAAGTCTCTGTCCAGCTCCCACCTTTATTGCTGGTTTGTTACTGTTGGCTCTTCCCTGTCAAAAGTTCGCAGCTGCTTCTCTAAGATCCCATCTTTGACATTCTGAGCTGTCATTGGCAACAAATGATGAGATCCTAGAGCGTTCATTATCCATACGCTTGATGCAGTTGAGCTCATGGCCCCAAAATACATCCACAGGCTCTCTGTTGCTGCTGAAATAAGAAGCCATTAAAAAGTCTTGTTATTTTATGTTGGGAAGATGAATGGAGAATCAGACTTCACCTTTAACAATTTTAACATTGAAGATGTCATCATCCACTGTACAAATGGATTACGTAAGCTCTTAATTAGGAATGAGGCTCAAACGAGTACAGTTCTTGGAATTTGGTCTGGACCATTTTACTGTCTGATGAGGATGGCAGGCTTTAAGGAAGCAAGCACTGACTGACAGGCCATTGCAGCCCGCTCTTGCACCGTACTTTGCTGCAAATGTGCCCTACTTACACCAACCTGCGGCATTTTGAGAGACAGATGGATTAGGGTACTGACAGAGATCTCGGCTAAGAAGCGACAGCTTTTTCCACACCTCACATTTCTGACCAGGAAACATTTTTGGCACTTTCTCAAAACCAGGCCCCTGAAAAGAGGCATCAAGTTGGAAACAAAACATTTCGCAAAACAGCGGCTTTTGTATCGATGTGGTGTTTACCCCCCAAGCCTCTTCTCAAGCCCTAACCAGATTGTTTAAGTCAAGTAAGCGTCTCCATGGAAACCTCCTTTCTCAAGGAGCCTCCTTGCTGGAGGAAACCAGGCACCCCTTTTGTATAGAAGGGGAACGCAGTTTGGCAGGAGCATAACGCCTGTCTAGAGGGAAGCCTGTAACGATGCATCACGTCCTTCAAAAACACGTCCATTCAATTAAGACATTTTAGGGCTGGCTAAAGGTGTGCTATTGTGGCTGTAACTAAACCAAGCTCTGCCGTCCCCTCCTGCCCTGCCCTGGCTCTGTACCCTCAGCATCATACGCCTTCTTCGACGTGCACGAGGTCTGTGCACCCCTCTCACACACAAAACCTCGGCCCTGGTGAACCCCAAATCAATTGTCTGTTGAAAGAAAACCTAGAGCTAAAATTATACAACTCAATGCCTGTTCTTGAAACGTAGGAAGCATCTTGTCAAAGCTACCAGTAGCTTCTTAACTTTAAGACAATATTCCATGTTTTGGAAAAGAAGACATGAATTTTAGCCCCTCCCTCCACCAAGTTCTTTGTAAGCTGTAGCATGTTATAGCATTTCCGGTATAGGATCCTTTGAGAACCCTCAAAAAGGAAGCCAATTTTCAGAAAGAACGCTCAAAATTTTTAATATTTCATGGTCTAATATAGAAGTGAGGCTTTAATATTAATAGGCAAATAAATAATTAAGTGCTGTGATTAAAAATGGTCTCAACTCAGGCAAATCAGTTCATAGAGTATGTAAAAAAAAAAAAAAGCAAAGCCACTAAAGAAGTTTCCTAGTTAGAGTTGCTTTCAAATCACAGCACAGCCAAGATGTTCTGAGGAAAATAAGCCCCAGAGGTTAATTTTCAAGTCAGAGTTGCTATTTAAGAGCCCTCTGTAGACAGAAAGGTGTCATGAAGAGCTATGTCAAAGCTAACGAAGGTGCTGACGCCGGGCGATGCACAGATGAAGAGAGAGCGGAGGAAAGGATGTATCTCAGAACAACAAAAATAATCCCATTTTCCTAAGCTTAAAGTAGTTACAAATTTTTTAAGATTTTCTGAGAACATAAAAACATGACGTGCCTGGTAACCTGAAACTAGGTCCAGGCACACTGCAGCCGTCGCCTCCTTTTCCCACCCGTCATGGGTGGGGAAGAAAAAGCCTGGGACAAGATGGCACACGTCTATGGTCACAGTCTCGCAGCTTCCCAGTGGAGATTGAAAGGCTTTTGGCAAAACCCCTCTCAAGCAGCTAACAGAAAGCAGTCAGGACAGATTCAAAGTGGAAGTAATTGAGACAGAAGTACATCACTAGCATGAGAACAGGGATAAACAGTCATTCGTGCCGATGCCTTCCCCTGATGCAATAGAGAATCCTGAAAAGTGACTTAAACATATACAAATAACCTTTACTACCTCCTTTAGGGAAATGTAGCAGAAATCCTGCTGCAGAAAGATAAGCTCATGTGCGTGCTCACAGATGGGGTATACCTGCATTAAGGTTCTCATCTCAACAGCATGCCAAGGATGGAGCAGGGAAGGGAGTTAAAGAGAAGTCAGAGACATTAAACAAACACGTTTGAGGATTGGATTTAATCCTGTGCTGCGAAAAAAAAGTCAACTGCCAAATCTGTAAGTCTGTATGAGACTTTAGATCAAGTGAGATCTAGCCCCTAATTCCTTTCTTCCCACATATGGCATCTTGAGACTCCCAGAGGAAATACAAACAATCTCCTTATCAAAGGGAATTATTCAGGTGTAGGGGCCTTCCGTTTCACAATCTCCACCTAAGCTCCAAGCAGAGGAGCTCATCAATAGATCATATCCATCTGCAGGCTGGCAGCTTTACTGTTTTGCCCAAGGAATTAATCCTTGGATACAAGCTTTGCAAAGGGAAACTCTTAATATTAGGGGGAAGATGAAAGATATGTACACAAAGGGAGAGAGGCTGCAGATTTTGGCAATGGACTTCAGCCCTGTGTCAAGCAGTGACCACCCTGGAGCACAAAGGATGGGAGAAGGCACCACAGAAGCAAAAGACCTCACAAACTCTATCTACACGTGGTGAAACTAGTGACTACTAAGAGCCGTCGTGTATTGTGGAGCAGACAGGAAAATATATTTGAATTAAATCCCAGCTGCAGGGATGGAAGGGCTGAGCCAGCGGCAGGTCTCAGCAAGAAGCAGGAATGAGGTTCTGTGCCACGGAGGTGCTTTGGAGAGAGATGAGAGGTTGATCCAGAATGGGTTTAAACTCACCCTGTAACTGACCAAAGCAGTACAGAGAAAGCAGCTCCCCCAGTTATAACATAGATCTTTTATCTGTTTTCTTTATGTGTAAATTTACACCCTTGAGAGCCACTTGCTGTCCCAAAGTACTACAGAAGAAGAGGTGAGAGACAAGGTTATATCACTTTATCCAACACGCTCAGGCACCCAGTGACGATATGAACAATAACCCCATCCGACAGACTTGTCCGGTGACAGTGAATTCTCCAATCCTCCCTCAGCCCCAAGTTAAGAAACGGAGCAGTCATTTTATTAAAAAAAAAAAAACAATAAAATTGTTACACAGTTGAACATAAGCCCAGTGTTTACAACCAATCCCTCTAGTAGTTCCAGGTTTCTTGTTGTTTTAGACTATTCGCAACCAAAGGAATCAGTAGCATAAAGAAACCACTATCATTTCAGAAAATTAACGTCCCCACGTCTCCAAGAAAGCAGCATCCACAATCAGTTTGTCTCCCATTGGACTTGCTCTACGAAACAAGAGTTTTCAACATCATTTTGCAGGCAAATCTTATCTTTATAACAGTTAATTGCTCTGTTTGCTTTATCATACAGGGCAAGGGTCTCTAAGAAACCTCACAGAGCTGATAAAATAACCCTAAAAGAGCTGTCAATTTTTCCTGTGATATATCTTCTAGAACATCAGCAATGTTTGAGATTTGTTTAAGTAGTTGAGGTGAAACTAAAGGGGGAGAGGGGAGCCCCGATTCACACAATGTGGCAACAAGATTATCCGTGAGTTAAGGTCTCCAACGGCTGCAGGAAGCACACAGAGGCTTTCTCCATGCTCCCTCAAAGCATCCAGCAGTGCTGCAAGAGGGATGCGTATTCACGCCTTCATTCCCCTTTCAGTTGTTACAACTGTTGACACTTCTGCTGCCTGCTCCCTTCCCTCCTCAAGTCATCCAAAGCACAGAGCGGCCCCAGCGGTGTCACAGCAGCTTGCCAGAAGCAGGAGGAGTCCAGCCAGCAAAAGATTTAATTTATTAAGATAAACTTGGATAAGAGTCTAAGGCTCCACATTCTTTTTAAAAATAAACACACTAAGAAACATGAAAACAAACTGGCTTCGGTACGTGTAAGTCAGGTTCAGACGTTCTCAGAAAGATCTTCTCAACCATACAAACTACTCTTCCCCTCTCGCCCCCATCACGAGGATGGAAAGAGAGTTCACTATGTAGGATCAGCGATGTGCCTGTTGCGTGCCCTTCCACATTCAGCTGAAAGATACCTCTGCCACGCTTCGGGGCAGGTCAAAGTTTTAAGAACACCGCTGTGAAGGAGGAGCAGAAGGGGAGAGGGGCAGGTAATTCAGTCTCTGAAATGAACATCTAAAAGTCTTGACACGATGACTGTGTTGACTCCGCCACTTCAATGGTTGTTCTTGGCTGCCTCTTTAGCTGCAATAATCAGAGGAGTGAGACTAGATAGAGGCTTTGCAATTTTCAGGAACTGGTGCTAGGAAGAAGGAAAAAGAAGAGGGTTAAATTTTTTAGAACATGGCCCAGAAGTCTGGTGGCTACTCAAAATATTGGCACCTAGGCCCATATGAAGTCTAACATCCTACACTAATCTCTGAACAGGTGAAAGCACCACAAACCTCTGGGGCTTGCCCCAAGTGATGAACAGATTTGCACCCAACACATGCTGAAGTCTCCAGTGTTTGTACATGTTCAAGACCAAGCAAAACTCAGTGAATTCCTCCAGGGAACTATAAAGTCTTGCAAAATCTATTGTGAAATTCTGTGTGGAAGGAAGGTGTATTAAAAACAACCTGTGCAGTTCAAACACAAGGCACAGGGCTTCCTGCAGGGATCACCTCTCGTTTCTCTCTCCCCTGTTGTCACAGGTCTGGTGAAAGCATTGCCTTGGCCTTCTGCGGATATCAGAAATTTGCAAAGCAGCTGGAATTTAGGAGAGCAGCACAGAGCTTGCAACACAGAACCATTCAGTCAGTCTCCTACACAAGGTGCTCTGTTAAGTAAAACAATATTGATTATCAAAACAGCTCTCAGATGAGAGGGAAGGCATGTAGGGCAAGTTCACAAGCTGTTCAGAAAACAAAAAGCCATTATATCCCACAGGACTTCTGAGCATCCAAAGGGATCAGTCACCCAAGGCAACATGCTTCAGAGACGGGGGGGAAATAAAAAAAAAAAAAATCAGAGGCTAAAAGGTAGTTAAAAACAGGCAGAAATGTTACAGTCAAAACGTTGTCCTGCTCCAAGGAACAGAACATTACTGCTGTCTGATATTTTGGGGCTGGAAGGGCTGGAAGAAAAAGTGATCTTTCAACTACTGCCATTCTGCCAGTGATTAATGCTTCATTACTGCCTCAGAAGGCAGCAACAGATCCAAAACTGAATCCACTAGACAAACTAGTGGAAAGAAAGGAAAACATAAAAGGAAACTGTCTCACAGTTGAGGTCTAAGTCCCCCTGATCACAGATTTATTTTATAAAGAGCTACATTTTCTACCCCCATGGCAAATTTGACAGAAGGAACACACGAACCACTCCCCTCATCCATGTTGGTGAAAAGCCTGGCAGCTTGGCCCTCGCCTTTCACCAGGAGTTCACATTAAGACACCAGGCTTTAAGTGGAATAACTGATGATAGGGTGGTGAGACGCTGGCCCAGGTTGCCCAGAGACGTGGTGGATGCCCCACCCCTGGAAGTGTTCAAGGCCAGGTGGACGGGGCTCTGAGCAACCTGATCTAGTGGAAGGTGTCCCTGCCTGTGGCAGGGGGGTTGGACCAGAGAATATTTAAAGGATCCTTCCAACCTAAACCATTCTATGATTAAGATATCTCACAAGCTTTGTTCCATCACCTCTGTAAGGAGTAGTATCTGGCAAAATGTGGTCATACCAAACTGCTCCAGTCAATGCAAGCCATACATGTTCCAGAGAGCTTTGTGATCCCTCCACCAGAAGGAAGACAACCAGAACATCGATAGCTAGGAGCTCTCCTGCCGTCCAAATCCAACAAGCAAGGCCAGACCATGACAATACATGCGATGTGAGGGCCAGCTCTGTGAAGGGGTCACGGGAATGAAGGGGGTCAGCATTTGGCAGGCCTGGGGCACAGCTATTGAGTTTGATTACAGAACACACTGCACAGCTGCTGCTAGTAACAAGTACAGCATAAAAAGGGAGTAGTCTGTTAACACTTTATTATAGATTTAGGTTTTGGGGTTCTGGCAGGTTACCTTAGCTGTGCTTGTGCCTTCAGCCAATGAAGTATTTAGGAACCCAAACCAGATCTCTGAACCACACTCTAAGCCTGGCCTCACTCGGGATTGCATTATATTGATTCAGCCCTGTTCCCCATCACCTACCTGTAGCAGCTCTTTCGCAGAACCTCTCTTTTCCACATCCATTTCAAGACAGCGATTTAAGAAGTCTCGGAATAGGATTGAAAGCTTTTCTGGATTCTGCAGTTCTGGAGTCCCATTAGTAGCAATGAGATACAGGGCCTAAAGCAAAAACAAGCACCAAAGATACAGGATGTTATGACGGTTGGATTCTATCTCCGGATTACAGACACACTCATTTCTCCTCTCCCTCCCCCCAGTTAAATGGGGAAAATAAAACCCCACCATATCAGGCTGACTAATCAATGCTTAAGTTTCTGCAAACAGAACAGCTGCCAGTCCTATTTTTATGTGGATGGGATCCAATCCTTTATTGTTTTACCCTCGTAATCTGGGTTTGGATCCTGCAGCCCTCTCAAGGGATTAGGAGGACAAAAACAACATTCCAGACCATGTTTACATAGGGAAGTTAACTGGCATGACTCTACCAGTGCTAGACTCCTGCAATAACTATAACCTCATGGGGAGGTACCCCTGAATAAATAGATTTTGTTCTGTCGGTACTTTGCCTGAGTGAAAGAGGCCTAAAAAGTCAACACTATAAAGATGCAGTTGGCTCCTTACAAAAGATGTCCAGCAGACCCTCAAGCAGCTTTTAACATCCTGCAGAAACAAGCAGTTTTGCTACTGCTTGGGAATGAAGCATTCACAAAAAATCCCCTCTGAGAATCAATGGAATTCATCCATGTCAAGATTTCATGTGAGAAACTTCCTGGATAGATTTTCAAAGGAAACGGAAATCTGTCAGAGACTTGTTAATATGCAGGCCCTTTGAGCACATCACTCAGCACATCCCATGGGAGCAGTCTGATAGCCTGGGAATTGGCACAGGTTGAGTTAAACGAGGCCAAAGTATTGTTGCTTAACCACCCTCGTTCAACTCAACACCCAGTTTCTTTCCTTTCACTCTCCTTTGCTGCTGCTCTTTTCCCCCAAAAATCGCTTCCAGCGCAAGAGACGGAGACAAAGTTAAACAGAATTTTTCTAGATCCCCTCATCCTGTGTAGCTGAGGGAGAAGCCATAAACCTGGCTTATATTAAGAGCAATTACATCCCTACAAACTGAGAGCAGCTCCCCTTTCATTAAAAACTCAACAAGGGAAAGACATCAGGAAGCTTAAGCCCTGTTTGAAGATTTCTTAAGCTTGTAACTTTATTTGGAGCACGCAAGGAGGAACAATCTGCCAGCAGGAGAAAGCTCCGCTTATAGAATAGTAACATATCGTATTTTTGAAGATAAAGGACAACCCTTCCCCACTCACAGGGCACAAGGATTCAAGAAGTTTGCTGCTTTGGCGCCATCAGGTACTCTTTCCGTACCATCTCCATCTATCAGCACCTCCAGAAAGTGGGAAATTATGAGTGTGCATGACCTAACGCATCAGATCTGACCAGAGGGTCTGCAAGGGGAAGAACCCACACCTCTGCTACCCAGACCAAACTATGGCTTTTAACTGAAACCATCTCAATCTTCTCACTGCAACATCTAAGGAGATACGGGGCTGCAGGTGGTGAAACTGCACCGGAGGATTCGCCTGCCGCCTTTAGAGCCAGTTTCATCAGCAGGCTTAGTGAAGACCTGAAGGCAAAAGAGACTCGCTTACTCTCAGGGGGTTCTCATTGAGGTAGGGGGGCTCTCCTTCGATCATCTCGATGGCCATTATCCCCAGCGACCAGATGTCCACTTTGGGCCCGTACGCTTTCCGTGTCACCACTTCAGGTGCCATCCAGTACGGGGTCCCCACCATGGTGCTGCGTTTGCTCTGCTCAGGAGTGATCTGGGCACAGAAGCCGAAGTCAGCTGGAAAATTAGAGAGGGGCAGGGAAGGAACAGACATAAAAATCAGCAAGTTTCTCCGAGAATAACGCTTACTGATGCCAGAGCTGTAGTACACATTACCCGGCTACACTGCCTGGTCCGTTGCTGCTGCAACTGTGAAAGGAGGGGTGGTTTTGTGGCTAATACAGAAGACAGTGTTGAGAGCTAGGTTTCTAAATCTGACTCACTGAGGCCATGAGGATTACAGAGCTGCTGACTTGTGTATGTGAGCGATGGGAACCAGTAAATAACCGTATATGGATGTTGCGACACTTGACTGTGTGTGCAGCATTATGGAGCTGTGATACACTATGTCGTAGATGGTCTAAAGCCTGCTCCTGGGTATGTGAAAATAGAAATTAATGCACAGACTGATCTAGATACGCCCCCAACCCACCTACTGTGCTGTCTGGTGATATTTTCAGTCCCAGAGATATTACTTCCCCAGTAGATATATCATCCCTCAAACAGGATTTGTTTACAGAGCAGTGTTCAGAATAAATTTAAAGTACCTAAATTTATACTGATTATTTTCTTCAAATAGATAGAAAGATGGAAAGCCTTCACATAAAGATTGCTGGGTCCTATGTCTGATTTTATTTGACTTACCAAAAAACCCCCTACTTCTGTTCTTGTGAGCCCAGCAGAATCAACACAGCAAGAAGCACTGCCCATCCTGACCCCCTATGCACCGTGGGTCTAATTTTAGGCAGGATGATGAAAACAAAACCGGTCCCTAGCTGAGTTTTCATCAAGGGTAACGACCAGGAAAGGTACATATGGTTCATAAACAGAGCAAATTTCCAGCAGAGCCAATAAGCAGCTCAGGTCCAGAAGGTTACTGCATCATATCCACAGGGACTTCTCTAAACTACAGCCCGGTACCTGCATACTGTGCTGAAAGAAGTTCTTCCATAAGAACAGAGCACTTTGGCCCTGATCAGCTATTCATCACTAACTCACCAGAGATCTGACTGTACCAAAGTACAGCTTTAGTCTAAAAAGCAATTATATACAAAAAACCCCCACTTTCTTACTCAGCATATCTGCACTGTGTGAATTTTGAGTCATATCTGCTGTCACCGCTGACAAAAATAGATTTATTTATGCGTTTTGGGTGCTAGCCAACAGAACTGGGAGGGAGGGAAAGGAAGCACAATTCTGTTAAAGCTATAGGTGGAAGATAATAATTCACTAGTTTCTAGGCTTATCTCTGCATGGGCAATGACAGGCACAACAGCTACCTTAGCACCCGAGGGCAGAACAGCCTCAAGGTCTTCTTTACAGGTGATAACACAAGGAGGAAACAACATTTAGAGTCCAGTCTGGGTTGGTGTTGTAAGATTAAATGTTTTCTAGTTACACAGTTTTCAATCTCCCTCCACCACCCCTGCCCCTCAAGTACCTGCAGTGTTTTCCAGGCTGAAGAGATCGCTCACAGATAAAGGCTTCTGGCCCTACACCTTCAAACCCAGCTTTCTAGACTGCAGTAGCATTAAAATACTGTTATTTTACTCCACAAAAACAGATGGCCCGAAGCTAAACGAACCCCAAACCCTACTTCGAGTCTGTTATCAGTTCACAAGGATTCATGCTTGCCAATCTCCATTAATACCAAAGCCACAAAAATACCTACAAGACTATTTCTACAGCCTCTTCATCGCCACAGCATCAAGCATCTCAAACACCCCTCTCCCCAACAGGGCTGGCCCACAGCAGGTAACAGGCCTGGGCTGATAACTCATCACCAGCAATGCTCCCCACATACTTAGTTTGACAGAGCCATCCATTCCCAGCAGGATGTTGTCACTCTTGATGTCTCTGTGAATAACTTGGTTTGAATGGAGGAATTCCAGAGCTTGGAGACACTGAAAAAGAATAAAATAATTGAGATATTCTCACTGTGCATGAAATTGTTCACCAGTCGCAATTAGCCAACTAACAGACTCCAACAACGTGCATTTTCAGTAGCAAGGGCTTAGTATATTAGAGTCTTTCATAAATCTATGTGCAGGGCTACAGAGAGATATCCCACTGAGATCAGCAGGTCCTAGGCGGACAGGTTAGTCCCAAAAGACCTGGAGAACAGGGATAACCAAGGGGATTCCAACCCCATTTTGCACTCCAGTCCTCCCCCCTAGGGTGAAACATATTAGGCTTGCATTAGGATTGTACGCTGCAACCTCCCAGGTGAAATCCATCCTTTGAAACAATGAGTGTTGCATTACAGAAGGTGGAGACAGCTATTCCTATGGAGCCAGGGACAGGTCGTGGGAAGCCCGCGTCCCCTTCCCAATTGCAGCTCCCTCCGAGCGCGAGTGCCGCTTTACCTCTCGGCACACAGCTGCAATTTGCCCTTCATCCATGCAGGTCTCTGTCACAACGTCTGTTAGGGAGCCTCCTGCCAAGTACTCCATGACCACCCAAAGCTCTTCTCCTACAAGGTAACTGAAGAACCAAAATCAGATTTTAAGATCAGCAAGTATGAGCGTGCTACCATTTACCTAGCCAGAACGCACTGGGTTTTAAAGCTGTCTTAGAAGTGCAGAGAAACCATGAGGCTTGGGCAGCGTATTTAACAGTACTGGGGCACCAGGCACTTGTGGTACTTTCTGCACTTGGGAGGATCCGATCATAGCCTGAATGAGCAGAGGGAAGGGTGAGTGCAGAAAGTCGAGGAGAGAGGTAATGGGAGAACAAGCTGCAAGTTTCTTGGCTGTAAAAGCAAGGCTGAATTTTTCTGCCACGAAAAGGGCCCCAACTAAGCGGGAGACCTGACCTTACAACTCCTGCTGCCGCTGGGAGAGAAGGGGAGGAGCTACTAGTCAAGGATGGGGTCCAAGCATGAGGCCCAGCCATCTGGCACATAGCACGGCTTTTGAGGGGCTTTTGCAGCAGAAGAGGTGGCTGGGGGCTGCTTCGTTACTACTGCAATCCTGCTGATGTAAGCAACTGCCTCCTTCACCTAGGCCCAGGGACAATCCTGAGTGACACAATGGATCACTGTTCGTGAGCAACAGAGAAAGAACACTTTTTTTAAAGCATCATGCATTTGAAAATCACCTCAATCTTTTTCATGGTACAAAACTTGCTTGGGATTTTGTATGAAAAATTCAGAACGGTTCATAAGGGCAAATGAGAACATCTTGATGGATACAACAGCAATTCTAAAGATTTAAAATAAAAAAGGAAAGCCCAAAAGGGCAGGTCTTGTCCAAAAAGGCCTGTAGGAGGATGGGGAGGAGTCAGTTGAGGTGAAGGCAAGTTTTCTCAGCCATTTGCAATATTATTCTCTGCTGGGAGTGTGTGTGCTTACATCTAAAAGCAGAAGACCTGGGATGAAGACGTCAGCATTCACTCATTTTAAAAAAAACCCAAACAACAAACCCAAACCACCAACCACTTCTGCCTTTTTGGGCCCATCTGGAAAAACATCAACACGATCGTCCATGACAGATATATCAGGATGACACATTCCTGAAGGAAGGAATCACTGGCTTGAAAACCCACCTTCTCAGCCTGTCCTCCCATATTTAAAGCGTGTAGGTTGTCAAACATTGGCACAGGCTGCCCAGGGAGGTGGTTGAGTCTCCATCCCTGGAGGTATTTAAAAGAAGGGTAGATGCGGTGCTTGAGGATACGGTTTAGTGGTGGGCTTGGCAGTGATAGGTTAGCGGTTGGACTCAATGATCTTAAGGGTCTTTTCCAACCTTAATGATTCTATTCTATTCTATGATAGATCAGTCAAGAGAGAGAGCCGAGAATCTAATTAAAAGCTTTTGCTGGCATTAGAGTTGACCAAGCAGATGTTTGGTTTGCTCCGAAACACTGATCCTGCTGAAGAGCGAATAGTGAATTTGCTAGGAGCCAAAGGCAAAAAAGCAGGGCAGGATCTAGCAAACAATTAGCTAGAAAGCAACAGTGACGGAGAAAGAAGTTAAGCCCAGCTTGGCATGGGAAGTAGACAGAGATGAGTGAGACATCACAGGAGTGGGCAGGAGGTAGGCTTTGACCCCAAAAGGACACACTACCAACACCTTAGCTGATGAAAAAACTCCCCCACAATAAGAATTGTGGTCTGAGCTGTGTGACAGATGTGTTGCAGTTATGGAGAGCTTTTAATATCAGAGCCAAAGACGGTATCTTTGCTTGGTGTTGCTGAAGACTATGCAGGGAGGCAAAGCCTGGAGTTTCTTTCAGGAGCCCAACAACACGGGGCTATGCTCCTGGAGCAGACAGGTCTCCAACTCTACTATGCAAGAGAAGCTGATGCACTGGCAGTTTTTTCCCAGCAGCACAGACCCCAGCAAAACCAGTATCACCCGCACAGCAGCCCCTCAGAGTGACAGAGGAGCAGCAGAATTGCTTTTAGAAGCGCTTCTGCCAACTCTGCAGGTCACCTACCTTCTAACAGGCTCTGAAAGCCACCCTATTCACACCGTTCCTTCCTGCCCCTATGCTGTTGCTTCTTTTTCATCACTCTTGCGAAAGCAGGCTCTATCCACATTTTTCTCAGCATCCTCTCAACAAATCAGTGTCACCCTGGACATCACAGTGCTTCCCTTCATTGCCACTTACACCCTCTGCAGCCCAAACCCACTTGACTGTAATGATGTGGGCAGAATGGGCTCCACCACTCCTGCATGACAATCTCAGGTTACACATGCTGGGAGCAAGCTGGTATCTCTCCACGGCCAAAGGGGATGGAGCAAGCCAAGAACACCACACTGTGAACCCAAGTTGTGCCATGAGCAGCCAAAGGAATGTGCCAAGACCCGGACACCTCAGTAATTGATAGATCTGACATAACACACAGGAAGGTGGAATTAACGGTGGCTTCCCACCAGCTGCCGCAAGCAAATGTCATTTCGGAAGACTGGGTGATGATGTCTCGGGGATCTTTTCACTCTCTTGCTGCAGCAGAGGCCAGTTTCAGTCACTGAGCTGCCTGCTGTAGGCATGCCTCAAAACCACTCTCTCAGCAGTTCCAGGGGTGCCACCAGGAAGTCCATACACCTACGTGCTGCTTGCCATGTGATGTCAGTCATAGCATGGTATTGCACCTCATCATCCACAGTCACCTTCCAAAACAAGGCTGGCAGTAAAAACAAGCTGATGAAAGTCTTTAAGGAAGAAGGACATGGTCTACAGCTTTCTCTTCCCCCACTGCAAGAGCAGGTAATGTCTGCTCCTGTAAGGTGTTCCTCAGCTTCCACTTGGATACCTTAGGAAGGTGCCCACTAAGCCCTTCCTATCACAAACACACATCAGTCAGTCACAGCCCTTTTTTGTTGATAAACTTTATAAAGTTGGGTTTTCCCAGAAAAGCAAGATCATGTTACAGATTTCTGCACAAGTAACATGCCTCCAACATGCGAACATGAAGTTAGCCCGGAAAGAAATCAGTGTTTTCTTGTAGCATGACTGTCATACATCTTCAGCGTTGACCTTCCAGCCCTAGCGGAGTTTGGGGTTGGGGTGAGGGTACTAGTGGCTACCACTTAAAATGAGGATTTGTGGGGTTTATTAGGTTAAGGAGAGTTCTTCAGAAAGAAAGAAGCCAAAGGGCAGGAGTCTGCTCTGGGCATTGGGCATCTGATGACTGTGTTTAAATGCCTGAGTTTAGAAGGAGGGCTCTGAGGGCCTTTTTCACACATAGAAAGAAACTGGCACATCCAGCAGGTAACTGAGCACAAGTTGCTGCTTGTCTGCACAGGAGAACTAGTGTCACTGTCTTCAGAGCCAGGTGCTTCCAAATTCAGCTCCCAAGTACAGCTGAATTAGGCCACATCACTATCTCACAGGCCACAGCACACCTTCGTGCAACACTGGTTGCTTACACTGCAGCAGAAAGGCCGTATTAACCACGAGAAAGTAGGCCATGCAAGTAAGAGAGAATAAGGCACAGGAAACCCTTGTATAAGGGCAGGAGCTGAGGCAAATAGAAATGAGAGAGGTGGTTATACTGATGAATATCTTGCAGCTCTCCCATCAGGGATTCAGGAGGGGAGAAACTGTCAGAAAGAGAACCGCAAAAAAGAAACCAGGTCCCACAGCAGCAAGCGCATCCTTCCTCGTACTTCCTTCTGCGACAACAGTAGGCTGAAGCCAGCAAGCGGCATTCAAATGTCAGCTTAATTCAGCACTCAGGAAGCAAACAGGCACATTAGGCCAGGCAGGAGGGATGCAGCTCCCCAGCAACAGGAACCTGCAGTTGCAAAGCTGAAGTGGCATAATAGGCACAAGAACCCCCACATTCATCCCAGTGGCCGCTCTGTCCATTTGCAGTACTCAAACAAAAGCTAATCCCTCTGAAAAACATTAGTAAGAGAAAGTGGAGGACAAAAGCAGCAGCTTTTGTTGCTGGAAGTTTGAACAAGACAGCAGGACGTGCAGCTACCCTACAGCTGGGATGTACTGGCTAGACAAGGCAAGTGCACGTACTCAGCGATGCTCTCTCTAATGGGAAGAACGTGTTGCTCAAACGCTTTTGCCAAAACAAAGCTTCTAATCAGCCACAAGGAATAAAGTTTCACCCCAGATTCAATTCTTAACTCTTCTTTACCACTTGTTTCATTTTACAGAGGTAAAAACCTTCTGCTCTTTGTAAGAAGAGGGTGTCTGCCCAGCGTCGCTCCCCTGTGTCCACACCCCTTCCACAAAATCTCAGGAGCAGACTTTCTGTCCCTTCAACAAAGCAGCTCTTTACAGCCATGCATAGGACACAGCACCATATAAATTCAGCATCGCAACTGACGCTGCAGTGTACAAGAAGTACTTTTGTTGGTTAAGACATTAAAAGCTTGTTAAAGAAACCTGTTAGAGAAACAGCTGATGAGATTTTGATATACACGCAGAGCAAACAAGTGTGCAAATACTCTCTCAGATTTACAAAACAGATTCTAGGTCACATCCCTCAATTGCATCTATAGAAAAAACAAGCTGCCAAGATTAAAGCCTGCAGCTCGCCCTATCTAAGCACCCTTTTCCCCACAGTAAGCCAAACCCGAGTTCATCAGGACCGCTGGATTCTGACGTGAGTGCAGCAGACTGAAAATCCTGCTGCAGCTCAGCTGGAACTAGCTGTATCTTTAACATAAGGTGAATGACACAGGCTTGACACAACGCACCGATGTTATGTTGACCGTGAATGCAAGCCACCATGCCACTCCTGCTGGGCTTTCAGTACACCCCGGATTCCAGTGCTGACAGCTTGTGACTGTTTTACTGGAATCCGAACAGGGAAAACTCAAGAATTTCTTGCACTTCCAAAGGCAGCGCATTTTCCAGTTACTCTTTCTGAAACGGTCAACTTCCAAACAGCTGATGATGGTGACATTGCTACCATCACCCTTATGCACAGCATTAACATCCTGTGGGAAAGAGGGGCTCTCACGGCCACGTTTGTTTGCAGACTTGGGCATTTTACTGCCTTGCGCTATAGTGACCAGAATTTTCACTGCTACACATGCTTATTTTAAGAACTCTTTACACTCAGTACAGGAGTCACTGCGCTGCTTGCTTCTGCTCTGTTGTTGTCCCAGTCCAAGGAACACCAGCTCAAGAACAAGCAGAGCAGATCTGTTCATAGATGAGGTGCTGCTGTTGAGGTAAGGAGTAGTAGGGATTCAAGGAGGAGCTGACCCATATGGGTGTAATATATCCAAGGCTGAGCAGCAATGCCACAGCATGTGTATGAGCCCACAAAGCCCGGCTCTGAGCAGGGAATAACCCTGTTCCCTCTGTCTTCTGTGCCAGGTCTCCTTTTCTCCCTTACTCACAGCCACAAGAAAGCGGCCTTGCTTGGTTACGTGTTACATGTCATTCACCCTCGTCACTGTTATGCAGAAAACCTTGGTGGACAGCCTCAGGGGCGAGATCACCATCTATCCCTGGAAGGATTTTGCTCCTCCGCAAGCTCTATGTCAGCATTGCTCAGCGGAAGAGGAAAGAAGATGAAAGCAAATACAAATAACAGTTCAAAATATTTCTATTTCTCCTCTAGTAGGAAGGAAATGGCTTGTGTCAAATTTGGAAAAGGAGAGAGATGAAAAATGGAGTCCCGACAGCATACTGCTAATGCCTCTGCTGCCAGCACCTCTGAAGAGAGCCTAGATACCCCGTTAATGCCAATCAGTCACCTTGACCTCCTAGGATATGGAGAGACACCGCCAAGGCACGCACACCCCAACGTTGCCACATGCATTAAGCAACGCAAGGCCGTCCTATAGCTGCATTAAACTGAGACAGGATGACTCAAGAGAGTAACAAGGAAGCGTCTTCCAGAGTCCTTTTGTGAACTCTTCAAATCATGACATACCTGTCCAAGTAGTTGACAATGTTGGGATTTTTGTTTTCCCTCATCACAAGGATTTCATTAATAATCAGTTCTTTTTTGGGCTGCTGCTGCAAATTCATCTGTTTGATTGCGACCTGCAGCAAAGAAAGACCAAGTAAAGCATTATTACAGGAGTCCCCTAGAAACCTGCCAGCGCTGCTGGTAATTATTTTAGTCCCACATTCACGTGAAGCGGGAAAACGCTTTTTCATCACGAGTTGTTCGGCCATTTAGGAACTCTGTGAGCTCCTGCAGCCATTCCATTTCCACACACGCTGGAGGATACTTAATGCCAAAGAGGACAAGAGGAATTACTATATTTCTACTGGACCTTTATGTTACAGTTGGATAACCATCTCCAGCTTCTTGGTAACAACAAAGAGATCCCCTTACTCTAGTACGGACTGATATGTCAAAACCTTTTTATTTCTTAAATGATTCTTATTAATTTTATTTTGGATTGGACGTTTCTGGAAGGTGGTTTTTTTGCATTTTTTTCTGCTACCATACAAATTTCTGCTTCCAGAAATCTACAGCAGGGCGGCCATGCATGGAGGGGGTAAATAATGTAGCCTAAGCTTAGTACTTTGAGGTGGTAATTCTATTTTTTTCTGTCACAGCAAGACCTGGGGGGGAAGAAGCACCAGTGCTTAGATAAAAGGCTGAAAATAAGTTAGTTGGATTCATCTTAATTCCCGGTCACAACTAAGGGCAATAGGGATGGATTTGTCAGTTGTAGCCCTTTGGCTTAGTAGCTTTCTGCCTGCTTCAGGATACCTACTCTGTGTGTATATATGCAGAAGGCAGGAGGGTACAACAAGTTTTTAACTCTTTTGTTCTACTCTCCACACTACCAGCACTTGGCAAGAGCACACGGCCCTCAGACAAGCCCTCAAGTCAATAAGACTACTCAGCACAGCAGGAGGCAGAAACACTTCCATAGACGTTACAACCCAACTGTATTTGGTACAATGTTTAGTCAAAGGGAACTAAATGTAATTATGCCATTACAAAACTGCTACTTGCAGAGAAAGAGGCCTAGGTGAATGGAGGGGAGCCAGTAACTCCAGCTCACAAAAGCAAGGATTAAAAGAAACAAGCCAGAGCGCCAATATAGATGGAGACAATTAGCATTTTGATAGTATAGCCAGGGAGACTATAGAAAAATCCCAACACATGAGAAGGCAAGGGCAAACACCATGCTGGTTTTCCACAGTATTTACGAGGGCTGCCAACAGTACTTAAAGAAGACAAAACCCCAAAACCCTATGCTGCTCTTTGTGCAAGACCAGAGAGGAGAATGAAAGATGAAGGGAGGGAAGGCATCTGATGTAGATAAAGAAATCCCAGACCAATACTGAAGGAGCTTCAGAGAGGCTCCTGTACTTCCTCACTCCTGTTCAGAGGTAGCCCGTGGTCCAAGTGAATATAGGGGCATTTTCCTTATCTAAGACTGTCCCACACATTAGAATACAAAATAAACAGCCATAGTTACACCAGATAGCTATCATCAGTGAACTTCTTCAGTATTCTTAACCCTGGGAGCTGCCCAAGGCTCCTGTATAGTGCAAAATAAAGGAGTTGCCTTCTAGTGCTTCCAAAACATGTTGCCATTCACTGAGCTCCTTAGCTTCAAGGATTGGTAGCAGCGCTCTTCACAGAAAGGAACAGGTCAACAGCATGCCACGGTTACAGGGATCCCAAATGCAAATTTAAAAATCCAGGGCCCGATCACAGTAGTGTAGTGGGAATGATTTAAAAGTTTGTTGTAATATAAGGGTTTAAATATTCACATGGGGGTCACGGAAGGGGTCCAGAAAGAAAGCAGAAAACCAACAGAGGAGTTCCAGCTCCTATAAAATTTCTCACTGCTTCCAAATAAAGGCAGCACCCCTTCCTCAGGGGCTGCACTTAAACTGTATTAACTCTTCAGGAACTAGAAAAGGGGGTGAAGGAGTTTCAGCAGAAAACAAAGTTAAGAAATTTACTGGTGGCTAACCCTGACTTTGAACAAATGCTGAGTAGATATGCATTGCTGCAGACTTCTGTAATATGTTTGGGATAATGCATACACTTTCCTCTTTAAAAATCCTCCATCCAGCAATAATGGTTTCCACAGATGCTGCATATCTGTCACTACTAGTTTGTTATGGATGCATGCAACACACAGGGCGCTTTTCAATATTCAAGAAGGGCAAAAAAAACTTCAAAAACCAGACAGACAGACATTCCTCGTCTCTCAATTCAAGGGCAGGAAGCAAGTGGGCAAAGGGCGGGAGAAGAACTATTTCTACACAAGTCAACTAGTATAAGCGTAGGAAGCAAAGGAGCAGAGGGCATATAAAAAAGTTTAAATGGGGACAGGCAGGAATCTTGGGGGTGAAGAGAGAAACTTCCACGAGGAACTATCCAGTCTGAACATTTGCTTCCAGCCTTTGTGGTCACAGAAAGGTTCTTTACAAATATGAAATGATTCAGGAATCAAAACCTGGGAAATCATTTTTTTCCAGTTCTCTGCCCAGACCACTCGACCATGCCTCATTAGTAAGGAAATAAATACCTCATCAAAAATAAGATGTCATGAACCCCTGAAAGACTGTACTTTGTAGCATCAACTTGAACTTTTAGGACACAATCCAAAATCCACACACAATCCAATGCCACCGCTGTGGTCTTCTGGCAGCACTTACCTCCTGTCCTGTAGCTACATCCATTGCCGTGTAAACTGTACCTGAGGCTCTAAATGAAAGAGAGAAAAGAAAAAAAACACTTAGTGGTGCCTCATAGCAAGAGTGAGAGCTTAACACCTGGCCCTTCCCACTTGTCTCTTTGAGGTGCCCTCAGTCCCATTCCTTTTCATGCAATAATTCCAGTGGTAAATATCACCTGATATATTTCTGAGCGGAGACTGCTGTTGGAGCAGAAGCCAGAGAATTTCTGGGGAACAAGGCTCCTAGTATGGGACACTATGGTCATCCAAACCCCTGCTGTTAAACCAGCAATGCAGCATAGGTTGTAGGACCGTGAGTTGATCCCATCTAAACTGGCATGACTGCACCGCCCTGGCTTGCAGACTGCCCAACATGATTACGGAGCAGATAGGATCAGCTAAAGTAAACAAATGTGGCATTTGTAGTGAGGGAAACGAGAGTTTTGAGCCTCAGCACATGGAGCTGACAGCAGATTTCTCGGTTATTTGCCTCACCATAGCCTCTCCCCCAACCCCTGTTTTCCCCCTACCCTGCTAAGAGGAGCACAACACTGCCATTGAGGAGAGTTAATTCAGAAAGTAAATCCGTAATTTGAAGACTGTCTTGTATGCTGAAAATAAGCAGTTCCTTCCCTGATCGCAGCTACTTTTAGCAACCTGATCATCTAATGACATCTTTTCTTACATTAAAAGACAATTGCACAAAAACCCCGGTCCCTGTGACTCAAGACTTTGTCAGGAAAGGGAGGAGAGGGCGGGGAGGGGTAGAACCCACCAAAACCCCCAAAAAACCCACCCCAAACCTGAAACCAAAGAAGAAGAAAAACCCAACCAAACAAAATAAACTCTCCAGCATCACCAACAGCTTTTTCAGCAAACTAATTTAGCCTGGTTTCAGTGCTCCCTTCTTAGCATAAGGAAAGGTAGAGAACAGAGAAGGAGCATATACTAACCCTTGTCCAATCTTCTCAAAACACGTGTACTTCTTTTTTGGATCACCCACACTCACAATACTTCCTACAAAAAAAGGAGAAACAAACCCAAGAGGATGTTATAAGTACTTTTTTGTACAGCTGTAAGAACCACCTGTACTTTAAGAGCAGCCCCACGGCCACGGCAGGCTCAGCTGAGCCTCGTGAATCACCTGCCAGAAATCCAGAGGCACACAAACACCAAGGAAGTCCTCAGTTATTTAAACACCCACCAACTGTGGCATTCCCCTCTCACAGAATCCCAGACTGGCAGGGGTTGGAAGGGACCTCTGGAGCTCATCCCATCCCACCCCCTGCTGGAGCAGGCACACCCGGAGTGGGGGGCACAGGACCACGGCCAGGCGGGGGGTGAATGTCTCCAGGGAAGGGACCCCACAGCCTCCCTCTCACAGGTATTTCCCCTCAGAAATGGTGGAACACAGACATTAAGCACGTTTAATCTTCACTAGCAGCCAGTGACTGCACACTGCTAGGCACGGGATGGGCACGTGTAGACCTCGTACACAGAAATGTAATTATTTGCTGGAAACCTGCAAGTCACCCCCAGCTTCTACACATGGGATGACCTAAGATGCCCCTGCACTGGAACATCCTCTGAATTTGGAGGCCAGGGCCTCGTTCATCTCAGAGCCAACAGTCTGTTGCAAATCTAGCCAAAGATTTCCCTCCACCACGACGACTTCTGGCAGAACAAAAGTAATTTACGATGTATCTATATCAGCAGGACCATAGTCATTACTGACCCAAGACTCGGGATGGGGAAGTTGGAGAGACCCTTCAGAGCCATATCTCCCCTGGTCTGGCCTGGGCAATGCTCAGCTGCTCTTCCAGGAACCCTATAGTCAGTACAGGTTTCAGCAGCAGTTGCCACACGACTGGCAGCACTGCTCTGGTTTTGGAGAGCAACCCAAGGCGATCTCAGCTCCTTCTCCCCTAAGGTGGCTGTTCAGCCAGAATAAAGAGTATTATTGCATCCCTCAGAGGGAAAAACACTTCGCCTGGTGTTCTGCAACACGGGGCAGCGAGGGGCCGCTCAGGCTCAAGATGGATTCGGTATCCCCGAGGAACGCAATGTTTTCTGTATGAGGGGAGGGAGCCCTCAGCACAAGGGCAGGTGGTTGGCAGGCTGTATAGATGCGCTGGAGCCCTGCAAATGGTATGGCAGGTTGCCAAGGGGTAAACCGGAGCAGCTGACAAAAGGGGCATCACTGAAACTCAACGCTCCCTGCAAACTTTAACTGATCTCCATAACACCCTTGTAGCAGGCAGGAATCACACCCTTTTTAGGCTGAAGAAATCAGAGCCAACAATTCCTAGAGCTCAGCTGGGAGCAAGTCTCCTCTCTAACAGCACCATGATGGCTAATCAAGGGATCAGAGCTGCATCTGAGTTGGTGTTTGCAGGTCACTCAAGCTGCCAACATATGGTGTTGCTTTCACAGGGGTCTAGGGCTGAGCCTAAACAGATGTATATTGGCAAAGAAACTGCTCATGGTCATTAGGCCAAGAAATCCAGTAGCAAGCAGAATAAGAGGTGGCTATTTTCAGACACTACTGGAGAGCAGCCAGACCCACAGGATTTAGGAGACAGAGGTAAAGGAAGGGAACATGGTCCATGTTTGGAGAGGAGGGCAGGAAGAGAAATCTGACTATATAAACCCCGCTGTACGTTATGGAAGCAGTGCTGTCAGCCCTGAGGACAAGCATTCCTGAACAAACATTTGTAAAGTTTCCCTCAAAGCCTAGCACAGGCTACAAGTTCAGACTGTGAGAGGGGCAAATGCTTCCCTGCGGCAGCGACAGGACAGTGCCGCAGTGACAAAAGGCAGTTGCCAATCTTACCCTGTTTAACGGTGTCATCTGTAAAACGCGGCAGTGTTTCCTACCTCCCAAAAAGCCAGCCGAGGATTCATTAATGGTTGCCTCGATGCTGTGTTAATGCTAAGAGGGGGAGATTTATCAGCTTCCTTTTAACCTTTGTCTATCTTCAGTATGTGTAAACATATATATGCTTTTAGATTTTAGTCATTTCATTCACATGTCAAACCAAAACATGAAAGGGTAATAAGTCTTCGCATAAGTACAACTCCACTGCCCTCAGTGGAAAAACACCAATTTACAACAGCATTAAACTTCATCGTATATTTCTGACCATCCCACATCTAGAAGGTGACACCCAAGAGCAGCCGCTGAACTTCACACACCCGTATATTTATAACAAAACATTTCAATGCTGAAGAGTCAGTTCAGCACTGAACACTACTTGCTGGAGCAAGCCAAGAAGGCACATCTGACACCCGCCACTCCTAAGAGTGGCACTTCCATTTCTCTTCATTACAGAAGTCAGGGTGTTGGTATTAAAATAGCACCTTTTTCCTGGCACAGTCCCTGCTTGCCCTACCTGGTCACACAAATGGCTTGAATCTTTAATGATACAAAGGTCCTGATAATTAAGTGAGTGAAGTCGCTGCTTTGAAACAATGGGTATGAGTTTTCCAATAGCAAGCAGTTCCAGTTAACATGCCATCAATTCAATTTAGGCTTTATTCAGAGGAATGAGGTACCCAGATGCCATTTTTTTTTAAGTTATACCCTCAGATTAAATTTTCCTTCATCTAGCTACTAGTCTTTGCTTCATAAAATACTGACCTTTAGGCTTATACCCTCAACTGAAGAGACCAGCCTGACTGTAGGGGTGCTAACACAATTTACATCGACTGACAAGCAAGGCATGTATGTAATTAATACAGGATTAGTGGTTCAAAGAATTAGAAATGCTCTACCCTAATAAAAACAGGCCCCAGGCTCGGGATAACAACCAGCTGCCCAGAAGAGCTGGTTCAGCTGTTGGATATGCCACAGAACACCAAGAACACCAGGCAGCAGAGGAGCACTTTAGAAGACCCATGAACTGAAGGCAGGGACTGTTAAAGACACCAGGACACAACAGAGGGACATGTTTATCAGAAACAACTACTAATTTGGGTACCCACACGATGTCAGGGCACTTAAAAATAACCAAGTCGCTTTATATCGTGGTATCGTGGAAGGTGAACTTGGGGGGATGCATTAATTTTCTGTCCATCTTTAAGACACAGTAGGAAGCTCTGCTCACCTTACATCTAACATTTCAATATAATCAACCCCGCTCCAGAGCTACGGAGTATCAGGATGTGGAACAACCTCAGACTTCATAGTTAAGTAGATGTTTCTTATTCAGCACATGTTCTGCGGAGCCTGAGGGTCTGTAACTCCCTGGGGTCTTCAGCTGGCATCACCGGTGCTCAGCTTACATTTGCGCTCCCCCCTTACATCTGCTCCCAGTTTTGGCACACAGTCACAATGCAATGTCTTCGGTAAAGGATCTCAAAATGGGAATGTCAAAACATTTCAGCTGATTAAGATTTTGAGAAATCAACACAGCAGGATCTGGAATTTAATTTTTTTTTTTTAAATCAATCAAAAAACCCTACAAAACAAAACAAAAATGACATACTTAATTTTTCCAAGATCTCTTCATCTGACATTTTTGGCTTTTTCTTTTG
Organism: Phalacrocorax aristotelis; assembly: GCF_949628215.1. Lineage (NCBI taxonomy): Eukaryota > Metazoa > Chordata > Aves > Suliformes > Phalacrocoracidae > Phalacrocorax > Phalacrocorax aristotelis. Next base: position 4,230,771 of record NC_134276.1, read on the forward strand.
TTTCTCTGTGTTCCTGACCAGCATGTCAGGCACCGTTGTGCTGTTTTCCAAGGGAGAAGAAATAGGAGAAGTCGCCACATCTCTGGTAGGAGGAGGAAGGGGGTCTATCACAGAGCGGGTGTATATCTAATTTTGTTGAGAAAAACATACATATTAATACAAATCTGATGAAGACTTAAACACTTCTGTTAATTTCATTATTGTTCTTGTTGTCGGGGACGCATTTCTACAGCTACTTTGTTAACAGCTAATGTCACTAAGCAAGGACTCTCTTGTCCTCCCCGCCCCAACCAGGCACGTGATAATATGAAGGTGCGCTGGCAGGAGTGGCTCCCACCTCCTCCCTCCTGCTCCCCAGAAGGGCTCAGCACCATGCCACGCAGCGTGGATGAGGAGCCACCGTCAAGACCCAACCGTCACTACGGTGGCAGGGGCTGAAGGAAGCGTTCCTGCTCACAGATTTTGTGTGTTCAGGTCGTGGAGCTATCACAGGGGGTGGAGCTGCGTCATCTTCATCATCTTCATCTTCAGACACTGAGGGCACTGCAGGGGTCTCAGAGACAGCCTTCACATTCTGCATGTGGTTACACAAATGGCAAAAATAAAAACCCAATTGCTTGTAGTAAACAAATTCGCAAATATTGGACTAAGCTCCTAACAGAGACTGCATTGAAGCAAGCGCAGAAAAATAATAATCAGAACAGGTTAACAAGTTACAATATCCGGAAAAATTCAAAACCCCAAAGATCCTGAGCCTTCGTGGGAAATGGAGGGGCAGTCCAGCACTGCCTGACGCAACGGTTCACACCGAGCTCGTCATCTGCCTGTGTGACGGCAATCCTCTTCCCAAGGACCCAAACCCACCCGGGCTCTCTCACTGCCTTCCCGACACCCACACGGCAGACCCAGCAACTCTGGGGACAACTTCTGCCATTGGAAGTATCTGCCCTTATTTATGTTGCCTCTTTTGTTTTGCTGCTTGCTTCAAATCCCAGTCACGCAGATTGGAGATTTCAGTCTTCAAATGTTATAATCTGCATCAAAATCTTAATGCTTTCTTTAAAAGTTGGGTGGTCAAGTTAACATGAGCTTTGGTATTGTGACTGAGAACTCAGTAATAAAAGATTTTGGAAGCAGAATCAGGTAAAATCTTTTCAAATCCCTTTTAAAATTCCTTTCTAAAAGAAAATTTTATGAAAAATAGGAACAATGATTTTTTTAAAGTTTTTTGTTTGTAAAAAAAGTTTCATAAGTGGTTAAAAAAATTATCTGGAATTTTTGCATGACTGATTAGAAATCAAAGTCACTTTTAACTTTTTAAATTTGAAACTGGATTTGAAGTTCATGGCATCCTTTACACTGTAAACATTTCAAAATAAACTTGGCGAGATCCTCAACCCACTAGACCAGTTCTGCTTATGCATCATCAGTTCCCTAAGAGTGGCAGGGGAAAAAGTATTTAAGTTCTTTTTGAGAGGGGGGGAAAACGACGTAGTATTTCACTGAACCTAAAATACTCAAAGTCCTAACATATCCTGACATATACTTGCTGAAGTGCCCTTGCCTTAACACAAAAGCTTAGCCTGTTAAAAACGACAAGTAAAACCACCTATGTACTGGGGATTTCCTGGATATCCCCAAAACTAAAGGTTACCCAGTGTCTTCCAGAAACATCAGGCTATCTCAGTAGACTGGTAACTATTACTTTTTCCAGGATTTACTTTAAAATCCAACTGCCTCAGATATTCTAAACTCCCGAGGACTGGCGTACATGTAATAGCGAACAACGGCAGAAACAGTCTCCTTTTCTCTTTGCGGAGAATCCTAAACAGCCAGATCTGCACACGCTGCCTCTGAAAGGGAGCAGAACAAGCCAACTCTTGATAATGGCATGGCAGTGAGAAAACAAGAGATGAGGGAATTGTGGGTTTTTATGAATCATCTTAAATTGAAAGTTTTGTTTCTTCCATCCCACGTGAACATACAGAAACATATTGTGTCTCCTAACAAAGCAAACAGGAGCGGTTCCTGCCCTGGTACGGCCAGAGTAAAGGTCAAGCAAAGAGGAGGAGAACCTTTTATTTCCTTTTCTGCTGGAGATTAGTTTGGTTAATCGACACTCACCTCCATTAGTTTTGGTCAATCAGACCTTGCAGGTTAGTAATTAAACTTTGTTATATCACAGATGTTTATAGAGACATATAAAACCTGAAAGCAGAACGGTTATCAAATTCTAGGTACAGGAACAGATGGAATTCTATGAAAACAGAACTATTTCTATTCACTAATTCACTAAAAGCTACTTCTGGCTACTTGATTCTCCCCCAGTTGAAAAAAATGTGGAAGGAGCATACCTGTTTTTACAAAAATGCATTCACTATACAAATATATAGTTCTGATTTTAAAACACTAAGCAAACTAAAAGTTTACCTGCAGTTAACTACTTAACACAAGCTTTTAAATCCCCAAACTTGAGACAGAACGTATAAGGCTTACCAACGTATTCGATGAATTGTAATCCTCTGTTGATTTATCTGAAAGAGACAGATAGTAATGCCGTTATAAATGAGTTGTAAATGCAGCAGCAGTGGGGAGAGGAGAAAGGGACGAGCTCCCTTCGGAAGGAGCAGGAAAAAAGGCTGCTCCCAAACCTAGGCATTACTTTAGCTCCCCAGAACAAGCTGACACCTGGAGATATGGGAAGAGAGGAGAAAAGATTCTGCAGATAAATGCAATGGCCCCAAATCCCTGCTGCAGGAGGGCGGAATTTCCCCGGGCAACACCTGAAGGAATACTGTCCTCCATCCATTTACACGACATAACATCAATGAGCTAAATCACCAGCAGAGGCACTGCGGTGAGCCCAAGGCCTGCAGGGTGTCCAGTCTCAGCCACCTAAACTTCATGGAATAGCAAGAGAGAACCCCACAAGTCAACTGGTGGGCTTCTTGTTTGACTCTCCAGGCATACATGGGGAAGATTTGTGCTTTTATACCTGCCTGGAGCCCTCCTAATTAATACCAGTTTTGGTGACATGGCTCTAAACTCTTAAAAAGAGCCAAAGCAGGGATTAATATTTAGAAAGGGAAGGAGTTAGAGTTCAAAGGGAAAAGGAGTGCTGCTTGCAGGAGTCCTCCGGTGAACAGGTAACATATACAAAGAAGGCACAAAACCTTGGCAGCTTTGATTTTTAGAGGAATCCAGCCAACTGTTGTCAAGCACCTAGCAGCCGAGGTGTATTCCTCAAATAAAGCACACAGGAGCAGAGAGACCCTCTCCCCAGGCATGCACTAAGCAACACCCACACCCACGCCAGAAACGGAAACTGGTGCAAAATTTAGCCACCTGTTTTCTCCAGGGATTTCCGTCACCAGGAACCCAACACCAGCCCTCCAGGATCTGCCTTCCAGATGCTGGCTGTAAGCGTCAGAACACCTATGTGTTTTGGGGATTTAGCCAGTTGACTGACCTCCTCTTTTGCAGCTATGCTGGGCATCAGGATTAACAGAACCGCAATTTAAAGGAAGAGGGGTGCTTGAGCAGCCAGAGAGTCTCATTCATATTTTCCTTGAAAAGACAGATCTACTTGTTGATTAAACACAAGAAACTGCACACGCAGCGACTAATGGTAAGCTGGAGAAATCAGCCATACGAGACGATCACCGTGTACCTGTGAAACTCATGTACTTCTGGCTGTTGGAGATCTTCTTCGAGTTGTAAAACTCCAACACGTCCAGCACTGCCTGGGGGTTCTTCTTCTGCTCCGACTTGGTGATGTTGGAAGTCTGCAGTAAACGCGCCCATTGCTCGGGCATTCCCTGTGGGGAGATACACCTCATCAGCTCACAGTCAGCCTAATGTGGTTCACAGCACGCCCCCGCCACCACAGTTCTGCCACAGTTTCTGGGGTTACTCAGTGCTGTGAGGGAAACGGGGAGAAAAGAGGAGAGGAAAGGAAAAGAGGCAGTGGATCGATGCCTTCCCAGCCACTGCCTGTGTTAGAGGTCACATGTTCCTTACATGGACATGCAAAGGCACTCTGCTCACAGGGCTCTGGGTGAGTCCCAGCTCCTTTGGAGGCCAAAACTCAAAAGACAGAATGGAGCCTTAAGGGAAAAAAAAAAACCTTTATGCACAGGTATACACATATTTACACACATCCAAGAAAGACTACAGAAGTAACACACGCTGTATAGCATTTAGGACAATGAATATGCAACGTTCACTTGGGTCTTCTTGTAGCACTAGAGTTAAAATAGCGGTTTGGTGTCTGTTGTAACCAGAGCTGGGAAAGCAGAGATGTTAACTTCCCATATGAAGCTCTGAATTTCATTACAGGGACATCATTTCAGTCAGAAAATAGATACATCTGGAGTACAAGTGACTTGTGCTTTTCGCCACCAGCAAGAATAACTGTTTGTACAGACGAAGTGGTGAGTGACTGGGATCCTTTATCGATGAGGTTACCCTCCCTGTTCAAAAGGGTGGCTGGATACACCACGCAGGTAATGCCCCACTGGTACATCCAGGTTAACTTGGGCAAGCCTAGAGGCTGACATGCAGAACACAACTGTACACACGATTCAGGCTAGGGGAGCAAAGCTTGCTCACAAACGACTTCTACTGTTATTGAATACTATCTCATAATCAAATTCAGAAGAATAATATGATGAAAGACAACTCTGCCTTCCTAGCATTTTGCGTGTCAATAAAAAAAGCAACTCATAAAAGCATCTGCCATTTAGCCTTAGGACAGCACATCCACATTCTGTCATAGGCAGGGTCTCCCCTAAAGGGGAACTCTCGGAGCCCCGTTTGGCTGACACAGAATATGCTGTAGACCTAATCCAGCTCTAGAAGAGGAGGGGAGGGGAAGGGAGGAGAGATATACCATGCTTTGCTGTCCACATCAGCCACAAAAACAGGAAAGGAAAAGTTTGCTGGCAGCCTGAGCTCCTGAGATGTGCCAAGCCTGACAAACAGTCTCTCAGTGGGAATTAGTGGGTAACCTCTGCAGATGTGTTTCAAAGGAGATCAGACTAGATGATGGTAATAGCCCTTCCAGCATTACTATATAAAAGATTAATGGGTCCTGGCTCCTCCTAGCCATAAGCCAAACCACATAGTTCTCCTTTCCTCCAGATTCACTTACTGTGAATTCTCCTGTGACTGCATCAAACCCCACATGAATTGTGTGTTCAAAGTCTGAAGGGAGGGAGATCTCCGGCCGCTCTTTCTCTTTCTTTTTATTGGCTGGAAGAAACAACAACAAAATTCCATAAATCCATCAAGAATTGAAATCTCCCCAACAGCTTCCAATTTACCTACCCAAACACACCCCCCTTTTGCTAGCGATAGGAGTTTGATCTGGGGCAGACAAACAGCAAGTTTTAAAACTTTGTTGCCTCATTTAAGAGAATCCACAGTGAGGGGACAACAAAAAATCAAAGTTCTGTAACATGGGACAAGCATAAGACAAGGAAACTGATATTTTGGGTATGTCAAGTATCAACCGGTAGGGCTAGACTCAAGAGCACAAGAGCTATTTACCTAAAATATTCACTCAAACTTATACAGGGCAGCGTCAAAAGCACCACAAGTGGCAGAAATTTGGAGCCCTGCAGTTTTGAACACAATTTTTTGTTCGTTGTTTTAAGCAACTTCTAAAAAAACGTGCTGTTAAATCTACATTCACCCCCCCATATTTTGACAGGGACAAAATTAACTACAAATACTGCTTATAAGTCGCTTCCTTCATCCTGCATCCTCAAAACAGAGTTGATGAAGAAAACCAAATACGACGTGCGCTTCTGCTACAAAATCTTCTACGAGCAAAACCGTTTATATTTTCCTGCTCACAAAATGAACTAAACGTGGTTTTAATAACAAGCTTTGAAGACACAGAGCAAGAGGGCAGAATCTGTCAGAAGCGATGAGCAGAAGTCATGAAGAAACAGGAAAGGAAATAAATCAAAGCAGAAGCACCCTGCAAATTTTCAAGTCAGGTCTTCAAAAAAGATTATCATTATACATTGGATTAAGTTAATCCACATTCATGACATATTAAGGACTCCACCTTCCTTTTAATATTTCCTGTATTGAAGAAATTGAGATCAGTTTAAGGAAGAGCGACGTTCTACTCTGATTTGCCGCTGCTGCTTGCGGTTATAAAATAAGCAGAGCCAGCAGAAGGTGACTAAACCACTTACGTTTCCCAGCTGCTACCTTTTGTATCTAAAGCCAAATAGAAATTGTTTCATGGCTGACATTCCCCAGTGTGTTTTTGGCAACATGAACACCAAACCCCAGGTATTTCAGAAACTTGCGAGGCTAGTGCTCAATACTGCAATTATTTAAGACACTGCTGGTGGTCAGTCGTGTAGAGATGGTCAGAGCTTGCCCCAAAGGACCGAATCCTGCTTCCTTCCGTGCCAGCTCTGGCACTGTTCTCTGCGTCATTACAGAGTTACCGTTGCACAGAGTAATTTTGGAGAAAGTAAAGGATCAGATGCTCCATTTGGGACACAAAGATGGAACAGATTGTTTTCGATTCCTCTTTTAAACAAAGGGGACGGGGGAAGCTGCATTGCAGAAGAGCGACAGAGTTGCCAGGGGGAAGGAGGAGAGAAAGCTGCCATGCTGGAGGAGCCATCACAGAGGGGGGAGATAGAAGGAGTCAGAAGCAGCTGCTGGTTAGCAGATGGTGAGCATCTGCAGCACGGAGGCCTGCCAAAGAAGGAACAAGCAGCTGCATCCAGCAGGTACACAGAAAAAGCTGCATGCACTAGGGGTGGATGGAAAGCAAGAGAAAAAGAGATGCAGAGAGAGCCATCAGAAGCACCAAATTCTATAGGCCTGTCTACAGGACCAGTCCATTAAAGGTTGGACTAGGTGATCCCTGAGGTCCCTTCCAACCTGTGATTCTGTGATTTCTCCAGTCCAAAGAGTAAGGTGTCTGCTCAGCCTAGAAGCCCAACACGCAAGTGAGGAAGGAGAGGGCACCTGTATGAGCACCACTGTGCAGGAGTGCTGCATGGGTGACACACACCCACGTATGGTCCCGGACGGCCGCCATAGTAGATACGAACATATCCCCAAAAAAGCCAAAAGGTATTAAGTTGCTACCCCGAAGTCAATACACTTAAGTCTTTTTTTCAACTTCTACATTCAGCCAGCCTGAGCTCCCTGCTGCACACCCAAATCCCAACAACCTTCTCTGCAACCAACCGTTCCAGTATCCATTCAACCGGCAAACCGAGATGACTGCTGACTGCTAACTCATCCAACGCAGGAGGCGATGGCCTGAACGAGCCTCAGCTACACAGAGCAGTACAAACAGTTCCGGAGGGACTGATTAAATAATGTAATGGCCTCTGTCACATCAACACTCCAGCTCTCTCTTCAACACATAGGTAGAGAGTTTCAGTAGGGCTACAAATGCAATATAGAAACAGGAAGAGATATTTCTGCATTTATGGCTTATGTTGTTTTCATACCCCACCGAAGAAGTTAATATTCTCCCAAATATCTTAGTTTCCTGCAACCATTTCCTACACTTCTCAGTCCTTCACATTTTCCCTGACTCTCAACAACTCTTTGGGACAGACACCAGAAATCACGCTGAAACCACTTTGCCTTAGCAATGACGTTGCAGCAGGTGAAACCATAATTGCCCTGTAGACTCCTTTAAATCTGCCTGCCACACTCAGGGTTTTACAGCGCCCAGACTGAATTCACCACCATGTGAACACACATGAAGCTGGCACACGAATTCAGAGATTTTCCTCCAGCAGTCTCGGAGGACAATGGACTTCAGAAGCTTTTGATCCAAAATCTGACAGATCTAAAAGCTTAAATATATTAAACATTATTAACATAATTGCTTTTTGCAGCAGATATTTATGTCATAGCGGGAGGTATAAGACAAAAAGAATTAAAGAGATGGGCACTCCCAATCTTGCTAAACACTTAATCCATGTTCTACAGTGATTATATTATCCTTGCAATGAGTCAAAAGCCTTGAAGAATCTTAAATAAAAAAAAAAAAGGAATCATATATCTGATTAAGAAGTCCTACCTACCACCAAGCGCTTTATTCCCACAACACCTTATCACCGTCTCACTCAAAACCTCACACATTTGATGCTGTTACAGGAGCCACCCATTGAATTTCCTTATGATGCTCTGAGCTGCAGCTAGGAAGCACAACGTCCCACTGAGAAGCAAGCCTGTGAGCCCATCCTGAAGCACACTGAGGTGAGAAAGGTCTTCTCCACTGGTAAGGTTGGGTAAAGCACTCCTCCTGTCACCACAGAAAGGGCTCCCAGCCGCTGCAAACTGTCACCTTGTGGGTGAAACCCTGCCTCTGTGCGAAGCTGCAGCCAAGGTCAACAAAGCTCAGAAGAGCTAAATGTGCCGCATTCAAACCAAATTCATACCCCCAACTAGGACACTGATGAGCCCTGAGCCCAAGAAACTTCAGATGTTCTCAACTCCTCTTGAAACCAACAAGTCACACAAGCTCTGCATCCGTTTGGATAGGACCCACCTAGTATTAAGCTGACAGGTTTTTTTTAAATACTGGTTTGGGGGATTAGGCTGGGACAGAGGAAATCAGGACTATAAATTACATCCTAAACTATGTCCAGAGCACCCTGGCAAGGGGATGTTGCTCAACGGAAGCATGCAAACATGTATGAGGCCCAGGATTTAAGCCCCATGTGTCCTTTACACCACGGCTCTGTTCATGCACAGGGGTAGCGCACTGGAAAAGACCCTTTCCAAAGTGCCTTCAGCTAGAACTGCCCTTCTTGACCCAGTGACCTGTAAAAGACGCCCTCAGGATGTGCCCCCTTGTTGGCTTCCCCTCTGATCTGGACGCACAAGCTCTCAGCAGGTCTGTTGCCTGCTCCACAGCAGGACTCCACGTGTTTGAGCTGCACCTTTGCATAAAGCACAACCCATCCTTCCCACCTATCCTTCATAAAGTGCCAGCTCCAGAACTGTTCCCTCGCCAGCGTAAAGAGCTACCACTTCTCTGAAAGGATTGACAGCATCGACTTCAGCAGCTCTCAGGCTGCAACATAAAAGCCCATGTCCACTTTTGCTAGCAAAATTAACTGCTGAGCATTTCAGATCTTTGCAGGCTCTTCGCAGGCTCTTCGCAACCCCAGCAGAGGTTAAACACAAATCACTGGCTTCCCCGGGTTAGGATCCAAGATCATGGATTTGCCCAAAACTACATTCCTCTAACTGAATGGTGACCAACTCCCCATTTAGTCCAGCCCAAATAACAAACAACCCCCACATTATTTCAGGCACAGACAAAAGAGACTATCTTAACACCTGGGAATTTAATTTTAAGCTGCAGGAGGCACTGGGAATTTAATTGTCATCACGAGATTAGAAGAAGTTTTCATAAGACGAAAATCAATCAATCGATCTGAAGTGAAGGTGACAGTGTTAAAGGTATTTTTTTGCTCGACAGGAAATAGAGGACAGACGCAACCATTCTCGATTGGGCAGGTGTATTGCAACAGAAGGCTCTGCTGGGCTTGGCTACGCAAAAATCTCTCATGTCTCGAAGCATCTGCCACGTTGGCCAATCTTCAGTAAATGCACGCATCTTCAAATCAGTGGCAGCATGTCCCTGATTTTACCTGAACCTTTCACTGCAGCTGTCCTTTAAACTCCAGTTCAAGCCACCATTTCAGGTTGTATTTCTTTTACTCTCTTACAAATTTCAGCTGATTTTTTTGTTCTCTGCAACTGCTGAGCCTAGAGGTTTAAAAACCCCACTCCCTTAAGTAAGGCGACAGAAAAATCCTGCAGCTCTTTAGGATTAATACGCATAATGGCAAGTTCTAACCGAATCCAGCAAAACTTTTAACACAGAGTTCACGGGTTTCTGGATTGCAGAATCAAAAATCCATGTTTCTAAAATAATCCAAAGTTGCTGAAGGTATATAATAATAACTACTATTATTATTATTATAAATGTTGCAATATTTTGTAGAAAAGGATCCTAGATCTTGCTTATTTCAATTAGCGGAAGTATCACTCCAACTAGACTTTTCGCCAACAAAAATTAAGGAGGCAGCCTCCCTCCTGAAGCCCAGGAACTTGAAGATACCTAGGCTTGCCTTTGTTATCCAGTGTCCAGATACCATTGCAATGCAGACTTTGCAAAAAACCTGATGTATTAGAAAGAGGAACTCCAAAAAATAGGCCAGATATAAAAGAAACCAGCTCATATTAGCGTATGGAGATTTTTTCCTTACATCATTTCAAAAGATTCATATAAGAGAGAAAAAGTTTTTTAAAATATCCTGATCTTAAAAATTAGAATTTCACGTACAGTTCACAGTTCCTATCTCCATTTCCATCTGTTGCGCTCCCGATAACAGGACAAAAATTCAGTTTGCAAGAAACATGCAAGAATTTGCAGTAGCAGATTATTCTTATGAGCGAATAGACAATGCCTGACCCAAACACTAGAACAGAGCAAGTGAGCATGCAGTAACGTATGACAGGCCTGGCAGGAGACGGCCTGTTAGTCATGCTTAGCTCAAATTATTTGCTGTTTAAAATGATGAACAAGCATAAAACCTCTCCCCACTCCCCACCAAAGAGATTGCCAATGCCAGCTTTAAAGGGCTAGCTTGTAATTGGTACAAAAATGCATGTTTTTTGAGACCATTAAGGACAAAGTCAGGCTGGGAAGTGGCAGAGCTAGTCCCGGTATTCAGGGATGCTGCTCTAATGATATAAGGGGAAAAAAAGGCACAAAACAGAGTAAGTGGGATGGATTAAATGTGGCAGGATTAATCATTAGGAAGAAAAACAGATCTGCAGCCAGCACTTTATGTACCCCAAAATGACCGAGACAGTTGTGCAGGAAACAAACACACAAAGTTTTCTAAAACCTAAACCGCTACTAAGCATCAGGCGCTTAACTAAGGTCCTTCAGACAGGAGGTTTATCAGAAGAGGCAAGATACTGTACTTTTATCTCCTGGTAAAATGGATCGGTAAAATCGGTCCTTCCTTTTCTTTTCTTCTGGGTTGGGAGGCAAAGGTTTTGAGCCATGGTTTAAAGTCCCAGCGTCTTTGCTTCCCGATCCAATCATAGTGCTGGTATTTCTCATCGGAGGAGCAGGTGGTTTGTCTTCTGTTTCAACTCCATTGTTCGACATCTTCAGTTGGGAAGGCCGTTACTAGGAATAGGAAAAAGAAAAGAAATAAAAAGAAATAATTTATTTTTCAAGAACTAGAATCACACGCTGTCAATTAAAACACACGAAGGTATTTGCAGGCTAGCCTGTAACCTCAGAGCAACACAGACCAAGTGTCAGCGCAACAAATTCTACTCGAGCACCAAATTTTCTCTGTTAACAAGACTATGTTCAAACATAGGAGTTATTAGTCATCAAGAAAAGCCTGTTTCAGGATACAGCCAATTCTCAAGCAAACCACGGAGCAGAAACGTTGGGTGGGGAGGCAGAGTGGTAAATACAAGGTAGCAAAGAGCAGGGACACCCAAGAGGAGCCAACAAGCTGCCGAGCTCCTAAGACCTCTCAGGTCCGTGCTGGTTCCACTAAAAACTATGTCAAAAAGTTTGTATCTGCCTCCAGCACAGCGCGATGCAGAAAGACTGAAATTTGCACTCAAAGAATTTCAACACAGCCGCTCAGGCTCCTTTGCTAAAAAGCTGCTGAACTGGTTCAGAGGCAGGGACGGCAGGAAAGCGGCAGAGCTGTACCCACGGAGACGCAGGGCCACGGTCCCAAGCCGGCCCTGGCCCTCCTGCGGTAGCACCACGCTCCAGCTGCAAATCGAACTGCCGGAAAGTTGACTGCATTTTGTTCTGTTGGAAGGGTCAAACAAAACTAGATCCCCAACACACACATAAATCCTTAAGTAAATAATCCCTGCTGTGAGGATTTAAAGACGGAAGCTTTGGAACAGGGTAATAGATTATTCTGCAACAACTAGCTTGTTCCACCCAAATGAGATCAGCGTTACTCCAGACACAGCCTGGCTGCAGCGAGATCCTTCTGGAAACTGGAATTTGTCCGCATTATGTTCTCAAAAGAAAGTTGGGAGTTAACTGCAGAACAAAGACCAAAGCAGGAACCGTTTGTCTGGGTGGAAAAGGCAGTTCAACAGCCTTAAGAATTTCACAAGCAGTAAGGGAAGGTGTTTCACCCAGGGAGAATTATTGGGTGGCAGAAAGTCAAAAGCGGTTTGCTCTCCGCAAGTGAGAAGTCCGGTTTCAACGCCGACATCGCTGCTGGCTTCCAGGGAACTGCTTTTCCGTAGGCTGGACTCAGCGGAACCACACTGGCTCACACTCCAAACAGATCCCACAACCACACGACAGACCTACGACCACACAACGCCGCCCCGCCAGTCTTCAAAGTCTTCTTTGGCCAAGCTACTGATGCTCAGCGTTAACTGGAGAGATTTGGACCCAGGGCACTCTGCTCTCACAGCTGCAGGGAGTTAAGAAAGGCCCACGGAAGGCACTCAGGGGCAACATTAGACTTTGCTGAAAGCAGCAGCCCCCTAGCTGTTGCCTACCAAGCCGTGGCTGGTCTGCAGCACCACCTTCTCCTCCCACTTTTTTGGCTCCTGGTTTCTTCTCACTTGCTGTTAAACGGGCGGGCTGGCAGTACTGTGCAGACCGTAAGGCTTTGGACAAGCCTTCACATACAGGGAGCTTCATAGAGGTTTGCCCCCAGCCCCGCTTCCTCCCGACACAACTGTGCAATGGAATTTTATATGACAGACTAGCACTTGGGGTACTGATTTTAATGATTTTGGTGTTTTGGAGGGGTGGGGGGAAATCAGCTGTGCTTTTGTCTGGGCGTGTTTTGGCACGTGTCCTGCGCATCTCCCGTCACTCACGTTCAGCCTCATGCTGGTTTGCAGTATAAAACAGAGCAGAACTAAGTGAGAGCTGGAGTGCCAGCCACGAAGTGGTGCAAATGACTACCCTCCCCATCTAAGCAGTGGAAAAAAAGTCTAAACTAAAACCCAGCTGGTAAATTTGGCAGCCACTGCTGCATGCATATCTTGTGCAACATGAAGACACTGATGCCTCACTGACGGGCTTTGCACATCGCAGCATCGGTGGTTGGTACTGAACTGGCACAAGTAAAGCATTTGAAATGACACAAGCAGAAGGGCCATGTAAAAGCTGCGTTCTTTGCATTGATGCTTATTTAACCTGGAAAAAGCAAATTGCTGGGAGGGTGATAGGATAAGCTGCAAATAGGGAAGCAGAAGGAAAACAAATGTTAGCAGCTCTGTGCTTGCCAAACGGCCCTCCCCAGGAGCAGGCACCACATTTGCTGCTGTGACACCCTGGTTTAGCCCCCCAGGGGTTTGAGTAAAGGTGCATCCAAAGATTCCCCCACCGGCCAGCCTGGCTGGAGCTGCAGGCATGACTGAGACGGCAGGGAGACTGCCTCATTGCTGGGTCCCCCTCTCACCAAGCAGCGAGGTGAGTAGGTGAGAATCGGTGCTTGCTACCTGCTGTCAGAGATGTGGGACTAAGCAGGGGATAGAACAAAGTTTACTGCACTGGGGAACAGATGCAACATCAGGCTGAAGGGCGGTACAAGGAAGAGAATACATCAGCGTGTGGCTCCAGGCTGGAGAAAAAGAAGTGAGACGAGGAAGTAACACCCCCCCCCAGTTACAGGCAGAGGCTGGCCTAGTGCTGGGGGAAGGAAAAAAGAACAGAAGCAAAATAAAACAAAAAAAAAAAGCAAAACCAAAAAACAAAACCAACCATGAAAACATAATAAAAACCTCTAGATGTCAAGCATCCTCACTCTCAGTTCCACCAGTGCAAAACCCCAGGGGCATCTACTCAGAGTTTCTTCAATATAAGAGGGTTTTTCAAAATCGTTCAGTCGGAAAGGATAGAGCACAAGTGAATCACTGTTTTACCAGGGCTAGAAACACTGGCAGTTACAAGCTCTTGTTTATCTTACATTATTCCCTGAATGAGCAAGTAACTGCTGAGAAGTTACATAGTTTAACAAACATAGTTTGTTACATATACTATGTGACATATACTATGTTACATAGTTACATAGTTTAACAATATTGTTTTACACCTATTTGATAACCACAACTTTTATGTGGACAAAGCCTACACCCTCTCCTTTCTTCCCCATCACTCAAGACCTTTCTCCTCATCAAAGTCCTATGTTTAGAGTTACAAGAACTATTTAATCTGATTGGAAATGGGGGGTGAGAGAGATCCCCTGTAATACCAATACTATCGTAAAGGTTTCCCCAAAACCTTTTCCCACTAGAGATTTGAAGGGAAAACCAAAAACCTGCATACATGGGTCCTCCCACTGTGATTCAGAGACACGGTCTATCCCCAAAATCAACACTGTTATACTTCAAACTTCTGTTGGCCTCAAAGTATGTGGATGAAACCCTGTCCTGACAGAATTACACCCGCCTCTCCAGGGCTTTACAGCACAGCTGAGAGCCCGGAGCCATGCCGAGCTGTTGCAGAGGCGGCCACCATAGCCCAGCTGACTGTGCAAATTCTCTTCTTCCTAAAATAATCTCCTGCCAATTCACACGTAAGCAGGCTTTAAACAACCCCCTCTCGCGTAGACCCTGCTCAGATTCAGAGCACGCGGCAATTGCTTCACCGGCCGGCATAACATCAGCGCTACGCCACGGAAGGGAGTCACCCTGCTCGGCGCGATCCGTCCTGGCAGGAATGCCAAGCGGCCACTGGTCCGAGCCACCTCTTCGCACTGGCACGACTCTGCTCTGAGAAACTCAGAGTGATGAAGCCAACAGCGGAACCAATGAAACAGCACGTGAACTCTTCAACCGGAGTCAGATGAGGGAACATGTTTTAGCTGCAGACACAATTACCCTCAACTACTATATATGTTCAAATAGCAGCGCTCGAACCAAACCCCATAGACACCCCTAGGAAGGCAGAGCCGTGATGTAGGACTATGCTTCTGCAGCAATTTGAGAGCACTGAGAGTTTGAGTTGTTTCAGCACAGAGTACTTAAAAGTTTTATTACATACTGCAACCTGTGACTGCCGTAAGTCAAGTTATGGCGGCCTTCAAATGCTCCCTGCCCCTGCCCATCAACTTTTGAAGCCCGTTAGCTAAATTAGATTACCCCAGCCTCAGCAGAGTTGAACAGCAGGCCTGACAAACTCTCCTTTCACACCTACAGAACACTGCTGCAGACAGGAAGGAGCGACAGGCAACCACGCACAGGGGAGAGGAGCCTCAGGAAACCACTTCGCAGCTCAAGACGGAGCAGGCGGCTCCGTACAAAAGTACGGCACCCACAGGTGCCAACAGCGGCGACCAAGAGTTCGGAGCGCACAGACGTGTGAAGATCCGCACAGGACTGTAGATACGGCCTAAAAATCATGAAGTTTATGGCTGTAGTTTTCCTGTAATACAGGCACAGGCTCCTGAACCATTCATCTAGCAGAGTGGGACCCCAACATATGTGGAGCCTTCTGGTGCTACTGTGTGTAACACACAGGCACACGAAAGGACAAAAAAAAAAAAAGAGAACAAAGATCCTCTATTTATGTCATTTTTCCTTCTGGTAAACCACATCATTTCAAACCTGATGCTCTACACTGAACTATAAGTTTCTATCAAGCTGACTGTATTTTCTTTGCATTCCTCAGCAAGACAGGCAGATGACTGATCGCTCAAACAGAAAGCAATTAAAAAGTCAGAGGAGCTGAAACCTACGCTACAGTAGATGCCATAAAGATAACTATGTCCAACGCATACTAATTGCTGGAGTCAACACGAAAACTCATAAAAGAGCCATCTATAATTCATGCAGTCTGGCAAGGCAGTAGTTGTAAGTTACTCACTACAACTTACAGATGAATAAACTATATTAAACAAGAAAGGGGGGAGGGAGATGCTCAGCAACTGTTTTCCCCTCTCTGTCTACTACCAGAAGGAAACCTCACATTTTTCCAAGATGGTATTTTTCTGTTGTTGCCAGGGTGAGGAAAGGGTGTCCGGCCCACAAAAAAGGCAGAAGGAGTCTTGTCTTTTAATTGAGTTCATCCCAATCAGAACAAGCGTTTTACCTCTGCACCAGTATCCCTGCACCCTTCCGCACCATGGCTAGAGTCTGCTCGTGCACACACGCAGTTAAAATCTCCTTGCACTGCCCTGGTGGGAAGGAGCAGGGGCCATCCCCTGCCCTGTTCAAACACACTGCAAGCAGCAGATTCCCTCCCCGTGTGCCACACTTTCATCCAAATCCCAGCAGAAAACGAACGGCACAGTTTGCCAGCTGGGTTTCGAGGATGAAAAGACATTCATCATTTTTTTCTTTATCACTTTATGTGGGACTAAGTTTCAAACACAGTCTCACGTTGAAGGAAAGGCACCCCACACATGTTCCACCTGAAAAAGAGGCCAGAGGTGTCCTTTTCCTCCACCGGACAGAGGATGGGATGTGAGGGACGTGCTATCACTCAAAAGGGCAGCAGCAATACACATACCCTGAGGGAGGACAGACTGATCGTCACATTTAGAGGTGATTAAAAAAACCTCCCCAGTAACTGTAGCATCTAGCTGTCTCCCCAGCCAGCTACTGCCTGTCTGAGTGCTGTGCAAGTGTGCCAATTAAACAAAAAAGTGTCAAGGGCCATCAGTGCATCAGCCCAGACCCAACATTTACATGTGAATTTAAAAAAAAAAAAACAACCAAAACCCCAGGTTTTCATAAAGTTCTAATTAAGAAAGAATTATAAAACAGCAGAGTTTGCTCTTCTATCTTTAGAATTTACCTGTTAGGTCCCTGCAGGTGCTGCCAACACCCAGAGGTGCAGATGAAACCACTAAATTAAATGAAACAATCATCAGTAAAAATAAGCACACATTTGGAAGAGAATGCATCCACTGCTACAGCCAGGGTGGGGGGCGTGGGGAGGGGGAAGGGAGACACTCTCTCGTGGCAGCTGGCCAACGGGTTGCAGTCTTGCTCCAGTGCCAGCATTATTTCCATAGTGCTAGACGTAAAGGATGACTGACCAGTTACAGCCCAACAGGAATGCTGGAGGACTCCACGGCTTGGAATTTTAAAAGCCAGAAGGGTCCTTTTGAAAAAAAAAAAAAACACAACACAAAAAAAACCCACTTTAATCCAACCCCAACTGTTTGGGCTAAATGCAAGACCTGCCAGGTGGGATTCCCCAGCCTGTATTTTGCAGGAGGACATGGACACCACCGCAACGGGCACTACTTGTGGGCAGGAGAGTTGCAAAACCTTTCCCTGGGCAGATACACTTGCTAACCCATCGTTCTGCATAGAGATGCTTCTAAAGAAGAACAGCCTAATTATAACCGCTCGATTCCTAGCAACAGAGCGGAGTTCTCCTTTCAGGAAAGTTAAGGATGCTTCTTTCTGTTTTGTTTTAAATCTCAAGGCCCAGCTTTTGCCAGCCTCGGCGGTGCGGGCCCACGCGTGACCGCTGTGGCAGCAACCCAGACACACGGGAGGTTTCAGTAGTGCTGTGGCAGGTCAAGCCCTTTCCACCAGATTAGGCTGGAGTCCAAAACTGCAGAGGCAAGGCCAGCTTAAATTGGCACGCTCTGACTTAGCTTTGGCTGTTTCACGAATAGCCAGCTGTGTCAAACAATAACCATTTTGCAGCCAAGGCCTGCTGTGCCCGAGTACCAGGAGTACACGATGAGCTCGCCTTACTTGTGCTCCAGTTGGGTAGCTCAGGCTTTGAGAGCTGCAGAGACCAGCTCCAGTTGTTCCCATCCCCGGGCAGCAGCCTGCTCACTTTGACCAAGCACTTCCCCTGTTCTAACAGTGCTTTTCAACAGCCCGAGAGAAATAAATTACATCCATATTTAAAAAAAAAAAAAAAAAAAAAGAAAATCCAAGCTGAGGCAGAAGGAACCAAGAGTATCATTTTTAAAACTTCTCAGCCCACAAATCACACTCCGTATTTCCTCATCTCCAGAAGTGCTGTCTCCCCTCCCCCAGCTACATGCCTGAACAAGCAAGTTTGCTGTTGCAGATGTCAGTACAGGCTCCATTTTCCAGCACGGTCCGGGGCGGCCTTGGCCCTGGTTCCACTTTTGCTCACAGGAAGGCAGGGCATTAACCGCACAAGTCAAAAGTAGCCACTGGAGTCAGAGCTTGCTAAGCAGGGTGGGAAAAATCAAGGCCTCTTATGTTAAAGCATACCCAAAGCCCATATAAGCAGGTTTCCTGGAGGAAATCTGTGTTCCAGAGGAAATGACTAGATGCAGCATAAAGAAAATATATTAAACACATGCAGTTAAACACCCCCCCACTACTCTCCACCTAAGTTACTTGGCTCTAAGTCCAAACCGCACGTTAGCAGAAACAGCAACTAAAAGCAGCCCAATCATTCATCATTTTTCCATTCAAAAGTTTCCAATTCAGAAGAAGAACATAGAGCACAGGGCTCAGAATTCAGCCCCACTATCCCTTAACATGGAATAATTCCCAGCACCAGGTATTCACGTTTTAAATACATGTAAGCATTTGCAAAAGCGCAGCATGTAGGCACGCACCTTGTTAAACACAGAGATTTGGCGTTTGCCACTTAGCAATGGGGACAGGGGTAAGAAGTATGTCAGAAAACTGGAACATGGTCAGGTCAAGTCAACAACATCCCACACGTGCGGACGACGCCGTAACTCAGCGGTTCGCAAAAAGCCAGGGTATGTAAATAGCAGAAAGTTTGCATTAACCTGCAAAATGTGAGTCTTTCTGAAGAGAAGAGACACCAAGACAGAGACCTGCAAAGAGAAAACAGATGTTCTTAAGAGCAAAACTCGTCCAACTCCTTTCTCACTGGGAGACTAAAGAGCAAGACGACGACACGAGCATCGTTAGCTGATGAAGGCATCCAAGAGCCTCAATTAGACTGAGAGGGAAATGCCGCAACAGTTCAGCGCTAATTGGAAATGCAAACATTTATCATCGGAGTAGCGCTGGCTCCTGTGTATGGCTCCATTGTGTGTACTGCAGCTAATGACAGTAGGAAGCCCTGTGCTCTGCAGTATTTATGTAACGACTGGCAAAGCTGCCACATTCTCTTAATTGCCAGCCAGGATTTTCATACTGGCAGTAGTTTTCAATTAAAAAAAAAAAAAAAACAAAATCTATAAGATCGCTTCAGTTTCACATTGCTTCGTTGAAGTTTTGGTTCTCCTTCAAAGCTGGGGAAAGCGGAAGAATGAATAATTCTCCCAAGACAGAATGAGCTCTGCATCAAACACGAGCTATTTGTAGATGAACTGAATTAAGAGACAAGGAAAGCACGGTCAAATACCCAGAAAGAGCTATTTTAGCATCAGTAAAGACAAAAAACTAGAGAACTGCACATAAATCTGCTTCAAGTTTGCAATGATTGCTCCTTCAATTATGATACACGTAATGCTCTAAAAGCAGTTCATTTAAAAGGCAAAATGAAAAAGCCTAAGGTAGATTAGTGTTTCCATCTGATTGAGCTTTCACAGTAGAGCCTCCTTTGTCGGCAGAGCATCAGCTCTGTGTTGATAATTATAAGCCATCTAGCAAAACGCCCCATTGTACCTACTTTATAATCCCAGTACGTACAGAAGTAAGCGTAGTGAGGATACCATGGCAAGGTCTCGTGTTCCTAGACCTCCTCACTTGCACCAAATGGACTGCAGAGCATTCGCTAGTCCATTTAGAATCATCATCGTTTAATTTAATGAGCAGCCATTTGTTTTAAGGAGGTACCATCAGGCCTTTTATCACATCATTTACTCAGATCCCAGTCATACTTACTGTATGTCAGTAGAGAAAAGAAAGCTCTATCAGACTGGTACAAAGGAACTGCTGTTTCTGCAATATATTACAACACAACTCTGCATTAGCGCTCAGTTAAATAAGGCCCATGAGACGAGTGAACTATTTTTACTGCGTTGAATAAAAGAAAATATAAGAACATCACTTATTACAGCAGCAGGCCCGTTCTAAGGCGCTGTGTAATTAGGAGTTAATAAAAGGACCAGAAACAGTAGGCAAGGTTTTCCTCAATATCTTTGTGCAAGACTTTCTGGGGCACAGATGACCTTATCCTGTGTTCTTGCTACAATTACCCAAGTAGCTTTACATAGGACGAACGGACCTTCGCTGCTACCTATTTAAAACTCATTCTCTCTCACGAAGCGGTGACATCGGCTGCAGCCACAAAACTCAATCCAGCAGAGACTGATCGAGCTCCTGTACGCAGCCCTGTCAGCATCTGCAGCAAGTGACTTGCTTCTTTCAATCCAATTCCCAGTGGGCGAGCATCTACATCATAAAATTAGTAACAGTAAGAACTGCAAATTCAGCAGAATTTGGATTTCACTGATGGATGGATTGCCAGCGTGCATGTTTTATTCATCTCAAGACTGCTTTGTCTGGTTGGTTGCATCTCCCCTCTGTACTTAAAATGCAAAAAATTGGTTTACGGTCACTACTGAGCAGCCAAGAAGCTCCTCAGACAGGGTTTGTTGTACCTCTTCTAAGTGCTAGCCAAAACTCACCAGATTTCCAAATTGACGACAACCGAAGAGCGATGTTCTAGGAAGGCATATGAGCCAAGGCATTTTGTCAGTAGGAGCATCCCCTCCCATCGCTGTAAGTCACCCAGCTCAAGTCCCACAGCTACTTCCCGCTAAGGTCATCAGCGTGTGAATTAGCCTCCCTACGAGAGCACACCATGCAGCAGATCGAGATGCAGAGTTTTCTGATCATCCTTCCTTAATTCCGATAATTAAGATTCAAGGATGTTTGCTACCAGCACACTCTCATAGAGGTTCCTGCTACCTACCCATAACCCTAACGCTTCCTTGGTGGTCAGGCACTCAAACCAATTCTCATTTCAGCATCCCCCCGAGGCTACCTGCCCGCACTCCCTCTCTCTCCTATTGTAAATCCAAGGCAAGAGAGTGTAAAATGAGATATTTTAAATTCTGTAGGTAGCACACTACAATTTCACTGCTCAGCTTTACAGCAACAGCTCTGTTCGCTATAAAACTCAGCACAAACAGGACAGTGAATTTTGGAAACAGCTATTTCACAGCCCGCAAGAAACCTCAGCACTGGTCCCCAGCATACGCAGGAGGAATGCATGGGGCTGCACTTCCCAAACCAATTTTGCTCCATCCACTTTATGTCATTTACATCCTGCCTCTTCACTGAAGCTCGCGTTCGTACACCCACTGCGGCACAACCTGCGCTAACTCCTCCTTTCCTGTTCCTACGCTCCTCGCAGAGGGATGCGGTGAAGTGAAATACGTGGGCTGTGGGAAAGGAGATCCTGCAAATCAATCCAGAACAGGGGATGACCTGATGGCTTAAGTGAACTGTCTCCTTTGCAAGTTTGAGGGTGCTCCTGCCACTCTTTCTTTCCAGTAGTTTCCTCTGAGCTGAGTTTTCCTCCACTCCTGGTTATTCTCGTACTGCTGGTATTCACAGGTGCTGATTCACAGCCTCCCAAGATACGCTTGTTTGGCTGCTTTTATTTCTAAGAAAAGTCACTTCAGGCTGGAAATAACTGTCGTTTTTCTATGAATGCTCTTCAGTGTATATCTAGTTTTATCTGAGCAGCCTAAATATTCTACTGTAACTAAAGCCTCAAAGTTTTGAAAGCCTCTGTGTCTCTAGTCAAATGTTATAAAAAGAGACATCCAAATCTGTGGCCTGCCATTGTGCTAAGTCCCTTTTAGCCTTAAAAATAAAAATTGGATTTGAGCCTAAGATATATTCTTTAAATGTCTAGCATGGTTTGAATTTACATCCCCATAGGTGAAACTTCCCCCGAGGGTTTCAATCCTTAACACAATTAAGAATCTGCAAAAACCTAATGCTTTTGTTCTGACAAAGCTGAACCAAGATATCTCAAATAGAAGTGGACGAATCCCAAATCACGACTTTTTGAAATGGGCTCTCAAAAAGCAGCCCTGAGCAAATCAGCCCGCAAGGCTCTCATTTTAATATCTTATGTTATCAGCAGACAGCTTCTATCTTAGATCTGAGATGATTTACAGTCTCCAGCCCCTGCTCTGCTGGCTCCTAACCTTCTCTCCCCCACAGAGTATCCGTATTCTGGGTATTTCCTTGGAGATTCATTAACTGCTCCTTCCTCAAAGGCTGTGATTATTGGCATTTTTCTCAGACTACATTTCTAAGCATTTAAAGAGACCTGTCAGGACAGAGAAATAAATAAATACAGAACAATATCAATTCATCATTCTCTCTGTCAAGACACTGCAGGTAAAGAGAAAAACTAAGTTTTGGCTAATGCCTTTAAAACTGTTTTCTATCCTGCATGCCTGTATACCATTTACATAGCACGTCTTAATGTCAGTGTCCTCAGAGGAAGACAGTGAATTAGAATATTGGTATCTCTAGTTTAGGAGGCAATTAGACCAATAACAACAAACCAGAGCTGAATGTATGCTCAAAACAATCTAGTTAGAATTCTATTTTAGGTAAAAAATCAGTCAAATAATCCCATTATCCCGAGGATTGCTTTAGGCGTGGTCCCAACCCAGCACATCTTTTTTTCATCTTTTAGTTCCACGACCAGAAAGTGATTGGAAAAAAAAAAAAACAACCCACTGAAAACTACCAGAATGGTCCTTTCTGTACAAGTTCCTCTCCCAGTTGCAAAGCCCAGGAAGACAGAGAAATAAATGTTCCAATGTCAGTCAGCCACTTGCTAAGCCACTTAAGAAAAGAAATTAAAAGAAAAAACAGTAAAATAAGTGTACACCTCAGGCCAACAAATACAATTTTCCTGTTCTTCACCCCACTTCCTGCAAATACCAACTCAAAGGGCGCCTCTTATTTCCTCTTATTTCCACCCTTTGCCTCCTTTGTCAAAAAGTAACACGTGCCTCTTCTACAGCTGCAGTTTACCTGATTTTATTTAAAAAAAAAAAAAAAGAGAGAGAGAGAAAAGAAATGTTTCAAAAATCATCTTCCATTTCTGGATTTGCTCTCACATGCTCTGTACAGCTCTGCTGCATAACAGGCATTTTTTCCATAGGAGACAGCACCACCAGCCAGCACAGCCGCCAGAGCCAGTTACCTGCATGCGTCACTGACCTGGGGTCCCAAGGAAGGCGGCAGGAGCAGGGCAGAGGCAGAGTATGTAGCACGGTAGAGCGTGTGCATGTATAAACATATGTATATACACGTACATAGAACACAGGGGTGTATGTGCGCATGTCTCTGTGTGTAACTTGCCCTGCGCAAGTAACTCACCTATTTTGTTTGCTCCCAGACAGGGAGTATGCGTCATATGACTGTTTATAAAACATAATTATCCTCAAGTGATATAAAGTACTAACAACAACAACAAAAAAAGGCTATAAAAAGTTATAAAGTACAATACACAGCTCTGAATTCATCTAATTTGGTATTACGCATTGGCTAGTCACCTCTGTAAGCATGCACACACCGGATCTTGTTTCAACTAAATGGAATCCGTATTAATTTAAAAAAATAAACCGACTCCCCAGAGGCATATAAACAAGGTTGTTGCCCAAATCCATGCTGACCTCATGCATACAAGTTATTCAGCCACTACCACTCACTCCATCGAAATCATCAAAAGAGAAAAGAAAATGAAGGCACTTCTTGAGTCCGTTTCCTCTTCCAAGACACTTGTGGGAGGAAGGGCCAGGCAGCTCAGAAAAGGATAACCTCATGATTTCCCTTTAGGCTTGTGCTGAAGAAAGAAGGCATTCAAGGACTTTCAGTTCCAGAAATAGAAATCCTCCTCTGCAGAAGTTTTGTTCTACCAGGTCACCGCACAGAAGACAGTGGTGGGTCCCCAGCCATCTCCTTCACCGCTCTGTGTCCGGTTGAGCCCTCAGGTCTGCCACACTCAATCTCCGAATGCCCCTGGCTTATCGGGAGGTGGAGAAGATGCCAACAGATGTAACTAACAAAGCTCCTGAACCACTTGGAATATCTTCATGTTACTTATTTCTAACATTTGAGTGCAGAATTCCAAGGAACTTGTGGGTAGAAACAGGTTTCGCTCATCCTGGTATTTAGTAGTGAGACTAAACTCCAGCTGTGAAGCCCTCTTGCCTCCTCCACTGCCTGCGTCCCTCAACTACCAGTGGGAAATCAGGTAGGATGGTTTCAGTGTGTCAACAGTGCACGTGATTATGGTGAAGTAGGAAGATTTTCCTTATTACAGGCTTAAACTTTGAGGAAGTCTGCCTGAAGAGACAAAAGCTCACTGCCTGCTGCTAGGACAGGGGGTAGACCCAGAGCAGCCTCCATGACTATGCAGAAGCGGTGGGTGAGTGTTTCTTTTCCCCTCCCCACCCCCAAAAGAACAACAGCCAGGGCAACTTTTAGACCTTTACACTCAAGGAAAAAATCATTACAAAGCAGCATGGTCTTAGTTTTAACCTAGCAAATTTTCACAGTACGCAGTCAGAAAGCCGGAGCAACTTGGCTTTGCACGTATGCAGGATTAAGCACGGCCGTCCAACACCGAACCGTCCCGCAGGATCAGGATCGCCGCCGCAGGATCAGGATCGCCGCCGTGCTGCAGCCTGGGGGACACTAGGGCCAAAGCCCACCTCACCTACACACACAAAACCAGCGCAGAATATTGCGGTACTGGGCCACGGGACCACATGGCAAGAGCGTGTCTGACTCATGCAGCCACGCGAGTATGAAGCTGAGGGAAGACGTAGTTTTTGGTTTGAAATTTTTCTATACCATTAGCACCTGCACTAATTACGACAGCCAACAGCAGTCACTCTGATGGGAGGGCTGAACAAAAGTGGCACAGCTGTCAACTGCATTCAAAGAACCAAATCCTTAAGAGTTCATCATTTTGGGGCCAGAACACAGTCCCCATCCAGGAAAATACATGGGCTCGCAGCTTTTCTAGGACAGAATGCTTCAGAGGGTAAGTACAGCCAAAGCAGACGTTTAAAAAAACACAAGCGCATTTGCCTGTTTCTCAGGGGGATTTAAACAGCAGGTGAGTGGGGCTGGTCTGTGGGACATGACCCTTTTTTATGTCAGCTATTTAGATGCAAATTGTTCCCCCTCCCTCCCCCTCTCAACACCATCTGTTAGCCCAGAGGTTTAGACTGTGCTTAGGGTGTAGGTTTTGGGGGAGGGGCGTATAGATAAAGCATTGAGAAAATTTCAGTTGATGCCCCTATTTCCTCTGGGGCACAGTTTAGGGGGAAAAAAAAATCACTTTGCAATACTATTAATTTACAATAGCATTTTTCTTACATTCTGCTGCACTTTACTACCCACCCCATGGATTTCTTACCCTAGAAAGCATTCCTCGTCCAGCTTTTGGCCAACAAGCAACATTACATAGTGACACTTTCAGCAGGTTGCTATGGCGTTAGCATAGGGCATGAGCTGGTATTGCAGGAAGTAGCAGAGATTCAAGGAATTAAAGTCTTAAATAATAATGATGAAGTCCTTCACTACAAGGTGCAGTATTTAATGGTCTTCTAGTGCTAGGGAAGTCACCTCATCTCTGCTGCTCACTGGGGAAAAATCAGACTATATACTTTTCAAGAACTGTCGAGAGATTTGATTCATTAAAACACTTCACATAGGGCTCTGGATTCTTCGTAAAGGAAAGATTATGGGTGATGGCGCAGAGCGGGAGGGCTGGCTGACAGACCAGCTGGGGGTGCTACCACTCAGGGGGATATGGACAGGCTGGAGAATCGGGCCAACACCAACCTTGTGAAGTTCAGCTAAGGAAAATGCAAAGCCCTGCCGCTTGGCAGGAATAAGCCCGGGCACCAGCACAGACTGGGAGCCAACTGGCAGAAAAGCAGCTGTGCAGAGAATGACCTGGGAGTCCTAGTGGACATCAAGTTGACCACGAGGCTCCAAAGCACCTTTGCTGTTGACCTTTCTTGCTGCATCTGGGCTGCATTAGGAAGGACACCGCCAACAGGTCAAGAGAGGTGATCCTTCCCCTCTGCTCAGGGCTGGGAAGACACATCTTGGAGCGCTGGGTCAAGTGCTTGCCTCCCCAGTACAACAGAGACATGGATATACTGGAGAGAGTCCGGCAAAGTACCACGAAGATGATGAAGGGACTGGAGCATCGGACATACGAGGAGAGGCTGAGAAAGCTGGGACTGTTCAGTGTGGAGACGGAAAAGCTCAGAGGGATCTTATCAATGTGCATAAATACCTGATGAAGGTGTAAAGAAGGCGGAACCAGGCTCTTCTTGGTGGTATCCAGCAACCGGACAAGAGGCAATGGGCAGAAACTGAAATACAGGAAATTCCATTGAAATGTAAGAAGGAGAGGGCAGGGGGAGGAACCAAACCCCAAAGCAAAAAAAACCCAAAAAAACAAAACCAAAACCCAAAGCTTTTCTCCTGGGAGGGGAACCAAACCACAAAACAGGTTGCCCAGAAATATCATGGAGTTTCCATCCTTGGGGGTGCTCAAAAGCCCACTGGACGTGCCCCTGAACAAACTTTTCCAGCTGCCACTTTAAGCGTGGGGTTGGACTAAACTATCCTCAGAGGTTCCTGCCAACCTCACTAATTCTGCAATTACAAGCCACAAAAAGTGGCGGGGAGGCTCTAAAGGCGAGATCATCATTCAGACTACTTATCTGAAGAAAGTGTTTCTAGTCAACTGCATCCAAGGGCCCAGTTTAGTGTTGAAGACAAATTAAAAGGGGTGATAAGTGACAACCTTGTGCAGAAAATCAGTAAAAGAGTTGGAATCAGTACTACAACACCCTTATTTTGAGTTTTAACATGTGGAGTACAGTCCTGGTACTTGGGAGATGCAAGCCCTTGTCCCAGTTCTCACACAGACCTCGTCTGTGATCTCGGAGGCACGAGGGGCGGGGGGTGGAAAGGGCGAGTACTTCTTGTTTGCTCTGCCCTCCTCCGATCAGTCAATCACCTCTTTAAAGGAAAGGCACTTCAGGTAGTTACAGAGCACACAGCATGAAAAAAATCCCTTCCAGGTGCTTCTGCAACTTCAGTTACCACAAGAAACACATTCTCAGTTAAAAAAAAAAAAAAAGAGAGAACTGCCTATGCAATCCGGATGGGGAACTCAACGGCAGAGGGTAAAGGGGGCATGGAGGGATGGGAAAACCCTTCTGCCCCCTTGGGGCCCAGGTGATGGGACAGAAGAGCCCTCCAGAGCTTGGAGTACAAACAGGCAGAGACCACCTAGGGGGAAGTGGGGAAGGAAGAAAATAGAGTGTGGGCTTCAGAGCTTCAACTGCAGCTGAGCAAGTTCTCAGGCTGCCCTTGCACAACACCCAAGGCTGACACCAAGATGGGTTCAGGCAGACTTTAATGATGATGCTCCACAGGAGCGAAGTAAAGGAGCTCTTACTTCAGCTGGGAACACCTCCTGCCAGGCAAGGCTTGCACAGCAATGGTTTTTAAAAAAAAGGCCAAAAACCTGTTAATCATTTTTTTTACTGTTGGGATATTGTTTTGGTTTTTAGAGTGTTGCCAACACAAACGCAACACTTTCCTCTTTCTTGCGGAAACAGAACAGGCCAGACCAACATACGATCTCAACTATTTGGTGACAGACAGGACCTTCAGGTACCTACTTCCAAACTATTAACTTCTAAAACTTATGCAATTCAGTATGTCCTACTGGAAAGCAATATTCTGACAAGAGTTGCAGGCATTTCATAGAAACATTTTTTTAAAAAAACCCATCAGTTATCTGAACAGTGTTTCAATACATTTCTGCTGATATTTTGAAAGAACTTAAAGTTATCATTTTAAAATAAAAGCGGTTATATTTTCTCCCTCTGTGAAAAGTACATTCTTCAGAACGTCGGCGTTTGCCCTACAGAATGAGAGGGGTTTTTATGCACTGCTCTAAATCACCAGCTAATTTCTGTTTCCAGATCTCTGGCATTTCACCAGCATTACTGAGAATCTCAAGAACAGTTACTGGAAATGTTTTTATTTAACCAACTTCTTGTTCATAAATCCAAGCGCATGTATAAATGTTAAGGGCTGCAATCCTGCAGTTTGATCTGTAATACAAGGTACAGGCACCAGTTCTCAGCCTCCTTGACTTCAGAAAGACAGAAAGGTCATCTGTGATAGCTAAGGGGGACTTGGCCTTAACGCCAGCAAGCCACCCACTGGAAACAGTGGGAGTCTGGCCCAAATTAGAATTTCAGGATTTATCCCATCATGCCCTGTAGCACTTCCCACACAGTACTACCTGACAGCTTCTGAAAATTGGCAAAATGTGAAGGACGTGCCAACAACATCCGAGATGAGGCTTCCAAGGGTGTATTTTGTAACAATTGAATTCAACCAACACGTGTCTGCATACGCAGGTATTCTCGCAATTCCACCTTAACAGGGTTTTCAGCACACTGACTTCAAAAGTGCAGTGTCTAAAAACGCATCTCCAAAAGCTACTCAATGCCAAACAAACCAGACTCTTAAAAGCAAAAACACCCACAAAGCAGTTGCATCCAGGACATCACTGAACTTGTGCAATAACCCCCACGTTTGGTTCCCCGCCGTTATTAGCGATTAGATAAGTAACGCCAACAACACAGACGCTTTTCTAGAACCTCTTTCCCAGCACCACCTCCCAAATTGTCGTCATCTCCCACAGATACCTCCAGAACAGCCCCAGAATAACTACTGCCACCCCCAGCGTGACCTGGCACGAGGTGGATGGGTTTACAGCCAGGCATTGAGGTCCAACAGCCAATTGCTGCCCACACGGTGCCTTTGCACCCAGATCTAACAGCATGGGTGCTCGGGAAACCAGTCGGCTACTGGTTGACAGTCTTTCCCATCCCTGTTCCACACTCTTATCCAGTCAATATTTCTTTAGTTAACAATATGCCCGTGTTGAACATTTCCCCTGAGGGAAATGTGGCTATCAGCCCTGTTCAACCCAATACGACCTTTATTTTGTAGTAAGCCAAGCAACTACCATGTGTTCCATGAGCCAAGGGCTTCGTTCAGTATCGCTGCTCTGAACGGGGGGCCTGGATCCTGCCCAGACTGAAGGCACTGATTTCGCTGACAACAGCATAGGGTCTGTGGCATCTAATTCTTAAATGGATCCTTTATTTGGATCCCTGGAGGCAGCAGGGGCTTGCACGTGACTGGATCAACACCTACGGTGCAAGCCAGATTGTACCCTTGTACATAATCAGTGCAGCAACTGGGACAGAGTATGTAAGGGTTTGGTACAGACTCTTTAGCTGTCACAGCAGCACCCCAGCAACAACCACCAGAAAAAACCCCAAACAAAACAAAAGAAGTTTAAGAGATAGCCAAGGGGCAGTGGGTCTTTCAGGAATTGAGACGTGACTCATTTTGGAGCAAGAGTCAAATGAAGTGCACGAGCTGCTGAGAGACAAGACAGGTTCCAATTTAAAAGCAGCACTTAGTTATGAAATGACGAGACTTCCACAGATTAGCTGGTATGCTTGCATTTTACCCTGAAACTAGTCATTTTTCAAGATGATCTGAGTGCAGGAGTAGGAAAGAACACTGACTCAAAGAAAAAAATAAAAGAAAATAAAAAGAAATAAAAAAGGAGAGGAGGGGCCGCAAAAAAAGATTCCCATAGTTGTCATGACTTACATTCTCTACACAGGAAATCTCTGGAGCAAGCAAAAGCCTGCCTGCCCTCCCCTTGACGAACCCTTGATATAATCACATTTTTAAAATATTGCCTTCTTGAATGATGCAAATTAAAAGGCATAAGTAATTCTCTGACATACTATTGAAAACCACATAACAACACGAAATAGCAATTTATTGCATGCAAGTCCATTAAACTATTACTTACAGAGTAATAAACAGCAGCCACACAGATACCACTGTCACCGCTGAAAGGAAAACCGAGAAAACTCCTCGTCCCTGGCCCCTGGAGTTTGAGTGAGTGAAGTTGAACTGCTCCTGCTTGGAGCAGGGTTTTGTCCTCCAGAAAGCCTGCAGTATTTCAACTAACACAGCAATTGTCCTGTAATTCTCATGCACGCTTTATAGTCCATAAAACAAAAGGGACCCTTACCTTCAAAAGTAATTTTTAAGGAAAAGCAGCGGAAAGCTTTTCAAGCAATGACTGTGAAAGGACAAAGAGAGGAGATTGTGCATTTATATTGGTCAGTGAGGCACTCATCGCGACAACTGTGACTGAGGATGGTCGTGGGGGACCAGGGTTCACAGGCTACACCGAAAGCGGTTTTATTTTCACGGCAGGAATGCAGTCGTTGACGGCTCAGAAGGAGCCCCAAATGAGAAGGCAGGCTGGCAAGCCAGAACAAGACACCCGGCCGGCTCCACAGCCTAGGCAAAACCTTGGTTCTCTGAAGCTTTTCATTTTCCCTTCCTTTTCCAGAGTTAAAATTGAGGTGGTATCAGCTCCTCTTTCCCAAATGGAAAGCCCTTGGAGAGCAAGCCAGATTTTGAAGCTTTCTAACAACTCTGCAGACCACGCCGTCGGAGCTTGCTGCTTAATATGTGCGTGTGAGCGTTCAGGGCATTCACAGGGTAGTCTTGAGATCAGAGCAGAGCTACAGTTGGACCTTGTCCAGGGGTATTTTAGGAGAACAGAATCAAATTGCCACACAAACGTAATTGCCAAGTTTCAGTCTAATGTTACAGCAATTTGCTTGATGTTTTATTTCAGAGGACAGACTGGTGGAGTAATATTTTGTTGTTATTAATGTGTCCAAGTCTCTTGATGCAGCATTCGTATCTTTGTCAGGGATGGGATTTCTTCTTCAAGTTCTGCTTTTGATAACAGAAAGTATTACAAATTCTTCATGCAGCTTGGAAAAAAGATGTGGATAGACTGAGTTTAAGGCAGTTCTTAGTAAGAAAGATGCAGAGGAGCAGATGATGTGCGGTTCTCTGCTTTCTCTTCCACAAGTCCATTCAGCAAGCCAGCCTGAAAGAAATTTGCTAAGTATCTGGTGACTGCATTACCCAACGCTTTCAATTCTTGCAACCCACGCAGAGTCCAAGCATCTGAGAAACCGGATTTTGCTGCCTCTGACCCCACAGTATTTAAAAGAGATCAAATTTTGACCCCTTTTGAAAAGGCTGCCCAGAAAACTTGTGTAGGATGAGCATGTTTCTATGCTCCCATCACCAAACGACCGTCCGCCCAGCTCTCTGGGTTGACTTGCAACTCAGCCCGCAACTCTCTAAGTCTTGCAGGCATCTCACAGCTTCACAGAGAACACTCAGACAATCTGAGTGCATCAAGATGCATTCGGCCAGTGTGTTAAACCCACAGGGCAATCACTGTCAGAAGATCCCTACAGCGCGGAGTCAGTGTTAAGCAGCAAGTACGGTGCTCTCTTCACTATTTCTTTTAAAAGATATTTTGGTCCCAATTGCCACAGAATTGGAATGTCACTTCAAGACGACTTTGAGATTTCAGAGATTTCAGGTTTCAGAGTAAAGCTGAGCTGTTGAAAAACCAAGTCACTTATCCGTCTTGTTTCCATTATGGAGCGGGAAACTCAATCGGGTTCTTCAAGCTGGAGGAAAGGACCTTCTCCACCAGACAAGGCTTCCTGAACATAGAGTTAGAACCTGCCACTACCTGACAGACATGACCGGAGGAATCAACCCCTACTCTTCATTTGTTCAAGGTGTTTGTTTAAATAGAAGCAACCACCTCTAGGAACAGAGACTGAAAGAATATTTTTGCTCATACTGCAAGATTCTGGTTTAGTAGAATTAACATTTGGATTGTTAGACTGCACTAGGATCTGAACTGCCCGTCTTCAAGACTTCAGAGCCAACAGATCAGTAAAGTTTTAATCTAGAAAGCAAGAAGATAAAAGAGATTTATTTAAAGAGATTACAGACCCCTAAGCCAAATACAAAATCCACGCCATTCTGTAACATTGTCCATAAGAATTGAGCTCAACATTCAGAAGCCTGTCATCCAGATTATTATTTTTTAAACCTGAAAGGGCTCTATCCCAACACTGAGCTTCAAGCCTAAGAGCATTTCTGAAGATGACTGCCCATAGCAAAAATCAAGCTGAGTGTGAAAAGTGGCTTTAGATCTATTCACTAGTTGTATGATTCCAAGCAGCAGATTGATAACTAAGTTGAGCATCCAGAGACACAAGAGGCACCAACTCTAAGCCAGAGGAGGGACAAGTCCCAGTCTACAGTCACGTGGAGGCACCAAAAATCCATTTTTTGCTCTCTTGAGTCCCTGGAAGAAACACATTATTTCAGCTTTATTCCACTTTGCATGGGATTCCTTTTGAAGTACAAATTCCCCCTTTCCCCTTTTTTTTTGGAACAATCTCCATGCAGGATGATATATTCTAAAGGGAGCTTGAGTCTGTAAGAACTGCAACTTCCTACTCCACCAGTGAGACAAAGACACGCTCTGTGTAATGACAGAAGTAAAGATCTTACCAACTTCCTCAGAGCCCCGTAGAGTCTATGAAAATCACGCAGTGATCGAGTCACAACCACCACCAACCCCATCAGCCTCGTGGGCTTGGAGTGGTTTCGAAGAGCAAGCCACACTTCTGCGGGTGACCTCCTAGCCTTGAGCAAGAACACTGCTGGCCGGAGCTGTGACAATGCAACAGTGAGAGGCTAACGACGGCATCACTTGAGCAGAATCTGCCCCGCAGGACAACCGTTACTGCTTATGGATCCCAAGAGATCTCCACTAGAGATATTAGAGGAAATATATTTGTAGAAATCCACTTGCACACAGAAAAGGTGGAAATGGCACAAAGCTCACAAACGCTACTTTGCTTGCTCTTGTACAGAAAATCCACAGCAGCACAGACTTCAGCATAAACATTAGTCACTCACATACATACCCTGGACTCCAGGGCGTGACATTCCTGCTTGTGCTGCAAATACACCTCCGAATGCAGGGCAGACCGAGCTACAAAGACAAGCACGGAGCCAGGCAATCTCTTCTCCCTGGTGACCAATGCCAGGACCCGAGGGAATGGCCCGGAGATGTGCCAGGGGAGGGTGAGGCTGGGTATTAAGAAAAGGCTCTTCCCCCAGAGGGTGGTGGAGCCCTGGAACAGGCTCCCCAGGGAGGCACCACAGCACCAGCCTGGCGATATTCCAGAAGCGCTTGGACAAGGCCCTCAGAGACATGGTGTGAATTTGGGGTTGTCCTGTGCAGGGACAGGAGCTGGACTCGATGGTCCTTGTGGGTCCCTTCCAACTCAGGACATTCTGTGATTCTCGGTGACAGAGATTTCAATGTGATAGCGCTATTTCAACAGAAGCTCAAGCACAGCCCCAGTTTCCACTAAAAATTGAAGGCTTCAGGAAGACAACTTATGAGATTAAAGCTACACACAGCCCTAAGTCACTTGCTGGGTCACATCCCAGGTGATTCGAAGAATCTGTATGCAGGCTGCTTACCCAGAAATTAACCTACTGCCTTGGAAAGTGTTGCTTAATTTAGAAGAGTGATTACTTACAGCACCTGCTGCTAGCCTCACAGCCTTTGATATGCCAGCTTCCCCAAAATTAATGCTAAGTCTTCTAAAATTGTTTACATAAGTAATTAAGGAAAGAACTAAAAAAAGACACTGCTAAATGTATAACACAACAATCAGCTGGGTTATCAGCAGCAATTGAAACTATAATTTCCAAAGCAAACAGCATGAGTCGAGGCAGTCTGAGCCAAAGTTGCACAGTCGGTCCTGGTGGCAGACTGACGTCCTCAGCCAGGCACAGCAGGAAACGCATCGCGCGGGCTACGCACACCAAACCGTATGTGTGCATGACACCGCCACCCCAGGAGAAGCTCCACGCACCAGGAGAACCTTTGCAAAAGGGGTGTCCTGGCTTTAAAGCCACATTACTGGCAGGCTTTAAAGCTAAGGCCAAACCCACAGTTGCCTTGCCATGCAAGTGTAGTGCCTTTTGCAGGAATTGAGTGCTGAGGTCAGCAGGCAAAGGAAAGAGGAAGAGAAGGGGTAGAAGGAGGACTGAGGAACAGGCTTATTTTTTTAAGGCCTTGGTCCTGCTCCAGAAGTTTCTGTTCACACCTACATATTGAGACTCAAAATACATCCCTGGGCCCTGATGGGATGCACCCACAAGTGCTGAGCGAGCTGGCAGATGTCATTGCGAGGCCAGTCTTGATACTTTTTAATCAATCATGGTGACTGGGAGAAGTGCCCATAGACTGGAGGAAAGCAGATGTCACTCCTAATCTTCAAGAAGGAGGACCCAGGAAACTATAGGTTGGCCAGCCTCACCATCGCTGGGAAAGGTGATGGAGCAGCTAATTCTGGATACGATTTCCAGGCACAATAAGGACAAGAAAAATCAGCAGTAGCAGTCATCATGGCTTTATCAAGAGGAAGCCATGCCTGACCGACTCGATAAACTTCTACAGTGAAGTGACTGGCCTGGTAGACTTGGGGAGAGCAGTGGATGTTGTCTACCTGGACTTCAAGAAGGCCTTTCATGCTGCCTCCCATGAGATCCTCATAGAGAAGCTGCTGATGTACAGGCCGGGATGAACAGACAGTGTGGTGGACTAAAAACTAGCTGAATGATCAGGCCTGGGGGGTGGGGATCAGTGGCACAAAGTCTAGTTGGAGGCCAGCCACTAGAGGTGCACCCTGGGGATCAGTGCTGGGTCCAGTCCTGCTTAATGTCTTCATTAATGATCTAGATGATGGGGCAGTGTACCCTTAGCCAGTTTAAGATGACACAAAGCTGGGAGGAGTGGCTGGGACCAGAGGGACCTTGACTAGCTGGAGAAATGGGCTGATAGAAAGTCATGAAGTTCAACAAGAAGGGCGAAGCCCTACACACCTGGGGAGGAAGAAGCACAGGCACCAATACCCGCTGGTGGCCATCTGTAAGGGACTAGAAACTTGTCTCAACATTGTCGGCAGAATGGCTTGACTACCAAGGCTTCACCACGACGGCAACTGAAGGAAGTTCTACCCAGCAGGAACATATATATCTATATATCTTGTTGTCTCAGAGCACATAGGCCCAGTCCTCTGCACATGCGCCTGGCCTCAGGGTCATCTTACAACAGATGGGAGGGGGGCTTGGACCCCCTGGAACCCTCTGGAACCGTTGAGCACTCTCTAGTGACAATACTGCGCATGCACCCCACTGCCGAGTGGGAGGTGTGACTATGCAAACCCGCTCATTGACTATGCAACGGGGCAGTGCTATAAAAGGTAGAACCAGCGGAGACCAGTTGGAACGTTCCCCCACCGGACTGAAGATACATCGGACTGACGGGACGCCGCAGATCCGTGGTGGTAGCTATTGTAACTCTCTGTTTCTCTTTTTCCGTTTTCTTTCCTCTTTCTTTCCTTTTCTCTCGCGTACTTGTTGGCGGCCAAATAAAGTGACTTGGCACTTGACTCCGTTTTGAGTCTTAATTCTGTTCCCGAGAATACAACAAACCTGGTCACTATAACACATCCAATTGAACATCACTCCAAAGTTAAGCCCAGCTGCCCCTAGCCACCCAGAATTATCTGAGGTTGGTTAGAAAGCAAGGGGGCTCAACTTCTGCCAAATTGTGCAACCCAACAGTGGATCGTGACACCATCCAGCTGGAAAGCACCTTGGCAGAACAGGACCTGTGGGCCCTGGTGGACACCACGTTGAAGACGAGCCAGCAATGGGCTCTTATTACAAACAAGGGAAATGGTATCCAGGGTTGCATTAGGTAAAGTATTGCCAGCAGGTCAAGGGAGGTGATTGATCCCCTCTACTCAGCACTGGTGAGGCCACACTTGGGAGTACTGGGTCTAGTTCTGGGCTCCCCAGTACAAGAGAGACATGGACGTACTGGAGAGAATCCAGCAAAGGGCCACAAAGACGCTGAAGGAACTGGAGCATCCCTCCTATGATGAAAGGTTGACAGAGCTGGGACTGTTCAGCGTAGGGAACAGAAGGCTCAGGGGGATCTCATCAATGTATTTATTTTATTATATATATTATATTAAGGTATTTATATAAATAATACCTGAAGGGAAAGTGCCAAGAAGATGGAGTCAGGATCTTGTCAGTGGTGCCCAGTGCCAGGACCAGAGGCCGTGGGCACAAACTGAAACACGGGAGGGTCCCTCTGAACATCAGGAAACACTTTTTCAATATGAGGGTGACTGAGCACTGGCACAGGTTGCCCAGAGAGGTTGTGGAGTCTCCACCTTCTGAACGTATGGAGATATTCAAAAGCTGTCTGGACACAGTCCTGGGCAACTGGTTCTGAATGGCCCTGCTTGAACACAGGGGTGTTGGACCAGATGACCTCCAGACATCTCTTCCACCCTCAATCAGTTTGATTCTGTGAAACATGTACCTTAACGCGTCCAGGCATAGAGAAGAGCACTTCCAATGGTTTCAAAAGGCAGTGCAAATCTTTACCTTATTTGTAATCACCAAACGGACATTTCTGTTCTGTTTGAAAAACAATGACATTTCAGTAATGGTAACTGGAGATGCTGGATGCTTTCTTCCAGGGGAAGGAAAAGTTCAGAAGTGAGCTAGCTGATGATGTCAAGATTGGAGGCAGCTGGGCTGCGGTGGTCACTCACTGGTGGCGTTCGCAGACCTGAGGGATGTGGGTCAGGCAAAGAGCAAAGTCAGGACCCTGAATTTTAGGAAAGCAAACTTCCAGCTCTTCAAGGAGTCAGTCCATCGGGCCCCCTGGGCAACTGCCCTCAGGGACAAGGGAGCAGAACGGGGCTGGCAGGTCTTTAAGGACGCTTTCCATAGAGCACAAGAGCTCTCGATCCCCAGGTGTAAGAAATCAGGAAACGAAGGCCAGAGACCAGCATGGCTGAGTTGAGACCTGCTGGTCAAACTGAAGGGCAGAGGAAATGCACAGGCAGCGGAAGCTGGGACGGGTATCCTGGGAAGAGTATAGGGACGCTGCCCGGTTGTGTAGGGATGGGGTCAGGAGGGCCGAGGCGTGGATGGAGCTGAACTTGGCAAGGGGTGCAAGGGGTAATAAGAAGCGCTTCTACAGGAAGGTCAGCCAGAAAAGGAAGGTCAAAGAAAGCCTGATGAGCAAGACTGGCAAACTGGTAACAATGGACAAGGAGGAGGCTGAGGTACTCAACAGCTGCTTTGCCTCAGCCTTCACTGGCAGCTTCTCTTCCCACACCTCCCGAGTGGAGGGATGGCAGGGCAGGGACTGGGGGAGCAAAGTCCCTCCCACCGTAAGAGCAGATCAGGTCTGTGACCACCTGAGGGACCTGAAGATACACAAGTCCATGGGACCTGATGAGATGCATCCCAGAGTCCTGAGGGAATTGGCTGGTGTAGTTGCCAAGCCACTTTTCATGAGGTAGTTGGTAGTTGGGAACTACCAACCCGTCAGCCTCACCTCTGTGCCTGGGAAGATCATGTGTGGGCAGCCGGGCGAGGGAGGGGGTGCTGCCCCTCTGCCCCGCTCTGTGAGACCCCCCTGCAGCGCCGCCTCCAGCTCGGGGCTCCTCAGCACGGGACAGACACGGGGCTGTTGGAGTGGGGCCAGAGGGGGCACAGAAATGCTCCGAGGGCTGGAGCCCCTCTGCTGCGAGGCCGGGCTGGGAGAGCTGGGGTTGTTCAGCCTGGGGAAGAGAAGGCTGTGGGGAGACATTATTGCGGCCTCCCAGGGCTTAAAGGGGGCTTGTAAGAAAGATGGGGACAGACTTTTTAGCACGGCCTGTTGTGGTGGGACAAGGGCTAACGGTTTTAAACTAAAAGAGGGGAGATTCAGGCTAGGTATAAGGAAGACTTTTTTACAATGAGGGTGGTGACACACTGGCCCAGGTTCCCCGGAGAGGTGGTCGATGCCCCATCCCTGGACACATTCCAGGTCAGGTTGGACGGGCTCTGAGCGACCTGATCGAGTTGAAGATGTCCCTGCCCATGGCAGGGGGGTTGGACTAGATGGCCTCTGAAGGTCCCTTCCAACCCAAACCATTCTGTGATTCTATGAATTAAACATGGAACCCTTTACCACACAAGCCTGTCTGTCTGTAGAGTCGGCCCACTTGCTTGTGTGCACAGAAGTTGGAAGCAATTCAAATTTGGGGGCTTATTTCTGTTCCTAATCAAGACAGAGGTTATTTGCAAAAATTCAGCTGGGATCTTAAAACCTCCTTCACACACTCAGAAGGACTTTTTCAGCCACTTGAAAACATCTAACAGACTATGCCTGCTTCCTCCCCTGACCCATATATATCAAGCTGTAAAAGCTGCAAGCAGCTTATACAAAAAGGCTTGCCTTTTAGGAGGTGGAACAAAGAATGTAACATTCCTGTCTGAGTGCAACAAAACCAGTTTCAACAAGGTTTCAAAAGGTCGCAGTCATTACAGCCTCCCAGAACTAGAGGCACCCAGTTGCAATTCAAGCTCATCTCTTTCAAGCCCAAAAGCTTGGCTAAGTTTGCAGGTCTTTTGGGGACACTAAGCGAAGTACCGGAGTGCCTCAGTTCCAGACACTGGCTGTCTCTGAGCCAAAGAAAATGAAGCAAAGCTCAAAGTACTGAGGTTTAAGAGATCTGTGCAGGCAAAATCTCACTTCACCATCACTTTACAACTCTTCAGCAGTCCAGAAAACATCACACTTCATATTATTCCTTAGGATGTTCTTATTCTTCACTTCTGGCTTACGCATTCAATATTCAATATTTCTAATTCATATTCTAATCTGTGCAGCTTTCAAAAAGAACCAACTATCTGTTGTTTCACTGCACAATGAATCAACAAATGCTTGGAATAAAGAAATACCCTGAAATAGCTTTGGAAGAGAAAATGAGCAAGAGTTTCTGCAGAAAAGGACAATACTCCTACCCCAGCCCCTTGGTCAACTCCTTCTTGCCTACACTAGAGGCTCATAAAATTTCAGGATCCTTTTCTAAATTTTAAGCCACGAACAGAAAACCATCCCTCCATAACACACTACTTGGTTACAAAATGTTACTAATACAGGTGAAGGAACAACTTCTGCCAGGTAACACAGAATACCTGAAAGCGTACAATAGTTCTCAAATGAGGACATAGTTTAAGTGAGTTGGGAAAGGTCACACAAGTTTACAGCAGAGGAGGAACACCACGTGGGTATCCAGACTCTGATCCTGCTCTGGTTCTGGGTCTTCTGTTTCTACCCTCCAACCCCATGCTAATTTTGCAGGCAACTCCAGAGCAAGGCACAGACCGGGGATCTGGTGCTTAAAGCCCTTGGCACATCCTCTCAGATTTACACAACTGACACTGACCTTGTTCCCCACTTCCCCCATCTGACACCAGGGTGAATCTCTGTTGACCTCCACTAGAAGCACATGCTCCAACCTCCAACTCACCCCACAGCAAAGCACATCCAAGCTGTGACCCGACCATCAGATTCCTTTTGTCTGAAGTGGGCTCGTTTACATTGCGCTGCTGAACAGCTGAAAAACATCCATCTATTTTGACCAGCTTATCTTTGCCCCACCTCCTCGCTGATCTGCTCCTCCAAAATGTTTCCTCCTTTCACAGGAGACGGACGGCAGAGGCCCATCAGCTGTGTACAACTACAAAGCCCCGGCATCACCAGTTACTGCCCACCCATTTTAAGCCTTAAACACTTTTAGGATCAATGGCATGAACTGCCACGTCAATAAAATGGAAGAGTTGAGCATCAAAA
This sequence comes from Phalacrocorax aristotelis, assembly GCF_949628215.1. Classification (NCBI taxonomy): domain Eukaryota; kingdom Metazoa; phylum Chordata; class Aves; order Suliformes; family Phalacrocoracidae; genus Phalacrocorax; species Phalacrocorax aristotelis. The sequence goes on from NC_134276.1 coordinate 4,270,492, forward strand.
CCCTCCTTTGGTTTATGTAAGATGACTATTTTGGACAAGAGAACCCCACATTTCTAGGCACTCTCTAGAGATGGCTCCTGGGGCAGAGAACAGGTGTAACAAAAGCAACAGGGACCTCTCTCAACGGCATCCATGTTTTTGGCTGTGTTAATCCCGGTACAAGGAGAGGTATCTACCCTTTATATCGCGGGATGCAATAAACAGACATGCCCAACCTCTCCAGGGCTTTTGCTTCAGAAAAAGTAATTGCCAGCCACCACTGGGTTCAGCAGGACACCACGAGGTTGCAACTGTGCGGTCTATCAACAGTTTAGCTTCTTCAACCACCGCAGTGAGATTTTGATAACAGGGTAGTAAAACTACCTCCAGTACGCAAGGCTTTCTGAAAGGGATGCTCACTTCAGCCACTGTAAACAAGCAGCAGACGCTAACTACATGCCAGGTTTGACTCACAGAATCCATTAGCATCTTTACAGAGTTTGTGGTTTGTTTTTCATATTTCTCTTTGCGCACAGAGAGAGATCCTCTTTTATTTACATGCCCTACCTCCAGTACTGCAACAATTGTGTTTTAACACCTTTATTGCTTCTTTCTTCTTATGAGAAGAAAAAACAAACAAAAAAAAGACCACGCAGACACCCTGGGTTCTCCCTCCTTAATGGTACAGAAGCATTTTACTCATCTGCTCCCTGTCCCTTTCAGGCTTTACAACTAAAACCAAATTTTAGTTGACAGCATTTAAAAAAAAAAAACAAACAAAACAAAAACCCAAGAAATACACAACCACCCCTAAAAGATTCGCTTGTGACTTCCAGTGCTGTTTGTCTGCATTCAAAGAACCACCTTGACCCAATCCTGCTAGCACCGCTATTAAATCTGACACGACCCAACCGGCTGCTGGGGACTGGGATCGAACAGGCGCTCCTGTTCTAAGGAGTTGGGGGAACCGAGCGTTGTAATGCAATACCCTGGCACTGGGCATGGCGCAGAAGTTGTCTGAGCTAGCATCAAGCCATAGCTGAAAGGGCTTGGCAGCAGATTCACATCCCGTTTGGCTATTCCCACCACAGGGACAAGACCCCCAGGCAGACCTGCAAGTGCCACCCCTGTATCTGCCCAGAACCACAAATTAGTGACCCAAAATAAAGCTATGAGGAGTCAGTCCCTTTCCATCAGTCCAGGCCCTCTGGCTGTCAGCCAGCCCAGAGCAAGTCCCACGGGTAGAGAGGACCTAAGACAGATTGGAATCAGGCCTTCCATTGGTGAGGCAACTGATTTCACTGGCCTCTTCATCAGTCCCTCCGGGCTGTTTTCACTCTCTCATGAGAATCTGGGATATAGTTATGTAAAACAGATTCCTCACCCTTAATTAAAATAAAGTTCACATGCACACCCTGCTGAAGGAAGCATTTAAAAAAAAAAAAAAATCACTTCTATGAAGGATAAGTCACTTATAATTGAAAAAAAAAAAAACCCTCAGCATGCACACAAGGGAGTGTCGAACGCTTGCCAGCCACCTGGATAATCACTTCCTATGAAAAGCTGCAGAAGAGAGCCCTGGGGAAAGGAAGGAAAGGAAGGGTCATGCAGACTCTCTTGCAAAGGCAATGCAGGTGGATTTGCCCTGCATGGGTGAGAGCTGCAAACCCCACCACCAAATTCCACCTATTCTGAGGCCACAAGTGCCAATTCCTCCACTGCACTAGTAACCTCTTTCATCTATTTTAAAATCAAATACCATCTGGTTTGGTCAAAAGTTCCCTGGTTGTAATAGCATGGGAGCTGATGGATGTTTCATATTCCCAGGGAGGTGGTTAAGCCTCCATCCCTTGGAGGTATTTAAAAGAAGGGTAGACGTGGTGCTTGAGGATACGGTTTAGTGGTGGGCTTGGCAGTGATAGGTTAGCAGTGGGTCTTTTCCAACCTTAACGATTCTATGATTCTACAATATTCAGCTCTCCCTGCTGATTAAACCTCACCCATGTTCCTCTCCTCCTTCCCAAGCAGAGGAGCCCCAGCCATTTTAACTTCCCCTTGGCAGGCAGCCCATCTCTTTGACCCTTTTAGGTGCCTTTCTGCAACGCCACTGTGTCCTTCTGGAGATGTGGAGACCAGAACTGCACTTCACGCACAAGATGGAGGTGCATCAGGTATTTATACAGAAGCAAAACAATACCCTTCAACTCCTTCCTGATGAGGATGGCAGCTTTTTTTGGTTGCTACTGCAGTGATATTTCCCTCTCCATCCTGAAAAGTGAAATCATCCCCAATTTTTTACTTCCTATTATTCATGCAGCTTTCAAACTATAAAAATAACCTTTCCTCCAAACTTGTAGGAGCTCAAGATCTTGAGAGAAGTTTTCTGAAAATCCAAATATATTGCATCCACTTTAACTCCTTCTTACTGACACCCCACGGAACTTCATGGGGTAGGGCAGCAAGATTTTCATTTTCAGCAGCCATGCCGACTCTTTCCCAACAGTTAACATTCATCTATGGATTCCGAGATCCTTCTTACAGACCTTTCCATTCCTGATAGTGTGATTCTCTGGTGTGCTGTTCCCAGGATCCCCTCTAGAGCCCTTTTTATAGCTAGGAATTACATTGGCAACTCCCCAGTCCTCTGGCACAGCAGCCATCTGTGGTGATAAATTATACAGCTTGGCCAGTAGTTCAGTAGTTTCACATTCAAGTTCCTCAGGACCCTTGGCTGAACGCTGTCCAGCCCCGGTGACTTATTAATGTCTAACTTATCTATTAGGTCTAATTTCTCCTTTTGTATTTATCTCAAATTAATTTCTCTGATCTACTGGCTACAAAAAGTGCACTTGGTGGGGGGATGTCTCTAACACCTTCCTATTCTTGATATTCCTCATAGAATATGATATATCCTTCATAGACTTGATATTCTCTGCTATGGCTTTACCAACTCCAAGCAACCCTTTTACACCTTTGTTCATCAAGCACTCCCCAAACTGCCCTAATCCTAATGGATTATATCCTAACGTATATAACATTTATGCCCTAATGGATATAAAAAGCAAAGTCCTAACATCTCAGAAAAGCAGTCCCAAGACAGACTGTGTTGCCTGCCTGCTGTCCCTGCTCTCCCCCTCATACCAACCTGTGTCCTGGCACGGCTGTCACCCTCCTTTCCTTTCTGGAGGAGGTTTCAGATACCACTGAGAGGCCGGTGAGATTAAACTGGGTCACCATGGTAACCAGCTCCGCTCTAACACAGGGTGGAGATCCCAGCCTAACAATGCAAGTTTGGGACAGGAGCTATCGGGGCCCGAAGTGGGGTTTCTGTCTGGGCTCCTGATCCAGAAGGCTGACGCAAAAGGAAGGTAACTTCTGTGCAGTGCGATGGCACGGAGAGATGCCAGGCAATCCGAGGTGCAAACGACTGCAGATTTACATGTCTTACCCTGACTGAAGTACTAAAGCAGGCACTTTCCTTGCTGCCACGCAAAGTGTTTCTGTTCCTCACCAGCACGTCCCTGTAACACTCACAAGTTCGAGGAAAATGGTCCTTTCGGATGAGGCTGTGTGTGAAGCTACCTGCCTGCACAGGCACTTGCAGAGTGCAGACCAAAACAGTTTCCTTCTTCCACACCCTCCATTTCTTGGCATTTACACTCTCCAGAAACCCATAAACAGTCCTGCCCTCCTCCTCATTTTATAAAACTACACAAGTATATAACTCTTTTATCTTCCTTTTGCGTCAATCCCTCCAGCCCCAAAGTAATTTCTGTTGCTTTTCTTCATTTCCCTCCTGTTTATCTGCTAGAAAGTAACAAGGATCAAAGGCCGCAATTACTTCAGAAAAAAAATCCCCCTACCCCTCACACTGATTAGCAACATCAGACCCAATTTTCAGAAAGATTTTGAAGAGTTTTTAAAAATACTTTACCAGCTTAGGTGCCAAATCCCAACAGTTTCCGAGGGAATCGAGCGCCCACGCGCTTTCTGGATTCCCACTAGATGCCTACCCACTTCTTTTAGTATGCAACCACATGAAACACACTACTTTTGTTCTCAAGGTTAGGCTCCCTAAGTGCTGCAAAGACAGTGCCTGAATGTTCCCACTGAAACCCACAGGCTACTGGGAGAGTTATGTCCCCAGGTAACACAAAAAAAAAAAAAAAGAAAAATGAAGGAAAAAAAACCCCACAACTTCTTTTTGTTCCTTCAAGCCCAGCCTCACGATCTTACTGAATACCGGCTGCACAGTTCCTGACAACATGAAAGTTTCTCGTCTTGTTTTCATCTTGACTATGAATTCTGAGGCACAAGTGTTGCCGAAGTCTTTCTATACATATTTCGGGGGATTCAGAGATAAAGCAACATCGTGCTATACCAGAAATGTGGTTTCCTGTTCCTCCCTGTGCCTGCCGCTTCTGTGCTTGCCCTTTCCACCTTAATGACAGAAGAAAGCATATTACTTCTCCAGCATAGTCTTGTTTTTATGCTCACTAGGAGCTTTTATGTGCAGTATGTATGTAGGTGGAAGGTGATAAGGAATCTCAGCATCTCCCTGAATAAGCCAGGAGCACTTGTACAAGAGATGACTCCTGAACTATAGCGCTTTGACTAGGAGCTGAAGGACTGCGAGGTAGAAGGAGCAAAACAAAACAGTAGGATTACTTAAAAATGTTAGTTAGTGTGACTGGCAACAGTATTAACAACCTAATTCTGTCTTGGATTAAAATTATAGTTCAAGCTGGACACCAGCAAGAAGTTTGGGCCCATCTTATAACCTCCTGGGGAAAACATCCTTTCAATTCTGAATCGTCTTTTCAAGATTACAGGAAGATATATAACACTTACAGGACGCAAGACATTATGCAGGTAGGTGATGGGAAAACCCCCAAAGTGCTCTGCTACACTAAAAATGAACCCACTGGGCAAAGCATGGGAGTCCCTACAGCACAGCAGGGATTACAAGCGTTATGCTTCCACACCGAATCAAAGGAGGAGCCGGAACAACACAGCAACGGGAGCGAGGAGATATACATGATCCAGTTGTGATGTCCCGTCAGGCTCTCTCTCCCAAAGACATTTATTAAAGACAGAGAACCAGTTAGAGAGGAATCAAAATCCATTTTGTAGCAAGGACTTTCAGGTCCAGCAGGACCAGCAGGAGCTGACTGGGCAGGGCCTAAAGGTTCAGAGAGCTTGGGGACAGAGGAAGGTAAGAACAAAATAACCAAAATAAAAAGCCGTGTACGGCGGGTACCACAATGACAGACAGATCTTTCAAGAGTAAAAAGGCACTTACTTGTGAAGCTAAACTCCACCAGATCTAGCCATACGTCTAACGGTCCTTACACCCAGGTTTCAAACCTCCAGAGATCTCCAGGATCTTTAATACTACACCACAGCTACATTCGCTCATGTTGCTCTGTGAAGTTTTCTGCCAGGTCAGCTCACAGCCGAGCGCTGAAAGGGAAAAGCACCCTTGCCTTCGGATGGCTGCGTGCCACGATGAGCTCAGCTGTGTCGAGCTTCACCCTCTGATCCAGCCTCCCAGAAAAACTCAAGCGAAGAGCACGCTCCCAGCAGGCGGAGAGAGAACCCTCCCGTCCTTTCATCATGCATTCGGTCTCCAAGAAAACGCAAGTTCAGAATTACACTTTTAATATTAATTTTGAGTTGACCACATCAAAAGGAAAACAGCTGCTAACAGCCACGTCCTTGCTTTATAGTTTTGTGATTGGGGGGTGGGAGGGATGTTTTTTTGGAAAAAAGCAAACACAAGCTTCTCATCTGTTAGTTAAGAAGAATGCAAAGGCAACCACAGGCTCTTTTCTTCCAAATTTGTAGGTAGCTCATTAGGAATTTAGGATCAGAGCCCTCACAGAGGTCAAAGAGTCTTTATGCTGAAACCAGCACAGGTCACGCGTTATACAGAAACCTTTTACCGCTCGCCCCATTCCCATCCCAGTGAAAAGAAATACATCGCTAACAAGAGCCCCACCGCAGAAGCAAAGCGTGTGAATTCACGAGGAAGGAGGCAGGCGGACCACAGAGATCACACATGCTCATCCTACTGGATTTCGATGATTTACCTACAGCTACAGGAAGTGCAGTTGGAACAGAATCTCACAGCTTCAAAACCAAACAAAACTACACCACGCGTCAGATGAGGTCACTTTGTTGAAATCACTGCTCCTCGATGCTGAGCCAAAATAACAGGGTGGGATTCAAAGACAAACGGAACATTATCAGATATGACAGACATCCACTGTAATACTGAAATTAAAGCTTGGTGACAGAAATAGGTACGACGTTAAGAGCAGAAAGTCACTTGCTGTTCAGGTGAGATTCTTTTAGTCTCCATGACCATCACCTCCTGTACTGCACAACGGTGCATCTAATGCGGCCACATGTCGGCATGTGATCAAATGTTTTTGAAACGAACAAGAAAAGCCCACACAAGCACTGTTGGTGGCATCTGGACTAGGTCCCAGGATGAATAAGTATTGGATCAGAAGGCAGGAAGGGCTCTTGCAGGATGTACCTAGTATTAGATAGGAACAGCTCTTAAAAAAAAAAAAAAGCAAAGAGCATCTAAAATAAAATTGATGATGTGAATGAAAAGAAAAAAATCCCATGAGCCTGATGATCCCCTAATCAGCTGCAGGAGATGAAGGAAATCAAGCTGAGACCATTTCAACACTGGTATTTTTTTAAAGTAGCCAATAATTTTAAAAGAAGACACAGCACACAAGAAAAGACATTTTTGGTTGGACCAAGTAAATGACTAAATTCTTACAAGTATGGCCAGCTCATCACTTCTGAATGTTTTTCTTTTGCAACACAAGCGAAAGAGGCACGGAACAAACGAAAGAGCCGGCACTCAGAAGTCTACAAGGAAGAGGCAATGACATTTCTGACCATTGAACCTACCCTTGCCTCCTTCTCCTGCCCTGTCCCCCCCAAAACCCCTCTTCACCATGAGTAAACTGGAGATGAGCCTGGGAGCTGGGGACCGTTAATATGAGCTGGCAGGACGCTGTTTCAGCAAGTATAACTTTCATGGGAAAGCCAGAAGTCCTACTATGACAGAGCAGTGAGTCACTGGATGACAAGTCGTTGAGGCATTTAGATACTGGTTTTGAATTCTAACAAATGACACTGTTTTGCCTTGCCTAACTGAAGGATATGCGTTTATTGAACCTAGAATTCAAACGCTGCCTGTGACCGTCTGCCTCCATTCAAGAAGGATATTTTTTATATAAAGAAGGTTATACTATATATAAAGAAGAATATACCATATCCTTCTTTAAGACCGTCTCCCTGTACAGAAGGATATACTGGTTGCATTCTACTTTCCGGCTTTCAGGAGAGCCTGGAAGCAATCTAAATTTTTTGCCTTTTCTTCTTGAAAAAAAGTCCTGCTTTTGCCATTCCCTACCCTCACCCCCTCAGCCTTTCTAAATGAAATCTACACATTTAAATATTTCCAGGTACGTCAGCAGCAGCACTGCCTGCTCGCTAGAGGAAGGCAATGAATGAACCTAAGGCTTCATCCCCTATCCAGTCTTCATCCTCCTCCCAAGCCCTGAAGAGGCTGCTTCTTACTGGGGTGGAGGACAAAATACCTTAACCTCCCTGCCGTTCATCTGTGCTTGCCTGGTATCTTCAGGATCACAGATGTACGAGAACTCTGTTTCTCATCAGTCTTAGAGGTGGCCAGGGAAAGTAAAGATAGGCAGGAGATGAACAATGTTTCTGTAGAAAGGCAAAAGGAAAACAAACAAACAAAACAACCAAAAAAGGCTTTAAGAGATGTAAGGAAGGAACGGAGACAGGGAAAAGAAACCAACCAAACAGGAAGAATACAGAGGTTAGTTCCCACATACGTGCTGCAAGTTAAGCTCAGTATGACTGTCAGGGCTCCCAGCTACGGGCAGAGAGACGCTAGTCTGACATTAGAGGTGACAGCTTCATCAAGATACAGCATCAGTTTCATTTTGTTCATACGCTTCAAAATCTGGTTTAGGAACATAACTAAGGGATTAAAGCAGGCCTGGAAAAGTAGTACTAGTCCCACTCTTTCAGACTCTGTTGGCACTGGCCTGGTAGTGGACGAGACTCCTGCTGCTTTTTGTAAATTTGGTACAGCCTTTTTAATCATTCTCTCTGCTGCCAAGGGAGTCAAAACTGTGTAGAAGAATTTATAAGACATACAAATGTAAGAGACTGCAATTTTTACCAGATGCCTTATTACAGAGACATACAGACTGATGCAACAAGAAGAAATTTGATGAGCCAGAAATTAAAAGAAAGATTTTTTTTTTTTAATTAGCTCAACATAACGGTGACACAATACTTGTCGCTGGTGCTGCAGTTCCCCCTCCTTCCTCCCCTCACAACTCCTCTGGCTTTCTGTAAGGCTACCCCGTGAAGCTTTCACTGATTTTGGAGAATTCAGTTATAATATTAACAACTTACTGTTAAGATACAGTAGATACCCTCACTTCCCCCCACGAAATTAGGAACTGGAGGCTCAAACCAAAGCCTCTGTGTGCTTAACTTTCATTATCTAAGTCTTTAAGGCACACTTGGATCAAATTCTGTCATTTCTCTCTGCAGAGAGGAGTGGGAGAAGTCTCTTTTATATGACACAGATTTTTGCATAGCTTTCACATCTCCAGAATCTCGGAGCTTAACAGAAAGCATCAAACACCTTAGCACACACCCACAACATGCATACATTTTACCAAAGAACCTTACCAATTACTTTGGCTATCAGAAAAGGGGTGGTTTCGATGAAGGGCTATGCGGCATTATCACCATTCATTTCTAGGCCACCACTTTGAGTTCAGCTCCCAAAGCTTTTCTGTTACCATCTGTGATCTGCTGCGATCACGTTGCCAGAGAAGCAACACGGAAATTAAACTCGCACCTTATTCCACAGTGGAACTGAAGATGAGCACGATGGCAGGGCAAAACAGGGATGTGAACCGTAAGCTTGCCGTTAATGTTTTGTGGTTAAGCAGAAGAGTTAGCTCTCCTGGGCAGCGTGGCAAGAGAATTCAATCAAACTCCTGTGGAAAAGAGAATCAGCAGTGGCTGCATCCGTGACAAGTGCCAGCCACTTAGAAATCATTCCAGGATCTTCGTTTTACACCTTAATCTTCCTCCAGCCCACCTCTTGCACGGGAACCGAGTACTCCTAGAGCAATTTCTCATTTCAGCAAGAAGTGCCCTGAGTCAAGTGGCTCGAACCCTCTAAAGCAAACCCTTTATTAAAGATATTGTTTAACAAAGTACAATACTTAGGAAAGCATAGAGATTCAGGTTGGAAATCCAGCTTTAAGTCATTTAAGGTTCCACAAGGCAATTAAATCTGTAGCCTGAAAATCACGTTTCTGTATTATGCAGGCCATATACATATTTCTTAAGGATTAGGGAAAATGTGACAATTCTCCTTTTTACAAACCAACGTTCCCTTTCACAAACATGTTCCTTGAGCTTGAATCAAAGGGTTTCCCCTCTGTGTGCTTTGGTTTGAAACAGAGTTGTCTGATTTGCTGAAAACGAGCCAGTAAGCCAGTATACGACTGTCTGCCTTTGGGCTTTTGACCCTAACTACAGTGCCATTAGCCCAATTATACACCAATTTGGATCACTTTCAGTTAGAGCAACTTTTAGTACATAATACTGTGAATAAGCCTTCCACTCTACTAAAAACAATGTTTTACTAAATAAAACACAAACTTGGGCTCCGCTAACAATTAACACATTCTGTGGTTTGCAAAGGAAATGACATTAAAGTTTGTCTTGAGTGAAGTATTCCTAAAAGGATAAGAACATATAAATTGTTCTGTTTCCAGAACTGCAAAATGTAATGGGAGTTCTCTAATTGAGTGTCTTATTAATTTTAATGAGCTAATCAATATTGCATTTCAAATGCTGATGCTTTTGCATTTGCTGCTAATTCCTTTTTGTGCTGTGGTCTTTGCAGCTGTTACCTGACTGTTAAATCTACCTCCTGTTAGGAAGGGACACCAGAGTTCAGACTCAGGTGAGCAGTTTACTGAACTAGAAAAGCAAAGAATACATTACGAGCCTGGTCTCATTTTATTCCCCCCCCCCCACGCTGGGGTTACAGAGGTCAGTAACGGTCTCAAACACATGCTGCACCTTACACAGAGGTTAGAACCGGGCCTTGAGCGGAAACGAATCCAGCAGCTTCAGTAGCATAGACAGGATTGGGAAAGGCGGGGCTGGAATATTTCTCCCTGCTGCTGCTGAAGGAGATCAGCTTTTTCTTCATCCCAAACAAGTCTGAACTATGGAGGCCCATGAATTCTACGTTCAGGTGTGACTTCTAGCCTCTCAAAGGCACAACTGAAATCAGACATTCTTGAAATACCTACTAAAGGCAAATGATAGATTCATCCTGGCACAAAGCCCTTAAGTTGAACTTGTCGGTGAAACTGCAGAATGTTCACTTACAGATACTGGGGAAATTAAACTCAAGTTTTACAAAAGGAACCGCTTCTCTACTCTTTCTACAGAGGAGTTTGGGTTAAGTGGCCAAGCCACTCATATTTTAAGATCAGCAGAGAATGCACATTTGGGAATATGTAGGTGCAGAAAATAATCCACACTGGAAATTCTTTATGCTAAAGAAATGATAAGGTATTTCACATTACACTAAGCTTTCTACATATAAATGAGGAGAAAAACCACATGAAGCAAGGCACCAGTTCAAATAACAGTATTTCTCACCCCAGCTCCTATTTCCTGAATAGAACATAAGCCCTGAGAAATGGGCTTCATCTTGTAAGAGAGGCATCACCTGAAATACTTGTGTGCCACTTAGAGTCACTAAGAGGACTGACAGTTCGAAGCCCTACTGATGCTTAGAGAAAGTAACTCAAAGTCCCAAAGCAGTGCTGTGACACCTCAGCAAGCCAGTCTGTCAAACTGCGCCCTAACCTTTTGCATTTGATTTTCCTTCTCTCCGCTGCCATCTGTAAAGTCATCAGATGCCATCCGCAGTAACTACAGGCACGCTGTAACTACATGCATCAAGGTCTTGAGAGCAGGAGACAAAGCCTTAGGGTAAACTTGGACGACTTCCCCCGCCCCCAGAAACACACACAATATGAATAGCGATTCTTTTCCTCCCCCATTCTCCATTTAGATTACAGGTATTGATTGACTTTCTGGAAAAAGAAGAGAACAAAAGGCATGAAACACGGTTTTATGCCCCACTTGCACACAGCACGTACTTGCCGCTTGACTTGCTTGTAGTCCCACAGCTACAGGCCCACCTAGATCAAGGAGATGTTTGCAGCTAGACGTCATACACTTCAAGGTAGTCACAATACACTGCGCGCATTGCCTCTCACGTGGTAACCGGGATCACAAAAGGCTACTGTAGAAATTATTTATTTTCAGAAAGTACATTTGGTTACTACTTCTGCAGTCTTCTGGCCTGATTTTCCCAGATTAGGACCTTTCTTCGATCCCATTAACTTTCTTTTCTCCTCCTTTTTTTAAAACTAAGATGATAAAAGGATGCCTGATTCGCCACCACTTTACTTCACTGTTTCTAGACAGGAAGTAGGAAGTAGAATGACTTTAAGGCAGTTATATCAGCTTAGGAGTGAAGTGAACTAGCTATACAGCAGGTCCAAAGAGCACAAGAGTGCAAGGAGGAAAGAAATCAGGGAAAGAAAGTTATTGTTTAACCTGCATCTCCGACTAGACACAAGAGTCAGAGAAAGGCCATCATTAGCGATACAACTGGAGGCCGGGACACCTGGGTTGCCAGTTTGAACAGCTATTCTAGAGCCTGGACAATTTACCAGAACTTTATCAGTACACAAACCAGAACTGAACACTTCCACTTTTGCTTCAAATTCCCCTGGAAATGCACTTAATCAGATGGGGGCTTTTTGTTTCCCCTTCCCCCACCCCAACAAACAAGCGCTAAAATGAAGGGAACTCGTGAAAGCTGTGCTCCTACAGTACTTTTGTCAGTGGATTTGTTAGCAATGCTGCCTGCCTGCATTCCCAAAGCGGGAGAAATAAGTGAAACTCCTCTAAGCTACCTGCTGCCGCGTACAAGACAACACAGGGGAGATAAAGGAGACCGGTGTGACTACAAAAAAGAATCAGCATTTTTAGAGTGCAACTCTCTGACCTATTTTTAAACACATACTGGAGGATGATACAGACCACACCCTAGAAGGGCCTTTTCCTCTCTACTGATCATACTGGGACCCTGGAGAGACTTGTTCAGCCCTGAGCATCTACGCTTTCAGCTCTGAGCACCTATGTTTTCATCAAGTGAATCCCACGAAGGGCCCTGAAACTGTGACAAACGCCCCATTGCCACGTGCTGAAAAGGAGGCAGAACGTGGGAGGACCCCATGACTTGTCTGTAGCTCTGAGGATGTGCCTGAGGAGGAAGAGGACAAAAGGAAGCTGCCTCCCCTGCACAAAGCCAGGAGCAGGCATCACCAGTGGCAGCACTGAGCGTTACCCCTCACGGCCATAACGTCCACAACGTCCACGTCTACACGTGCCGTGCACAGCCACACCCAAGGGCGGGAATTTCAAGCTTGGACTTAAGTTTGAGTAAAAACCTGGTTAGCAAAAGCAGCATCAGACATTTTTAAGCTATTAATTCCTAAAGAGCATCATATGCCTTATGCTTAGAAGGGAAGAACTGATCACAGTGACTTATGTGCCGCATGAGTGAGCATCTGCTGACAGTCCCAGTTGTGCTGCCAAAGGGGAAGGACCCAGCCACTCCCATCTCTGGGAACACGGGTGCAAAGCAGTTCCCCCCCCTCAGGTCAGAGCTGTGCAAGTGCATAAGAAAAGCCACACACTAGACAAATTATTTTCTCTGTAAGAGCCAGCCCTCGGTATCAAGCAGAACATGTCTATGTCCTCCCCAGTTCCTATACAGGCCAAGACATCAGGCTGAGAAAATGAGTTCAGCTCCCTGCCAGGCACAGAAAAAGGCACTTTTCACAATACAATTCTGGCACACAATACTCTCTTGCTTTCTCATAGAGGTAAAAGCCAACAAGAGATGTTCTTGTACCTGTCAAAGGGTTAACGATGGACTAGGGTTTAAAGAAATATGACTTCTCGTTTTAGTCGCCTGGTTTCAGTCTGCTTCTAGTACCTCCTCACACAAGGGTGGTTGTTTTTCAGATCCTTTACAAAGTCTATTTACTTCTGTTATCTGCTGTTGACAGGATGAACTGTAAACCCAGACCACTTTAAGGGTGGAGCTCTGGATCGTTTCTATATATTGCTACTAAGAAAAATCTGTTTCAGCTCTAGATGGTTCTGTACATTCTTAAAAATACAAGAGAACTGGACCATAACAACTGGCTTTTGAAATTACAAAACTTCCCACGCTGAGGAAGCGAGACAGGTGCACAGAAGGGAGAAAGAAGGAATGAAGCTACACTGCAGCTCACTCATTTTTAAAAAAAACCCAAAAACACTAATTAGCAAACTAGGAGAAATTCATGCACTTGTAGTCAAAGTTGAGAGAAAAGGTCTGCACAGACCTGGAAAAGGATACGCAGGTATCAGCAGTAACCAAACGGTTCTTTGAGCTCTTGGGCAAAAAGAGGTCTAGCATCAGGTTTTAATCCAGTGCAAGCAAGGCAGTCAGAAACACAATAAACAGGCAATATATTTTCACTTGTGGAAGTTATGCTGGACTTGTCACACGTTTCTTCCAATATCCCCGTGATGCATGGAAAAGCGTGAACCAAAAGCCTTACATTTCCCTACTCTTCTGAGCAACACCCAGAGCACACAATATTCCTTAAAATCAGTCAAAGCATTCCTGCTGTCATGCTACAAAAGCATTTTCCTCTTCAATTTTATTTTCGGCTTTCCTTTCCAAGTCAAAGAACAGTAGTCATATCACCCTTTTTAAAGAAGCTGGTCCCTCCCCACAGGACTCAGACAGACTAAATACCCACCCCGCTTATCAGTCCCAATTCTTGAACTCCAGCTTTGTTACACAGTACAGCTAAGAACAAATTTTGTCCCATGGCACAAGACAGAGGCAATCCACAGTTTAATAGATTTATTTAAATTTCCACCGTACCTTCTGTTCTCCGCGCAGAGATGAGCTTTACTCCTCTGACTTATCCACAGAAAACGTGCAGGGAAAAGCAATTTCTAAGCATTCAGTGGTGATGCACACACACAAACTGTTCCACAAGGAGGACTTTTCCCAGCCTTATCCTAAAAAGCTGCGAGCAAGATGAACACACCCACACTACGAGATGTTAAAACAGCGGAGGGGAAGATGCTCCCTGCTTTGTCAGGTAATGTGTGCAACACCAGGAAACTCCAGGTATGGAGAAGGGGGAGGTAGTTCAGTGAAAGGCATCCATGAGTCACTGTACAAAGAGTAATCGCAAGCAGAGAGAACACTCTTCCTCCCGTGCCCGACACAGCCATTTCACCCAACTACAATACCCGCTTTCACTTTGAAAACCTTGGCTAACTAAACAGCTTTTCCAGTTGTTTGTACATATATATAGACAGATACATAAAAACTACTTAATCACCACACAAAGTGTATATGCCTTACAGCCGGTAACAGGTCCCCAGCAAAGAGCCACGTTTTGACATCTATTTACAAATCTTGTTCCTGAAGAAAAAATTCCTGGGGGTAATCTCGGACTAAGGATCAAGCAGTGCTCAGCAGGAGCAGATGCACCACGACACACACACGGATGGAGCCAGCTATTCCCACCAATCATGAATTTTAAGCCCGCTGGATAACAAAAGCGGCAAGAGCAGGGGCTGCAGGCATGGGAGAGCTGTGGATCGGGGCATTTTCACGCACAGTGGAAAGAGCACCCAGAGTTGCCACCCATCTCACGATGTCCCTTCACTGCCACCCACTCCCCAGGCAGAAGCCCCTGCTTTGAGCAGGAGGCTGGACTAGAGACCTCCTGAGGTCCCTTCCAATCTGAATGATCTCACGATCCTAAGTTCAGCTTTGCTTTTGAGTACTTTAATAGCAAAAAGCCACGGTTTCATACGCACACTGGCAGGGAATGAGGGGGCGGGGGGGTTACAAGACGCGCTCCCACCTCTCCATCCCTGCGCACCAGCCACACAAAGCCCCGGGCTGCATCTCCCCACCGCCCAGCAAGGGTCCAGCTCCTCAATTCTTTGTGTGTGCCCAAAGCACCCGGCCCTCCAACCGAAGCCAGGACCGGGTGCTCAGGAGAAACTCTAGGCTAAGCCCCGATTCCCACCCCAAGCTCTGCCCGGGACCCCAAGCATGCGGCCCCAAACGGCTCCCCGCTTGCAAAGCCCGGGGGCTGAAGAACAACTCCCTTTGTTAAATGAATGAGCCGGGAAGGCAGGAGGAGGGAGGCAGGAGGAGGGAGGCAGGTTCGGTACCCCCCCCCCAAAAGAAAAGGGGGATTAAAAAAAAAAAAAGAACAAAAAGGGAAAAAAAAAAACCCGGCCGCTCGATCCCTTTGCAAACTTCTCGGCTACAAAAGAAGAAGCGAGGAAATCCCCTTCCCCAGCCCGGCGGGACTCACCTTCCGCCCGCCGCAAGGTGCTGCCCGGCCCTCCCCGCTCCCCACACCGCCCTCCAGCCGCCCCTATTGTCGGCCGGGCACCGCCTCCCCCCTCCCTCCCCGCCCCAGCCGCTGCCATTGGCTCGGGGGGGCCCCCCCCGCCGCCCCCCAAGGTGGGCAGCCGGGTTCGACGGGGCAGGAGCCGGGGGGAGAGGCAGGACACCCCCCGCCACCACCACCTCCTCCGGGCGTGGGGAGCCGCCGCTGGGGCGCAGCATCGCGGCCGAGTGGCCCAGGGTGAAAAGTTTGGGGGGGGGCTGTTACCTTCCCGGTGCAGCAGATCTGGAACCCGCAGTTTGTTTCCCCTCTGCGCTGCTTCGGGAAATCCGTGGGCTGTGCTCCAGCCGTGCTGCAGCTGCAGGCTGCTACCCGGAGCCCCGCACCTGGGAGCTGCGGGCCGTATCCGGCACCTTTTGGAGGGCAGAGGGAGGGAGCGGCGTTGGCCTGGGACGTAAAAGTCATGGGTGATCACGCCATCGACGGGGCAACAACGCGGGAGTGGGTCACCGGCAATTACACCCTTGGCATGCAACACCGTAGTGACTTTATTTCTGTTATTTGCAGCAGCCCGTGCTATCGCAGAGCCGGCTCCATTGTGCTAGGGACCGTGTGCATGCAGATCCAAAAAAGGCGAGAATAAAATGGGCTCTGCCCTGCTTCTGCGCTGCACGAGGCGAGACGTCTGTACCTTACATCGTGGGGATACGGGTGTTTGCTCTCCCTGTGATCCAACGCTCGCTGGAAACTTGTCGCCCTGGTTAAGAGGAGTTTTCGGCTCAGCGCTCGTGCTCTGCTGAGGGAGAAAGAGGAGGGATTTGATTGCACAGGCGTACAGCTGCACCGCTCGCAAGAACAGAGCATGGGCACGCTGGGGTTGCGTGCTTGGAATGTGCTGTCGAGACATACAAAAGTAAAATGTTAAGCGAAGCAGGTAGATACAGGCAAAAGGGAGGCAGGTCACCACCCCAGACCTGCCTTTTATACCCACGCAGCTTGTCCATAAACGACAGATTAAGACAGCGCTGCCACAGTCTTGCCCTTCCCCCTTGTACCAACCTTTATCAGTTCCCCTGATAAGTTTGTCTGGGAGCTAAACCAGCAGAAAATTAACCCCGTAAAAATAAACAAATGGAGGAAGTGAGAACACGAGGCTGGGGCTGGTAGGGAGAGCGGGGCTGTAGCAGAGCTGATTTCGATCAGCTTAACCTGTTGTGGAACCGCACGCTTAGAATTACTTCCCTCTGTTGGATACATTGAAAATTGGATTCCGAACCACACAGCACGGCCCGGCCGCAGTCTGCAGTCTGGCTGCAACGTAACGGTGCTTATGTGGGTACAGGGCAGCGTGTCGGTCGCTTCGCTGCAAAGGCGGCCGCGATCAGCCCGTATCAAGAATCCCCCAGTTACGTGGGAGCTGTGCATACATGATCGCTGCAGGAGGAGAAAAACTGTGTGGCTCAGCTTGGGCGTGGGATCCACAAAGCTGGAGTTAAAACTGACCAGTTGCCCTTCAGACCTGAAGAGTAACTTCATTTTGTACCACGCTCAAAATCACAAAGTCCTTTAAGAAACACGGAATCATAGAATGGTTTAGGGTGGGAAGGGACCTTCAGAGGCCATCCAGTCCAACCACCCTGCCATGGGCAGGGACATCTTCCGCTAGATCAGGTCACTCAGAGCCCAGTCCAGCCTCACCTCGAACACTTCCAGGGATGGGGCATCGACCACCTCTCTGGGAAACCTGGGCCAGGGTTTCACCACCCTTGCTGTAAAAATTTTTTTCCTTATATCCTGTCTAAATCTCCCCTCCTTTAGTGTAAAACCATCCCCCCTTGGCCTGTCACAACAGGCCTTGCTAAAGAGATCACCCCCATCCTTCCTACAGCCCCCCTTTAAGCACTGGGAGGCCGCAATAATGTCTCCCCACAGCCTTCTCTTCCCCAGGCTGAACAACCCCAACTCTCCCAGCCCGGCCTCACAGCAGAGGGGCTCCAGCCCTGGAGTCACGGATGCTCCCTGATAGTCTGAAAAATAAATCTTGAAGCCAGGCAAGAGATTGGTTCAAAATACTCATAAACATGCCTTGTTTGACAAGATACTTTAGCAAATATGTTCATTCAACCACTTGGAGAATGGCTGTGTAAGGTAACAGCAGGGGTTGCCCTAAAGCCCCGTACAACTGGTGTATTGCTCTAACAGCCCCTGCTATCGCTGTATTTATATCTGTATAAAGGTACTTAAAGCAGCATGAAATAACCAGGACTTTAATTATAGGTGCTTTTAAAGCCACTTCAGGATGAAAAAAGACTTCATCTACACGCAGGTTAACTCAGTTCAGAAATTGTTTCAACTAAATCTTCAGATCTTCACTGCCAAGGGATCTCAGCAAAACGTTCAGAACTCTATTCTTGCATTTAATTATTATCCTACTCTGTAGTAATGCGGAATCCTAGAGATCCCCTGAGGGGATATCCTGGGATTACGATATTTATAGTTTTATGAATTTACCCAAATTTTAAGACTCTTTTGTCTGAAACTACTGCTGGATATTTCAGAGGGAGTTCCCAAACAAAAGGTGGGAGAGGAACTTGGGATATCCACGAACAGCATTGGAACGGGACACAGAGCTGCCGCTGCAAACCAGAATTTGGTACTTGAGAAAGGAATGAGTGAAATGTAGATCATTTTATTTGCGTTCTAAGCACTCAGAGCACAGAAGGCGCTCAGGGGGTTTTCAGGGAAAGGATCCATCTTGCCTTTTACTCAGGGTGAAGTCAGATGGCCCCTTTCCAGTACCAAGGGGAAAAGGGGATTTCTTGCACCTCAAAAGGGTCTCTTGTGTTCTGTGGGAAGAAGCCTGGCACCAGGCCCCAGCCTCAAAGACCAGCGCTTTTGAACAATTGATTTTACAGTGATCATGTAAGAACCGCATTTTCCTTCCCTTCAGACGTATGGCAGAATGAGCAGTCCAGCTGCCGTAGGGCACAGCCCGATGATTTGGTTTTGTCAGCAGTACCAGTATTGATAGTTCTTACCCTGCGCCTGAGCTACTCCCCGCACTGTGCCAGCACAGCTATTTGGGCAGCTATATGTAATGGAAGGGATCAAGGAACTGGTCCACCTAATATTTTTCCCGGGTGTTTTTCAGCCACATCAAATCCCCAAGTACCTTGGCTGACACAACACAGGGGGAATGCAAGAGCATGTGAAATCACAGAAGCTAAATCTCTGCTGAGGGACAGCAACTTGTTATGACCTACCAACTCAGTCCCCTGCAATCTTCTGTACACTCCTTTAATCTGCTCTAGCAATTGGAGACAAATTTGCCTCAGCCTACAAGGAAGAAACCAGAGTTCATGAATGACTTGAAAACTAATTACAAGTTTTTAAGTCTTAGTAGCCAGGTAAGGATTGGAAAAAGACAAAAAGAAAAATGGAGTCTTGTACAATACACAATTACGAAGTTCCTCAGCCAAAGATCTCACTGCAAAATGTAGAAACAGCAAGCACTGGCAAGCAAAACTGAAGGTGATGGTGGGTCAACACACTACTGCCTGGAGGTTTTTCACCCTGTAAATCAGAAGTCAATCCAGCAAAATAATGTTGTTATAGTGGTGTGAAGCGATGAAGAAGACAGACCGTGATTTGTCGCTGCCCTACATATCGTATAAGCTTGTTCAGCTCTGCAAAATGTACATGAAACACTTCCAAATCAGAACTATGTCCTTTTCATTCTACTTTGTCCAGGTAACAGATTAAAGCAATGGGGAATGTGTTTCTGGATACAAATCTATGAAGCTCAAGAGTAAACATTTTCTCTAAAGAAACACACGAGAGCACATCAGCAACAATCTTTCATTTCCTCAGTAAGCTGCAGGGTGTTCTAGTGCCAGAAAAGCAAAGCAGCAAAATAACAAAAGGGCCAGAACACCTGGCTGGTGGGAAGCAGCCCCCAGTTCCCATCTTACACATCCCGATGTCAGATGGTGTGTAATACCCATCGCAAAGGAAGCTAGAATCAGTTCCAGATTCTAGAATCAGTATGGAAGCAGCGCATTGCATCGGGTGCGTATTTAACATGGACATGCATTTCCTGCCATCCTGGAGACAGGTTTGCTAAGATTTCTCTGCCTAGAATCAGTTCAAACACAGGGCTAAGAACCACGGCCGCCATTTTAGGCAAGATGGCTCTGGATTACACTTGTTTGATCTTAGCACTGTCTGCAGTTTTATCAATTGAAACTGAAAATCCAGCTTACACACTTCCATTTCTCAGTATTTGGCTATATCCAGTTGTTGCATTCTGGATAGGGCGTCATACTGGACGTGTTCCCACTTGCTACTTGGTCCTTCATTTCTGTAGCAAGAGGCTTGCAGTAAAGAGTCAGGGTCTGTCTGGGACAGGTATAACAGTAATCACAACCTGGTACAATTCTTTGGTGCTGAAACCCCAAATCATTCAGGTTCTCCTTAAGGGTTACTTTCTTCTTGGTTAAGTTACCCTATACTTGATTGAAAACTCAGAGGAATCTTCATGCCATTCCAATTTTAAAACATCTCTTGCTGCTTCACTGAAGTCCTGGAATCTGGCAAAACCTCTGGTGATGAATACGTTTTTACATTCCAGATCTCCTTTAGCCAGGAAATTGCAGAGAGACAGCTAAGAGCACTCAGTGCTTTGGTGAGCAGTCAGCAAGTCGGGGTGAATACTAGGGAAGCCACAAGTGACTATTTGATTCTGGAAGCCTTGTGTATCTCTGGAAGTCATAAAATACAGATGGGTAATGGCTTAACAATGAGGTCAGTCTTTGATTCATTAGCTAACAGCTGAATCTAAGCACACATATCACAGTTTTGAGCCATGCTGCTAACTCAGACTGTAAGTTTCTGGGGAGCTGTACTGGATCCTGGTTTTGACTTAAATTTTGTATGTTTTCTCAGTGATCTGAAGAGGTTTTTTTATTGAAAAAATATGACTAGCCACTGGTAATCTTACGTAAAAAAACATATTCAATTGCCATAAGCTTTTTTGTGGGTGGTGGGGCATAAGCTTCAAACACATTGGGTCAGCCACCGGAGCTACGCGAATTCACACCAGAACCTGACTGATGATTTTGCATTTTAATCCTAGGTTGTGCAAGAATCTGTGGAGATGAGCGCCACAGCAGAAAAGCCTGCTTTCAGGTATTAAAAACCAGTATTGACGTGCTCCAAAAGCAGGCATGAAGCCAGAGTCAGAATTTCCTCTTTTTAATCTCTCAACTATACTCCCTGTGTCAGAACTTCCCTCTGCCTGCAGTCCAAAAAGCCTCTATCCATCCTTGTCCCTACTCTTCCCAGGTGTTTCTAGTCCTGCTTCCTCCTGTTCCTCCTGTTCCCCCTTCCCTCCATCACCCCATCCTTACTGAATCGTTCCCCTCATCTTCAAAAGTCCTTTCCCTTCCTGATCCCACCCAGCCAGCCTAAGGCAAGGCTAGGCATCTAGTCTAGATACTCCTTTAGTGATCAGCTTTCCATCTTGACTGGAAATTATGGCAGCATCTCTGCCTTGTAAAATACAGGCAGTATTTTACAGCAGTGCTGCAGACGAAGAATGAGGCACCCAGGGAGAGCTAAAGGGGCACCACTGAGAGGTGGGGGGGGGAAAGGGGGAGGTCATAAATACCGCTTATTCACTTGGGCCTTTGGAGCATGAAGGAACTTGCTGACAGGGCAGGAAGTGTGGAAAGCAGTGTGGTAAAGGCAAACATCCCAAACACATGAGAGCACATCTTCAGACTGGCAAAATACCTGCAGAAATCGCAGAACGAGCTCCGGTTGCTGCCTCTTGCCCAGCTGCCAGTATACGCAAGCGGCCCTGGCCTGCAACATTGTGTGTCAGAGCCTTCTGAGATCGGTATGGGTGACTGTCCTGGCCTCAGGTGTGAACAGGTTCTCTGGACTGGCCCAGAACCATGACTCACATCTTCTCACTGCAATACAAAGAATTCAGAAAAAAAAAAATAGCACCATGTTGCCCAAAATGTAAATTTGCTGCCCAGAACAGTGTTTCCAGCAGACAACTCTGTGACAGGTTTTCCTTCCACGATTCAGCTTACAGAGTTGCGATGGTTCTATAACACACACTCGGAACCACCTTTCTGTCCTATAATTTTCTACTCATTTTATTCTGTCTGTTTTACTCTAGACCTGTAATGAGATAAATCCTTGTCTGTAAGCACGTGGAAGACACAGTAGAAATGGATTTACGCGTAACTTGAGCTCAGCAACTCCCGCCGAACCAGTAAGAAATCCAGAAAAACACTTCCAAAAGTGAAATTAATCCAAATTATCCTGAACTATGTTATTTCTTAAAATGTCCCCTTACCTATAAGTGGGGAGAAATAAAAAAGAAAGGTATAACATCAAGGCAACAAGGGAGATGACTTTGAAAGCGTGGTAAAACAGACTTCAGTGAACTTACCTTTCATTAGGGACTGCCCAAGTTTAATGGGCTACCTTATAAAGAAAATAATAATAAAAATAATTTTAAAATCCATTAGCTTTTCCTCTCTTTATTGATTTTTTTAAAGTAGGCCTCTGGAGAGCTTCTGCTTCCAGTATCAGGATCTAAAAAAAAAAAAAAAGGCTAGGTAATGCAACAGACGGTCTGAATGAGACATCAGACAGGGACTACTAATCCAGGGCTATTTATTACTCAAAACCTAACAAAAGCAGCTCATTTTTCTACACAGAAAGTCTTGGCTGCATTGGAGGACACTGTAAACAGAGGAGGGTGAGCCTGAAAGAGATTGTAACAGTGTAATGGTGTAACAAACCCAGATTCTCTTCCTGGTTTTGCTGAGCTTATTCAAACTGAGTGACTCGGAGGACCCGATCCTGTTCTGACTGAAGCCAGCGAGAGATTTGCCGCACACTTCAGAGAGAACAAAACCAGCCCTTCAGTCATAGCACCTCTGCCAGATTTTGTTTCACACCCTGCCAAAATGTCATAGTTTGAACCACTTCAGTAGCTTGAGCCATTTAAAACTGGACTGAACAAAACCCTGGAGAATAAACTGCAGAGAGAAATCTTCCCCTGTTCTCTCCCTTATCTCTGCTATTCCGCCTCACTGGGTTACATGAATAGCAACCAAAAACTGCAGAGCGCTGACAGCCAGGGAGTCTCTGGGCATTTCAGATGCTTCACAAGCTGTGAAAATACAAACCCACCAGCCTTCATTTCTACCTATTTGCATTGTGTTCGAGATGGACTAAGTGGATCATAACACAAAGATTATGGAGCAGCTGACTTCAGATGTTTGGGGGAAAATTTCACTGAATTTGAGATATTTCATGGCAGATTCTAATATCAGTGCAGTTAAATTCTATTAAAGTGCAACGTAAAGGTCTTCAGCAACATCATCTGTACTGGCTCAGAGCACGCAAAGTGTCATAAAAACAGCAAGATAATTCAGATTTGTGGAGCAACATTAACTCATCAAAAGGCTGGAGAGATGGAGCACCCATTTGCCAGGTAAAGAGCAGCTTTGATAGTTAATCCAATAGAGGGAGCTATAAAAGCTCAAGGGCAATTTGGCTGAGGACAGTGACACCAGTAATTTAATTATACTGGTTGGTCACACTAAAACCAGAGTTACACTGTAGATACAGATCACACCTGAGGCCTGCCGAGAGAGCCAGTCCTGCAGAATTCCTTTGATATGATGTACATCTCGGTGCTCTCCAAATCGCTGATGAGTCACGGATTGTTCTGCAGGACACAGGAAATCTGAATAAATTAATCTTATTGCATAATCTTTTCCAATTACTTCCTCGTATATACCTGCAGGAACTGCAAAATAACATACAACCCCCCTGAGCTTTTTCACTGGCTACTTCAGCATACTATAGATCTTCCAAAACCGCCAGGATAAAATTGAGGTTTCGGGAACATGCCATCCTCTAATTTTACATTCCTGTCAAGCTGCCTCTGGAACCAGAGGAACGTCAAGTTGCACTAGTCATGGAAGAGTAACTTCATCTAGGATCTTCAATTTAGACAAAAGGCACCACTGTAACTGGCAATAATCTCTCTGATGAGGTTTTGGTCCTGAATCTCACCATCTTGTCTGGGTTTGTTAATTAACAGATTTGGGGCTGGCTATTTTCTTTTCCTTTTTGCCACATTTTCTGGGATATGTAGAGATGCTTATCAAATTATTCAATTCTTACCAAATAATTATCTTCATCAGCATTAAATTAATCACCAAACCATCCTATGAGCAGTGTTGCAGATGGGGAAAATGAGGTAAGAGCTCAACCAGTAGCCTCAGGCTGTGCAGCAAAACCACTGCAATTATGCTTCCTGAATTCAGGCGCTCCTGTCTCCCAGTTCTGTTCCTGGACTAGCTCAATCCTTTAAACTGCCTCTGGATGCTTCCAGTTACAGCAGATACAAACCTAGTGGAGCAGACCTGACTCAGTGCAGTCATACAGAGAACTAATCTTCAGCAGGCAGGTGAACTATTGTGAAGAAACATTTAATATTGCCGTCTCCATCAGATTGGCAGCCTCTGTCCAAAGGCTTGGTGTTAGCAGACAGCAGCCTTGCAGAAAAACACAATACTGAAACTTATTTTCTGTTGATGGCGGCCTTTATCCGACCCAGACAGGAAGATGTAAATGGCTGTATAGAGAAAAAGGGCCTAGAGGCGTAAGGTAAATAATTTTCAAAGAGTGCAGCAAGCGAGCCAACTGCTGATGTATGCAGACTGTGTTTGAAACAGTGTGGGAAAGCTACTTGCTCACGGGGAAGTGGGGTTGGGAACATTTAAGTTCCATGATGGACAATGCTCTGTTGTGAAATCTGTGTATGGAGGATGTCTTATTTTTTGCACGTATGCCTAGATTTCTGGGAAGAGCACATTTAATAAAACCATATTCAAGAGGACCGTGCTGAAGTAATTGGGTTTCCCCTTTAATTTTTAAGTGGTTATAAAACAATGAAGCTCTCAGTTCTTTACACTTCACAGTGGAGAACGTACAAAAAGCTGCTTAATCTCTTTCAGTTCAGCTCTTTTATTCTCATGGGTATCCAGTTGCAAGGTATCCATATCAGTCTCTGAATTCTCAGCCAATCCCCAAAGCAAAGTGCATCCAACTGAAAGCTCTTGTTTTAACATGCTGTTTCAGGACGGACCAGGTTTCAGCATGAGCACGTGAGCGCTGCTATGCCCAAATCCGTTTGACATTGGCAGAGGAGCAGTTATCACAAAATCCAGCAGTACTCATCCTGATGATGAAATGTTGAGTAAGCGCTTTCACAATGCTAGGCTAATCTTAACGCTGATGTTTGCGATCTAGAAGGAAGCTAGGCATGTCACCAAGGAAGATTTGAATGCTTCCTGATTGGTTTTCCAAATAATTATTTCATTTGCTTCTAACAGACTAGCTTGCAGCTCAAGCATTATATGGTTTTCTTCATTGCAAATTGCAATTAAGGAATCAGATGGCAAGATATAAATCATATCACAGGATCAGCTAGGAAAGAATGGTGAAACCAGACAATATTAGGGATGACAATATTAGGGATTCAAATTAATTTTCTCCTGTTATTGCCAGGCAGTCTCAAATGCAAAGAGGAAAAAAGGAACATAAATGTATTTATAGTTAAGATAATAAATTAACACCTGGATGCTAAACTAATTTGTTAAATTTGCTAAATTAAAATGCTAAATTTGGCTCAGTCACTTAGCAACAGCTGCATCAGTTTAAGATGTCTCCATTCTGCAGCTGCTAGCTGTCACCTAGGGCTGGAGCTCCCATCCCTCTAGCAAAGTCAGCAGAAGGAAACATGTGCCTACATTTTGCCTGCTCCTCTCTGAAATCCAGCGCCTTAACTCAGATGCATCTTTATCATCTATCTACGAGCTCGGCTTTGTCGTCAGGTAGAAGCCCCAGCACGTGTTTGTTCTGACACCTCTGATGTGAAGCACTAACCCACACCAGAGGGGCAGAACAGTCACGTCTTAAACTGCCATGGCGATACTTACCGGAGTGTATCAATCAATGCCTGAAGTTAAGACGAAAGTAGAATTGAAAATGAACATGAAAACGCCCAGGGAAATAAGGATAAGAAAACTTCTACTAGATTTTTGTCACAGAGTAACAAAGAATTTAGGAATTACTAGGCCAAAAAGAAGGAGCCTAAGGGTTAGAGCACACCCCAGGGGAAAAGGAGAGCTAGTCTTGGTGCAAGTTCTCTCGACTACTTAATTACAATTCTGCTGCATCCTTGGTTATTTACTTGTTTCCCCAATGTAAGTGACTCTGTTCAGTTCAGCGCTATCCCCTGTGAGGCAGGTGTGCCTGGAGCACATCTTCCAGACCGCAACCCTCAGTGGACAGAAAGGAATGCCTACTCTGAGGATCCTGGGTAGGGCTAAAAGCAATACAGGAGCCGGACTGCTTGCCAAGACAGCATCCAGCCTGATGTGCAGAATTCTGAGTGCAAGAAACTTTGCCAGCCAGAAATAAATCACTTGGCTGGTGATTTTGGAGGACTGTGCTTGTGAACCTGCAAAGCTAAACTCCAGTAGTATCATTCTTAAAATTAAATATTTTGATCCTTAGATGTTCCTGTTAGGGAACACCACTGGAACAAATAAATTACATAAGTTACAGTCACAGAAAGAGAATCACTGCGGGCTGGTGCTCACATTTGCTTGTTCAAGCAGATCAAAGACACAGCCCTCTAGCAGCTGCAGCATCTGCACCTTCACTGAATGCCCTTAGGCTGGGCATAATATCTAGAGCAACAGGGGAAGACGGTCTGCCAGGTATCACTGTTTATTATTCATCAAGCTGGAACTCCCTCAAACACCCTGATGTTTTCTCCCATACTGTCCTTCAACAGGAAGAACTTAAGAAAATCCATAAGAACAACACTGCAGCCTCCTTCCCACCGTAATAAAATCTGGGTTAAGGATGATGCTTTCCTACTGCTCAGCCACAAGGAAGCAGTTGGTCTGCTGGAAATGCTGCTTATTTTACTAATCATCATCATTTTTCATAGTATTATCTCTCTTCACGAACAGAAAAAGACAGGAATCAGCCTTTCTCTCTTAATCTCTGCATACACTGCATAGTCACAAGGGATGCAAGTCTCTGGCTGATGCATTTCAGACTTAAAAACTAAGCAGACAAAACATGTGCCTAGCCTAGGCCATACAGTCATTAAAGTTCTGTTAAATGCTCCTATGTGAAAAATCATACCTGAACCACATGTGTATGACACAGACCAAGATCAAGATTTCCATCTGATGTACCCCAAAGGCCAAGGTACCCCCAAAGGCCACAGCTTGTAGGCACCACCATAACAGAATTATTTCACAGAATGGCAGGGGTTGGAAGGGACCTCTGGAGATCAGCCCGTCCCACCCCCTGCTGGAGCAGGCACACCCAGAGCAGGGGCACAGGGCCGCGTCCAGGTGGGGTGTGAATGTCTCCAGGGATGGGACCCCACAGCCTCTCTGGGCAGCCTGTGCCCCTGCTCTGGCACCTGCACAGCAAAGGGGTTTTTCCTCATATTGAGGTGGAACTTCACGTGTTCCAACTTGTGCCCGTTGCCCCTTGGCCTGTCGTTGGGCACCATTGAAAAGAGTTCGGCCCCATTCTCTTGACACCCACCCTTCAGATATTGATAAGCATTGATGAGATCCCCCCCTCAGCCTTCTCTTCTCCAGGCTGAACAAGCCCAGGTCTCTCAGCCTTTCCTCATAAGGGAGATGCTCCAGCCCCTGATCACCTTGGCAGCTCTGCTCTGGCCTTGCTCCAGCAGTTCCACATCCTTCTTAAACTGCAGGGCCCAGAACTGGACGCAGCACACCACATGTGGTCTCACAGGGCAGAGCAGAGGGGGAGGGTAACCTCCCTTGCCCTGCTGGCCACACTCCTTTTAATGCACCCCAGGACACAGTTGGCCTTCTTGGCCCCAAGGGCCCGGTGCTGGCTCAGGGTCACCTCGCTGCCCACCAGCACCCCCAGGGCCTTCTCAGCAGAGCCGCTCTCCAGCAGGTCACCCCCAGCCTGTGCTGGTGCGGGGGGTTGTTCCTCCCCAGGGGCAGGACCCTGCACTTGCTCTTGTTGAATTCCCCGAGGTTCCCCTGGGCCCAGCTCTCCAGCCTGTCCAGGACTCGCTGGATGGCAGCACAGCCTGCTGGTGTATCAGCCGCCCCTCCCAGCTTGGGATCATCAGCGAACTTGCTGAGGTTACGCTCTGTCCCATCATCCAGGTCACTGATGAATGTGTTGACCAGGACAGGACCCAACACAGACCCCTGGGGAACACCACCAGTGACAGACCTCCAGCCAGGCTCTGCCCCGTTGATCACGACCCTCTCAGTTCTGTTGTTGAGCCAGTTCTCTGTCCACCTCACTGTCCACTCATCCCACCCACACTGCCTTAGCTTGCCTGTGAGGAGGCTATGGGGGACAGTGTCAAATGCCTTACTGAAGTCAAGATAGACAACATCCACTGCTCTCCCTTCATCGACCCAGCCAGTCACGCCATCGTAGAAGGCCATCAGGTTGGTTAAGCATGATCTTCCCTTGGTGAATCCATGTTGACTGTTTCTGATTACCTTCTTGTCCTCTACCTGCCTGGAGATGACCTCCAGGATGAACTGCTCCATCCCCTTTCCAGGGATGGAGGTGAGGCTGACTGGCCTAGAGTTCCCCAGGTCCTCCTTCTTGCCCTTTTTGAAGATTGGAGTTATGATTAATAACAGTTTGCCAAGCCAAACTCGCAGCTCCAGCATGACACACCCCTTCCCAGATGACCACTGGTACTAAAGGGAGGAGGAAGTTACTTTGTGTTTATTTCCACTGAGAGCAGCACATCCTTGTGTACAAATGGAGGAAAACCATACAACATTGCAAATATATGACTAATCTCTGGAATGAACAGGAATCACAAATCTACCCAGGAAAAAGAGCTAATAAGCTAAGCAGGCCTGATTGTCCTCTGCTCAGTACCCTTCATAGTCATTTATGTCCTGTCGACAGGACAAGGGGTGATGGTTTTAAACTAAAGCCGGGTAGATTTAGACTGTAGATAAGGAAATTGTTTTTTACTATGAGGGTGGTGAAACCCTGGCCCAGGTTGCCCAGAGAGGTGATCGATGCCCCATCCCTGGTAACATTCCAGGTCAGGTTGGATGGTGCTCTGAGCAACCTGGTCTAGTGGAAGATGTCCCTGCCCATGGCAGGGGCTTTGGACAAGATGGCCTTTAAAGGTCCTTTCCAACCCAAACCATTCTATGATTCTGTGTTATGACAGAAAGTAGGAGAGCAAGAATTCACCACCTCTTTTTTAACCTCTATTTCGTTCTGCACCATATGTACATACACAAATCCGAGCTATTACAAAAATCAACTTCAGAGTATCTGCTACTATATTCACACCACTAGTAAGTCCACTTACACTTTTGTTCACCTTTGTAAGGGACTGCCTGTAGTTCCCTCCTGCTACAAGAGCAAAGTTTCCTTCAGCAGACAGTCCTCATGCGTAGTAAGTGCAGGTGAAACAGAGTATTTGTGGGGAAACATGACAAAGAAGTAAGCAGCATGCTATTATTGATCAAATTCAGAACACAGATTGCCAGCAGCTATATCTTTTCCCTGTTTTCTTCCCCAAATCCTGTAAGACAATGTGATGACTAAGATGATCACAAAACAGCAGCAGGTTATAAGGCCCACTTTGTAAGGAAAAATAAATTTAAACTCATAAACTCATGTGCCTTAGAAAAATAAATCAGCTCAGCAAGCAACCTCAGTCCTCAGAAACTGTATAGGAAGCTCTCCATTTCCAAAGTGTTCTCTCCTCTTTAGCCTTCCAGGGTTGTTTGGTTTTTTTTTAATAGCACGGTTATTTGCAGGTGTTCAGAGTGAGCAGAAATGCAGCTGAAATCACTGCTTTACGTGGTGCGAGGAATGCTTCTAGCAGATTCCAACTACAGACCAAGTCTCCTGCCTGTCAAATGTAAGACTCTGCTGTTTTGCCTGACAAACCGTGTTGGGCTGCTGCCAAAACTTACCTCTCTTTCCAGACTGACCCTTTGCCTTCTGACTGTCTCAGCCTACCTGTCCTACCCTTCACCCACTCCAAAGGCTGGGAGAGAGCTCACCCAATCCAAACAAGGAACTCAGCTTTTCTGTCTACTTCCCAGGGGGTTTTTTGAGCATATCTAGATACAAGCATACAAATCAGATAGATAAAACCAAGACTGACAGAGAAATTTCCCTTTTAGGTCCAGTTTGCAAACCACTTCCCAAACAGGCTACTTAAGTCTCAGTCTACTTCATATCATACCAGAAACATGACCTTTTGTAGACTTATAGATACTATATGGAGAGAGGAATTTGCCCTTGCCCAGGACCTACCAGCATACCATGTCAAGCACTCAGTCCCTTCATCCAAGCATTGACAATTCAGCATATCCAAATCACACAGGCCTCAGAAAACCTGCACAACCTACACACACGCAGTGACGACATCCCGACATCTGTTAGTCAGCAGCCCAGGTGGAGCTTGGCAAACCCGGGATGTAGTTTGCTCCCTTTGCTGTTTACCTGCACGTTTTCCATAAGTCTTTCCTTCACTAGCTGTTAGTCTGACGTAGATAACGCGGCACAAAACAACCAGTTTAATGGGCCCATGGGACACAACCATGAAAAACCCCAAACAAATAGGGAACTTTGAACTTGCCTGTTTACGTCCCCATTCTCGCCATAATCCTCATTTTTGCCTGTTTGGCTCAGTTTACTTCGTAGCAACACACCAACTACTTCACTGAAGTCCCAAGAGATCATATTTTTCTGGACAAAAATCAGTTATTTGACAAAATAAATACATACCCTTGTTCTGATACTATTTTGGTTATCTCCTTTTACTTCTTACCTGATCTCCACTTGCCTCTAAATTCTCCAGCTTTGCTGTAAAGCCTCCACTTCCAAGGCCAGATTAGTGGGGCTGAGAGATTTACTGGCTAAGCTGCAGTTTGCTGGTTGCGCTGCAACCAAGCAGGGTGGCCAGCGAAGAAATAGCATGCTTGAGACCTCTACTCCACAGAGATTTGGGTTTTCTTTAAAGTAATTTGCCTTTTTGCTTACAATGCAGTCCCAGAGAAAGCATTATATAGCAGGGGAGTCTCAATGTCGAAGTGTTACTTACATTTTGATGGCGAGAGAACAGTTTTGCTAGCTATGCCCACTATTTTTGTTTGCTGCGGTGTCACCTTCTGTGGCAGGGAGGGGAGGCGTCATTAGGAACATCTACACTAGCACTTCTCCCTTATATAACAAAATAATCATGTAAAGTGTGATCGCTGGTTCTTACTGCAGATCAAAAGAAGGCAGCTGATGAAACCAAAGTTTATCTGAGCACGCGAAATTACTTTTCTTGTTATTTCCAATTGGAAAGGAAAGTTTTGATCCTGCAGTCCATCCGCACGCCTGCAAACTGAGCCAAATTCTCCTCTCAGTCACACGTTTGCCACATGCATGACACCAGAATCATGCCAGGTGTAACTCTACCGACTTCCACACAATCAGACCATGACAAATTTAGCCTACTCTTTTCTTTTTTTGAACTAAATCTTTTATCCAGGCTTCTAGGATATGGTAGAGACTTCAGTGGATATCACAACCTCCTTGTATGAAACATACCAAAGAAATTTAAAGAAGGGGGAGGCAGAGCTGCCAAAAATGTTTTGACTTTGAAGAGCTGCACCCGGAGAGCTGAAGACAGCTGGAGCAGAACGATGGCTGGCATCCAGAGGGAGCGAGCTCTGCAGACAAGCTTCCTGACCTGAGGAAGCCCTGTTCTCCCAGCTCAGTCAGAGGGGACTGCAGGATGAAGAACAAGACAGCCAGACTGTCCTTGACCGCCTGTCTGCCTGAGGAGATGAGCGACGGTCACTCAGGCGATTTCAGGGAAGACAATTCTAGCTGTTTCATGTGTTACAAAACCAAGCAGCTTATCTAATACCGTAAGAAATGTATAGAAGCCAGAAACTTTCCCGGTCACTACTGCATGCCCAAAATCACTCTGAGCTCTGTGGGAAGGAGAAGAATGGATTTCTTCAAAACCACAAGCATTTACAATGAAACAAAATGACAATCTGTATTGTCTGTTAACAGCGCTCAGCCTGCAACATCCAGCAGGGGAGTTCCGACGTGCACCCGTGAGGCGTCATGATTTTAAAAGGTTTTATATTACAAATTATTACCAACCATCTTTATCACCACAGAATTTAGAGCCCAAAGGTGGTAACACATGATAGCAGAAATTGGAGAGACATAACACGCCTCCTGTACTGAAAAGCACGGAGTCTAAACAGGCAAGTCAGGGGCTACACACCGCTATTCATGTTCCCAAAACTAAGGTCATAGGTCTCAGGTGTTTTTCAAATGTAGCCCAAGTCAGAGGTAACTGAAAAATCTGGGCTTCTGACAGCTATTCTGTGTAGTGACTGCAAAGCTGTACAATACTTGCCCAGGGCTTCCAGGCTCAACCTCTATACAAACAACACACAACATTAATTAAACACACAAAAAGCACGCTAAAGAAACACTAATGAAATTTGCAAATCTAAGCATTTGAAGGCCGCGAAATGCCAAAGCGAATGTCAGCTGCACCACCTTAATTAATGCCCTTTGCATATATACCTTATAATGGATTTTAATTATCTGAGTTGGTGCTGGTTTTCCACAGCTCCCTGATTCCTCATTTGGTTCACAAGAAGAACAACGCCCACTCAGGGGGAGATGGGTGCCATTTGTCTTTCTGCACCAAATTTAGGTAGTATGAGTCTTAAGTAAACTGAATCTCCTTTTGAAATACAGATCTTACCATGAAGAAGGTACAAAACCATAATTTAGGTATCTCAGGGATGTGGCAGTAATTCACCTTTTAAAGCAAAAGCATCTTGATTCCTTTCTTCCCTCCTTATTTCATGCACGTTCCAACGCCATACCACTGTAGGGTGGCCAAACCTGAAGACAGAAAACATTAGTTTATTCTATAGTTGTCTATGATTTTCATCATAACAGAACCTCAGCATTTCTTTCTTATTTTTGTAACACCCTAGAAGGGGGAGAAGTATTCTCTCCAGTCCTAAGGGAACAGCTCTTGCTCAGTCCCAGTTTCTCACTTCCATACATACTGTCATTTCTCATTTGTTTGTCCAATATATTTCTCCGCACGCACACCAGCCCGTGTAGGTAAATCTGTCTCCACTCCCCCATGGCTGATCCAACATCTTCGTAAGGCCAGGCCTAGTTTCCTGTTCATGTCCCCTCTCCCACCATCTTCTCACCCAGTTTCTGTCATTCTCCCACCCACTGTTTTATTTTACTGTTGAAGCTCAGCACGTCCCCCCAGAACATGAGAAGTGAGATTCTTTTTCAAAGGCTTCTGACTTGGCCAAATTTAGGTCAATTTTCACAGGCCCAAGAGGCCTGGTCCTGAACACACAGTCCGTTCTCTTGCCAAACTGGAAAAAACGCAAAAGCATCCGAGCTTCTAAGATGTTTTAAAACTGAAAAACAACCTCTTCTTCTCTTTTCATGCTGGGAAAAGACTGAACAGCTCTGGCTGAAATTTCAGGGGAAGTGGGGATGAGTCAGCCCCAGACAGACCCTTGGCTGAAAAACACTAGAGTTAATTAAAACTAAATAGGTAGCTTCAATCAGAGACCTCATTACAACTGGTTAAAGGAAAATATTTTTTTTAAAATTATGCTTTTTCATGGTCTCTATAGGAGTTGTGATAACCCTGCTAAGAGATCAGTCACATTTCTGAAGAGATCTGCAAAGTTATGGTCTGCTGACTCTTGACATCAGATTAATCTCAGATTTTAAACACTAAGAGAAGGAACTAAGTTTGCACATGCTTTTGCTGAATACCTCACTCAAGGGGATCCACGCAGCTAATTATTATGTTTTGAAGATGTTTTAAGTATGTTTTGAATGCATTGCATCCTTCAGCATGCAAAGGCTACTTCTTTTAAAATTTATTTTCCATGTTCTCTCTTCCTCAGAACCAGCAGGATTAATTTTCTGAGTAGTATTACCAAGTCTAGTTCCGTGGTTCACTACAAGTCCGTGTCTTGGAATCTTAAGTATTTATTATCCTTGTTATTGGTGGTTTACCAGTTTGAGATTGTGGAATTGGACTGGGGCGAGCACTTTTGCAGACAGTGATGCAGAATCCCACAAAACCAGGATTTCTTTTAAGTCCTAGCTCATACAAAAAAGCTCAGGCTGTGTCTCTTTAAGGTATATTTACTTCTGAAAGAAAACATACATCTTTCTCCTTTTGCTGACCTTCAGTTTCAGTTTTGCTCTAACATGCAAGTCAGTTTTCCCACATCCTTACTTTCTGGGGTTGGGCTGAAGGCTCTGCCAAAAGCAGACTAGGAGAGGCATTGCATTTCTGAGATCCTCTGATCCTCAGCTTAATTAAAATCCACTTTTCCCACTTATATTTATTGTTCAGACAAATTACGCTGGGTCAGTTTTGCTCTGGCACCGCTTAGTGAACCCTAATACAATTGGTAACTTGACTTTGGCTTTTCTTTAAGATTGCTTCCCGGGTCTCTTGGAGGTTGCTACATTTTAGCAGGGAAAAGCATTACTGACAGCAAATGAGCCCACACATTTTAGCTGAGATTCTGGGAACGTAGCTGGTAACATGACTGGAAAAGAATCATGAATTCGTGTTCTCTGCTACTAGAAGCATGGGAATCAAAGCTTAAAATAGATGTGTTTGGGTTTTGGTTAGAAATCTTCTACTTTTTATTTTACACTTACGTCTTTCCATTTGTTCTTGTGTCAACATTGTCTTTTACATTTAACAGGCCATCTCTCCGCAGAGCATTCGCTTGCTCCATGAATTCTGAAACAGCGATCAGAGATGTTTTAAGATTTTATTTGCCTTCATCTGGCACGCCTTAGTGTGGGTCCACAGTCCGCTAGCAGCTGGCAGCTGCAGCCAGATGTTTTACCTCTACTCTTTCTGCAAATCTCCTCTCTTCTATCACATTTTTTTCCCTTAGTCCCCAGTACACGACTTTTGATTCATACTATCAAACTCTGCCTGATTTCTATTACTCCGATCCTCAGGGTTATGCAGTGCTTCCTATATGATGTTCCAGTTTTCCTTTGTTTTGATATTGTCTTCCAATTTTATGTCATCAGTAAATTCAATTAGCAGATTCTGTCTTGCCTGAAAATTAGCCCTGAAAATATTGTTCATTTATTGTTTTCATATGGTTTGTTTGTATTGTATTACTGCTCTCTGGCTTCGCTATAAACACTGCCAAGCCTATAACCACATAGATCTCGTCAAAAAAAAGTGTTTATTTAAGCAGCACAGCAGTTATTGCTCCTGTCGCTTTTTTCCATCAAAGATCTTCTATCGGCTTTAAAGTTGCTGTTCAGGGTTACTTGGGCACTAGGCAGACTAGGAAATCGTGATGGCACTTCAGTCCAATTCCTCTGTGATATTCCAACTATGGTGAAATTATCTTATTTGTTAAGTTCAGAAATGCTATCTGCTCACAAGAAAGGCAGCCGTTCGTGCTTCTCAGAACTGTTTTTCCCAAGATTTCTGAAGACTCATTTCAGTCACGTACGGAATTGTTTTCTGAAATCCTGAGGGCTAGAAATCAGAGCAGGTGGGAGAAAATGGATCTTTATAACAAAAGCTTCAATTATTGGACATTAGTGGCATCACAGAAAATTAGCAATTGTCTGTACTTATGTGCTGGCTGAATCTGACCCCAAACCAATTTTTGTTTAAAGGTGACATGGAAGTTCAGGCTTCAGAGACTTTAACATGGCACCTCGCAACGGGCTAAAACTCATACAAAGGTAGAAAACAGAATAATTGAGAAGTGGCAGGCTGGGCACAGAAGTTGTTTCAAAGATCTGGTGTCTCGATGTTGTCCTTCAAGTTACCTTTTATTATCCGTCTGGAAGGATGTTGCCTAACATCTACTGAGGAAAGAAAGTCTCTTTACACTCAGTGCCCTCATTTTACCCTCATGAAAACTTTCAGAGCTCCAGCTGATTCAGCTTGGGCCCAGCATGTCCAGAGCAAACAGCAAAGCCATTGCTTACTTTTTTGGCCAAAAACACCCAAGTGGCAGGAGCTGAAGGTAAAAAACAACCAACAATACCCAGTCACCTCAGCGCAGACTGTGCGCTCTCCGTTCACGAGCTGGGTAACGCTTTCTGATAGCGCAGTTCGCAGGTTTACCAATAACTTGCAGTGGCTGGAGGGAGCATTGCGGTGGGGGGATCCATACTTTGCTCTGATTTTGTGATCATGGTACAAACTTGGGAGTCAAGTACTGCTTAGTTCCTCCATATAATCCACAGCCTTCCTGTCATCATGGGCAAGGCATTTAACTGTCTGTTGATGTACTTACCCAGTAAAATGAGTCATTTTCTACTGCACCTTGTAACGGGCTGTGAAACATACTTCTAATGTTCATCTAATATTCTGAGATCATTGTTATTACCAATTCTTTGTATTACATTAGGGTTAGAGATCCTGTCTGAGATCTGACTGCATGCCACACTGCGATGATGATCCATACACCCAAGTGTTTATGCTGTAAATTGACAAGGAGAAGGATGCAGACAAGCAGAACAGGAATCAAATCAAGACCATAAGACAAGTAATTAAGCAAAAAGGATTAGACTGCATCTCTCTTGACTAACACACCTCACCTTTTTTAGCTTTTCATAGAAAAGCTAAAAAAAAAAAAAAAAGAGAGCTTTGCTACCAGATTACCTTATCTCTCGCAACTAAATTAGGACCACTATATAGAAGTAGTCCACTCAACACCTCTTCTTACACTGGACAAAAATATATATTAAAGTATAAAATATAAGCAAACAAAAGACCTGGCAATCCCCCCATAGATAAAGTACTGCATCTGCTTGAGTGAAATGGGGGAAACACAGTTGTGTTAATAAAGCTTTAATCTTATTAAACTTGCAAAGCAATTACGTGAATGCAATGATAAACAGGCATGAGATGTCTCCTGGTGCTAGAAGCAACAACTTCACTGACATAAACTTCTGCCACAGGGAGCCACTCACTCAAATTGATCTTCCTGTCTAACGCTGAAGACTTCCTTTGCTTCAGCTCCATGGCACCAGACGCAGACAATGAACAAATGCACCTCACCAACAGGGACTCCAGCAAAGATGAGCTTACAAAATGCTCTCTCTGAAGGAAACCACACAGGACACAGGCACGGTACAGCTCAAACGGAACACATAAATATAAAATCAGGCATAAATCATAGTCATGTTCCTTTTCCACAGTTCTGCAGTCTTTCCTTTGGCATGGGAAGCAGATGACATCAGAGCAAAATAAAGCTTGTGATTACTCCCTTTATATCGGCTTCTTCACTCACCTTTGGTCAAGCTTGCTGCTGCAGCTGTCTGATTTGAATCCTTCTAAGATGGGCTGCCTCCTTCTCTTAAAATCTTTCATCACCTGTTCATAAAGAAAAGCAGAGCTCCCATTTGCTTTCTGAACTACTGCTATTGTATTTTCAGGGCTACAAGCAACGCATGAGTCATTACCGCTCACAATTGAGGGAGGGAGAACAAAAGAACTCACTTCTTTCCCACAAAGAAGTTTCTGGCACGCTTGCTAACATACGTTTTTTGATAAAGGCTTCCATACTTGTCAAGCAAAGGTGATGGCTGATAGCAGGTTCAGAAGGGCACTTGGCAGGTGTATGCTGACATCAGTGGGATGATTTATACTCGAATGTACTGTTTACCTACAATTAAACCTTAATTCAAGAGCTGCTTTGCCTGGGCCAAAACACTGCTTTGGTAGCAAGTGTGAAACGAAACACTACGAGCACAAGCCCTCCCGCTCACACGGTGCAGTGAATGCCACTCACAACCCAGATCTGTGAAGGACAAAGCCAAAAATGAGCTAGCTTTAGGGTTTCTTTTTTAAACCAGGTTAAAAGTTTTCACAGAGTTTAAGTCTTTTGATAAAAGCAAGATGGCGTGCTAAAAGGCTGCTGGACTCCAAGCCTCAAACTCAGCCCAGCAGAACACAAATGCATATTTAAATCTATTTTAGTGCTATGCGAGACAATGTAGTCCCTCTTAACGTTCGTTCTAGCCCTGAAACCAGATTTGTACAAAAATACTAAATTTGAGCCACTGTAAATTGCAGTGCCACGTTATTTGTTGGTTTTGTTCCATGGCACTTCACAGAGTCAGAGAAAACTAATTAGCAGTGACAGCAGCCGGAATTCAGTAATCTCCCTTTCTTTACAAGTTCAGCAGAATATTGCGTCTTGCTCTTATGTAATTATTTTTCTCAGAAACACCCACAGGTAAAGAGATAACAGAGCAACGATAACTCTGTTGATCTATGGCACTACGCATAATAAAGAGAAGCAGAGAATTCAGTTTGTTGTTTTGGATACTGTTGTTCTAAATACACTTGAAAACTAGTCATTTCACCTCAGGGCCTTCTACTGGTTTTTCAGCATTTACATTTCTTAGAAATATGGTTCTATGGAAAAGTATTTTGAAAGTTGGGTGCAACTGCTATACTAGGACAATAAGCATTCACTTCCGGGACTCCCTGTTCAATACAGGATCATGTTTTAAGGCAAGCAATTCGATTCTGGAACAAGCTTCAAACAGATGGAAAGCAACACGATATGGACAAAAGCTGAAGGACCGCACACTGCACAATTTTTGTTAGCAAGTGTCACTTTAGTATTGTGAGCAGGGCCGTGGCAGCTAACAGCAACATTTAGGAAAGGAAAAGCTAAGGATGATTTTGTGTTACACAGCCCAGAGGGAAACAAAAGCCCCACCCAGAAATCGGCTTAAAAAAACAAGAGCCTTTAAAAAATGTGAAGCTTTTTTCCTCTGCCTTCAGTTTTTCGTTTGTTTTAGCTTTTAGCCTTTTGGATTATGCCTGTGAGCTTGTCGTCAAAACCAGGAAAGTTAGATCCTCCTGTAGGAGAAATACTGTAGCACTCATAAGAAAATCAAGCATCAGTTAACACAAGGGCTTTTTGCCAACAGGACCTACTTCAAAACCTCCTTTACTTAAAAATGATGGTTTTGCTCCAGTTGTATTAAAAATTTTCTTTAAAATCCTGAGTCTACACAGCCTACAGCAGTAATAACAGGTAGGATTCTACAGCAAAATATCTGGTTTTGTATAACATTGAAAGCTGTGTCTATTATTACAGAATAATGATTTTATTTACATTTATTTGTTTATGTCTTGTTACATCAGAGACGATGAACACAAAGCAGTTTAGAGACTTCAATTCTCCATGATTTATTAGGAAAAATGTCTTCACTGCAAGAGTGGTCAGGCATTGGCACAGGCTGTCCAGAGAGGTGGGGGAGTCACCAACCCTGGGGATGTTCAAACAACGTGTAGACGTGGCACTTCACAGAATCTCAGACTGGCAGGGGTTGGAAGGGGCCTCTGGAGATCATCCCGTCCCACCCCCTGCTTGAGCAGGCACACCCAGAGCAGGGGGCACAGGACCACGTCCAGGCGGGGTGTGAATGTCTCCAGGGAAGGGACCCCACAGCCTCTCTGGGCAGCCTGTGCCCCTGCTCTGGCACCCGCACAGCAAAGGGGTTTCTCCTCATACTGAGGTGGAACTTCCCGTGTTCCAACTTGTGCCCGTTGACCCTTGAGGGCACTTGGGGACACGGTTTAGGAGGCCATGGGGGTGCTGGGTTGATGGTTGGTCTTGATGATCCTAGAGGATCCTAGAGGTCTTTTCCAACCTTAATGATTCTATGATCAAATAGCATTGCTTGTTATATTTTTAGGAAAAAAGTGCTTCCCATCAAAGCTAAAAGCATGAGCAGAAAACAAAAAATAAGTGGTAGTACCCATTTACCGCACAGGGTGGCCAGTCATGACTGAAGAGCAAATAAACTTCTGGGCCTTGGTGCAAGGCTGCAACCTTTGGTAGCAGAGCAGGGGAACAGACCAGGGTGACCCCTTTCCAGTTGCTGCTGCCTAAACCCAACAGGGTTTGCAAATCTGAGTTTTCAGTCCAATGGCTGGGCCTAGTCACAGTGATTACACCCACCTTAGTAAATTAAACAAGTCTGGGGCCAGTCTCTGCCCCTGAAGCCAACTGGCGCAGGACTCCCAATGTCCATTCTATTAAAGCCTCCAAAAGTTAGTGAAAGCACACAATCTGCCTATTGGGGATGGCAGGATGTATCCCCTAAACCGTGTCCTGACATATTTTGGGAAGCTGCTTATTGGCCCAGGCTAAAACCACAGAAGAATTAATGAGAATCAGTAGAAACAACTGAGCTCCAGTGCTCAGGAACATCCTGATGCTGTTTAATTTGCTGGTATTGGCAGAACTTTAAAAGAGCCTGTACATTTTTCAAACTTCTGTCTGTGCTAATACCCTCACCGGGTCCTTACAGCAATAGCCTGCGTGTGCAGTGGTGGCATTTCTTGCCCTGATATCAAGCACTCTCAGATATATTGCCTAAAAGCTCACACTCATGTTTACCAAGCAATTCCCCTAACGGCATCATCCCTGGCTCTTCCCTCCATCTGCATAGCAGTGTAGGTGCAGCGTTGCTTCTGAGTGCCCTCTGGTGCTAAGCCCTTCAGCTGCTGTGAAAAGCCGCCAGAAAAGGGTAACGTCCTAAACCTCTGCAGCCGCTTGCTAAGAAAAGCTATGCTGAAGCTGTGCCTGAGCTTGCCAGGGCCTGTGCTTAACAAGGTTCTTCTGTTTGGAGGCACTATGCCTGCTTTTAGTTTCTGTATCTAATCCATTTCCAGTTTTAAATGTCAGTGGAAAGCTACTGATTTGGGGGAAAACCAACTAAACCACAACAGAGGAAACAGGAGCGCATTAATTCCCTGCTATACAGTCAGCGGCACTACAGATTCAACCCCTCTGCAATTGTTCATTAACATTAAACTGGTTGGATGCGTTTGCCAGTTACTTCCAGCACGATAATGTCCAATTTCACCTCTGCAAAACCCATCTAAGAATTCTTGGCATGCTGATACCCTCCGAATGACTCAGCCTCCCATAGGAAAAGGAAGTAGATCAGGGAATTTTAGGAAGGAAGGGCGCTGAAACCATACACAGAGCTAAGAACAGTTAACTGCGTAACTGCTACCGAAAAAGCAGGAAATATGAGGGCTTGGGCAGAGAAGGAAAGTAGGAACACATACAAATATGAAAGAAAATGCAAGCACTAACATGCATGGTAGAGCAAATGGGAGAAAAAGATGTGGAAGGGCTTTGAAGTGAGGAAAGAAAGTGCGAGTATCAGAGAAAAGGGAAACTATATACATCCCCGTATAGCACAGGCAGGAGCATGAAGGCGTCTGGCACATGGAGCAGACACAAGGACAACCTGGAACGAGACACGGAGCCAGCAGTGCCACAAGGAAGAAGAAACTGATGAGCCCAACTTGTTCAGTTTCAAGAAACTGTATGTTGTAAAATGAATTTTAAAAGACATTCCAAGCTTGATTGTTAGTTTTTACAAATTACAAAATTAAGGGCTTGCACCTGCGTCTAGAAGATCTACATTCTCACCTACCAGTGGCAAAACGCAAAATAAAGCTGCTCCAGGATCCCGCCAACAGCAATTGTTTGGAATGACACTACCCTCTGGCGGTCAAAAAATACAGATATATGCACACCAGAAAGGTAAAACGTTTGGAGCTGGCCGTACAGATAACCATGGCTTGTTTGATTCCCTATTCACATCATTGGCAGCAACTATACTTAAAAAAAATATGCAGTCAATTCCCATTCACACTTCAGTAACGCACCTCGAGCCCGTGCTGTTAAATGACATATCCACCTTATTAGTCTGTGTTTTAAAATGACGCCTTCATGACTGCTCGTAAGCACCAGGAACTGTCTGAGGCTCTGAAACAGACTGGCGATAATTTTTATGTTCTCTGGCAACCTGCAAGAATAGGAACAACACACACGGCTGTGCTCAGCTATGTAAGTAAAGGAAGTAACACAATACTATATTCCCAAATTATTCCCAAATGAAACGTAAAGCTATTACCAGCAATTTTCTGCTTTACCTTTCTGGAAAATAAGCTCTTCAGAACTGACATTCACTTGCAAGAGAGCTCCTAGACCAACAGACTCCACTGTCTAGATGTCACTTTAATACAAGTGCTTAATAAAAACTACAATACCACTGTAGGAAAGAAAAATAGATAATTTTTCCAAGTTAGTGCTGCGCACATCTCTAATTGTGTACATCGTCACCAATTAATTCAAAACAGAGTGCATAAAGCTGTGGTGAGAGGAAAAGAAAAAAGAGGAGCCTATGTATACATATTAAAAGCCAGCTTTCTTATGCTGACCCTTACTTCTAGCAGGACATTCCTTAATTCCATCCAAAAGCTTAAACACATAAAGGATGTAACTGGTTTTTCTTTTCTTCCATATTACAGTTACAGAACATCGCTGCTGAAAAAAGCAATTGCTTCAATTCAGGGTCTTCATGAAGGTGCTCTGGGACTTACGTAATGACTTAACACAGTTGTCTTCT
The DNA here is from genome assembly GCF_949628215.1 of Phalacrocorax aristotelis. Classification (NCBI taxonomy): domain Eukaryota; kingdom Metazoa; phylum Chordata; class Aves; order Suliformes; family Phalacrocoracidae; genus Phalacrocorax; species Phalacrocorax aristotelis. Next base: position 4,312,740 of record NC_134276.1, read on the forward strand.
GCCTTGCCTCACATTTCTTGACATCTAATCTTGTACAAACAATAAAAGCCAAATATTAACCACACTGCCATTTTCTCCTTTCCTCTCTCTACATTGTCACCATTCAATTACTGGGTTTTTCCCACTCTTGTTAAAAACATCCCTATTTCTCATAGCCAAATGATCCTCATGGAAGCTGAGCTTTCCAAATAGCCCCAAACTTCTCAAGACCAGATGTCTCAATGATCCTACATTGCTGCAAATGAGGAAGAGCTTTTCATAACACTCCCTCCTAGAGAAACGATTCTGTGTTTTGCAACTTTGATCTTTATGGTAGGCTGACCTTCACCTAAAGTAAAGGTTTGCTTTTATTGCTTGGAAGCAATATTGTTGTGTATTGCCTCTTTGCAAGAGATACACCTTGCAGACCTCGGTCAGGAAAAAGTCGGTCCTGCTGGGTCCGATCAACTGTCAGCTTTGATGCCACCTTGTGGCAAAAACACTGGAACTTAGAAATACATTTGTCCCTCCTTGCAGGTGGATTTAATTGCGGCACAGAGGTAACCGCTGCCAGCGGCGCTTCAGTTTTACTGTTCATAAAACCAGGATTTTGGCACTCCTAAAAATGCAGCACCAGTCAGTGACAGAGAGGATGGAAAGCAGGAGAAAGCACTGCAAAATGCATTTATTCTTTCTACAGGGGGAAAACTAAAGTGGTACGGTCAAAGGACACATGGCACAACGATTTCTGTGCTCAGAGCCTGTAACAGGTTCGCAGGATTCCCAGAATCACAGGTTGGAAGGGACCTCAGGGACCATCTAGTCTAACCTTTGATTCCTATGCACAAAGTTCACCCAACACGCAACATTTAAAAAAGCACAACAGTATTTATTGCTCTATTATAGCCTGGCATAAGCAGTTACTAGTGTATTGTTTTCCCTTTATGAAAATCTTACCAACCCGACTACGCCCCAGACACCGCTGAGCAGGAGGGTGACCATTAGCAGGGTCATCATGGAGAAGGGAGGTAGGTGCAGCACCTTCAGGGCATCCCTTGTGGTTCATAAAGCGTGCTCTGTGTCTTCGCCCCTCTCTCCGCTTTGAGCCGCGCTTTTTTACACCCTCAGCGGATTCAGTGGAAAAGTAGTGACTAGACATTGCCGCACGCACAGCCAGTGTGTGCAACAAGGCCTGCCAGGTGTGTGCTCTGCCGGCGAACAGCAGCCCGCGGATTGCAACAACATCTTGTTCAATAACCATCCTCCCAGCTCCCTTCTTCAAGGTTGTGTTCTCGCAGCTCTGTTCGGCTTGTGATTTTTCCATCGTGGCCCTACACAGACCATCATCTAAAATCCCTCACACAGAGCCCACGCATTTTATTTCTCTCTATCCCCCTGCAAAACACTCACAGTGAGGTACCTTTTCCAGAGGGTCTTTTCCAGAGGCACAACTGCAAAATAGCACTTGAGGTAGAGACTGAGGTAAAACTCAGCCCAAGCCTAATAGGACTGGAAACATTTACACCAATACTTCACACTGGACTTACTCTTCTCAGTTATGAGGCAAAAAAATTATCCTAAAGGAGGCCATGCCTATTTTTCAGGGCCATCCCAAGGCCATTTGGGGCCTGCTACAAAAGCCAATGTTACCACCTTCTGCAGCATGAGGACAACACCTATTTTTAGCATTACTTCTACCGGCAAAGCCAAAAAATCACCACCTGCCTCCTCCTGGCACCCTGTCAAATGCCTTTCTCCCAGCTAAGTGAGTGGGAGGAAAAGATTGCATTAACCCCCACACCTGCCCTTGCGCAGCGAGGTCCCCACGAACAAGGGAAACCTCTCTAAAACCCTTCAGCCAGGCTGAGGCCAGCAGCAGCTGCTGATACCACCTTGATCTTGCCTCCCTGCCTGCCAGCCGGAGGGCAGGGACCACTCCTCACTTCACTTCACCTCAGTACCAAGGGCCCGCGCGCGGGAAAGGGCAGGGCACGCACACCTCGCTACCCCCCCCACCCGGGGAGCCTGGTGCCGCGCGCGCATGCGCAGTCCCGCCGCTCTGTCCTGCGCTGCTGGCGGCTGGGGCCGCGCTGGGTCCCTCAGCGCCGGGCTGAGGAGGAGGAGGAGGAGGAGGCGGCATCTCGCTTTGGCTTGCCTCGCCTCACCCCGCCGCGGTGGACGGAGCTTATTCTTTAACCGCTTTCGTCTGCCTGCCTGCTGAGAGGCCGCGCTATCCGCCCGACCGAGAAACTGGCTCGTCTCCTGTTCCCCCGTGGGCGGGAGCGGCTCCCCCCTTCCCCGGCGGGCTGAGGGGAGCTCCCTCCGCCCCGGCGCCGAGGGGCTGAAGGAAGGCATTGCTCCCTTCTCCCTCCCCAAAATGTCTCTTCCTTACCGCAGCGAGAGTCCTTCGTTCTCCTGAACCCTTCCCTGGCGGGGAGAGGAAGGGAAGGGATCCCGCTGCCCTTTCAGCCCTGTCAGGCTGGGCTCCCCTGCCCTTTGCTCCCCGTCAGGCGGAGGCTGAGTCAGACATCTCGCAGGCTGCTGGCAGCTGGGGAAAGAAGCTGGCTCCTACCTCGAAAGGGTGGTCGTTTTCCGTCTCTTTCCCGCTTTCTTTCTCCCCATAGGTGGTGGGGCTGGACCGGGGCGAACTCTTCCTTCGAGTCCTTCGGCCTGTGAAACTCCTGCTATGGCTGTCGGTGGGGTCGGGACCTCGCTCCTGATGATGGCCGGCATCATGGTAGCAGTGGGGCTGTGCAGGAGATTGACCCGCCGCCGGCTGCGCTACCGCCGGCGCCTTTGCACTTTTCTTCTGGAGATGTTTAGCACCTTCCAGATTTGCGCCTGCACTAACGAGCTGTCCCTGCTCAGCAGTGTGGAGCTGAAGCAGCATACCGCCCTGACTCTCACCTACGGTTTCACCGTCCTGCACGGCCTGACCCTGACTGGTAGCACATGCAATCCCTGTGGCACCTTGCAGCCAATGTGGGAAGGTGGGATATCGGTCAAGATGGGTGGACTCAAGATCGCTGCTCAGTTCGTGGCCGCAGCACTTGCTAGAGCGTTTATGCACTTTATCTGGAGCCTGGAAATGGCAGAGCCACATTTTGGAGCACTCTCAAAGGGCTGCAGCAACCCTATGCAGACTACAGAGCTGCAGGCGTTTTGCATAGAGCTGCTCTTTTCTGTTGTTTTCCAGCTGACCGTCCTGCGAGTGGAAAGTGTTAATCCCAAATACAAAGTCCATTTGACTGCTCTTCTCATCACCATGCTCGTTTATGCAGGTCAGTGGGTTTTTTTTTCTCTCCGTTCCTGCAATAAAGCTGTAACAGAAGGTGTTCTTTTTTTCATTTTCTTAGAAGTGTTAAGACTATTTTCTTAGACTCCAAAACAAATGCATGGTACTACATATGCAGAGTTCATTTGGAGTTTATGTAAAGTTTGCCTGGTTAGATTCCAGGCAGGTATAGGGTTAAGAATGAAATGAATTAAGAATTTAAAATTGTGTCAAATCTACAAGTAAATAACATTAAGAGTTTCAGTTAACACTGTTAAAGTATCTCAGTGAAGGATCGTTTCATAATTCGACTATATGTAGCGTGAGAGATTTCCTACTCTGTGCTCTGATTTCTAAGTGGCATAGTGTCTGCATCAGAAAAATGCTGATTGTACAACGGCGGGGTACAGACCGCTAATATGGAAATTTGGTGTTTCAGTAATGCATAATTCATATCAGTGCAGTTTGTTTAACTGCATTAAATCCTTAAATCAGAAGCAGGAATGGTTATTTGTAGAATGCATGCAGAAATTATCAAATAATACCTCATGAAACCAAACGCAAAAAAGAAAAAATACCCAGGTGCCTGTTGTGTCACAGCATTTACAAGAGGCTTCTGTCTGTAATGCTCTATGTGTCCACGTCCTTGTCCCTGCCTGTTACCTCCTGCTTCCCCGGGCTGGGACACTGTCACCTGCACAGCCTCTCTGGACCAGCGGGGAGGAAGAGTTGAGGGAAGTCAGTCTGAACTTCTTTCTGCTGATGGTTGATGCTCCCTGTTGTCCCCAGTGAAGTGCCAGACTTGTGTCACTCGTCACTTGAGGACTGCCCTGTAGGGAGTGGGTTGTACTGGGAAGGAGATTCTGTAGTGTGGGGTACAGGGAGGTGAGAGAGGTGGTTATGGAGCTCCTTGCTTGTGCTACAGCCCCCACCACAGAGGAAGTCACCTAGGAAATTATCAAATCCATTTATGAGAGAGGGAGATCACTCTTTTATCTGCAAATATCTGGAATGTGATTGGCAACTTGTCCAAAAGGTTTAACTGTATTATGCTGTCTAACAGAATACCATATACTAGTATAAAGTAGAGTTGAATTTTCAGATACACTAATGAAAAAACCTTTGCTCATTATGTTTAGCTGAAATTAGCTAATATCTGAAAGATTAAAAGCAGCCCATGGGGAATTTTGACAATTAACTTGGCAATTTGAACTACTTTCTAAAATTAATTTTTGAAGGCAGAGGCAAGGTGTCAATGCATTTTAGCACATTAAATGTATTTCTGAATTTCTCAGTAAGTGTAGCCAAAGATTATCCTACCTCTTCTACAAGCATAGAAAGCTGGATTCCTGATTCTTAACATTCTTTTCCTGCTTAGCAAATAGTTGTATAAAATAACATGTGTCACATTGCTTTTCTCTTTGCTGGTTCATACAAAGAATTCATGCCCAGTGTCATTGGCCGAGCTGGCCTCATATCCTTTCCTAGTGGGAGAAGGCTGTGTACGAAATCCCCTTCCTTGTCATAAACTTGGACTTGTTACAACTATCCAGTGCAATCGATCTTCACATACTTCTAGGAAACATCAGACCTACTGTGCCCAGGCCTCTTTTGCATGCACAATTTGTGCTGTACCATGTGCTGCCTGGACATATTTCTTTCTATTTCTTTCCATTTCTCATTTTTACATTCCAGAGAGCAGATTCTGAACCTAGTTTTATCTCTTCGTTATTGGAAAACCTAATGCTTTCTTGTTCACTCTGCTCCAAGCTTCCTAAGGTTTGCACTCTTTGCTGTACACTCAGGTTCAAAAGGAGAGGTGAAAAGTACCATCCTCCCTCTGCAGATGTCATGAGCCTGGTGCTTACTGTCCAAGATGTGGATTGAAGCCTCCTGAAGTGGAGGAGGGCATAAACCCCAAGATTCCTATCATGGAGCTATTACACAACAAGTGTGGGAGCAGGCTGCTGCTATAAATTTCTTTGGTGAAGTCACAGGCTTGCACTGTAACAGATCCCTCTTTCAGTGGAAGGTTAGGTAGATACACGTAGGATACCTTCCTGGTTCCCAGACCTTTCTTGCTGCCTCTTTCCCTCTGCCCACATCTACACACACACGCGTGTTCGCCAGGATATCCTCCATTCTCCTGCCCCCTCTGTTTTCGTGGCTGCTGCTGAGGAGCCCCTTCTCACAGCCCCTCAGCACAGCTTCCTGACAACATGCCAAGTAGCTGCAGCCATAGTGAAGGGCCTGGCAGGTGGCCATGACCTGCGTCTGGTGCATATATATGACCCACAGTATATCCTGCGGGTCTCGTAGCGTAGGCCTAGCCATGTCTGTTCTCGGTGTGTCGTACATGCAGTAGGAAGGGTGACCTCTGAATCAGGCATTACAGATAGCGGCCTCCAGCAGGCCAAGTTCGTGTCTGTAGGCGTGAAGATAGGCAGATGCTTAACTTAACTGGGCTGGATCATTCTCAGGAAACCGTCTGGGCCTCTTTGTTAACAATTTATAAGGAACTTGAGTGCTTCTCTAAGAGCTTTCCCAGACGTCTGGTAGTAAGAGTGTTCCCAGTCTTCTGGAGGCTTGCTGATGTGACGCCCATCTACAAGAAGGGCCAGAAGGGGGATCCGGGGAACTACAGGCCTGTCAGTTTGACCTCTGTACCAGGGAAGGTTATAGAGTGATTCATCTTGAGTAAGATCCCTGAGCAAGTACAGGACAACCAGGGGATCGGGCCCAGCCAGCATGGCTTCATGAAAGGCAGGTCCTGCCTGACCAACGTGATCTCCTTGTATGACAGGGTGACCCGCTTAGTGGATGAGGGAAAGGCTGTGGATATTGTCTGCCTGGACTTCAGTGAAGCCTTTGACACTGTCTCCCACAGAATCCTCCTAGAGAAGGTGGCTGCTCATGGCTTAGATGGGTGTACCCTTTGCTGGGTAAAAAGCTACCTGGATGGTCAAGCCCAGAGGGTTGTGGTGAATGGAGCTAAACCCAGCTGGCAGCCAGTCATGAGCAGTGTCCCCAGGGCTCAGTGTTGAGGCCAGTGTTGTTTAATATCTTTATCAATGATCTGGATGAGGGGATCGAGTGCACCCTCAGTAAGTTTGCACATGACACCAAGTTGGGCAGGAGTGTCGATCTGCTGGAGGGCAGGAAGGCTCTACAGAGGGACCTGGGTGGGCTGGACCGATGGGCCGAGGCCAGCTGTATGAGGTTTAACAAGGCCAAGTGCTGGGTCCTGCCCTTGGGTCACACCAACCCCAGGCAACGCTCCAGGCCTGGGGCAGAGGGGCTGGGAAGTGCCCGGCGGAGAAGGCCCCGGGGGGGCTGGCTGACAGCCGGCTGGGCATGAGCCAGCAGTGCCCAGGTGGCCAAGGAGGCCACCAGCCCCCGGGCTTGTGTCAGCCCTGGTGTGGCCAGCAGGAGCCGGGCAGGGATGGGGCCCCTGTGCTCGGCACTGGTGAGGCCCCACCTCGAATGCTGGGCTCAGGTTTGGGCCCCTCAGGACAAGAAGGCCCTGGAGGTGCTGGAGCGTGTCCAGAGAAGGGCAGCGGGGCTGGGGCAGGGTCTGGAGCACAAGTGTGCTGGGGGGCGGCTGAGGGAGCTGGGGGGGTTTAGCCTGGAGAAGGGGAGGCTGAGGGGAGCCCTTCTCGCTCTCTGCAGTTGCCTGAGAGGGGCTGGAGTGAGGGGGGGGTTGGTCTCTGCTCCCAAGTCACCAGTGACAGGACGAGAGGAAACAGCCTCAAGCTGCGTCAGGGGAGGTTTAGGTTGGAGATGAGGGAAAATATCTTCCCTGAAAGAGTGGTCAGGCCCTGGCACAGGCTGCCCAGAGAGGTGGGGGAGTCACCGTCCCTGGGGATGTTCAAAAAACATGTAGATGTGGCACTTGGGGACATGGTTTAGGAGGCCTGGGGGTGTTGGTTTGGGGGTTGGACTTGATGATCTTAGAGGTCTTTTTCAACCTTAATTATTCTATGATTCTAAGAGGAATGGATCTTTCTTGCTCACCCAGCACCAAAGGGCTAGACAACCAGTGCCAATTAACAAAGCAATGTTAATTTAGGCAAACAGGAGCATTCTTCCTTTTTCCTACAAAAACAGCAAATAGTTTAGAATATTGTATGAATAATGATTTTTTCAAACTTTAATTTGACGGTGTTCTAGCTAGGAGCTTGGAAAGGTGCATTAAATTTACAAAATAAAATTCATGCTAATGATTTATTTTTACACCCTGGTTTTAAAAACTGAATCGTGTCTTCAGGATCCAGGTATATTACAGTCCTGAATGAACTAGAAATGTTAGAAAATCTATATCATACATAGTACATCATATTTCATTCCATGAATTATGTTCTACTATATGTTTGATAGCTGTATCCTATAAGAGGAATGATCGCAGTCTAAAAAAGAACTGCAAGAAGAAATGTCTCTTACTCGATATCAAATCTGGTTTACGTAAAATTTTGAAGGATGGCCGTATCCCCATGGCTTACTCCCATCTAAGTGCACTGATGCACATATGCGGCTCAAAAACATTAAATAGTATTTATATGGTTGACTACATTAAGTTAAAATAAATGTTGACAAGTCACTGTTGTGTGTAGCCCATTAAAAGTGCTTTGGTATGTCATGCAACTTACTGCAACAAATAACATCAGATTGTACAGCAAGTATTTTCAAAATCACAAGCTGTGCCTTTAGTTTTTCTTCTACATTTTCATCGTTAAAAGTATTTGGATTTTTTTCACATATCAACACAGACCAAATTTTTGTAATAGTGCATACTGTACACAAAAGCTCCAATATTTCATTCACTGCTGCTTCTACTGAATAGAAGGAAAAAGAGAATATTATGTCTTTTCACATTAAGGGAATGACTCAGAAGCGAAAGAGCAGACCGTACACACGTTGGTAAAGAATATCTTTGTATATTTCTTTTGGGAAAATATTTAATTAGGGGAAGAAAAAATACACTTTTTGAGGGCTTTTTCATTTACAGGCAATATTACAGTGATGACATTGGTTAGATATTTCTGAGCCTCACATATCAAGGTAAAAATGACATATGTATTTTTAATTCCAAGTTACTTCCTGCTTTTGGCTTTGCCTTTAGTAATTTCAAAAGTTAAAATTACTTTCTCACACATTGTGTGGAGCACACATTACTTCACCTTTTGAAGTTTTTATGTGTACAACTGCAAAGGTGTTACACTTTTGCCATAAAATTGTTTATCTTTTCTGGTATGCAGACTGAGATGTTTAATAAATATTTTAACATAAGTTTATAGTAGTGGCCCTGGCCTGTGGTTGTTATTCCAGTAGTTTTTAGTAATGAATATTGAAAAAATAGAGGGATAAAACTCTGTCTAATGTTTAACATTCAGAAACAGCAACTGCATCCTGAGAGCAAAAGTCTACTCTTAAATATGTGTTTGTGGATATGAAAGCAGAAGCAGTGAATTCATAAATGGATTAAAGCAAAGTAAATTATTGTAGATGGCCTTCCTGGCAACGGTGGAATCTGTTAATGTGTCAAGGTGCGGAAGAACAGACTGCACCGTAACTCTGAGTTGCACTTGAGAGCAAGTGTGGAGCCAGAGTAAACTGAGTAGGTCAGCAAAGATTAAAACCTTCCTGAACTGTAATCACAGTTAAAGAGATAATGAGTATATAGAAAGAGAAATACAAGAAAATGACAAAGACCCTGCTAAAACTTTTGGTAAATCATTGCATGCTCATAACCAATGAGGATTACAGCAGCATGGTCTTTGTATAAAGAAGTTTGAAGCTCACGCTAACCTATTTGGGAAAATCAAGAATAAGCTTTAAGAAACTAGACAGACACAATTATATTTTATGGGAATAGATTAATAGATAAAATAAATATGGGGTAGTTAGCAACTAATAGTACAGAAATACAGATAATTTTGTTATGAGTAATGCTTTTTCTGCAGGATTGCAATGAGAGAAACAACATATGTCAGAATTAAAACCAGTTACGTCCAGCTTCATCTGCAGTGTAATTAAAGTCTGGTCTCTATGATGTAGTATGTTCAGATCAAGTTATTTAGAGAATGTTTAGGTGAGTCAGAGGCAAGCAAAGATGCTTGGCTTCTTTAAGCATTCGCTTTTATTTTCTTCAAACACCATATGGAATGATTGTGAAAGCCTTTCCCCAAATTCTTACCATATGATAATCTTAGCATTCTGTACATTGATATGATATTATTAGTGTGCAGTAAGAAAGTGGAGAGGTCAGCTTAGCAAGAACAGCGCTTGACAGTTTTTTCCTTTATCTTGCATGTGTGTTACATGCGACATGGGGATGTAATGAAAGCTCAGTATTTGTTTCCTAATATTTGTGTAATTTCTCTCTCTTCGAAAAGCATGTTGCAGGCTCTTCGTGGCACAGCTTGTAGTTTTATCAATAGAAACATTCAACATTAGCCAAACCCACATCTTCAAAGAGTAGTTGCTGGAAAGAGATAAAGGAGGTTATAGCCTACACTTCAGTTATTTTAAAGCATTTTAGAAAAGCTAAAGGGTTAAAACATCATTGGGTAAACAACTTCAGAAGAGTTTATCTGTTCAAATGTTTTCTGCTAATTCATTTTATTGCAGGGTGTACATTCCTTGTAGTATTTGTATCTGCATTTCAATATCAATTTAAAATAAATATTAAGAAAGATGGTTTGATTTTGTGTTGTTTACATTTTGTTGCAGGTGGCAATCTCACAGGAGCAATATTTAACCCAGCATTGGCTTTTTCATTACATGCAAATTGTTTCTATGACAAATTCTTGAGTTACTCACTAGTATATTGGATAGCACCATCCTTAGGTAAGTTCTTAATACTTTATGTATTTGGGAGAGTGTTATTTAGTATGTGGTTCAGAAATCAGGAAATAGGTATTCTTTATTTGATAGCCTGCTTCTTTTCTGCTTTAAATGAAATCTGGAAAGTAGTCAATTATAACTTATGCGTAGAAGTAATTTGGAATCATGGTTTCATTTTGCAGATGTGCAAAATGAAACACAGCATTTGTACACAGCATTTGTAGGCTGTGTATTTTAAACTCCTTTAATGCTCTACATAAAGCAGCTGTAACACTCTGTTTTGTGAATCAAGCATCTAATACTGAGTTTTATACACCAGTTCTATACACAAATTAACATATATTGTTTTGATCAGTTTATTTTAAGAAACACCCATGTCAGGTGTGGGGGGTTGACCCTGACTGGATCCCAGGGTCCCACCAAAGCCATTCTGTTGCTCCCCCTCCTCAGCTAGAACAGGGAGAGAAAATACAATGAAAAGCTCATGGGTTTATTACCAGTGGAATCAGAGTAGGGTAATAAGAAATAAACCCAAATCTTAAAAACACCTTTCCCCCACCCCTCGCTTTTTCCCAGGCTCAACTTCACTCCCAATTTCTCCACCTTCTCCCCCTGAGCAGTCAGTTCATCACACATTGTCTCTGACGCTCCTTCTTCCTCAGGGGAAGGACTCCTCACACCCTTCCCCTGCTCCAGCGTGGGGTCCCTCCCACAGAAGACAGCCCTCCACGAACTTCCCCAACGCAGGTCCTTCCCACAGGCTGCAGTTCTTCATGAACTGCTCCAGCGTGGGTCCCCCACGGGGTCACAAGTCCTGCCAGCAAACCTGCTCCAGCATGGGCTCCTGTCTCCATGGGCCACAGGTCCTGCCAGGAGCCTGCTCTGGTGTGGGCTTCCTACAGGGTCACAGCCTCCTCAGGCATCCACCTGCTCTGGCATGGGCTCCTCCATAGGCTGCAGGTGGATATCTGACAGCCTTCCTCACCATGGTCTTCACCACAGGCTGCAGGGGAATCTCTGCTCTGGTGCCTGGAGCACCTCCTTCCTTTCCTTCTTCATTGACCTTGGTGTCTGCAGGGTTGTTCCTCTCATATAAGGTCACCCCCTTCTCCAGCTGCAGTTCCGCAGTTTCCCCCCATCCCCTTCTTAACTTTGTTATCCCAGGGGTGCTACCACCATTGCCGATGGGTTCAGCCTTGGCCAGCAGCGGGTCCATCTTGCAGCCAGCTGGTGTTGGCTCTACTGGACATGGGGGAAGGTTCTAGCTACTTCTCACAGAAGCCACCCCTGTAGCCCCGCCCCCCCCAGCTACCAAAACCTTGCCACACAAACCCAATATATTATGTTATATAATTGGTTAGGTTAGGGTTAACTAGTTCGTTATAAACCAACAGCTGTTAACTCGGGAACGTGAGCTTTTTGAAGCTGCCTGTTGTTTGGGACTTTATGCCTTGGTATTAAAATCCAGCCTGTTTGAGGTATGCTGCATGTTCTGGCACTGGCCAAAGGCCCACTGGTAGATTCTAGCAGAATATCAGAAAGGAGAAGAGGCTACCTGAAAGTAAATATTAGCCCGATTTAAGTTCAAAAAGAGAAACATACTGGTTAGCATACAGTTTGTGTCTTGCTTTGTGACAGTATGCAAGAACATAGGTATGATTAATTTAAAAAGAAAAAAAAAACCACAGGTATTAGGACAAGTGCTTAATACATGCTTTCTCAATTATGACTATTATAATATCAAATCTTTTTTATCTCCATAAGTGTCTAAACTTTGAAATTCCTATTCTATGTTCCCCTCCTCTTCCCCCCCTCCCCCCCCATTAGTGTTGGAAATAATCTGTTCTTAGTTTAAGAATAAGGAATATTAGTAACTGGAAGTTTTCTAACTTAAACTATGCTTTTAATTGGGAAGCTAGTGACACAACTTCTAGTTGTGTGCAGATTAAAATGCTCCACGTATTACTTCATGCTGCTGGTTGTTTACAGTTAGTCCCTACAAATCTTGAGCTCTCTGCTTAGAGGGTATATAAAGCAGCAGTCTGCTAATCCCGAGTTCTCCCATGACTCTTAATCCTATTAGAAGGTACAACAGCGCTGAAGGTACAACAGTATGTGAAACAAACACAGAAAACATCTCAAAGGGCTCCAGCTGTAACAAATAACTTCTTTTTCTTGTTTGAGTTCATGTCTGTGCATGTTCTACTTGCATTGACTCTCAGTCAGTGAGAAATGGAGACAGACTTTTTAGTCTAACTAAAATTCACTGTAATATGATTTTGTTAAATCCGATATCCAAACAGGAGGACTGAACAATAGAGGAAGCTTGATAAAAGCCCATGCACCGTTCCAGTTAGTAGCTAATGAAATGTCTCAGGCAAAGCTCATGAGCATCACCTGCGTCCTAACAGAACACATGCTATCTCTCAGAATTCGGGTTTAGCTTTCCAGTATATGAACCAATTTCAACCCGATAACTGTTTTGAGATTTTCCAGGTTATAAGTACTTGAGATTTAACGTTTTAGCAAGTGACCTAGGGAGAGAGGAGGAATTCTGAAACACCATGTTCTACTTATTTAGCAAGATGCATCCTGCAGAACTACTCAGCAGAAGGAAAGCCTTCAGGTGATTTCGACTTGAGTAAGAAAATCAGCAGACGTTAACTCCAATGGAACTGAGGCTTGAGGAATTTAGAATGTGATTAGGGACTTACGTTTCATTTCTGTGGAAATCCATAAACAGGGGTTTATCGTCAGTTAAGATATAGAAAATGCATACAGAATGTATTGAATGCTGTCCCTTAATTTATGAGGGAAAGGAACTCCAGACAAAGCAGTTGTAAAGATGAGAATACTGAGGACACATCACTTTTTGTGCAGTGTCACTACTGTAGCCAACCATTTTGTTACAGATCTCAGGTCTGTGGATCACCTGAAGGGCCGAGTAGTCTATTGGAAATTCAAATATCTCGTTACAAAACAAGGGTGCTTCACAGATAAACTAAGAGTTGTAAACAAATGTAAGGGGTCTGAGGTGGAAGTATAGAGGTGATACTTATGTTTGAAAACTGAGTTGATGAATACAGGAGTGCAGATCTACAAATCTAACAAGAAATTAATTTTCTTGACACCTTTTGAAAATAAGAATCGGATCTTTTTTTCTTCCAAAATTGGACCAAATGGTGAGGCATCTAAGAAAATGACCTGTTATGATGATGATAAAAATCTTGTGAAAAGAACCTCTAAGCAGAATCATAAAAGTAGATGATGAGGGAAGGGATATTTTAGATTTAATCATAAAAATTACTTTGAGAATCCATGTGTCAGCAGAAATACTGCTTCACTGTTTCACACTTCCTAGAAACTGGCAGAGTCATAGCGATATGCTAATTTGATGTCTCACTTTTCCCAGCATCAGCATCTTAGACGGTTAAATTACTTTGTACTTATTTGGGGGAATTCTTTTTTGTCATCTGCTGTAATAACTACCATATGCAGAACCATACACAGGCGTACTGTGGAACTTCAAATCGCCTGTGCAAAGTGCAATATGATCTCATTTATGGGCATAGCAAATACCCATGGGGACAAGGACATTTGGTATATAACAGATATCCTGATCTAGCTGTAAGCAAGTTCTTAACCATCAACTTTAAAACAATTTTCTTAGAAGCGATGCTTAGAACAAGAGGAAGATTGATTATCACCTTCACAAGAGGAGGAGGAAGTAGAAGTTTTCTTTTAGGATAAACAAATCTGCTGCTGGTTTATGATCTTCCATTAATATAATCTTGGAACTGTAGTTAAGAACTCATTTTTCAAAATGGCTTCACTGACGTTTTGGTGAAGGTGATTTTCCAGTAGCATTAAAACAGCTAATTCCTGTAGTAAATATAGATGTCAGCAGGTGTTTATGACTTAGCATAGGCAGGCCTACATTCTGCACCGTGAACACAGAAGCAGTAAGTACCAGTGGAACAAAGGTAGTTTCTGTTTTGCTGCCAAAGGAATTCATGTTAATTGTCCAGCCACGATTATACTGTTACTAATGATGGGGACCTAGCTAACCCTTCTTTTTCAGTACCAGGGAGATGGCAGCTATGAATGGAAGAGGTCGTGACAAGCTACTGGATGGGAGGGCAGTAAAAGGGGATGTTCTTTCCTGGCCAGGTGCCAGCGTAGCATCCTGCTAGGTTTCTAACACTATAAAACCAGAATCAATGCCCATTTCTATAGATCAGTATTACCAGAAAGACTAATACTGTTCCTTAGTAGAAAATGTTCTTTCACCATCAGGACAGAAAATAAGTGCCACAAAAGTTGCTTAGCAGTAGACGTAAATGAAGGAGATAAGCTAGGGAGAAGACTACAGGTGAAACTTTCACCTGTCTGCTGAGAGGAGAGGGTGTTCGGGGGGTTCCATCAGGTTCAGTACACTTAAGCATGGAGCCTAGCAAAGGAATCAGAATTGGAAGTGTATGTGCAGTGAAGTGATCCGCATCGCAGGGACTTGGTAGCAAAACAGGGTTTCAACAAACAACTAGCAGAAGCCTCCTACTCCCAGATCCTGGGCCTGCTAGGGGTTTTCAGCTATGCAGACATCATCTGGCAGAGCAAAACTCTTACGCAGTGAGTGAATGCAATCCAGGGAGTTCCTAGAAAACTGTCACTAATCAAGTCTAATTCAAATACTAAAGGGCCAGTGAGTGGTAATCCTGTACTTGACCTGCTCACTAACAGGGAAGGATGGGTGGTGAGTGTGGCCACTTGGGTTGTAGTTGTCACCAGAGGTCGGTGTCCAGAGGAAAACTGGGAAGGTAAATAGCAGAGCTGTTTGGCCTTTGGACTTCAGGAGAACAAAGCTCTGCTTATTTAGGGAATTGCTAGGTCAGTAGGGATTCCCTCAGAAGCTGCCACAAATCGCAGAAGTGTCCCATGGAAAGGTGATTTTTCAAAAAAAGCTTAGTGAGAGCTCAGTAACATGTTCTTAGTCTGCAGGAACAATCTGTCATGTAGTTAGACTGAGAATTTTGACGCAAAGCCTTTCCCTGCTGACTAGACAAGAAGGTTCCCTGTGAACAGAGGAGAGCATGCAATGAGTAGAAACAGGGACAGGCAGCAAAGGAGGAGTATAAAAGCTTTGCACACATACTTAGGAACAAAATCAGGACTGTCAAAGCTCAGCTGGAACTAAGGCTAGGGACTTACAGGTTACAAATACACTAATCACAAAAAAAGTCCAGAGAAAATGCAGGTGCATGGGTGGATTGGGAGACAACCTAGTGATGGGTGACGTGGTAAAGGCTGGGGTACTCTTTCTCTTCTGCCCACCCCAGTGTTCCCAAGCAGAGTTTGCTCCCAAACCTCTGAGTACAACAGCAAGGTTTTGGAAAGAAGGCAGTAAATAGTGAGGGAGCAACAAGGCAGGAGCGACAGGGAAGCTGGATGAACACAGATCCATTAGCTCTACTGATATTCACATGAAAATACAGGCAGAGTTGGCCGATATCATTGTTGTCCATCATTTACGGGAGGTTACAGCAGTTGGAGGAGCTTCCTGACATTTGGAAACGTGCTAATACTATGCCTGCTTTTAAGGACGATGAGGAGGAGAAAGAGAAGCCAGGGAACTTCGGAGATAACCTATGCAAACTGGATCCTCACAAATCCATGGGCCCCAATGGGATGCACCCATGAGTGCTGAGGGAGCTGGTGGATGTTCTTGCTGAGTCACTCTCCATCTTCTTTGAAAGGTCATGGAGGACAGGAGAGGTGCCCGAGGACTGGAGGACAGCAAATGTCACTCCAGTCTTCAAAAAGGGCAAGAAGGAGGACCTGGGAAACTATAGGCCAGTCAGCCTCACCTCCATCCCTGGAAAGGGGATGGAGCAGTTCATCTTGGAGGTCATCTCCAGGCAGGTAGAGGACAAGAAGGCTACCCAAAACAGTCAACATGGATTCACCAAGGGAAGATCATGCTTGACCAACCTGATGGCCTTCTACGATGGCGTGACTGGCTGGGTCGATGAAGGGAGACCAGTGGATGTTGTCTATCTTGACTTCAGTAAGGCATTCGACACTGTCCCCCATAGCATCCTCACAGGCAAGCTAAGGAAGTGTGGGTGGGATGAGTGGACAGTGAGGTGGACAGAGAACTGGCTCAACAACAGAACTGAGAGGGTCGTGATCAACGGGGCAGAGCCTGGCTGGAGGCCTGTCACTGGTGGTGTTCCCCAGGGATCTGTGCTGGGTCCTGTCCTGGTCAACATATTCTTCAGTGACCTGGGGGAAGGGATAGGGTGTAACCTCAGCAAGTTCACTGATGATACCCAGCTGGGAGGAGCGGCTGATACACCAGAAGGCCGTGCTGTCAGCCAGCGAGTCCTGGACAGGCTGGAGAGCTGGGCCCAGGGGAACCTCGGGGAATTCAACAAGAGCAAGTGCAGGGTCCTGCCCCTGGGGAGGAACAACCCCCCGCACCAGCACAGGCTGGGGGTGACTTGCTGGAGAGTGGCTCTGCTGAGAAGGCCCTGGGGGTGCTGGTGGGCAGCGAGGTGACCCTGAGCCAGCACTGGGCCCTTGGGGCCAGGAAGCCCAGTGGTATCCTGGGGTGCATTAAAAGGAGTGTGGCCAGCAGGGCAAGGGAGGTTACCCTCCCCCTCTGCTCTGCCCTGTGAGACCACATGTGGTGTGCTGCGTCCAGTTCTGGGCCCTGCAGTTTAAGAAGGATGTGGAACTGCTGGAGCAAGGCCAGCGCAGAGCTGCCAAGGTGATCAGGGGCTGGAGCATCTCCCTTATGAGGAAAGGCTGAGAGACTTGGGTTTGTTCAGCCTGGAGAAGAGAAGGCTGAGGGGGGTCTCATCAATGCCTATAAATATCTGAAGGGTGGGTGTCAGGATGATGGGACTAGGCTCTTTTCAATAGTGGAGTAGGGGTCACGCAAAAAGACTGTTAGATGGAATAAAAATTGGCCAAACCACTGACTTCAAAGTGTACTAATCAGTGGGTTGACATCTGGTTGATTGATGACTGGTAACATGCAGTTTCCTAGTGTCAGTATTGGAGTTGATATTCCTCAGTATGTCCGCCAGTGTCCTGAATGTGGGTTTGTTACGATGGTTTGTTCCCTCTGCAAGTAAGACAAACCACACGATTTAGAAAATTGGGGCCAGCAGACTACGGGACGTTATTGTCTCTACTCAATGCTTGTGAGGTGGCCTAGAGACCCCCAGTTCAAGAGAAGTGTGGAGAAGAGAGAGGGTCCAGTGGAGGGCTACCAAGATGGTGAAGGGTCCCGGACTACCTGATCTGTGAGGAGAGGGTGAAGATGAGGGAACTGGACTTGTTTAAGCTGACAAAAATTAGGCGGAAGGGTGACTTAAGAGCAGTCAATGGTTATTTGAAGAGTACTTAGAAGGATGATGGAGATTAACTGTTCTGGGTGCTGGCAGACAATGCAAAGCCACAAGTTGTGGTGTGGAGGTCCAGATGAGACTGCAGGAAAGGTTTCAGAAGAAAGGTCCAGCAACCAACAAGAAGTGCTACCGTCTCCATCTGTGGAGGTTTTTCAGGACGCTGGCCTATCCAGCATGGGCAGTAGTCCTGCAGTCAGTGGGAGATTGGACTGGAGACCCCTTCCGCTAAGTGTTTTTGTGATCTACGAAGCTTCAAAAAATACAAGCAATGGCTGAGAAGCGCTCTCAACCAGAATCGGTTCCTGAAACAGAATATACTGGGTTTTTTTCCCAGGAGGAAAAAGAAATGGTCTTAAAATACTGTATTCAGGTGCCCTTGTCATGAAGAATCTACAATCCCTAGGTTTACCATTTTTCAGCTTCAGAATAAACCCTTAACTAGAACGGTCTTCAAAAAAACCAAAAACCCCCAAAAAACCAACTCCCCCAACATTCTTTTATACCCATTTGCAGCACCTAAACCTGCCATGGTTATCAAAGCAGGCACAAGTAGCAAACGCAGCCTTACCCTATCGGCCAGGGAGTGGAGGTTTAGTTGCTGGTTGAGCCATTTCGACATCCAGCTAGAAGGAGCACATGTTGGATTCGCCTGGTCAAACTGCTCTGCCTTGGGCTCGGCTTACACAGAGAATTCAAACAAGCTTATTAACTCGTAAGGCTCACTTGCACAGTCTGTTGAAGCTTTCTTTGTGAAGAAGATTGTGTTTGCAAAAAGCACTGACGGGGCTCCAGCCCTTTCACCAGAAGATTCCGTTTTTCTGCAAGCCCTGCTGTACTGCATATTAGACACTCAAATCCGTGAACATGATGTTTATTTTCAATACCAATACCGTGTCCTTCTCACACACATGTGAATAAAGGTCCTTTCTGTAATTTCTCGTTCCAGGTACAATACTTGTGGCTCTTATATGGGATGAAATCCTTCCTCGGATATCCTGAGACGTCAGATTCTGAAATCTAGCAGCACTATACTAAAAAATACTTTCAACGTGTGCAGACATGGAGCTTTCAGAAAACTGCTGACAAGGACTTCCACACCACCTTTCAGTTGTATTTTCAGATTTCACGTTTGAAATATCTGACTTACAACTTTGTATCCGAATACTTATTTTGTAATAGCGTACTGGGATTTTGGGAATATCCGCCCACACCTTCAGTTAAGCCATACGAACGCGAAGGACTGTTGAAACATTGAAACATTGTCACTTTAGCCATAAGTGCCGTTTGCTGACCTTTAGTACAACAGCATGCAAAACTAATTTTCGAGAAATACCCAGTCCTTTCAAGGTTTGATTTTATTGGATTTCTTCCCATAGAAGGCACCTGCAAAAAAGGAGCTGAAGATTGCATTCTTATAGTGGCCTCATCATATTCCTAACTTGCAATACACGTACCTCCGAGAGGAAGAAAGGCCGCACCACTCCCTAGAAGAGTCTCCACAGCTCTGTTCTAGAGGTACCCCACACCAAAAGTCAAAGTCAGTAGGACCAGCCCTGTTTTAATAATACCCCAGCGCAGGTAAGTAACCCCTCGCTTCCTTTCCAGAAGGCTCTGCCCCATCCTGTCTCGCTATAGTCTGCGGAGTGTCGTGGTTGGCCAGAGTGGTAACGAAGTACCGTAAAATTCTGTAGACGCACACATAAAAGTGCATTTTAGGCAAAAAAAACCACCCAACCTGCTTTACCTGAGATTACTGCTGCCTCTTCACATAGTAAAATAGACACAGTATATAGGAATGAGTCATGTGGAACTTGATTTGTACTTGATTTTATGTAACTCTTATCAGATATTTTTCTTTAAATAAATGAATTTGCAATATAAGAGAATAAACAAAAGAGCTAAAACCACAGGAAAGCTACAAACCCAAACTGGCACAAACGCCCTTTATAGCATTAGCTGAGGTGAAGAGCACCAATAGGTACCTTCCTCTGAAGCGCTGTTTGTAGAATGAGGTTTCTTCTCCTGGATGCCTCAATTTTTATATATACCGAAATATATTGATAAATTTAAGACCAAATTCAAGTTTTCACTTTATAGTTATTAGGTTTGAAAGGAGAGCTGATTGACAAGTTCTACAAAGATCTCGGCAGTAGGCCCCTCGACTCACTACCCGAGTCACCCTGCAGGCCATATTCCAAGAGGAGGGAATCGGACAGGGTTTTTTTTCCACAGTAAAATCATGAACCGAGCCTTCGACAGCTACTGGTGTCAGCTATCTTTTTTGCAAGACTTCGGGAAGTAAACATTTTCATGTAATTTCTTACTTGTTGCAATAAAATCTTTTCTTGTTTTAATTTTCCAAGGTACCTTTAAGATTGCAAAATGAAATCAACTGTTCGAACGTGCTTTCCATAGAAAAGAGTCTTATCCATGACCCTGTATTCAGTCTTTAAAATAAAATAAAAAAAACAGAGGCTGCCAATAGTCTGAAGAGAGCTTGAACTTTGGTCAGCAGCTCTTTGATAATAGTGTGGGTAGGAAACTACTGAACTACTACTGAGCAGGAAACTACTAAAGGAACCTTCTCTTTGGCAAAACTGTTGCCGGCACGGACTACGCACCGCCACGCTGTGAGGCTCTAAGAGGCGATCCTTCAGCTGGTTTTACATTTATCCGCTTATTTATAACTTGGCTGCGGAGGGCTGCTCAGAGCAGAAACCCCATCCATGAGACCGCTGAAAACCACATACTTTTATACCATGTACTGCTTCTAAAACACATGCTTTGGGAGGCTTCTGCCGGTCACGTTCTTGCTTTACTGCTTTTTATCCCTTTTACCTGGTTTTAAAGTGAGCCATACCCTATAGATTTTTTTTTCCTCTCCCTGGGGCTTTGCCTTTACTGATGTACTGAAGCCCAGTTTTTAGTCTCATGTCTTATGGAAATAAGCCTCACGTAATGAACTGATTTGCACATCTCCTTGAGGCCCACGGGGTAAAGGTCTCAAAAATAAACGTCAGAGAGCATAAAAACAGGCAGCCAGGGAAAAGAGGAAGCAGAGCTACAGCCCTGCAGGCAGCCAAGGTTTGTTAGATTAGAGGCCCTAAGTCCACATTATTTTCTATGGCCTGCAAAAGCAAAGTCCATAAAGGAAAGAGGTCAGATCTGAATTCTCCATGTCTACATTGTATATTTCGGCATAACAGATAGTTGAAAACAAAAATGGTACAAATCTGTGCCCAGTTCTGGGCCCCCCAGTTCAAGAAGGGCAGGGAACTGCTCGAGCAAGCCCAGCAGAGAGCTGCCAAGGTGATCAGGGGACTGGAGCATCTCCCTTATGAGGAAAGGCTGAGACACCTGGGCTTGTTCAGCCTGGAGAAGAGAAGGCTGAGGGGGGTCTCATCAATGCTTATAAATATCTGAAGGGTGGGTGTCAGGAGGATGGGGCCGGGCTCTTTTCAGCGGTGCCCAGCGCCAGGCCAAGGGTCAATGGGCACAAGCTGGAACACGGGAAGTTCCACCTCAATATGGGAAAAATCTCCTTTGCTGTGGGGATGCCAGAGCAGGGGCACAGGCTGCCCAGAGGGGCTGTGGGGTCCCTTCCCTGGAGACATTCACCCCCCGCCTGGACGTGGTCCTGTGCCCCTGCTCTGGGTGTGCCTGCTCCAGCAGGGGTGGGACGGGGTGAGCTCCAGAGGGCCCTTCCAACCCCTGCCAGTCTGGGATTCTGTGGGTGATTAACAAGTAGTTCCTCTATTTATAGCCACTAGAAGTAGAATTTTTTTTAAAAAAGTTACTATGAAATGGTCAAGCCTTAAATTGACTGAACTAAGGCAAAAAAACAGTAGTGGACAGAACGAAAACAAACCGTTAGGAACTGAAGAATTTAAGTGGTTTTGGTAGCCAGACAAAAATCTATACTTTATATTCAAAGTAGTGACAGCTTAGGAAGTGTGTTCCCAGAACACTTACACAAAGTTTTATTAAAAATAAAACTTGTAAATCCACCCAAGACGCTTCTCAGCACTGCCTGCAGGACTCACCCAGCTTTGTTTCTGCCTGACCGAAACTAATCTCGGTCCATGGATTTGACTGGAAGCATCATAAAATGTCCACTCCTGGAGCTCTGCATTAGTACAGACCAAATTCTCTGGAGCTTCCTACTGCTCGGATGTAGCGTGAGTACTGAGAGGGGCCGAGCTGAGTCCAGCTGCCCATCTCCCCGGGTACATGCCAGGTAGTCTGCAGTTTAATGTGAAAAACAAAAGAAAGGCCACACTCCAGCAACTAAGATTTACACTAAAAAAAAAAAAAAAAAATAAATCAAACCTGTTTTAAGGCTGAACAGTGATTTAGAATTGCTTGAGCTTGCTCTTCTAAACCATTGTGTTAGGTCGAGTTTACTCCTTTGTCATCCCAAAGCCTTGCCATGGGAGGATTCTCCAAATCCCAGGGGAAAATCTAAAGGATCACTGTGCACCCTCCTTTGTTACTCCGTATCCCTAACAAAAGCATGCATACGTTTACATAAATCTACAGACGAATGCCCATAAAGGGGCTAGGAAAGACATTCTTGTACAACGTCTTGTTGCAGAACGTCCTAAATACTTCATGCATTCAGCAATGCCAATAGCTCGCTATTAACTCATCACTAATTTGACTGGCATTTCTAATGAATATTCAACAGAGTGGTTATAATTTTCACGTACCTTGAAACCAAACCACATCCCAAGGTGCAAAGCGGGGCAGGACCACTCAGTACTATGCCAAGAGTGCAGGACTGGTGAAGAACACTGGTCATATACCAACATAATTCTACTGAAAAACAACCTCACAAGTCAACTTCAACTCAAATGAAAGTGGAACAAGTTTAGTATCAGACTTTCATTTGAATATTGGGGTAAAAAATAAAACCCTGAAATTTGCTGCCGTGGCCCCACGGCAAAGACGCCCCCACGCAGAGAGGTGAAACTAAAAGCTCCTGCAGGACTAATCCCGTGGCAGCCTGCAGCTGGGTTTGGCACGTCACATCAGTCACAGACTAATTCTGCAAGCGTTCTGCCCTTTTATTCTCCCATCCAGGTAAATGACGAAAGCGCCTTTGCTGCACTTGTTTTATTAGAGGAGGGAGCGCTAAAGCTCAAGGGCTGCCCGCTCAGTTTGCCGCCCGCTCAGTTTGCCAGCCGCTCGCTGAAGCAAAGGACTGAGAGCTGTGACGCAGAGGTGGTCGTGAGATACAAAAATTTAGTTTATTTAACAATGTTGTTAACATTTAATACAAAGACACAAAACAGTTCTCTTTTTCAGGGCTTTACAGGCTTTATTCCATCTCTACCACCCAAGCTGCTCTCAGAGAAATGATGGGATAGGACTGAACTGATAAAGCAGTTACTTGAGGGGCATTAAATTTAGCTTTGCTTTTAATCCATAGCTGACTATTTCCTTTTGGTCAAACTTCATAACTTTTCTATTCCCATCCTACTCCACCGACACAATGAAGAGGTACAAAAATATGGAGAATTCTAGGACAATCTAAAATTCTGTTCTACTTACAGTTTTATTTCCGAAGTCCTAGAATTCCTACAAAGGCTTCTTTGAAACGACCCCTGATTAGCCCCATTCAAGTGTTAGACGCGAGAGGGTTTATTGTTTTTTTTTTGTTTTGTTTTAAATAACCCCATAGTGGTCACAAATGTCACTCTGTTTTAAACATCTATAAAAGCATTTATAGACCTGGATGGCTAAGCTTAGGTCATTAAAGGAAAGGTTAACTCCCGATAGTCACTGCAACGCCTTCCGTTTTGCAGCTTATTCTGGAAGTGCCACAAGAAGAATCTGAAAGATAGAAGACACCAAGTTTACATAATTGGCATTAAAATAAAAACGTCATCTTTCCTAAGTAGCAGCTCTCCCTCGTTTGCAGTCACAGAGGACAGCACTTTACCACGAACCCTCTAATTTTCAGAAGGGCTGAGCATATCTGCCTGCGCGAGCAGCTCTAAGCTCAGGTCAGCTAAGGACAGCATGCGCTTCCCATCCGCAGTCGTATGCCCGTGCCCCGGCAGACCCCGTCGCAGCACCACACACAGACACACCAACTGCTTCGGAACAATTCCTGCAACCTCGTGATGTGACAGACAAAAACGCCGCTTATTACAGGACCAGTGGAAATGTCCCATATCAGCTGTCAGCAAGTCTTCCAGGAGCTTCAGCGGGCAACTGTCGCATCTCGTTTGGGTAACAAGCAGTGACATGCAACAGGAGCATCCCACAAGGGCATCACTTTAAAGGCAGGGCAGCGCGTTGCTCTCTAGAGGATCACCAACAAGATGTTCTTGTAGATGGCTTCTGCAGTTCAGAAGGCTGAAAGGGCTGAGCCGCTCCGCAGAATACCGAGAAGATGGCAGCACACTCCCTCTCTGCCCCGATATTCAGTGTAGAACCATGCTTAAACTCACTAGTGGGGTGATTAGCACACGCCTGCAAGGGCTGTTCTTGTCACTTCGCACCTTCAGCTATTTATTGCTGCCGTATACCCTAGGTTTTTGAACCTCTTTAAGTTATGTCACCACCCTCAGGCTGGTGGTTACTTTAAAAAGGCCCATCACGCCCGCAGCTCCCAAACCGCTGCCCAGACACTTGACGCTGCACGCACAAATCACTTCATCTGTCCTGATCAGCACAAGCAGGACAGACAGACTCCCTGTCTGGCCACCTCTCACAGCATTGGTCTCCCGCAGCCACCTGCCGCACCGTGGAAGGCACGCACTAAGCAGCAGGAAGAATTCCACTGGCCAAAACTACTCCTTGCAGGATGTATTTTGTGCTTTGCTAATAGATCAGTCAACACCACTTCCACCAGCACTTTCAGGCTCCTTAGAGTTCTGCTACGGGCCACTAACTCTTCTTAACCCTGCTCATTTTAAACCAGGACAATAGCAAATTTCAATTTTCAACAACACAATTTTTTTCTAATTGTTTTTTTTTTATAAAACGTGGACTGAAATCATCTTGGAAATGGAGTCGTCAGAGCCAAGCTTTCCATTCACTGAGTCACCCCATCTACACCTGAAGAGTTTTCCTTCATTTTAAAATGTGTCTTTTATCAAATAAGATAACCATCCAGTGGCAGGGCAACCCATATCCTGAATGTTTTTTTTTATTATTATTTTGGAAGAACTCTGTGCACTGCAAAGTCTTTCCCAGGGTAGGAAAAGCAACTGAAGAAAAGTTGGAGCTCTAACACCAAACAAATACTAACTCAGGACGAGTGGCAGCAGCTGAGATCAGTAAGTGAACACAGGGCTGCTCAGAGACTTTCAGAACTGCAGGAGTGTTAACAGCAACAAAGTAAAACAAGCAAGGGAGGAGGAAAGCAGATGTGCACCGCCCCTCTGCAACAGCCCTTCTGGGGGACTGCAGCCTCTTCCTCAGTGACACTGTAATCCCTAGCCACCTAACCTGTTTCCATTGATTTTTTTCAGCCTGTCCTCTTCCTCTTTGTGCCCTTTTCCTCCCCTGCCCTTTTCCTTTTTTCTCCCCCGTGCTTTCAGCTGTCTGCCCCACAACTGTTTTCTCCGACATTTCAAGAGGGATAGTTCTGCGCTCGCTTTAAGGCAGAGCTGGTGATCTCGCTTCCTAGTGAGGCAGAACAACTAGGACAACGCGCCACTGCTTGAGCAGCATGTGAACCACAGCCCCGCTGTGCCTGCGCGTCCCCACAAACCCAGGCCCAGAATAAGCTGCTCTTCCTCTCCCACCCAGCGCCAGCGAGGAAACGCTGGCACATCTTGTAATGCCTCTGACAGGAGAAAAGCAGTACAGGTGATGACAGGCAACAGGGCACGCTGGCACAACCACCTAAGCAGGGTGCTGGCTCTAAGTTGTGCACTTCTGACAACAATCCCATCCGGATTGCTCGGTAACTTTACCGGGGACTGTTCCTGCGCCACTTACAGTGAAGGAAGAGGTGGACTTGCAGCGCTGTGAAGTGTTCTGCCCCCTTGAAAGGCCAGGGAAATCTTGCACGCTAAGGGTGAAATAACGGATACTAAGGACTTGCCAGCAATGGCTGCAGTGTTCGTACATCCGCATCTCTGAGCCTCTGAGGTCAGACAGTTCTTAATTTACCAAATGGCTGACTTGTCTTCCAGACAGGCACGTCCACGTGGGTTACCCACACAGCGTGATGGTTTATGCCAACAGGCAATTTTGGTCAGAAAACTGAACATCCTTCCGTATTTGTGATAACTAGAGCTGCCTTTTCCTTCCCTAAACCACCATCATCCTGACACCACAAGATACTTCCCGTAGGAGATATGGGATCATTTGCATTACACAACTACAGAGGAAGAAGGCTCTGCAGGACTGAAAAGCATTGGTGTTGGAAGACGGAAGAACTTACAGCAGCATAGGTCCTCCTCAGTGATCGACTTCTGCATCTTCGAACTGCCCCGCAACTACCGGTGCTACGTCCACCTCCATCCCATCTGAAAAACAACCGCGAACGCTATGTAACGCCACAGGCTCGCAAGCAGACGCTGTTATCACAGGGAAGAGAGCGAGTGCCCTCTGTTGTCAGGAGATGGCCAGAGCACAAAGCTCCTTTGCCAACCTTGTGAAAGCGGCCAAAGGAAACATGTGCTCACAGGTTCGTGGGTTTGTTCCAGCTCTCTCAGTCAGTCCCTTAAAGATGTCACCACCTCCTACAACCCGTCTCACTCTGTCTTATTAAAAGGCTTAAATACCGGATTTAAAACGATTTCATTTTTTAAATGAAGTTTCAGCATGATTCCTTTTAATAGCTTTAATTACGCTCTAACAGGAAGAGGCTGGATCCTGTTCTGAGACTGCTGTCGGCATCATAAAGTTGAAAAAAAGGAACAACTGCTCTATGCTACAATGTCAAAAAAATCATAATTCTGAAACTGAGCAGCCCTGGGGATATTAATAATTGTAGCAGATCAAGAAGCGGTACTGTAACAAATAAGACTAGGAAGGCAAATAAAACTGATGAAGACGGCTTTGAGACATGTGACGTACCTGCTGTTCCAATTTATTTTAATTTTCAAAATTTTGGGGTTCAGAAACCTGAAAAAATTTTCAGATGAAGGGCACTGCTAAAACACAAGTACATCACCTTGGGTTATCTTTACGTTACAGAAATTTATTCAAAGTTGTGGAACAAAGAGAACCTGTAAACAACTGACTGACAAAGCAAATAAAGCTTAGAAAAATCGTCCATGTGGATCCAAACAGATTGGTCATTATTCTGTTGACTACTCTGGGCAAGCTGACAGCTAGAAATCCACACCAGCGGCATCATTTTTCATCCTTCAAAAACATCGGGCCATACTAAAACACTGAGGTTTATAGTAAAAAAAGACGCAAGAGTCCTGAACTACTTCCTCGTTCTTCTCCCAGGTTATGTACTGCTCCAGTGAAGCCAGCATGCAGAAAAGGCAAAATTTGAGAGAATGGGTTTTTTTCCCCCTGACAAAACGAAACCTTACTCCTTAAATACATGTTTGAAAAACAAACAGCATTAAGAGACAGCATCCTTCAGAAAAACAGGTTTTTTAAATCTGTTCCAGAGATTATTCTGAATTCACACTGAACTCTGTAAAGAGAATTATTAACCTACGATTTAGGGTATTTTCAAGAAAAATACTATTACCAGTTTAGAGTGGAAATTGCTTCCTAATCCCAGCATAGACTGACAAGTTTAATTTTCTTTTTTAATCCTAAATCAACTTCTACCTACCACTATTCCAGGAAATCACACCAGTAAGAATCAAGAATTCTTAACGCAGTAGTCCTCACTCGTTCATAGAATCATGAAAGTTGGCAAAGACCTCTAGGATCATCAAGTCCAACCCCCAACCCAACAGCCCCAGGCCTCCTAAACCATGGCCCCAAGTCCCACGGCTACACATTTTTGAACCCCCCCAGGGACGGTGACTCCCCCACCTCTCTGGGCAGCCTGTGCCAGGGCCTGACCGCTCTGGCAGGGAAGGCATTTTCCCTCACATCCAACCTAAACCTCCCCTGTCGCAGCTTGGGGCCAATTCTTCTTGTCCTATCACTAGTAATGTGGGAGAAGTTAACTTTAACTGTGCTGTAACACAGCAGCCCTCGATCCACGGCAGGCAATATGCTGCCTGTAGGGCCACAGGCATTTTTATAACCTGTGGTTGTGAACAAGGATAAAATGCCTGTTGACATGCACAGGGCAGTAAGGTATCACCCACAGCGTGATACTTGCTCAGTCCCGGTGTTTATGGATTAGCCTGACCGGAGAACCACTGCTTTCATACATTCTTTAATAAAACAAAAGCATTTTTACCTTCGAACTCCCTTATCGAGTCTTCTGTTCTCACTCCAGCCATGTTGTACTGACTGCTGACAGACTGGGCTAACATGCCTTCTAACCTCTCCAGGGTGGCCTGACCTTCTGCAGTTAAATGCGACAATCCTTCTTCGTAAGTGTAAAAGGACGGGATGTCACCTTGTTCTAGCTCTGCAAAAACAAGTTGATGTTTATCAGACCTGAGTTTAGAAGCCTGGATCAAGCAGGGGTGGAGGAATAGGACAGCAACGAGGCGAGGTGCGCTCAGATTAACTGACGGAGATGAAAAGGCTGTTTGCATCAGCCACAGCATGTACAGAGTGATGTGAATGGACCACACCACAGCACGGGCACTGACCTTGTGCTAGCACATCCACTGGGAGCAAGGCAGGCTGCTATTTTGAGAATGAGAACAATGTTTTTGCTGAATTCCAGTAATTTGTGACAGGTAAATTACAGATTTCTGAGTTTTTATACTGTGCCTGTGGCATAAAGAATGTTTAGGCGAGATGACAAGGAACTTCTTAACCGTTCTCATGACAGATACTGTAGGAGAAGTTCCACGTATCCAAGTACTGGTAGGAATTTCAAAAGAAACAACCCTTACGAACCATGGGCCTCAACATCGTACTCCTCCCCTTCGTAATCATTGTCTGAATCTTCATCGTCTGGGTCTGGGTGCAGAGCTTGGCATTCACACATTGCCGAAAACATGGCTTCCACTGCAGGGACACAAGCGAACACAAACCTGCCTCGTTTCTCCAACAATACCCCAGAACAACAGGCAAGAAATCCCAGACCGAGCGATCTGAGAGATCAAGAACATTCCTTTACCAGAACAACCACTGAATTCCTATTTGAAAACATTGTCCAAGCAGCCATGCAAGCCCCAAACCAGGTTTCCTAGATCCAGCCTGGTGCTTTATCCTCTCAACAGCACCTTCCCATTATTTCATTGATGACAAAGGCTTATCTCTGGACAATTCAGCCTGTGGTTACCCGCTACAGGATTCCTTGCAGCACCAGACATATAAGGTTCTTAAAACTTGGATCAAACTGTAAGCTCTGCATCGGACGGGACACAACTGCTTTCCAGCAGTAGCGTCTGGACATTATCATGTTCCTAATGAAACTGTTGCTGACTCAAATATCACTGAATTTGTAATTAAAAAAGACGTTCCCCATACAAGTTCTCTGCAAATGTATATAGATAAGATGGTCTGTGTCACATGTTTATATTTAAAAGTTTCAGTTTTACAGCACTAGAATTTTCCTTGAGAAGCAGCTGCTCAAAATACTCTGGCTTTTAACACGGTAAAAACAATTTGCTTTGTTCTTCTCAGCTGACAGAAACCAAGTAGTTATAGAAGGAAACTAAAGGATCATGTCATTTACACCTCTGTACCCCACTGTCTTCCATATATAGCCACGACTAAGCTAAAACATGATTTCCCTCTTCACTTACAGGCTGATTTGTCGCTAGGTACAAATCTGAATTCCGCAATTGGTTCAACATCGTCATCGCTGTCTTCCTCCTCCTCCTCGCCTTCAGCCATGGGAGCCTCTTTTGTCTCCTCTTTTTTAGGGAATCAAAAGATTTAAGAGAAACATGTTTATTTTGTCCGAAAAAAGTCACGTTTGTTTATTCTTCCAGGAACACACACGTAATCAACTCAGAAATCAGGACACAAGTGGTGAGAGGCACAAACCAACCCGCTCCCATCCACATTAGGGATATACGAGGTCCTCTCGCAGCATCTCAACAACACTTGCAACACACACAAAAACTTTTCTATTTATAATTTTAGGACTTCAGATTTCCATAACAGTCACCTGGTGTGTTCAGGTACTTCAGGAACACTGCCTGATTCTTATTAAAAACAACTACTCAAAACCCCCCACAATTCACAATCATCATTTGCTTGCACAATGCTATATTTGTATTTTTTTAAATCAATTTAATTTACTGGATCCATAACACTACTGTCACGAAATCAACCCGCTCTCACAGCGGACCGTGACATTTACAGAAGATCTTTACTCGATTTCTGACATTCCTCGCCAGACAGACAGACGTCGGAGGTAGAAAGTGCACCAGGAGCCGATGACAGCTGGGCAAAACTCTGCTTCCTGATTTCTTTGCACTACGTACATGATTAAGCAAGCAACAATGGGACATTTTACTTTCTGTAAATATAAAAACCACACAGGAGATGGCTACAGTTCATCGCTTTGTGGCTGGGGCCACTGCACTGACAGCTTCAGAAGTGCATAATTACATTCTAGAGGGAAAGAGGAATACAGCTAAGGCTGTTCCACGGAGAGTGGCTTTTATCATGTACAAAACTGGCACCACCAAGAACATGAAGAAGCCAAGAAGCTGCCAGCCAGCTGCCCCCAAAAAATGAAGTGTCCAAAGAAGCTACCCAATCCTTTTCCAACTGACCCCCGCAGGCACAGCTTGTCACCGCTGAGCCCAGCTCTTTGTTTTCAATGCAGTCAACCTCTGACCGCCTTTTTCTAAAAAACAGGGTGAGATTAAGGCACATACACACGAGAGCACAGCAGAAACTTTCAGAGGAAGAACAAAATGTACTCTACCCAACTAAGAAATGGTGACTCTTGCAGCCAAAGTAGTGGAGAGGCTTGGGTTTAACGCTATTCAGCAGTTAAAATCCCGGGCCAGGGATAGGCTTGATAACTAAACAAATATTCTATTTGCTGTAGAAGATTTACTGTAGCCAGAGTTCATATATTAAAAAACAAAAAAACCCCACAAAGATCAGCCTGTTAAGGCTTTATATACAAGGGCTACCACAGGATATCAGTTTTTTCAAACGCCATTATTAGAATTAATTAAAAGCTGGAAACATCTTTCTTCAGACTAGGCTTGGTTTACTTCAGAATTAAGCACAGTTTAAGAAAAGCGAGGAAGATGAACCAAGAGGTGTACATACACGTTCTCTTATTATTTGTAGCAACAGACTGTCAGAGAATATTAGTAACAGGAGAGAAGGAAATAATGGAGAGTATTAATAGCTTAAATACGCTTCTGCCTCCTCAAGGACTTGTCAGTACTGTCACTATATAGAATACTTAAAGGAAAGGGAAACACCAGATTTTAACCTTTAACTACAAGGACTATTAGGCATGAAGGGGAAAGGAGACCTGCTCAGGAGTTAACACTCGTTACTCTTCAGTTGAGGTGGCAGTTTATGACACACTGAAAATACCACCAGGTCTGCCAGAAGAAAAAAAAGCGATTCATCAGAAACATAGAAAATCTTCACGTAATGAAATAGAAAGTTTGGTTTTCTAGGTCAAAACAAGAATGGTCAAAAGGTTGGTTTTGTGGGAAATCCACAAAGAATCATTAAGCCTGGTAACATGAGCTATTGTCTTTTTCTTTTTTTTTAAGCAAGCTGTGGGAGAAAATGCCTGAAAGCTGGCAGGCTAATGGACAACAGCAGGAATTCATGAAGCCTGGAGAGGGTAGCAACATTAACATAAATTCAATAAGGCAAAAACAATACCTAAGCTGGAATCGCAGGGAGACTGCAGAGGAACTGAAATTGCTTCAAATGAGCGTAAGAGAGCAGAGAAGCAATTTCAGTGGCTCCAGCTGTAGGTATTCACATGCTGAGAGCAGAACAGTTCAGAAGTGACTCTAAGCAAGCGCAAAGCTATACTACTAAAATAATGATCCTTCAGGGAAATGAAAACAAAAATACAAGCTGTGACTTGAATGAAACATATCATTTTTAAAACCAAAATTTTACATTTTTTGAAGAGGAAATCGCGCAGCTCAGGACTACGTGGGAACGCTAAGCAACACTCCGGGCATACCTTCAAATTTGGCATTCACCATGACGTACAAGTGCTCCCACGGGTAGGCGTTCAGGTCCCTGGAGACGGCATGTAAACTTATGGTGGGATAATCCAAGGAGAAGCCAGCTCCGGAGTTTTCCAGCCAAGACAGGCGACTAGGAAGGAGGAAGGGGAGGGGAGAAAAAAAAAAATAGACAAATTGGAAACTAACAGAAGAATCTGAGGTATCTGACCCACACCTGCAGAAAGGCAAACCAACCACAATGAAGGGAGTAATTCTGGGCAAGGCACTTACCCCACTCTCTGCCAATACAGTCCTGGATCCACCCTAACAAGTCCAGGCAACAGCATAACTATCGATGGCTGAGGTAAAAGAAACCTTTTCTTAAGGAATGTGAAGCTGAGCACCCTACACACATTTCAGTTTTAGCATATTTGCACTAAAACCTGAATTTCTCTCCCTTCCTCTTCATTTTCTCCTCCCTGTAGTTTTCTATCATCCCAAAGATAACTACAGAGGTTCCAGAGTGTGATTTAGACCTCAAACGTTCTGTATATTTTCAAGATAAAGAGATCACTATGAAAGGAGAGTCACAATGGTTATTTCTGGAGGATTATAGATCTGATGTGGCTATAGCCTGTGTGCAGAAGAACAACCAGTTCCGTGATCGGCAGAGCTAATAAAGCCAGGTTGCGGCTTCTTCCCTCTCACAACTTGCGTGCTGTAACCTCTGCTTCCCCGTTTTCACTCTCATCCCTGACCAGAGCAAGAGGCAGCATGAGTTGGCACCACTGGGCTGCCACCTCCTTCAAATCAGAAAGATCAATGTCCTTCCAGCAGCCAAGATATCAAACCCAAGCTAGTTTTAGGTGTCTGTGATCAATGAGGTCACACAGTGAAGTGAAATACTGAGGGGCAGAAAGTGAGATCTCTGCCATGCGCAAAATGCGGCACTCGCAATGTTTTGTGGAGGAACAAAAGCCAACGAAAAGGTCACAGAAGACTCCTTGCCTTGGGAAATAGGGCTGAGAGCAAGAGCTAGCAATGTGGGAGCAAAGAATTTATTTCCTAGCCTCGATCAGCTGGTTCTCAATGTTTACAGCTGTGGACATCGAGTCCGTACGTGGATCCAAAGCCACATTGTCCTCCCAGGTTCCCGGTTCTCCCACAGCACGACACTCCTGCAAACGCTAGCATTTTCTATTCATCACCAGCAAGTGACTGTGGTAAAATCTCTGCAACACACTCGGGACATACTGGGAGGAAGCTGGCAGACTTGTACGTGCCTCAACAGAAATCTACTGAAAGCAAGTTAGAAGGAAACTCAACATTATACACGTCGAGAGCAGACACTGCACGAACAGAAGCCCTTGTACCTGCAACCAAACCACTAAACAAAACAGTAACTGAAATTCCAGATTCCCCTCCAAGAGGAATATGACATCGCTAACAGGTTCAGGTGGGGTAAAGCCCCTCAAATATTACCCATTTTAGAAGCATTTCAGAGCGCAAAGACTTTAAAAGACAACTCAGTCCTTAGCGCATGTTTTGGGTGATGTTTTTGTTCTAACAACGCCCTTCCACTAGAGCAATGCATCATATTTAGAGTCATTCTCCACAGTCAAAGAAAATTATGTTGCCTTCATCAGCGAGCTGTCTTCTTGAACTGCATAACGCAGAGAGAATTTAAAGGAAATCGTAAGGAGCTCAGATAACACCTTCCACCACAACTAAACCAATTTCTGCCTCATGAGAACATACGGCGTCCATGTGATGAACACGACATGAGTGACTTCGTGGTGGCTAATAACAGCGGAAAACCAACAGCCCCGTCGGTGGGAGAGGTGCTGTGTTTGTAACGTGCAGGCTAGCCGGGCTCCCTCGCTGTGCTCTTCCCTCTTGCGGTGTGTAAAAACACCGTTTCGAGCAGGGATAACGGGTGGGGTGGGGGAACACGGACCCCTCGGAGCACACTTTGGGGGCCTCCCACACACGATGGGCCCTCTTCATGCGAGACCCCCATAAACACCTTGGGGCTGGTCCCCAAAGTCACCGCGGGGGAAGGGGAGAACCCTTGAGGGGGTGGGGAGCCCCGGGGGGGAGCCCCTGGGGGAAGCTCCGTGGAGGGGGAGCCCCCCCTTGGGGGAGGTAAGCCCCCACGGCCCGGGGGAGAAGATCCCTCAGGAGACAGGCCTACGCACAGAGCCTGGTCTCCGCCAGCCCCCACGGGTTGCAGGGGAGGATAGCTCGTCCCTCTCAGGATCATCCACGCAGTCCCCTCAGGGAGGGTCCTCCCGCGGCAGCCCCCACCCGACGGTCCCCCACCGCTCAGGGCAGCCCCCGCACCCCGAGGCCCACGGGACACCCACAACCGTAACCCACGCGCGCGCGCCGGTGCCGCCCCCCTCACCTCTCGGCGATGTAGAGCGTGCCGGTGCCCAGGGTGCGCCCCGCCAGCACCGCCTCCGTGTCAGGCTGCTGGTGGCGAACGCCCTCGGCCGGCGGCGGGAATCGCTTGAGGAAACTCATGGCGCCGCCGCCGCCTCCCTCCTCCACCATCTCCGCCGCAGCCGCCGCTGCCGGAAGCGGAACTTCCTGCCCCGCCGGGCCTCTCTAGGGACACGTCTCGATGGTGCGGGCGGGTGGCGAGTGCTCGCCGCGCCGCCATGTTGGAGCCGTTCCCGCCCCGGGGGCGGCCGTCGTCCGCCCCGGCCGGGCCTGAGGGGAGCGAGCGCGCCTCCTAGGGCTGTCGCTCTCCCTGAAGGACTTTCCCCCTCATCATCAACCCGCAAGGGGAGCGGGCGGTGTTTCACTCCAAAACGTCCGTGTTCCTGAGGGTGAGTCGTGGTGGGTCTCCAGAGCGATGCAGTCGGTCTCCCACGAGCAGTTTCTGGCAGTTTCTGAGTAAAATTTTCATTATCTGGAAGAGAGAAGCAAAGAGCGTGCTGAGGTGATCATGGTTGGACTTGATGATCTTAGAGGTCTTTCCCAACCTTAATGATTCTATGACTGACCGTACTGCCCGATGACAGCTGATAAGCAGCGTATGTATTTTAGCTTGTAAATCTCTGCTGGATGGGTAACAAAGGAAAAAACAAACACAGCAGGTTTTTGGTGACCATTATCAGATGCTGGAAAAGGAATTTTAGGTGGATGGCCAGCACCCAATGCCCAGTAGGTACACATGTATCTACCACATATTCATTGTACAGGTGTATACATTATATACACTGTACATAATATACAGGTGTATAACTTCATGGAGAAGAAAAAGAAATTCACAAGTACTTGAACTGTCTGAAGGATATCCAGTTGATTTCCCTCAACAGTGATGAACTTGGGATCAGGAGCCCGATGCTCCTATAGTACGGACCTGGTGAGCTGCCATCAGGGAGCTGGGGACAGTCTTGGGACAGCGGATTGCAGGACGGCAAGGCTGCCGCTCCCTCACAAGCACCCGCTCTGCTTCTTCTATGGATTTACACCATTTCTGCAGCGAGTTTCTCTTATGACACATGCTACTGCAATGAGAAACGGGGATTACACCAGTACCGTGTGGGTAAATAAATGGTAACAATCAGTCTGCACCAGTGAAGTACATCTTTGTCACGGAATGCCCCTGATCACTCTTATCAGTGAGGCAGCACCACTGCAAACATCTTCTCCCTGACTTTTCAGGTTGGCAAATGCTCCTGCCATAGAAACATAACCACAAGCCCATGCAGTTGTTACCTTGTTGTCATGGTTCCCTTTCATCAGTTTGAATTTACTTTTGAGGAGACATTTATGCACATGTACACAAAACCAGGTTCTCACAAACACTAGTTATTAGCAGAGTTAGGTCTCCGTCTTTCCCTTCTCTGGACTTCCCTAGTTATGGTCTTGGATAGAAAAGAGCCAAAGCAGCACATTCTGGAAAAAGAAAACGTGTGAAGAAACCAGGGGGAACAAGAACACAACGTGGCTGTTCTAGGCTGAGCTTTCTGAAATGCTTTGGAAAGCTCCTCAGCCACACCAACCCATTTTGGATTGTAATTATGCAAATTATTATTATTCACACAAATAACCACCATGACCAGAGTCAAAGCAACTTTCACAATGAAGTGATATATAAACACTGCTGGAATAGCTTGAAAAAAACAACAGAGGCAACAGGAGATGAGGAAAAGGAAGTTCCTCGACCATCTTCAAGTGTACCACAGCAGGACAAGCGCTCCTCTGGAAGCAGAAATCTGCTGTTCACCTGTGAATACCATTCGGGCTGCAGCAGCTCAGGGGAAGAGATGCCAATACACGGAAACACCCATTCGCTACGCTTAGTGGTTATAAATCAATATTCCTGCTCCTGTCTGTCCCGTTACCTAATGCAGCTGCCCGTATCAGTCATGGAGACCCCTCACCACCTCCATAGTTAATCACATGACAACTCCTTCAGATTGTTTGGAATTACAGTTTCTGAATGACTGAAGCTGCAGTGGAGCAGTAGAGAGTTCATTTCTCCTCCTATGCACAAATGTGAGTCTGTCTTGTGTCACATACCGCTCTTCCAAAAGATGACAGGAAAAAGGATGGTTTAAGCGCAGGCTGGGAAGATGGTTTTGAGGCTTTAGGGAGGAGGAATCTGCATCTTCCTCGTTTACAGGATCCAGGTACTTCATACCCCAGCACTGAGTCTAGAATCTGACAGAAGTTCAGAGTGGGTAGACAGACATTTCCTGTAAGTTCACAAACCTCAGCTGTAAGAGCTTTAAAAAGCAAGTTACGATCCACCCCCACACCAGTGCATGAACACTGGGTGTCCAAGAGTGATTCAGTCAACCAGGGCTGTGTTTAGAGGCAGCAGAGAGAAGCAGGTACCTTCACAGGGTGATTAAGTGAGTACAGAAGGTAGGACTCGCCACCTGAGGGGGCCTGTTTCTCTCCACTGACTGCAGGGTGCTGCCTGCTGCATGGTGGCCAGTTCGGACTTAAACACCGAGAGTCTGTCAAAAATGCAAATGTAAAATTTTGGCATTTCATTCAGAGCAGGAGGATGGATTTCACAGCAATTTCTCATCACTACAGGAACACGCAGTAGCTTGACTATAACCACAGGCACATTCAGAGAAAAGTGACAGGCTTCGTTGATTCACACAGAGACAAATCACCCTTTTCTTCGATTCACTTCTCTCTCCCTGACTTTTTCCTGTTAAACTCCTAAAACGTCATCGATGTCCATTGCTGTAGCCACATGTCAGAAATCCACATTGTCAGTGCTTCTCCGCAGGCTTCCATGTAGTGGTTTACATGTCCCGGCCTCAGTAAATGAACCTAGCTCCTCTCTCATTAGCACCACGTGGAAACCTCACAGGTGTCTGCTGGAACAGCCTAGCTGGGTACGGTGCCAGCTGCAGGTATGGCCCTTGCAAAGAAGTATTGGTAACAACCAGGCAGGCTTTCTCCCTAGCTGCTGTAAGAATTCACCACTAATTCAGCCATTCTACACCTCCAACAGCAAACAAAATGGGCGTGGTAGCATAAGGCAAGCATGGGACCCTGTTCAAACTACTGTTTTTTGTCAAGTGACTGCAACATCACTATGAAATTCGATATAAAAATTATGTAGAAGATGGAAGACAGGTAGAAAATCATCACAAAAATAAATCCATCGGGTCTCCCAATGTCAGCCAGAGCTGATGAAAGAAAGAAAAACTTGTCAGTTGAGCTGCCGTAACAAAATCAACAGAAAAGGTGAGTTCTCCGTTCCCGGTGCAGGCAGCGTCACCATCACAGGCTGGAATGATTTGCAGCAGCCATTACTCTGCTTATTTTAGAAGTAAAAAAGAAATCCCTCCTCCACATGGGATGACCATTAAAAAAGCACTTGTTTCTTCAATACACATTATACTTTGTACATCAAGTTATTTCAATTTTTTTATTATGACAATTTACATGTCATATTTATATGAAAGAAATGACAGTAGATATTATAACAAAAACATTATGAAAGAAAAGTTACACAATTAGGCCTACAAGCTATAAAATGGCTTCAGGCCCAGCTTATACACAAAGAGTTCTGACCAGACTGTAGTGAGAGACAACGCTGAACAAGTCATTAACAAAAATATTGGCACCAGCCTTAACATTATTTTTTTTACTTCATTTACAAGGAATACAGTATTTAAACAGTTGTGTACTGCAAATCTAAAAACATTAGCTGTTAATAAACTGCAGTTAACCCTTTGAGCACTGAGGCCACCATGACTTCCATTTAAAAAGGGTTTAACGCATCGTTGTTTTACACGCACGTGATATTACTGGGGTGGGGGGTGTGGGGGAAGACAGTGAAAGCACCACCCAGTTTATGTGCAACAAGAATAACACTTCCAGTTTTTCCAACATATCTCCCCCCCCTCCCACACACACAGTGTGTGTCCCCTCAGTCCTTTCCCTTTGATATCATAGCAAGTCATGATTAAAGAGGTTGAAAAACCAAGGTTCAGGGCTCAAGAAACACAAGGGTTAAACTCTACATGAAGAGCTCAGCTTGTGGAACTTTACCACCTTAACTCTTTAGAGAAAGAAAACAAAAATGAGGCCAACTGTGAATGAGACCATTTTTAAGGAACTCAAGGTTTCTTTGCAAATGTATAAACAGCACACAGGAATAAGACAAAAACTGTATTTCATGTAAGTACTTGAATTTTAAGAGACCTGTCTGGCAGATTTGATCTAATTCTCACAGAATATCTGAGGATAGCCACTCTGCTAGCGAGTAACCTGTTCTATGTTACCTGGGACAATGAATATACCCGATCTTTGCCTAATACACAGGATCTGTGCCTACGTGAGAACCGTCGTGCATACCGAGAACGGTGACGTTAACGCTTTTCAATCAGTCACATACCATCTCCGGGCTGCTGGAGGAGGGCTGTGAAACACAGGGAGGAACTAGCAACAGCACTGGCATTAATGACAAATCGATTTAATGCCGGTTAGGGGGAGGAGTACCATTTTAATGAATATAGTATAGGAATAAGATACTGTACAAGAGTTTAGAGTCCATATAACGAGTATGAAATGAAAAGCTAAACAAGGCTTATAGCTTTATGATTTGATTTCCTTTTCTACCACTAACTTGAGTAGCAGATTAGTATCTATTAAGGACTTTTAACTGCTCTAACTAACAAATGGTGCACTGGTAACTAGGCCTATCATATGTTTTAGTAGAAGGACTTTATCCCCATGGAATCATTTATGTCAAATTCAGACAGACTAAGTTTATGTTGTGTGGGACACAGTAAGAGGAACAAACAACAAAGCAAACTGTGCGGACTCCGACCAACGTCCCCAGAGGCAAACATTGTCATAATACTCTATGGACTGATCCTAATTTTCTCCATATCCGCATTGCGCTGATGGAACGTTACCGATTCCCTCAAGGAAGGAGACCTCAAGTAGATTTTCCTGTTACTTCGAAGGTCAGGATGAGAAAAGGAGGGTAGCGGGATGACTCTCCCAAATGGAGACCTTCCATTGGAAATACAGTCTTTAAAGGGCGAGTCAGAAGTAGTTTTTAGGCCTGTCCAAGGCCTGTCTTGCAAATGGCCTGGGTTTGCATACACGTTTTTCCCTTCCGCTTCCCTCCATCCATTCCCCATCTCCTGCTGTTATTCGAAAGAGCATTCGAACAGCAGGAGAAAGCGACTCTGTCTGCACCTGGGGAACCAGTGAGACTGACTATACACAAAGTGCTGCAAAGTGCACAAAGTAAACCAACTGAACGAACAGAGCGACTCTACCGTTCAGTTCTCGTTAGTAACCTTTGGGGTTATACGTAGCAATAGTAGATAGGTTCGCAGGCACGCGTGCCTTCATTAAGCACGTGTCCCCTCTCCTGCTGCTCAGCTCAGGCGCGGGGTGCCAGCATTTACAAAATGATAGTCAAGAACCCAAGTTGTAGGACTTCCTTTTAATTGCAGTTAAATCTGGAGCCTTTACACCACATACTCAATTATAAAAACTTCTTATCTACTTTAGAGTGTTCTATTCTTTTCCCCCAGAAGCTGTACAACAATCTTTTTTTTTTTTAAGTGTCATACTA
Source organism: Phalacrocorax aristotelis (assembly GCF_949628215.1). Taxonomy (NCBI): domain Eukaryota; kingdom Metazoa; phylum Chordata; class Aves; order Suliformes; family Phalacrocoracidae; genus Phalacrocorax; species Phalacrocorax aristotelis. The sequence goes on from NC_134276.1 coordinate 4,352,511, forward strand.
AGCAATATACATCTTTTGCAATATACAAAATAAGTTAAATTACTCTGAAGCATTGGGACAATCAATTCCCAAGCACACCTTTTTGCTGTTTGGAACTATCTCAGTTAGTTACACCTAATCTAAAATAAGAGCTTGGTAAGTGATGCGTGTTTTCAGAAGCGACTAGTAATCTTCAGTACCCCAACTGCTGGGTGCCCAGCTTCAGAAATAATTCTCAACTGATAAATTCTTCTGAAGCCAGATCTCTCCGCTAGGTCTTAGATTGGGTACTCAACTGTAAAGCACCAAAAATTAGTCATATAGAATTTTTCTTACATCAGTATATACTGGAAAAAAAAAAAAGGATCATTTCTGTTGGAGTTTTGATTTTCTGCCTTCCAACATTAAGTGAGATATAGTCCCTACCCCAACTGTTAGGGAAGGGGAGGAAGAAAAGACTACCAGGAAACGTGGGCTTGATCCTGCAAATCCTTACTTCAGACGCTATCCTAAATGCTTCTACAGAAGTTTTAAATGCTTAAGGAATTGCAGAATTGTGCTCCTTCACATGAATTGCTGGAGTTTCCCCCACCGTATTTAACACAATTTTTTTTCAGACAGTTACTGGTTTGGTTGAAGATATTTGACCTTATATATGTAAATATTTATATATTTAAGGATTTTTATAAACCCAGTGAATCGGAAGCGTACGACAAATGTAAATACATATCTAGGGTGCGCGCTGCACATTATCTCCATGTTACAAGCTTGCGAATAGTAGTCACTGCACATGTACCAAAATCAATTTAAGGCCTACGTATTGCCATTTTTAACTAGATGGTACAAATCTCTTCGTCAGACCAGTTCTGGGGGCTAGCATTACTGCCATAACTTATTTAAATCACCATGTACAAAGTGAATTAAAAAAGCAGGTGCCACAGAAATTCCTTGTTTACTTTTCATAAAAGAAGGTTGTGAAAATATGTAATATGAAACAATTATTTGCAAGTTTAGACCAGACCTTCCTACTGAAGATCATTGAAAACTAAGTTACAAGCACCTGAAAAGAGAGGTATAAAATGGACACCCTGACAACGAACTATTAAAATTATTAAACAGTCACAGCATCTGGACACCAACTTAGTTCAGATGATGGATGTGAAGACAAATCAGAACAAGTGTACCACTACCGTACAGGTTTTCTTTGTGAACATACAGGTTTTCCCCTTGAGGTTCTCTGAGTAAGGTCTCTCGCCAAGAGTTCAGACACAGCAATTTGGAAACAGAAGCGAACAGAAAACAGGTCCAACTAAGTCATTAGCTCCCGCTATGTGAAGAGTGACTGAGACACACCGTTGCACAGAAATCTTGAAGGTGACATACTTGATAAATGAGCAATTTAGCAAAAAGCATGTTTCTCTCAAGTGCTGTCAGAACTGAGCGATCTTTTCATTCAAAATCAGTCAGATGCAGTAATTTTGTAATGTAATTCAACATATTAAAGTCAAACTATCCAAGAGTTGATTGTTCAGCACTGATCTTCCTACAAGATTTCAACACAAAAGGTTTTTCTGGTAGTTTGGTGATGTCATTTTCGAATCAAGAATATGCTGAGGTTTAAAAGACTCAATAACTAGAAGACACCAACTGTGGTGAAACAGAGTTCTTAATTCTGCCACCCTTCTGGTTAGATTAATGCACCACGTTCATTAGCTACAGAGCGGACCTACTGTGCACCTTGTGTCGCCAATAGTCACACGAGCTGCACGCGAGAAAGCAAATAGCCATCGTTTATCTTGGTGACACAAGAAAAGTGTTCCTCCACTCGATTTATAGGTTCTTCCCCTCACCAATGATACTGAAACTGCACATCAACATCAATTCACTTTCTTCTCCATCAGTTATACTCTGAAGAGTTTGCAGTTAAAAGTTTCTAGTGACAACCTGTGTGGAATAAACAAGAGTTTATTGAATAAATGCTTCAACATGTTCAGCCAAGAGCTGCTTGTTCTTGTACTTTTAAATCCATTATGTTAAAAAAATAATCCCTGGCCAGTTTTAACTCTGTTTCTCATACGGTTTGAGCTTTCTGCTAGTCCAAAGCCGTGCCTGAAGATCACTATTCAAAGACGTTCAACTCCTGATCTCACGACGAGTACAGAAGGGCACAAGACTGTAAGGACACCAGGAGGACATTTCCACTCTGGAATCACATACACACACTGTAAGAGCATGAACCCTGCGTGGCAGTCAGCTGGCCTCACCTCAGAAAATGTCGTCTTTCCAAATAGGAGACCGTACATTTTCCAGCAAGCAGGAAGCCTTAGAAATGAGAAAAAATAAGAGTTTGAAAACATTAAGACTTTCTAGGGCATTTTTTTGCAGTTTTTACTAGCACAACGTTCTCACTGGTCTATGGGGGAACTCTGGATCCTGGGGGATGAAGCTGTCTCAGGTACCGAAGGTGACTCCTTAGAAGACAGGAAAGTCGTTTTTGAAAAAGTGACCTATAGAAAGTAAAATCTGGTAACAACTTGTCATCCCGCATTTTCAAAACGCGGCGCTCCTGACGTAAGCTTCAACGCTCCGATTCAGCTTCCTGGGCTTTCCTGCTTTTACATCGCTCCCTAACTCAGTGCTCAGTTTTTCCCTGGTTGCTACATTCAGTACTGTAACTCCTCTCCTACATTCACAATTACTTGCCCACTAAGTATTTAACATTTGGGGTTGACTCTACAAAGCCAGAATGTTTGCTACAGCACTGATCAGATACTAAAACGCTCCATCAGGCAGCAAAAAAAGATTATGGCACTGCCAAAACAAATGAGAAACCATCGGTTGCAGAGTGTTGCTGCACGTGAATCAGTTTGCACTGCAAGCATTAAAAACGCTCAGCAATTACTAACATTGAGAAGTGGAAGCTGTATGTTCTTGCTTGTTTTAAAACACAAATATATTAGAAGTGTAGAAGGACTACATTTATGCATCACCTAAGCAAAAAAAACCCCACTAGAGTAGCTTAAAATGCTACATGTGCTTTTAAGAACTCATTCTAAACTTCTGTGGCTTTTTCGCTACCCTGTTTTAGTATCCGCTCATGAAAACTGTTTAGCATCAGTAAGGTGGAAAAATACTTAATCTTCACTGGAATTAAGTTCTCATTTAGAAAGAGAGTGATTTCTCTTTTTTTTTTTTAATCACAAGCTTGCTTAGCACAGCAGATTAGGAGCGAGTTCCATCTTTTTGCGGCTCTGCTGATTCTAGTTTTATAGCAGGATATGTGCACTGCTAGAAACCAAATGAGTAAGTCACGAAGTGGTTCTGAAAGAACTTGTGGGGAAACAAAAACAAGACTATCAAGGCCAGAAGGTAGGCAATTTTTGGATCTAGGTTTTCTAGAGAGGTATTTAGTAAAGGCCTAATGCCGGTTTTATTACAAGAAAACAGAAGTGCTTAATGACTGACCAGTAAATACAATATAATGGAAGGGAATCAGGTGGGGCAGGGAAGGAGAACTCACTCCTCGGTGGCAGCAGCAGTTTTGGTGCATCCATTGCCGGCAATGGACATAAAACACCAGTCAAAAATCCAAATCTCAGAGCAAAAGGATTAATAGATGTGACCTTTTTGGATTTCAATGATTGGCAGATCCGTTTGAGCTGTCTGGGTGCTACAACACATACAAACGCTATAGCCTGCGTCTTCATTAGAGGAAAGAGAAAACTGAATGCTACCCAAAACAAATTTCAGCTCTGCTCTTTTTGTGCCCCGTCTTGGGTTTTCTTTTTTTTTTTTTCCTTTTGTTGTCTCTTTTTTTTTTTCTTGAATAAAAGCACATATCATTTCATGCCCACTCAAAAGTTGATGAAATGTCTTGGAGTCAAGCGTTTTCTCTCAGAAATACTGCCTTCTTGAAATCAGTTGGTCACATGACAATTATTAAAATGTATTTTAAGAAAATTCTAACGGCCAAAGGCCAACACTACATTCAAAACCTGCTAATACATCCAGGCAGATAAGTAAAATCAAAACAAAAACACACACAAACCCCAAACAGAAAACCTCCAAAAGGAAAACTGTTCCATTGGTTTACTTCAATTTGAAGTAGATATTAAGGACATGAATGGACCAGTCACGGTTTATTTGAATATCCCTCACTCCTCTGATGCACTGTCATTCTGTGGTCAATGCCGTTCGTACAAACGCATTTCATTCAGAATACTCCAACAGACGGTGAAACTCGAGTGGCCGGGCAGCTGCCGCAGGGTTCTTTTGTCTGTAAAAGTTTGCAGCACGTCAAGATGCCGTCCAACTTACAGACTATTCACATCGATACGTCCTCCCACTAGACACTGTGCATCGAAGACTGTCTGATGAACTATGCATGAGACAGCTTTATAAATTCATGGCTAGCGTGTTTCGACTGTCAAAAACTTCATTACAGTACACTTTACTGTACAAACACTTTAAAGGATGTTTATTAGGAAAGTCTGCAAGTCATAATGGATAGTAGAGTTCTTGTTTATGGTACCTTCTTGGCCTCTAATAATTCTGTTTGCCTCCAGTATTAAAATCAAACTGCTTCCATGAAGGTGATTACTAAAATGAGCTATGGTATGTTAACCTACAACTCACAAAATGCAACAGTACAGACATTAATTTTTTTTTTAACTGTCTGTTAAGTTGTAATCTAAGTTGTGAACATTTAAATATAATATATATCTCATATGAAAAAGCTAAAGCACAAGTGCTTCTGCACACTCCCCCCACCCCTTGAGCCAAACCCACCCCAGTTCCCGTTTGGGCCCTGACCGATTTGGAATGCTTTCTTAGGCCACCCATTTCCACAAATTTGTATGCACTCAGGAAATATAAAGTCAAAAATATACAAATCTCTTGTTGTTATAAGGTTTTTGTGAGTGAAATTACCCAGGACCATGGACTTGGAAGGAGAAGGGGGGGTAAGAGAGGGAATTTACAGCAATTCATCTTCAAAGTTCAAAACTGGTCACTTCACAGAAAGACTGCAGGACTGGTGAAATTCTTGCTTCTAAAAAGTGATACTGTAGTGGAGAATTTTCTAGGAAAAATAAAACAGCTTTTAATAACTGGCCCGCTGGTATGAGCTACCGTGGAATAAATTAGCACAAAAATGGAAGTCTTATAATTGTTCACTGTTACAGACGTAATCAACAAGGTCAGTCACTCTCAAGAGTTCGTCTTCATCTTCCTCCGGCCCTACCACTTCCTGCCCACTCCCCGTCCCGTTGGGCGCCAGGCTGGCGCTGGCCGTGCTGTCCTTGGGGGCCTGGGTCTTCTCGCTCGGCTTGCCAATCAAGTTCTCAATGGTTTTACCTGGGCTCTGTCCGTTGGTGGAAGGCAAGTCCACCAGGCTGTAGTCCAAAGGGCTCTCTACTTTCCCTACGTTATCAAAGTCATCTTCGTCGTCGCTTTCTATCCGGTAGCAGTGCTTCTTGGTGTTGTCTTGAGGAGCTTGTGGTGCTGGCAGCTTATTTGCAGGAGCGGGGTTTTCTGCGTCATCATTAGCATTTTCGCAGTTATCTTCGTCATCTGTTTCGATTCGATTCAGCCGTTTGCGGACAGGCCTCCCTTCATCTTCCTCATCCTCGCCTTCTTCCTCAGAGTAGTCGTCTGTACTTCGCCGACGTTTCCGAATCAATCGCTTTGACTCCTTCGTAGATTCATCATCTTCGGAGTTCTTGGATGTGTAGCTCTCTGGAAGAAGCAGCAGACTTAAAGCCATTAGCGAGTCTGTGCGCAACCAAAACAATTTCACCTTTTTATTTTTCATCTTTCACACTCATTAAAAAAAGCTATCTCTCTCACCACACACATTTCCCTCTTCTTCCCCAGGTTCCCCAACCATGTCAAAACGCTTGCGTTCTTTTTACTTTTTAAATAAACCCAAGTAGCAAAGACCAACACTTTGTTGATATTCTGTTTCCAACCTGAGGAGTACCAGAGGCTTTGGAGGCAGGTGTATTCCCCCGAAAGTAATACCTGCGTGCCTGGAGTAACACAGAACTGTATCCCTCATCTCCTGGTACCTGCTTTACACCCTGCCTGAAACTCAGAGCCCAGATAATGGCTGCACTATCATAAAAGGGTACATATACATAAAGACACACACAGGCACACAACTCGTACTATGCCCCCGCCACCCCCTAATTATATACAGCTTCTTCCGAAGCATACAAACACTGCTTAAATGTCACTTGGAGTTTGCTGCCCTTTAATGGGAGGCCTTTTTCTGGAAAACTGGAATATTGCCTGCACATTGACCCTTGGTGGCTTTAGGTGAGGGAAGACAGAGACTGAAGAATCAAATGGCAAATGCCACTTGATGTCTCCTTGTGATTTCCATTAGAAATGAGTGTGAATTGTCATGGTAAAGGGTATTATTTAACGTAGGTTTGAGTTGCCAGAGACTCTGCCAGAGTTCCTGTATTTTCAGTGTAATTACATGTCCAGTAACACTGTTGCATATTTTATCACTGTGGGAGAGTACTGGAATGGTACTAAATGGTGCTGATTTTACTTTGAAAAAAGCTGGTATGAAAAATACCTGAGGAAGTGGGATTTCATGGAGAAGAGACACCATCAGTCAGGCACTGTTTAAAGTCTCACGTGCAGGCAACAAAAAGCTCGGCCACCATGCAGCATATTCTTAGCAGAGAAGCCTATACATTGTACTTCTGAGCACAGACTATGTTGAAGTATAAGATGAAGTTTTTGAGATGCTATGTGGTTGCATTGGATACTTGTTTCCCTTCATCTAAAAGGATCCTCTAACACACTGTAAACTCAGGCCAGCGCTTCCAAAACTTACCTACAAATCAGAGGCGCTCAGCCTGTCAGGCACGGCTGATTTTCTGGGGAAAGCCTGGCATCCATTGCAACCCGTACCGCTCAGCGTCCCTCAAAGCCGGGCCTAAGGTCTCATAAGCTGGGCTCCCAGAATGCCAAGCAGCCAACGTCAGTGGTTGCTTTTGTAAATGCTAATTTTACACCAAAACACACCCCAGTCGCTCCTGGTGTGACTGACATGACTGAAAGCCGGCTTCCTCTGTACTTATCACAGCTCCTTCAAACAGGAGATCGAATGAGTCTGAACTACCAGCACAAATACAGTCAAGGGCACCAGAAGTAATACCCTTTCGCTTACAAAGAGAATCTTTAAAGACTCGTGGGACGAAGCTTTGTGACCTCTCAACAGAGAAGTGGTGAAAGTGTTACGTTAGCACCGATTTTGGAATCCCAGCACTCTGTACCAGACATGGTAAGTTCGGACCTGGAAGCCAGGATTAGGGACAATGATAACTTTGAGGAGTGTAACAGTGCATCATAAAGTGCACCAATGAACTGTTTCAGAAGAAAAGTTTCTGAGAAGCATCACAGAACTCTAAAAAAGAAGATTCTCCAAAATCTCTGAATTCTATACAGTTTTCTCTTCATGCCAATGCTGACATCTGCCAGCTCCTGCAAACAGTGGACTGTTTATTTTACCTTCGCTGTCTGAAGTGGAGAGCCTGCGTTTATGAACTCTTCTTAACTCCTTCCCATATCGGACACTTTTCTGTGAGCCATCGCTTTCTGAATCTTCCTTATAATTAACTTGTCTCTTCTGATTCCGTCTTGATCTTCTCCTTCTAGTTTCCAGGTAATCATCATCACTGTAATCTGTGTATTCACCACTCTCTGTACAGAAAACAACAGTGACTCACGTTATTCCATTAAAGCAAAACTGCACAATTTAGATAAGCTTTAGACCAGCGCCAATAAAATCATGGGCTCTTCCAGCACAGAAGAGTCTCAACCATCGTGCCTCATTACCCTGACCCGGTCCAGGTTTATGCAGCAGCTCTCCCCCATTCATCGCCAGCATAGAATTATTTCATTTTTAAATTTTCTCACAAACCTTTTCCCTGTCTCCCTCAGACTCCTCCAGAACAGCTTTCCTTCTGGTGTTTTTGCTCCCTCATCTCTACTGGTGCCAAAGATGCCTCGTCTACAATTCCTGACAGCTGAAGCCGCCTTACTGCATCGGAGTTGTTGATGCACGTTACCGCCGACACTGGAAAGCCCCTTCTGATTTTAAAATTTAAATAAATTGTATCTACTATCAATCAATATTCAATGCTTACTAGCAAGTAATCTGCTCAAACACTTTGAAGAACAAGTAAATGAAAAACCACTGACAAGATGAACTCCAGGTAAGATCTGAGTTACACAATTTAAATTAACAACAACAATCAGTCTCACTTGATTGTAAGTTTGCTTAAAACAGAAACTGTACAGGAGAAACTTACCGTCGCTTACAGTTCTTCCTGCAGTCTACTGCAGCTAGTGTCTTTAAGAATTAAATTTATTTACAGCAGCTGAAAGTAGCCTTGGACCAACTTCAGCTGCTTTTTCACCGAGCTGTGCCAGAACAATTATCCCCAGATACATTTCTATATATGTCACATACTATTCCTAAGTTAGTGATTGACATGAGTCACAGATCAGAGTGGCATCCTCTTTACTCCCTAAAACATTACAGAAAAAATCAATGCAAGTAAAAAAGAACAGCCACCTTCAGAAACAAACTCCCTCCGTGGAGACTGAAAACAAAGCCACTCGCAGGGTACCTTATTTCCTTAGCTCAGAACAGGGACAATAACGGGGTAAAACAGAGGAACACAGAGTTAGGACTATACTTTTAGACACAAAAGGAATAAAACCGGAGTCAGCTGATTTTATCACAGATGTGTGTTCATCAGGAAACAAAGTTGCTCCTGTGTGTTACAGAAGAGATGAGCAATCTCTTCAGGCTTCTGCCAGTCTCTTCTTTGGTAACAGCTTACGATTAGTGCGCCGACGCATTCAGGACAGGGAGACAGCAACCATTTCAAGTGCACATGGCAATCTCCACCTGTCCATGCATGAACCCGCCTTTTGGGGACCACTACTTCAAAGCAACTGACTCTGACATCTTCATCATCTATATTCTAGAGAGACAGGCAAAACACTGGAAAGGTAACACACGCTGCAATAAGGTACCACTCCTGTGTATTTAGTACACAACAAAAATAACTGCTTATATATCTGGCACTTTCTAGGACTCAAAACCTCTGAGATTTGAGGACTTTGTTCTCAAATGAAGCAGAAACAAGGAGGACAGTCTTCAGGGGAAGACACTGATCATGGAAACATGCGCGTACTGCATTCTCATGCATCCTCACACTTCAAACTGCGCAGACAGAAAACAAACTGGTTGAAGCACAAGTAGAATAAAGTGAATCAGGAGGTTCTCCTGTGACGCAAGGATCTTCAGTTACTAAAGATCAAAAAGGATAATCAGAGATGGATTCAAGGTGTTACAGTTTGCTTTCAAGCCTACCAGAGAAGACAGAATGCTGTACTACTGAAGGAATTTTCTTCCATACAAAGTGAGGGAAAATGTTTCTTTCGGAAGCTTTTTCAAAGGTATCCGGAAGATCTTCACGTAGCGAGAAAGAAGTACACATTTGTCTCCATCCTTTCCCTTCCCTGCAGTCATGTTCCAAACAGGAAGATCCAGAATAGCTGTAACCGTCCACCAAGCTGCCCTTTTGAATCGTAACATGAGCATTCATTTGAAACCATATTTACTTAAAACGCCAAGAACTTTGTACTCAGTACTAGTTTCCTGCAGAATATTCACAGCAGAACAGGCAACAAAGTGCTTTACAGACAGGGAGCAAAGATGGCACCTGAATCGACCAAAGCAACCAAACAAGTTAGTGTCAGTCGTGACAGGACACCGAGACTTCCACTACTTCTCTCCCGTACTCCTCTCTCCTGTAATTTAGCGTGTTTAAGACTCTCATACTGACCAGATTCTCTGCTTGAATTGTCTTCAGAATCTTCATCTTCGTCATCCTCAGAATATTTTTTCTTGACTGTTTTCCTTCGTAACCGCCTGCTTTGCCTCATGGGCCTGGAGAGGTGTCGCCTGGATATGCGGGCACAGAACTCTGAATCACTGTCTTCGTTTGATGGTGGGTCATCTTCGCTCTCATCCAGATTTTCCTCTGATATAACAAACTCGTCCTGAGATCTGTTCAGAGAGAGACCACAGACAACAGTGATGGGTATTGGAAACAAAGGATGGAAACGGTACTTCTATTTACAAGCGATATATGCAAAATAAGTATTGTCTTACACAAAAAACTACACAAATCTTACAGTAATAATGTGGAGCAAAGATCCAGAGAGAGCAAACCGCCATCACTGACATTAGGGTTCAGTTGTGTACTTGGGCTGTAGCTTTTCAGGGGATTACACAGCAGATTAGAACAGCAGGTGAATATAAACACTCTGTCAAACCGAGACTGCAGGTGATGCATACACAGAGCAGATCTAGAGTGTTCCTGCAGCGCACTGCGACGTGACATCTGCGTAGCAGTAACTATGGATGAGCATCACCTGCACAGAGGAAAAGCCCCACCCCTGTGCTCTGCCAGAGATGACCAGCCCTTCATGAACCAAGCACTGTCCTACGTAACTTCTGCGAATTAGAATATAATGTCTTAACACACAACTGTTGCTCTCATGCAAAACATGCATCTCTCGAACTTATCAGCGTGTAACTCACGTCGCTTCAAAAGTGAACAAATGCTTTTTTGAAAACCGTTGAGCACTGAAGACACGCAGTCACTTGCATTTGGCCGCCAGCCGAATGTAAATTCCAGTATAACATCCAGCAGGCATTCAACAGAGGATGGGGTTGAAAATGCGTGAGCGCACTTTAACAGATCAATGCACAATTAATTCTGTGAGATTCCCGCAAGCTACGCTCATTGATTGGAAATTTCCTGCTCATTTAGCTCAACTATGCAGGGTGCCACGGAAATGTCCTCAGCATGGTCACAGGTGAAAAACAAAGTTTAAAATTTGCATTTCTGTTGGACAGATTATCCATACACTTAGTAAATTGACTCAGTGACTGGTGTAAAGCTTTAAACGTTGATGGTAAATACCCTAGACCTCATGCTCCATTAAGTTTCTTCACTGAGGCATTAAAGATGTCTAAAAGAATTACTAAATGTTTGAACATTAGGAATTCTCCAGACTGAACAATAAGAAATGCCATGGAAAGCTTCCATTAGCCCGAGCAATACTCATTTAGCATTTAAAGCTTCACCTGACAAGTGTTTGTTTTCTACAGTATAAACCCCTTCTTTAGCTGTTTTCAAACTCTACCTCCCAGAGAGCAGAAATTAAGAATTGATTTCAGAACCTGCCTGTCAAGTTCTGTACGCTCTAAATGGGGAATTTTACTCTTCCAATTTCTAAATGACAATCAGGCCCAATAAAAATCCCACAAAATAGGACATATTTTCAGAAGGAAACAACCAGCCTCCTTTTAGCCACATCTGTGTTAGGGATTTCTGCTAAACAGTCGCATCTGTCAGAACGGAGCCCGCCTGTCTCCCTCACTAACATAACCACGTACAGAACTCCACAGGGAGGTTTCAAACATACCCGTAATATTTCCAGAACGTGTTTTGCTTAAAATACAGATTGGATGATTTTGGCGCATGGATCCAGAGCGCAGTATTTCCAGTCCCATGACGCTCCCCTAGGCCAGGAGGACTTTTGCTGGCACCGTGCAGTGCTGTTCCAGCACCGGCCACACGCTCCTAATGATTGTTTCATGGGCACTGCAGAGTCACAGAAGCCTGTAGCTGTCTGTGACTTGTGGTGGAAGTTACATTGCAGACCTACCCATCACTGATCTTGAATTCATCCTCACTCTCTTCCTCATCCAGGTTACTGTCACTGTCCAAGTCGTTTAGTCGCCGTCGTTTCTTGCGTCGTGCTGCAGCGGCCCTTTGCGGTCGCTTGTTTTCTTTCCTTTCTTCCTCTAGGATTGTGGAAATGTCTTTTCCACGGTGACCTGTGATATTTGACATGTCTTTGCCTCTGCCAATGCCTGAATTCGGTGACAGAAAGGGGAAAAAAATTGAATTTATTTTTTGTTTATATCTTTTTTCCAGGCTTCTAGCCTTGGCTTATTTTCTGTAAAGCACAGTATTTTTTTTGCCACACAAGACACTGTCTGGAGTCTTGTTCCTGACACACACACAGAGCCCAGCTGTGGTCACTTGGAAATACTGCACTCCCTGCAGAAGACAGCGGCTAAGTGTCAGTATTCCGATACCCCAAGCCAGGCGATTACCAACGCTAGTGCCTTTTGAGTAGGGCGGTTATCAGAAAATACAGCTTCCTAATGCTGAATATCCTTCTTGGGAGGTGAAGTGTTTAAATTACCGATTGGCCAGGGAGTGAAGTTCCTGAAAAGCTGGTCTTACTGTTGAGACTTAGTTACGTTTATCATATGGGTCTTGTGTTGCACACCCCCAGACGGCCGGGCAGTCTGCATACATCCCCCCAGCTTCTGAAAAGTGGTGTCTTTATGAAGATGCCACAAGCCAAACAACTGAGGTATAACATTTCATGGCGGTCTTCTCCAGGCAAGTTAAGGTGATGCAGAAGCACAAACCCATCCACCTCTCTCAAACACTGCTGAAGATCTCTCTTTTGGTCCCCTATGTTGCCTTAACAGGCAACAAAGACCATAATTACACTTTACTCACGTTCAGCTGAGAAGCGCTTATAGATGTGGAACAATATATTTAAGATTACTTTGTAGACCCAGTCTTTAGGGAGTCCAACTGCGGACCAATTTATGACCCCAATTTTTACAGGGGACAAATGTCAATAGTGCCCGCTGCCATTCCAATCTCAAATCCAAAACTTAGCAAATTCATTCTAAGTTTTCTTGTCATTCGCTGCATTGATACATCAAAACATGCACAAGCTGAATTTAACCATCAAGATCAAATACTTTCTGGCATCTTTTGGCAGCCTGGGATGGCCATTCCCAAGGGAAATTATTTAGTTTGATTCCAAAAATACAGCAGTAAAAACTGTAAACTACAAAGTTTAAGGGAGAGGATTGCATTTGTTATTTCGTATATCAAAACAAATTTGGTCTCAATCTTACCACCACTGCAATGTAAAACAAATACCACCAGAAACTTACCTCCTCCATCAGCCTCCTTGATATCGTCTTCAATTGCTTCATCAATTGCTTCATCAAATTCATCAAACCTAAAAGTAACAGCTTTCATTTACCACTTTGAAGCGAACCCTAATTCAATTACATTATGAAAACATACCTCAGAATCTAAAGATGCTCTAAATCACACTGCACAGACAATGGGCTGGATATATAATAAAATAGCAAAGATAATGGGCTGGATTGATGATAAAATAGCCATTTTTTAAAAGGTATGTTTCTTCTTTCTACTTGCTAGCAGATTATTTATCATTGCCTGGCTGTCTTACTCTTGATTTATGTGAACAGAAAACCACTTCCATTTTACATGACATACCACTGAATTTAACAACATATAATTTCGAAGTTCTTTAAGATGGTATCAGTGGCATTTTTCACACACAATATTAGTCATTTTTTCCCCACCTTTTATTAGATGACACACACACTGCCAATCTGTAAGAAGCTTTCTGAAAAGCATCTATTAAAGTCAAAGTAAAATTATTCATCCTGCCTAAATTTTCCTGGAAAACTTATTTCAGAGAGCTTCTTTCTCCTCTTAAAGCTCACAGTAATTATACTTTATGGATCCACAACACCCTAAGCTGAACAGATAAAACATACTGTCTGCGGTTCTTTGGAATTATACACAAATAAGCTGTAACGCAATGTCACATAACTAAGCAGGACAAACAAAAGCAAAATATTTGAGTATGTTTGTCCTGCAGCAGCTTTTATAAAACTGCATAAATCTCTGCACGGTGAGTCGCTCATTTAAAGGGAGCAGCAAATGGAGGAAAATGGATCCAGTCCATTTACACAGATGACTTCAGTTTGTTTCTTCAGTTATGAATTCAAATCCTGTGCAATAGGATTGTTGCCTGTATCGCCAAATAGATGCTTTGAGATATACCACACTGAAGTACAAATTTTTTTAACTATATAGGAAAGATATTTTATTGAGATGCAAGTTTTTCTTCTTCTTGTTTTTAAAAAAATAAATTTTTTGGTATTTTTTAAGACACAAACAACGACCAATTGGACAATACTTTCATTAAAGATTCAGTTTTTCAGTCACGAAAGAAAGATTACAGTTATATTTATCTTGGTCCACCACAGTAACCTCCAGCAGAAGAAAAGAATAGTCTAATATTACTCTGTGTTCCAATACTAAGCATAAAACAGTTTCTCCTTTAAAAATAAGGTGATGGATTTTTGGTCTCTCTGTACTCCCTAAGAACAACTGCACGTCATGTTCAAGGCAGCTTTACACAGCAAAAAGGAACCCTGAGATTATTCCATCAATAAGATTAGTTCCACATTACTCACACACTATCTTCCCTCCACACCACTAAAAAACCCAAACTCTCTTTAAAATGTGATAAGTTACTTAAGGCTTTCAAAAGCCTGGTAACAAATAACCTGAGCTCAAACGCAAGCTGACAGCCCCTTCTCCATGAGGCGTAATGGAACATAATTTCTCCTGCTGGTGCTTTATTCATAATGCAGGTTTCTGCTACCCTCCTCACGAGGGGACTCAACAGATGACTCGGGTGATATAAAGGCTTATGTATCTTTGAGAACCAGAATGCTGCACAATACAGATTTGTCTGTAAGCGGAATAAGATGTTTAGCATTTATTTTCCCCCGCTGAAGGGAAGCGTACACAATATCACTGACACTAGCAGGACTTCGCTGCGGACGTGTCCATCTGAAGTGACACACTGACACATGTAATATTGTCACCAGCTCAAAGTTGTGCGTGTGACACGGTCTGTAAGAAAGACCATGTCACCTCGTACTGGAAGATTTCATTTTTCCAGAGCAACATTATATGAAACATTATTTCCAGTAAAAATTGTTGTCTTTGCACAATAATTTGTGTCCTGCTGAAGTCATGCCAGATACCCCACAGGCAAGACTTTTTTTCTCCTGGTCAGATGCTGCCTGAACATAATACCACATCTCTATAATTGTGCCTGTGGTATCATGTTTCCTACAGAACTAAGCAGCAACGGTGTTTTCGTTACTGTGGCTTCTGCTGTTAATTAAAAAAGTTACCAAAAATCAACAGCTAAGCAAGGCCAGGCTGAGTTTTCTGAACGGGCTGGAAAACTCAGCGTATACAAACGCCAGTGCCTCTCCTCCCCAGCAACACCAGACTGACTGGGAGTTTTAACCATGGCTATTGTTGGAAGGATTTGGAAGTTGTGATGTTCTAATTTTTGATGATAAAGGTCAGGGGGTTGGACTAGATGACCTCTAAGGTCCCTTCGAACCTAAAGCATTCTATGATTCTATGATACACAGAGGAAGTACAGGAAAGGTAATACCTTTTTTTCTTTAGTATTCCCCTAATGCTGCTGGGACACAAACCCACAAGCTCTCAGGCAACCACATTCTCTCTAACCCCAAAAGGCAGCCTGCTTGCCTGGTGGGCTGAAGAGGATACTGAACACCTCAAGGTATTATTTAGAAAATAGATTATGAAACACCTTGGCAATGCACTGAGAACAAAAGGTAACATTAAGACCACGCTAAATTTTGGAACCTTTGGTGACCTGTTCTACTTTCAGAATGCAGAGAATCTAAATATATTGGAATTTTAATTTACTAATTGCATTTTTATCACAATTTCTCTAAAGAGTTACAGATCATTTTTAGATGCACTGTCTCATAATTGCATGTTAAGCTTCACGCCCCTTTTCATTTAAGAGAGGAATTTAAGGCCTTTAGACACAAGGGTACATCTCCCTCCCAACAGAAAGGAGAGGTATAGTTCACCTCCTCTAACTTACTCTGGAAGCTGCAGTAACACCAAACCTTCTCCAGTATTCCTGAACAAAGTACCATATGCATTGTATTTTTTATGCATCCCCCCTTCACTAGGCCACCTCATACGCTTTGACAGCCATCAAGCATAACCAGTGCTCAGAGGAAGAAAACAAGACACTTTAGTTGGGCCTCTCTTTGAAATGTAAGAGCGTGCATGAGAAGTGGTGGGTTGCTTGAGAGAGAAAACAACAGTATGACTGACTTTGCTTTACAAGCTATTTAAACAAGACCTGTAGCTTATGCACTTTCGGGTTCTGGTAGACCTCCTTTCAAGCAGCTTTGATTTTGGCTTTTTAGAGTCTTTCTTCTTTTCTTCCTGACCTTCAGGTATTTCTGGCTCCTGTTCACATAAGACAGAAGAAATGTCAAACAGCTTTATCTCCCCTCTCCCTCCACACTCATTATGACTGAACTCCTATGATACAGATATTCATACAACCTAAAAAGCTGACATGCCCAACGCAACGCATTTTGGCTTCTAATATAATGACTCGTTACAACAGAGCTCACATGAACGCTTGCACATACTGCCCTTACTGGCTACACAATTTCACAAATGCAGGGTCTAAGGGTTCAGGCTGTTGTATCGTTGTGCTTGTACAACACCAAGATCGTGCCTCAGGTGATACTCCCAGGACTAATAAATGCAGCAGCTGAACAAACTCTTGCTAGCATCTCCACATACTGAGCGCAGGGACACCTTTACATGGTGCCCTTCCAGTAAAGGGACACACAGGTTTATTTTATTACAGTTTCCTATTAATTAAAAAAAATCTGCCCCCAGGCTGAATTTTTCACATGCTTGCTCCCAGCCATAGACTTTTTTGCAAGTTTTTAAAATCTGTTACTATTATTCTGTTACCCAGAGACAAGGGGAGAAAGTTGGCTTTATTATGTTGAAAAACAAAAGTTTCATCTTCAACTCTCATGCAAGGAACAGATTATATAATTTTGGATGAAGGCATTTGGCAAAGGATTCAAGAGAATCACTTTAAAATGTATTCAAGAAGTGAGAAGAGGCTGTTGTCCCCATCAATAAAAACATTTTTCCTCTTCTGTAAAGGGAAACCATAGAAAAGTATCTGTTAATAAAACACAAAATATTTATAGTTCTTAACCACATGTGACTTCAATCCACATTTGTCGGAGGCAAATATTATGCTTCTAATAGATGCAACACATTCTCACTGAATCGTAAGCCAGAAACATTTGTTTCCATCGTTTTCAAAGAGAAGCTATGGCAGTTAGCTCAGACCTAGATAACTACATAGCAGACACCAGAGTTAATGGCAGAGCACTCGACCCAAAGCCCAGCTGTAACGGGTAGGGAGGTGATTCTGCGACCCTTGACTGACAGCGGACTCTGTGTGGCACCACTTGGCTCTAATAAACACAATAAAGCGCTCTTGGTTTCTCTGCTAAACCCAATCTCAGTCTAAAACGAAGGGTCTGGCATTATCTCTGACCTGCATATAGATTGCTTTTTCTATCCAAGATGCTACTAGCACTTCTAACGCACCACGGAGAAACTTCTTCCCTGAGAAGTTTGGAAAATAAAACAATAATACAACAGAGACTGTAACTTACCTGAGGTGGAATGATGTTCTCAATACTGATACCCACATACACCAATCGCTCTTTTCTTTAGGAAAGAAAAAATGAAAATAAGCTTACAGAAAGATTGCAGATATCTAAAATAATGCTGTAATTAGCACTGTTTGAAGCTTTTACTGTCACTAGGCAGAGGCAACCCAAGAGGATGCTCCTACTGAAAACAGTTATTTTAGTTGGAATTATGTGCTAAATCTCATATAATTACATTTTCCTGCACGCATAATATAAGAGATTTCCAAAGAGTTCTGACAAACAACAGTACTTGAAGACTGCGGGCACCACAGAAATGATTGAATTAGGGTGTAAAAAGCAATTAAAAAACAACTGAAAAATAACAATGTTGTGATCAAGATTATGCTGTCAGATCTGTAATTGCCACCAACATTGGAGGTGCTGAGAGATAAAATGGGAATTAAGAATCACACTGAACTGCAAAAATTACACAAAGACGGGATGCAACGCAAAACAGACAAGTCCCAGATTTTAGACCCAGGCAGGAACAATTGACTCTAGAAACGCCAGGGAACAAATAACTGCCTACACAGCAATTCTTTGCCAGAGGAGAACAGCCTGAACAAAGATCAACAGAGTCAAGCTGCTGCGGAAACAACTGTGACGACAGACGGACGCATGAGCAGGGCGAGTGAGGGAAGCCTGCCGCAGCAGCCACTTCACACCCAGCTGGAGCACCCGGTGCCACCTGGGCACCACGCATACTTCAAGAAAGATGTGATCCAGCTGAAGAGCTCAGAGCTAGCCTGTGGGAGCTACCAGAGGGGCGCAGGCATGCCCTGCTGAGAAAGGCTGAGAAAATAGGATAGATTGGTCTAGAGAACACCAGACCAAAGATGGGAGAGAGAATAAGTACTCAAGTACAGGAACGACTCTTGTAAGGAGAAGTCAGCTGTCCTTGTCCACAGTATGTTATAGGAGTAACTCCAAGTGAGCAAAATTCAGTTTAGACTTATCTTGCCTCAGCACAGGCAACCTGTATCATCAGAATTGCCCTGGGCACAGCTCTGGCTCCTGGCCTCTGCTTGTGGCTCCTGAAATACTTGCGTCTCCCACAGGTCTTGTCGTATCTGTCAGACCCAACTAGAGGTGTCTTGGATACCCTGTAGCACCTCGCAGACAGCACAGGGTGCTGATCTTCAGGGGACTGACCTGAGCTTTCAGAAAAGCAGTCTGCCAGCCAGAACAGCTAGGTACTGCAACAGACCGAGGTGGGTAACCAAACTGCCACCGCCACAGCAACCCTACTAGCCGCCTTCTCGGAAAACAAGGGATACTTCAAACAAATGAGGATATCAAAGTTGGTGGCATTTATTGGGCTCTGCAAGAACTCTAGAACCAAGCCACATCTCTACAGATTTTAAAATTATTTTGAGTAACAGTATTTTCACACAATCCCAGGTTGGAAGGGACCTCAGGGATCATCTAGTCCAACCTTTCTGGGAAGAGCACAGTCTAGACAAGATGGCCCAGCACCCTGCCCAGACGACCCTTAAAGGTGCCCAACGTGGCCAAGTCAACCCCTTCCCTGGGGAGATTATTCCAGTGGTGACTGTCCTCAGTGTGAAAAATTTCCCTCTGGTGTCCAGTCGGAATCTCCCCAAGAGCAACTTGTGTCCATCCCCCTTGTCCTCTCCATGGGACTTCTTGTAAAAAGGGATTCTCCATCTTCTTCGTAACTACCCCTTAAGTACTGGTACATGGTGATGAGATCCCCTCTGAGCCTCCTTTTCTCAAGGCTGAACAAACCCAGCTCCCCCAGCCTATCCTCATATGGCAGCTTCCCAATCCTTTGACCACCCTTTGACCACGCACACTGAAGAACAATCCTGCATGGGGACAAGGGACGAACTAGACATTTGCCAGCAGCCCCCCAAGTTCCACGATGTGGTGAAGCATCACTACAGTTGACATGATATCCGTTGAGAACCAATGCTAGCCTCTCCTGGGCTTCTGAGCTGAAGAGTCTCAGTCAGCCGGCATCAGACATGTGAAGTTACCGTGAGCAGTTGTACAGACACACGCCACGTGACCCTTGAGTCGCGACAGGATGCGTCATGTACACAACTGACGTACACAAGCGAAGTCACCTGTACACAAACGCCTGAGACACATATTAATTTTAAATACATTTACCTTATATGTGCATTGTTCTTTACAAATAGCGGCACCTACGTGTGAAAATTTCACTTCCAATACTTTCATTATTTTATAAAGAATCTAAGTAAATTTTAAGTCTTCTGCACTATTCATTTTTATCCAAATAACCTCCTGGAGCACTCTTTACCGACAGAATCTAGCATAGTGGTTTTTCTTAACATGAACAAGCTCGATTCTTAAAGTAATACTGACAAAGAGCAAACATGGATTTTAGGTTGTTTTACAGCCAAAAAGACCGTGAACTTCGACAACTCTGTATCATTATATCTAAATTGAAATTCCTGGCTGCCTATAAAGGTAATTGGGTTTGTCTCCTAATGTCAGTTCTCCAAACTGACAGATGAAAAGAAATCTTCACCCGAGTACCGCGAGATTGGCTGGGTGAGGAGGAATTTTGTCAGCCACTCTGCAAAATCACTTTGCTCTTGAAAATGAATTAAAATAGCATCTTAAGGCAAGGAACACAGCTCCTAATGCAAGAATTAAACTAGAAACGTAAGCATTTTCGTATTCAGCAAGTGTCTTTTATAGCTTCCTCCACTTCACACTTCTTGTGATGCAGAACATTAAGAGACAGAAGAGACGAGAAAAATTCTGTTTTTAAACAGGATCAGTGAGTGAGGCTTTCGAGATCTGCTTTTCTTCTCTCTGGCTTGAGTATACACTGCTTAAGAAATCCACAAATGAAACAAGCCAATCCTGCTGAGGTAAAGGTCTTAAAAAGAAATGCAAAATGAAGTACCTAAGGCATTCCTTACTAGTATGTGGTACAATGAAGCTCCACACTTTAACCAATGGCTGAACCATTTGAACCAACAGGTCTCCAATGGTAGGTGCAGATAAGCACTCACTAGCTATAAACTCTTCCTAGATGAATCCAGAACACATTTTCTCTCATGTAAGCAGCTGCAGAAGTTGCTACAGGGAAGTCATGAAAGTGGAACATGAAAGGAAGTACTCCGCTTGATTTGGCTTGGGAGAAGTAGAGAATTAGTCCCCAGAAGGATCTTCTATCAAGAATGTCCGAGAGTCTCTAACATGAACTAAAAGGGGCACCCGTAAAAGCGTCCGTGTCCACTCCCTCTAGCTGGTGGTAGGACATGATCACAGAAGTTAGCGTGTTTGTGAGAAACCTGAAATGCCGCCAGGTTGTTGCAGTAGAACAGAAAAAAAAAAACTAAAATATATGACTTTAGATATCACACTGACTCACAAAAACATAGATCAAAGTTTTCATTAAAAAAAAACAAAACAATCTGTGAAATAACACTTTGGGGATGTGTAAGAATGTAGCTGAGCAGCAAAATCAATTGCAGTCACATTCCTGAAGGCTAGAGAATAACTGAAAGAGCACGACAGCATCGCTAGTTCGAAAAAGCACGATGATAACACTGGTTCAAAGAACCTAAGTGCATGCGCCCTTGAAGAGACAGTTGGTTTTCTTCTCTTTGCCAAAAAGACATACTGTGACTTTACAGAAACATTACATTAAAATATTTCTGTGCCCCAAACAACCAACCTGCTGTAACTGTTACACCGAGATGTAATGACTATAATTTTTCTAGACTTACGATTTCTCAGCCTTTTTACCTTATAATTTGCTAAAATATACCACCATTAAGTAGAAAGACTTCAATATTCAACTAATGTATCATGAAACCTTTTATAACCTAAGCTCATTTCTCTAAGAGACTTTTAAAAATTAATAATAATAATAATAAGTAAAAACCAGTCTTATATACAATAGAAAATACTGGGTTCATTTGCAAAATTGCAATGAAC
This sequence comes from Phalacrocorax aristotelis, assembly GCF_949628215.1. Classification (NCBI taxonomy): domain Eukaryota; kingdom Metazoa; phylum Chordata; class Aves; order Suliformes; family Phalacrocoracidae; genus Phalacrocorax; species Phalacrocorax aristotelis. Next base: position 4,374,001 of record NC_134276.1, read on the forward strand.
AAATGAATTGCAATTCTTTTGCAATATTGGGTTCAGATTGCAAAATGGTTGTCAAACATTTGTTTCAGACACTGAAAAGTGCTATAATATCAGCTGTGTGCTCTCCTGTAACCATTAGAAGACCGTGTTCTTATCCAACACTAGTGATTTCAAGAAAGCAGAACAGATTGGGAAAAGCCTGCGTTCCATGTAATGTTTGCCAGCAGAGCATTTACCACAGTAGGCTCAAAACCGTTGTTCACCAGTAATGAGTCTCCCCACTATAAAGCAGAGCAGCAGACACAGTTCTTGCGTCCCCCGTTCTCCTGCACAGACGGAAGCCGGCTGTAAGCTGAGCTCACTCATAAAAATAGCTAATAGTTTCATTCCCAAAGCTACAAATTCACTAGCATTGGGAAGCCATGGCTAATTTTACCACGGTGTGGTCCAGATCCGCTCTGAGCATTAGCAGCGATGCTGGGCACAGCTGGTACCTGATCTGTCACTATCGCCGTTGCTGCCGCAACAGCAGTAACGAACAGGAGATTGGAAGGAAGCTGAGAACAGACACAGATTGTGCTCCGCTCCTGCCAGCACTGAATCACTACATCCCACGTGATGTTACAGTACCCGCTACAAAATAAGCCTGCTCAATTACTTTCTTTAGAAGGGTCTCATCCTCTGGTGAAATTTGCTTTTGAAGATAAAATTCTTGCAAAGCTTTTATTTGATAATGCATACAAATATTATTGGATTTTGCAAAGTACTTAATAGAAGTCCTAAAAGGTATAAATTATGCAGACTGTGTTTCACGTCCCTTGTTTTCAGGTCTGAAAACTGCAGAGTGGATGTCCCAAGCATTACGGGTGTTGTTCACCAACGCAGTAGGCCGGTTTGCATTTAGCCTTTGGTAATGGCAGGGGCGGACACAAAATTTCATTCAAAGCTTTAATTCAGCTGACCCACCACGCTACAGCAACTGTGTCATCTTGTAAATTCAGCAAAGTTTAACAGAATCTAAAGCAACAGGACTCAAAAAGCACATTGATCTGGACGGCCTTTGTAACAAAGTCAGGACTTAACCTTGCTTACAGCAGGAACTCTGCACACGGCTGACAGTATTACTAACACGTGCAGCTGAACCGGTGCTGAAAACCATTTTAACTACTGGTACAGGAAAGCCAAAGTTGTGTTCAGGCACTTTGACCACAGTTTAATACAAATGTATTTGCCCATCTTTGCCAATTATTGGACTCTTCCTCCCTTCTTGCAAGCTCTCCCAGCACTGCACCACCGATAATCAGCGGGAAGTCAAAACTGGTCTTACCGATTCCCAGTCTCATCGCTACTTTCCTCCCCCGTCCCCAGTTATTTTAACGCTCGTTCAGTTATTACTGCCCCTCTGCACAGCAGCTTGCTGTGAACGCAACCAAACAGTAGTACCTGCGTTCTGCGCGCTCCTTCTTTTTTAAGACAACATCCAGATCTTGTAATTGTTCTTCTAATTTCTCACAGAGTAATTTCTAAAGGAATGAAACACAGTATTAGTTTCTTTCATAACCAACTATTTTCATGTTGAACTGAAGTTCAGACGCTTCATTTGCTATAGTTATATTTGCCTGGCAGAAGGGCGAGTCTCTCGCTACACTGGGGTCTCCTCTGACGAACAAGGCTTTACAACAAAGACTGTCTTCCTAAAACACGCGTGCTTCACCACGAACTGCTATAGAGACGCGTCCCCCCACTAAGTGGCATTTACTGTAGGAAGCAACGTGCCTAAAGCACGTATTAAAGATGTTTGGAATAAACCCACTTCTAAACTAGTACCACACTTTTGTTGGTATTTACAACTTTGCCTTCGAGAAACCCGAGGATTTCACAGACATACGCAGTACACCTTCAGACGGCTGAGTGCGTACACACAGCGATACCTGTTTGCCCCTTATCCTAATCTTTGGAGAACAGATGAGTCTGTGGACACAGCAATAAAAGGTAGAGACACAGTTCTGGATTATTTTCTTACCAAATGTTCCATATCTTAGAACGCCACTTAATACTTGAGAAGCCATATGTAAAAATGGAATAAGGTACAATTTGTCCATACAAAGCCACGTTAATGCCCTCATCGTACCATTTCCAAGGATCATGTTCACACTTTTGCAAATCTGCCATTCCGCATATTGAAAATGACTGAGCAGCAATAGAGCAAGGAGATGCTCTAACTACCAGCTGCAATCCCAAACTGTGTAAAGAAAACATTCTTATATATCCAGGATCATCAACTACTTAAAAATACCCCTCCGAAGACAAGTAAAAAACAACACTCGATATGGCCACATCGCGTCACGTCCAGCGTGGCTAGCTTTTTGCAGGGCACCAGCCCTTTCGGCAATGGATTTTCCTAAAAGCAAGGAAGGGGGTTGGGATCAGGCGGATTATTCTGAAAAATGTGCATAAGTGGTTCCCCATTAGTTTATCAAGAACAGCATAAGATGTTCTCCAGCTGATGCTCCCCCGCAAATCTTGCTATTTCAGATGTACGTTAAATGAAACTGGACATGTCAGCTATGGATCCATCCCTTGCTGCCTGCTGCTTCCCCCCTCCAGGATGATAACGTGACTTTTTTGGGGGAGAACTAAGACATTACATTTTCAGTACTATGTTAGCCTTGAGGTAATTTAACCAAAGATGGGAGAAGACCAGGGTGGTTGGAGATTCCCATGTACATGTCAGTCATTCATCATGAGCAGAAAAAAGAAAGGGAAAGGAAAACCACCTCACAAAAACGCAGTTTTACTAACGGGCAAGAGGGAAGATCACCATCCCTACAATCCATCACAGTCTATTCGTTAACAGAAAACTGATAAAAGAAATTTTAAACTCTCAACAAATGTCCACAACCGCAAGCAAAGCTGAAAAGGAGAAGAACGAAGTCAAACAGGAACCATACGTGCTGGCAAGGTGGGCAGAACCACTCTCCGTCAGGGATTATCATCAAAGGAGGGCGAAGGCAGGCTGTGTGGTAGCCGCTGTCACAGGAGTCACACAACAAAATCTGTAAAAACAAACCAAATCCTGAGTATCTTTTGGCATTCACAACATGCAACAAGCTCCAGAACCATTTCACCAGCCAACACAGAAGCGCTTTAGAAGTACTTTGGAATATGCCAAAACAAACAAACAAACAAACCCCACAACCCTGTGTCACTTATCACTAGATGTTTCCAAGGCAAGGTGGGGTTTCTATGGGGAAGTTTATGTATCCCTTTTAACACCAGATTTCCCATGTGTTCTTAGGCTCTAAGTACTACTGGCCTGCGCAGGTTGCGTGCCCATAGTGCAGAATCTGGTAATGCTTTCCAGACCCTGGAGTAAGTGGAAAAATGCATCTAGACAAGATGTGGTGCGAACTGTTCTCCCTGTACGCTCACGTCCACGTGAAGGAAACCTGGCCATTCCCTCAGTCAGGATGATTTTATGTCCAGGACGGTGGATACAAAGCCTCGCAGACTCCGAGAGGCATACAGAGCTAGGCAACTGTTAGAGTCCATATGTAGCTGGGTAAAGCTTGAGACATCCCTTCCCATTAAAACTGAGGGAAAAAGCTGGCATAAGCTTTGCGAGTATCTACTGGAATATTTATCTCCAGCATCCTAAATTTCAAACTGTGTCTCTACTACGCTGAGATATCTGTCATGCACCCAAGAGCATGCTTATTCTGTGGATTCACAGCAGGACTGCACATTATGATTTCCAAGATAAGCAGAAGAATTCATGATGATATCCGCGCTGACGAGCCAGGACCATAAACATCAGAACCAGTGAAAGCTCACTGTGCCCTTCCTGTATGGGATTTTGCTATACCCAGTCCTCAGAGTGATGTGCAGCTGCATCCAACAGGGATGACAGTGCAGCTGTGACCACGTCACAAGGCACTGGAGTGCCTACATTACACTGCTGGGTTGTTTTGTTGTTTTTAATGTTGCCTCCTCTGTATTCATTGAGATTGCAGGCACAACCTCAAAGCCTCACCCCGATTAATCCTCAGTGGGCTAAACTGCGTTATACCTCATAACAGAAGAAGTAACTTCCTTCCTTCCTTCATAAAGGTGAACTCATCGACTTCTGCATGCAGCCAACTCGGAGGATGATGTGCCTTTAGATACCACCAAAGCCAACCCACCAAACCTGACACAACAGCCAACAGGAGCTTCCCCCAAAAGCCTACCAGCTCAGGGTGATTGGGAAGGCCACACTTCTTGCACGGCTCATCGTCATCAGCAGGTGCAGCCTCTTCTTCCTCCTCTTCTTCTTCTTCCTCCTCCTCCTCCGAGTTTTTTTCACTGTCCGAGTTCTCACTTTCTTCATTACTGGAGTATTTCCACCTGCCACGTGTTCGCGTACCCGTCCACCGAACTTTGCTTCTCTATAAGACAAACCGTTTCAAAGAGAAAACACAAAGGAAGCTTACAGAGTTTCTTCCCAGATCTTAAAAAATATTTGTCTCTACAGTGAAGTGATTAATTTCCATCGGAAATTAATAATTAAGTGGCAGTACATTTACAACAGAGCATTTCAATGACCGATCGTCTTCCAAAGAGCCTTAAAATGCAACAGGATAATAAAGAGAGAACAATTCATATCTCCCAGCAGAAATAAATTTTCAAATAAGGTTTAAAAGTAGGAAGACAAATGTGTCACTCAGCCCTTTTCTTTCTGTTTTGACAAGGCAAACTTGCTTGTGAACATGGTCAATTCCACATTTAAACTTTCTGACTTTTTGATGATAGCTTTCCGCAATCCAAAGAGAATCTTTTCTTTCCCCCCACCCCTACAGTTTGTCTTTTATTTTGCTTTAGGAAACATGTTTGCACTCTAACAAATACATTAATTTAGTTGTTTCTGGTACTCTCCTCTAAGATGGGGATACTTTTCTGAAATAAAATCAAGGCACTTTTTAAGTGCATAACTTATATCAAGGTGGTCTCTCACACATACACTTTTCCATTATTTTTCTTAAGTGAAAACCGATTCAGTCGATGCTTCTTTTTTGCTAATCAAAGGGGCCTCTCCCCTCTGTATCGTATCTGCCTTAGCAAAGCAACCATGTGCGTTACCAAGGCTTTACTTGGACTTCCCACCTTTTCAATTTTAAACAGTGGAAAATGACGTCTCTCGTTCTCTAGATGTCTTAAGCTCTACTGGTTATTTGTTTTAAATATCTTTTGGATGAAAACCAGAATTCAATTAAAATTCAGAATATCATTTTGTATTAGTTAAAGCTACTTTCTGCAACTAGGATATTTTATACTGAAAACAACGTACCAAACAGAAAAACACCTTTTCTTCCCGTTAACTGACGTGTTTCTCTCACAACTGTTTCCTGCACCAGTCACTGATAAAGGAAAATAACTTTTCTAGCTTTTCCAACTCAAAACATTTTTCATCTTTGACTAACCTACGCATTGACCTGAACGAGCTGAATGAACTGAGACGTACAAAATGTTCTATTTATCCGGCAGGATGGACTTGGACCAAAGCAGTGTTTGTCACTGGTAAAATTTTGTTTCAGGTTCTCAGCATTAATTTCCAGCTCTTTACTGATTTTGCTGTTCACTAAACTTTAGTAGCAAATGTACTTTAAAACCATGATACTATTAGTCTACGTCTAGGCTTCATCATATGTCATCCTCAGCATTTCAAACCTTTTTTAAAGGCCCTTCTTTAAAACAAATATAAAATAACCTTTTAAAGATTTGGGTATTTTTTATCGTAATAAAATGACAGCAGCTTACTAGTTTCAAAAAACTTCTTCCTCTACCATATTTATTTTAAAAGGTCTCTAAAAAAGTATTTTTACATCTCTGCATCTTTCAAAGAAAGAGGTCCTATAGCAACAGTGCTTCAAAATTAAAATTACTTGTAGGACTGGCATTCACTACGATTTTAATTTCATTTTCATAAAAATTTTAATATTAATTTTGAAGTGAAAATTGTTTTTGTTTCTTTATGTATATGACAAATTTTTTCAGTATAAGTTTTTCAGTATAAACATTATTCATTGTAAAATAAACTCTTCATTTTATGAACATTACTCAATATAGCAGCATGTGAAAGAAAACATCCTAAATAAGTGAATGTCTTGGTAGAACTACAAAATCAGTATGGGAACGTGCAGCAGTGGAAAAATTCATGGGCTTTCAAGTTGACATAAGAAGAGTACACTTAAAAATACAGACTTTCTATTCCCTGAATCTCTTTTGCACTCCATATCTAGCAAAAAAAAAAGGGAAGATAAATAAGTAAATGATGGTTATAATTACATAGGCTTAGAAGGACACTATACATCTGTACGCTTAAATTTTTGTGTTATGTTCACCTGGCAAACTTTTAAGATCTGTGCTGCATAAGCAAGATTTTATCGTGAAAAAAAGATACCTCCACCCAAAGTAAAGCGTATATCCCATGTATGAGAAAAGCTAAATTATATCATGAACTCACCACAACAATAACTTTAGCTTCACCTAGAAACAGAAGTCATAATATTTTTATTCTTCACCATTTGTTGGTTCCTTTTTGGCTTAGGATCATCCTGACCAACCAGACACCAAGTATCCATCTAGTAAATCCACAGGAGCTAGAAGTCTCCATTCAGCCACTCAGCCAGACTGAATCAGGTCTGATCATTTCATTTCTTAGAAGAATTCACTCTGGTTGACTTGGTCTACTTAGTTTAGGTTAAATGACAGATTTTATAAACCGGTAAGTCAACACTCTCTTAGGGGGTGTTTTTAGATTTGTCGAGTCCACTAACTGGATTGCAAAGCCAGTTCCTTGCAAAAGCTGACCAAAGGAACAAAATCCTCAATATTCCTATGTAAGCGTATATTCTCCTTATAGATAAGAGTGTGGGTATTCTTTATTCCCGGGTAATAAAACTGTATTACCTTGTTCACCTTAGAATTTGACTCCTTCTCTTGTTTTTTTGCATCTTCTTTTCGTTCCGGTTTTTGCGCTGCTGCAGGTTTCTCCTCTTCCTCTTCCTGTCGTTTTTTGTCAGGTTTCTGATCTCGAGTCTCCACAACTTTTGGACTAGGCTTGGATATTCTTGGAGATCGCCTTAATGTGCGGCCAATGCTGACCTCTTCTGGCGGTGTTTCTGTCTTCCTCTTCCGACTGGAGATCCTGATTGTTAATTTAATGCCTTCTTTCTGCCTTTCAGAAGTTATTTCTTTATTATCTGTGGCACAGCTTTCTTCTTCAGAAACTAGTTTATATTTAAATTTGCTCTTAGGTAGTGGAGATTCCTTTTTACCCTCTGAGGAGTCCTCTAGGTTAGAAGGATGGGCATCATCTGATGTCTCTGGTTCTGTCTTGGCAGCTTCCGGCTCTTCCTCTTGTTTTTCAGGGCTGGATTTTTCTTCTACTTTGCTCTCTTCCGGTAGAGCCATTTTACTGTCAGAGCCCTCCTTTTCCAAAACAGGCTTCTCTAAAGTAACGGGAGATGTAGATGAAGGGGGTGTCTCAGCAGCTTTCGGAGAATGAGGTTTCTCCTCAGACTCGCCTTTACTTTTCAAAGTCTCTTCCTCAGATAGTGCAAGCGCGGGCAGTTCTGCAGGAGCAGATGCATTTGTGGACTTCTCTAGCTTCTCTAAGCATTCTTTGGGGGACGGTAGTCCGTCCTTTTTGATTTTCGTGGCTAGCTTCTCTTCGGTTGTTTTGGCACAGTCCTCAGGGTTTGAAGACTCTTCCGCTACCGTTTCAGCTGTTATGCTGTCAAGGGACTCTTTTTCCACAGGACTAGATTCCTCCTTTAAAGGCACTTTCTGATTAGAAACCTCAGAGACCACAGCCCCTATCTCTTTCACCACAGGTACCGCATTTTTCTCCACCTCGCAAGCTTTTATAATTTTACTGACAGAGTCGGATACCTTTAGGGAGTCTGATACCTTTTCCCCACTTTTCCCATTTTTCTCTTTTAACGAGCCGCTGTCTTCCTTCGTGCTAGCAGAGTGTTCTGACTTATTATTTTGTATGACACTTGGGGTTATTTTTTCACAGCTAACCTCTCCATTTACCAGTACCTTCCCATCAGGACATAAAGCAGTAATTGTAGGGACTCTCTTAAAAGCTTCTTCTTCTGGCTTCCCTTCTTCCTTCAAGACGTCCTTTGTTGGAGTAACACATTTACACAGGGGCCCCTTTATAGGACTGTCATAGTCATCCGTCAGCTTGATCTCTCGCTTTTTAAGCGGTATTTTTGCCTGCTGGTCATTTTTAAGTTTCTCGCTTTCCTCCACAGATTTCTCCACAATTTCTTGTGGAGTTTTGACATTAACACAAAATTCTAACCTCTCCGGCTCATGAACTGCTATTTTGTCCGTACTTTTTACTTCTTTCAAGTCTTTTGCTTCTATTTTATTTTCCTTCACCTCTACTTTAACGGGCTTGACGTTTTCTTTAAAGGAGTCACTTTCTTCTTTGACGGTTTGCTTTTCGTCATTGTATTCTGAAGGTTTCTCTAATTTTACTATTACTGGTAATTTTATAATGTCTTTTTCTTCCATTTTCTCCATTTTCAGCACATTTTCATCGTCTTTGACCACAGGAAGAGGAAGGCCTTCCAATTCCACTGACTGTTCCTCCACCTCCTCTTTTTCTTCTTTGATTTTTAATTGATTTTCTGTTGACAGAGAAAAACAACTATGAAACAACCAGGGAACCTACAGGATTACGAAGAGCATCCATCAAAACAAAGGCATATCTGAAAAACCCAATAACCCTCAAATGGATCTTCTCTCATGGCATTATCAGCAGTCTGGTTGTCTAACACTGTCATTAAACGAGCGGGCTGCCAATTTTTAGCTACAGAATCACAGTTCAGTTTAATTATATACCAGGATAAATCTGAATTTTGGAAGCTATCAGCAGAATTCTAGACTCATCCTTCTTTGTACAGGCGTCTCAGCCCCTTCTTCAGTAGTACCACAATACCTGCAGAGGATACGTAAAACTTAAGCAGTGAGGGCGCGAAGTGCCAACTTCAGGTCTCACTTGAGTTTCTGAATTATTTCACAAACCAGAACACGGTGTAAGATTCCATGATCTTCAAGTGAAATACAACATAGAGATCAGTCCCCTGTTTGTACATGTTTTTATTGCAAGAAATACTTAACTATTGTATTTCAACAGTTCAGAGGGAAAGAGAAAACATTCGACATGATAGCTTATGGCAAAATGCACCTAGGTTCTCTGGGCAGTGACTACACCTCCTGTGTGCTATCCGAACACAAGTAAAAGACAATATTCTGCATTTGCTTCATCTGCTGTTTCTAAAACAAGCACAGGGAGTAGTAGCATATGCCAGAAAAACCTGCAGAGCTTAAAGAATTAGGCTATGCCTACTTTGCCAAGTCATTTAGATCATTAGGGCTTAAAGTACAGTTCCAGCGCTCAGAAGAAACCATACATCTATTTTGTTACTATGTACTTAAGCCTATTATTTATCATTACCGCAGCCTCTTAATACCTCTGGGTTTTTTGTTTTACCATACTTTGAGTCAGCTAGGGATAGAGCTAATTAGAAAAAAGCAAATATGATAGTACTGCATATATTGTAACAGCATCTTCCAGATGGTGGAGGATGCTATTGCAAGTGTGCCCTAACTCCAGACAAAAGGATGATTTTTCTCTTCTACCTCACCCTCTGGACAAACACGTAATTCTTTCCCCGATGAGAACTTCCCAAAGTGGTGAGAAACATACAGGGCAAAGTACGTGACAGCTAACTTAGTTACATTACAGAAAATAAGAATTTTGGAAAAGAAGAGAGTGGTGAGGAAGAATTAATAGATTTTATAATATTTTCAACTACAAAGCATGCATCCAAGTAAGTCTCAGCAATTAGTACAGCAGTGAGAGATGCACCCCTAAGGCAGCGGAAGTGATAACATTTAGAAGGCTCAAGGCTGGTTTTCTCCCCTTCACAGAAGCGGTCCCCACTCTGAGCCCCTGTAACATAAAAGCTGTCTCTTTAAAGACATTTGTCTGTAACAGTGAGAGCGGGGTATTTTTCCTGCGTCCGAATTCTTCCATCCTCCCTTCACTTCCTTCTGTCTAAACTTCGTTCAACCCTTTATTCCCATCACCTACTACTTTCTCCCAATCTTCTCACATCACAGACCACCAGAATCCCCAAGACTTCTCTATACTGACGATCAACAGCTGTTTGATAGTTTAACTCCCTGAACTGCTCGTAAAGCCTTCATATACACAAAGTGACTCAGCTGGAAGACAAGTTGTCTTCATACTATTCAAGTCAATCAATCAGGCAGGTGAAAAACATGTGACCATTGGTTCAGTTTACCTTATTTTTGCATGAACTAATTTAATGCTATTTGGGAAGCGGCCAAAGCAAACAGGTATCAGGTCTTCCAATGCGTTTTCACTGTACCTGAGAAGGGCTCTGCAGTCCTCGACTAACAGGGAGAACCACTAAAGTTTCCCAGCTGAAAGGCTCTAAGTGGTGCTCTGTGAATACACTGACTGCGCTTAAATCTCTGCACATGTAAATAAATGTCATTAGTCATTACATACGTGGGACTAGCGCCAGGAGGGATTTTGCATTGATACACAGCCTAATGCAAGTCCTGACCCAGGCGAGTGTGCCACAGGATTTGGGGACTTACCTACAGTGAGGACGTTTATTAAAACATTTTCAAATGGCCCCTCCCAAATTCAACGTACAGTAAAATCATATCAGAAGTAGAGATCGTAATTAGATAATTTGCACTGGCTTGGCCAATTTTTAGTGAGACAAAGGCAAGATCAGTACTTGGGATTAATTCTGCAGGTTACGTTGTCACTTATGTGCACTGTTAGATATTGGAAATGCCTTAGACTGAAAGACAATTCTGCTGGTGTTCATCACGGTTTGCTGGAATTCCTACAGCAGTCTTATAATGCTTCCACAACAACTCAAATTTTATCCAAATGTTTTATTTTTTCTGTTCTATACTGTTTGTTGCAAAGAATGAGAATAAAATAGCAAGTCTTTCTGTCTGATACTCAGGACCAAAGTCAGGTCTTGGCTAATTCCATGTTTCAAATTAACTTAAATAGTTTTTAAGAAACACATACTAACACAGTGGAATCCTTAAATCTTATTTCCGACTTTAAAATCTTTTCCTGTATTATAACAAAATTATAATACCAGGTAGTAACTGGCATAAAGTTACTTGGGATAACAAGGTTTTAGCTTTTCATAACCTAAACAAGATCAGATTCTTACAACACAGGATACTTCAGGCAAACTGGTACTGACTTCATAAAACCAATGCACAAACAAACGAGCCAGGTGAGTTGTTAAATACGTGCAATGACATGATAATATGGAAGGAAAAAAAGATTCTTTAAGAAGGACAGTGAAGGCAGCCACAAACCACTTCTGAAATATTTAAGTATTTTTAAATTGTTCTAACTGAAGCTCACATCTTCTTGAAAAATCATGTAGATTACGACACATTTGAGGAAGCAACCTATTCTTTTTTGATTCAAACTCAAAAGCAAAACCAAACAACACACCCAGTACTGTATTGATTTCAATCATGGCATTGCACAAACAATTTTTTTTTCTTTTTAAAATTTTAATGTTGCTAGAACAGGAAGAGTTTGGCAACAGTTCAACGCTCCACAGAAACATACAATGATGAGTATTTACAATATTATACAAAATGTACAGCAAAAATAAAATTACTTCGAAAACAATTTATACACAGCTCTCTTATAAACTCTTGAGCCTAAAGGTGCACTAAAAACCTCCAATAGTATTTATAACTTCAAAGTATTCAGTATTTCCTTGATTTACTTTGAACAGAAACATTTTTTATGGGTTTGGGGTTTTTTTAAGTGCTAATCTGACACAGCAACTTCTCATGAAGTTGAAAATTCTAACACTGCCACAGCACAACATTTAAAATTTGAGAAAAGAAGGCAGAAAACCTTGTGTAGATGGTTCTTCACCCTTCTTGGTGTCTTCCTCTTCTAAGCTCGGGCTTTCACGTGATGAATTCTCCTGCTGAGAATTGTTGTTTTTCAACAGGGCAGGATCAATTTGCGCTTTCAAGAGCTCGAGGGTCTCGGCAAGCTCATTGCGGTTTCTAGATGATGGAAGAAAAAAAAAACCCATCGTGTCTGATAAGCCACTTACTCACCCCAAAGGGATTCATAAAAAATAAACAAACACCATCTGCTTCAATGAACACTGCGCTGAAAACCTTATATACAAGCGTAGTGAAACGCCTGCCCTACCAGAGTGGCTGCAACCTCGCAGTCAGAAACCTTCTGATTTATCCACATCAAAATAACTTTTTCTGGAAGGACCGTATCTATCTCAAGTCCCGTTGGGTCTGGATCCAAGCTGCTACTGATATTCTTTTATTTCTTATGAGTCTCTTGCCAATCCTCACTGATCTTCCTTTGCGATTTCTTTTTTCTCTCAGCAGAGAGGAAGTTGTACTTTTCTGCTTATGCACCAAAGGAGTAGCCACGTCATTCAAGTGACATTTTCAAGAGCAATTAAGTAATTTAGATACTTTTTGCAAGTACCCATCCTAAGCACAGAGAGCAAACAAAACAAAGCTGTCTAGAAAACTCCAGCTACTCGAGTTACGGTGGCGAGAAAGTGTTCGTGCATCTCTATGCGTGCGAATCTCAGCGCGCTATAACTCCTCATTTAAACTGGACATCCAACTACAAAAAAACACATTATTGTATAATGGCATTGAGCCATGATTAAATAACGTCATTGTTTTCGTAATAGACTAGAAAAATAAGGCTCCACATTTTTTTTTTTTTCCAAAGTCAACATTCAGCAATTTGTTTTGCCCAGGTTTACAGGAAAAAAAAAAGGAAGCCTGGAAGTGCGACAGCCCCGAGGTGTGGGATCTCATGGGTTTAAAACCATTTCAGATTTTACAATGTGTTAATGTGTTTGTCTGCCATGAGTGTGGAGAGTCCGAACTCTCCCAGCAGAACCCTGCTTTCTGCCGCTTTTGGCAACAATCTCCAGAGTCTATAATGCACAAAGAGAGATAAACATTGCCCAGCTCTTGCTTGATTTGTTTAGACACGTTTACTTTATTCACCTACAATAGCTGTCATAATTTCACTGGTAGTAATACTTATTTTATGGCCCATTAATAGTGGTTTAAACAGTTCTGTACGGCTCCCTTGGGTACTAAAGTTATGGATATGTAGATAAGCCGCAGATATAAAAATTAAAATTTACAAACAGAAAAATAACCACCATTTGACTTTTTTGTAGATCTATTTTTTCATCTCCTTTTACTTTTTAAGTCACAGTTATTCTGCTGAGTCCAGCTTAAAATCCGCTTGGAACTAATCAGATTAAAAGAAGTTTACATGGAGCTAAACTAAAAACGGGTAACTGGTAGATATGAACCAAATTTCAAACTAATTCTTCTTCCCCATAAGAAAGATCCCATATACTTTGCGTAGAGTAGGAAAGGGAGAAATAAAATATGTAGCAAGAATTACAAGAAAAACCATAAACCTGAAGCTAAAATATCATTAAAATACTGACAGACCAGCCTGCAGCAACTGAGACCCAGAGGCACTGAGTCACGCACACGTCACTCAGCATCAACATGATGCACCTCATCTTTAGTGACCTATGACCGAACCCTACTCCAGAAGATCTTCTGTGCCTACTTCCATTGTCAACAGTTTTGTAGTTCCATGAAGTTAAAAGCGCAATATTATTCCCCCAAGAACAAAACTGTCCACTTGTAGTTGTCTTAATAGGGCAGAAGTTAGAGAAGCAAGAGTCCTCCTCCATTTCCTAAGGCATTTAGCTGGCCAGCGAGCAACATGGAGCCATCACCCTCAACAGAGCCTTCTCTTGGTTCCCTTTCCATATCTCCGTTGTAGCTCGAATAAGCAGAAAATTAATCACACGGTGGCTGTTACCCACAAATCAGTTATTTCTGTACATGTTTTTTTCACTGAACATACATGTCAAGGCAGAAAATCCTGCTGTCATGAATCCTATGGAGGGAGGGAGGGAGGGAGGGAGGGAGGGAGGGAACGAACGAACGAACGAACGAACGAACGAGGGAATACCTAACAATGCACTTCCACGTGGATCCGTCCTGGTCATCCTGTTCCTCTATGTACATCCTGACATTATGCTCTTGATCCAGCTGATACCAATACATCAGGCCATCCTTGTCTCGACCAATGGGCTGCAGACGCATGGCGTCGGCATCCTCCTCATTAATTATATTCTTAAACTTTAGATTGTCATCAAACTGACATTCGCAGAGATACTGGAAAAGTGAGAGTAGAAAGACTGTTAAAATATCAAAATATAAACAAGAAATAAGAAAAATCACCTCATTTCCTTTCAGTGTAATTTGGAACTTCTTTTTGGGCCTCTCTACTGGATCTGTGAGTTAGCTCTAGCTACTGGGGTTTTTTTCCCAGACCATGTCATTTTTAAAATGGAACAATATTTTTATTTAGTGTTGTTTTTTTTCTTTCCCCCAGCCAGCTTCAAAAGGGTTTTTTTTTGTTTTTTTTTTTTTTACATAGTACAAATGATCTCATTCTACAATAAAACACATACATAACTTGGAACGAACCCTGACAAGTTTTCTCAAGGCTTGAAAAGATGAAGTCCCATCTTTGCCTTTGGAATTCAGATAAGCTTATCTAACTGCAAGCCAATAAGCATTTTAAAAATTCTACCGCATAGGCAAATAGCTACTGACAAAACAGTAAGTACAAAATGATTTTCATAGAAAAGTTTCATACAAAGTGTAAAAAAAGATGCAGTGTGTTACGCTCAGCGTGGGCCCAGCCCACCGCACGAGCATCGCGCTGTTGCCAAATCAGCTCCACATTTAATGCAGCTACTTACGGTTCAGTCACGCTACGTTTGCAAGATGTTTAAGTGAGTGAGAAAGCAAAATCTCCAAGATATTTAAGTGAATACCAAAAAAGTAATTTAGAAGCTTAGTTGATGAGCGTGTACCTTCAGAATCCCCAGTTTGCACTCAACACTCATTTCTAGGTATCCTTTTTTTTCCATCTCCCAAGCCCAAGTGCTGTTGAATTCTTGGCAGATCTGTCACAAACGTAATGAAAAGATTGGTAGGGTTAGCGGATAAAAGCAACGTTAAACTTTCATATTAATAGCATTTTACTGCAGCAACAGTGATACATATTCTCTTCAGCATCGTGAGTCAAAGCCTCACACAAAAATAAAAACCAGAACTGGAGCAGGCTGGGAAGCACCGGCAAATCTTCATGGAAGAGAAGGACCTCATATTGCCGAGGTCCCAATCACCACCACCTTCTCTACACCTCTTAAATTAGGCAGCTCAACTCTGAACTGGGAAGGTATCCTTGTCTTTGCTGTGCAAAATCTCCCATTTTTCGATTTCTGACTTGTCTATGTAGAATATAAGCTCTCTCAGGTAGATGTGATTTCTTATTACACATCTTTACAGCACTTAGCACGTACGCTGCCGAGCTCTCCTGGGGTCCCAAGGTCCTACAACTGTACTGCAGATAACAAATGCAACTGATATTCACTCCGCACTGTGGAATTATTATTCTTTAGAAAATGCTAAATATCTTGGGCCTCAAGCCATTTGATAAATATTTTAAAATATTATAAATACAGCCTATTTCAGTTTACCTAAAGCAAATAAATTCAATGATTCTTTTTAGCAGGGCCTGTTGTGACAGGACAAGGGGGGATGGTTTGAAACTAAAGGAGGGGAGATTTAGACTGGATATAAGGAAGAAATGTTTTATGCTGAGGGTGGTGAAACCCTGGCCCAGGTTGCCCAGAGAGGTGGTCGATGCCCCATCTCTGGACACATCCCAGGTCAGGTTGGACGGGGCTCTGAGCGACCTGGTCTAGTGGAAGATGTCCCTGCTCACTGCAGGGGGGTTGGACTAGATGGCCTCTGAAGGTCCCTTCCAACCCAAACCATTCTATGATTCTATACAAATATGGGGAAAAAACCAACCAGAACACACAAAAAGTGGCAGTAGAGGATAAATAGATTGATAATAGCAGTGGAGAAGGAATTCCCTCTCCTGAACAACTCAGACATGCTTGAGACAACTCTCATGAACAGAGAAGAGCTGCTTTATCAGCTGAGGACACGCAGTGGGATCTCCAGCCAGTGAGGCTGTGCTAGTGGGAATGCCCGTGAGAAGGAGGTGAAGGCTACATCTCCAGTCGTGATTATTTTGAAATGCCACTGTTGAATCACAACCATCCAAACATTCACACAAAGTACTGCCACCCCTCAATCTGCATGGAAGCAAAGCCCTGCTGAATGGGCTCAACCGAAACAGTGTAGTCTCCCAATCACCAAATTGTTCTCCAACACAAAAACAGTCACTAAACTATGTAAAAAGTTTTAAATCACACCTGAAAGCAGCTTCCTCTGGAAAGAGCAGCAAAAATAACCCTACATTTCACCGACCACAAGTACAGATCAGCTGATTTGTGTTGTAAAACTCCACGTGGGCTACAACCACAAAGGGTGCCGCTCCCCCTCCTCAGTTCCCACAGCTGCACTACCTACCCTCCACCGTCCCTAGTACTGACACCGGTTCTTGCGTGACCCAAGGGTAAGCCTGCAATTACATCGGCTCAGCCACAACATAAATCACACTCTGACTATAAACTACAACCTACAGAGAAGGGTGAAGCAAGTGCACTCTGGTCACAACGAATCCTGCTGGGGAGCAGTTTTTCCTGCTCCGAGGTTAAGGAACATTACACAGGCACTTCTCTGATGCAAAGCCAAAGCTTGCAGCGAGGCACAATCGCGGCTCTCTCCCAAAACAAGTGAGCTTTGCTCTGCTTTCGCTCTGATTTTCAACTGTGTAACGTGAAGAGAGCTGGGAAGCTGCATACCAAAACCTTTGCTAAGGGCATGTGCCAGTTGCTGTTCATTACTTCCTCATTAAGTATGAAAGCAATAATGAGAAGTTTCACGTGCTGCGGAAGCATACGATTGTCAAAACAAAAGCTCAGAGACATCAGAGCTGATGAAGCATCTGTTCAAACTGAAATGACTACGTTTTGATAATTAAAAAATCAGATCATGCTTTCTCCTGACAAGTACTGTCACAATCCTGAACTACAGACCTCATCGATTCAGGCTCCGCTGAATTGTTAGTCTCTGCCTTCACAGAGAGGGGTGTTTCACACCAACCAAAACCCTGCAGCTTGTGGGAGCGCTGGCTCCTGTGTGCTGAAGAGCGGTCAGCACCTTCCCACCCTGCGGAAGAGACGCTGGAACACACCTCTCAAATATTTCCCAAGCAGCTATGATGGCGTCTGACACTTACTATTACCACGCTCCAAACGTTCACTTTAAACAACGAAAACAGGAAGGTGAAAGACACAGCAGAGGAGTCTGCTTGGGTGGGACTAGAGACACCTGAGTTTAATAATCAGGGCAGAAAAGACAGTGTGCTCAGAACGTGCCGATATCGGAGCTGAAGGTTCCAGACGGACCAGTCCAGAGAAATCTTACCTGTATAAAAATGCAAAATACATTTGACAACAGTCAAGTAAAGCATTTTGCCGGGAGACAGTGCAGCCTAAATTAACTCAACTATGCCTTTCGCAAAAAACAGCTAAGCCGGACAGTTCCTTTTAGTACAATGTTTGGGACAAGCCATTTCTTTACCTTGGTCATACGTGACCACATACAGTCCTTCCGGAGAGGAGAAAAGTCAGATTCCTAGAGCCCTACAGCCATTTTCTTAAAAAAAAAAAAAAAAAAAAAAGAAACAAAGACCAGCATATATGCTGGTGGCTCACCATCAGCAGAGGGAGGGGAAAGAACTCTCAACTGCCACGTGCACTTCCTATCCCAAAGTATATTCATCTGTCAAAATACCAGCCGCAGCTCAGAGACAATTTCTTACGCTCTTTTTAAGCATGACAGTCAAATAAAGCATAGCTTATAACCAGCTGGCATACAAAACATGTTACTAATATATATATATATATAACAGTTACTATATTAAATGTTAAAATATTAAGAGCATGTAGGTTTGAATGCCCCCACTTTAAATTTCCTCCTAAATAAAATGATCACACCCAGAAAGTATCAAACCTGGTTTATCAAAGCAATACATTAGTTGTTTCTAACAAAGAAAAACCAGGTCAACGTTGCCTCTTAGAGTATGTTGATAACACAAACAGTACTGCAGGCGCCTAGGAAGAATGCTCTCACTGGGTCCACACCTTTTCAGTTTTTCCTGGCTTTTGTGGCATTTCCCAACGCTCGTCGTTGTTTTTCTAAATTAATTATACTCCTTTGAAATGGGGACAGTATTAGCATACCTCTCTAATTAGTTACATTCAAATTCCTTTGTTCTCCAAGGTTCCTTTGAACCACTGCAAGAATAAGCTTCAAGTGAGCTCTGGAGACTGTTAAATGAAGTAGAATTTATTACCGCTTACTTGGTCTTAACAGGGGCGTGTGGGAGGGTTTCCTTACCGCTTTCCCATCCTTTCAGTGCCTGCTGAAGGAAGATTTTCCAAACTGCTCCCTCATAAACTTGCTTTATCCCTCTGCTTTCTGCTTACCACTCGAGTGGCTTCAGTGGGGTACATAAGTTCACTAATCACAGCTGGGTTTTCTCAGCTCGCTGCAATGGCTTTTCGGTATATTAAGGAATTGAACACAATTCAGTAACCACAGCGCTTGGCAATGTACAAACTACACAAAAGTTATATTATTACATTACTATTTTAAAGCATCATCATAAATACTTAACCACTGGTTAAGAGGTTAGGTCTGACCTGAGGCCCTTCAGCAGGTTATTTCCTGACACACTCCCAGTGTTAAAAACATCATCTTAAGACTACACAAACCTCCAGCCAAATGCTCGCCTCTGTCAAGGTTACAGAGAGCACTTATGGGGGCAAACTGCAGCTGGGTTTGCCAAGTGCCGTTATTTGTATCGTTGCTATTACCATAATGCTGTATTTCTACATAAGATGCGATCATGCCTGTACAGGCAATGCCAAGACTACATCTTTGTGGATTCAAAGACACATGGAACATGTCTGGAGGGGAAATGGTAACCTATTAATTTTGAATAGCTCCATATTTTTATTTTCTGAAGCAGCGCAAATTCTTTAAACTGAAAACCGTTTGCACGTAAGGTGCCAACAATGGCACAGCCACAATCAAAATGCCAGTGCAGAATTACATAAAGCAACGGGATGCTCTGTTGTCACTGATGCACAACTACATTATCATCTTAGCTCTGCCATTCTGGACACTCAGATATAAATCACTTTCATTTCTCGTTAACACCTGCTACAAGAACTCCGTAGGGTTACAACCTGTATGAACACCAATCAAATCACAATAATGACATCATATCCAGACAACTGATACACAAAGGAATTGTTACTGCATAAATCTCTCTGTTCAATTTAGCCCATTCACAGGCTACTACATCTTCTTTATTTAGGGTCTTAATGCTCAAAAAAAGCATTTTACCACCAAGTATGAAGGTGCATGCTCTTTTACGTGCGGAGATATGGTTTATTTTCAGAAACTTTTTTCACACAAGCCTAGGCAGACTGAAAGTTAAGCTGGGATCTTATGCAACTGAAGTCTGGGCACGCACATCCATGTTGGCCCCAGCACAGCCCAAGGCTCGCTGTAATTCATACCAGGGATTGCTGACACAACAGCTCATCACAACCATATTCCAGCATTGCAGAATAACACAACGCGCATATTGTACCTTGATCAAATATTTTTCCCATCTGTCTGCTGTGACAGACTTCCCAATCTTTCTCATCAGTTTCAAGTGAAGCTCCACCAATTCTTTTGGAACTGCAGTATTGAGAGAGAGAGAGAGAGAGAGAAAAAAAAAAAGTTATGAAGACTGGTGCAAATAGACATCAATGCTAAACACCGATAACACTGTGATAAATTGAGAAATTTTAATAAAACGCAGTAAATTCCAAGTCTGCTGAAGCGCAGCCCCACAACGGAATGATGGAAGGAGGTTAATTTAATCGCATGGGTCTTTTTGTTTAGATTTACATTTACCATGATCATTGCCCTTCCTGTGCCCTTCCTTAAACTCAAGGAAACAGACCTCAGTGATAAATACGCAGAAACTCTGGCATCATTAAAACAACTGGGGAGGACCTACACCAGTCAAATACCTACAAACACATCACAGCGAGTGGCATACCTGCGGCTGTCTCCAGAAAACCCTGCCCCACGCCTGGAATATCGCCGACTCCAAACTATTTTTGGCTGGGTGCGTGTGCACGGGAGAAACATTTGAGAAACTTTGTCCTCGTGGCTGTGTACTTACTCTCTTTCGTACTGGAGGGACGGAGAAGGACTTGAGACCTGGGGCTTCAGGGACGGAGGCCAGACCTGCCGCCGAGCACAGCTGCACCAGTGCTGCCACAGAACCAAAGGTTTCCAACCAAATCTGACTTATCCCTTAGCGTGAACTCCTCAGGTACAGCTTCAACATCTCGCCTCAGCTCACATCTGTGATTTATAAATCAATCTGGCACCACCAAGTGGCAAATTTGCAGAACATCAGTTTTATAAGCTAGAGAGTAGTACAGCTTTTTAAAAATATGCCACTGAATTATTAATGCAACTATAGATGCCCAGTGACATAAGCTTTCCGATTTGTAATTTGTTGAGAAAAACCTTAAAGAAACAAACTTTTCCAGTATTTTTATTTCTATGCTCTGCATCCAATTTTGTTTTCTGAAAATGTTTTCATTACTCTCTGCACACACACTTTACAAGTTTAAAACCCAATAACATTTACGATCATAACTTATGATTACGGTTTTTCTGCTGGTCCAGTAGCGTTGCTTGACAGAGGATAAACGGCTGGGACACCCCGAGTGCTTGTTCTACACGAGCCATTACAGAGATGCTCTTTCTTTATACAACATTTTAGTATCTGTGTGAAGCTTTCCAATATTTAACTTGATTTCACCTAACCGGTATTTGTCTTTCAATCAAATGCCTCTTCTCAGGTGAACGTAGGGAGTTGGTAAAATAGCAGTTTGATGAAAATGCTTGTGTTATTTCAGAAGTAAATCATTACTGCTGATTTGTAACCAGAAATTTAATGCACAAACTCCTTCAATAAATACATAAAGTAGCAGCCTCATACCCCAAAAGAAATGTCCCTTCAATGTAAATAATCTGTAAGCAACTGTAAACTAGCTCTGACTTTCTCTCTTCTTTCCATTTATCTTATTTCCATTACAAGCTGAAGAAGCCTTCGTTTTCAGGAAAACTGATGCATTTTGTAATTTTAAACTACCACATATTTTAAAAGGAACAAGATCAAAGGTCTCAACCCTGCCAGGTGCCGAGCAGTTGGCACTGACAGAATTAAGCACAAAGCACTTTATACACATGAGCAATTCTACCAAAGTCACCTCATACAATTAAACCTCAGCTTGTGTTTGTGTGACATGGAACCAAGCCAGAGTATTCAAAATCTTGCTGGATCAAAGCTTTTGTTCTGCATCTTTTTTTGTTTTTCATCAGATCGCTTTTTTAATGGGTACGTACTGATTGGAATCCTAGTTTAAAGAAGCACGGGTGATTTGTTTTGAATAATCAAATCGCCAGTCACCACAAAAATCTTTGCTGGGGCGTCGGTCTTAGAAGAAATTGAGAATGTTAAAAATTTCAAAAAATGGGAAGTAATTTGCACACCCTTGGTCAGCACCTGCTGTGATTTGTGTTCGTACCTATAGAAACCTCACTTTTCTGAGATTCCAGCACTTCAGCTCTTACACTTCCAAGATCTTGATGATCTATCGATGCAGTTATTTTCACAAATAAACTTCACAAAGCATTTCAAATTAATTCTGCATTTCTTTATTACCCTTCTGAGATGTTTTTCCTGTATCACAACAATATTAATGACCAGATCTCCAGGGTGGCTTTTCGCCAGTTCCTTAGTAAGTGCTTAGAGGAATCGCACACTATCCTTGTTCTAAGGAACGAGGTGGGAATTTCAGAGAAATCAAACCAATGTCCAGTTTGCAGGCAGAAAGTAGGGAGCATGTGAAGCACAGCCTGAGCAGCCAGGGTGCCCCAACTACAGCAGGAGCGGAAGCCTACAGGACTGAGAAACAAGCAAAGTAACTGTAAGTAGCGTACGGCTCACTCGCGGCAGCGTACATCCAACTCGCCCAGAAATACCCTCTCAGAGGCAGTGGCAGGAAGGCTAGGGAGTGGTAGAAAATCCATCCTTTCCCAGAACGCTTCTCTGGCAAGGAGTAGCAGCGCGCTAGTAAACGAGACTAACATTTTGGTCGTATCAGAAATGCAGTGAACCTCCATAACCTTAAATTAACTTATTTTTGTTCAGAATATAGAGAGAATTCTTGACAGGAGTTTGGTGGAGTGGGACATCAATACGGATCATTTTTCCAACACTCTTCTAATCCTACTTATAACATACCAAAGCTAATGAATATGAGATGCAATTACTTTTGGGTTGTGGTGGTGTTTGGGGTTTTTTATATAACAGTAGACTCACCTCCTTTGTGAAATATCATCTCAAGTGGCACCTGCATCACTCATTTCAGGAACCTGTATAATAACCTAATAACGTTTTGCATTTTTAAGTTTCACGTAAGAGAAGGAAGAATACATACCATCTTTTTTGCATATTAGCCATCCTGCATAAGGTTTTGGCCAAAAATGTGTGAAGGACCACATACAAAAAAAAACCCTAAATCTGAATGATATTCTCAAACTTTTATGAAACTTTGATCTCTCTGGAAATCAATACAGGAGCTCTCTAAACCCTTCACAGAATACACTGAAGTGGTGGAGAAAAAAACAGGACTCTGTGCAAAGGGCTAATTAAAATTCTACAGCACTATTTTAAAAGAAAAACTGTTTCAAAGAATCAAATATAATTAAACCATAGTGCCATCTGCTAAATATTCAAAATTATAAACTTTTCATACGAAGAAGCCATGAGTCAGAAAGAATGAGTCACTATATGCACAATTATAGGGCTTCTGGTGGAGTTTAGCCCATTTGTTAAGTCCTGCACTTCCCTGGAGGGCAGGCTCTTGTCTGGGCCTCATGTTCTACCTGCTCCAGCATTTCAGGGAATGTCCCATCCATCAGTCATACACGTCTAATCAATTTATGAAATACAGAAAATTGAGATGGAAGAGAGAAAGTACAAATATGTGGAAAACCCATCACCCGGTTAGAAAAGCTGTAACTTTCAAACACCTGCACAACCGCAAATTAAAGGCCTGGTGGTGGGTACCCATTAACACCTTATCGTATAACGAACCATAACCTCATTTCACCTCTACTTATTTTCCCTGCCAGAATTAATAGGCTCGCAGCTGAACGCTCACCTCAACAAAACTGCAATAAAGGAGGAAAACAGAAAATGTAGATGACAAAGCCCTGGGTCTGGAGGGAGGACGGGGGAACTTGTTATTCAGAAAATGATTACAAATAAAAAAGGGAAGATCAGAACCACGGTGCACGCAGAGGCCCTGGCATTGAAGTGGATCTCAAAGCCCGGGCCTCCTCCCTTTCCCCAGAGATACGGGAAAAGCACAGCGAGCCCCTCCGCTGTGGGGACTCAGGGAGAAGGGAACAAGTAGCAGCTTTTTGGGATGAAAAGTCTGCTGGCAGTTTTCATGCTTCACAAACAAAAACAGGTCTTCCCAGTTATACTAGTAAAACCTTTTTCCATGCTAACTTGTTTTGGCAAGTGGAAGAAAAAAGTGACTCATAAGATACACAGGGCAAATATTTCCGTTAACAGTTTGCTCTTTTTCATCTTTCTGCCTTGACCAAAACTACCTTCGCACGCTACGACTTCACTGCCAAATAAAACCATGCAAAGCAGGTGGAAGCCGAGATTGACAGGGTCATTAATAATCTCCCACCTCCCCTTCTTTTCTACTAAGGGAGGTGAGCTTACAGTAACCGGTACAAAATTGATGTGTATTAGGTACTGACACCCCATGCAAAGAGCTTAACGGCGAGCAAACACGAGACAGCTTCCACCATGTTCCGCTCCCTCTGCTGTTGGTGCTGAGGGAGCCGGAGCCGTACTAGCGGCATGTGGAAAGGCAAGAGCATCCACTCAGACACTGGTGAAGAGTTACCGTGTGGTCAATTCACCACTTAGCTCAGCACGCACTAACCATGCACTGAATTCCCTTTACAGACAAGCCCTTACGCAGAACTTCGCTTAAAGCCAGTTAGCTACATCCCTACGAAAGGTACAAGGGTGCCCAACAGCCAAGCGACCGCTTCTCTAACACCTTTGATGTTCTCCTCTGTTTTTGTGTGCAAGTCTGAAGTCTCACGAGCAGTCTGAGGCAGCAAACACCTCTTTGGTAGAAACTAATCTAGAAGACAAGCTCCTCATCTGTTTCATTAAACAGCCAGCGAAATACTTAAGAAAAAAAGGGAATAGTTTCATCTTCAGCCTCAGCACTGGTTTATGATAACATAAATTTTTCTCTAGGAACTATCTAACCTGTTTCTTAGTATAAGGAAAACAGGAGACCCCTACAGCTAGGATGTGTTATTAAGAAGTTTATAGACCATAGAGAAAAATGATGGCCTTGGTATGAACTTGGCATGATAAATAAATGGAAGGAGAAAACCTCTAGTATGAACCAGGTAAGAAGTTACAGTGAACTTCCAACAAATAACTGTGATAACAAGGAGCCCTGTATTCATACAGCAAGCTTGGCACAAAAAAATATGAAGCATTTGACCTCTATAGTGTTTCCCAAGATGAAAAAGCAGTAGCTCCTGTTCCAAAGGACAATCTACAGATCTTATTTTCAAGCTGAGTCACTTGATGAGTATTATCATCCTACCTCCAAGTTCTGTGCCCATAAAAAACCACACACAGGAAAGGGGAAAAAAAAAATGTAACCGCTCTGCCTCCCAAGTGAATGAAAAGAGCAATCAAACATGCCGCAATTAAACCAAAGATCAAAACAGAAAGAACAAGTCACCAAGTAGCAGTTTTATATCCTGTTCCTAGAAAGATTTTGGCAGGCATTAAAAACAAACAAACCACGCTCACATTTAAATGACATTGTTATCCGGGGAAAGTACTCTGAAATCTGGATGCTCGGCAGCTACATCATTTTCATACAAATATCTCTTATCTGTACAAATACCAAGTAGAAGACTCTCTGCTTGTCTGGCTATTCAGAGCACATGCCATTCTAACATTATTCAAAGTTAAGATTATCTTGCCGATAAACCCCCCTCCCACCCATTCCCATGCAAGGATCCCGGCACATCACCCTTTTCACTGTCACGACCAAGAACTGGGACCCAAAAGCCTTTTCCACCCCCGGTTCCTTTAGTAAGTTTTGTCACCAGCCTAACAGTTAGACCTTGCTGTCAGAGTTGCACGCCGACTTCACTGCATTAGTCCTTGCTGCAACTGGGACGTGACCTTAAAATTCCACTCTAATTTTAGCTATGAGATAAATATTTTAAAATATTTCGAATTCGTCACCTATTTGTCAAAATTGTTATTGAGCACCCTTTCCTCCCATTTTTTTATTCTACCCTCTTCCATTGCCCACAAATCAATCTGATTATATCTGTGCTCTCTAATGCCCTTGCTACCTTCAGTCACCTTCTCCCTATACTTTAAACTGAGATTTAAAAAAAAAAAAAAAGTCACATGCGTTGTCATCAGCATGACTGGAAGCTGGAGTTACAGACCATACTGACCTAAACAAAATCCACACACAGCTGTTTTTCAGCAGCCCTTTAGCAGTCAGAAGATGGTTTAATCTTTCACAAGTCCTCTGTTTCATTCTCTGGATATTAAGTTTCTAGCAATGTTGGGGGTTTTTAAGCTAACATATTAAGCAACAGCAGAAAGGTTAACAAAAGCAAGACTGATGTTAGAATAAAGCATAAGTTTTTAGGAAGAAAAGCATGCTGTACTGTGGCACGAAAAAAAAATGGAGGTAGAAAGAGAGAAAAGGAAAACTACTTTGAAAACAATGCAGGAAAAAATAGCACATGATCTATTTTAGAAGCTGGAAATAGCCCAGGAAAGACAGCAAATAAAAGCCCAGTTTACTGCCTCAAAAATGTACTGAATACAAAAAATGGGCTCCAGTCCGCAAACTCTGGACACAAACAGCGAGTGAGGAAAAAAATCAGGCTGTGGCAGCAATGTGCAAGCAGGCAAACTGCACTGAAAAACAGGTGCTGAAAACATCTGAAATTGTAAGAGACAGCCGTTGTTCCCAGTTCAATCACTTGCAGTGACCGCAGGGTGCATTTCAACTATCTAAAACCAAGAGCAGTTAACTCGCTGATCCTTAATTCATGCACATGCGAGCACTTGACTGTCTGAAACTGCTGGGACCGCAGCCTATAAAACAGACAACACGGCAGCACAAGTGTCTTCCATTCTGGATAATCTGGAAATAAAGTCTTCTAAAATGACTCTGGGATTCTCTTGCCTATGGAGGCATCTCAGTTTCCAGCGTAACCAAGGCTTTCAGGCTACGAGCAGAAAATCCTCCTCATTTCCTTCTTTAGCACTGAACTGCGTGGTTATCATTCTCAGATAACGGGGAGGTGTGACAAAGGTGAAAGGGAATCACAAAGATTGGGCTTCACAGACTCTGGAGCACTTCACAGCTCCTCTGTGCAAGTGTGCACCCCCATGGCTTCCCGATACACCGGGGTAAGCCCGCTTCAGAGAGGTTTTAGTAGCTTGGCTTTTTTCTACTGCAAGACGACCCAGGCAGGGAAGAGTGGCAGCAGATGGCACCAGCATGCCCAGTTCGGGCACTGGGAGCCAGCCTTTGGGGTCACGCTGCAGAGCACAATGACGCACACAGCAGAGATGTAAGGTGCCCTGCTTTGCCCGTGTTAGGCACCAAGGTGCCTTGCGGAAAGCACAAGCGGAGTTAGGAGCCCTAGTAAAAAAGATAAACCAGAAGTGGGTTGATCAGAAGGGATTCTTCAACTCTACAGAGCAGGAAATGCCAGAGAGGCATGTATGTGGCAACGCAACCCCCCTCTGGAAAGGTCAGTAGCAAAACGGAGATTTACTCCCAGATGTCAGCCTGGACTGAGGCACCTGCAGACCAGTACAGCAACAGACGACCCATTCACGCTTACCAAAAAGGATGTAAGCAAAAGGAGTAGAGATGGCAAGGTTTACCTTTTGCTCTAACACTGAGTAGTTACATGGCCATTCGAGAAACCGTAAAATTTAATTCAACGCCTTTGTTCACTCTCAGAAGGTTCAAAATTACAACTCCTGCTATTAGGAGGGCAGCTCAACCACAAGGCAAGCAGCTAGAAAAGAAATGCAAGATTCAAGGGCCCAAAGAAAGGAGGAAAAAAAGGAAATGTGAGTTTAATTCCTGTGAAAAAGGACCGTGAGCTTTAGTCCCTACTCCTAGCTACCAGAATTTTGTAGGTATTTTGCCATCAAAATCTTGGAAAGGGCAGCAGCATAGCTGTAGGATTCATCTAAGCAAATGCAGATATTTACACCTGAGCTGGTCCTGTATATTCCGCATATACACAGAGAGAAAGACACTTTTAGGGGAGTCAGCTCATCCTAAAGTAAACATCTGAGCTCTGCTAAATACATTTGGTGAGATTAATTCTGTTGTGGAGCCCCTGGCAAGTTTTTCCAGTGAAAAGTCAATGTATGGAAGGTCTTGGGGATACAGGAGTGTTACTGGGTACTGGGGGTACATCTCATTCTTAAACAGTTGCCTAAGCTCTTATGCTCCCCTTTAGACACAGAATTACCATTGAAGATCAGACCTTAATTCATAAGGCTTATCCACGCACAGACATTTCTGGCAGACAAAATCAATTCTCTAAGCATGGCAGCAGTTACCTTCAAGAGAAAGAGCATATATTCTGTTATATTAAACTAAATTATCCTCAGTGCAGTGAAATAAGTGCAAATCAAGCTTAGACATACAAACATAGAGTTGCATACATCAGTAGTTAAGGAGGCTTCAGCTTCATTAAGTTTTATTCACAAAAGAAATGTAACAAGCGTCTTTTGATGTGTTCTGTTAGAGGATAAGTTGAATGCAAGTCCTTTTTTCATTCACTATATGAACACAAGGACAAATCTAAATGCTTTTTAATTCCTTACTTTGTTTAGTTACTAGAAACACCACACTGGTGTCAGTTTTGCTAAATTTCTCAGGTACTGTCTGATAATTTTCTTCAGCATTAACAGAAGAAGGATGTTGATGATATTATAAAATCACTTTCTCCCACATCTCTCACTTGAAAATAAGGGCAATATTTTAAAAAATCAGAACAGGTTGAATAAAAATCACTTTTCTAAAACAAGTTTTATTACCAAGGCTAGAAGTTATCATTCCTCAGTCTTCAGTGGGGAAAAACAAAACAAAGATTTATCCTTCTTTATATATCAGATGAGATCTGCTACAAAGACATTACCGCCCTTTGTCAGGTTCAACTTTAAAAACAGCATGTTTTTTCTCCAGTCACTGATGATCCAACCTCCAGTTCAAATATGTCTCATTTATACTCTGGGATCCACCATTTCATCTTTCAATTATGCAACAACTTTGCTGAACAATATCAACAGGTGAATGTTTCTTGGCAGTTTTCTCTGTAACTGTCAAATATCGCAGGCACCTTTTCTTGAAAACCTAGCTTTGCAAACTTAAGCTTCCCAGTAAAAAAAAATATATTTTTAGTTTACTGGACCTTAAAGAAGTACAAGATAACCGTGCTACAAAGCTGTACAGTTTATATTTTGCAAAGCATTCTGCAAGTGACTAGTTTCTGTAGAAAAAAAATCGAGTACTACTCGGTAAGCATTCGGTATTTTACAACCAGCAGCATTACGCGAGCACGAGTTTTCTTTAAGGATCAGCACAAGCAAACTTCGAAGGTGCAGCCAACGCAAGTCATTCTGCAATGCAGAATGCACTGCCCCGTTGGAAGTAACTGCACATTTGTTCTGCTCTAAGGTCAGGTCAGTTCATTATATTATCAGCAGTGCATATGAAAATTTAAAATATTTTAACGAAATACCAGAGAACCGGAAAAAGGTGCACCACATTTCAGAGACTTGGCCTAAACAGTCATAATAAAGCACCGTTTCTAGCAGCTGATGAAGAGTCCCCTGAAAGGCAGCAGTCACACAGCTGGACAAACGTAATTCTGCAGATTAAGTCATGATCACAAGCCTAAAATTTTAACAATTTAAGCCAATTAGCACAGAATTTGAGGTTTCTTTTAGATGGTTTCACAGCTAGTAGCAACTTTTTCTCTATTATTTCTTAAGAAACCCAGGAAGCAAGCAAGAATAGAAATTTAAGAAGCCAAATTGTCCAAGACAATTGCCTGGCAAAATGCTACCAGCACATAAAAACACAGTCTTGTTTTTTTAACAACTTTCTGAAGCTTAGGTCTAAAATAAAGACTTATTTAATCTTAAAGAAAAAGCCAACCACTTATGTCCTTATGTGAGTTGGTATCTGAATCTCCTACAAAGTGGGGATTCACAGAAGTTTCATTCCTTGAAACACCCAACTCTTAAGTATGAACTTCTATGAGCAAACTCATGTTTTGACCTGCTAACACTATTAAAATATCTACCCCCATAAACTTAATTCTTTTAATTGCAAGAAACGGTTATAACTTTGGGGCTGTTGCAGCTTCAGAGAGGTGGCCAAGACTGTTAGCTTTGGGGTCAACGTTATCTACTGTCTGTCTCGGCAGACTCAAAGCCACAGACCAGTTTGCCAGACTGGCAGCAATGTTACCTCTCCGTAACTCGGGCTCAGTTGCCGCCAGCCACCTTTTAGACAACTTTTAATGTGGGCTAGAAAGAAAGATGAGGGTAACAGCCTGAAGGAAATATGAGTTTCTAGCTACCATTTGCATACTGCCATCACTCAAAATTCGTGTTTGAGACACAAACCTTCCAACCTAAACAACCACACGTAGATGCTATCAGGAACGGGGGAAGAGCCTGGCAGCTCGCGCTGCAGGCAAAAAGAGCGTGCCACAATGTAACATGCACAAGAGCCTTCCCACCCAACCGGCTTCCCGATATGTCTGAAAAGCATAAAACTTTTGACATCAGAAGGTCCTTCCCTTCCTGTATGGCACAAAACAGCAAGAAAGGAGAAAA
The DNA here is from genome assembly GCF_949628215.1 of Phalacrocorax aristotelis. Taxonomy (NCBI): domain Eukaryota; kingdom Metazoa; phylum Chordata; class Aves; order Suliformes; family Phalacrocoracidae; genus Phalacrocorax; species Phalacrocorax aristotelis. The sequence goes on from NC_134276.1 coordinate 4,404,260, forward strand.
AATCTTGACCGTAGAAAATGTGTTTACGAGTAGCAATTGGAGAAGAAAATTATAAACCACACTGCATATAATCATAGAATCATTAAGGTTGAAAAAGACCTCTAGGATCATCAAGTCCAACCCTCAACCCAACACTACAACATCTCCTAAACCATGTCCCCAAGTGCCATGTCTACACGTTTTCTGAACCCCCCCAGGGACAGTGACTACCCCCCTCTCTGGGCAGCCTGTGCCAGGGCCTGACCACTCATGAGGGAAAATGTCTTCCCTGCAAATCCAACCTAAACCTCCCCTGACGCAGCTTGAGGCCGGTTCCTCTCATCCTGTCACTGTTGACTTGGGAGCAGAGACCAACCCCCGCCCCTCACTCCAGCCCCTCTCAGGTAGCTGTAGAGAACAAATCCAGCACTTGGTTTGACAGTGACCCCTATCTGCTGTTTCAGAATAGGGGTAACAAAACCCTACAGCACACATACGAAACTACCTGTCCCCAGGTTATCTTTAAATCCTCTTTTTAGTTACAGCCTGGCTTAACGTAGAAGCAAGAAACTTCATGTTCTCAGTTTTGTTTTTAACTATTTTCACTGCAACTCAATATTCATTAGTATTTAAGTCTTTTCGAGCTCTGGCCTGAGTAATAATTCGCAACAATTAATTGCTATTAATGAACACATGAAAGACATACAAATCTCAAATACTTCTAAATTTCACTCGATACACCATTTTTTCCAAAACACAGCACTATACCAACTAAAGGGAAGAAAGTTAACTCTCTCCCAGCTAAAACTCTTACAAAAAAGAATGCCAATCTCTAGAAGCCTTGCGCTGTCTGCTTCTGAAGATCTCCTCTGAAGTCAACAGCACCCTTTTTTAAAACTTTTTTCTCCTGCAGAAACTTCCCTACAGTCCTCCCTAGTTCTCTGATCTGCCCGTGTTACCCTTCAAGATGGAGCAGCCACAGCTAAGCACTAGAATCAAGATGAAGGCAAACGCATGCTAGAACGGGATGTACATGCACATACCCAAAATAAAATAGCCTCCAAGTCTTACATGCGATTCTCAGCCCACTCTTTGTGCTATCTATTATGGGGACAATCTTTTTAGCAAGGCCTGTTGTGACAGGACAAGGGGTGATGGTTTTAAGCTAAAGGAGGAGAGATTTAGACTGGATACAAGGAAGAAATTTTTCACAATGAGGGTGGTGAGGCAGTGGCCCAGGTTGCCCAGAGAGGTGGTCGATGCCCCATCCCTGGACACATCCCAGGTCAGGCTGGATGGGCTCTAAGTGACCTGACCTAGCTGAAGATGTCCCTACTCACTGCAGCAGGGTTGGGTTAGATGGCCTCTGAAGGTCCCTTCCAACCCAAACCATTCTGTGATTCTATCTGGTATTTTGTTAATTTTTAAAGTCCAGCCCCATATAATAGAGGCGCTTTCCTCTGACCTATCACAATACTACCTAGAATATTTTGTTGAGCTAATGGCTAATTTTAAATATTCTGAGATACATTCATCATAAACAGTTTCCTTTCTAATGCATACTTGTAACTCTGTATCATCTGCAGTTTTGTTGTCAATTCACAATACTGTTTTATCCACAGCAGTGTTTCCCCTTAGTCAGGATTAGCCAGCTTTTGCCTTGATCTTGTTTTAAACAACTCATCTCCGTTCTTGTTTTCTTGGCAAATAAGATTAATTGCCCATGCCATAAAGAAAAAAAATGAGTTCTACTTTACTTACACCACAATGACCAAAAAAAACCCCTCTTTTTCTAACCAACTTCCTGTTGGTTGATCAGTTTGGAGTTTAGGATGATGTTTTCCCTCTCAACCGATGGGCGCTTTAGATGCTGACTCATGTTCAGTGGTTGACTTAGCTGGAACGGTTGAGTGATGCATTCCTCAATGTTCCTGTAACCCTCTGCCAGGGAAGGCTATCAGGGATGAACACAAAGCAAACCCACTCCTCAGCTAGTCCTAAATTAAAATCGACAGCATGAACACAGACCACTGGCAACATCAGTTTGCATTAACGTGTTGGGCTGTAGTCCACAACAGCTAAAAACACACTCAATGGCTCACCTGATTCCTCCTGCCACAAAGAATAATGTTAAAGAAAGGGCTGGGCATGAGAGTTACTGTTTTGATCATATTGGGTAAGGTTGCTGTGGAACACAAGTCAACCACTTTAATCAGTGACCTCCTTGAAAGACTTTGCATCTATATGTAAGTATCTGTCAAGCATAATCCATCCATCCGTGCTTCAGAAGGAAACAGCAGAATATTCTTCATTGGACAATAAGTAATACAACTATCAGAACTATGAAATTACAATTTCACAAAGTTTATCAAAACCAGATGTAAAAACTCCTCACTTTTGATTCCCTAAATCTTTGTTAGACTCTCTAAAATGTGCTAGTCACTCTGTTTTCCAATTCTGTACTCTAGTACAAGGTTGTATATTTTCAACATCTGTATTTCTAAACTTTTTCAGAAAGCTGAATGAGTACCTAAGCCTGGCAACTTGGTGCGCTTTCACATTATTAGCGAGTTCCAGTACATCATTTCCTAACACGTCAGTTTTATCATATTTCATCTTTATTGCCAGAAAGGCAGTACAACTACAATAAAGATATCACAAATTAGCCTAATAATGACACCTTACGCAAAGACGTTATTTAAGTTGTCAGCAACGTACTTGTTTTATAATCTTTGTATTGTAGTTGATGATTTTTAGACATCCACATTTCTGATTTTTTGTTCTTTTTATGTAAGACACTTCTCTGTCCATATGCTCTCCAAATCCACCTTGGACTTTTCAGCTTCCTTCTTTCTACTGCCAGCTAGGAGGAGGTTCTCCTCCCGGACTTCACCAGGGTTAGATTTCCACATTTCAAACAGCTCTGCTTGGCACAAAAACTTGGACATTTAGCCCTCCATGCTTATCTTCACCATTCTACTCCCATTTGTCAGACTAACATGCACTTGGAGACCTCCACACTGCATCTAGGACACAGTCAGCGGTTTTATTCCTTGACTTATGACTTCTGGTCTTCCTTCTTATAAAGGTTAGGTCTTCCAAAAGCTCCCTTGTTATCGCATCAATTTTCCTTACCTGCTGCTACCCTTTCTTAACCTTCATACAGATTGCTAATGGGCTATTTCAGAGGTCAGCCTGGACTGCCTGCTACAGAATTTGTCTAAGTTTAAATATATATTTTAAGGCATAGTTTTGCCACTTACTGGAAGTATCTTTTACAAATCCAGGCATTCATGCGGCCACTTTAAGCCAGCTTAAGCTAGTTCCCATTCAGCTACCACCTCCAGGTAATTCTGGGGTTTTTTGGGTGCGTTTTTTTTGTTGTTGTTGCATCCTGCCACGCACCTCTCCACCTTGGATTCTTTCTTGCAACTTATTGTTGATAATTATAACAACAGCACACCACAAGCTCTAGGATCAAACTAAAATTTCCACACTTCTATCATCCACTAATTAATACGGCTTTTGTCAACCATTGCAGTTTGTTCTCAGGAGGAAACCATTATAATCCTGGTAGTCATTAATACTAAAAGGCAATGAACATGCCCTGGCACTTCTGCTGCTAGATAGCCGTAGATGAGCTGGAAAATAGCCAGGATAGTACCAGAGGGAGACTGAGTAGAGAAGAAAATCAAGCTATTCATCGCATACAAACTTTAACAACCAACTTCATTCACCATACTACAGGTTCCGGACTTTGCCAACCAGAACAGACCATTAGGATAGGACAACAATATAGCCGAAGACAAACAAAAAAGCCGCAGTGCTTCATGCTGATAGCCATCATTTTCTTGGAAAGAGGGGTTTGCAAGGCTGGGACTGGTGAGGTACAACTTGCTTGTTACCTATTCTTCAAATATCAATCAAGCCTGCGAGTGCAAGGCTAAGCAGCGCTTTTCTCCGAGGTACTACAAGATCCAAATGATCATAATGGAAAGAAATCTAATACTAAAGCACAGCTGCTGAAACACAGGAATCTTTAGAAATAGGCCTTCCTTTGCTTTGAGAAAGTGTTTGTTTTCCCCAACCATTACAGAAATCAACAGGGTCGCAATTTCTACTGTAGTTCTGAGAAAATCTCCACTGCTCAAGCTTTAAGAGCTTTGTTTGGCTCTTGGGGAAGAGAAATAACTGTATCAGGCTGATGGCAAACTGCATATATGAGAGACTGACAAATGCTAGAGGCTGCTAAGAAATACTTAATGCTAAAATGTTTGTAGAACAACTGGAGCAAAGAAGAGTTCATCGATTTGGGGGGAGAGGAGAAAGGGTCATAGAATAGGGTGGAAAGACCATCTTAGTGTTATGAACAACCACAGACCTTGCTATTCCACAACTGGAACAAACCACACTCTTAGACTGGAGGAAACAAAAAAAAAAATTACACACCTTTGTACGAGTTTTATGATTTCACAATGATTTTAACATTTGGAACCAACCAGACAATTTTATTGCACCCTGCAGTCAAAGCCATCGGTGCATTATTCTGCCCCAGCACCTGTGCCTGAGTCAGGAAGGCAAGGGGAGGATGCTCCCCGGGCTGTCGGGCAGCCTGGCAGCTTCCCTGCCATGGGGCGGGTGACCATCGCAGTGCACCGGTGCAGACTGCATCAGGAGATACTACTGGAATGCTGCAGCTCTCTCGCCAGCTGCACGCCTGCATTTCCTCCCAGAGGAGCACACAGCAGAGGTCAGCCTGTGAGGATACCAGAGGACACTTATCCCACCTAGGGCAGATATACTTGGAGTCGTGAAAACCTCTATCAACTCCAACTGCCATAAACCTGGAGGAACGCAACTGTACTGCTAAGAAGTGCTATATGGCCCAGAGGGAGATCTTGATGTTAAAATGGATACTTTAAAGAACTGCAAGACAACTGACTTTGAGGCAGCAGTGAGCACGTAGCCACGATATTCTTCAGCGTATTTGTCATCTTCCCATCATCTGCCCCTTAGTGCCAGTTCAGTACTTCAGTAGCTCCTGTCCTCTCCTCCACCCCACACAAAGGAAGTCTTTCTGTCATTGCCTTCTGTCTCCAGTAGGATAATATTACCAAGTCACAAAGTCGGTCCTCTTCACCCACACCCCAAATATACCAGGTTTCTGCCTGAGGGATTCAGTCGATCAGCTACTGGAGAGCACAGAAACACCGAATAGCTGTTCTGGTTTCATCTTCATATCAACAATACTATTAGTTTTCCAGAAGTTCCCATGAGCTTCTCCATTTAGTACAGGCCACAAACAAGCTAATCTACATGTCAACTTTAGGATGGGCTCAGAATTGTGCGCACCAGGCAGCCAGCACTGGTAATTGCACATGTGTATCCACTCACTGTTCTTACACTAGACAACACTAGCTTGAAGTAATTCCAAACAAGAGAAAAAAGTTGCGTTCATGGTAGGTGTAGAAAATTCAGGAAGCCCCTGAGCAGCAAACGTGGATGCAGGGAGATTATTCACACAAACTCTTACTACTGCAGACCTCTGAAGTTGGCCAGGGCCAAGGAGAAGGCACAGTGCTGATAGATCGCTGGACAAAACATAACCTCTGGCTTAGTCTGCGATGGTGGTGTCACACACAGCTCACTTTGATGTTTATGAAGTTCCCTGATACAGATATACCACAGTACAGCTTCTTTCAGTAAATATCATCTCACACTGGCTTGAAAAAATTCCCACCAGCATTCCCAATCTTACTTGCTTTCCTGAAATAAGCCTTAAGTCTGTGACTTGGAAGTAATGTCAGAAGTTCTTCCTCCAGTTCGATACCGTTCAAAGCATGCTGGAATTCAACCAAGCTGCCTACCAAAAGTGTATCACCCTTCCTCAGCAGAGGCACATGGTCCAACAGAACCTGCACAACCCCTAGGAGGGCTGAGCTTTGGCAGCGGGCCTCGGATGTCCTGCCACGGCTCATCTGTGCCTGCAGAGCGGCATCCCGAGTTCCTTTTTTCCATGCCACGTGGCATTTTGTCATCTCTTTCAGATGGGCAGTTGTTGCTGGAAAAAGACCGAAATGCTTGTCTCCCTAGAAGTACAGTGTTTTCCTATCTTCTATGAGATGATGTGGAGTCTAGTTAAAACTGGCATTGCCAGCCTAAACACAAGAGCACACTCAGGTGAGCTGACACTCCAGCTCAACGTACACAAAGATAAGTAGTCTTGCCATGGAAAAACTAATAAAATAGGAATAGTTAAAACAAAGATATGCATCCATACTCTATTATGAGATAATTAATTCCAACGTAAACTTAATTCATGACTTAAATGAAGAGCTGAAAAGCATATATGGATAAGGTACACTGACCTTAGAATCATATGGGTGACTGAAGTGTAGACAATAGGAGTTTCTTCTGCATTAGAGGCTTATTTGCCATGAAGTCAGTACAAGAATGGCTACCCCTGCTACTGATTTTCTCAAAATTTAACCCTGTTAGTCTGTTTGAGAATTTCAGCTCCAAGCCACTGGAGTCTACCTTCAACAAATAGTTTGATGGCTAGAAACATTAGGGGTGTAGAGCTTTCATCATACTTAAAACCGAAATAAGCACAGAAGTAATAGGCACGCTTTTATTCTCCAATAGTTTGTTGATAAGTTAAAAATATTGCATTTTACTAAAAGGTGGTAGATTAATGGCTTTGACATATATGTTTTTGTTGAGTCCCCAGGTGCAGCAGGAGAGCAATGATCTACTTACATTCCACGTATATACAAGTTCAGCCTGCACTCAGGTGATAACCACTTGTCTGATTCAGAACAGCAGTTACATTTCTTACTCATAAAGGAAAGTGTGTGAAAGATATGAACACTCAGACCTGCAAAGCAGATGAAAAGAGCTTCCTCTGACTAGCTGATACAGCTTTACAGCAGAAGCAAGCTGGTAATATCAACATATTTACATGCTTGGTATGTTTAATGAAGAAGATTCAGTAACAGTGTGTGAATAAACTCCGCCCATCCAGCATTACAGACACTACCAACATTAGATGTCAGAACTTGTTCATTTTATATAAGAGAACACCACATTAATTAATCTTTCCGCACTGAAACCAGTGTCATGGATCAGCCTCAGTCGGCAACTAAACACCATGCAGCCACTTGCTCACTTCCCCTCACCCCTGTGGGATGGGGAAGGGAATCAGAAGAGCAGTTAATAAATCTCAAGCACAGTATCAATTATTAAATTAAGTGAAATAGTGTTTGACAGTACTTCCATAACACATTTATCGCCTACTTTTAATACTAACCAATCTACTGTGGGTATTACATGTTACTGCAGCATATCATGACTTGGGTCACATCAAACCCTATAACCTCTGATCGACACTACACAAACATGCTTGGTATCAAACATAAAATCACATTAAGAGAACACTCTGCTTCACTACCCTCTTCATGAAGAGCATACCGAACCTGGAGCTTGAAAGTCTGTCAAACACCTTGTCATTAGATATGGTTGGCTTTTGCTTGCTGTATTGAACAGCCACAAAGCTTTGGGTATGTTTCTCCCACCCTGATATTCAAAAGCAGCTTAAGTCAATGTTAATTGTTAATTTCTTCAGAGAATGGTAAGAACCCTTAAGCTTAAGGCTGTAAAGCTTCCCAGAGTATTGGGATGACAATTAAAAAACCTGACATAACTCACTGAAACAAATTACTTCAGCATCCAAATTCATTTGAAAAGAGAAAAGATTAGGTGTCTAGAAGATTTAGAAAAAACACAGCAGCTTATAAAACATAACATACAGCTTTGAAGCACCGTAGCTCCAAAGACTATATTTTTTTTCAGTTCTGCAATGTAGTACCAGGGACTCTCTAGTGAAAAAAATTAAAGAAACTATAAACAACTTGCACAGATTTTCCACCAGCTACCTGCCGTTAACCTCAGTTCTTGTTATAAAGACAGAAAAAGGGAAGGGGAGAAAAGATTTACACAAATAGACCTACTGCCAGGCATCTGCATCTCATCATGTCTTTCTCTACACCACTTAAACCCAAGCCAACACATGAAGGACGTTCTTATTATCAAACTCCAAACAAACGCAACACATTCATGCTGTAATTAAGTGACAAACTTCTCGGCTGGGTCAGTCTGTTGGGGGAAATCATCAAGAATCAAAGGAGATAAAGTTTGAGCTGCAGCAAGGATGCAGGAGAGTGCCTCAGGCTGGAAACCCACGCACCAAAACACTCGCTGTTTTCAAGACCACCTTTAGCACAATCATTACCAGCAAGATTTTGATGCAAGTTAGCTATTTTGCTGAAGGAATATGCAAAGCATGTGTACTTGTTACCATTTCAATCAAGAACAAATCAAACCCCATACTGCTAAGAAAAGCCTGCAAAAATTGATGAGCTAACACAGCCTAACACACTTCAGAAGATGCCATTCACCTCTGGGAGAGGTTCTTCCATTCACACGCTGGGGAACCTGGCAAACCAGCAAGCGTTTTGCGTAGTCATGTGTAAAATTAGATCTCTGTTGTGTGAGCTAACATTCTACTAATATTTTCATTCACAAGAGACCAAGTGCTTAATTAACATTTATACTGATTCTCAAGCTATTTACCCACACAAAGAAGGTGGTGATTTGATATCATGGTTCCTTAAACACAGCCCTAAATACAGAGATACTTCTTGCTCCCCTCTATCACATACATTTAATATTTGAATTTGCAACCGCTCTTCTGTAGCAAGTAAAACTCTTAGTAGAGAAGACAGCACGTATTTGTTAGAACAAGCATTGGTTTCCTGTGATGATTTGTTCCAGTTTGCACAGTTTTGCCTTTGGAAGCAAGCAGAGGCAAAAGAGATACAGTACTGCCGCACACTGTAGGATGATCTGTATTGTAACCTTAGTTTTGCATCTAAAAAGTACAGTAACACAGGGGTAATGACATCTCCCAGCCCTCAGAAGTTCCAGTTAAAATCATATCTTGGGCTGCTTTTTAATAACAATTTACTTTTTGAGGCATATCAACTCACAAATTCATCCTGATAGACACTCGGCTTCATTCTTTCCAAATAAGTTTAAGACTGCAACCGAAGTCACAACACTATACAGGAAGCAAGGATAACCGCTCTCCAAGGGAGGATAACTATTCTTCATAAAATAAAATCTTCACCAGATAACCACAGGTCTCATTACTTCCTCTGAAAAGTTGCAACTTTCAAAAGAACCACCAGCAGGAAAAATTAAACTATTTTGTTGTACAGCCTTCCTAAGAAGCAGGCTATTTCCAGAGCTACCAGTTTATCCCACCATTCAACAGCGACGGGTGAAATCAACACCACGTGTTCTTCTTTTCCTACTCAAGTGTGATTTACATTACCCACCAAATCCCAAAGAACATTTTACATTGGCTTGCACATTTTAGGACAAGACTGCACCTGCATACGCACAGTTAACACACATAACCCACTACTAGTACAGGTTAGTTTGACATCTAAACTAGTCAGACTACTAAGGAAAATTATTCCTACTTGAGCGCTGCTGTCATTACTATTTGTCTTGAAAGTCTCATGTAGGAGAGGTAATATGGCAAACTGAAGCGCTAATTTAACAAAAACGTAAAATCCCTCTAAAACCTATTTGATAGCTTCCTAGCTGTCAACATCTGCTCAGCATCCATGCAGCATCCCTTCCTGTAAGGGGAGGTTATACCTTGTTTCCTTAATAATGAACAAGCCCTTTGTTCCAATTATTAACAGGAAAGAAAATACGACTGTTATACAACTACTGAACAACGTTCAGATTTGAGCTCCTCATTCTCCTTGAGGCTCCCGATACAAAGGAAATAACTTCTACTGGCATTTTCCAAGAGTAACTCCTCAGACAAGAAAATAGAGGCCATATTTTTAAAAACAAAAGAAACAAACAAAAAATGAAAACAGAAAAGCACCCACAAAAACACTCTGAAACTGCTGAGCATCAAAAGAGTGGTAAAGGTAATCAACAAACCCCCGAAACTATTGATTTCCTGATCGCAAAATTAATGTGGATAGGAGCTCCAAATAGCTGTTACCTGGCAGCTGGGATTTAGAAATTAGTCCAGATTCTAAGAAGTTCATGAAAAACCACGTTGAGGTTTCACAGCTGTTTGCTTAGCTTTTTGTTATGTATTACTGTCCATGCAAATCCACTGTCAAGCAATGCTGGTACCAAAAGTGAAACTAACTGTATATAACTGACATCAAAATCCCTTTTACTATCCAAGGAAAAGTATATACAGTTGGTAAATAACAGATGTTCAGAAAAAAAAAAAGACCACTTCAGTTTTCAATCAATGTTTAGCAACTTTATGACTTGTACCCTTAAAAACACCACTTTGGGGACTAATTGAAGTAAAAAAATCATGTAGAGAATTTAGTCACTGCAACCAATTTTCCAAAAGCATAAAATATACAGGTAACAGATACCAGCACGACAACCCAGGCCCAACGAGCTGGTTGTATCAAAGGAAAAGAAAACCTGTGTCACAAGTTATCACACAAACCCTCAAGAATCACCCAAGTTTGGTTTTCACACCTCTTAGATATGAGAAAATGCAAGCTGATATATCATCTACACCAGACACAGGCAAAAAACCCAAGCAATTTAGAGACTACATTTTCAAAAGCTAAAACTGCTCCTGTTGAGGGAGGGGCTGTTCTAAAGCAGTGAGAATAACCTGTCCCCTGCCAAAAAGGAAGGGCAATACAGAGAGGTTTAAAAATTTGGCCAGTATCAAATCAACCCACAATGCAAACCCCGCAAGGCAAGTCATCTGAAAGCTTTTTAGAAGAACATTATGCAGTAATCACTGTCCTATTGATAAACCCTCCAGTAATGCAATTAAAATTATCAGGAATTTTTTTTTATCAAATGCATCTACTTAAACACACAGGTCACTATCTCATCCTTTCATTTTAATTTATTCTGCAGTTCACCCAAGAAAATTACACTTATGCACCCGCTTACGTCGTGTCACACAGTACGAGCATTAGTTTTATTTACAGCATCACTTTAAAAGGAGTATTTTCATTAAAAATTCAAACTTTTAAGTGTGTCGGTGGTTCTTATGAATAAGTTCTGCAACAGTTTAACAAAACAGTGCTTTTTCTAAGTAGTCCTTTATATAACACAAAAAGTACAAGAGTGCTGGCAAATTTAATACAAATACCTATTTTCTAGAAAGTTAACCCTGTTTCTAGAAGTTAGCAGATCTCACCTGCCTTTTTCATACCGATTAGGCAACACTACATTAATCTTATCTCATTATATTGCAGCAGTAGCTGTTGTGAACTCACAGATAGGACGCCTGCACTTTGCAAAATGCAGCTTCCTTTATATGAGGAAGTACATACACGCTGATTTAATTGCACCCCCCCCCCCCCATAGAGGGTAGGTTTGGTGGGGAGGGGGGCAAGAGCAAGTGCCTTTTGGGGAAAAAGCAAAGGCTGTTGGACCAAAAGCAGCCCTGAGCTGGGCTCCTCCAGCAGCAGGAAGTTTCTATGGGGCCTTGCCGAGCATGCGCTGTGAGCTCCACGGTCTCCCTATGTGGCAAGAGTGCAGAGGCAACAACCAAACCAATAATAGAGACAAGAGACCAAGAGCAACAAGCACCTTCCCCTCTATATTCCTACCACCGCCTCCACACAGCCCTCCCCAGGCTGCTCTCTTGGCCTGGGCCCTCCCACATCCATTGCATGGAGCAGGAATTAGAGAGTTTGGCAACCAAATCTGCTACTGGAGAGAGAGAGAGGGGGAGAGAGAGAGAGAGAGAGAGAGAGAGAGAGAGAGGAAAGGAGGAGCAGCTTGAAAGAAAACAGTGGAGTGCATAACCCATCCCTCCACCTCGCACAGCTCAGGTGGCGACAGGGAAGCAGCAAGCAGCCAGCTTATCCCCCCCCAGCTACAAGAGGGGACGAGGGGGAGGAGGAGAGAAGGATGGGGATGGCACACAATGGCTGTCTGTGTTTGTGGGGAGAAGATGGCCTTCAACAGCAGGCTGGGTGGGGGGGGAGGTTCAGGGGTTCTGTGAGCCCCCCCGATTCCTCACCCCACATACACAGAGGGGAAAGGAGAGGGGGGAGAAAGAGGATCAGGTCGTTGACTTGGGGGGGGGGGGGGAGTGGCGTGGGGGTCCCCTTGTTTCAGGGAAGAAGTAAAAATAGACATATATATGGGGGAGGAAGGGAGGGCTGCAGGGCGACCCCTAAGACGGGGGCGGGGTGGAGATGGAAGAGCCCCACTACCAGCGCCAGGCTGAGCAAAAATAGTTATTTCAGCTTATCCCCGTTTCTGCAGGGGTCCCAGCCGCGGGAAGCTGGGGTGCAAACCCAGGGAACCAGGGCGGGGGCATGGGGGGAGTCACGGCCGGCTCTAAGGGGGGGAGGACGGGGTGGGGGTCCCCCCCACCTCCTTCCCGTGCTCCGCTGTGGGAGAGGCAGCTCCCACCCCCCCCCGAAACACAAACAGCTGCTCCCCCCTCAAAAATAGACGGGTTGTGCTGGGGGAGGGGGGGGGGAGAGGGCTCCCCTCCCCCCGGAGTGCCGCTCCGGGAATCCCAGGCCCCTCCTCTCCCTCACCGCGCTCCACCCCCAGGGCCGGGAGAAGGCGGGGGGGGAATAGCCCCGGCCCCCCCCGCCCGCCCCCCGGCCCCCCTCAGCCGGGCGTACTGAGGGAGGAAGGCGGGGAGGGGGGGGGGGCGTCCGGGCCGCTCACCCTGCTCTCCGGGCTCCTGCGGCGGCTGCAGGACGCGCTCCAGCTCGGGGAAAGGCAGCTCGGGCAGGTCCAACAAGGCCCCGTAGCGTTCGAGGAAGGAGCAGACGACGGCGAAGTTGGGCCAGGAACCCGGGCAGCAGGGGCCCGCCGGAGGAGGGGGAGGCGGAGATGGAGCTGGAGGAGCCGCCGCCGCCATCTTGGCCCTGAGGATGGAGAAGGAGCTGGGGAGGGGGCGGGGGAGGTAGGGGGGGCGCTGCCGAGCCGCCCCGCCACGATCCCAGAATGCACCGCCGGGATGGGGAGGGGCGGGGGGTGTTGGCTAGAGCGGCGCCAGGCGACAGCCCTCCGCCTCGTGCGGCCCAGGGAATGAAAACAAGGCGGGGTGGCGGTTAGGCGGGGCGGGGATAGGCCGCCGGGTTGGCCAATCGAAGCGGTCTGGGGCGGGGCCGGCTGGTGGCGCTGGCCAATGAGGGGGCAGCGAGCGTTCCTATCCCCCCGCTCCCCCCCCAGCTCCCACAGGTGGAGGTTACGACCGGCGGGGTAGGGGTCGCGCTCCCGGCGGTGAGTGTGGGCGCGTAACGGTCGTAACTGATCCCCTCGGCGTGAGGGGAGGGGAGGGGAGGGGAGGATGGCCCGGCCTGGCCCGGCCCGACTCCTGGCCCCACGGGAGGGTGGCGCTTCGTGGAGCGTGTCGCTGCCCCCCCGGCGGGGGGGAGAGGCGCCCCGAGGCCCCGCCGCCGCCTCACGCCGGGCCTTCCTTGGGGGTTGGCGGGGGGAAGGGTCGGGAGCGGCGCCGCCCGCCCCTGCCCGGCGCTTTCCTCCGTTCTCCAACCTTCCCTCCTTCCTTCTCCCCGCATAGCTTTTAAGCATCTCAAGCGCTGTGTTCAGTTTTGGAACCGTCACTACAAGAAGGACATTGAAGTGCTGGAGCGTGTCCAGAGAAGGGCAGTGGGGCTGGGGCAGGGTCTGGAGCACAAGTGTGCTGGGGGGCGGCTGGGGGAGCTGGGGGGGTTTAGCCTGGAGAAGAGGGGGCTGAGGGGAGCCCTTCTCGCTCTCTGCAACTGCCTGAGAGGGGCTGGAGCGAGATGGGGGCTGGTCTCTGCTCCCAAGTCACCAGTGACAGGACAAGAGGCAGTGGCCTCAAGATGTGTCAGAGGAGGTTTAGATTGGATATGAGGGAAAATGTCTTCCCTGCCGGAGTGGTCAGGCCCTGGCACAGGCTGCACAGAGAGGTTGGGGGAGTCACCATCCTCGGGGGTGTTCAGAGAACGTGTAGCCATGTCCCTTGGGGACATGGTTTAGGAGACAAGGTGGTGTTGGGTTGAGGGTTGTACTTGATGATCCTAGAGGTCTTTTCCAACTTTAACAATTCTATGATTCTATAAAATGCTGTTCTTCCCCCTCCCCTCTTAGCAGCACCCCACCCTCCATGACCTCCCCAGCAAAATCAGGTTACTGACTTCCCCAGAAATGTTTTCCTAGTTCTTAAAAGTGACATCTGCTCCCTCCCTACCCAGTTCATTTAAGTTTAGCCTGTCCTTTCTACTTGCCTTTCTGCTGTCAGTTTTTAAATCCTGAATTGCTTTTCTAGCTGCTCTATTGCTTCTGAAATTGCACTGGCTTCAGGGAAGTCGCCTGCCTTCACCTGTTGACCCTGCTCCCTGGCCACGCTGGAGAGCTGCCGTGTCGTTTGATTCCTGACAGCAGTTGTTCTGCCTGAAACTTGACATACAACAATTTACTCCTTCACCTTTTCCTCTTTGATCTCAGGTTGCGCCTTGGATTTTATGAAACATTCTTTCCTTCTGCAGCCTCTCAGTAAAATATTCTCTGGTGCTCTGCTCTTGTTCACCTTCTTTATTCTGTTTGTTGCCAGTGGGTGCTACTCCAAAGCAATGTTTACCTTCACAGAAGACAGGTTTATTCCTTTATTTCCTATGTTTTTAAATGCTCATAACTTTGCTTATAGATTCCTGAACCATTTCTCCTCCTTACATCTTTGTGTTTGGACTAATGCCATTTACAGAAATTGCTATTTGAGGTTATACTTGTGGGTCGTGTCGTTCATGGTCTTTTTTGATCTTAAGTGGTACTGTATATTTTGGTGCTTTACATTTGTCATAGTGAATAATTAAAAAACCAGCTCATTTGTTGGGGAAATATTTTCCTTCTCCTTGCTGATCAGACCATTCAGTCAAGAATGTCCAAAGTTCCTGTTAAAAAGTTCATTCTTACTCCAATTTAAGATACTGTTATTACTAGAAATAACCTGGCCTTACTGATGTTCCCTGGCAGTATTCTGGGAAATAGTTTTAGTTTACAATTTTTTATTTATGGCTTTTAAATTTTGTTTCTTCTTTTCTGCTATTTACTTATTTTCGTGCTGTTTGGAAAAGATAGTATGGACCCCTTGCTCTCCCACCTGCAGTTTGTGCCTGTTTGATTGCACAGTCCCAGCCTTGTAGTACTATTTGGATTGGGAAGCCTGACATTCCTAATAATTTTACTGTTCATGCACTTCTGTCTAACCACCAGATCCAATTCTGCCGTTTCCTCTCAAAACTAGCACAGGCAAAAATTATTTTCATTCTTCAGAGCCAGGTTCTGGGTGGTTTATTCAGCCTTTACTCTTCGGTTGATGGGTTATGTCGTTCTGTTGGGACTCCTGCTGGCTATTTCTCCTGCTTTAATCTCCCTTCAAGGAGATTTTTTGAAAAATAGTCTTACGAACCTTTGTCTGAACCCATCGCATTGCAGATATGTAATGAGAGAATCTAGAATATATGAATCCAGGCAAGTTTCGCTCCCCCGTAGCTGCTTGCCTGGCTTCCTGTTTGCCAGGGCACGTGTGCCACTACCTTCTCAAAGGAGCAAGGAATAAAAGAATGGCCCTGTTATTCTGTGGAATAAGCACCTCTGGCAGGCTCAGTCCTGTGCCGAATCCAACATAATGCAGTTTTTGCTTCATGCGACGTTTGAAGCGGGGTAGTGAGATCTGCTCCTGGCAATCCAAGAAGAGTGTGTACTGTCTGGCTGTACAGTGGTTTGCTGTAGCATGCACAAGAAAGGAAGGGAGGCTTCCAGAAGGACTGGAAGCCTGGTAAGCCAAAGATTTCTCTTTTGTGAGGGCTGTTTCTTCGATCTCTGCCACCAGGGTTCCTGTGACTGATTCCCCCCACCCCACCCCTTGGTGAATTTGAACTTTTTAAAAGTAAAGGGTGAGAAACTGTGTAACTAGAAGGATCTGCCACTGAGGTTTTCTGGATCAGCCAGGAGCAGAGCTCTTTTTACCGCAGGAACAACCAGTTTTCTTCAATATGCAGGTTTCAGACCATCATCCTTCTGAACTGGAAGGGCAGAAGGATGACTGTACCCTTGAGACACGGCAGTTGACTGCCGTTCGAGTCTGACATGCGTCCAGGGTGTTGCAGTGTGGTTCCAATCTTGCCATCAAGTGCCAGAATCACACCTGCGATCAGGCTGCATCGCTGTGAAAGACAGCGAAGAGGGTGTAAGCTTTCGTGGTGCGGTGAGGCAGTCCTTTCTGAGGCAGAGTCTTTGCCCTGCTGATGCCCAGCCGTGATTGTGATAGCAATTACTGCGCTTAACACCAAAAAATGGTTGGTCTATCAGTGGTGCTGATAAGGCCTCGGCTGGAGCACTCTGTCTAGTTTTAGGCAACAGACATCAAAGAAAGATGCTTGCCAGTTGTTGGCTGCCAGGGAAGAAAGAGAAAATAAGGAAAGATTTTGAAAACATGACTGAAGGGAAGTGAAGTTTATTTAATCTCATAGAAGGAGAAAAAGACCAAGCATTAAGTCCTCAGGGAAACAAAAGATGGTGGAAAATACAAAGATTAAGCTGTTCTCCTTGTCCACCACAGAAAGGATTAGATGTAATGGTTTTAAGTTGAAACAATGAAGATTGAGGTCAAACATTAGGAAAGATATTTGGGTGTTTAAACTGTCCTGAGACATCACATAGGGAGACTTGGCCTCTGTAGGGAGTGACTAGGGAAAGGAGGCTTGACCCCTTTAGGTCTCTGAAAGTCTTGTTTGCTGCAGCAATATGGCAATGCCATTGTTTTGTTGATGGCTTTTCCGTTGGGTTTGTTCTTTTGGGATTTTTTTAAACCTCATTTACTGCCTTAAACCTATACATGCCGTATTGTTTAGAGGGCCAAAAGAAACAGTGTGTCTCTCAGATATTTTAGGAAATTATCATCTTCGTTGTCGGTTTTAGGGAGAAGATTAAAACCCAGATACGAGAGGATATTCTGGGACCCTGATCCCTGTTGATAGTTTTAGAAGTTCTGCACCCAATACTTGTACAGATTTAGCATGTAAAACAATTTGCACAAAATCCTGCACAAAATCCCAAGAGGACTGGTAATTCAACAAATCTGCTGATCCTCAGTTCAATTCTCTTGTCACAAAATCACGTGGATAAAGCCTGTAATAGCGTTTCCTCCCCAGCTCATTGGGGCAAGGACAGAATTTTCTGGTTTTATTAACGTGCTGCGTATATTAGCCTGATGTTATGTATTAAATTTCCCTTTTCCAGACTTTGCTTCAACTTTGCGATGTCTTCCCCTGAGATCGCTTCCCTTTCTTGGGGTCAGATGAAGGTAAAAGGTTGCTCTACGACCTATAAGGACTGCAAAGTCTGGCCGGGAGGAAGTCGAACCTGGGATTGGCGAGAAACTGGGACTAATGTAAGTTTGCTGTTTACTGTTGAACCTGCATTTTAATTAGGACTCTGAGAATGGTCAAGAGAACAGTTGTTAAAAGTTCCAGCCAGAAACCAGCAGGCTGCCTTTTGCTTTCATCTAATCGTTAGACTTTTTCTGGTAAGAACCATGTGAGTGGTTCAGAAGTGACTGTGTGGAGAGGCCAGAGGACCGCAGACACACCGTCTTACTGGCGACAGGATGTAGCAACTGTTGCCACCAGTCCTCACGGCTACCCCGACCAGACCATTCCCACACACCTTAGAGCTCTCGGCCAGCATTCTGCAATTGATGGAGAGTGCAGTTGTCGTAAGATGCTGGTAACAAGCTCTTTTCAGACTGTGTAAACAAAAGTTGTCTTGAGCAAGATAGGAAAAAAAGCTATGGGAAGGTAAATCGACAGTTTGTGACCTCACATGTTTGGAAGATAACAATGCCTGTGGTTTAGTTTACATCCTTTTCCTTGGGTCCCTTGTACTTATTTCAGAGGAAATATACACAGATACAGTGTCATATGCACCTGTTTCCCTGTGAGAAGCTCACAGTCTGGCTAACCACCCAACAACTTCTCTTGGTAGCCATTACGAAGTAATTGCCCTCACAACTTTTAAACTTTATCTGTAAATGGTATCAGAATTGTATAAAAGTACATGAAATAGCATTGATATTCCAAATTTAGAAGCAGCACAAAAACTACTGTATTAAGAATATGTAACCTTTTTAAATATATTTCATTTATGGTCTAATTATTAAAAAATGTTTTCACTAGCCGTTTGGGGGGGGGTTATATGGCGAGAGTCGCTTTTTGTTTGTTTGACAATATTGTTTTTCTGATTTATATGCATGTATGACTGGAGAGGCAGGACAGATACAGTAGCTGAAAGGTTCCCAACTAGTCTGATATTCATTCTGGCTGCTTGAAAACTTTAGTTTCAAATTGTAACCACCTTCTAGCATTTGGGAGGCTGTGCTTTCCTTTCCGAGTTTCTAACAAGAGATATCTTCAGGTGGCAGATAAGAGCTTTAAGTCCATAAAAGTCCTTAGAGGAATCCTCCAACTGAAACAAGAAAAACAAGTCTATGTTAAATTAAAATCAGAGGAGAAAAAAAAAAAGTTGGGTTGTTTGTAGAGGTAGGTTTTCTGGCATACTTTTTATATCATCAGGGAGTAAAAAATACCTGTTTAGGTTTTGCCTTATATAGGTTACTTGTGAAGCTTTTGCTTTAGGTCAGTTCTGTCCCCCTTGAAGCTCTGAGCAGTTAGGTGATTTGGTTTAAAAATTAATAGCAAGCAACAAACGTAAGACTAGAACTAAGCTTTTCTAGACTGCATCTCCAACTCCAGAGCAACTATAAAAAAGTTAATCTGAACCTCACTGGAAACAGTAGGATTCACCAGATATATTACCTGCGCATTTCCTCATGATAGACAACACCATGCCTACTTTGGCAAGCTGAACACGAGTCACCAGCGTGCCCTGGCAGCCAAGAGGGCCAACCGTGCCCTGGGGGGCATCAAGCCCTGCATCGCAGCCGGGCAAGGGGGGGATTGTCCCGCTCTGCCCCGCGCTGGGACGGCCTCACCTCGAGCGCTGTGGGCAGCGTTGGGCACCGCAGGACATTGAGGGTATAAAGGTACTGGAGAGTGTCCCGAGGAGGCCACGGAGTTGGGGAAGGGTTTAGAGGGGAAACCGTACGAGGAGCGGCTGGAGTCCCTGGGTTTGTTCAGCCGGAGCAGAGGAGGCCGAGGGCAGCCCCATGGCGCTCTGCAGCTCCCTCCCGAGGGCAGGAGGAGGGGCAGGGCTGGTCTCTGCTCTCTGGTGCCCAACGCCAGGGCCCGAGGGAATGGCAGGGAGATGTGCCAGGGGAGGGTTAGGCTGGGCATTAGGAGAAGGTTCTTCCCCCCGAGGGTGGTGGAGCCCTGGAACAGGCTCCCCAGGGAGGCATCACGGCACCAAGGCTGGCGATATTCAAGAAGGACTTGGACAACACCCTCAGAGACATGGTGTGAATTTGGGGTGTCCTGTGCAGGGACAGGAGATGGACTCGATGGTCCTTGTAGATCCCTTCCAACTCAGGACATTCTATGATTCTATGATTTTACTTTCTCGGAGCATGTTTGTCCTGGGGTGGGTGGAGCTGAGGTTTGAGAAACAAGCAGTGCTGGTCATGTCCCACACTCTAGTTGGAAATAAATTTCTTCCTTTCCTTCTCTGCTGTCAGACTGCTGTCTAGCGCATAATTCTTCCATTGGGAAAATTGTATAAGTGGCCCTGCAAGATTCTGTAACTAAGCATTAATAGTTCTTACGGCCTTAACCCTTGGGGATTAAAGGCAGCCTCCCTGGCTGGCTGCATTTCAGTGCCATCTGCTAATGGGAGAAAAGAAGTAGGAATCCTGAAAGGAAGACCAGAGAACAAAACAGCCAAGACATTCTGCTGCCCTTTCTCTTTCCCTCCAGCTGCCAAATAGCAACGATACAGTTATTCCATTGTGTTTGTGTTTCCTCTAATGACACTAGTTTCCTCAAAACAAGTGGAAGCCCCGCATTAGAATGTCATGTGTAACCAAAGAAAGTCTTTTTGTTCCGTGGCTTTAATGCCTCAGGAGTATTTATATGACAGCAAACCTTCCCCAGCAATCTATCATAACTGCAATAAACCATACCAGTTCTTTTCGTCTAAGTTTTGAGTCTACCTTTACACCCCCAGAGCAAAAGCATTACCTGTTCTGCCATAGACGTGTTCTTGCGGTGGTTTGGCCTGAGAAAGCTCTGCATGCTGAAGTGACCTCTGTGTTCTAGGTGTGGATATCAAATGTAAACGGACTTGGGAACGCAACTTGGAGAACCATAAAGGTGAACTGTCTCTGTTGCTGAAATTCCAGATACCAGGCAGGCTGAAGACCTTCTGGTGGGGTAATTTCAATCCCCTCATTGGAAGTGGCGCTCTACCATGGAAGGTTTCCCTCACCTGCAACTTCAGGAGCTTATGTGTTCGTTTCAGCTTTAAAAGACTTGCTTGCTCTGATCTGCAAGCTGAGGCAGTGACAGGGCTGAGGAGAGAACTCCGACACATTGTGAGAGGCTGCAGCATCAGCTGCTGACGACTTGGGAAAAGGAATAGTAGAGGATCCCAGAACATGCAAGAGTAAAGCTCACTAACTAATGGATCAGCAGAAGCCAGTTGTTAAGCTGTTGTTTAATCTTAATTCATTGGAGAATGTAGTATTTTCTGGAAGTATAGGGGATAGAGACATATGGGCATGTCCATAAAAATAACATTCTCCAGGAGTCCACCATGGTGTTGCCTACTTAAAGTGAGAAACTCATCTCAGTCCTCTAAAGAGCTTAAGAATCTTACTGAAAAGAAAAAAAATGTGGGGGAAAGAGTATTTTTGGTTTTAAAAAAATAATGCACGCCAAAGAGGGGCCAAATTCTAGCCCCAGGTTGTACAGCATCTTACTCCTGCCATAGAGAGGTGCATAGAAATTGAATTCAGGAGAATTAGCGTGATGTGATGATTTATATTAACATTACAGGTGTATTTGTGGATTCATATGTTTAAAGAGTACTGGTAGCAAACGGGTGTACTTAAAAACTCAATCAACATGCTGTTAAAGCTCTTCTTTTTTTCTTTGAGGAGTTTGCTTTCAACTATCCCTTTCTCAAAAATAAGAATAGTGCAGAAATTGAAGCTGTTAACTGAAATGGAACTAACCAATATGTTTCAGTCCTCTTTAGTAAATGAGATTTGCAAAGTAAAGAAGAAAATAATTTAATTGTTTTAATTATTTGAGGAGCTCTTTGTAATTAAAGTGAGTAAACTTTGTTTTGCCACAATCTTTACTACAGAAAGGTTTTGTTCATTTGAAAACAAATGGCAACATGTTGCAGTTTACTCATTTCACTTTAACTTTTAATATTTATAAAACGCTAGTTGTTAGACATAAATGTTTTAGAAATGTATAATGCATCTTTTTATTTAATGTTTCATTAATAATGATAATGTTGCCATCAATCGATTAACTATCATCCTTCATCTGCATACAAAAAACCTTTTTTAATTACCAATGTTATCTACCGTGCGTACGCAGAAAAGGGTGTTGTGTTACATTTTGGTGCTGCTAATTTACCCCACTACTCTCTGGACGGTCTCAAACCACACAGAGGAAGCTTTCCTGCTTGCTGCTGTCAGTACACAGACTATTATTTTCTTCCCCTGCCACTTAGCATTCTCCAGGAGTGCAACCAGCTGACCTTGAAGAAGTTGTCAAGAAGGGTGTTAAAACTATGGTGATTGGTCGTGGCATGAGTGAGGCTTTGCAGGTAGGTTTTTGTTCTGTGAGAAACTAGAACTGTTTGTTTTCCCTCTCCCTCTGATTAGGGGGTTAAGAAAAACAAAATCTATGATACTTCACTAAAAGGGAAAAAATTCAGGATGCTGAATTAGCATGATAGCGCTCATGCCCGGAGTCGCTGAAAGAAACATCATTTTTGCAACTCAGTGTTAGTGTCAATGGCAGGCAGTGAACAGGTTTACGTTCTGCTACAGGGGCAATTTAAACAAGGAGAATTTTTTACAGTGTCATGTTCCTCCCTCTTAGAATAGGTTATGAACTAGCTGTCTAGCCTGCTGTAAATACTTCGATAATTAGGCATTTTTGTTACTAATGTTGGCAGGGTGTCATTTCGGCAGATAAACTAGCTACAGAAAGCTCAGAAGTGCTGAGCTTCGCTTCACGAGAAACAATTGTTTAGCTTTTTGGCAAAGTGAGCAACACCTTATATAGATTAATTACCTTTAACACCTGTTCTATCTCCTTTCTTAAAAAAGGGCTGCATTTTAAACTGTGTTAAGGAGCGGTGGGAGGTTTGTATGTAAAAGTAGCTTTATTGAAGAGAAAAAAAATTATATCAATCTTGGAAATATCTGAGCATATCAACAGTCTGGCTACTACATTACTTAAGTGCATCTACTAAGAAATGCCAGCAGTACCTGGTTTGTTTTTTTTTTTTTTTAAGCGTGGGGGGAAAAGATTCTAATACTTGTTCTTCCGATTTCCTTTTCTCCTCTGAGGTTCCTCCATCTACTCTGGACTATCTGAAGAAAAACGGGATCGATGTGTTGGTCTTGCAAACGGAGAAGGCTGTGGAAAAGTACAATGCCCTGGCTGCTCAGGGTGTCAAAGTGGGGGGAGTCTTCCATTCAACCTGCTGAAGCTTTACAGCTCATTCCGCCTTCCTCGACCGCAGCTGAATCACAGACACACCTCTCCGCTGCATCAAATTACAGTCAACAGAGCATGGGCTTACGTGCCAAGGCATTTGTGTGCCGACAATCTAAAATGCAAGGGCAGCTTATTAGTTCAGGATTTAAACAAACTGAGCGCTCACAAAAGGTGGCTGTTAATTAAATCATTTAATTACAGAACCGTTCCCATATGTTCCTGAGATTGACCTAATCTTCCTCTGAAGACTGTCCATATTCTGGTTACTTTTCACCTGTTGGCTAAATTAAGATAATAGGCTTTAAATACATTTTATTAGGAAATGGCCTGAAATCACATTAATGGCTGTTGGAATGCAGCCGTAAGATAGCTGCTGAGTGAAATCAAGTGGTAGATACAAAGTGGTCATAAAGAAGCTCTTTACCACTGCTGTATAAATAAGTTAAAAATAAAATAAATTAAAAAGCGAACCCAGAACATACAACTTTGCCTCCTGCTGGCGGCTTCAGTATTGGCTATGCAGACCTGTTTGTTATGATTCAAGAACCTCATGTAATTTAGCACTTTTAAATTTTACATTAAACCTGGAAAAAGAAAATAAGGATGGAATAAACATAAAATCTAGACCTTAAAGAATGTTCCTGTGAAGTGTGAAGATTGGGTTGTGCAATACGTATCTATTCAAAAGTCCTTATGTGCGTAAATACATCAGATCCGTTACAAAACTGGAGTCTGCAACATAAAATGTTGATCTTTAGGAAATCAGTCTAAACTGCTGCTAGCAAGCTGGGGGTGGATGTGAGAATTCTTACCGGCCATCATTATCCAATGATTTAAACATTGCACCAACCAGTGTATTATTACACAGAAAAATTAAAAAGGTCTCTTAGTTGTTGTTCTTGGTGGGCTTCTATTAATATTGCCAGTTACAAGTTACCTACTGTAGGTGTTTTTTCCCCCACCAGGCTCGCTAATTCTTGATCCGTGCATATTAAGCTTGTGTCTTTTATTAAAAGCACAAAGATGACACTATAAAAGCCCTGAGGCACTTGGAGCTATGCGAGCAGTAGCAGAGAGGCTTAGATCGGTGTGAGAGTGCGCAGACTTTCCCAAGCCCCAAGAATAACCCTTCACAAAATACTGTGTTCTTTTTCTGTTTATTTGCTCTAGTAATCACTTGAAACCTTTTATCTGATAAAATACAATGCGGTGTAAAAGCAAAGGGAGAGTGAGTACTTGAACATTTTATCTTGCGATCTCCTGATGACAGCAACGCTTCCCATTAGTGGAGCTAGATTTGAGGCAACAGCTTACCTAAAGCAGCAAGAACTGCCTTCCCAGCTGCGGCTGCGCTCTCTGACACAGCAGCAGGTACAGGGCTCGTCAGTCCTGCTGTAATGTTTTTCTGAAGAACTTGCGTGGTGTCACATAGAAGATGAACCACTGACCCGCAAGACCGTCATCGTCCCAAGGGAATGCCAGTAGAACCAGTTCCTACCAGTCTGCAGAGCGTGAAGACTTTTTGCATGAAATGTCGTTATCTTACGGCGGAGATGGTTTGACTTTCATGATCACCGTCATATATTTTTGTTATTTCATGAGCTTTTGGGCCTTAAGGCAGGAAGAGGCTTTGTAAGGCTTTTACTGAGAGGACAATTCCAGTTTTTTTAAGTACTGCAGTGTGTGTGTTACACTGGTGGGAGAAATTGAGCAAAAACCTAATCTTTCACCTCCAGGTTGGTTGTTTTTTTTTCCCCCTTTTTTATATATTTTCATATTAGTGTGGCACATGAACGATGAAGCCACGTTCAACAAAACTGCTCAGCCCAGGTCCTGCATTTGAGAAGAACACGGTGGGCTCCTCGCTCTGGTGCTATGTGTTTCATCCTCCCAAAAAGCACGAGAGGGGCGCAGCCCGCTCAGCATCGCCAGGTGACCTGCAGAGGTGCGCCCTACCCGGCTTTGTGCTGCAGCCTCTTAATTGTTCCTTTCATTTGGCAACCGGTAGGATACAGAAGATTCCACTTCTAAAACGGGGAGCCGCAGTGTCCAGAGAAACAGATTTCCCTTTTTAAAGGTAAACTGCAAAGTTTTGCTACCATCAGTACAAAATTTTGGTGTCAACAAGGAGATAATTGACTGCACGTCTTTTCCATCCTGATCTTGTGTGACTGCTCTCGCAACGGCTTCCTCGGTCGGCTTTGTCAGCTCCCACAAAAAGCCTCTGCTCCACTTGGGCTGCTCCAGTCACTGAAAGCCCAGTTTCCTTCTTGCTGTCTGAAATTGCTTTGCTACATGGTGGAAACAGCTGGGACTGATTCATCAGAAAATTCAAACCGAGCTCAAAACAGTATCTTTATTAAATCGCTGCTTTCAGCTAGAGCCATAAATAATTTGTTAAAATTATGGGCTTATCGCCCAAATCATGGGAATGTGCTTTTATAGGGCAGGATTTCTCACATACACCGCTTCTCTGCCTCCCACCAGGAAAACGCTCTCCCAGTAGGCAGAGAACTCCCACCCTGACGCTGTCATTAAAGCAGAGCCGCGGCTGGGCTGGGCGCCAGGAAGATTCCACCCCAGCTGCTCCGCTGAGCAAGCGGGTCGGTCCCCGGCCCTTATCTTTGTGAAGCAGCACGCGCGAGCTGGCAGCCAGGAGAACTGGGCCATAAAAAGGCTCACAGACGCACCGAACGCAACACCGCCGGCATTTTTAAGGGACGTCGGGCAGCATTTGTGCAAAGCTCAGCTTGATTTTGAAGTCCCGCTAATATTTCATTAGCAAATCGTGAAGTAAAAAGAGAGCCCGCTACCGCATTCCTGGTGCCTGCTACTGAGGATAAACTGGATGATGCGAGTGCAGTAAGATGAATATAGTGCTTGTACCTCTGACTTGGTCAAAAGATTTGAGAACCCAGGCAAGGAAGACTGGAATCCAGAGGAAACCCGTCTCCATGAGCTGGAACCCATGATGATGTCATATGATTTAAACATGTGCCCCGTTCTGTCGTCTTCCATGGAACCTTCTTTGTACTCTTTGCGGTGACTGTACCCGCCCGCTTAGGTTTCCTGTACTTTTAAAAATAAGAGTTAATATCTCATAAGCTTCAACTTTGTTCCAAATACCTTGCTTTCCAACTAGGCCTTGTTTTAAGCATTCTTGACTTGCTAATTGCATTATTTACTTTAAGAGGTCTAAGAATTGGCCTAATGAATTTCAGTGGACTCCAGCAAGCTCATTATGAGTTTCACATTAATAGCATTCAGAGCTAGGTCCCCCCCCCCCAATGCATGCACCATGTATAATTAAATGTGAGGAGCTAACGGTAAACATGACAGCGCATTTTCAGAATGCCACGGTACACCCCTTTCACCTGAGTTCAGCCTTTTCCTCTCTCTGCCAGGTTCTTGACCCTCTTCCCTTATGTCGAACTAGGAGGTAAAATGCGGAGGTGAGGGGTGTCTGAGTGCTGTTAGTTTTTAGCAAATTATTTGCCCTTGCTTCTAGATTGCTCAGTCTCCCTGCGGCTGCAGCTCTGAACTGGTGCCATCTTCCAACACTTGCAACTGCCTGAGAGACCAGGATCTCCCCCCGCTTGGGTGATCGTCAGCTGAAGGCCTCTGTTCCCTCTTGAACAGAGATGAAAGACAAATTATCTGTCTGCGTGAGTACAGCCCTTTGTTTTTCTTCTCAGTCTAAGATCATTTAGGCTATTGCAGTGTAGAAGTCCGACGCTTTGCCAAAATTAAAGGGCAACTGGTGAAGGGGTAGAGATGCTCCTGTGACGGCAAGTCCTGGAGCACCACAGAGAACATGAACTCCTGTATTTTTGAGAGCAGAAAAGCTTAAATGTCTCAAATCTGGGGGTGGGAGCAAAAGGTCAACATCTAAACAACTACAAGAAAATCTTGGAATACTTCTATACAAATTTCCTTTCTGTTTTCCTGTATGTTGGAACATGGGGTGAGAATGCATTTAAAAGGAGAAAGTAAGCTAAAATAAATCGGAGATCAAGGTAAGCAGTTAAGAAAAACAAACAAACCGCAACCAAAACAATAGTGAAACAAAAGCAAACACACATTCAGTAATAAGGGAAAGGGGGCAGAATAGCAGCCAACGAGCGGTGGCGTATGGTACAGCATGGCCCGCTACAATGTCATGTATTTGTTAAGGATGTTTTACCAGGGCCTGCAGTGGCAGGACGAGGGGCCATGGTTTTAAATGGGAAGAGGGGAGATGCAAAGCAGATATAACTGAGGGTGGTGAAACCCTGGCCCAGGTTGCCCAGAGAGGAAACATTCCAGGTGAGGCTGGACGGGGCTCTGAGCGACCTGATCGAGTTGAAGCTGTCCCTGCTCACTGCAGGGGGGGTTGGACTAGGTGGCCTCGAAAGGTCCCTTCCAACCCAAACCATTCCATGTTTACTAGTCTGCAGGGAAATCAAAGGTAAATGTCAATCTTGGAAAGAATACGGTGTTAAGGAACCAGCATTTGACATTGAATTTTTTTTACTGATTTACTTTTTTTAAAAAAAAAAATTAAAAATTTACGAACACAGGTAATATTTGGCTGCTGCACTATGAAGTTTCACACATTAAGTGCTCCTCGAAAATCCTACCAAGGGATCGCTACAAATCAAAGGAGGCTCCTCGGTCTGCTGAAGCCTTGCACACGGCAGCGAGGCACAGGTATGCTTCCCAGCAGGACGACCAGCAGGATCGTGTTTTTAGTAAGGTCCCGTCCCTCTGTACTCCCAGCTTCACCCGCTCCAGGGAACACCGAGGCACTGCCTGACTGCTGCTTAACTGGGAGCGTGTTTGGCTACTTCGCCCCATCAGAAAGACATTGACTGCCAAAACTGCTGCTGGATTGAAAAGCAGAACAGATCTTCTCGTCTCAGTAAGATTGGTTCAGGCCAAGTTCACCACGCAGAAACCGATTCTGTAAAACTTGCTGGGACGGGGTCAGTACTTTTTCAACCCAAGGTATTTAATTGCATTGTTCCCGAAGGCGTACAAATGCGCAAGTGGCTTGTATTACAATTCAGAGATGAATGTTTGACTCCATTTCATGTAAACAACCAAAAAATAGTAACATTGTTTTGCGGCTATAACTCAGTTAAACTCCATGTCCCGCTCACTGGAGTTCTGCTGCTTGCACCGCAATGTGAACAAGCCGAGCCCTCCCCAAAACCAGACTAGCTTCAGTACAGCTGTACAGGCAGTAAAATACCTCGGGATTTAGCCTACAGCAATTGACAATTTCACTTTGAGATACAGTTCCTACAAAAGAACAACTGCGCTTCAAAAATTTTTTTTAAACTAAGAATTTCGGTACCAATGCACAAACTCTAAGTTTTAGACATTAAAAAAAAATAAACACCAAATGAAACCCCCCCAAAAAAATCCCACACAACCCCCCTGAACTCCTTGGCTTCATTTCAGAGTACTGTAAAAATAACATCGATTTATGTGCCTAAGCATTTACATAGTAAATACCTTAGCAAATACACAGCAGAAAACCTAGAGGCCTTGTAGAGAAACTTTAGATAAGTGAAAACTAAAGATGCTGCCCCATGAAATACTACTGGAATGCTGACTGAGAACTGTCTTGACTTTGTTGACTCAATATGGAAACACCTGCATTTTCCTGAAACTAGTTGAATAACTCCTGTATTGGTCTATCTGCTTCTCAACAGAGGAGAACCATTGTTCTTCAGCAGCTTTATTTCTACGGTTGACTTTGTTTTACGCAACTATAAAACTGTTCTGGTTGGTTCGTTGTCTTGGAACACAGTACGTTGTTTTCATGTAACCCAACAATCCCATAAATATATTTCTTTTAGCGATAGACTTCACCGTCTGGCAGGTTTGGGCATTATATAAACTTTGACAGGTTTGCTGAAGGGTATGGTCCCCTCTATGCCGTTTTCAGATTGCGGGAGAGCCTCCAAGCTCTCGCTCCAGGTAGGTTTAGGAATTTTAGCAGATGCCTTGCTCCTGTTGGAATTGTAGGCCAGCAGCAACCGCACTTCGATCTGACACGGCTCTGCAAAGAGGAAAAAACACCAGAACAACCCAAACGTTACAGTCATGGCACAGAGAACCACCAATACCAGATGAAATTTCCTCTTCCGTGTGCTGGGTAAAGCACAGAGCAATTCTGGGCTGACCAGAATCCAGTCGGGTGTTTGAAAATACAACTTTCTTGTTACATTCAGCGTGGTAGAACTAAGCACTGTCGTCCCGTCCCGTCCCCTCCATCATCGCTTAAAAAGAAAATCTCACGAGTAACAAATAGCAACTTTCAAAAGTAACTGTTAAAAGTTGCTCGAACCAAATAATAATACAATCTGGAAAGACCACAGAACCAGCAGGTCTTGCTACCTCTATTTTTATGGCAGGATCAAGTAAATCCAGATGATGTCTGACAAGCCTCACAGCACAGGAGATTACCTGAAGATTCTCTTCCGTTGGAGGTTTTGGCGCTACAAGACAGCCTTTTCCCCTCTTTTACCATCTCAGCAACTGGACGGATATTCCTAATACTGTCCCTAAGATGATTTCACTTTGTTCTTCTCCCAGTGGTCATAACAAAAATGGGCTTTCGGTCTACGCAGCGTGATGCTGAGCAGCATGCCGGACTACATCCCCATCAGAATTTTCCTTTCTAGACTGAAAAACGTGATTCCTTTAGGTTTTCCATATGGACTTGGACTGGTTTTGGCTGGGGTAAAGTTAATTTCCCTTCATAGTGGCTCGTGTGACGTTTACTGGCCTTCAATTAAGTTTCATTGTCTTGAATTAAGGCATTTTCTCTGTTTCGAATTCTGACCCCGTTCCCTGAACCCCTCCCAGTTTGGTGTCCTCCCCCCTTTCACATGCTCAAGTGCCAATACTAAAGTTGATACTTAAAATAATGGCATGGGGAGACACCAGAACAAAACACGCTTAAAGTGCCCTTCCAGTGAACGCTGCAGAAGCAGAAATAAGGACTCAGTTCAGCTCCCTGAGGTACAGGATCAACC
Source organism: Phalacrocorax aristotelis (assembly GCF_949628215.1). Classification (NCBI taxonomy): domain Eukaryota; kingdom Metazoa; phylum Chordata; class Aves; order Suliformes; family Phalacrocoracidae; genus Phalacrocorax; species Phalacrocorax aristotelis. Next base: position 4,433,994 of record NC_134276.1, read on the forward strand.
TTTCAATCCAGATACTTCCAGCCATAGAAACAATACCATTTTTTACTTCTCCAGAACAAAACAAGGATAGCAGGATGAATGAGTACACCACGGAAGTGCTACATAAAAAGGAGTACGTGAAAAAACGTTGCACTAAACAAAACTGTTGGTTACAAAAACAAAAAAAACCCCACAAACCAACAAATCCTATTAGTAACTGCTCAGAAAAAAAGTCCACACTTGAATAAAGGACTAAAAGAAAACAGGACAAAGGGAGCCATGAACAAATACTCTCTGCCTTCTGTGTTTGAAATCCACAAACCAATTACTGAAGCACCTTCATGGAGAAGCGTGAATGCCAGCTGAGCCTGGACATGAATTTGAGTTGTATATTTCATCAGAGCTAAAGGGTGGTTTTTAGGGCATTAAAAAGGTGAAAGTTTAATCAGCAGTGAAATTATACTGTTGAGCACACACAGACAGTTCCAAAGGTTTTCTGCCCTGCTCAAATACCTGTCAGGTCTAAACCAATGCATCACAGCGAGTCCAGTTACCATCACTCCTTGGCTTTAGGGATGCAGGCCCGACTCCTGCGACTGACCTTGCCCTGCACAGGAGCGGGTGGCCTCACCTGGAACACGTGCTCCCCTGTAAAGGCTCCCAGAGCCACGAGGCTGCACACGCAGCCCTGCACGGGGGTGGCGTGGCAGGGCCAGCCCACCACATGCCCCCAGCATGCACCTTCTCTCCAGCAACAGCAGCCCCTCGGGTCACCTACGGAGCAGCAGCGCCCTGTCAGCCAGGGAGACGGAACCATTCAAAGGCTGCGAGAACAGAAATCTGAGCAACACTAATGACAGCTTCAACAGCAGCTGTAGCCTCCAGGATCCTCTAAGACCCCCGAGACTGTGGGCATGTACGTCTTACATGCAGGAGACCAGGATCAAGCAAGACACACTCTTAGAAAGGTGCAGCAACGCAAATCACATGAACTCGTATCATTAATGTTACCTGTCCATGCTGTGTGTGAGAGGTAAACCTGAGTTATCAGCCTGTGCCTTCCAGGACCAGGATTTCGAAAGTCAGCTGGTTTAGGATGGATTAGCTGTGCTTGTCCATCTGGATACAATACCTATAGGAGGAAAAACAAAAAAAGGAAACAACTGAATGACAACTGGACTGGGGATTTACACAGCGGGCGTTACTTTGGTGTTCTCTGAGTTCGGAAGGCAGGAAGGCATGCTTTATCTTGGAGCCAGCAGTCCCGCTGCCCCAGGTTTAACGGCCACACGCTGGCCATTCAGACCCACAGCACAGGTGGAAAAAGCGCACACAGACATCAGCTTCTTCCTCCACATGGCAGAGAGCGGGTTTCATTTCTTTGTTACACAGTGAACTGGCACATTTTACTAGCATTGTACCACACCCACCCCTTCAGCTGCATTTGAAACTAGTGATTCAGCAGCAGGAAGAAAGTTAAGTTGTAAATACAGAGAGCCGAGAGCCTGGGTATTTCTGTACCCTTCAGAACAGCTTCTTCTGTGCCACCTTCTCCCACCACGCAAGCTGGAAGTTCAGGCATTTACTTATGCTCACGTCCGTAACATGCCCAGAAGACGTGAAAGCAGAGGGCAGCGCATGGGGAGCACTGAATGGCATCAAAGGGCTCAAAGCAAACTCTCAGGAGCTGTAGGCAAGCCAACTCGACACACTATATACAAGCCAGTTTCTGAATGTGTGGCTAAAATGCAGAAATCCAACACTTATTACCACAGAATCACAGGTTGGAAGGGACCTCAGTGGTCATCTAGTCCAACCTTTACACCATTGCTGAAGCCCGGGATTGAACCAGGGACCTTTAGATCTTCAGTCTAACGCTCTCCCAGCTGAGCTACTCCAGCTTTGATGAAGTGCACAATTATTTGCAATTTAGAAGTACCGATGTCCTTAAGCAGACCCCCCCTAAGACACAATCTTGTTTGTACTTACATCAAGCAACTGCCTACCTGAACTTTCACGGTTCCCTGGGGATCCTGCACATGTTCCAGAGTTGCATCAACATCCAGTGCCACCACCAGCCCCGATGTAAACCTCAGAGGATTATCAGATTCACCGGTAGGCTCAATGATATTGGCAGTAGCTCTATGGAGCTATTAGGGGCAAAGCGGTTGGCAAAAGTAAGGTGGGGGGAGGAGGAGGAAAGAAAAAGAGACAAATCGTTACTGTTCTTAATGGAGAAACTGTGCATGAACTTTGGATTCTTTTAGATACTGCCAGAAATTATTAAGCCTTCTGTATTTTTAGCAGTAGCCTCGAGGATGCTAGGTAAGAAGAAGAAAGCCTTTGAAGAAATAACACTTGGGACTGACCAAAAACCTGAATTCAAAAAGCTGCAGGGTACATTAGGATCTAGTCAAAAGACGAGTCACTCTGCAAGGATATTGTGTTTTAATTCTCTGTGTTAAACTGACCTGCTCTGGAAGAGGAAGATGGAGGAAGGTACTTTGTCGCAGTGTTGTCTGAAGAATCTTGACGACTTCCGAAGGCTTCGATGTCACGAGTCTGGGCATTAAGTCCAGCAATTTGTCTACAAAACTGCCTTGCATGTGTGGGAGCTCAGAGATGAAACATCTGCGTTAAGAATAAATTAAAAATCAAATACTTTTTTCAACATTTTCAACAGTATTGTTATTTTCAGCCAAGCTATTTAATCCTTATATTTAGTTGCAGTGTCAGAATTAGGTACGTGGATTCCTCTTGTGATGCTCACACGTAAGATGAAGATGATTTTGAACAGTTATGTTGGGACCACACCTTGTGCTCAAACTGACAACATCAAGGTCTACGCAGGACTCACATCCTTCAGGAGTACATAGCCTAGCAGGCAAAGGGCCTAGACCCACAAAAAAGGAACTAGAGATGCAGAGGTGCCCATCAACACCACATTAATGAGAACCAGATACTGCAGGGAATTGTCTGCTGAGACTGTATGTGCAGCTGTAATGTGATTTAGATAGTAAGAGTGCTAATGAAATGAGACTACAGGCAATTCCAGTACTCTGCATTCAGTCTCCGTGTCTCAGCAAAGAAACACAGCTGGATGGAAGAGTCATTCCTACTACAGTTGCCCTGCAAACTTTTGAAATTGGTCCTTCTCAGGGAAGACATGCAGATGCCTAATTCTTTACACTGTGCATTTCCATCTGGCCAACTAAATAGCTGACTCCGTTACAGGATCTGACATACCCACACAGCGAACACGTGAGCTGTCTGACCTTCTGCTGCAGCAAAGTTTTGAGAATGGTTTTCTCTACAAGTATTTCTGAGAGTATCGCTTATTAGAATCATAGAATCATTAAGGTTGGAAAAGACCTCTAGGATCAAGTCCAACCCCCAACCCAACACTCCCAGGCCTCCTAAACCATATCCTCAAGTGCCACGTCTACACATTTTTGAACCCCCCCAGGGACGGTGACTCCCCCACCTCTCTGGGCAGCCTGTGCCAGGGCCTGACCACTCCGGCAGGGAAGACATTTTCCCTCACATCCAACCTAAACCTCCCCTGACGCAGCTTGAGGCCGTTCCCTCTCGTCCTGTCCCTGGTGACTTGGGAGCAGAGACCAGCCCCCCCCTCACTCCAGCCCCTCTCAGGCAGCTGCAGAGAGCGAGAAGGGCTCCCCTCAGCCCCCTCTTCTCCAGGCTAAACCCCCCCAGCTCCCCCAGCCGCCCCCCAGCACACTTGTGCTCCAGACCCTGCCCCAGCCCCGCTGCCCTTCTCTGGACACGCTCCAGCCCCTCCAGGCCCTTCTTGTCCCGAGGGGCCCAAACCTGAGCCCAGCACTCGAGGTGGGGCCTCCCCAGGGCTGAGCACAGGGGCCCCATCCCTGCCCGGCTCCTACTGGCCACACCAGTGCTGACACAAGCCCGGGGGCTGGTGGCCTCCTTGGCCACCTGGGCACTGCTGGCTCATGCCCAGCCGGCTGTCAGCCAGCACCCCCAGGGCCTTCTCCGCCGGGCACTTCCCAGCCCCTCTGCCCCAGGCCTGGGGCGTTGCCTGGGGTTGGTGTGACCCAAGGGCAGGACCCAGCACTTGGCCTTGTTAAACCTCACACAACTGGCCTCGGCCCATGGATCCAGCCTGTCCAGGTCCCTCTGCAGAGCCTTCCTGCCCTCCAGCAGATCGACAATTCCACCCAATTTGGTGTCATCTCCAAACATCTGAACATTATAGCATTACAATGTGATCTGCATTACATCTGAGGAGTGAAAGTTTGATAGTAAACTACAATCGGTGGTGGGCGGGTGGGAAAAGCTAGTTCTAGAGGTCAAGATCAGAGAATAGAATCCATTCTACAGCTTGGGTCAACATCCACTCACACAAAAGCAGCATCTGGGATTTCTTGTTCTTTATATAGAGGTAAAATTGGGCTACTACCCTACATCCCTGCATGCAGAAGATGCTGCGTTAGACTGAGTCATTGGTGGGTTATGCTATTATCAGCAATATTCCTGCTGTGTTTAGCAGGTTTGTAAGCCTAGCAAATACTTGTGCAATTTGGTGAAAAAAAAAAAACCAAAAACAACCTGCACCATTTGGGTAGGTGAACAGCATCTTGAACAAAAGGCTCTCTCCTCCCCGTTCGTCAAGTCTGGTGTTGCGCTGTATCTTCACCTACAGTTGAGTCTAAAAAGCCTGGATAGGAATACCAGACATGCCCAAAACAGCTTCAGGTCCTGAAGCCCGAGCAGTGAGGTTTTTTCCAGGATCCTGGTGGTGCTCTGCAGGAGAACCCACTGCTAACTTGGCAAGGGTGGAGAAAAATCACACCCCGTGCGAGGTAAGAGGGCTGTGCAGGAATACTCATCCTTGTGTTCCCATGGCTGCCACTAGAGACAGCAAATTTCAACTAATCTGTCACGGGATGCAGCTAGAGTCCGGCATGCTGAGGCTGCATCACCTACACACAGGGATTTTACACGTCCGAGCATTTACAGGTGACCTTACAGCACACTGACAAGGTCTACCATCACCCAGATCCCCTTTGTGGGATTCAACACTGCCTGGAGGAGTTAGGTTCCCAAGGGAAAGCGATGAGTTTTGCTGATCCTGAGACTCAGTGCGAAGACAAGATACAAAACAAATGAACAGTTCTAGTCATTAGCTACCAAATAAGCTAAACGTTAGGGAATGGGCAGATCTGGCTCCCTTTCCTCATCACTTAACCAGCCACAACTGCCAAGCACACGGACAACAAATAAATGGGAATTTAATCCGAACTAGAGATGGAATTCTGCGCAGCCAGCTCTGGGTACCTGTGTGTCTGGGTCTCCTCAGTCAGCAAAAGAAACTTGGGCATCCCTCATCTGATCTATTTTAGACATCTAGATTAGGGTAAGATGAGAGCACCACCTCTGCAGCGAGAGGAGAGCTGGGCGAGTGCTTCATAAGCAGTGGTCTGCAAAGCAAACGTCAACACCCGGGCGAGATCACTCCCGCCTTGTGCGTATAGGTGGTTGGCTCACTCTCTCATTTACAATTTAGAAATCTGTGATAAAGAAAAGGGAAATTCCCCTTTTTATCATACTCCCAGGACAGCTCTTCCATTGATCCCACATTTAGAAGGGAGTTTACTTCTTGCTTTGTCATTATCTCATGATGGCAGTCCCTGATGTGGGACACCAACAGCGGAAAGGAGACACAAAGAGATGAAAAAGAAATGGAATATTCCCTGATGACAATGGTGGGGGGACTTTCTAACATAAAGTGAAGAAGCAATGGAGTTTCTCACCTCTGAAAGGAATCTACTTCCTGTAGGAATTTTTCACACATCCCAAAAAGGGGTTCCACTCTGTAATGAAGATAACATTCCTTGGTTTAGTTTTGAATAAAGAAAATTAGCTCTATGGTTATAAACATTTAGGTCTTTTGGAATTCAGTTCAAGTTCCTAAAACTGAAAAGATCTTACAATGGTAAGGCCAGAAAGGGCTCCCCACAAGAGAAAAAAATATAAATTAATTGCCTTCTTCCTCCCCACACCCATATCCCCCTCCCACAAAATATCATTTGCGTAAGGCACTAATTAAGGTCCCAAAGCCACTGCTAGAAAATATTAACTTTCCACCTATAAAACAGGAGGTTAAGAGGCAAAATTATTATGGACCTCTGCGGCAACACAGTGAATTGATAACAACAAACTCAAAACAGAAGTAAACAAATTAGGACACTAACCACTTTGCTCGAATTCCGCCAAACAGAGTTCTAATCCTACAGCCATCCAAACCCACGTGTAACTCCATTGACCTCAGCAGCCAAGACGAGCCACACCGAGCCTCTCCTGTTACCTGAGCCACGCACACACATGAGCATTTTGTGTCCGACTCACGCCAACATCAAGCTGCAGATCGGTCAAAAAGACAATTCTTTTCTGATGCTAAAAACTCAGCAACTAATACTTGACTAAGCGCAAACAGTGCGTTCTTTGATACATGACTTTTCCTCATTTAAATAGGTCCCAAATATCAACTCTAAGATACACTCTACAACATTTTTAACCTAATATGTTCACAGCTGAGAGAACTCAACGCCCTAAACACGTCTTCCTAATAATTTTGTCATCTAATTTAGTACTGTGCCACTCTACAGCCACACCAAAGTGCTGAAGTAGTTTAGCAAATGTTGTCGGCATGCCGTGATGTCTTACGTGTCCAATTTATCCTAAGCTTACAGTTAACCCTAAGAAGGTCCTTTCCCCAGGTCGTCCTTACCCTCTAGTGGTACGCGCAGTCACTATAAGCTGTAACGCCTTCGCCTGCAGTCTCATGTGGTGGATAATGACCACTTGTCTATTTTCCACGCCGCTGTACATGAACTCCATTTTATACGTTTCTTCCAAGATCTGTCAGACAGACACCACAGGGGTAACAAACCTTCAGACTCTGTCAAACTCTTGCACAAGCACGATCACCAGATTCTGGTATTTTTCCTCACACTAAGGAACACAATCTACGAGTCTCATTCTTTTGGTGAAGTTCTTCGCAGCGTAAAGTGGCACCTAATACCGAAAGGTTATCTGGGCTACATTAAAGAAACAATTCATGAAACTCGGCCTGAAATCAAGCACTCCCTCCGCGGGGAGTCTATCTTTTGACACTGCATTTTAGATTTCTAGCGGTAGAGCGCTCTCCGACTCCCGCTGCCCGCTCCGGAATACAAGACGTGAACAGCACAACAGAGCAACCTCAGCGGTCCTGCTCAGGCTTGCATTTTTGGAGCAATGTTTGACAAAGTTCCCTTGGAAACAACTTTACATTCAATGACACTTCATGTACTGCAGCTGAAGATGGGAACTATCACAAGATAAGTACCATTCTGGGTTATTTTAGATACACGGTTAAAAGCTTAGACAGCACATTGCACAGTTTTACTCATTGTACTTTATCTGTCAAAGAGATGGGCTTAAGTAGACACGAGAAGTGCTCCAATTAATACAGTTGAGTTCAGTATGACTGTATAGAAACCAAGAACTTCAAGCTATTTAATAGGAAATATTCCCTCACTTTGCCTTGACGGGAAGCATTCTACCTTCACAATCACAACACACAGAAGTTCCCAGGGGGTTCACATGCTACTTAAGAAGGGCACCCAAGGCAGACAGTTCAATTAGAGAAGATTTTAAAAGCTGATAGGCTTTTGTTTCTGCTATCCCTGGGGGCAGCTGCCAACAGCACAGACAGTTTTGAAGCACAGCAGTACCTGCCTCTTATTGCATCTTAATTAACTGAATACTCAAAACATTAGCATAGCTTCCCAGCAGATCCATGAACTTGCTTTTACTCCATATTTGTTTCCAGATTACTTAATAGCTTGCTTTCTCCTTTACCTTTTCTTAGTGCTTATCTTCGGTTTTTCCAAGATCAGACCATTTATACATCATAGAATCACGATGACTCAGGCTGGTGGGACCTCTGGAGGCCATCTAGCCTAGTCCCCTGCTCAGAGCAGGTGTAATTAGGTCCAGCTACCCAGGGCCACATCAAGCTGTGAATGCTTCCAAGGAGGGAGATTCCCCCCACCTCTCTGGGCAACTTCTTCCAGTATTTAACCTCCCTTACAGTAATTTCTTTCCCCCTTGTATCTAGTCAGAGTTTCTCACATTCCAACTTGTGTCCAGAGCAGTCTGGATCAGTCTCATCTATATCCTACGATTAGGCAGTGGTAGAGAGCAGTAAATCCATCCCGAAGCCTTCTCTTCTCCGGGCTCGACAAGGCCAGTTCCCTCAGCCTCTCCTTGCAGGGAATGTGCTCCAGCCCCTGACCACCTTGGTGGCCCTCTGCTGAACTTGCCCCAGTTTTTCAGCATCTTCCTTCTACTGGGGAGGCCAAAACACAACACAGCCCTCCAGATGCAACCTCTCCAGAGCTCAATAGCAGGGAAGGATCACTCCCACACACCTGCTGGCTACGCTCTTGCTAAGACAGCCCAGGATGCAGTTGGCTTTCTTTACTGCTTTGTGTTCAACACACTGTCCACCAGGATCCCTGTGCTGCACATCACAAGGTTCCTCTCATCCCAATTCCCCAGCCTGTCCAGACCAACCTGAAGAGCAGTTGTGCCCTCCAGCATATTGACTGGCTCCTCAGCGTGGAGGAACCTTATCACCCACTTGCTCAGCCAGAATCCTGCCAGTTGGGTGAGAAAGAAACGATGGCAGACTGCATCAAAGGCTTTGCTAAAGTCAAGGGATGTGACATCCACTGCCTTCCCCTTGTCCACAGCACCCATCCCTTCATCACAGAGATCAAAGATGTTGGTCAGGCATAATTTCCTAGAATTATAGGATGGTTTGGGTTAGAAGGGGCCTTTAAAGCTCCTCTAGCCCAACCCCCTGCAGTGAGCAGGGACATCTTCCACTAGACCAGGTTGCTCAGAGCCCCATCCAGCCTGACCTGGAATGTTTCCAGGGATGGGGCATCGACCACCTCTCTGGGCAACCTGGGCCAGGGTTTCACCACCCTCAGTGTAAAAAATTTTTTCCTTATATCTAATCAAAATGTACCCTCTGTCAGTTTACAGCCATCACCCCTTGTCCTGTCCCTACAGGCCTTGCTAAAGAGTCTCTCTCCAGCTTTCTTACAAACCCCCTTTATAGATTGAAAGGCCACAATAAACTCTCCCCGCAGCCTTCTCTTCCCCAGGCTGAACAACCCCAGCTCTCCCAGCCCGGCCTCGCAGCAGAGGGGCTCCAGCCCTCGGAGCATTTCTGTGCCCCCTCTGGCCCCGCTCCAACAGCCCTGTGTCTGTCCCGTGCTGAGGAGCCCCGAGCTGGAGGCGGCGCTGCAGGGGGGTCTCACAGAGCGGGGCAGAGGGGCAGCACCCCCTCCCTCGCCCTGCTGGGGATGCAGCCCAGGGCACGGTTGGCTTTCTGGGCTGCAAACGCACATTGCTGGGTCATGTCCAGCTTTTCACCCCCCAGCACCCCCAGTTTGCCCTTGGGAAATGCATTTTGGCTGTTCCACATCACCTCGTTGACCTTCACTTGTTTAGAAATGGTTTTTAAGAGGAATTGGTCCATAATCTTCGCCAGGAGTGAGGTGAGGCCAAGCAGCCCATGGTTTTTCTGAATGTTGTTCATTGCTCTTCTGAAAGACAGGTGCGATGTTTGCCTTTTTGCAGTTGTCATGAACCTCCCCCACTTGCCTCATCCTCAAAAGATGAGAGAAATTACTCCACTTTTGGGAACTAACATGTACTTGGGCAGACAATGGCAGTGGAGGGTCAGAAGCGCATTACTGATGCATGGCCAAGGAAGGCCTCGTACCCAAGGATTTGCCCCCGCACAGACCCAGCTGCTTCTACCCCACCTGTTTTGCTGCAGCAGATGCTAACGCGTTCTGTTTCAGGTACAGAGGGGCCGCCACGTTCCACAGCTTCTCCTGCAAGGCCTACAGAGGAAAAACATGAAACGATAAATACCCAGTTCAGCCTAAACGTTACAACGCTGCGCTAGATGGCTCAGGAGCAGGGATGATGCCGTCTCTCGGCTATACGCCAACGGATTGGTTGAAAAAGCAGGGCAGAGTTTTCTTTTGTGCTTTTAAACACAACGTGGGGAACCAAGGCCTACAAAATATGTATTGTTCTATAAATACACAGAAATACCTACACAGCTATAAAACAGTAGTTGAGAATAATGTTAACAAAACTATGAATTAGAGACAGGCTGAGCCAAATTCCTCAGTACTTTTTAAGGAGAACTTTATGCAGAATGAAGTCACTTATTAGAAAAACAACAGCCTGCTGCTTTATCGCCTCCCCGAAACCAAGATCAGGGTAATCTCAGATTGCAGGCAAAAAGTGGAAACAATAACTGTCCCCAGAAACACACCTACACGGTCACGCTCCTGTTGAGAGTCTCTGCCCCACCAAAAATCCTGGAGTTACTAAGAATACCAAGTGTAAATCAACTACTGATATTCATACTAAAAAAAAAAAACCAAACCCAAACAAACCCACCCAAACAAACCCTATTTGCTTTTTGATTTATGTTTAAAAAAAATGAAGAGAGTTTGAGTGGATGATTTATATCACTGCCTCCTTTTTGAAGCTGCCTGTCCTTAGATACAGCTGAACACAAAGCTGGCTGTAGCCAAAGCTCGAGAACATACAGGCTATATCCTTCGCCTAGGCCGGCCGCAGAATCCCAGTTAACCACCCCTAAAATCACAGGGTATGTAGAGCCTTTAAAGGTCTGGAACCTTTTGAGCCTCGAGAGGCTGGGAAACAAAGATACTCTTTTTCCCCAGCTGCTTCATTCTGGTGGGGAAGGAAGCAAGTGGAAAGAAATCTCCTGAAAAGCGCTGCTCTTACATTCAGGTTCTCTCTGCCACATCAGAATATCTAATTGTGTGATATTACTAGTTACTTTGCATTTCAGCCACATTACTGACTCCTCTACCTCACTGACATACTGCCTGTCCTACAGCTCGAGCCACGCGTGGCTGGTGCAGCCTTTACCCCCCTCTCCCAAACGGAGCACTCTGCCAGATACGCAAACCACGGCTCTCTTGGCTAACATACGCCAGCTCGCTCCAGCCAAGCCCTGGAGAAGGGCAACAAAAACCACCTCCAAACGCTGCTCCGCTGCCCAGACAGCACATTTTCCTTTGGCAAAAGTTTTGGATTTCACTAGGAATGTACTGAACTGTAGCACCACTCAGCTAAAATACCTTCCTTGGGTGATAAATGTATTCCAAGGATTTGAGGGCTGCCACGAGATATGCCAACTGGCAGCTATGCATTTAGCAAAGAAACTGAAATCCCTCCTTCATTTTACATAACAAAGCTTTTATTGAGTCCCCTCTGGAAACCTGTTTGTTGCTTGGTTTAGTTCTTGCTTTACATGTGTATAAATTATATTCAAACACCTGATGAATGCCAGGAGATTAACTTAAATCCTACTGCCAGCTGATAGCTTGAGAAGCAAGAAATCAGTTCCTATTTACAGCAAGAAACTGACTTTGAAAAGGGTTGCTGCCATGGTGTCAAAGTAACGACTCCATCTGCTAATACCTCATAGATACACCATTTCGGCACTGTAAAAGAGAGGCTCAAGAATTCCTTCATCGTTGGTGCCAAAAAAGCTGTCTACAAAACACTGCCTATAAAATCTCCACTTATAGGAACAGTTTAGCAAAAAGCATTCCAGCGGCCACCGGCAAAGAAAAGTTATTCTTGTAACATAAAAGGCTACAGAGTGGTTGCCTCCATTGTGATTTCTGTCAGAAAATAGACTGCGCCGGCAAAACGCCCGTGAACCAACATAAGCCCCCGGTACAACAGCAGAGCTCTGCATTGTCGTACTCGCTGGCAGAGTTACGGCATAAATGAGCTGCCACCGGAGGGAAGCAGGACTATCAGAAATCCTCGGAAGCCGTGCTTTCATCGGAGATCAGCTTTCAGCACAAACTCCAAAACACGGAAGTGCACCGCTAAGATGGACCAGGGGCATTTTTTGAAGAACAGCCCAAAACACCCAGATGAAGCCAAACCTTGATGAGGAGCAGCTGACACTGAAGGTAAGTTGCAGTGAAATCTGCCATCCCTGCCAGTTCTGACTGAAGTTCTCCAAGCCTCTGAAGATCCCTGAAGCATGGGGAAAAAAAAAAGGAAGAAAAAAACACAATTGAGACAGCAAGTTAATCTAAATGCATTCAGAACGCAGCAGCGGCAACGATGAAGCCAGCTATTTCTGCACCTCACTTTTTTCTTATCCTCAGGACAAGCACTAGAAACAGCAGCAAAACCTACAAACCCATTTGCACCTTGGGACTTGGCATCTCCTGCCTTCCTGGAGGCTGACACAGGCACAGCAGCGGAAGCAGTAAGTCTGTCAACCCACATTACTCTGCAGCCCTACGGGAACCATACAGCGTAGCACTTCCAGATTTAACTTAAAACACTCCAGACTTCTACAGCAGCTAACGACCCATTTGTGTTACACTGCTGGGAAATCTAACTATTCCTGTTGACTAGGAAAGGTTGTTCGGAACATGTTGGGCTCAGGCAACCGAGCATATTTGAAATATAGCTGCCTTTTTAAAACAAGCTGAAATCCAATGTACTGGTATTTGCCCGAGGAGCTGTTGTGTGCTGTCTGGTATAAGTGTTTCTTGTAAATCACGCAGCAATAGAAGTAGCTTTTAACTTCACAGAAAAAAAAGACAGTTAATGGAACCCAAAAAGGCTTTAGTTCTCTACTCTTAGACATGTTTTAAAATCAAAAGCGTGTATTAAGAAAACAAAACTCATTTTTTGTTACAGAACTGAAAATAGGTTGGATAATGTGGATTCAACACGTCTCTGCTCTCTGCATTTTGCTTTGATCCAAAGTGTACTAGAATTGTCACTCTACTTCTTTGCTTCCTACAGCATTATTAAAAAGGAAGTTTTTTTCTTCAGATGACCCCTTCCTTTTGTTTATTTTAGATTTATCTTTGCATTCATGATGCAATTCTGAAAATTTGATTCTGCCAAACCAGAAGGTTGCTGAGCACGGACACATGAAAACAAACAAAAAAAAAAACCCATGAGATTTTCTGTAGAATATGCAGCCAAGGGGAACTCTCCAAAGCAGGGGAGCTGTGCCTTCCTTCAGTGCAACAACAGCAGAGCCAGCCTGAGCCCTACACAGTGACTCCATTTCATCTTTTCCCAGAGAGTAAAGAACAGACTCCTGGGTGCTTAATTCCCGTGCCACGCTTAATGCATCACAACACGCTAACGGGGAACAGGATGTCAGCCCTCAGCTAACAGCCAAGCAGATACTCCATTTTTCAGTCGTCTACGGTTCCCAATTCCACTAATTCTATTTCCTGACAAATCTTAAACAGATTTCAACATCCCTGCAAGACAAACAAACAAACAAAAAATCATCCTGTTGTATAGATGGAGAAACTAAACCACAAAGACCGATTCGCTAAAAAGCCTGTCTTGCAGTTTCAGCTGCAGAGCCTGGAGGAAGAGCGTCAGTCTTGAGCATGGCTAGAAATGTAAGTCCCAAGCAGACATCAGCTCCACAAGGTCTGCTCTACTTCTCCCGATGACAATAACGATAAAGGAGGCAGTTACGTCCCACTGCAGAACCCACTGCTGTGAGCGTCTTCTACCCCTCTTCTCTCAGCAGCCCAACTGTTGGTGCAGGAAACTCTTGCCCTCTGCAAAATAACCTTTAAGGTTTTGTTTTGTTTTGTCTGAAATCCTCCCTTTTCTTAAGGGTGGAAAACAGCAGCTGGTGTAGTATGGTTCCTGGGTAGTGATCGCAGCAGGAAAAAAGCCAAGCTAATAATCTCCATCAACTCCAAAGCATTCCTGTCCTTACTGCACATAAGTTACACGCGCAGCCATCTCCAACACAATTCCTATGCTCAAAAACAAAAAACATTCACGGCCTGTGAGGTTTCCAGACCTTCATCGTGCCTACAAGATTCTGGAGGCTCTGCCAAGGGATCACCCGTTTCAAGCGCTCGGTGCATTAAATGCTTTGAGACTATGTTTTAGGCTGCACACAGGAGCTTCAAACAGCTGAGGACAAACCATATAGTTTCACAGTTGGGTTTTCAGTGAGAAGCACGCTCTATTCTCCACTGCAGGTGGGTGTGAAAGCGATTTGCAGCTACACAGACAGCTCCCTGTTTGGGAGGAAGTAAAATAATAAAGCTTTTTGGAATTCCATATTCCAAGCAAAGCATTTTAGATTGTTTTTCTAACTCTCAAAATAAGGTTCTTTTCCTCTTTCCAAGCAGAGGATTCATATTGAAAGGATCCTTTTCAAGTGTTTTGTTTGTACAAATCAGTCCAGAGATGAAATGGAAGATGCAGCTTAAAACCCACAGTCAGAAGCCATACCATACGCCCTTATCTATACAACCGCAGACAGCAACACACAATAATATTGCCTATTCCAGGGAAATCTCTCTCCAATTTTCAAACTGATGAAGAATGCCAAAGTCCTTTATAAGTGGGACTGGTGCTAAGAACCCAACGATGCTCCAAAAGCAGGTCCTCTCGTGCTGAACGAAAGGCCACAGGACGTGGAAACTGGAAGAGCAAAGGGGGCAACCTCTCCTTCCCATGAAAAATGAAACAAAAAACCCCCTTGTGCATGTACATTCAAATTAATATGATCAAAATGAGGGGCTCGTCCAGGGACAGAGAACTAACAATGTCACACAGGCTGTCATCCATAAAAACTGAGAGTGTGTTTTACCATAAGCGAACAGTCCAGGAAGAGCAGCCTTACCCGACTCTCACCATGCTCTGAAAAGATGTCCCCGCAAAACCCACACTGATTATTCAGTGCAGCAGAGCCAGAGCCGAGACCATCAGTTTTGTTTCAAATAGGCCACGAATGCTGCCTTATCACAACACTCTCCAGAAGGCGGCTCGGACTAAGCGCCCGATGGCAAAGTACAACGCTGACATTCAGAGGCAAAGCACCTGCTCCAGAGGAGCTGGGAATCGCAACCCATCTCCCCACAAAGAGGTGGCCTCGCAGCCTTACCGGATGGTAAATTCCAGCAGCTCCTGTATGCCCTGCGGGTCAAGGTGCTGAAGGTTATAAACCCTCTCCAGGCTCTGATGCAAGAACTGCTGGGAAGGATCTTCATGTGGTGTAATACTGGGAGAGACAGGGGAGGACACCAGCTTTCTACCTGGCAACTAAGCAAGAAGAAACACACACGTACAGAACAGTAACACAAGTAATGACATTGCAAAATGCTGTCGTGTTATTTAACAACTACCAACTGAGAGCTCAAATTTATTTCTCAAATATCAAAATTTATATCAAGGCTCTCAACTCTGCACCTCTGTTTGTTAATACTCTCCATTTTATAATCCACTTGCAGAGATCTTGAGGTTAAACTTTTAACATCCCTTTGAGGGAAACATCTTCCTCATCTATGAAGTGTGGCACCGTGAAGTCAAGGGAAGTCCAAGACCACACAAACCACAGTTCATTTTATGAGCTGTAACAAGACTTACGACCAACCTCGGTCCCAACCTGTACTTGCATGCAGGAGAAGCATGCTTCAAAGCAGCAGGAAACATGTCTCACCCGTGAGTAAACCATTTAGGTAGGACACAAGTCAAACGTTGGAAGATCTACAAAGGCTAAGCTCCCCTTCCCCACACAGCCAGAGCTACAGAAAGCTCCCAGGACTCCTGCCCTCCCAGTATTCTTTCCCAACCAGCAAACCATGTGCTATTCTCCCCAAAATATTACAAAATCCATATTGTAACAATTTAATATTTGGCTCTCCTTACTTAACGTACATTTCAATATTCATTCGCTTGGTGCCTGGGAGAAAAACCTTGTAGGATCGAAGTGTTACACACTGACAGACACAGAAGAGACCAGCAATATTTGTAACAGAGTGGCAAAGTGCAAACCAAAGCAGCTAAACTTACTCTTAACGGAGGAACCAGATGAGAGAGACTGTCCCGAAGATAGGCGTAATGTCTGAACGTATGATCAGAGAACAGGGCAGGCATTGTTGGGCAACTTTTAGCAGCATTAAAAATCAGAACCAGAACGGCAATGTCTATTGAAATGGATTGTTAAAGAAAAATAAACAATGGCAAGAATTGCTCCTTGGGGATGGCAAGTTAAAACAACAACTCAGCAACCCTTTCTTTGCTGGAGATTGTTTAGGAAGTTTTTTACGGTTGGAGAAGGCTGAGCAAAACCCAAAGAGGCGGCTGTCTGAGCAGTGGAAAACAAGTACAGAGCACAAACATCACAGGATGGGCCATATTGGAGGAAGGATGTTACTGCCAATGTGGGATGGCTCAGAGACAACACAAAGGACAGGAGCCAGGGATTATAAATGCAGAACAAGCTCATTAGGTGGAGTTCCACTCTTCCTCAAAGCTTACACCGTGCTTACCAGTTTGGTACCCAGGCACCACCTAAAATGGAACATTTATGCCCGAGTCTCTGAAAATTGCTGCATTGCCTATGATGTCCTGAACAACAACCCCCTTACACAGATTTAAAACAAACCAAAGAATCAAACACGGAAAGATGATTCTGGAATAGAAAAAAAAGCATCTTCACAGTCTGAGAGCCCAAGAAATGCGGACGGCAGCCAAAGGCTTTAATCAGTTATCCCAAAGGCTGGGGGCACTCACCTGCACCAGGGCTGACCCCAAGCGTAAGATCTCTAACAGGAGAGCATGAAAGGATCCCCATGCAAAGCTTATGATCGTTTGGGCACTCGCCTGCACAGGGAAGAGGTAGGTTCAGCCACAGAAGGGACTGAATCCACTCTCTCACCTCCTGAAAAATATTCCGCATCCGTGGGCTGCCAAGCATAAAGGTTTCCACTTGACAAACCAACTTCTCCTCTTTACCCAAAATCCTTTCTAAATTTTCAGCTGAAGCTATTCAACTAACCTGATTCAAACCTGCTAAGTGCTTTGAATCAAACAAAACCCTGTTTCTAATTAACAGTTTACTCTGGAAACATACCATTCAGGTCTACCTTGTAGTTTCTGGCTCCCAGGCCTGTCTTAACGTAATATACCTCTGTAAAATGTGGTGGCAAGTTACCTCCAGAACATTCTCTAAACCAATATTTTTTGGTTCAGGACAGGAGGGTGCATTGAGCTAAACAACACCTTTCTCCTGCCCCAATATTCCTTCAGTTCTCAACTCATAAGACAAATATACTCAAATTATTACTCAAGCATCTGATTAAGGGTTAATCTTTCTCTCCATCCGATTCTAGCCCTTTTCAGTTCCCACAAAGTATTTATTTAATCTGTATAGAATTTCTAGCTGCTGGCCTGTGACTGGTGAGAGAAATACGGAGCAGTTTCACAGAGGAAGGGAGTTGTTCCAGTCTAACATGCCTCAGCACGCATCAGAAATAACATTACATTCTGCAATTGCACAGAAGGGAAGCAAGGAGAATGAACAATGGAAAAATGGGATTTTGCATTTCCAAGGCATCTCCTATTGTTAAGGATAATGGTATTACAATAATAGTTTGTATTCTAAAGCACTAAAAGAGCTAACATTAATATAAGGATTTCTGATTTTGAATTATTTCAAAAAGATGATAAATTTATAGCATTATGGGGATTCAGCCACTGCTGTACTAAGAGACGGTGCTGTTCTGTGCACTGCACAACAGTGAGGATAGGAGATATTCTACCTAAACAGAGAACAGACAAGGAAACCCACCCTTCTTATCTAAAAGCTAAAGCATCTTCAAAATTAGTACTAACTAGACAAATGTTTTCGCATCAAAGGACTCACCTGCAATGCCTAAACCTTGACAAATTGCTTGATTATTAACAGATTATTCATCATAGCATAAAAAAAGGCCAATTATACCACACTGGTATTTATGAAGATGGTTCCAGATAACAGTTATCCCACCAGTTGCTGAGTAATAAAACTAAGGGGCAAAGGGATTCAGAAATAGCTACAGGATTGTCTGTGCAGTCTGAGATGGTTTAACAAATGTGAGCATCAGGAAAACATAAATATAAATCTATTACAGCCAAAATGATCAACTGGCTTAATTAAAAAGATACAGGCTGGGTCATCCATGTCTGGTTCCGGAGTGTCAAAGAAGGGATGTGTGCTCAGCAGCTCCGGGACTAGCGGAAGCACCAAGGTGGGATGCCTGCTTCCCAAGAACTTCAAGCATCTGAAAATACACAGATCGAAGTATTTCTTAGTAAACATGTAAACTGCAAAATACAACATTTTAAAGCATTATTACTTTATGTTGCAGGGGTACTTTGAGGTGCTTGTCAGCATCAAAATCCTACTGTCCAAGCCCACTGTCTCCTCACGGCTGAGTATTTGCATTAATATTTGATAGGATCCAAGAAAACTGAGAGGGCAGCTTGAAAAAACAAGCAGTAATAAAAACTGTTTATTTAAACTGTCCAAGAAATACTTAGCACCTGGAGCTATACAACCCAAGAAAAGCTTTCATCCTAAATGCTAACAAATGAGTGTGTTTTTTTCCTCCAGAAATAAAGGACTGAGGGGGTAAAAACCCAACCAAATAACAAAACCCAAAAACCTCAAACTCCAGAAACAATATAAAAACACACTGGAAGACACAGCAGGCTACAATAAGTGTTTCTAACAATACCCAAGAATTCCATCTCAAACCACGTGTGCTGCAGCACCACTTCCTTTGTCGCTTCGATTAAACAACCAAAAACACCCCACACAAACGTTCGTTACTTTTGCTCAGACAGAAGTTGTCCCTCCAACAGCATAAAGCCACATCGCCAAATCCACTTGTCACAACTGACACAATCGGCTGCTGGTAAATATTACTATTTAATGCAGTAACAAGTAAGCACAAAACATTAGTTGCACAGAAGAGATGAGGTTTTAAACTGAAGGTTGAATTAATCTTTTCTGGGAATGCTTTGAGTGCTGGTAGTATAGGGCTGTTTCCAGGAGCAGTCATCAGTTCTGGGCTGCGAGTACAAGTATCGACAAGCAAGAACACCACAGAGTCTCCACATCAGTCACGAATACGTACAATGCTTAGTAGAGTCACTATTCCAATTATATATAGAATAACAGGGCTGTATACCTGCAGTACCTGTTACCTCCTTAGCTAGCTCAATATTTGCTTAATGCCTCAACTACTAAAAAGAACAGGAAAATCAGCAGACACGCAAGGACACTGAGCACACTCACTTCCATATGGATTCTCTGTCTGTGGGATACTTAGTCAGGTTTTTCAGCAGCTCCACCAGCGCAAGATGGATGCCTTCTTTAGTTGAGACATTGGTGCAACACAACAGCTCGTGAAGCGCTTCCCGAATGTCCCTTGAAGAATCCTAAAACAAAAAAAAAAAACAAAACCAACCCAGACACCTTTGAGTGCCAAGAGAGGAGACGTGCCTGCGCATACAGTTCCTGTTCCTTCGCTGAATTCGTACTGGAGGCATCTGAAAAACAGCGCACCTCTCTAGTTATCATAGCTAAGAACAGATGGAGTGGCAGACCAGGCAATGGCCGCAGCATCTCCTGCTGGTCTCATCCACCCACGTGCTTCATTTACTGAATGAATGGCAACTGCTTCACTGCTGACCTTCTCAAGAAGGGCAAAAAGTTCACTATTTGGTTCGGGTAATGTTGTACCCTTAGGCATATGCAGTAACAGAAAAGGAAGGCGCTGGGTAACTCAGCAAAACAATCACCAAAGATTGTTTTATCGCCTTCGGAGAAGCCTTTGTCATTCAACAGCTGAAGCTCAATTCCACAAGCCTTTAACCCAGGGCCCAGCCTCCAGGGGGGTTGCGTAAGCACTGGGGACACATCAACGGCTGGAGAGACCAGACTGACAGTGAACATCTATAGGATAATGGAATTTGACCTAACTACAGGTTTATAAATGGGCAATTAAAAAAAAAAAACAAACAACACACAAAACCAAAAAGAACACCCAAACAAACAAAAAAAAAAGCCCCACACACTTACAAGTTCAGTCAGAACTTTGTTACTATCGCAGGGGCTCCCTAATGTACCACTCCTAAAGTCACATCGCACCCATTTTATTTTTCAGGCCAGCGTGACGTTGTACAGAGAAGCTTTTGCAATCTCCGAGCCGTGTCTTTAGAAGTGCTATGGCTGAACTCCAGCTTAATTAATTACGTTCCTTCTGTCAAAACCCACCTTGTTGTTCCATATCAATGTATTATACTTCCTTGCTATCAGCATTTGTGTGGCACTGCTGGAGAGAGTGTGAAAATTTGACAGGATACAAGAACTGGATGCATTTCAGTGGTGGATTTCTTTTTTTTTTAATTATAATTTGCAAAGTATCAACAGCTCATTCATCACAGTCTTCCACAAAAGAAGAAAGAGCAGGCCTCTTGTAAAGACTCTTAAATGACGGCCAACACGCATAAATGATCAAAGGAGAAAAGCACAGCAGGGCTGCGCAGCCATTCCTTATTTTGGCGGTGGAAGGCAGACTATGACCAGAAGACAGGACGTACTCTAAGGACTGGAATGAAATGACCACGGAGATCAAATACTCCAGGTGAGTTGTACGGACCACTGGAAGGGCAGTACTGAGAAAAGCGAGGCAGAAGACTATGAAGTGACAGAGATGAGCACAAGTCAACAGAAACCGAGATCAAGGACACCAGGGAAAGCAGAATCCAAAGCCTGGTCAGAAAAGCAAGGAATAGCTGGTAGAGTTATTCAGATAAAATCAAAGTGGTGGGGTGAAAACAGAAGTTACCCCATCCCCATCTGCTCCCTATTTACACACTCAGAACAAATTTAGGCACCAAAGTTAATGCTATTTTTCCAAATCCTTTATTTTGGTACAGGAAGATAGATTTTACAGAAAGCAAGCACCTTTCAGAGTCAGACAAGTCCATTAAAATGTTATTCTCACACTTTTGCTATGCTAATACCTGATAATAATTATGAAAATATAAACCATAATACCCATATGATTTATCATACGTGGTGAGTCAGCACAGAAATGTAAGACGGAACCCCAGCCTAACTGGGACATCTTTATACCTTGATGCAAAAGCCCCCAGCTTGAAAAATGTAAATCAACTACACAAAAGTTTGAGGCGCCTGAAACTCATAGCTGCGCTTGCTAATTCAGACCACATCCCATAGCGTTTGTTAGACTGATAAAATAGGTTAGTTCGTTTGCTTCTTACTGGGGCACAACTGAAAGAAGCCACTGTTGCCCTGGGTCAAACAAACAGCAGGTGAAAAGGCAGAAATAGCAGATTTGCAGCACTGCCTGAGGCTGGGAGACTAACCAAAAAGAAGCAGAAACTTGCCTACCACAGGCAGCAGAACGAAAAACCATACCCCAGGGGCTATAGCTCAGCAAATGAATCAGGTCTGAGGGGGAGCAGTTTGAGACAGCACTGTTCATACAGATGAAATCTCCTCCCTTCCCGATCAAAGCCATCAACCAGAAACAGCAGCTGACTCATGCTGTCCCCTGGATCCTGGCTGAGAAAGGCCAGATCTGTACCGCAGAGCACGCTAACAAACCCACTGAGAGTCAGAAGGGAGATCTTGGGCCCACGCCCTGTCTGCTTGGCGAGCAAAGGTGTAGCCAAAGCAGCTGAACAAAGGAAACAGAAAGAAAACAAAGTTGTATTCGATGTGAAGTGGTGCAGTGCGCTGCACCACAAAACAAGACAGAGGGAAACACGCATGAGGCAACAGCAGAGTGATGAAGGGAAGAGCTTTCACGTGAAATTCATCTATTTCAAAAGTATTCTGTTGTCCTGGAGATATACAAGCTGCTAGACCTCAGGAGCCTCTGGGGGTGTTCAAAGGAGAAGAAAAAAAAAAAAACAACAGAAAGGTAGACAGTTTCAGCTCAGAGGAAGGGACTGATTAGGTTTATATAATAGTAACACCTCTAAGAAAGCCGGAATACAATTTTTTAACTCCTGAGGAATTTCTTACCTCCAAGACAGCTAACACAGTATCCAGCTGGTCTTCCCGCAGCGTGATGTTGTTGGAAATTTTTCTCATTGTGTGTATTGACTGCAATCTCACCTCCTCAATTTCGTCGTTAAACATGTCAACCAAAAAATCCAGGCATTTCTCAGCAAAAGAGGGCGACGACTGAGCCAACATACAGAGGGCTTCAACGGCAGCAATCCTAACCTCTGTTAAAAAGGAGGGAGGGAATTAATCGGCAGTGCTGTTTAAAAGGACGTACCACCTAACAGCCAGGCCTCATATTATTCAAGCACTGGGCTAAGGGCAGGAGATGCTAAGGAACCACTGAGGATGCTGGAGATTAAGCAACGACCCATGCCATTAGGGATCTTTTCACAGGCAAGTCTTCAAATCAAAAGCCTCACTTCTAATACAGTGTCTGCTGATGTCGTAAGCATCAGGAGAGGGTGAAAATAAACATCTCCTATCCAGCAATAAATAATATGTATTTCATAGCACTTTTACAAGTGTAGCTATAACCCCGGTATCTTCAGCAAACTAATTTAGATAATTAAACTCTGCTTGTTTTATTCCTCCTGACATTTTAATTGCTCAAGAGCATTCACTGCATTTTTAACTTGCTCTGTAGCACTTTATGAATTGCTGAAAAGCCCTGGAGTATCAGCATTTTGGCAGTAAACAGAATGAAGTCCCCCTGCTTCGTGACTTTGGATTCCTCACAAGAAAGGAAAAAGGTGCCACCTAGTTATTACAATTACTCAGAATTTAAGCAAAAAAACATCAAAAGGTGTCCAGAGTATATTCATGCTGTAAAAAATAGCAGGAATTCAAAGAATACCCAAATATAACAAGCTTTAGTGGAGATGAGATCCTCTTCCCTGCAGCCATCCTCGCTAGCTTCCATAACACTTTTATGATCCCGGCACATAAATAAGAATTAATCTGATGTCTTGCAAACATTATTGTTTTAAACATACTTTTATTTTTCATTCAAATTAGCTCATCTTGAAAACATTTAAACTCATGTGTAGCTTTTAGGCCTATTGTTCTTAAAGAACATATTCAATTCCTGATGATTCTGATTAAGCAGAAAAATGCACACACAGCAAGACCCCAGCTTATGAAGCCTTTGTCACAACTAC
This sequence comes from Phalacrocorax aristotelis, assembly GCF_949628215.1. NCBI lineage: Eukaryota > Metazoa > Chordata > Aves > Suliformes > Phalacrocoracidae > Phalacrocorax > Phalacrocorax aristotelis. The sequence goes on from NC_134276.1 coordinate 4,457,118, forward strand.
GAGTCTCCGAGGTCATTAAGACCAAGGTATTAGAGAAGAAAAACATTTTGCCAGTGTTGCTTTCCTAAGCTGACACAGTAATCTAGATTTAAGTTACAAGATGGAATTCAAGAAATGAAGCAGCCCTGTGAGTAAGAAAGAGAGCTCAGCAGTATTTAAAAATGCTGCAGCCGGAGGAGAGGGATCTCCATTATTTAGAGGTCTGTGCGTATTCCACGTCCGTCCATCTGATCGACATTCCCCAATAGCACCATGCTGCCACAAGACCTACGGCACAGGAAACTGGGGAACGTGTTTCATGGGTCAATGGACTGAGCCAGGGAAAAATTTTTTACCGCTAGTCAGAAAAAAACCCAAGTTGCATTTTCAAGCTTCAGGAGAGTTTAGCCATTAGAAGAAACATGCTTTTATTTGCAGCGGTCATGGAACAATAAACCAACTTTTACAACACAATCTACAGCGATATTTTTATTATGGTGATTTTATACTTTCTAATTTAGCTTTGTCCTTCCAGTAACATTAAAAGCAAATTCAGGAATAACGTTCAGAGCTCGGCATTTTCACAGTTCTGTGCAAATACCAGCCATTCTCAATAGCCTTAAGAAATATAAATCTTCACTTTAGGGGGCAGCACAGAGACTTTCCTGAGGCCATCAGTATGGCCAGTGCTACAGCCAAACTTAGGACCTCAGGAATCCCACGTTCCGGTTCAACACTCATAATTCACACCCCCTTTAGAAGAACAGATGAGATCTAATCTGCTGGAAGGAGACTATGGCCTCCAAATCCACCATAGCAAGTCCTCAAGAGATCAAAACAATAGCGCTGTGGAACAGGTAAATGTGATCTTGGAACACAGGTATTTCCGTTAAGGAATTATCAATAACATTGCTAAAGATGTCAGCAAGACCTCACTTGAAATTCAAGTACCTGAAAACATACAGATCTAGTCACCAGTTTTTAAGAATAATGCATTCTAGCTGGCCAAGAGGAAAGCTTTTAGAGCAGCAGAGACTGAAAGGAGCCTAGCCTGTTTAGCCCCTTGCAAAATCACAGAATCCCAGCATGGCGGGGGTTGGAAGGGCCCTCTGGAGCTCATCCCGTCCCACCCCCTGCTGGAGCAGGCACCCCCAGAGCAGGGGCGCAGGGCCGCATCCAGGCGGGGTGTGAATGTCTCCAGGGAAGGGACCCCACAGCCTCTCTGGGCAGCCTGTGCCCCTGCTCTGGCACCCGCACAGCAAAGGGGTTTGTCCTCATATTCAGGTGGAACTTCCCGTGTTCCAGCTTGTGCCCGTTGCCCCTTGGCCTGTCGTTGGGCACCACTGAAAAGAGCCTAGTCCCACTGTCCTGACATCCACCCTTTAGATATTTATAGGCATTGATGAGATCCCCCCTCAGCCTTCTCTTCTCCAGGCTGAACAGGCCCAGGTATCTCAGCCTTTCCTCACACGGGAGATGCTCCAGTCCCCTGATCACCTTGGCAGCTCTCTGCTGGACTTGCTCAAGCTGTTCCACATCCCTTTTAAACTGGGGGGCCCAAAACTGGACACAGCACTCCACATGTGGCCTCACTAGGGGAGAGTAGAGCTGTCTATTAACCCATTGGGAAGCCAGACCCCAAGAGAAGTAGCAACTATTTAATATGAAACCTTCCACTGGCTAGGATCAAATGGGTATAAATTGGCAGTGGAAGAAACTGGGTCAGAAATCAAAAGAAAACTTCTGTTTGTTGGAGCTGGCGGATTCTGACATATTTTGACAGATACATGGGTTCGTCTCCACTAGTTCTAACCGTTGTTAGGATGGAAGCTGCTATGTTAACAAAATGAATGATTGCTGGGCTCCATGGACACGACAGGTTGTTTAAAATACAGCACTACAAGTTCTGTAAAATTTGGTTTTCCTTCCCGCAGGGAAAACACCAATTTCAAACAGCAGCAACTAATGCTGCCAATTTAGAGCCACATGCAACTGTTAAATTTAAGTCAATTAAAAGAAAATAATAATAATCCTAGTGGGTTTCTGAATAATATAAACAACCACTTCTCTACCAGATATTTTACTAAAACTTTACTGTTTATAGGAAGTTATTCGGGTTTGGCCACTCGATAGAGCAGTTCTGTCCAAAATTCTGTGCCACACCGTAGCATCTTTGAAACAAACGTCGTATCAGAGATCACAACGGACTAAACTCACCACCCCGAAGTCCACAATTGGTTAAAAATACCCAAACACAACAGCCAAGTGATCCATTTTGACCAAAAAACAACCCCTAAACCCCAAAGCTTATTAGCCAGCACACATCCCCTCCTTTAGCCATTCCATAAGAAGTTAACACTTACCATACATCTCATCTTCCAGGCCATGAACAAAAGCCCCACAAGCTCCTGATTCAATCAAGTTTACAGCACCTGTATCAATTTCTTCTTTGGGAGCATCATCTCCCCACTTTCTGCCACTTGAAAACTCCCCAGAGCTGTAGAGTTCTTTGGCTCGTTCATGCGCAGTGCGCTTCCTCTGTCCAAACAATTTTTTCAGTTACAACCATGGTAAACTTTAAAGATGACTGAACAAAATATTATATGGCTTTATTGGATTTGAAAATAAATGTAGCTAGAGGCTTAGACATGGGCAGAGACAGGCAAATGCTAGGAAAAGCAAATAAAACCTTCTCATCGATGAATATTTCTAACTGCCAGTAACTCTCTGTACTTCTGACGCTGGGAAAGGGTAACAGCTAATACATTTTAATTAACGTATTCTTAGACTTCCATTAAAAGAACAGCCAAACTGGGCCAGAGTAAAGGCCCATCTAGTTAAGCATCCAATAACTGATCTGCAAAACCAGATGCTATCACTTTGCAGTTCAACTTGTTAAACTGCAATTAAATACTTTAATGACTATCAATACTACAGAGTGTTCAGCAGTTGTAAAATGGGTTATTCATTTGGCATGCTCACTAGTCCATCTTCCTTCCCCCCACACCGTAACGAAAGCTGTGCAGCACTTTCTTTAAGGAACTTCACAAAGCAGCCCACAAAAACTAGCAGCTCAAGCTTCATCGTTCTTTTTTAGGCAGAAAAACTGGACCTAATACCTCGAGTGAGTTGCCTAAGGAAGGGATTTTACTGTAGAGTTTTGCTCGTAGGGCTCAGGGGTCCTAGCCTTTGGCTACTCACGTCTCCTGAAATGCCTGGCTCTACTGTTCGGATCTTGCAGGAATTTCCCATAAGCTGGCTCCTAAAACTAGGATGCAATCTTTCTGTACGCAATAAATACAGCTTTTAGCCAAAAGGCTGTCAGAAGAACACAAACGTTTACCTCTCATTTGCGAAACCCAAATAGCCTAGAGCTGTTTATTACATGCCCAGCTAATGAAATCTAAAACTAGCAATTGCTTCATTGACTTTAATCTAAAAGAACTTGTCATCATCAATTAACTCTCAGCAGCCTTGGGGCAAGGACGCGGTAAGCAAACACACTTAACATTAACATACCTGTTGCGTGATTTTATTACTTTGCACACAGTAAAAACAAACCTAAACGTTTACATACCCTCAGATCCGACATAAGCTTCTTGTCAAGGGTCTGCTCTAAGAAATGGGAGCTAACTTGTTGCATAGACCCCTAAAGAGAAAATACAATAATCAAAAGAAATGGGATTATTCTAAATGACGCCACATAATTTCCTGATTTATCCAAACACCACGTCCAATCTTATCCACCCATTCTAACAGCTTCATACAATGCTCTAAACTACCATATGCCAGCATCCCGAGCAGTTTCCTTAAGATGGTCAGAACATCTTATTTTCCCACTGAGGTTAACAGAGTCTTTCTTGAGTTCAGCTGGTTTACATGTCCTGTGCTGGTGAAGCAGGGGGAGGGAATTATGGTAAGTACTTGTTTTTTTCTTGGACACCCAACCCTCTACGCTCAAGGAAACAATCACTGCAGAGTTCAGCTGAGAAACTTCTGGGTTTCCTCAACCTCTCTCATTTCCTTCTTCTCAGAATTTTGGTAGACATTTACCCATACAGTTTTTAAACATCCTGCCATTTCTTTTCAAATACACGTGAAAAGTGAAGTAACATAAGACAAACTATTTTCAGACAGAGAAAAGAAAAGAACGCAACTTACCAATAACTTCGCAGCTTGTACTCTAACAACCCAGGAACCATCGCTCACCATATGACAAATTTTTCCAAATGCATCGTCAACCAAGCGAATTTCTTCATTAGAAGAAGGAATCGGGACAATGCTAACAGAGAAACACAGATCAGTACGCTGATCCGATGCCATGCTGGATGGCAGCAAGCAAGAAACAACTGTGCTGAATTCCTACGGATGCGCAACAAATATTAAAACCCAAAACTTTGTCCGGATCAGTGCATTCTTATCAGGTATCGGTAATTTGTACCCATCAGTTTTCTAACAGCTACTCTTGAGACTCACTGGCACAAAACTCTCAGGATTAGGATGATTACTATGGCAACACTTTGAATCACTTTGCATACAGCTCATACCTTTCAGGGTAAAGTTGACTGAGGACCCAAATTAGCTGAACTGCAGCACTGCGGACTTGCTCATAATCATCTGCCAGCAGCTTGCAGGCCTGAAAGAAGATTCACGGTCCAATATACCCAAAACATCTCCAGCTGAGCTGTCATTCATTCCCACAGCGGATCCAGGATCCTTACCATAAATCAGTTAAGGCAGACTAGAAGTCAGGATGAATTCAGCCTTCCCCCATACCCCCTAGTATTTCCAAGTTGATTTAGGTAGGCTAGTCCTAATAAAGTCAATCGGGAACATGCTGTAAAACTCCAGAATTGCCCGTACTATGCAGGAAGCACGAAATGCGACTCTGTAGTAGAACTAATTTGATACAGGCTTCAGCTGCGCAACCTTATTGACGTAACAAACACAGGCTTAACGTGTATTCTCCAATGAACAAGGGTTTAAGACTTGAGATTGCCAAATGACAGTAACAATTACATAACGCCTCGCCCTTCCCATGATTACCTCCCCCAATAACCAATAAATTCCAATCAAAGCATATGCTTTAGTGCCTTCAAGCACTGCTTGAGATGCTGCCACAGGGCAACAGGGAATATAGGCAACCTAAGTGCAAAATCCCCTGCCTATGCTCAATGCCCTCCTCCTCTCAAAGCACGTTGTCACAGAATCTAAAAAGCAAGATACGCAAACAAGTACCAAATAAATACCAATTAATGCAAGGTTTTACCTGACTGTAAATAGCCTGCTGTAATTTTAATCCTCTTTCATGAAGCTGCAGCTACAGGGGAAAAAAAAAAAGCCACAGGAAGGTGTAACTATAAGTTTGAGTGACAGAGACTAAGTTTTCAACACTGTTTTTCTTGCTTGGAGTAAACTTAGTTGCCTGCATTTCTTAATTGCTGCTATAATTAAAGCATTTCATGATCTTAGTATTTTAAATCATAATTTTGACTTCAGTAGAATTTTTTTAAACTTCACAGCCATTCATACTGCGACTGATTAGGAAAATACAGTTTATAGAAATACTGTCCGCCCATTCTCCCAACCTTCCAACAATTGTTTAGCGCCAGCCATATTCAACCACAATTACAACTGATACGGGTAACTTCAAAATGATCAGTTTACTACCACTCCTAAAACACCGGCCCAAAAGCAGCATTGCCGATTAATTTTCACACCCTGTAAACCTCTTCAATTACCGAACCAGAAGAATAGCAAAAACTGTCATGCTAAACATTGTTTCTATCTGGAATAAAACAGTATCATGAACCTGACTTATAAACAAAGGGATAATATCTGGTTGAATATTGTCAAAAAGAAAGCAAACGGTTACTTTTCTGGATCCCCTTCTTTAAAATAAACAGGCCAGTGACAAAATTCAGGGGAAAAACCAAACCAAAAACCAAAAAAACTCAAACAACGCACACACAGTAGCAAGGAAAACCACGATCAAGAACCCTAGGAGCGGTTAGAGACCCCGAATTCATTCAGGATGCTTCTGCAAGTGACAGACAGTTGACTTTGTGCTGTAATTATCAATTCAAGGTCATAAATCTTGCTATGGATTTGGTTGAATGGCTTTGTAAAAGTCACTCAAATGACTTTAAAAAAAGAATTGTACTGAAAAATCCCCGATGGAAGCAAAAAAGGATGAGTGCAACCTCCAGCAGAGGGAGACCCCAGACAGATTCAAGTGCAATCCAATCTCCTCAGATATATTCTGCTTCTTTCTTTGGAGTTTAATATCATTAATTCAAATACCCTTGTTGACCATCAGGTTAGATGGGATATTGTTGTAAACCTCAAGGTAACAGAGGGATTTCTATATACTCACAAGCAAAATTCTCAAGTGCATGATCTTTGCTTGCATTTCTGCAAAGCTAAAACCTTCCGAAAGCTCACCATGCTCCAGCCCGCGTGAAAACCAGTTAACCCCATAACCAGTTAACCTCATAACCAGGTAAAGAATGCTAATGAGAATGCAACCATGGGGCAAAACATAAACATCGTTTAAAAACAGACAGACAGACTTCTTTCTGGACTTATCACTCAGGTCTCCTGTCATAAGCAGCTTTCTAGTGTCCGTTGGAGTACTAGAGCCTTGTTGAAATCGTGGTAACCGATGCTAAATCAAGAAATACATATTTCTTCATAAAAAAAGAACCTACATACACTCAAAAAAGCCAAAAAATTAAAAAGCTTCTTCAGCTATGGCTGAAACAGAAATTTTTATGAATCACTAAAATTCCCTTCGAGATCTCACACTACTCTCACATTTCACAACCGAGCTTATTTTTCCTAGTAATTTTGATATGCTAAATGGACTTTTATTACATTAATTAAATACTCTCTAACCCAAACCTCTTTGGATGAGTTTGCAACCCCTTATCAGCTTCCTTATGTAACACCAGACAATTTATTCCACTGTAGCAGCAATCCTTACCATGGCTTTTATAGCTGCTGTCCTAACACGAGGGTCCTGGTCATTAAAATGATCTCCTATTATCTTCTGGACATCTTTGGCAGCCTGGCTTTCAGCTTCTTTTGCAATGCCTTTTTCCACTGGTCCAAGACAGCCAATTAACTGAAGACACTTATTTCTTACACCATGGGAAGAATCTGTCAGATGCTGTGGAATGGAAGAGAAGAATAGACGTAACTGGATGTTATTCTTCTTAAGTGGATTCTATTCTTCTTTCACCCCTTCGAAACAGCTAATCATACTAAGATTCCTAGCAGTTAAAAAATGTTAATATTATAACAGTTTATTGAGAAAAATAAAAATAAATCAAACACTGACTACCATTTTTTTCCCCTGTGGCAGTGATAAAAGCTCCCTGCCCCAGGGAGGCCGCCTTACCTTGCAGGCTACCTCTACCAGCCTCATCCTGACAGAGTGATTCTCCGTGAGCTTCGTGCCAATCACCAGCAGGGTGTCCAGCAGCTGAGCAAGGACTTGGTGAGACTCTGCAAAACAAAACAGCGAAAGGCTGCATACCTCTTCAGTGAGCTCCTCACCAGCTACAGAATCGTTTCGGTTGGAAGGTCCTCCTGAAGCCGCCTTAGTTCAAAGGCCAGAACAAGCCCAGTTCCCTCAGCATCTCCTTGCACATCCGGCCCCCAACCATGTCAGCAGCCGTCTGCAGAGCTCACTCAACCTTACCAACACTTATCTGGCTCTCCAGAGCCCTAAAGCAGGTGCGGTATATGCCAGATGTGGTCTAACCAGTGCTGAGTAAAGGCAATAATCCCCTCCCTTGACTGCTGGCTACGCTCCTGCGGACACAGCCTGGTACACAGTGGGCCTTCACTGCACACTCACATTTAGCCTACTGTTCACATGGACCACTCCAACATCCTTTTCTCTAAATTGGACAGAAAAGTGTTTGACAGATGGACCGTTAGATAGATAAGGAATTGGTTGGGCGGCCGTGTCAAATCAGTTAGCTGGCAGCTCAGCGTCCAAGTGGAAACCAGTAGCAATGGGTGTCCCTCAAGGGACAATAGTACTGGGACCAATACTACTTAATATCTTCATCAAGTGCATGGACAGTGGGGTTGAGTGTGCCCTCAGCAAGCCTGCCGATGACACCAAGCTGAGCGGTGCAGTTGACACACCTGAGGGACGGGATGCCATCCAGAGGGACCTGGACAGGCGTGAGAGGTGAGCCCGTGGGAGCCTCGTGAGGTTCAACAAGGCCAAGTGCAAGGTCCTGCACATGGGTTGGGGCAATCCCAAGCACACATTCGGGCTGGGTGAATAACAGATTGAGAGCAGCCCTGCAGGGAAGGACTTAGGAGTGTTGGTTGATGAGAAGCTGGACACGAGCCAGCAACGTGCGCTCGCAGCCTGGAAAGCCAACCGTGCCCTGGGCTGCATCCCCGGCAGCGCGGGCAGCAGGGCGAGGGAGGGGGTGCTGCCCCTCTGCCCCGCTCTGTGAGACCCCCCTGCAGCGCCACCTCCAGCTCGGGGCTCCTCAGCACGGGACAGACGCGGGGCTGTTGGAGCGGGGCCAGAGGGGGCACAGCAATGCTCTGAGGGCTGGAGCCCCTCTGCTGTGAGGCCGGGCTGGGAGAGCTGGGGTTGTTCAGCCTGGGGAAGAGAAGGCTGCGGGGAGACCTTATTGCAGCCATTCAATCTATAAAGGGGGTTTGTAAGAAAGCTGGAGAGAGACTCTTTAGCAAGGCCTGTAGGGACAGGACAAGGGGGCACAGTTTTGAACTGAAGGAGGGTAGGTTTAGATAAGGAAGAAATTTTTTACACTGAGGGTGGTGAGACACTGGCCCGGGTTGCCCAGAGGGGTGGTCAATGCCCCATCACTAGAAATGTTCAAGGCCAGGTTGGACAAGGCTCTGAGCAACCTGGTCTAGTGGAAGATGTCCCTGCCCATGGCAGGGGGTTTGGACTAGACGACCTTTAGAAGTCCCTTTCAACCCAAACCATTATTTGATTCTTTAAAATAAAGTTAAACTGCATCAAGTAAAGCACATACAAACTGAAAATATAACACAGAAAATAAAAATGGACCTTAATGAAGCCACAAACAGGACAACCTATATTTTACTGTCTATTACTAATCCAATGCTAATGAACTTATAACTTCTTGCATTAGCTCTGACAAGCTAGCCTGCCGCATGGGAAGAAAAAAACCTACTCTTCAAACAAGATTCCACTTTAACCAAGACTGTTCTCTAGAACAGAGCACTTCAGAAACAACAGATCCCAGAGATGAAAAAGCGAACTTTGCACTGCCTTAAAACAGAGGGATAGAGCAGGCAGGTTTGAGGAACATTTTTCTCCTCCTCAGAACATGGTATTTTCTGTCATCATTCACAAAAGCAGAAAATAAATACTCTGAGCAACAATTCCCAATTATACACTTGAAATATAAGGGCCTTGCCACCATTCTAAATGCTTAAAGACTATGTGATTCTGCCTCGACCTCAAGCACCACCTGAAAAGCGAGACTTACTCTCATTTTGAAGAGTGTTAATGGCATCATCCATAATGCAATCTGGGGAAAATCCTGCAGTCTTCGATAACAAGCCCAGCAAAGAAGCAATCTTCAATCTTACAGAGGCGTCATTCTCCTGGAAGGAAACGGCAGACACCCTCGTTCATTTTCCAGTTTGAAGAGCATAAAACATGACACACAGGCAGGACAATTCAGCACAAGGGTCTGAATTTTACTCTCAGGGTACTTCCTCCTCCATACATCCACAGCACACCCCACAGAAAATTAACTGTACCAGAATGTTTATGTGGCAGCTTCCAGTACATGTCAAAAGGATTCTTTTACTCATAATTCCTCAAAATTACCCTCACATGCTGGAAAATTCAGTATTGGTAACATTAATGTCTTTGCAATGTTTTTAATGAACAAATGGGAGGATTTTAGAAGATGAACGCTCTTGGCCTCTGCCAAGCACCAAGGTACAGAAAACAACTGTTTTTCTTAACCGTGGGGAGGAATCCTGCCAAACTTTTTTAAAAGAAAGAAGCCCAACAAGGTAAAAAAAAAAATAATAATAGAAGCATATGTTAGCTGCATATGTCTGTTCATTTCAGGAACAGCAGAAACCGTCACAGGTGATAATTACAGAAATAAGCTTCACAAATTTGTATTAATTTTAAATGAATTTTTTTAAGTTCATGCATTTCAAAGTTGTTATTTTGAGTCTTCTACAGACTTGTGCTCACAAGACTTCTGGTCATGACAAGAAGCTCTCTCCTTCATTGTATCGCCAATGATACCCAATACAGGGTAGAAAGACAAAAAGAAGTCTGGATTTCATGCTTAGATCTTATGTAGCAACTGTGCAACGCTGAACACAGAGGTGCAGAAACATTACACTTACAAATATTACATCTCTGAACTGGTGCAGAAATACTACGATTACAACTTTAATGGTTTTCAACAGCGTTTAGGAGACTTCAGCATCACACACATTCCCCAGGTGACAAATGTGAGACCCGTGGGAGTAATCCCCTTCTCGACTGAGCCAAGAAGCATTTTTTCAGGGCCAAAATTATGTGTTTGAACAACAGTTACTGTCATTGGACAATGCACATCAGCGGTAGGATGCACAGATTCCCACAGTGTAACACATTTGATATTTACTCACCATTTCTCACGTTCCTGTAATAAAAGAACAACCCTCTCCACAAACACAGATGAAATCAATGATTTCAAAAAGGACACTTACAAAGGCACTTTTTAAAGCCTTGCGAATAATGTCTGCAACATTTTCATTACCAGGTTCTGAGCAGCCCCCTACTCCAAATGACATTTTCTCCCTCCTCCTAACGGTTCATGAGCAGGAAATCAGAGGAACTTATCTTTCTAGTTTACAGGTCTGATCGTCATCTCCACAACCAAAACACCAGTAAGTGAAGGTGCTTCTAACCCTCCTCCCGACCACCCTCAGGAGTCAGGAAGGGACTTTTGGAATCACCCCAAGGCACTGTCTGAGGACACATGGTTGCTGACAGAAACACCAGCTTACGGTATCCTGTCCCCGCTGCTGCTACAATGCTTTGTAATCCTGTAGCTTTTTAAAAGTTGGTTTCCGTAACAGGCCGTGCACTGAAAACGTGACCTAATCTGTAGATTTAAGAGTCTCCTTCTAATATAGGCTACAACACAAACTTCAAACACCAAATAACTTGTGTTATTTGATCAGGAATCAGTTTTCTTCATAGAAAGCTATGGAAATACACCACTAGGCTCCTTGAGTTGTACACTCTTTTGAGTGGACTCTTGAGTCCAATAATGAAAGTAAGTTCCCACTCAAAAAAAAAAGTAAAACAGTCTCAACACACAAGCCAAAGCAGGAGAGTACAGAAATAGATAAAATTCAGCTTAATGGTTTCAGTGCAAGTTCAAAACAAAATTGGCTCAATAGTAAAACAACAACAACAAAAACTCACAAAACACACCCAAAACCAAAAAGAACCCAAACAAATAAATAAGTAAAAAAGAACAGCCCAAGGACTTTTATGAGAAATGTTTCAGCCTACAGTGTAGCTTTGTCAGCCACAATAAAGTTTTGCTTTATCAAGTGAAGGATCAACACCAGGACACTACAAAGCATATATTGCTTCTCTTATTTGTTTCTTTGCTGTTAAGAATTTTTTGTTGAAAAGTTTTTTCAGAAGCATCATTTTAGAAGTGCTTTGTCTGCAGCGCAACAGGTAAAAAGTTTCTCTGCTATTAGAGGAAATTAAGAGCAAGGTAAGGAAACATCAGTCAGGAATGATTCAGATGGAGCTGAGACAGCTTTGACAGCCAGGTTCCCTGGAAAACTTGTCATGTCTTTGTCCCTTGTTAATTTAAGACTAGTCACACAGGCCATCTGCGGGGATAACACAGTCACATCCCTGTCACCAGCTCCTGAAGCCACCAGCTAAAGGGACCAAGTAACATGATCAGGAATCACTCAAGTAAAGCACTATAGTCCCTTGCTCTCCTCACAGAGGGCTTCCAACAGCCCAGGCTGCTGGCAGCTGAGTCAGGACCAGAAGCCTGTGGCTCTATTCCACATCCAATACCAAGAAAACAAAACCAAAAGGAGGATTCTGGAAGCACACCTGCCTCCCAGCTTCACTACCTTGTAATAATGCTCCAGCAGAATCCTGACAACCCCTTCCACACTCTCCACTTCCACAGGCTTCCTGGCAAACTGGAGCAGGTACTGCAAGGCATCGGCAGATGAGGTGGCTTTGCACAGGTCGACATGGAGCGCCGCTGACTTGCTGGGCTTGGTCAGCCGCAGCTTCTTAGCGGACAGGTCCTCGTGCTGCTGCTGCAGGCAGAGAGATGAGATTCAGAAACACACCACAAACACTGACCCACTCCTTCCCAGAGTGAACAAGCCGGAGAAAGCTCCTGTGCCCCAAGGCAGTCATTGGTGTCTCACTCATCTATCCTAAAATCATAGAATCATTAAGGTTGGCAAAGACCTCTAGGATCATCAAGTCCAACCACCAACCCAACACCCCCAGGCCTCCTAAACCATGTCCTGAAGTGCTACATCTACACTTTTTTTGAACGCCTCCAGGGATGGTGACTCCCCCACCTCTCTGCACAGCCTGTGCAGTGCCTGACCACTCTTGCAGTAAAGAAATTTTCCCTAATATCCAACCTAAACCTCCCCTGATGCAGCTCGAGGCCATTTCCTCTCATCCTATCACTAGTGACTCGGGAGAAGAGACCAAGGCTGTTGGCCTTCTTGGCCGCCTGGGCACGCTGCTGGCTCATGTTCGGCCGGGAAGGAACAGGAACACACCTTCACCCCCCTGGGGCTGCTCCTGCCCTACCCGGGTGCCCCCCACCCCCGAGAATCACAGCCTCTCCCCACCCCAGCCTGGGACAAACCCCAGAATACGACCCCAGCGCAAACACGGCTTCCCCCACGCCCACCGGCCTGAAGCACCCAAGAAACTCACTCCCTCGATCTCACCCCGGGCTGGGGGCAGCCCGGGTCGTTCCCCTCTTCTCTCCGCGCCCGAGGGCAGCGCTATCCCTCCACACCCCCCTTCCCTCCCGCCACCTCCAACCTCCCTAAACCCGGGTCCAACCCGTCCCGCTGCTCCCCGGTCCCGAGGCCCCCGCCTCAAGGCGTCGGGCACCCCTGGGCTAGGCCTAGGCCTTCCCCTAATCATAGGCCTAGGGCTAGGCCGGCAGCTTTTCCCACAGCCCCGCCTCACCCGCCGCCCGGCAGAGCCCGGGACTGTCCCCCCGCCCCGCTCGGCCCGGCCCGGCCCGGCGGCGGTGCGTTACCTGGACCACCTTGGTGAACTCCTCGTACACCCGCTTCTTCAGGTGCGCCGCCATACCGCCGCCTGGCCCTCCGCGGCCGCCGTACGCGAAACCCGGAAGAGAAACCAGAGAGTTGCCAGCAAGGCGGAGGCAGAAGGAGCATTCTCCCTTCCCAACTGGAGGCTGCGCTCTATGGTCAGGCGGGACGGCCCCGGAGGGGGCGGCCTCCCGTTGCCATGGCAACTCAGGCCGGACATGGTGGCTGCGGCCTGGCCTGACCCGCAGCCAAACCCTGCCAGGGGCTCAGCCACGCTCAGTTTTCCCCCAAGATACCCACCAGTTTCGTTAGTATGGGGTGTTAGATCATATAAAGACCAAAATATAAATAATATGGCTTGTTGTTTCCAGGCAAACTTAAGCATAGCATCATTAGGGTTGCAAAAGACCTCTAAGATCATCAAGTACAACCACCAACCCAACGCCCCCAGGACTCCTAAACCATGCCCTGAAGTGCCACGTCTACACGTTTTTTGACACACACCCCCCAGGGCTGGTGACTCCCCCACCTCTCTGGGCAGCCTGTGCCAGTGCCTGACCACTCTGGCAGGGAAGACATTTTTCCTAATATCCAACCTAAACCTCCCCTGACGCAGCTTGAGGCCATTTCCTTTTGTCCTATTGTCACCTAAAACCGGGAATAAAACTCCTTAACACTGGGCATGTTAAAAAGCAGGTATTATTTTATTCGGCGCCAGCTGCATGGGGACCTTTCCTCCTAACAGGCACACCTACTGCAGTTCATTTTTGACATTTATACATGAAAGTTAACACACCATGCCTATCTAATACATAATCATTGACCCGACTGAGCATCCTCTTCTTCCATTGGTCTGTATCTTCTCCACTTAAGTTTAAAGCTACAGTGTGATTTTAATTCACTGCGCATACTCGAAAGGAGCCAGGGGGTAGTATTCTCATCCCTCAGCTGAGTCAGTGGTCACAATCTCCCCCTGCCAGAGCTACTTTTCCCCCAGTTATCGTGATTCTCACTGGTTTCATTGTTTCATGGTTGTGGCATCTCTCGATCTTCGTTGTGGGAGAATGTTTCTTTCTGTTATCGGTCCTTGAAGTTTCTCAGCTCGTGAACCTTGAATTCCTTTCACAAGTTGGCTCATTGGGTTGTGTATATTTCTCAGGATGTGGGTTTAGATTAATAATGGCTCAAGCTTCAAGTTAACCCTTTAGTTACTTACAACGCTGTCACTGGTGACCTGGGAGCAGAGACCAGCCCCCCCCTCACTCCAGCCCCTCTCAGGCAGCTGCAGGGAGCGAGAAGGTCTCCCCTCAGCCCCCCCTTCTCCAGGCTAAACCCCCCCAGCTCCCCCAGCCACCCCCCAGCACACTTGTGCTCCAGACCCTGCCCCAGCCCCGCTGCCCTTCTCTGGACACGCTCCAGCCCCTCCAGGCCCTTCTTGTCCCGAGGGGCCCAAACCTGAGCCCAGCACTCGAGGTGGGGCCTCCCCAGGGCCGAGCACAGGGGCCCCATCCCTGCCCGGCTCCTGCTGGCCACACCAGTGCTGACACAAGCCCGGGGGCTGGTGGCCTCCTTGGCCACCTGGGCACTGCTGGCTCATGCCCAGCCGGCTGTCAGCCAGCACCCCCAGGGCCTTCTCCGCCGAGCACTTCCCAGCCCCTCTGCCCAGGCCTGGGGCGCTGCCTGGGGTTGGTGTGACCCAAGGGCAGGACCCGGCACTTGGCCTTGTTAAACCTCACACAACTGGCCTCGGCCCATGGATCCAGCCTGTCCAGGTCCCTCTGCAGAGCCTTCCTGCCCTCGAGCAGATCGACACTCCTGCCCAACTTGGAGTCATCTGCAAACTTGCTGAGGGTGCACTCGATCCCCTTATCCAGATCATTGATAAAGACATTAAACAAGACCGGCCTCAAAACTGAGCCCTGCTCATTTTAGACACTGCTTGTATTAGACACACAAGAAAGCTTATCACAGCCTTCAAACATGTCTCCTTCAAGGAGAGGGGAGGAGGCCCTGGCACTGAGGAGTCTCCTGACAGAGCTATGTTTAGTTAGATGTCAGGAGATGCAGGCAGCAGGTACATCTGTGGTGCTGCATGGCTAGAGGTAACCAGGGGCAGCCACAGTTCAGTGGCATCTTGGGGACAAGGTGATTTGGGAAGGGGCTGAAGGCTCCAATGGAGTGCCAGGGAGGTGATCAAAGGTCTGAAGAAACTACCATATGAGGAAAGATTTAAGGAGTTGGGTCTCTTCTGCCTGGGTGGACCTCAGCACAGCATTCCCTGTACTTAAAGGGTGTCCACAAAGAGGATGATGGCTCTCTTTTCACAAGAAGCCATGTGGAGAAAACAAGGGTCAACAGGTACAGGTTGCAACAGGAGAGGTTTCTTCTCAAGATAAGAAAGAAAAGTGAGAACCATCATTCATTGGAACAACCTCCCCATGGACATGCTGGAGTCCACATCACTGGGAATTTTCAAGATGTGATGGAATGGGGTACTCAGTAGTCTCATCCAGATTCCCCTTCCCACCGGAGATTGGACCAGATGATCCTTTGAGGTCCCTTGCAGCCTGGGCTGATAAAACTGTTGAAGTTTCTCATGACAGCAGCCTGAGTCTTAGGAGGTTAGTTGGCTTGAGGCTTTAACTACTCTACAGTCAGGTTCTTTTTCCTAATATCTAATTTCAATCACCTTTGTTGTGACTTAAGCCAGTTAACCCTTCTTCCAACCTTAGTACATACAAGGACTAACTGATTTCCTCCTTAAAGCAGCCTCCTGCCTATTTGGAGGCATCCTTGGTCTCTCTTCTTGTAGGCTAAGCACCACCAACCTCTTGGTTATGATCATAGATATGATCACAGACCCTGTTTTCTAAACCTTTTAGCCTTCTCAGACCCTGATTGTATCAGTTCTTACCAAGATTATAAATGCGAGAGGTCTCAGAGACTCGCTATATACCTACAGCAGATCGGTGGCATGACTCATGATTTTCATGGTGGGGAAATCTATGCTAGGATGAGCACATCTGAAACCAAGCTTAATTAGGAAAGATTCAAATCCATTAGCATAAACATAAAACTTCAGGTTTTTAGGAATTAGGGATTTGGAGGGGGGGGATGTCAGTAAATAAAGTACTTTTGTATTATTCAAAGAGCTTTTAAAAGTTATTTATTTAACATCCTAGAGGTTGCTGTCCTTAACTAGAAGAAATCCATGTTCTGAGAAATAAAGGAAGTATAAACATAGTCAAATTAGCTGTTATGTTTTTCAGAGTGATTAAAACGAAGCTAACAGCCATCTCCAGTATAAAAATAAACTTTTGAATACTAAGATTTCTAAAACACAGTGTAGGACTCAATTCATTGTCTGTAAAGGAGAATTTGCACTAAGATCCCAGACTGTCACTTCAGTAGCACTTCCTTCCTGTCAAATCGCGGTGGGTTTTCCCTATTCTTCCAGAAACTTATATATTTAGAGATAATGTCATAGTAATAATGAATGACACTAGAAAAAGATTGAAATAGTGTGGAATGAGAGAGGAGTGCGTGTCCTTAGATTATAAACTACTCAGATCAGCAATGGTATTTTTACCTTTTGTTGGTCCTGGACCATAGCTGAGGTTTTCCACCTTTCCTTCAGAATAAATAATAAATAATGGTAATAAATACATTGGCTAGAGAGTAGGCTGTCTACTGAGGAACAAGAAGAGAGCATGGGACACTGAAATCCTTCTTTTTAACCTAGGTTCTAGTGTAGAAAGCAATGAGAAGAAGAGCTTTTGCTTTCTCACTAAGGATCCAAATTTAACTTGAGCATGTATTAAGGCAGCGATCAGTGTTTCTGTCGGGAATTGCACATATGTGACCTGTTCCTGTTTGCACTGAGAGACCAACTCTACATGTTCATGAGACGCATTTGGAATTACTAATTTCTCTTAGGTGGAGTGAGGTTGGCTCAACCCTCAGATCTGGTCCTCCGAACTTACCTAGTAGTCAGCAATGCTGAAAGGGTAAAGTTCCTCCTTTTCCTGGTGCGTTTTAAATCCTACAGTTATCCCCTAAAGCCCAACAAAAGCTCTTAAGTGCTTTTTAACTTGGCAAATGACCCAAAGAGATCATTTCATTGGGCCATGCATTTCTTCCTGTCCCTCCATTAGTCCACGGCTTAGTCTCCATGGAACAAGTTAGTTTATTTTAATAATTGCTTTCTTCTGTTCCCCATCGATGGTGGCACTTTGCTACCACCAGGTGAACAGGAACTTGTAGAAGAAGTCATGCGATTTGAAGCGAAAACCTTTTTCAGCAACATGGGGCTGAAAGGATATTTTGTACCCTTTGGCTTCAACATCCATTTGAATGCAGTCCAGCAGATCAGAAATACTTGGCGCGGCCTTCCAGGGGCCAAACTTCACCACAGATTTTTTATCCATGTCCAAGCTGTTCAAGGCATCCTGACATCTGGCCGCATCCTCCTCAGTTCTGACCACGCACACGATGACGCTGGACCGGCGGGATGCGACCGCTTCTGCCCTCGCAATGCGGATCATCAGTTCGATGTTCTCATTATAGTTGGGCACACGAGCCAGAAACTGCTTCCTCGCCACAAGTTCCCCAAAAATCTGCGGGGAGTCCTCTAGCTGCTTGATTAGAGGTTCAATGTCATAGAACAATGCCTCCTTGTAGACGTCCTGAATGCACTGGGTGGGCACTTGATTACTGCGCAGGTACTCCAAGATGTATTTGAAATAGGTGCCTGGCCTGTCGATGAACCACCTCCCTTCGGAGTCAGTCCTGAGCTTGGGCTGGCCGGTGAACATCTCTGCCAGCTTGGAGCCAGGGTGTTTCTTTAAGGTGCTCAGCGTTGTTGTGTACATCTCCCCGCCGACATTTAACTCCACGATTGGTGACAACTGCAGATATCACAAGGGGACAAAAAGCCACGTGTGTTACCCATCCGAGGCCATCAACATGGAAGTGTCAAGGAAAATAATAAAAAAAAAAAGCCATTGCAAATGGAAATTGAAATGACAGTGTGAAGGGAGGTGTGAGACCCCATCTCTTGGGGATCAGATGCGAACATCCACCCCATTTATTGCTAAAAGCAGGATGTTTATACAGGCCTCCTAACCAGAGTAGCAGAGACCTGTGCACTTCCAAATGGCTGAGTGCTCGCCACATCCTTGGGACATACAAAAATGTTGTTTTGCCCATGAAGAAGAGAGAAGTACCCTGCCCAGGGAATCTGTCAGAGACCACAGGATTTGACATTGATCTAAGCCCCACACAAGCATTGTCCCTGCTGGCCCCTGTCCTTCCAGCGAGAGTGACCTGAGCTCTCACCCTCCCCATTTGCAGAGGGACAAGGACCGAGCTCAAAGCTGTGCAGCCCCACTCCTCTCACCTGAGCTCATGTTTTCTCTTCAGAGGAGGAAAAAAAGCTCTTTGAAACTTTAGAAATGGGTGGAATTGGCTTCCACTTATCTGGGGGTTTAGTTATAAATACTGAAGTAAGACACAAGAATCAAGCGTGTCAGAGGGGGAGGACAGAAGCTGTTTAGCAAAGCACTTTAAAAATGTATGATAGCTTTAGCTAGGAAGTAAAGGAAATCATTCATGCAACTGACATGGATTTAAGAAGGAAGAATATAAAGGTTGGAGTTTTGTTTGGATTTATTTTATTTCACCATGCATTAACGCCACTGCTGCCTGAAACACATTGGAGGAGGCCTGAATGCCCAGAAAGCTGGACCTGGTGTCTAGTCTGACCTTCCCAACAGTCCAGTGCTGAAGAGTTTTAACAGCC
This sequence comes from Phalacrocorax aristotelis, assembly GCF_949628215.1. NCBI lineage: Eukaryota > Metazoa > Chordata > Aves > Suliformes > Phalacrocoracidae > Phalacrocorax > Phalacrocorax aristotelis. Next base: position 4,476,238 of record NC_134276.1, read on the forward strand.
TCCCTTTGTACTCTGTCATTTTTTTGTAGTACTCAGTAGAGGAAAAGGAGGGGGAAGAAAGGAGGCAGTTATTTTCCCTGCTGTCGTCACAGCTGTAATGCAAGTCACATGCCTGGCCACGGCCACACCTGCCATTGCGAAGGCATGAGTCAATAAATGGTCCTTTTTTTCAGGAGCTCACCTGCTCTTTCTTGGATCCGATCACGCCAGGATCTGCTTGGGTGCTGCTAGTCACATGCCTGACGTGAAGCGAGTACTTAAGGGCTTAGCTGGACCCCACAGGTACAGACCCACGGGATGAAGTAAGCTGATCTCACAGCTCACACCAAGAGGAGGGGGAGATCCTGCTGCCCACTCCCCTTTCCACGCTTGTACCTACCTACGTGTTTCTGTTGCTCACCTCGTGCCAGCTCTGCCTCTCTTTCATCTTAGTGAGCTGAATTGGCTCACAGATGATTTAACAAGCACCAGAGCTGTCAAAAGAAAAGAACTAGGAACAGACAACCTGGAGCAGGGGGAGACTTTCCCTTTAAACAGCAGCAAGCTGTCAGATTTAGCAGAAAATTGCTCACAGCCTAGGCAAGCCAGGGAAACAACAGAAAATTCAGGCCAAAGACCCAGCTGGAATATTGCTTTGCCCTAGTGTGGGTGGCTCGGTCTCAAGGGCAATCATCTACACTAGGGCCAAGGAGACATAAAAAATTATTCTGTCTGAGACTGTCTGGTGATTTCCACCCACTGAAGAACATAGCCCAAAGCTGTTTCTGTAGCAAAGTCTCTCAGTCAGGAGATTTGTCGTTAGTCCAAGTGATAATAACAGCTTTCCCCAGCAGGGATTATTTGATAGGAGGGTCTCATGCTTTTGAGCCTTTGCTCCTTTTTCACACGGCAAGTCAGATGTTTCATGCTGCTTGTCCCTAACACAAATGGATAACATGTCCCTCATTAATACAGTAGTCCAACTAACCTTATGTTCTCAGATCTTGATTAATGGTTTTAGCCTGGGACCGAACTGGTTCCCAGCAGACTGGTAATACTGGCACCAGCTGATTGCTAGCTCTGTAATTAGCCGGTGAGGTGGCACTTGGGACATCATTCCACCTATCTGTGCCCCAGTTTTTAATCTGCAAAACAGTTACCTCCTTGGGGAAGCATTTTGCAACCTACACCTGAAAAATGAAACACAAGAACATTGGATCTTTTAAAGACAGAGGGGTCTGGTGGAGGGGCTGTACAGCTACAACAGAGAAGACACACTGGTCAGCAACAGACTGAGGGCAGAAGAGTGGGAAAGGAAAACATCATCTGATCTTGTTCCTGATTTCTGCCTAGGTAGTACATTGCTGGTCTTGAGATTGCCGTTCATTTCCCTTAGAGCTAGAAAAACTACTGCTTCCAGCTGATGATTCTGCACATCCACAACACAAGGCAGCTTTTGCATCATTAGAGGCTCTAAGGACTTTTGAAAACCCCCAAAACTCGCAACAGGTTTTTATTTAGGGATATGACCAATTAACGTTCATATTAAATTAATTCCACCTCTTGTCAAAGGCGAAGGAGAACCACTCTGGTTATTTGCTGTTGCCAGATCTTGTATGCCTGCGAGGGACATGGCCCTTCTGTAAGCAAACTGGTGCAAACAGGTCACAGTCAGACACAGAAGACTCCTCTTCTTGGTCACATACCTGGCATGCCCTGATGTCTTCAAAATAGGAGGTGGGGGGAAAAAACCTTCTAACATAGCCCAAAGGGGATGCTTTGATCCCACAGGAGGAAACCGTGCCTCGGAGCGCTTATCTTACCGTATGCAGGCTACCAGTGACCTGCTTCCCAAGGGGCTTGTGTTCTGATGAAATGCTCATCTCCCTCGGGACCTGACGGCTCAGCAGTGTGGGAAAACCTGCTGCTCAGTGCTCGGGTCCTGCCCCACACGCAGGATGGCTCCCTGCCGTGCTCCAGTCCTCTTTCCCTTGTTTTTCCTTTGTTGAGTCAGTTTTTTTCCAAGCTCCCAGCCCAGCCACTGCTGTGGAGGCTCCAGTTTTCTCCAGGCACAGCCCTGGTGCAGGTTGCAGGTGTAGGGAGAGGGGAGGGAACGGCCTGAAAGCGGAAGTGTTTGCTCATTAGTTTTCTGGCAACCAGCAAGTTGCAGGGTGGACTCGGGCTGGCTGCCACCGCACACCTCCTGTAATACTATCTGTGTGGTGACTAAGAGCCAAATAATCCTTTCCAACGGAGGCCCTGTGCCCAGAGCACCCCTGAGGAGCCCCGCGACGCACACCTGCGTGACCGCCTCTGCCTTGCGAACTGATCGTATCGAAACCAGTAAACTTTTCTACAGTTTTTTGGCCTCCGTGTGCTGCTGTTTTAAAGCACAGTTTATCCCAAACCATCTCACTGACCCTATTTGTCATATGCATCGACGTCAGATCAGAGTGTCTACAATCTGTCCAAGGGGGTGGCATTTTCTTCCTTGCCAACCCAATCTCTGGGCACTGAGTAATTTGTGCAAGGTAAATAAAACCAAACCTGAAACCCTGCTTGAGCGTGAGCTATTCTTTTCAATTGGTCATAAATATTTGCTTAGTATCTTTGCATGACATTGTTTTCTAATATCCTATATCCACCAAATATCAGAAGTGGAGAGCACCACAGATGTAGTGGTGGTGGGACTGTTTCTCACAGCATTGAAACACTCACAGACACCTGTTTTCATTACGTTTTTTTTTTTTAATGCAGAGGTTCAAATCAGAGTGAGCCTAAATAACCTCTCCAGATCTGTACCAAACCAAAACCTTGGTTTTATTCTCGGTGTTTCTGAGAGCACTCTTTCTTTCAAATTTATCTTCAGACCACTCATCACTTCTGTGTCTTTGTTCCATTGGTGGCAGAATTGCTGTGGTGATGATTGTCCAGAGGTGTAAGTCAATGCTTGAAATGAGAGACGATATCTTTTATTAGGTCAGCTGATATAGATGGGTAAAAACATCCAAGCTTTAGGGCACATGAGGATTTCTCAGGTCTGTCAGCTTCTGTTTCAGACTGCTTGGGGTTTCTTTCCTGTTTCTGTTAGTCTAATAAAAGGTGTTATCTCTTCTGCCAGCCTTGCCTCTCTCTTTTTCATTTCAAGCTGCTTCCTGATACAAGGAACCAAAGGGAAAATCTCAGACAAATACAATGCTTCCTAAAAATCTTCCTGGGGGTGATTTTAATGATGACAAATGACAGCGTGATATATAAGGAAACCATCTGCACAAAATCTGCATTGTCCTCATGGACCCCAGCTTTGCTGGTTTTGCACCCTCCAGGGATTTTGCTGGATCTATATCCTGCCAGAAGACAGCATTGATCTGACCAGAAGTTTGTGGCACGGAACAAAAAGCATTATAATTTGCACTCATTCAGTCACCTTCAGAATAAAGCCAGTCCTCACCCAAGGCTCCATCAAAGCTGGTCCCAGATTCTTCTGAATGCTTTGTACGTTTGGTTGAACCTCTCATTGAACCCAACTTAGGTTTTGCTCCTGCTGCTCTAAAGCATCCTGAGGGATTCTCAGTAATAACCTATGTCTGACTTATCTGTGCTGCTTTGAATAGAAGGGCTTGAGTTTTTCCTTTGTCAGACCAGGAGAATTAATAGTGCTGGATGCACTAGTGAGGTCTACTTAGGTTTCATGACTTGTAATAATTTTTAAAAAATCAGTGCTTATTGGAAAATAAATCAGTGCTTATTCCAGAGAGAGCTGGAATCATAGAATCATAGAATCATTAAGGTTGGAAAAGACCTCTAGGATCATCAAGTCCAACCCCCAAACCAACACCCCCAGGACTCCTAAACCATGTCCCTGAGTGCCACGGCTACATGGTTTTTGAACCCCCCCCGGGGACGGTGACTCCCCCACCTCTCTGGGCAGCCTGTGCCAGGGCCTGACCACTCTGGCAGGGAGAAATTTTCCCTAATATCCAACCTAAACCTCCCCTGACGCAGCTTGAGGCTGTTCCCTCTCGTCCTGTCACTAGTAACTTGGGAGAAGAATAATTTCTTATTAGGCAAGATCTGCATCTTCTGGTCCTTTGATTCCTGTAAATCCCATTCGTTGGGCTGGCTTACGGAGCTGCTTCAGAAAATGTCCTGGATATAACTGACAGAGGTGGAGTTCAAGCTCGCTCTGTATGGCACGTCTTCAGTGCTGGACATGACAACCTTCCCTTCTGCAGCTGCAGAACTGGATGGATGGCTGGACTTTTCACTAGGGAAGGGTGAAGAGCAGTAGAAGATGTTACTTTGTTCAAAAGCTCACCTGGAAGGTTTCCCCAAACTGAAATCAAGGGTGGCTGATGCCGTTTGAGGCCAAACCTTCAATGCCACAGTGCAGATCCTTAACACTTCAGCAAAAGGACTAGTTGTTTGCTGATGTCCACAACTCTTCTTCACTGCTAGGCCAACCACAGCTGGTCCTTCAGTCTGATGAACATGCTGGTCTGGTGCCCCCACTCTTTCACTTATATCTTGGCCACTCTTGCTGGCATGTTACGGTGCAAAGAATCAGCCTGGAAGTCTGTGAAGTATTTTGGCTGGAAGTCACCATGTACATGAAAAGTCTGATTGTTATTGTTTGTGCTGCTTCTGGGACTTTTTAATCCCACCAACTGCATGACTTGCTTTAAGATGACGTTTTTCAGTCCTGCTATAAAAATTGGATTTTTTTTTTCCCCTTTTCAATAAGGATTTCACTTAAATGACTGAATTCATCTGATCTCAAAAGAGGCCTTAGGACGAACTTCTCAGCCCAAACCATTAGCATATCGCTGCCTACCTATGGGGATTTTTTTCAGGTGGTCACACCAGAGGTGGCATCCTGGATTACTAGGACCACGCATCCGACCTGTTTAGCGTCACAGCTCTGCTGGGAGGCATCCGAGACTTCATCAAAACCCTCTGTGCCTTCACTAAGTGGAAACAGTTGCTTTTGCAGTTTGTCAGACATCCTTTTACCCCACGGTCAAAGCCATGCTGAGGAAACCAGTGGGTGGGGGAGCAGCCCATGAAAGGCAGAAGTGGGATCAGGGTTTTGGAAGGGACCAGAGGAGGCATCTTTGACAAGTCTCTCAGCAGTCCATGCTGCTGGTAACAGCTAGCTGAGGCTGGTTTCAATTTCATTCTTCCCTTGAGAAGGAAGTAAAAAGCCAAGGCCATGAAAGTCTCTATAGCCTTGGGTGACCAGGGTCCTGGGATTCCCAGAACCACCAGCTCCACTGTAGCTGCTGCTCCACACCCGCTGGAGAGGTCTTGGCCACGGCTGTGCTGTTTCAGGGAGGTTAGTGGGGTTTCTCTCTTTGGGGAATGGGATTTGATTTATATTAAGCTGGAATTTCCACCCAGGATCTCTGTTGGGCTTTATGCTTGTTACCAGTTGGCCTGGATCCCTGAAGTCCTTCATCCTTTGGGCCTTTTAAAGCTCTGTCTGATGCACTGATGGTCACTGGGGATCCACCTGCTTGCTGTCGAGCAGAGAAAGAGAGCTCTGAGGTTGTTTGCAGAGGAGATCAAGCAGGATCAGCAAGGTCCTGTCCTGGAAGAAGAGACTGCTGAGACCTACTGGAGAGGCTGGCTGCCCAAATGGGTCACGGAGCCATAAGGATGACAAGGAAGAAGAACCAGTTTGATGTCCTTCACTCCTCTCCCGACTCCTCGAGCATAGTGATGCTTCAGGCCTCCTGCCTGTTCTGCCCAGGGTGGCCACTGGCCCTGACATTTCTTTTGTAGACACTTCAAAAGTAGATTTCCCTCTGCCCATGTGTTTTTTTAATGGAAGAGGGACATTTCCAAGACTGTAAGCTGTTCCAGGCAGGGACCATCCTTTCACTGTCTTTGCATAAAGGATTAGACTGTGCCTGGACCTTGTACAAGCAACCACAGCATGAATCATAAGAATAATCATACTAATGCTGAGAACTTCGTATCTGCCAAAAAATGAATAAGTTGACAATGGCTTTGTGGGGAATAAATATGTGGTTTTGAAAATTGTGTAAATATGTACATAACAATGAACTGGAACATCTCTGGGCTGGTACATACACCAGTTTGGAAAACAGCATTATCCATAAAAGTATTTTTAACAGATTTCCTTAACACATTGAATTGGCAGCTTCTGTTTAAGAGAAATAGATCAACAACATTCAGATTTGGGTTTTATGCTCGAGTACAAGTAAATGCCCTAAATACAAGGGGAAAAAATAATTACATGAATAAAACAGGAAGGGAATGAGAAGTTCAGATGTGGGGAAGCAGCTGGGAGCAGCTCTTGTTTGCCTTTTTCCTCTTGTTCCCTCTTCTCAGGTATCTAAGTTTCTTGAGGGGATAAAGCCCTTTAGCTCTGGACCATTTGCCTGGAACACGGAGGTGACGATCCATAGCTGATCTCCACCCTTCAGGGTGTATTACAGCCACTTAGAATTATCACTGCTGGGGGTGATGATAAATCGATGGAAAGGGCACCTAAAGAAGCTGATTCCCAGGACCCATCTGCTCCAGTCAGTGGAGGAGATTCCTGGGGAAAGCTAGGGAATGAGACAGGTTATTTTAAAACAGCGGTGGATGGGTTAGCGAAGAGGAGAGGGAACAAACTTGACACAGCTCTCCTGAACTCCCATGTTAGTATTTGCTCCAGCTGGGACTTGGCAAGGCATCCCAATCTCTGTCCTAGAGTTTGCTGGGGGATACACTAAAACAAGCCAGGTCTCTTACAAAGGTCACAGGAAAAACATATTTTTTGTCTTTTGAAGGGCATTCACTGACTCCTGCAAATTGCCAGATTGCTCTGGTGACCTGTGGCCAGCCGGCACAATTTGTGAAGCATCTCTTTGTCACCGGTCACCAGCACTTGGGACACAGGATCTCACTGTCCTCACATCAGCTCTCACTGACATCGTTTCATCTGCACCCTGCATGGCCAGATCCTGGGGATTAGTTCCTAGTGGAGCCAGCAGTGCCCAGTGAGGGGGAGACCCATGTGTGGGCAAAATTCTAGTATAGTGGGGTGATGTGTGATATGGCTGAAAAGCAAAACCATCAGCAGTTTGGAATTGCACTGGTGCCGCTGGGCTGGTGGCTCTGCACTCCAGGAGCCACTCCTAAATCAAACAGCCATGCACTGTGCAAACAGCACCAGCATTCCTACCCACAATCTTCCAGCTATTTATCAGTTCCACCCACTTCCACAGACCTGGGAAATGCATGGCTGGCGGCTCATATTGAGATCTGGCTTTGGACAGGTCCCAGGACACCATCAGAAGCCAAGGGAGAAAAATGCCTCATGGCCAAGCAAGTGCATGCGTCATCCCCAGTGGGTGAACAGGGGAGGCATCCTCAGGACACAGACTTGACCACTCATATTGCCATCGGTTAAAACAACCCAACAGACCCATCAGAGTTCACATTCCTGAGAAATCACATTCTTGTCCTGATCCTTATGCCTATTGACTTGTTTCCCCTATTTATATCACATTCAACTGAGGTTGTAGGCTTTCCTGGAGCAAGAAGCCAAACTGGATACAACAGTGCTCTCTTCTTGCCCGTCTTTATCTCTTCCTGTGCCTCCCCTTCCTGAGCTCTCCCCCAACTCTTGACATGTCACATGGAGGGTGGGGGACAGAGCTGAGCATATGGTGCCACCATTCCCAGGTCCCTGTCACACAGCAGTCCTATTGAGGGTGTTGGCATGTGTCCATTCAGTTTGTCGCTCCATCTTAAGGGATACTGGGTTGCCTCCAGTCCAGGTTCAGGCTGATGCTGTCTGTCTAGCCAGAAAAAGGACAATCTGCAGAAAAGAGGATTATTTCAATGTAGTCTATGAAGGAAGGCAGCCCAACCAGTGGGTTTATGCCTGGTCTTGTTGAGGCTACAGTTCACTTTTCCCAAGCCAGTGGTAGGAAAGGAGAGGCTGGGCTAGTCATGGAGAAGCTGATAGATAAGACCATTTTCTGCCAGCTAGGTGCACAGAAATAAGGAGGGAAAGAGAAGACAGGCTTTGGCTGTGTATCTCTGGCACCCTGTGAGACCAAGGCTTCGATCAAGACAAAATCCTTGGGCATCTCCTGTGGAAATAAGCTGCTGTGGAGCTAGAGAAAGGATCTACACTTTTGGGGCTCCCTCCGGGTAGTGGAGGCAGATATCTCTGTGCCCTGGTGAGACGCTCATGCCAAAGGATATGTGGCTTTGGGGTGTTTTTTTCGAGGACCCCCTCCCTTGACTTGGGCTGTTGATGCAATTAAACAATTTATACAGTCCCCGTTTCACAAATTATTCACATTTTGCTCACACTTTCCACATTACAGTAGCTCAGACTGGGTGGAATAGGGGCATTTCCCAAAGTTCACACCATTGCAGAAATGCCTGTTCTCTTTGGGGAGCTTCAATGCAATGATAAGCTCTGATTTGTATCCACTCCTGCCCTGTTTCCCTGATGGGTGCTTGGACACAATATTAATAACAGTTTATGGATACCTTAATTTGTCCTTGTGCAGTGCTGGGCCTTTCAGGAAGTCTCTCTCTCTTTAAGAAACCCTGGGAGAATAGGATGAAGCAAATGACAAATTGCCCTTGATCTGCACATCATGCCTTTCTCCTAAGTCAGAGCTCTGAAAGAGCATTAACTCATGCTGGGGGTTCTGGTCTATGGCAAGCTGAACATGAGCCAACAGCGTGCCCTGGCAGCCAAGAGGGCCAACCGTGCCCTGGGGGGCACCGAGCCCTGCATCGCAGCCGGGCAAGGGGGTGGATTGTCCCGCTCTGCCCCGCGCTGGGGCGGCCTCACCTCGAGTGCTGTGGGCAGTGTTGGGCGCTGCAGGACATTGAGGGTATAAAGCTACTGGAGAGTGTCCAGAGGAGGCCACGGAGCTGGGGAAGGGTTTAGAGGGGAAACCGTACGAGGAGCAGCTGGAGTCCCTGGGTTTGTTCAGCTGGAGCAGAGGGGGCCGAGGGCAGCCCTCATGGTGCTCTGCAGCTCCCTCCCAAGGGGAGGAGGAGGGGAAGGGCTGGTCTCTTCTCTCTGGTGACCACCAGGACCCAAGGGAATGGCAGGGAGATGTGCCGGGGAGGGTGAGGCTGGGCATTAGGAGAAGGTTCTTCCCCCCGAGGGTGGTGGAGCCCTGGAACAGGCTCCCCAGGGAGGCATCACGGCACCAAGGCTGGCGATATTCAAGAAGCACTTGGACAAGGCCCTCAGAGACACGGTGTGAATGTGTGGTGTCCTGTGCAGGGACAGGAGTTGGACTCGATGATCCTTGCAGGTCCCATCCAACTCAGGGCATTCTATGATTCTATGGTTCTCTGAACTCTTAAGCAAGGAGAAGGGGAAGCTGAGGACCAGAGTGGCAAAAGCTTGACCAGGACCACACAAGGAATGCTGATCATACAAGGAGTGCTGGGCAAAAACAATACCATTCAAAGGTCCTGAATTGTATGTCATAAATGTGTACATTCTCCTCCTTCAAAATCTGAGTCTGGTCTCTCCCCATGAGAAATTTTGTCTGAAACAAAGATTAACATGTATGCATATATATATATAGTATAATGCATATGGAGTGTGTCTCCGTATAAGATGTGTATATGTATCTTACAAATATTTTTGTCCCCTCCCCATGTGTATGTGGGAGCCCTTTTTATTTGCGTCCTGGTTTTGAGCTTTGAAATGATTGCGTAGCACATTTTAAGATAATCCCTTTAGACACAAGGGCAACAAGTCTTTTTCTTAAACAAATTACTAGGTATTCATCTCATCACATGGATGCACACAGGGAAAAAATTAAGCCTAGGAGAGCTGGAGATGCTGCAGTGTTTCCCTGCACCCATCAGAGACACAGAAACATGCCCAGTTATAAAGCTTTAATACCATCCATAAACTTTAAATCGTTAATGCCTCTCTACCCACTACATTAGCATCCTCAGAGCTGTGTTTGGGCAAGATGGGGGAGTTTCTGCCAGACCTCTGCCTGGTTGGTAGACGGGCTACAACCAGACCTGGGTCATCCAGTCCTTGGGTCTTTCCCTGTGGCCACCACAGGAGAAGCCTAAAAAGCAATAGTGGGACCAGCAGGCTCAAGTTATCCTCCTTGCTGAGGCACTTTCCCAGTCCCATTTCCCTACATGGCACAGTCTAGTCTTTTCAGCCTTGTGGGCCCCCAAAGTTTCAGGGAAGGTGAGAATGAATGGGAAAACTGGGCAAAAACCAGTACGTTTTTGACATCAGTCAATGCTTCTGGGGTGTTTTTGAGACTGTGCAGAGATTTAACTGTGACTGATTTTGAGGTAGCGTCTACCATTGCTCAGGATGTCAGGGCAGGGGGTGAGGTGGGGAGGTGCTTTGAAGCCACCATGCATTTCATTGTTAAATTATGAAATAAGTTTTCTCTTTTATTTTCTGTGCTACTAGATTTTCACTAAAATAAAAGCAAGAGTTGGAGTTCCTGCTTTTCTGCTTCTTTACAGTGCTGTGGCCCTTCAAACTGCTGCTGAGCAATCAGGGTCCGGCTGTGGGGATTAACATGAGCATGAACCCATCACAAGGCATGGAGCTGCCCCCAGGTAATGGAAAGAAACAGGAGAACCATGTGCAGAACATTTTCTCATTTTAGACTGAGACTTTTAGAGCTGATCTCAGTCTGAATGATGTTATTTCACTCTTGTGATACAACAGATTCGGAGAGCATGTGCAGCAATATACACAAGTGGAGCCTGCAGTCCAGGGCATGGTCGCAATCCTCCTCTCGCCACAGATTCTCAGAGACATCCAGTTTCTTTAAGCAAAACTGCAAAGCTGAGGGAACACCGCTGTTTGTACAAAGCTGTGCTGTTTCAACAGCTGAATTTGTTTTAAAATGGCCTGGAGATGCAAGGGCACACCCCCCTCTAGTGCCCAGCTCAGTAAGACTTCCCCAGAGTGGTGTGTCTGGGAGGGAAGGGGTCACCTGGAGGTGGGGCCCAGCCTGTCCTGAGGGGTCCAACACCCCTGCGAAGGGCTTCCAGCCCCTGCTCCCCCAAAAGCTCTCAGGGATCAAAGGTGAGCAAAACCCTGCCTTCCCGCTGACCCCAGCTGAGGATCCCCTCCGCCTCCTCTGCTCCCAGCTCTGGAGGGTGCACAGCCAAGAAGGGAAGAAGCAGAATTGCCCCCTGGAGTTGCTGGAGCTGGTGGGGATTGTGGCAGGTTGTTCCCAGGGCTGTGTGTGGTGGAGATGGTGCCAGGTCTGAAGGGCTGGATGAGTGTGATCTGAGGGCAGGGGTGTGCAGGTACCAATTGGGTAGGGGAGCTGAAAAGTTGGGGTCCAGGAGTGGCAGGGATGTTGGGGAGGGAAGGAAGGATGCTGGGGAGCAGGTTGGGATCCCAGCACATGATGATGGCAGGATTGCACCAAACTTTTGCAAGGCATGGGAGCCAGAAAGCTGGTGGAACATTCATCCCAGTGCAAACCCAGTTCCTGCTTCCTGACAGAGAAACCCAGCTCACCTCCCTGCACTGGAGCGTGGCCTTGGTGGCCAAGGTCCCCCCCTCCCCCATCCTCATGGACTGGGGAACGGTAGCTATACAGAATTGACAGCTGGTAGAAAGCACAGGACACATTTGCACAAGAATTTGTGTTTCACTTCAGATCAGCCTTGGAAAGCGATTACATTATCAGAGAGACTGGTTGGGGTGGGTTAGGCACATACAGAAAAAAGCATTGCTTCAAAGTTACAGTTGTCTTCTACAAAACAATAACACAAAACACTCATTTCTGCCCTGCAGAAATCCCCCTGGGATGGGGGTGAAACGAAACAGCCAGGTTGCTGGCAGGAATCAGCCACAGGGCAAGTCGGATGGTACAGGCAGTGCCCTGCGGGCAGACAGCCAAGCTCTGTGCTGCTCACAAAGGACGTTCCTTGGTGGGACTTGGCGCAGGAGAAAAAGTGCCGCTGGGCCATGGACGACAGATCACCCTGTGGGGATAACCAACAGAGTTTGGGTGGGACATCCTCATTCCTGGCCATGTTTCCCCCAACACAATGGTTAACATTGCAAATTCCCTGTTAAGGCTCCCTGTTTTTGCTCACACCTTTCTACACTCTCCATTTTGCTACAAGGAGCTTGGCCGTGAGCCCCATCTCTGGTGGGGCACAGGGATGTCTCACCAAGGGTTCTCAGGGATAAAAGTCCCACCAGCATGGATAATGGGTTTCCATCCCCGAGGCTAGGGGATAATTGAAGTATCTGAGATGAATGCAGGTGGTGTGTTAAGTTTAGACTTTTGGAGACCTGAAAGTGCCACATTGCTCCCTAAACCCTAAAACTGACTCCACTGCAGTTTCCAAAACAGAGGAAAGACAAGCAGCCAGACCACCACCGCCTGGCAGCTCCTGGAGGCCATTGCTCAGAGTCCTCCAACTACGCGGGCCTTTTCTCACTGGGATCTTTTGTGTCTGCCAAACAGCAGCCAGACATTGCCTGTGCTGCATGCTGAGGACAACTTGGAGCTCACAAAGTGACCTTTGTTCAGTGGCACAGCTTGCACCAGTGGGCAAATGAGAAAGAAAAAATCCAGGAGGATGTATCTGTTAAGCAATGAAGTACACTCATACCTCCTGGGACTGCGGGCTGTGATGAAAACATTGGAAAGCCACCCAGCAGATGGGGCAAGAGGACAAAGTATGCTATCCATCAGACAGCTCCTCCTTGGCACTGCATCTCCCCAACCTCTTACCTCAGAGACTGAGAGTCCAGGCTCAAGAGCTGGACTGATCTTCACTGAGGTTGATCTGCTCCACGATCTGGCTGTACCTCCGGGTGAGGGCTTTGGCATTTTTGGTGAGGTCTGTCAGAACTTGATGCAAGCCATTAACGTGATGGGAGAGGCGTTCTACCAGATTGCTATTTGCACCCTCATCTAATGCTGTGTTTGCATCAGTGCCGGTTGGGCTCTGGTCGTTAGCAGATGCCAGGCCTTTCTCCACCATGGGCTTGATGGCCTTGAGGAGCTGGTAGCGCTCGTAGAGGTCTGTGCGGCTGCCCGTGGCCGGGGCTGCCCCATCCTGCTCTGGGAAGACCCCTCGGAGCAGGCTGGGGAACATCACCTCCTGCTCCATCTTCTGGGTGGCCGAGAAGTACTGCTCCATGGCCCTGCTCCCACAGCCCCGGCAGCGCTGCTCTGGGCCCTTCCTGGGGTGCGCCTGCTCCCCGTCCCCACCGAGGGCTTTTTATGCTGGGCCAGGGCATGACCCTCCTCTGCTGTCCTCTCCAGCCAGGCTCAGGCTGGGCTGGACGGCCACGGGGCCGGGCTTGGCTCCAGCCCAGCTGGGGCTCGGCCCCGCTTTGTGCAATCTGTCCTGGCCCAGCCTCCCCGTGGCCTTTGCCTGAGCTGGCCGGGGGTCCCACAGCATCCCTCACACTGGGAGAAGGGCAGCAAGGAGGGATGGTGTCCAGGGTCACTTCCATTTCATGCCATCCAGTCCCCACCACCTCCACAGCTCCCAAGGCCCTGGGAAGAGCGAGTCCGGCACCTGCCCCCCCGTGTAGGCAGGCTGCAGGCAGCACCATGGGAGAGCTGCCTTGATGTAGGCAGTTTTGAGGCGGGAGGAATGAGGCCAAATTATGGGATTTTCTGGTGAAGAAAAGTCCTCCAAGAGCCCTGCCCCAGCCACCCCCTTCTTCAGGGCTGGCCTGAGGGTCCCACACAGCCCACCCTTGGCAAGGGGCCTTGGTACCAACCCCTGCTCAAAGAAGAAGGTGATGATGAACAGGTGATACTTGTCTGAGGGGTGTTTGCCCAAAACTGGTTATGTTAAGGACGAAGATGACCATCAGCTGCATTAAATGGTGACCAGGGAATTACAAAAGAGATTTTGAAATGAGGAAGGGGGCGGGGTGAAAGGAAGCATGAAAGCTGCCAGCCTGAGGGAAAGACCTTGGAGGGGCGACGGCAGGAGTCAGAGCCTGTCGGGCGCTGCCGAAAGCAGCGCTGCGTTAGGCCTTTCTACACACGGGGAAGATCCTCCTGAGCCTTCTCGTCTCCAGGCTGAGCAGTCCCAGCCCAAAGAGCATCTCTCTCCCCAAATGGGAGATGGTCCAGGCCTCTCATCAGCTTCGTGGCCCTTCCCTGGACTCTCTCCAGTGTGCCCAGGTCTGTCTTGCGCTGGGGAGCCCAGACTGGACCCAGCACCCGCATGTGTGCCCCCAGCTGAGCAGAGGGGAAGGATCCCCTCCCTCCAGCTCCTGCGGGGAGGCTGGTGCCCGTCTTTGCCCTGCGGACACTTTGCTGGCTCAAGGCCAACGTGGCCAAGCAGGGAGCCGGAGCTGGGGGATGTGGGTGTGAATTTGTGGGGTGCTTTCGCCCTGGCACCTGCGCGAGCAGGCGATAGGCAGCAGCAGGAGGGGTACGGCTGGGGCCAGAGCACCCCCGAATGCAAAGGCAGGGGTGTGCAGGCAGGGACCCTGCCCTCCGGGAGGGGCAGGGCTGCTGGCAGCCCACCCACCCTTGGGGGCATGTGGCGTGTGCTTAGGGCTTCTTGGGACTGCTTAGAGACGGGTATTTGGCACTTCTTCCTTATTTAACACTTTGGGTGAAAACTGTGCTTAATCTCTTGTCTTCCTGGTCCGGAGCCTGTGTGCCCAGGTCACCGCTTTCTGCTTTATTAGATGCCATGAAGCAGACAGAAATGGACCTGGGATCCTGATTTGATTCAACGACGTGAATGGAGAAGTTTATCTCGCCGTGGTGGCCGGCAGCGGTGCCGGTGCCCTGGGAGCCTTTCCAGGCCGGCACGGAGCCAGCACCCCCCCGCCACGCCGGAGAGGGCCTGATGTGCCCCGTCTGCCCTCCTGCTGGCAGGGGCCGGCGCTGGGTTTCCAAGGACAAAGACCTTTTCTGTGACCATCTCGTGGCTCTTATCAGCCATGCCCAAAACCGGTGGCCAGCAGCAGGACATGATGCATCCCCGGGGTCGGTGTGATGCAATGCCCTGCAATCGGAGCGGGAAGGGACCTGGTGGTGCTGGGGGATTGATTGCAAGCGACCCAAATGTCGTCAGCGTGTCGTTCCAGCTGTTTCACGTCACAGGCCTTTGCTGCGAACATCTTGCGTCTGTCAGCAGCCATGTTCAGCTGCGGTGCTGAGCGCTTGCCAGATGTTCCACTGCGATACTTCCCAGAGCACCGTGAGCGTCTCCACCTGCCAAGCGCGCTGCCCAGTCCAAAGCCATTGCTGGAGGTGACTGTGGGCCCTCCTTGCTGTGATCAGTATCTTCTCCAGGTGACACGGGTCCTGTCCTTCAGCTCCAGCCATGTAACCCACCAGAGGGACACCACCACCTCCATGGTCCTCACCTCACCGGGAACTGATGTCCTTCCATTCCTCATGGTTCAGTGGTGGTAGAGCAGCTCGAAAGGTGGTTTGGAGACCCCATGTGTATCCTCCAGCTCCACTTCTGCCCCAGTCTGTGCCATGACAGCCCACCTTGCAGTGGCATTGCAAGGAGGACAGCTGAGGTGTCTCCCATTACCCCCCTCGTGCTCCACTTTCTCTGGATGAGGGAGAAGGCTGCACCCTTGCCAGAGCTGAGGGACGACATGAGGGCAGATGTGCCTCCGAATCCTCACGCTGGCTGGAATCACTGGTGTTCTCCCCCATTTTGGGGCACCTGGTCCTTGGCCAACACTTTTGTAGATGCCGTGGTTGTCCTTCCCAGAAAAGTAAGAACGTTGGAACCAGGAGGGAAGCACCCAGAGGAGCATGGCAACGGTGCAGAGCAGGGTTGGTGCTGAGCCCACGGGAGGTGCAATGGGATGCTTGGATATCAGCAAACGCAGATTTGACGTCTGGGCAAGCCTCCCACTGACCCACCATCCTCCTGGGCAGCCCGTCCCCTGCCATGGCTCAGAGGGGGAAAATGCCACCCCACATGTGTCCTCAGGTGTCCACGTGTTGTCCCCAGAGCGGTCTGCTGTCAGATCCCCCAGTGTCTCTGCCTCCCCTGACACCACCAGCGCTGTCCTTCTCCTTGCTCAAACCCACTCGGTGCCCTTTCAGCTGTGGGGTGTCCCTGGATCCAGCCCCCAGCTGCCCCCTGCAGAGCCCCTGGCCCCCGGCTGGCTGCTCGGCCACAGGAGGCTGGAGACCCTGTCCCTGCTGCCCATGGTCAGGGAGGACAAGCTGAAGCCAAGGTGGTCTCGACAGCCAGGAGAAATGGCCTGATCAGGCAAGAGGGGTTGGGAATCTGCAGTGCAACCCAATTGTAGAGACAGGTTTGGGGCCCCAGGGGCGTTTGCTTTGCAGAGGGGCTGAGCCCTGCAGCCCCGCTGCCCCTTGGGGACGGTCCCCAGGCTCAGCCCCACTTGGGGCAGCTCCCGGGCAGAAACCCTGATGGGCAGGAGAAAGACGTGGGGAGCTCTGGGGCACAGAGCAGCACCTGCAGCAGCGGTGGGACACCCCTGGGGACATGTTTAAAGAGGACTCTGAAGCTGGTGACTCTCTCCTACATGGGATGATGTCTCCCTCTCTCCCGCCCTCCCTCCCTCTTCTCCCTCCCTTTCCACCTCCCTCCCCAGTGCGCAGCTGTAGGGCTGCGTGTCCCTCTCGCTGTTGCATGTCTGGGCTGTGCATTGGGCAGGTTCACATGCACAGAAAACAAGCATCTCCTTTTGCTGGTGTTACTGTTGAGATAAGGAAGACATTTATTGGGCTGAGGGTGGGTGAGACACAGGAACAAGTTGCCCAGAGAAGCTGTGGATGCCCGATGGTTGGAGGAGAGGGCTCTGAGCTCCCTGTGCTGGGGGAAGGTGTCCCTGCACACAGCAGGGAATTGGACTAGATGGTCTCTGAAGGTCCCTTCCAATCCAAACTATTGCATGACTTTGTCATTCTTTGTCCCCTCAGATTGCCCATGATTGCACTGGAAAGTCCTTTCCTGACAGAGCCAGCGTCCCCCTGCCCCACGCTGAGGCACACCCCAAGGGCTTCAGGCAGGGGAAAGCACCACACTGACAACAGCTTCACAGGGATTCTTTTATTACAAAAATTGGGGAAAACACCCTTGGAGTCCAGGTACCAGCTGGAAGAGGGCTTGGCAGTCACAGGGGAGCGTCGGACGTCGGGGCCACCATGCAACGCCGCACATTCGTGCTGCTCTTTGAAAATAAAGAGGAGGGCACGGGGTGTGTGGCTCTTCTGATGGACCTCCCAGCGTGACCAGGTGCTTCTTCCTATGAGGATAAGGCAGCATCTGGTTCTCTGGTGGTCCCAACCATGGCCAGCGTGCGGTGCGAGCGCTGGGAGGTCCCATGCCGCAGTGCCGGGTGGGCGATCAGTGCTGGGGAAGAGCCCACGATGGTCAGCGATGGGGACGTCTTCATGCCACCAGCATCCATCCTGCAACGGCAGCTGTCCTTAACCCTGAAGGCCTCCCAGGGGGAGACCTAGCCCACCACTCCCAGCTCCATACACCCTGAACCCCTGGGGACTCTGCACCGAGGGATGCGATGAGTCCCCCCTCCAGCATGGAGATGGAAAGCTGCCAGCATGTGAGGGGACAGCCCCCATTTGGAGGCACTTGCCAGTAGGTCCTCACCCGTGCAGTGTGCGGGACCACTTGGGGACATCACCCACGCCTTGTCCTGGTGGCCCCGGGCTCTGCATCTCCCCAGCTCTTACCTGGCGCGCAGGGCAGGGTCACCAGCTGGGCTGTCCCTCGCTGGGGGTGATCTGCTCCAGGATCTGGCTGTACCTCCGGGTGAGGGCGTTGGTGTCCCTGGTGAGGTGGGTGAGGACCTGCTGCAAGCCAGCCAGGTGGTGGGACAGGCGCTCCTCCAGCTGGGCATCCATGGCACCGTGGTGGTCCGAGCACGTCTCCGTGTCAGCATGGGCGCTGGTCGGGCTCTGGTCAGTGACGCAGGCCAGGCCTTTCTGCACCATGGGCTTGATGGCCTTGAGGAGCTGGTAGCGCTCGTAGAGGTCTGTGCGGCTGCCCGTGGCCGGGGCTGCCCCGTCCTGCTCTGGGAAGACCCCTCGGAGCAGGCTGGGGAACATCACCTCCTGCTCCATCTTCTGGGTGGCCGAGAAGTACTGCTCCATGGCCCTGCTCCCACAGCCCCGGCAGCGCTGCTCTGGGCCCTTCCTGGGGTGCGCCTGCTCCCCGTCCCCACCGAGGGCTTTTTATGCTGGGCCAGGGCACGACCCTCCTCTGCTGTCCTCTCCTGCCAGGCTCAGGCTGGGCTGGACGGCCACGGGGCCGGGCTTGGCTCCAGCCCAGCTGGGGCTCGGCCCCGCTTTGTGCAATCTGTCCTGGCCCAGCCTCCCCGTGGCCTTTGCCTGAGCTGGCCGGGGGTCCCACAGCATCCCTCACACTGGGAGAAGGGCAGCAAGGAGGGATGGTGTCCAGGGTCACTTCCATTTCATGCCATCCAGTCCCCACCACCTCCACAGCTCCCAAGGCCCTGGGAAGAGCGAGTCCGGCACCTGCCCCCCCGTGTAGGCAGGCTGCAGGCAGCACCATGGGAGAGCTGCCTTGATGTAGGCAGTTTTGAGGCGGGAGGAATGAGGCCAAATTATGGGATTTTCTGGTGAAGAAAAGTCCTCCAAGAGCCCTGCCCCAGCCACCCCCTTCTTCAGGGCTGGCCTGAGGGTCCCACACAGCCCACCCTTGGCAAGGGGCCTTGGTACCAACCCCTGCTCAAAGAAGAAGGTGATGATGAACAGGTGATACTTGTCTGAGGGGTGTTTGCCCAAAACTGGTTATGTTAAGGACGAAGATGACCATCAGCTGCATTAAATGGTGACCAGGGAATTACAAAAGAGATTTTGAAATGAGGAAGGAGGCGGGGTGAAAGGAAGCATGAAAGCTGCCAGCCTGAGGGAAAGACCTTGGAGGGGCGACGGCAGGAGTCAGAGCCTGTCGGGCGCTGCCGAAAGCAGCCCTGCGTTAGGCCTTTCTACACACGGGGAAGATCCTCCTGAGCCTTCTCGTCTCCAGGCTGAGCAGTCCCAGCCCAAAGAGCATCTCTCTCCCCAAATGGGAGATGGTCCAGGCCTCTCATCAGCTTCGTGGCCCTTCCCTGGACTCTCTCCAGTGTGCCCAGGTCTGTCTTGCGCTGGGGAGCCCAGACTGGACCCAGCACCCGCATGTGTGCCCCCAGCTGAGCAGAGGGGAAGGATCCCCTCCCTCCAGCTCCTGCGGGGAGGCTGGTGCCCGTCTTTGCCCTGCGGACACTTTGCTGGCTCAAGGCCAACGTGGCCAAGCAGGGAGCCGGAGCTGGGGGATGTGGGTGTGAATTTGTGGGGTGCTTTCGCCCTGGCACCTGCGCGAGCAGGCGATAGGCAGCAGCAGGAGGGGTACGGCTGGGGCCAGAGCACCCCCGAATGCAAAGGCAGGGGTGTGCAGGCAGGGACCCTGCCCTCCGGGAGGGGCAGGGCTGCTGGCAGCCCACCCACCCTTGGGGGCATGTGGCGTGTGCTTAGGGCTTCTTGGGACTGCTTAGAGACGGGTATTTGGCACTTCTTCCTTATTTAACACTTTGGGTGAAAACTGTGCTTAATCTCTTGTCTTCCTGGTCCGGAGCCTGTGTGCCCAGGTCACCGCTTTCTGCTTTATTAGATGCCATGAAGCAGACAGAAATGGACCTGGGATCCTGATTTGATTCAACGACGTGAATGGAGAAGTTTATCTCGCCGTGGTGGCCGGCAGCGGTGCCGGTGCCCTGGGAGCCTTTCCAGGCCGGCACGGAGCCAGCACCCCCCCGCCACGCCGGAGAGGGCCTGATGTGCCCCGTCTGCCCTCCTGCTGGCAGGGGCCGGCGCTGGGTTTCCAAGGACAAAGACCTTTTCTGTGACCATCTCGTGGCTCTTATCAGCCATGCCCAAAACCGGTGGCCAGCAGCAGGACATGATGCATCCCCGGGGTCGGTGTGATGCAATGCCCTGCAATCGGAGCGGGAAGGGACCTGGTGGTGCTGGGGGATTGATTGCAAGCGACCCAAATGTCGTCAGCGTGTCGTTCCAGCTGTTTCACGTCACAGGCCTTTGCTGCGAACATCTTGCGTCTGTCAGCAGCCATGTTCAGCTGCGGTGCTGAGCGCTTGCCAGATGTTCCACTGCGATACTTCCCAGAGCACCGTGAGCGTCTCCACCTGCCAAGCGCGCTGCCCAGTCCAAAGCCATTGCTGGAGGTGACTGTGGGCCCTCCTTGCTGTGATCAGTATCTTCTCCAGGTGACACGGGTCCTGTCCTTCAGCTCCAGCCATGTAACCCACCAGAGGGACACCACCACCTCCATGGTCCTCACCTCACCGGGAACTGATGTCCTTCCATTCCTCATGGTTCAGTGGTGGTAGAGCAGCTCGAAAGGTGGTTTGGAGACCCCATGTGTATCCTCCAGCTCCACTTCTGCCCCAGTCTGTGCCATGACAGCCCACCTTGCAGTGGCATTGCAAGGAGGACAGCTGAGGTGTCTCCCATTACCCCCCTCGTGCTCCACTTTCTCTGGATGAGGGAGAAGGCTGCACCCTTGCCAGAGCTGAGGGACGACATGAGGGCAGATGTGCCTCCGAATCCTCACGCTGGCTGGAATCACTGGTGTTCTCCCCCATTTTGGGGCACCTGGTCCTTGGCCAACACTTTTGTAGATGCCGTGGTTGTCCTTCCCAGAAAAGTAAGAACGTTGGAACCAGGAGGGAAGCACCCAGAGGAGCATGGCAACGGTGCAGAGCAGGGTTGGTGCTGAGCCCACGGGAGGTGCAATGGGATGCTTGGATATCAGCAAACGCAGATTTGACGTCTGGGCAAGCCTCCCACTGACCCACCATCCTCCTGGGCAGCCCGTCCCCTGCCATGGCTCAGAGGGGGAAAATGCCACCCCACATGTGTCCTCAGGTGTCCACGTGTTGTCCCCAGAGCGGTCTGCTGTCAGATCCCCCAGTGTCTCTGCCTCCCCTGACACCACCAGCGCTGTCCTTCTCCTTGCTCAAACCCACTCGGTGCCCTTTCAGCTGTGGGGTGTCCCTGGATCCAGCCCCCAGCTGCCCCCTGCAGAGCCCCTGGCCCCCGGCTGGCTGCTCGGCCACAGGAGGCTGGAGACCCTGTCCCTGCTGCCCATGGTCAGGGAGGACAAGCTGAAGCCAAGGTGGTCTCGACAGCCAGGAGAAATGGCCTGATCAGGCAAGAGGGGTTGGGAATCTGCAGTGCAACCCAATTGTAGAGACAGGTTTGGGGCCCCAGGGGCGTTTGCTTTGCAGAGGGGCTGAGCCCTGCAGCCCCGCTGCCCCTTGGGGACGGTCCCCAGGCTCAGCCCCACTTGGGGCAGCTCCCGGGCAGAAACCCTGATGGGCAGGAGAAAGACGTGGGGAGCTCTGGGGCACAGAGCAGCACCTGCAGCAGCGGTGGGACACCCCTGGGGACATGTTTAAAGAGGACTCTGAAGCTGGTGACTCTCTCCTACATGGGATGATGTCTCCCTCTCTCCCGCCCTCCCTCCCTCTTCTCCCTCCCTTTCCACCTCCCTCCCCAGTGCGCAGCTGTAGGGCTGCGTGTCCCTCTCGCTGTTGCATGTCTGGGCTGTGCATTGGGCAGGTTCACATGCACAGAAAACAAGCATCTCCTTTTGCTGGTGTTACTGTTGAGATAAGGAAGACATTTATTGGGCTGAGGGTGGGTGAGACACAGGAACAAGTTGCCCAGAGAAGCTGTGGATGCCCGATGGTTGGAGGAGAGGGCTCTGAGCTCCCTGTGCTGGGGGAAGGTGTCCCTGCACACAGCAGGGAATTGGACTAGATGGTCTCTGAAGGTCCCTTCCAATCCAAACTATTGCATGACTTTGTCATTCTTTGTCCCCTCAGATTGCCCATGATTGCACTGGAAAGTCCTTTCCTGACAGAGCCAGCGTCCCCCTGCCCCACGCTGAGGCACACCCCAAGGGCTTCAGGCAGGGGAAAGCACCACACTGACAACAGCTTCACAGGGATTCTTTTATTACAAAAATTGGGGAAAACACCCTTGGAGTCCAGGTACCAGCTGGAAGAGGGCTTGGCAGTCACAGGGGAGCGTCGGACGTCGGGGCCACCATGCAACGCCGCACATTCGTGCCGCTCTTTGAAAATAAAGAGGAGGGCACGGGGTGTGTGGCTCTTCTGATGGACCTCCCAGCGTGACCAGGTGCTTCTTCCTATGAGGATAAGGCAGCATCTGGTTCTCCGGTGGTCCCAACCATGGCCAGCGTGCGGTGCGAGCGCTGGGAGGTCCCATGCCGCAGTGCCGGGTGGGCGATCAGTGCTGGGGAAGAGCCCACGATGGTCAGCGATGGGGACGTCTTCATGCCACCAGCATCCATCCTGCAACGGCAGCTGTCCTTAACCCTGAAGGCCTCCCAGGGGGAGACCTAGCCCACCACTCCCAGCTCCATACACCCTGAACCCCTGGGGACTCTGCACCGAGGGATGCGATGAGTCCCCCCTCCAGCATGGAGATGGAAAGCTGCCAGCATGTGAGGGGACAGCCCCCATTTGGAGGCACTTGCCAGTAGGTCCTCACCCGTGCAGTGTGCGGGACCACTTGGGGACATCACCCACGCCTTGTCCTGGTGGCCCCGGGCTCTGCATCTCCCCAGCTCTTACCTGGCGCGCAGGGCAGGGTCACCAGCTGGGCTGTCCCTCGCTGGGGGTGATCTGCTCCAGGATCTGGCTGTACCTCCGGGTGAGGGCGTTGGTGTCCCTGGTGAGGTGGGTGAGGACCTGCTGCAAGCCAGCCAGGTGGTGGGACAGGCGCTCCTCCAGCTGGGCATCCATGGCACCGTGGTGGTCCGAGCACGTCTCCGTGTCAGCATGGGCGCTGGTCGGGCTCTGGTCAGTGACGCAGGCCAGGCCTTTCTGCACCATGGGCTTGATGGCCTTGAGGAGCTGGTAGCGCTCGTAGAGGTCTGTGCGGCTGCCCGTGGCCGGGGCTGCCCCGTCCTGCTCTGGGAAGACCCCTCGGAGCAGGCTGGGGAACATCACCTCCTGCTCCATCTTCTGGGTGGCCGAGAAGTACTGCTCCATGGCCCTGCTCCCACAGCCCCGGCAGCGCTGCTCTGGGCCCTTCCTGGGGTGCGCCTGCTCCCCGTCCCCACCGAGGGCTTTTTATGCTGGGCCAGGGCACGACCCTCCTCTGCTGTCCTCTCCTGCCAGGCTCAGGCTGGGCTGGACGGCCACGGGGCCGGGCTTGGCTCCAGCCCAGCTGGGGCTCGGCCCCGCTTTGTGCAATCTGTCCTGGCCCAGCCTCCCCGTGGCCTTTGCCTGAGCTGGCCGGGGGTCCCACAGCATCCCTCACACTGGGAGAAGGGCAGCAAGGAGGGATGGTGTCCAGGGTCACTTCCATTTCATGCCATCCAGTCCCCACCACCTCCACAGCTCCCAAGGCCCTGGGAAGAGCGAGTCCGGCACCTGCCCCCCCGTGTAGGCAGGCTGCAGGCAGCACCATGGGAGAGCTGCCTTGATGTAGGCAGTTTTGAGGCGGGAGGAATGAGGCCAAATTATGGGATTTTCTGGTGAAGAAAAGTCCTCCAAGAGCCCTGCCCCAGCCACCCCCTTCTTCAGGGCTGGCCTGAGGGTCCCACACAGCCCACCCTTGGCAAGGGGCCTTGGTACCAACCCCTGCTCAAAGGAGAAGGTGATGATGAACAGGTGATACTTGTCTGAGGGGTGTTTGCCCAAAACTGGTTATGTTAAGGACGAAGATGACCATCAGCTGCATTAAATGGTGACCAGGGAATTACAAAAGAGATTTTGAAATGAGGAAGGGGGCGGGGTGAAAGGAAGCATGAAAGCTGCCAGCCTGAGGGAAAGACCTTGGAGGGGCGACGGCAGGAGTCAGAGCCTGTCGGGCGCTGCCGAAAGCAGCGCTGCGTTAGGCCTTTCTACACACGGGGAAGATCCTCCTGAGCCTTCTCGTCTCCAGGCTGAGCAGTCCCAGCCCAAAGAGCATCTCTCTCCCCAAATGGGAGATGGTCCAGGCCTCTCATCAGCTTCGTGGCCCTTCCCTGGACTCTCTCCAGTGTGCCCAGGTCTGTCTTGCGCTGGGGAGCCCAGACTGGACCCAGCACCCGCATGTGTGCCCCCAGCTGAGCAGAGGGGAAGGATCCCCTCCCTCCAGCTCCTGCGGGGAGGCTGGTG
This sequence comes from Phalacrocorax aristotelis, assembly GCF_949628215.1. Classification (NCBI taxonomy): domain Eukaryota; kingdom Metazoa; phylum Chordata; class Aves; order Suliformes; family Phalacrocoracidae; genus Phalacrocorax; species Phalacrocorax aristotelis. The sequence continues at coordinate 4,500,392 of NC_134276.1, forward strand.
CCCGTCTTTGCCCTGCGGACACTTTGCTGGCTCAAGGCCAACGTGGCCAAGCAGGGAGCCGGAGCTGGGGGATGTGGGTGTGAATTTGTGGGGTGCTTTCGCCCTGGCACCTGCGCGAGCAGGCGATAGGCAGCAGCAGGAGGGGTACGGCTGAGGCCAGAGCACCCCCGAATGCAAAGGCAGGGGTGTGCAGGCAGGGACCCTGCCCTCCGGGAGGGGCAGGGCTGCTGGCAGGCCACCCACCCTTGGGGGCATGTGGCGTGTGCTTAGGGCTTCTTGGGACTGCTTAGAGACGGGTATTTGGCACTTCTTCCTTATTTAACACTTTGGGTGAAAACTGTGCTTAATCTCTTGTCTTCCTGGTCCGGAGCCTGTGTGCCCAGGTCACCGCTTTCTGCTTTATTAGATGCCATGAAGCAGACAGAAATGGACCTGGGATCCTGATTTGATTCAACGACGTGAATGGAGAAGTTTATCTCGCCGTGGTGGCCGGCAGCGGTGCCGGTGCCCTGGGAGCCTTTCCAGGCCGGCACGGAGCCAGCACCCCCCTGCCACGCCGGAGAGGGCCTGATGTGCCCCGTCTGCCCTCCTCCTGGCAGGGGCTGGCGCTGGGTTTCCAAGGACAAAGACCTTTTCTGTGACCATCTTGTGGCTCTTATCAGCCATGCCCAAAACCGGTGGCCAGCAGCAGGACATGATGCATCCCCGGGGTCGGTGTGATGCAATGCCCTGCAATCGGAGCGGGAAGGGACCTGGTGGTGCTGGGGGATTGATTGCAAGCGACCCAAATTTCATCCGCATGCCAGGCTCAGGCCTGGATGGACGGCCGCTGGTCTGGGCTTGGCTCCAGCCTAGCTGGGGTTCGGCCCCACTGTGTCCCTGGCTCTGTGCAATCTGTTCCGGCCCAATCTCCCCATGGCCTTTGCCCAAGTTGGCTGACGGTCCCATAGTATCGCCATGCTTGGAGCAGGGTGGTGAGGACGGCAGGTAACCAGGGCTACTCCTGACTTATCCCATCCCAATTCCCCGACACAACCATTTCTGTGGAACCTGAAGAGGGGGGCCAACTCTTGCCCCCCAGTGTGGGCAGGCTGCTGGCAGCAGTGCTCCCGGGCAAACATGTCACCTCTCCTCCTGCCACTTGCTGCCATGAACTGCAGACGTCAGCACCCCAGGGACATTGAGCAACTCCCTTCTGCAGACGTATGGAAAATCCCACTCGGCATGGGCTGCAACGTGGGGGCTGGGGACACAGGAGCCAGCTGGTGCCCAGCCACAGGGGTCCCCAGAAACATCCCCTTCCCCCAGGCTCTGCCCCAGCCTGGCGGGGGCAGGGAAGGGGACAGGGATGGGCACCTGGCACCATGATGTGAAGCTCCTGCAGCCACAGTGCGGTGCCGTCTCTGCCTGCAGGGGGGTGCGGACGGGGCCATCCCACGCTGCCCTGTTCTGGGGCAGAGGGTACAGCTGGGCAATGGGCAGCGCTGCCTGTCCCCACATGTCCCTGTGGCGTGTGGCAATCATAGAAGATTGTACTATTTGGGGAAACGCCTCAAGGTCGCTTTCCCCTTTTGCAACCCTTGGTGGTGGCAGCTTTCCCGCCACTCCCCTACATTTCCCAGCCAGATGCCCATGCTGTCACCCATCCTCTGCCCCCTCTGCTGTCCCTTCTGCCCCTCTTGTCCCTTCAAGGGTGTCTCCAGTGTTTCTGTGCCTCCTACTGTGTGGCCCAGCACTACACCAAGGTGGTCAGGTGCTGCCACCCCATGCTCTTGGGATGTCTGGGCCACCATGGAGCTTCCTGGAGGTGCATGGTTGTCCTAGTGTCCCCCCTAGGGTGAGCACAGTGGGCTACATTCACCCTGAGGCTGGAGCTTCACCTGACATTCATGGAGGACGTGTTGGTCTGCAGCCACTAGTGACAGCTGTCAACCTCTGCTGGGAGAGGTCCTTCCCCTGGGAACACATGGGCAGGTGTCACCCCAGCCAGCCCCTGGGAGGGGGCTCAATGCCATGACTCCCCTGGACATGAGGTCCCTCCCCAGGCATGTTCTGAGCCCATGGCCACATCTCAAACCCAGCATCACCACCTCTCCCCAGGGCAGCTGGGCTGGGGACAGCCCAGGGCAGGGGTCTGCTCAACACCCCAGAGCTGTGGCACCTCAGTCCCCCTGCCTCTCAGTGGTGTCATGGGGGGATGTGACAGCAGGTGGTCCTAGGGATGATACGGGGACACTTGGGGGGCATATGTATGGTGGCATTTTCCCTCCCTGATAGCCATGGTTGGGGACAGGCTCTGTGAGAGTATGGTGGAATGGGGGGAGGCTTGCCCAGTCACTGGGTCTGCAGCTACAGATCTCATTGCACCTACCAGGAGCCCCAATGTCCCTGATTGGCCTCCCCCAGGACCCAGCCTGGGCTGGGTGCCCTGTTTGGGCTCAGCCTGTCCCCAGCCAAGCTGCAGCCCCATGGTGGCTGTGACAGGCTCCAGCCCCTGTCCCTCTGCTCCTGCCATCGCTGCTGGCAGTGGCAGCAACACCCCAACCTCTCCCAGAGTTATGTGGGTGGCCCGTTTTGGGATGATGGGGTACCTGGAGGCACAGGGAGGGTTTGGGAATGATTTATATGCCAAGGAAGGGGATATAGGGAGAGACCTGGGACTGCAGAGCCCCCATAATCCTGTAACCTGGTGCTCTGTGCACTGCATCAGCTTGGGAGGATGATGCCAAAGCCTAAACAAAGCAGCTGGGGACCAAAGTGTCCCCTCTGTCCCTCTGCCCCTGGATGCCTGCAATGTCCCTCACATCCCAGCAGCTCTGCAGTGGCCCAGACCCATAATGTGGCCAAGGTCCAGGCTGGCACCTACATGGGGCCAGCAGCACCCACACTCCTCGGTGTAGTGCTGGGTCCCAGGGCAGGATACACACAGATGCCAGGGGTATGTGGGAAGGGACAAGAGGGGAAGTGGAGACAGGTCAGGGGAGGAAAGAGCAGGCAGCAGTGTAGGTACCTGTGTGGGACATGTGGGGGTGCCAGGAAAGCTGCCACCACCAAGGGTTGCAAAAGGGATGACAGACCCCATGAGCATTCCCCAAATAGAACAATCTTCTATGATTGCCACACGCCACAGGGACATGTGGGGACAGGCAGCGCTGCCCATTGCCCAGCTGTACCCTCTGCCCCAGAACAGGGCAGCGTGGGATGGCCCCGTCCGCACCCCCCTGCAGGCAGAGACGGCGCCGCACTGTGGCTGCAGGAGCTTCACATCATGGTGCCAGGTGCCCATCCCTGTCCCCTTCCCTGCCCCCGCCAGGCTGGGGCAGAGCCTGGGGGAAGGGGATGTTTCTGGGGACCCCTGTGGCTGGGCACCAGCTGGCTCCTGTGTCCCCAGCCCCCACGTTGCAGCCCATGCCGAGTGGGATTTTCCATACGTCTGCAGAAGGGAGTTGCTCAATGTCCCCGGGGTGCTGACGTCTGCAGTTCATGGCAGCAAGTGGCAGGAGGAGAGGTGACATGTTTGCCCGGGAGCACTGCTGCCAGCAGCCTGCCCACACTGGGGGGCAAGAGTTGGCCCCCCTCTTCAGGTTCCCATGAAGTGGCTGTGTTGGACGCTTGGGATGGGTTGTATTGGAAGAGGCTATGGTCACATCCCGTGCTCCTTGCCCCTGGTGTAGGGATGCTGTGGGACCCCCGTCCAGCTCAGGCAAAGGCCACGGGGAGGCTGGGCCAGGACAGATTGCACAAAGCGGGGCCGAGCCCCAGCTGGGCTGGAGCCAAGCCCGGCCCCGTGGCCGTCCAGCCCAGCCTGAGCCTGGCAGGAGAGGACAGCAGAGGAGGGTCGTGCCCTGGCCCAGCATAAAAAGCCCTCGGTGGGGACGGGGAGCAGGCGCACCCCAGGAAGGGCCCAGAGCAGCGCTACCGGGGCCGTGGGAGCAGGGCCATGGAGCAGTACTTCTCGGCCACCCAGAAGATGGAGCAGGAGGTGATGTTCCCCAGCCTGCTCCGAGGGGTCTTCCCAGAGCAGGACGGGGCAGCCCCGGCCACGGGCAGCCGCACAGACCTCTACGAGCGCTACCAGCTCCTCAAGGCCATCAAGCCCATGGTGCAGAAAGGCCTGGCCTGCGTCACTGACCAGAGCCCGACCAGCGCCCATGCTGACACGGAGACGTGCTCGGACCACCACGGTGCCATGGATGCCCAGCTGGAGGAGCGCCTGTCCCACCACCTGGCTGGCTTGCAGCAGGTCCTCACCCACCTCACCAGGGACACCAACGCCCTCACCCGGAGGTACAGCCAGATCCTGGAGCAGATCACCCCCAGCGAGGGACAGCCCAGCTGGTGACCCTGCCCTGCGCGCCAGGTAAGAGCTGGGGAGATGCAGAGCCCGGGGCCACCAGGACAAGGCGTGGGTGATGTCCCCAAGTGGTCCCGCACACTGCACGGGTGAGGACCTACTGGCAAGTGCCTCCAAATGGGGGCTGTCCCCTCACATGCTGGCAGCTTTCCATCTCCATGCTGGAGGGGGGACTCATCGCATCCCTCGGTGCAGAGTCCCCAGGGGTTCAGGGTGTATGGAGCTGGGAGTGGTGGGCTAGGTCTCCCCCTGGGAGGCCTTCAGGGTTAAGGACAGCTGCCGTTGCAGGATGGATGCTGGTGGCATGAAGACGTCCCCATCGCTGACCATCGTGGGCTCTTCCCCAGCACTGATCGCCCACCCGGCACTGCGGCATGGGACCTCCCAGCGCTCGCACCGCACGCTGGCCATGGTTGGGACCACCGGAGAACCAGATGCTGCCTTATCCTCATAGGAAGAAGCACCTGGTCATGCTGGGAGGTCCATCAGAAGAGCCACACACCCCGTGCCCTCCTCTTTATTTTCAAAGAGCAGCACGAATGTGCGGCGTTGCATGGTGGCCCCGACGTCCGACGCTCCCCTGTGACTGCCAAGCCCTCTTCCAGCTGGTACCTGGACTCCAAGGGTGTTTTCCCCAATTTTTGTAATAAAAGAATCCCTGTGAAGCTGTTGTCAGTGTGGTGCTTTCCCCTGCCTGAAGCCCTTGGGGTGTGCCTCAGCGTGGGGCAGGGGGACGCTGGCTCTGTCAGGAAAGGACTTTCCAGTGCAATCATGGGCAATCTGAGGGGACAAAGAATGACAAAGTCATGCAATAGTTTGGATTGGAAGGGACCTTCAGAGACCATCTAGTCCAATTCCCTGCTGTGTGCAGGGACACCTTCCCCCAGCACAGGGAGCTCAGAGCCCTCTCCTCCAACCATCGGGCATCCACAGCTTCTCTGGGCAACTTGTTCCTGTGTCTCACCCACCCTCAGCCCAATAAATGTCTTCCTTATCTCAACAGTAACACCAGCAAAAGGAGATGCTTGTTTTCTGTGCATGTGAACCTGCCCAATGCACAGCCCAGACATGCAACAGCGAGAGGGACACGCAGCCCTACAGCTGCGCACTGGGGAGGGAGGTGGAAAGGGAGGGAGAAGAGGGAGGGAGGGCGGGAGAGAGGGAGACATCATCCCATGTAGGAGAGAGTCACCAGCTTCAGAGTCCTCTTTAAACATGTCCCCAGGGGTGTCCCACCGCTGCTGCAGGTGCTGCTCTGTGCCCCAGAGCTCCCCACGTCTTTCTCCTGCCCATCAGGGTTTCTGCCCGGGAGCTGCCCCAAGTGGGGCTGAGCCTGGGGACCGTCCCCAAGGGGCAGCGGGGCTGCAGGGCTCAGCCCCTCTGCAAAGCAAACGCCCCTGGGGCCCCAAACCTGTCTCTACAATTGGGTTGCACTGCAGATTCCCAACCCCTCTTGCCTGATCAGGCCATTTCTCCTGGCTGTCGAGACCACCTTGGCTTCAGCTTGTCCTCCCTGACCATGGGCAGCAGGGACAGGGTCTCCAGCCTCCTGTGGCCGAGCAGCCAGCCGGGGGCCAGGGGCTCTGCAGGGGGCAGCTGGGGGCTGGATCCAGGGACACCCCACAGCTGAAAGGGCACCGAGTGGGTTTGAGCAAGGAGAAGGACAGCGCTGGTGGTGTCAGGGGAGGCAGAGACACTGGGGGATCTGACAGCAGACCGCTCTGGGGACAACACGTGGACACCTGAGGACACATGTGGGGTGGCATTTTCCCCCTCTGAGCCATGGCAGGGGACGGGCTGCCCAGGAGGATGGTGGGTCAGTGGGAGGCTTGCCCAGACGTCAAATCTGCGTTTGCTGATATCCAAGCATCCCATTGCACCTCCCGTGGGCTCAGCACCAACCCTGCTCTGCACCGTTGCCATGCTCCTCTGGGTGCTTCCCTCCTGGTTCCAACGTTCTTACTTTTCTGGGAAGGACAACCACGGCATCTACAAAAGTGTTGGCCAAGGACCAGGTGCCCCAAAATGGGGAGAACACCAGTGATTCCAGCCAGCGTGAGGATTCGGAGGCACATCTGCCCTCATGTCGTCCCTCAGCTCTGGCAAGGGTGCAGCCTTCTCCCTCATCCAGAGAAAGTGGAGCACGAGGGGGGTAATGGGAGACACCTCAGCTGTCCTCCTTGCAATGCCACTGCAAGGTGGGCTGTCATGGCACAGACTGGGGCAGAAGTGGAGCTGGAGGATACACATGGGGTCTCCAAACCACCTTTCGAGCTGCTCTACCACCACTGAACCATGAGGAATGGAAGGACATCAGTTCCCGGTGAGGTGAGGACCATGGAGGTGGTGGTGTCCCTCTGGTGGGTTACATGGCTGGAGCTGAAGGACAGGACCCGTGTCACCTGGAGAAGATACTGATCACAGCAAGGAGGGCCCACAGTCACCTCCAGCAATGGCTTTGGACTGGGCAGCGCGCTTGGCAGGTGGAGACGCTCACGGTGCTCTGGGAAGTATCGCAGTGGAACATCTGGCAAGCGCTCAGCACCGCAGCTGAACATGGCTGCTGACAGACGCAAGATGTTCGCAGCAAAGGCCTGTGACGTGAAACAGCTGGAACGACACGCTGACGACATTTGGGTCGCTTGCAATCAATCCCCCAGCACCACCAGGTCCCTTCCCGCTCCGATTGCAGGGCATTGCATCACACCGACCCCGGGGATGCATCATGTCCTGCTGCTGGCCACCGGTTTTGGGCATGGCTGATAAGAGCCACGAGATGGTCACAGAAAAGGTCTTTGTCCTTGGAAACCCAGCGCCGGCCCCTGCCAGCAGGAGGGCAGACGGGGCACATCAGGCCCTCTCCGGCGTGGCAGGGGGGTGCTGGCTCCGTGCCGGCCTGGAAAGGCTCCCAGGGCACCGGCACCGCTGCCGGCCACCACGGCGAGATAAACTTCTCCATTCACGTCGTTGAATCAAATCAGGATCCCAGGTCCATTTCTGTCTGCTTCATGGCATCTAATAAAGCAGAAAGCGGTGACCTGGGCACACAGGCTCCGGACCAGGAAGACAAGAGATTAAGCACAGTTTTCACCCAAAGTGTTAAATAAGGAAGAAGTGCCAAATACCCGTCTCTAAGCAGTCCCAAGAAGCCCTAAGCACACGCCACATGCCCCCAAGGGTGGGTGGGCTGCCAGCAGCCCTGCCCCTCCCGGAGGGCAGGGTCCCTGCCTGCACACCCCTGCCTTTGCATTCGGGGGTGCTCTGGCCTCAGCCGTACCCCTCCTGCTGCTGCCTATCGCCTGCTCGCGCAGGTGCCAGGGCGAAAGCACCCCACAAATTCACACCCACATCCCCCAGCTCCGGCTCCCTGCTTGGCCACGTTGGCCTTGAGCCAGCAAAGTGTCCGCAGGGCAAAGACGGGCACCAGCCTCCCCGCAGGAGCTGGAGGGAGGGGATCCTTCCCCTCTGCTCAGCTGGGGGCACACATGCGGGTGCTGGGTCCAGTCTGGGCTCCCCAGCGCAAGACAGACCTGGGCACACTGGAGAGAGTCCAGGGAAGGGCCACGAAGCTGATGAGAGGCCTGGACCATCTCCCATTTGGGGAGAGAGATGCTCTTTGGGCTGGGACTGCTCAGCCTGGAGACGAGAAGGCTCAGGAGGATCTTCCCCGTGTGTAGAAAGGCCTAACACAGCGCTGCTTTCGGCAGCGCCCGACAGGCTCTGACTCCTGCCGTCGCCCCTCCAAGGTCTTTCCCTCAGGCTGGCAGCTTTCATGCTTCCTTTCACCCCGCCCCCTTCCTCATTTCAAAATCTCTTTTGTAATTCCCTGGTCACCATTTAATGCAGCTGATGGTCATCTTCGTCCTTAACATAACCAGTTTTGGGCAAACACCCCTCAGACAAGTATCACCTGTTCATCATCACCTTCTCCTTTGAGCAGGGGTTGGTACCAAGGCCCCTTGCCAAGGGTGGGCTGTGTGGGACCCTCAGGCCAGCCCTGAAGAAGGGGGTGGCTGGGGCAGGGCTCTTGGAGGACTTTCCTTCACCAGAAAACCCCATTAATCGCTGTTGTTTTCCCCCTCCTCAGAATCACTCAAATCAAGGCAGGCTTCACTGCAGGGAGGAGACCTCTGACCATGAACCCCAAATGGCTCCGGGGTCTTTGGTGGCAGTGCTCGAGCTCCAGCCGTTCCCCAGCTCTCTGTGGTGCACCACCGCTCTGGCCCACAGCTGTCCAGGGCATCTGGTTCTGCTCAGGACCTACGGGCTGATGTCCCAGAGCTGTGGAGTCCCCCACCTCCTCCTGCTGTCAGCCCTGTCCATGTGACACCCCTGGGTCCCCTCTGCAGAGGAGACGTCCCAGGGGGGTTTTGCTGCTCCCTCTTGGTGTTTTGAGAGTCCAGCAGCACAACACATCAAGGTTTCCTGTGGTGCTGGCTGCAGCCTGCCCACGCCAGGCAGGGGATACCTAAAACCCAACGGGACATGGTCCTGAGCAACCAGCTGTTGCTGACCCTGCTTGAGCAGAGTCGTAATTCCCTCATCGCTATTTAATCCAGCCAATGTCCATCTTCCCCTTTAACACAACCAGATTTGGGAAGGGCGTCTGTCACTAGATCAGGGTGATCAAAGTCCCATCCAACCTGACCTTAAATGCTTCAAGGGATCCACAACTTCTCCGGGCAACACGGTCCAGCACCTTACCACCCTCATTGTGAAGGATATCTTCCTTCACATCAACAGCAATGGCGGCAAAAGCTGATCCCCATTTTCTCCATAGAAAAAGGTGTGGATCTGCTGAACACACAGCCCAGACACATGGCATGTTCAGGGGGATGCTCATCCCTGTCCCTCTGGCAGACAGGAGGGCCCACAAGGGATGTCAGACGCTGGGGACGAGGCAAGGATGGGACCTGACTGTCCCATACCTCGGCGTGGCACCGGCCTGGAAGCAGGCGTGAGGCAACGGCACCCAGAGCACAGCGAGAGGATTCCCCAGGTATGAGGCGCTTGAGAAAGTGCTTTGAGATGCTGCACAGAGGAGAAAGTTGCCCAAAGCGCACATGGGGAGCGCAGCAGCGCAGGAGGAAGCCCGGGCAGATGGTGAAAAGCAGTGTAGGAGACTGGTAATTAGATAAAAAGCATTCACAAGTGGAATAGCCTCACCTGGAAGCGTTTTGACCTCCAGAGGTGCTGAGCACCCTGCAGTGAAATTCAGAAGAGCTGCAGATCTTATTCGTATGACTTAGTGGGGTCGAGTCACATCCTCATCAAATTTGCAGATGACACCGAGATGAGTGGCGGGGTTGACACTCTAGAGAGAAGGGATGCCATCCAGAGGGACCTGGACAGGCTTAAAAGGTGGGCCCATGTCAACAAGGCCAAGTGCAAGGTCCTGCGCATGGGTCAGGGCAATCCCAAGCACACGTACAGGCTGGGGGATGGAGAGCAGCCCTGCCAAGAAGGACTTGGAGGTGCTGGGGGTGAAAAGCTGGACACGAGCTGGCCATGTGCACTCGCAGCCTGGAAAGCCAACCGTGCCCTGGGCTGCATCCCCAGCAGCGCGGGCAGCAGGGCGAGGGAGGGGGTGCTGCCCCCCTGCCCCGCTCTGTGAGACCCCCCTGCAGCGCCGCCTCCAGCTCGGGGCTCCTCAGCACGGGACAGACACGGGGCTGTTGGAGCGGGGCCAGAGGGGGCACAGCAATGCTCCGAGGGCTGGAGCCCCTCTGCTGCGAGGCCGGGCTGGGAGAGCTGGGGTTGTTCAGCCTGGGGAAGAGAAGGCTGCAGGGAGACCTTACTGCGGCCTCCCAGGGCTTAAAGGGGGACTATAAGAAAGCTTGAGAGGGTCTTTTCACAAGTGCATGTAGCAACAGGACAAGGGGTGATGGCTGTAAACTGACAGAGGGTACATTTTGATTAGATATAAGGAAAAAATTTTTTACAGTGAGGGTGGTGAAACCCTGGCCCAGGTTGCCCCGAGAGGTGGTCGATGCCCCATCCCTGGAAACATTCCAGGTCAGGCTGGACGGGGCTCTGAGCGACCTGATCTAGCGGAAGATGTCCCTGCCCATGGCAGGGGGGTTGGACTAGATGGCCTCTGAAGGTCCCTTCCAACCCAAACCATTCTGTGATTCTGTGATCCTCAGCAAGTCTAGACACGTTTGGTTTCAGAATGTGGATTCAGGAGCCAACAACCAAGTGAGAAAGTAGAAAGTTTAGATCCTGATCACCAGTAAAGAAAAAGCAACACAGGAATGCAAAATGTAGAGAGGTAATTAATTAGGGAAGGCATCTATTTTTGGTTGTGGGACTGAATTAATTTCACAGTAAGACTTTGGCTTTTGTCTCCAGGGGCTCGTCCAGAGCATGTTCAAGGGTCAGGAGAAATGTGGATGACAAAGAAAAAGAAGGAACTGACAACTGTCTTTGTTCATGCAGTACATATAAAAACCTTCCATTTTCACAGTTAATATTACTGAAAAAGGGGTGAATCAAAGTTATTGTCTTATTACAAATATCAGCCATCTACATGTTGATACACCGTAAAGTAACAGAAGAACAAATAAACAAACCCCAAGTATTTAATCATAGCTTTAATTACGTGAAAGCGAGTAACGGTTCATTTTCCGAGCCGTGGGCAGTTGAACAGTTACAGCCAGCCCACCAAAGTGCTCGGTATGGGATTAGTTCAGCAGATGCGTCCTGCAATACATCGCTGCTGGAGAAATCCTCAGCGAACTGGGAGGAAATCCTCCAAAAGTTCTCCTATTCTTCTCTTTTCTACAAAAGGCAAAGGGTAGAGTTCCAAAAACCTAACCAGCATTTGAGATCAATTCTAAAGATTTTTAATATTAAGACTTAAGGTTAATAAAACCACCAAAATCTGGGTTTTTTGCTACCAACAGCGAACTATTTGCTGCAAAAACTAACTACGTAACTCCTTTTCCATAGGGCTGAACTGCAGATCCCTGCAAAGACATCTCAATACTAACAGTTCTTTATTTCTACAGATTCCTTCCGAAATGGCATAATATGGATTGTAATCCAATCACCAGAGGCGCCCAGACTGCATTTTGTTAGAAAACAGACACTTTTCACCAAAATTTGCTGTCACGTTGCGGGGCTTAGTGACTAGATTCGCTAAAACGCTGTTCTTCACCAACAGCGCTTCAGGTTTCCTGATGTTTCTATTTATTATTATTTTTCACCTGCTCTGCTTGTTTTCTGCATGCTCATCGCACCATTTTAAAATCGCCATGCACTACAATTTTGTAAGAATAAACAGTAAAATCATGATTTTATAAGAATAAAACCTGTCATTTCTAATTTTCATTACTTTACTTCTCCCTCACTGGCACAAGTTGTGTCTATTTTTTTTTTTTTTGGCTCTGCCACTTTTATATTAAAATAAACTTTTAGGAGGAAGAGTTTCTCATCAAGGCAGCTGATCAGATCAATAAAAATATCTATTTTCGTATCACAAAATCCTTACTACTGTTGCAATTTGCACTGTGAATAAGGAGGGAAGAGTCAGCAGTCAGTACAACTTGCTATAAAACAGATCCTGCGAGCAGCCCAGCAACACGTTTACATACATTAGCACTTATTAACTGGTACATTACGGCAGGCTGAAATCTTTCTTAAAATACCAACTTATGATACCTGTTGCCTTAAAGTCTTCCGGATGGTGCCTGACGTACTCAAACAACTCTCTGTCCAGTTTGGCATGTATGTACTCCGTACGTTTAATGAGATAATAGCCAACAAACCATCCCACGGTGGTGAACAGGATCTGGCGGTGAACACCTGCAGCAGGAAGAGAAACGTCCCCCCTGCCTTGGCCCATCTCCCCACCCCAGGTGAGCCCCCCGCTTCCCCCAGACACTTCCTCCCCACACACCCCAGTTCCTCTTTCCCCCCTTCGCCCCCCCCAGGTCCCTGCAGCACCCTCGCCTGCAGGCCTCCCATGGGCCCTGCGGCCCCCAGAGTCCCCTCCATGGCCTCAGGGCTCCTTTCCCTTCCCACCCCCTCTGATCCCTCAGACAGTCACCCCAAATCCCCTCCACCCCCACATGGTGCCTCTTTCCTCAGCTCTCTCCTATTACCTCTGCCCCCACCAAAGGACCCCTTCACTCCTGCCCCACAACCCTCACAGAGTCACCCCAAATCTGACAGAGCACCCCCTTTCCCCCTCTAACCCCCCCAGCTCATCACCTCAAGGGTCCCTCCTCTTCCTCCACCATTGTATCCCTTAAGATCACCCCAAATCCCACATACCCCCTTCTGCAGCCCCCCCAATCCCCTCTAACCTCCCAGCCCCTCACCTCAGGGCCCCCTTCAGTCCCAGCCCCTGCCCTATATCCCTGAAAGTCACTCCAAATCCCACATACCCCCTTCCCCAGCCCCCCACCTCAGGGTCCCCTTTCCTTCATTCTGCCCCTACAACCCTTAGAGTCACCCCAAATCCCACCGAGCACCCCCTTTCCCCGTCTAACCCCCCCAGCTCTTCACTTCAGGGCTGCCTCCTTTTCCCCCACACCGATATCCCTCAGAATCACCCCAAATCCCACATACATCCTCTAACCGGCCCCACCCCACCAGCCCCTCACCTCAGGGCCCCCTCTCCTTCATTCCTGCTCCTACAACGCTCACTGAGTCACCCCAAATCCCATATACACCCTTCCCCAACCCCCCAGCACCCTCTAATCCCCCATCCCCTCACCTCAAGGCCTCCTCCCCCTCACTCCCATCCCTGTATCCCTCAAGGTCACCCCACATCCCACATACCCCCTCTAATACCCCGCCCCTCACCTCGGGGCTCCCTCCTCTTCCCTCACCCCTACATCCCTCACAGTCACCCCAAATCCCAAATATCCCCTCCCCACCCCCCGAACCCCTCTGGCTTCCTAGCCCCTCACCTCAGGGCTGTCTCCCCTTCCCTCCGCCCCTATATATCCCTCAGAGTCACCCCAAATGCCACACACCCCCTTCCCCAGCCCCCCAACCCCTCATCTCAGGCCTCTCCCCCATTCCCCCTCCAGCCCCGCCGCACCGGCTCGGATGACGGGGCGGCGGTTGAAGCCGTTGTCCAGCAGCGCCGCCACCCAGCCGGTCAGGCCCAGCCAGACCGAGCCCCTGTTGACGAGCGGGGGCGGCGGCAGCGACCGCGACTCGTCCGGCAGGAACACCATGGCGGCCGGCCCGCCGAAGGTGACCGGGCGGAGCGGTGCGGCAGCGCACTCCCGCCGCCGCGCCCGCCGCCGCGCACTCGCGTTCCGCCGCCGCGCACTCGCGTTCCGCCCCCTTCATCCTGTCCCTGTTTTTAGTTATTTAACAAAAAAAAAAACCCCAAACCCCCAACTCACAGCCCACCCCTACGCAGATCGGGCGGCTTTACCGCGGGTTCCCGCAGTCCGGAGGCCTCTGGGCGAGGCGGGTCAGCCCCAGCGCCTGCACAGGGCCAAGAAGGCCAGTCTGCAGTTAAATTAGGGCATTAATTAAATCCTAAAATAAAACCCAGTTCCTTTTCAGAGTTCTTCCTGCCAACAGATTAAACAGTAAGACCTATGGTCTTGTTCCTTATTCTTTTTTTAATGTATATAAAATCTCATTAAACCAGTTGCACAAGTACCTGGATTGACATAACCATTAAAAAATCACATTTGAACACATCACAGATCCTAAAGGATTCCTCACCTCTTTCCTAAAAATTTATTAATTAGCTTCTTTCCACACAGGAGGATGCTGGGCTGTTGCTGCTCTGTAGCAGGAGATGCTGAAGTTGAGGCAGGAGGCCTTGGAGGCTTTTGGCTCGACTCGCAAAGATGCAGCTGGAGAAGAGCCAGGAGAGGGTTTTTCAGGCTATTACCATTCCTCTATGCAGGATGGCACCGACAAACACCTGGACTCGTACAAAGCATTTGACACTGTGCCGCACAACATCCTTGTCTCTAAATTGGAGAGACATGGATTTGAGGGTCGGGCCGCTCGGTGGGTGAGGAATTGGCTGGATGGGCGCACTCAAGAGTTGCAAGTGTGCAAGTGGTGACCAGTGAGGAGGGGTGTTCCTCAGTGGTCGGGGTTGGGACCAGCGCTGTTTCACATCTTTGTTGGCAACATGGACAGTGGGGTTGAGTGTGCCCTCAGCAAGCCTGCCGATGGCAGCGAGCTGAGCGGTGCAGTTGACACACCTGAGGGACAGGATGTCATCCAGAGGGACCTGGACAGGCGTGAGACGTGGGCCCGTGTGAGCCTCATGAGGTTCAACATGGCCAAGCGCAAGGTCCTGCACATGGGTTGGGGCAATCCCAAGCACACATACAGGCTGGGTAAAGAGCGTATTGAGAGCAGCCCTGCCAAGAAGGACTTGGAGGTGCTGGGGGTGAAAAGCTGGACATGACCCAGCAATGTATGCTCACAGCCCGGAAAGCCAACCGTGCCCTGGGCTGCATCCCCAGCAGCGCGGGCAGCAGGGCGAGGGAGGGGGTGCTGCCCCTCTGCCCCGCTCTGGGAGACCCCCCTGCAGCGCCGCCTCCAGCTCGGGGCTCCTCAGCACGGGACAGACACGGGGCTGTTGGAGCGGGGCCAGAGGGGGCACAGAAATGCTCCGAGGGCTGGAGCCCCTCTGCTGCGAGGCCGGGCTGGGAGAGCTGGGGTTGTTCAGCCTGGGGAAGAGAAGGCTGCAGGGAGACCTTACTGCGGCCTCCCAGTGCTTAAAGGGGGGCTGTAGGAAGGATGGGGGCAGCCTCTTTAGCAAGGCCTGTTGTGACAGACCAAAGGGTGATGGTTTTAAAGTGAAGGAGGGTACATTTAGAAAAATTAGGAAAAAAATTTTCCTAATGAGGGTGGTGAGATACTGGCCCAGGTTGCCCAGAGAGGTGATAGATGCCCCACCCCTGGAATTGTTCCAGGCCAGGCTGGATGGGGCTCTGAGCGACCTGATCTAGTGGAAGATGTCCCTGCCCATGCCAAGAGGGTTGGACTAGGTGATCTTTAAGATCCCTTCCAACCGAAACCATTCAATGATGGTGGATGCCCCACCCTGTGCAGAGCTTTGAGGTTCAGAGCAAAGGTAGAACACAGGTGGAAGCAGCACTGAGGCACTGCCATATTTTTACCTGCTGTGACTGCTGGCAAAGTAGTTCATGAGGTAAAAAAAAAAAAAGTAGAAATTATGTGAAATAATGAAAACTGGAGTGAAAAAGTCTGAAAATGAGCTCACTGGCTGTGAAGTTTAAATGCTCAAGCTCTTTGGTTACACAAATGGCCACTGTAACTACTCTACTATCCACACACTGTCCTAAAAAAGAGTCACACTCTATTTTAACATGCAAAATATTTGGAGAACGTAAAGGGTTTTACCTGAATTGCAAATAAATACAGTTATCCAGCCACAAAATGGGATATGTTTAATGGTGTTAAAGGACTACCAAATTGAGGCTTATTTTTTTAAACAAAAATAAGCAAGATGACAAGAATATTAAAACCTCTTTGCAAAGACTCTATGAAAGGAGATCGGAGGGACACGGACGTATCAAACTAACATAAAGTTCAGATGTGGGCGTTCAAAAGTTTGATAAAGCACCTCAGGACCAACTTCCAGCCAGATATTGCATCCTTACTTGTGCAGGTGTCCCTCAAAGTCAGGCTCAGACATGGGATAAAAACCACAAGGAATGCTCAAACAAAAAATATCATTTTTTTAATTTACATATTCCACGGAATGCAGTCACAACACTCTCTCCTACACAGCAGTGATCCCTTGTAATTTGCCACACCAATTTTTATTTGGATACAAAGGATAATGGGAAGGCAGGGCGGGTTTTCCTCAGGACAGAAGTCTGGACCTCATTAAACTTCAGTTTATCCGCGGCAAGTGGCATCTTGCCGCGCCTCATGTTATTGCGACATGAGCTTCTGATCAGAGGTATCCTCGTTGGGCAGCACAGAAGCGTTGGGAGAAAAACTCCCCTCATGGCAATGGTACATGTACGCTGTGTCTTACCAGGAGTTGTGTGTCCTTGTGAGAACACCTCACGGTGCCAGATGATCCCCCCAAACCCAGGACCGGTCCCACCACCGCAGCTTCATTCGGCCTTTTGTCTAACAGAAATTCGCTCAGTCAAGACAGAGACATAGAGTTTCAGCCAGGCGTATGTGATGCCCAGGGCACAGTATATGGAGGTCAGCAACAAAGGGACAAAAGGGACATGCTGTTTCCAGGGTGTCAGAGGAAACACAATTTCACAGAAGATTTCCAAAGGCACTAGCTGGAGGAGGTAGATTGTTTCAAGCCAGGTAAGGAGAGGTCTCTCTCTCCTGTCAGAGGAATTAGAAAATAAAAAGTGTTAAAATATATGTTACCTGCGAACAACTATTCTGTTTTTCATCTATCACTAGTGACCAGTGCAAAGAATATCTCCCATTAGTTCACAAAAAGGCTTTAAGTAACAGTCTAAAGAGTTTCAGTAGGAAAACACGTGATAACAGAGTATAGCTAATTTCCTTGTCATGCAGCTTTTACACCAGGTTCCAAGAAGCCCTGGAATATAAGTAGCAATCTCAGCAGCTGCTCTGCTTCACCTCGCTTTGTTCCAGTGAGCAGCTGAGCAGAGAGCACCGTACACATGTTCGTTCCACAGAAGTTGTGCTATGTCCAGAGACTGGAAATGTCAGGTTTATCTCAACCTCTGCCCCCTTCCCCCAGGCCTTCTCTAGGATGTACTATGAGCCAGTCTCTCTGGCAAAGGACATTGCTTGTAGGGTTTTGACTGCAAGTAGTTTACAGGGGAGTTTGTGTTCTTCTGGAAGGAATTTGGGGTTTGGAACAAAAAACTTCCAAAAGCTCCATTTCTAGGCAGAAACTAAGCTCCTACAGAGGCTTTTCCTTAGAGCTCTTGAGACAGAAGAATTGAATTTGGGAAAACTAAGGGGGAAAAGCAGTCTGGTTGAAAGAGGATCACCTATAAAAAGCACCTGGCTGGGGCAGCGAATACAGGTTTATAGCATTTCCAACAGATCCTTCACTACAGCCCAGCTTTGCCATGAAAATCTGGGAAATAGAGAAGCAGAGGAGGCTGCAGGTGTTCTAAGGATACACACTGTCTTTGGTCAAGTGGTGAAGAGATCAGTGCCCTGTACATAAATACACAGGATGATTTGGGCAATATCTCATGACAGCCAAGTGTTTGCACAAGATTTGTTGACAAATAACTTGTAAATGTATGGTATTTATAACCTGCCCCTCCCACACATGAAAACATTAAGTACCACTGCAAGAAACCATAGTAGCGTTTATAACTGCCAGCACAGCTAAACAATCGCTAGATAACTCGCTGTAGTAAGTGCTCCACTATTGAATTAAATCCTCACAGGCTACAACATTACAACTTTGTGCTTTAACAGCGCATCAAGCAAGCGGGGATTCACAGCCTGCTGGGACCAACTGGGTAGCCGCCACAATTCAAACGTGACAAGGAGGTGTTGTAGTATCCCTAACCTAAGCCTCGCCTCCTCATAAGAACACAGGCAGCAGCATCTTTTGACTCGTAACACTTCGGTTTGATACTTCAGCGCCCATTTTCGGCGCTGTTTGCCCCCTGTGACAGTGACAGAAGAAATGGTTTTGTTCTTGGCTTTGGGAACAAGTTTTAGTTACCTGAATAGCGATTTCAACGAAGAGAAGCTATAAACAGTAAACAGCAGCATAAGCAGTATTTTAATTGGAAGTTCTGAAATACAAGGAACATACCGTACTTTTAAAATTAATTATAAAAAAGCCTTTTGCCATATAAATTGCAGTGTCGTTAAATCCTACTAGTCACACTTGCATTGCCCAACCTAATTATTTTCTCCAAACAGAACTAAATGTTTTACTGTTTGGGACACATAAAAATAAGCATAGACATTTACTGAAGCAAATGCCAAGCGTTTGCAATAGACTTACTTCAATTATCTATAAACATACTGAACACACTAATTACAATTACAATGTTACACTGAAAATAAGATTTTCCTATTAAAAAATAAATCAGAAATTACTGGACTGGGAAGCTTAAAACATAAATGTGACAGGCAAATCAATGCTATGTAGTTCTAGGTTGCGTGGTAGACAAAAATGAAGTAATAGAGAAGGCAGAGGAAGTTTTTCATTTCTCTGGGCAGCAGTTTCACTACTGCAAATAAGCAGCAGACCAAAACCAGTGAGAGGCCCTGGATTTGATTGTCATCCTTCCGGGAGAATTCAATACAGCATTATGGTGGTGTCGTAGCTATGACAGCCCAGGGTTTATGCAAAGTAAAAGCTGAGGAAGGAACAGAGCCAAACCTGTCCCTACACATACTGATTAACTGATGCCGCTGCACGATTTCTTGGTTTAAGCACACGACTGACAGCATGACGTAGTAGCCAGCTGGAAAACAGCCTGTCAGGTTTGCTGTTTCAAACTGCCTTTGTCACTTCTGCTTCACATGGTTATGTTAGACAGGGGGAAGTTTCTAGAACTGTGGCAGAATGAGGGATAACAAGTATTGACTACGACAATTTGCCATCTGTTTCAACATAAAATCTAAGGCTCTTCCACAGCTTTTTAAACTAACATTTCTTTTCACCAGTTGG
This sequence comes from Phalacrocorax aristotelis, assembly GCF_949628215.1. NCBI lineage: Eukaryota > Metazoa > Chordata > Aves > Suliformes > Phalacrocoracidae > Phalacrocorax > Phalacrocorax aristotelis. The sequence goes on from NC_134276.1 coordinate 4,519,363, forward strand.
AGAGTTTGTATTTATGGAAACAGACCGACGTATATCCTCTTGCAGCTTTCAATTTTTTACATAAAATAATCCAAACCATTGCCTGCACATCATCATTGAAAGAAAACCCCAAAGCAGTAAGACAAAAGCACAGAAAGGAGGAAAACACTTTACCTGGTGCTGTGAACAACAATGGAAAAAGTGAGAAGTGCCCTGTGGTTGTCAGAATCAAGTAGATGCCAGCATCCTTCGCTCTCTGAACGGACAACAAGCTAAAAATGACAAGAATTTGTTATGCTTTTGTCTTTTAGCAAAGAAACTTAATTTCAGCGAAACACTATGCGATTCACAACAGCCTGGAGAACAGGTCAAAGAGTTTCACAGTACCCCAGTCCCTCCAGACACTGGATCTGTGATGAAGTCTCCTGCTTCCAAACCACATGGCCTCAGAGATAAAAAAGCAGGAGGAAAAAAATCAGCCAGGAAACCCTTCCCCACAAAACCACATGCTCACTGACTGCAAACATCAGAAAGGCCTGGAGTTCTCTACAAACTGTCTTTTTCCTTTGCCAGCTGGCTGCCAACATTGTCATCCCTACTTTTTCTTCCTTCCTTCCTTTTGTTTTTCCAGCGTTAATTCCCTCCCTTCCACAATTCTTACTTCAGGAGTTTAAACATCACTAAGTCTCTGAAAAGGAAACTAGAGTTTGTAGCAATACTGCTCAGGCAGCTTATCAACTATAGCCTCACTTCTCCCCAAAACAGGCATTAAGTCCTTTTGGTAGGAACTACATACTGCTCTTGTCAAGCACAGCGCAGAAGGTATCCTTCCTCAGCTGGCTGCTGAACAAGCTACATTTTAAATATGAACCACAGCCCTCATCAAGGCTTGGGCATCCCAGCAGCTAAAAAATATGCTATTTTTACATTTGTCCCCACCACAGTAGTTTTCGAAACTTAACTATTCAGAGAGAAAAAGAACTTAATCAACTACGTGTGCTTGCCAAACTTGAGTATGACAGCAGGGTCAAACGCTTCAAGCCAGGCAAGCCGATAAATTTTTCTCTTCAAAAGGCAAAAGGCTACAAGACATGCAACAAATAGGTTTGGACTTTTTGGGTGCAATAAGTGTACCGCACATATTACTAATAACAGTGGGGGAAAACAAACGACCCTGAGAAAGCAGCCTGCTTTTGTCCACCATGTCAAAAGTGAAACATTTTATCAAACCTGCTCCCAAGCTGTCACTAAGAAAAGGAGGCTTCAAGGGGAAGCCAAACAAATTCTTCTGAGCGCTGCACATCCACATGCAGCCTAAAGTCTGAACCTCATTCTTTCATAAGCGTGGTTTGTTTTGGGTTGGTTTTTTTGGGGGGGAGTTGGGTTTTTAAGGGGTTTTTCTTGTTTTGGGGTTTTTTTTGCATTATTCTAACAGCAATGAGGCATCTGAATCAAACCACAGATTTTCTCTATACTCTGCATCTTAATACAACTCAGCATTCAAAGAGACACAAAAGAGCATATGTAGTGGGAAGGCCTGTGTGTCAGACTCCTAAACTGCTTAATCACCCCAACACCATACACTTCTATTCTTCTGATAGTCTGTAAATTAGTACAAAGCTTTGCTGTGCCCCACAGAGCTGGTATAGGAAATCAGCTGCTCCTAATAAAGCTCTGCTTAAAGCTTCTGTCAACGCAAACTATTGCAAAGTATAAGCCGGTGTTAGTATGTCATAAAAGATACTGTTTGCTTAACACCACACCTGTTTCCTACATATGCTATACCTGCTTCAGCATATTCTATCGCTAAGCCACATTTTATCATGCCTGAAATTAATTTACTTGAGGCCCACTAGAACTTTGCAATTTAAGGCATTCTATAAACATGTTCATCTTCTGAAATATACTGAACCTGAAGTGATCCTCATTGAGAAATCCTCAACAACTGGCTGCAAGTTCAGTTTGGCCAACTACCACATCTGAAATTCACTTACCTTAAGGGCAGAATAGCAAGGAGTATTGCTTTTTCATGCACGTGCCAGCCAAACATGAAGGAGCTCAACGCACAAAGAACAAGGCACTGAAGAAAGCCTCTGGGCCCTTGAGGTTTAAACCAAAGACAGAAAACAGAGGGCTAGAAACAACAGGCAAAAACAGGACTTCAGTGAAAAGTCTGGCAATCCTGAACACAAGCCATTGTCCAATGAGATTTTAAAAAATGTTTTATTAATAAAGAGCACTACACCCAGGTTGTGCTTGTGTGGCACAAGCATTATATAGCACTGGAGGAACCGCATCTAGCTGGATGTACGAATAGAGCCTTAAGGACTTCATCAGTGTAACAGGAGGGAAAAAGTAGGCTGAAAGACTAGAGCCAACTCCCTGGTATTTGTGTTGCAAGAACCATCTTTGAATCCATGCCACTAAACTCACTGTATCAGAGTCACCACACAAAGGCGCTGAAACAAAGATTTCCAGTTAAAGGCTAGCTGCTCATTAGAGTGAAAGAAGACTCTGTATCCAGGCAATTACTTACTGAACCTTCAGTTCTTTACTTGTCACTTGAAGAACACCATGCTTACCTGTAGCTCATGCTGTTTCGGCAGCTTACGGTGTTCCTAACAGTTCCATCAGTGTCTCTGCTCACATCCTACTGCAACTACCTTTTATCAGAAAAGGTCACTACTAGCTCAGCGTGCGGAGTGGTTTTGATCCAAACTTGCTTTTAATCCCTTAACTGTTCTAGAGCTGACACAGGCCATAATTTTAGCTATACTTTAAGTAATATTGTGTATCAAGAAAGATACTAATTCCACTTTTATCCCAAGAACTGTTTTTATTATTTTTGTTTTTAAAGAAATCTTTTTTGTTGCCCTGGAATTAAAATTCACGTGAAGCGCATGCAAATCAAATAAAAATCTACAGGGGACAAAACACATCAAGTTTCCAAAAATATTATTTGTTCTTACCAATATCGATACGAAAGTACAGATTAGCGTTGCCAGCGGAGTCACAGAAGGGAGGACAGTGTGCTGAAATTCTTGAACCAGCCCTCCTGTCATTGAGGCTTTAGGAATTTTTGTGGGATCAAGAAAATTACACTTTAAACCTAAAAACGAGACAAAAAAAGCACAAACTGATAAATGCTAATCAAGAAAATGAAAGAGCTCAATGAGGTATATGGCCAAGTTTTTTCTTTTTTAAAGATAGGTCAGAAATCAGTATTCCCTTTCTACCACTGGAAACGTACCATGTGCTGGATTATGCATACAATCAGCTGATTTAAGGCAATCTGAAATGTAATTTACTACCTGCATTTCAAATAGGGAAGACTAAAAGACTAAAAAAGATTAGAGCTCCAGAGAGCTCTGTCTAGAGCTCCAAATAGCAAGATTAGCATACTTTACCAAAAATGGTTAGTGCTTTATCCATGGCATTGTACAATGCCCAGAAGTTCGGGGCCCAATAAGCATGGCAGAGGCCTCGCTTGAAAGGAAAAAGCCGTGAAATGACTTGAGGCAGCTGGCCCTACAGAAAAGAAAAAACACAAGAAAGAAATGGTCTCTTTACATGAGACACTGTTTATATTTTTTGTAACACAAATTTCTAACAGTTCAGGGGAATAATGGGTGGAGAAGAGATTATTACCAACACTATGAAGGGGCCCAACGAAAGAGCAGAAACAAGACAGACAATCAATCCCAGAAGAGTTACATGAAGAAAGCTGAAACTTCTCCACTTCAGGGATCCATCTACAAGACACAGATTATAAAAACAGTTACTGTGGCAAGTGGAGAGGAAGACAAAGCATTCCGCGCCGACAGTGAATTGCCAGCACCTATCTAAAAAAAGCACGAAGCCTTTTATGTCAATGCATTCAGTTGCTTCCTTCAGCAGTTAGTTTGCATTTGCTTTTCCCACACTGCAGCTCACGTGTCATCCAACCTTTCGATATTTTCTCTTTCAAGAGAAGTGCCTTCTCTGGTCACGTGAGGAGTTTCAGGCATGTTTCAGTGCTAAAAAGTGGAGAGAAACTGAAAGAAGGGCTTTGAAATAGCTTCTGATGCTGTCTAATAGTTTCAAATCAAGAATAATTCTTATGGATTCAAACTGCCACCTGCAGTTTGTTCATCTTGGTTTCTGTTTTGGCAGTGATAGGTTAGCGGTTGGACTCCATGATCTTAAGGGTCTTTTCCAACCTTAACTATTCTAATTCTGTTCATAAAGAACTCCCTAGGAACATGAATTTTACAGAAATAAAAAAATTTCAAAGATCTTACCACCAGAATTCTACCAACAGATTTATCCAAGCAGAATTTTTGTTTGTCCCACAGCCATTCGTTCTGATGGTATCTGCAAGTCTTGAGCCTTCCCCAGGCCCCACTAACACAAGCCCCCAAAAGCAAGTGAGAAAAACCCCATCTTACCTGCATTATTTGCAGTAAAACAATAGGATCGCAACAAATAAATGCCATATGCTGGGGCAACGTACACGTAGATGTGTTTGAAATGCAGAAGAAGGGCAAAAAGAAGAGCACCCTCCAAGTATCTTTTCTGAAGGAAAAACAAAACAAAATCCAGGCTTTTTCCCCTTTGTACTAACTTTTAATAGTGCTTTGTTGTACTTCTAAGGTGACAGGACATTTATAGGCGTAAAAACAAATGAGTATTTCCTTCCAATCATAAACTCATTGTTATGTATGACAGGCACAGAGGAAGGAACTACATTGTCGCATGATACTTGGAAAACTGGGATAGGCCTCACCTCCCTGCAGCTTCAGAAGTATGTTTTCCCAGGACAGGTGACTTGGAAAAAGTTAAGATGGCAGGAAGCCATGCCATGTTGCCCAGGTATAACACAGAATTAAGCTTTCTTACAGGGAACTGCAGTGCTGCAGCATCAGCAAGCAATTATGGTGAGTTTCCAGTACTCTTCTTCCCCCCCAAACTCAACAAATAGTTAGACATCCAGCTTAGTACACCTCAACTTCCAGCCACTCTCAACCACTTCACTGGGCTGCTCATATTGAAGGTAATTAGCGCACCTAAAATACACAAGGCAACGATAGGAAAGAGCCACTCATCTTTACCTGACACAGTCGGGCAACAGAAAGAAGCATCAGTCCAAACAGAAAGCCATTGTACTGGAAGTGAATATCTGAATTGGAGTCAAGGAAATAAACTGAGTTTTCTTTACTGCTCTCAGTTTTCTCAGGACTCAAACATATAAAATCAGATTAAATGGAACTTAAATCAAGAAAGCAACCTTAAATTCACTCCACATAGACATGAAGTCATTACTTAACCATACCTGTAAGCACAAACAAAAAATCTGATACTTGTACATTATCTTGATGAAATGAAGCATAACAATCTGACCACGTGTGTCCTGTAACTTACATGATCTAAACCAAAACAAATAAAAGGTTAATTCTCCACTTTTTGAATTTTCAAATACGTCTGCCTCATGTTAGTTAACGGACAGCAGCCCGTGCTTATCACCTACTACCTGTAAGCAGGCAACTTACACAAGGACTGGGACAGACAGAATGAGTCCTTCCTGAACACGAGCCGGCAGTGTGCTCAGGTGGCCAAGAAGGCCAATGGCATCCTGGCTTGTATCAGCAACAGTGTGGCCCGTAGGAGCAGGGCAGGGATGGTGCCCCTGTGCTTGGCACTCGAGTACTGTGCTCAGTTTTGGGCCCCTCACTACAAGGACATCGAGGTGCTGGAGGGTGTCCAAAGAAGGGCAACGAAGTTGGTGAAGGGTGTAGAGAACAAGTATGCTGGGGAGCGGCTGAGGGAGCTGGGGGGGTTTAGCCTGGAGAAGAGGTGGCTGAGGGGAGACCTTATCGCTCTCTGCAACTGCCTGAAAGGAGAGGTGGTAGTGAGGTGGGGGTTGGACTCTTCTCCCTAGGAAGAAGTGATAGGATGAGAGGAAATGGCCTCAAGCTGCGCCAGGGGAGGTTTAAGTTGGACATTAGAAAAAACTTCTTCACTGAAAGGGTTGTCAGTCATTGAAACAGGCTGCCCAGGGAGGTGGTGGAGTCTCCATCCCTGGAGGTATTGAAAAGAAGGGTAGATGTGACGATTGAGGATATGGTTTAGTGGTGGACTTGGCAGTGATAGGTTAGCGGTTGGACTCTATGATCTTATGGGTCTTTTCCAACCTAAACGATTCTATGATTCTATAAAAGAATTACTGTTGTTTCCCCACACTGTTCCCTCCTCAGCTAGATCAATGTGGATTATGTCAAGACTAACTCACAATAATTGGACTTTCCAGAGCTGTTTTTATATTGTCTTAAAAAAACCCCTGCTAATTCTCATGTAACATTAACCAACTGAATATACCCTGAACATAAAGCACTTATAGAGATTTTCCTTGCCATGGCACAAACCTAGAACCACACCCAGGAAAAAAGAGGCTCTCTGCTAATACTTTTATGGGCATTCAGAGGAGGAGCCAGCAGGAAGGCATGCTGGTGCCAGACTGGTCCTCCTGCAGTTCTAGCAAATCAGACCAAAAACTGAACAATTTCCATTTTGCCAAATAACTGGAATGAAAACATTACATTATTCAACCAACCCCAGAAACACAAACACTAGTGTTACTTGCAGTAATAGTAGTAATAATCTTCATGGGTTTGTATCACATGCTGTAACAGGTTATTAAAAAAAGAAAAGGCAAACAACCTGCAACAGTTTGAAAGGATACGATCCACAATTAACAACCCAAAATTCCACAAGAGCAGAACTGCAAGAATAAATGTTGGTTTTTCCAGGATATCCTTTGCAGCTCGTTTCCCATTTACACATCTGCAGCATCTGAACAAGAGCAGAAGAATCAGAAGTCTTAATTGAAACAGCCAATAACATTACTTTTAAGAGTAGAGAAGTGTACTTAACCTGAAGAAAACTATTCTATTAGGATGGGAGGCAATGATAAAATTCTTGCTAAATTCATCAAGAGAAGACAAGGTCACAAATAAAGTTTGGCAGAAAAAATGATTTTAAATTTCAATAGCTGTAGTACATTCCACATGCTACAGCTTATGTTAAGTAACTTAGTCTCAGGTTCAAGTCTCACGTTAAATAACAACCATATAGTTGCCATAACCTGTTTACTATCAACTCCTCATGAATGAACAATGTATTGCTACATCTGGAGAGAACGTACCAAGTTGTATTTAAGGTCCTTAGTTGGACATTAACCTCTTCCTGGTTCCCCCCCAAAATCATGAGACCTTTCTGTTAGTTAAAACCACCTTACTACTTCTCAGTGTGAAGCCATATGGTCCATATTATTTTCAAAGGCAAGGTTAGATCAGATAGAAAAAGTCGTGGATGATTTGTGTTGAAATACCATTAGTAGAGCCATTTTAAGAAAGCCATCTCATTCATGCATCTTCGAGTCAAAACAATAAAAGGAAAAAAGTCACAATGCAAAGTTAGCCTGTTTCAAATAAAGTAAATCAAGGAGCTTAGGTGGTGCTCCAATGCAACAGAGAACTTTCTACCCAGATTTTGAGCAGACAGAATAAAATGAGGTAAGACTGTTGCAGCCAGATCATTAAGGGAGGCAACATAGTTCTCAAAACATCCCCCCTCTACTCTTTAGGTGCAAGATAAACACTTCCTCACAAAGTCAGGGCACGCCAAAAACATACAGTCTTAATACCATTAAATTAGACTTGGAATAATCAGTTTATCACCAAGAATACCAAAAACACTGGAGTGACTTTGCATATTTGATGATACTGGCATTTGGTCATGAGTTTCCTTTATGCTTCTACTCGAGAAGAACAGACTAATAAGAAAAGTAATAGGAAAACACAGTTGGGTGCACCCAAGCTGTCCTGCAAGTCCTACAAAATGAACCCAGTGACAGAAACAAAGTACTTGTAATGCGTGAAACGACAGCTAATGCCTGAATGCTTGCAGACCTCACCACATGCACTGCAATAGCATCTCCAAGAACCACAAAAAGTTATCTTGTATTTAGCAGTGTGTTCCAAATTTCTACTTGAATAGTTTAAAGCAGCTTTGATATTTTCATGCATTTATAAGCTTATTTGTACAAATAAGTATTTGTTGTTGCTGTAGAAAAAAATCCATATATTAGTGACTACCCGCTGTCCCTAAAATTAGAACATTAAGACTTACTCACGAACTGCATATATGAAAAGGATATCTGTAAAGATGACAGAAAATCTTTGGAAGAAGATGGTTGCACGACTAGTGTAATTTAGATTTTCAATAACCAACATTTTGGGGTCGAAGTACTTCGCAATGTGCGAAAGTGCATATTCAAACCAAGCAAAAAATGGTGGATAATCCAGGGTCCATTCTGAAGTTGCCTGAAGATAAAATGAGATAAAATAATTTAACACAATCCATGCTGTTTACAGTCCTTCAGGCACTGTTCATCACAGCAATTCAGCTGATGTATTTTATCTCAGTATCCTCTATAACAGAAGTAGCCAGCTGTATGGTGCTAAACACGATTTGAGCTGTTCTTCGGTAGTACTGGTAGAGGGATGTGACATCTCTTGACTAGTAGAAAGAGATTAAAGAACATTTCGTGTATCTGCACCTAACCAATATATAATTGTCTGTTCTTTATAAATCAACTTACTTAATAGGGCCAATATAAAAAAACTCAAAAAATAGCTCACTGTGAATATTTGTCTCCATTAGAGCAATCACTAGGACAATCAGCCTTGTTACAGTCTCAAACTTATTTTTACTCGTTAGTCAACAAGTCTTAATTCTAATAAAGGCCTTATCGAGGTCAAATAGTATTATTTGATCTTTCCACATAAGTACAGTTATTATGCCCTGACCACATCAGCATGCATGTTCCTAAACACTTACGCTATGCTGCCAAAAGGCATCCTATGCTTTGGCACTAGACTCGCGTGGGCATCGCAGAGATTTGTGTTGGATCAGCCCGTCAGAAAGTTCTGACCTGCACAGATCATTTACTCCTGGATACACAGTTCCCAGACTGTGGAGGAGTACTAGAGACTATGATCTTTATCCCAGAACTCCAGGAGATCTTGTGAGTATATTAAAACCCAATTGTGTAGGCTGAGTCTATCATCAACTTAAAGGTGATTCATCTAGATTAAAATTGATGCATGCTAGTAGCAAACCAGCAGAGGCTCAACATTTTAATACTGAAGCGTGTCCACAGAAGGGCACTTTTTTTTGCTGAGAGCATGCCCAGAGCAGGGGCAATGAAGCTGGGGAAGGGTCTGGAGAGCAGGTCTTATGAGGAAAGGTTGAGGGAACTGGGGTTGTTTAGTCTGGAGAAGAGAAGGCTGAGGGGAGACCTTATTGCCCTCTGCAACTGCCTGAGAGGGCTGTAGTGAGGTGGGTGTTGGTCTCTTCTCCCAAGTCACTAGTGATAGGATGAGAGGAAACAGCCTCAAGCTGCGTCAGGGGAGGTTTAGATTGGATATTAGGGGAAATGTCTTTACTGCAAGAGTGTTCAGGCATTGGCACAGGCTGCCCAGAGAGGTGGGGAAGTTGCCATCCCTGGGGGGGTCTTAAAAAAACCACATAGACGTGGCACTTCAGGGCATGGTTTAGGAGGCCTGCGGGCATTAGATTAACTGTTCGACTTGATTACCTTAGATGTCTTTTCTAACCTCTAGATTAGATTCTGTGATTCTAGTATTGTAATTGTATGATTCTAATATTCAGTGATTGATTTCATAATGTACATACCCACTTATATGATTACTTCTTTATCATGATATCTGTATATCAGTAATGACAAGAGTGAAGAGAACAGTGATTTAAGACTACCATGCAACTTGCTCCTGTGTTACACGGCCTTTCCAATAACCCATATGCCTTAATCATATTTTCATTTTGCCTTCATAAGTACCAGCAGCTTCCTCAAGCAATTTTCATTTTTAAATAAAAGCTACACAGGGCCAACAAATTGGGATCATTAATGGTTTTGAACCACTGCTATACAGCTGCCAACCATCAGCATCCATGACATACTTCCTGAAAATAAAGCCTTTCTCCTCTAGCATTCACATAGCCTGATATACCCAATATGCCTATAATTTATATGCAGCTAAAACCCCCCAAACATGTACTTACTTCATAGTACCACTGAGAGAGGGGTAAGTTGTGAGTGATGGCAAGCCAATTCCTATGTACTTCAAAATCTGTGGAATAACTACAGAAGGTTGACATTAAGAGTCACATAGACACACTTAAACAAGAAACATATCAGAGCACACTGCCACAGATAGATAGAAAGGAAGCCCGCATTGATCAGCTCTAGGGCAAGGCCTTGATCAAGTAACACGCACAGTAACAAAGATGATGCATGAACTTTGTACCAAGGACATATAGAGGCAACTATAGGACAAGAATTATTTAGAGCTTGGCCTTTTCCGGCAATTTAAGCCAAAATTCCAGGTTCTGACTGACATTTTAAAAGCAATGGGTTTTTTTCTTTTTTTTTTTTTTTTGAGGAAAAAGAGCTAGAGTATCTTTTAAAGATTAAAAAGTGTTAACGTTTCAGCACATTTAAAGCCCATCCCGAATAACAGCCAGCCGGAACGGGCTGTAAGCGCCTCCAGCCACAAAAGCAAAGCTATTTTACCCAGAGGACGAAGAGGCAGCGCCATTCAGCACCCGAAGGAAATAAGGACCTTCAGGGCACCGGGCCCCCCTCCCCACCCCCGGCCGCCCTGAGGGGCCGTTCCCATCCCCCCTCGACCCGACCCACCTCCCTCCCCCGGGGAAGCTCCTTACTAGGCGGGGATGAGGAGGCACTTGAGGAAGGACACGCCGAGCGCCAGGGCGCGGAACCAGCTCCGGCCGCCCGCCGCCATGGCCCACCCTGCGCTGACAGGCCGGCCGCGCATGCGCCCTCCAGCCGCGAAAGCAGTGGCGGCCCGCCGGCACTGTTTAAAGCGCGCGGCCCCACCCGCCGCGCCAGGTGCACATGCGCCGAGCTGCCCGCCCTTTGGCGCTGCCTCAGGCGCCGCACTGCGCATGCGCGGGAGCCTACGGCGTTGTCAGGGGCGCTTGGGTTATGAGGGATTGAGTTTAGGGTTCAGGTGTGGGATGTTGTGGGGTTGGGGTTGGGTGGTGTGGGACCACCAGTGGGGTTCATAGAACCATATAATGTCCTGAGTTGGAAGGGACCCACAAGGATCTTTGAGTCCAACTCCTGTCCCTGCACAGGACAACCCCAAATTCACACCCTGTCTCTGAGGGCCTTGTCCAAGTGCTTCTGGAATATCGCCAAGCTGGTGCCGTGATGCCTTCTGGGGAGCCTGTTCCAGGGCTCCACCACCCTCTGGGGGAAGAACCTTTTCCTAATGCTCAGCCTCACCCTCCCCTGGCACATCTCCCTGCCATTCCCTTGGGTCCTGGTGGTCACCAGAAAGAAGAGATCAGCGCCTGCCCCTCCTCCTCCCCTTGGGAGGGAGCTGCAGAGCGCCATGAGGGCTGCCCTCAGCCTCCTCTTCTCCAGGCTGAACAAACCAAAGGTGCTGTGGGACCATGTATGGAGTTGGGTGATGTGGGACCACCAGTAGGGTTGGGTGGTGTGGAACTTGGGTGCTATGGGGTTCGGTTTGGTGGTGTGAGGCCAGCCTGGGCTTAGGCTGCTCCTGGTGCCTGGCATCTCAGTGAGGAGGGGACAGGCTTGGCGCTGGTTCCATGTTCATCAGTACTAGACTAACACTGGCTTGGTATCACCCAAGTGCAGCCCCAACTCCATCCCTTTATGCTTCTTCTCTGTATTTACTCAGCTGAGAAATGCCCTTCCTACAGGGCTCAACATCAGCCGTTGCTTCTTTCAGGAGACTCCTCTCTCCCTGGGATATGGTTAAAGAGATGGAGAGCTCTGGCTCATTCTGGATCTGGGTAATCTTTTAGGATCTCTGTCCGGATGCTGCATCCCCCCTGTGTTGTTGGGCAGGGTGCCGGGGAGCCCACCACGCCACTTACCATCACCACAGGCTTAACCCCGTTGATTCGGGAAAGAGACCAGTGTCCCCCACATGCCCAGAAACATGGTGTCTGTGGGTGAGTTAATCTTGGGTGCAGAGCATGGGGGAATTTATGGCAGCTCTCGTGCCAACAGCTGCCTGGCATTGGGCAGAAGCCGCTTCGAATTACACCAGCTTAGCTCTGCTCCAGGGAGGTGCCATCTCCAACCAGTGTCACTGGGGTCTGAGTTGGCTTCCAGGTATAAAGTGCTCTTTCAGAGGAACAAGCTCAGTTTCTTAATACCTGGAAGAAATTGCCAGCCTGGAGGGTGGATGCATGCAGGGCTCATGCCTTTTCACTTCCTTACAGCAAACCTTCATCTATCTAGGAATAGTACCTTGTAGGGATTGCACGAAATCATATTGATAGTACATTAAACTTATTTTTTCCTGTACAGCAGCAATATATTATGGGTTGTTCAAACTCAGGGACTAAAGACAAGATCAACAGCAGTAAAGCATTAGGGTTTAGGAGGGTTTTCACTGGAGAAATGAATCCTCTGTTTATAAATGTTTGAAATATAAATGAGCTAATGCATTTTAAATGGTTTCCATTATTTAGGAAGGCTTGTTCATGCAAGTTTTCTACAACTGCACATTTTTTGGGGAGCTTCCTACAATTCTTAGCCATGGAGACACACTCTGTAAAATCCTTAGAGGAAAAGCTACGGATTCAGCAAACTTCACTGCTTGCTTTTCTCTCAAGAAATATACATCAGGCAGAGTGTCTCCTGCTTCATTCACATTTTATTTACTGTTTTCTAAAATTAGTAACAGTTCACAAAAGAGTTACAGCCAGAGAACTGCAACTCGATTTTTAAATGCAACAGGCTATCTGTGAAAGTGGTAAGAAACAAAAACCATCGTTTGACACTTTCCACATACTATTCATTCAAAAGCATGGCTTTTAGGGAATTGGAGATAAAATTCTGATCAAGACAAAAATCCTACAGTTAAGAATAGGAATGAGAAAATATGAGGGAGGGGAATGGCAAGAGGAGGAAGAGAAAAGGAATTATTCCATACAGCCCTCCCCTATAGCTCCGTTTTTTTCTGAATTCAGAGGGAAACCATCCTCGTGTTATTCACAAGCAAATCTGAGAACGTGATCTGCATATTTATGCTCAGTCCAGTCCTTCTTACACAGAATATCAACATGACTGCCTGTAGTAATGAGACTTTTACTGAGAGGGCCACACATTAGCACTGGCTGTACCCTGCCTGTTTGTGACCACCGTTGTATGGATACAGGATTCATTACAGAATAGCAGTTAAATATTTCACAATACATTGAATTTCTGAGCAGTGACCTCAAATTCAAAGGGATGAGGTGAAAATGAGATTCCCCAAAGGAGTCTTTTTCATAACTTCTCCATTTATCTGTGAAGTATCAGAAGACCCGAGATTTATTTTCCACAGTCTACGGCATGGGCTGAAGGCAATATTTATCACTCCTGTCAACCTTACATACGGACCCCACCAGCCTTTCCTAGAGTGGGAATAAATCTGACTGATTGCAGGTATTTACTGCCAGTGAACTCACACAGCAATTTATTCTCAGCAACCCGGTTAAAATATGGGTAACGACAGCAGTGCGTATGTTCAGTGATTTAAAGCACACGTGAATTGAAGCAAAGCTGTCTGCTGCTGACAAGCTACTAGCGTAACTCTTGGTATGGCCAGTATTTGAGCTGCATGATAGGAGATTAAAACTGGAAAGGACCAGTGAGTCATTCTGGTTGCAGCCTCCTTCCACAGCAAAACTGTTGTCTCCATTGTTACCTTGTGGGCTTTTTTTCCTGAAGACATCAAGATTCTTTATTCTCTCCATTCTAAATCTTGGATTTCTTGTTAACATATGAATTCTTTCAGGTCTAACTTTTTACACTTTATTTCCCTACCGTCGCCTGCAGCAACAAACACTCCTCTCACTGACTTCTAATGACCTTTAACAACAGCTGCATGAACTAAAGATGTCTTAGTATTTATGTATGGTTTCAGTCCTTTCATAATAACTGGACACTGTTAGATATTTAAAGAACTCTCAAGCCTAAAAACACATAGAGAAATCCATGAGTGATTCTTTCTGGACTCCATTAAGATGATGCTTAATAATCTTTTTGTCGTATAATAAATCGCACTGTGCTACGCACATGCCCATAGCAAAAAATGCCATTAGACTACAGCTAAAAACTTATCATTGCCTTAACTCTGGTATTCTTCTGCTCTAACACTATTGATCTCTCTATTCAGTGGCTCTCTCAGCATTTAGGCCATTTAAAAATGAAGTGCAGGACTTAGCCTCATTTTGCAGATGAAGGTTTTGAGGGAGACAGGCATATGGTGGAATCAGGACAGGAGTTATGCACCGAAATGTGGAAGAAAGCACCCTTCAAACTTTAAGGGAAAAACCTCACTAGATACTTTCCTTGTCTCAGGCCCTTACAGGAAAATAACAAGTTTGCTTTGAGAGTGAATATTCCACTCAAGAGTGAAATAATTTTTAGATGTTACTCCTAATAAATGCCAAGTGCTTTTCACGACTACTGATGGGGTTGTGCTGTACTTAATACAGCTTTGTTTATGTTTGCTTTAATTCAGGAAAACTCTAGAGAAGGATAATTATCAGTGCTGTTGACTGGTAAACAAAAACAAGTTGCACCTCTAGGGCTCAGAAAAAGAAGGTCAGTGAAAGCCAGCTACCTAGATAAAAAGGGAACAAATGTTTTGGAGAGAGAACGTTCCTAAAAAGTCATTATAATGTAACACACAGACTGCAAAATTAAGGAGCAGCTATAAATTTAGCTTAGTGTGTAGTCTGAAATAGCGACTCCATTTGCATAACATATGTTTGACTGCAATCGCAAGTGATTCACTTACTGCTTATTTCGCGTACTCCATTAGCATGCAGAATGACTGCGGCGTTCTAAGTAGTATCTCATGCTTAAAGATGTTTATTCTGCTTAGCAATTTAGAGGTATCTTGAGTTTTCTATTCATCCCAAAGCCTGTTTTCACTCATGTCTTTATACTTGTTGGAAATTTTGCATCTCTGTGCATATAGACGAGAGATACTTTTCATCTCTCTGCATATTAATCACAGAAACATAGAATGGTTTGGGTTGAAAGAAACCTTAAAGATCACCTAGTCCAACCCCCTGCCATGAGCAGGGACATCTTCCATTAGATCAGGTTGCTCAGAGCCCTGTCCAACCTGGCCTTGAACACTTCCAGGGGTGGGGCATCTACCACCTCTCTGGGCAACCTGGGCCACTGCCTCACCACCTTCACAGTGGAGAATTCCTTCCTTTAATCTAAACCTACCCTCATTCGGTTTAAAGCCATCACCCCTTGTCCTATCACTACATGCCCTTGTGAAAAGATGCTCTCCAGCTTTCTTACTGTTCCCCTTCAAGTCTCCCTGCAGCCTTCTCTTCCCCAGGCTGAACAACCCCAGCTCTCCCAGCCCGGCCTCGCAGCAGAGGGGCTCCAGCCCTCGGAGCATTTCTGTGCCCCCTCTGGCCCCGCTCCAACAGCCCCGTGCCTGTCCCGTGCTGAGGAGCCCCGAGCTGGAGGCGGCACTGCAGGGGGGTCTCACAGAGCGGGGCAGAGGGGCAGCACCCCCTCCCTCGCCCTGCTGCCCGCGCTGCTGGGGATGCAGCCCAGGGCACGGTTGGCTTTCTGGGCTGCGAGCACACGTTGCCAGCTCGTGTCCAGCTTTTCATCCCCAGCACCTCCAAGTCCTTCTTGGCAGGGCTGCTCTCCATCCCCCAGCCTGTATGTGTGCTTGGGATTGCCCTGACCCATGCGCAGGACCTTGCACTTGGCCATGTTGAACTTCATGAGGTTTGCATGGGCCCACCTCTCATGCCTGTCCAGGTCCCTCTGGATGGCATCCCATCCCTCCAGTGTATCTGACTGCACCACACATAATAAATGACAGAGACCTGTGGCCAGCTGTACCTTTGCCTGATTGAGTTACCTGAGCACAGATAAATGTATATTCAAGTGGTCCATCTTTTGCACAATAGACAGATGGGTTAAATAACTCCTTGAGAAGTCCCAGGTTCAGTTCTCTCCTCGGTTTGTGGGGATTCAGACCCATATTTCCATGTCAGTAGAATTACCCCAGTTACTATGGAGGCCAGTTTGGGGCACTCTTCATTTCTTGTTTAGAGTTTTAAGAAACTGTGTAACTGCTTTTAGTATGGGTGCTGCTATGGTCCAAAGAAAAGAAAAGGGAATGGGGACAAAGGGAGGAGTAAATGCTCTAGATTAAGCTATCCATAGTGCTTCTGGGGACTCCTCTTAAAGTGCCTTTCACCAGAAAATGCAGCAATGATTCAGCTCTCCCAGGGAATGTTTTTATTTTGCTGAAACTGAATGGAGAAATACCAATCCAGAGCTGTAAAGGGTGTGGATCAGACTTCTTCCCTCTTCCAAATGAGATTTAAGCCCACTGCGTTTGCCCTTGGATAAACTCAAGCTGACAGGAAACAAATTACTACAGATAGGTATTATTTTAGTCCTGACATAGAAGAACTTCTGTTACAGATCAGTTAAAATCTACTCTCAAGGGTGCAGCCTAAAAAGAAATACTGCCAACAGCCCCCGAAAGCTCTGCTCGCACAAATCCAGCAAAGGCATATCTGTTTCAAGGCATAGATTTGGTGAAAGGGGGTTCATATATGGTATTTTACAGATCATAATCAAATTACCTGCATAGATTGTCACTCTGAGTGGCCAACTCATGTCAGAAATAAGATTCACACAGGGGTTGTTTTGCTTTGTCAGCAGCATGCAGCAACCCCTGGAACAGATTACTCCTCCTTTACAATTTAGGACAGGGATGGGGGGGGACAAAAGTTCTTCCTAATGCAACTAAAACTAGAACATGGTGACTCAGGTTGGAATTTAGACACCAAATCCTGTTTACCATCCTCAAAATTCACAAAACTTGCCAGTTTAATGGCTCTGAGGGCTTCAAGCCCAGTCAGTGCTTCCTAACAACATAGTCCCACATATATCATGCTGTTCTAGCACCAAGTCAGAGAGGGGATGACGGGTTTGTAACAGGCTGCCAATAGCTGCAGAATGTGCATTTTTACCATTAGCACGCTGATTTGTGTTGTTCATGCAATTACAGCTTGGGACAGTAGAAATATATTTATCTCACTATATTTTACAGCAGAAAACGCTTCTTTATGCCTGTTCACAGGTCAGCTTAATGTAACGACAGACTAGTTACTTTGGGAAACAAGAGCACAAGCAACATCAAGCTTTGCAGCCCTGTGCTGAGAACTTTTGGAAGCACTAAAATTCTAAACGCAAAGCTTCGTTATTGCCTTTCCCCTTCTATCTCAATAGAGATAATGGGAAATGTTCCAGAGGGTGTCTCGTGCACACATAGCAATCTGGTTAAGGAAAGACAGCTAAGATACTTTTAAACATAATTAGCTGAGAATGAACCACCATGAATGTGGCAAAATGATGTTTAGAGCTAACATGCAGTTAATGGATTATGGTCTTCATTGTGGCTCGGACCGGGCTTGTAGGAAAGAGCTTTACCATTGCCGTCACCTCTGGTTTCCCACTGCCTTACCTCCAACAATCTGACACTAAGCAAGCGGGCAAAATGCTGGCTTAGTGATCTGACCGTTTCACAATGATGTAAAAAATACAGCTCAATGCACCGGGATAGAAAAAGTGAGCCTCTGTTTTTGTAATGGAAAATACTAGGCGTAACCTGATGGGAATGTTGTCTTTTCACACGGAATCCATCCTATCCAGAGAGCATCCCATGCACTCCAGGCACTGCTGAAGGGAGACGTGCCCAAAAGAAGGCCATGCCCAGGCAGAAGAGGCTCAAACATTTTGAAGGGGCCTCTGCCAAGTCTGTCTCCACTGCAGAAAGTTGCCTCCAGACAAATGTAAGGTCGTAAGAGAAGGAAAAGAACTAGTTGTCTTGGATGCCTTTGGAATGTAAAAGTATAGGTTTAAGAGCATCTAAAGCAAAGTTCCCCCACCAGCCTCAATCTTCTCAGTGCGTAAGAACACCATTCTCTCTGCTATAGGTTCCTTGGTCGTTGCCCGTGCCAGTCACATCATTCAAACACGGCTTTCCTGAAAGCAGAACACAGCAGGGTCTTCCTCGTGGGGTTCAGAAAAAAACACCTGTCAGCTTCAGATAGTAGCAGAAATCTGTTGCTGAAGCCAAACAGACAGGATCCCTTACTCATTTGCAGTTTGCACCAACCTTTACAGCTCTATTAAGTGCATGCTTGTAGGGAGATTTCTTCTCTGTGGATCCAGCCAAGCTTCTTGGATGCTCTGCACAGGTGATATGGCAAGACATGGAAGACACGTCCCCCAGACTGTCCGCTGTGCTGCAGCTCCATGGCATCCTTCACTGCATCTGATCTCCACATACCTTCCAAACTGTGATTACTGAACCCTCACATCTCCCTTGCAATACAGGTTAAGGATCACGCCCATTTTCCAATTGGAAAATGTAAGAAGGACAGAAGTTAAGCGATTTTTCCCCACAGTTGTACAGCAGGTCAGAGGTGGAGGCAGAGACAGAACCAATTCTTAATTCAGGCACTAGACAATATTCCTTCTGCCTAGAATATGGACATATTCTGAAAGGTTGTATTGGTAAATACATTAAAGGAAAATCATCTCCCTGTTAGTGACTCTTAATCCAGATAAGCATGATTCTGAATTAGGCTGTAAGTGTGTTTTAAAGGGAAACACTTAACCTGTGTTATCTCCATGCTGGCACCATACTAAACAGCCAGTCCTACTTGTACCGAATTAGGCGAATAATCTTATTATTCATGAAATCTGAAGTATGTGGATGAGAAGAATCTATGCAGAAACCATCACTCATGGCTATTTTTAGCACTTCTTCCACAAACACCTGGAAACTATTGATCTGCTTATTATCTGGCACCACCCAGAGTCTCTTTAAGTTCTGCTTTGTGTACTCCTCTTCCGGAAGGCCTTCCACACTTGCAACCCAATCCAAGGTCAAATGGTTGGGGTCCTGCAGGTAGCTGGATATTGAAGAGAGGTTTCCGTTGAAGCAATAGTAAAGTTTGGAACCAAGAAGCTTCAGGAACAGACATGACGTGGAGAAAATATGAGCACTGAACACTTCCATGTTGGAGGAAGACAGGCTGTAGATCTGGGGTGCTTCTCGGACAGTGAAATGAACAGTCTGGGTCTTCTGATCGAGAGTGATGTTGAGCATGGCATTCTTCTCTGCTTTAGAAAGCTCCACCTCCTTCTCCTGCAAGGCCTCAATCAGTGGCTGAATCTGATAAAAATCTACCTCCCGTCTAAGTAAGCCCATTTCCTGAAAGTCTTCAGGCAGGTCCAAGTGAGAAGTTCGTAAGAAGTTCAGGATATAGCGGAAGATTTTGCCATCTCTGTCGATAAAGCAGTTGCCTTGGCTGTCCTTCTTGGTTGGGATCTTCCCACTAAACATGGCCCCCAGCATGGAGTCTGGAAAGCTAGTCAGGGTGGACAGAGAGGTCGTATAGAGTTTTCCTCCAACATTGAGCGTGATGGGTTCTGACATGATGAAAAGTCACAATGCTGCGACTAATTCTAAAGAAAAAAAAGATCCAACACCACACATTTAGTTGCATTTACCTGTTTGAAAGGTTAAACTATAGAGATAAAGAGTCCTAAATATATAAGGGTAACTACTTGGCAAAAAATAATCATAGAAATCAGAAGTGGGGAATTACTTTTGGAGGTTGTACCTTGAGAACAAGTGTAAGGATGTTTTTTCTCCCAACAGACTTGAACAGGACTTTGTTTACAGCAGAATGACTGCTGACTTCAAAGCAAGAGTTGTGTCCTGGCCTCACCTGATCCCCACTCCCTCGCAAACACAGACTGTAGAGGGGAAAAAAAGGACAGGATAAGAACTGGACACATCCCAACATCTTCCATGGCGTTCAAAGATATAATTAAAGCAACAAAGCTGTTGCAGCAGAATCCCCTGACACACATTTAAGTGCAGTCAGCCTAGCAGTGAGCCAACGACCAGTGCTGCTGTAAGCATGCAGCAGTCTGCAGTACCATTCAGTAAAAAACCCACCAGGCTTTCTCCTTCCAACATGCTTTAGCTTAGAAAACAGTTCCTAATTAATTGGGGCCACTTCCCAGTTGACATAGTTTCCATGCAGCTTCTCTGCAATCAGCTGAGACAAATGGAGGGTGTGATTTTATGGTGCAGTTCAGTGTCACTGTCTCTGGAAGGAACATACCTCCCTTCACCCTCCACCATACTTTCCTCCTTCCTTATGCCAGCTCTCGCACTTATCTGACCCCACAGTGAGCCAGTTTAGGGAGAAACCCCCATCATTTTCTATTCAGGATATGTTTCTGCCACGTTTTGGAACCAGATGAATTCCAGGGGTGGTGCAAAGGAAGAGGAAGGAGCTCCATAGCCCTCTTCACTGCAGATCAGAACAGATCAGATCAGCTGCCTTGAAATGCTGGGCCCTCCTTCCTGCTAGCTGGGAACCTGCAAATCTGTTTTCCCTTGTTTGCTGAATCCAAATCGATCAACAGTTCATTCCAGTTTTGTTGTTGACTTAATCAGTGGGAAAACCATCACTATTTGCTTGCAGAGGTAGGAGGTAGCTCTTGCTGTAGTAACTATAGTCATTCAGCAGAAAGCTGCCGAACAGCGCCCTTAAATTTAAGTGCAGGCATTTTCCTAACGAGTCATGAATAATCATAGACACAAGGACACTATTATCAGCTCCAGAGACACAGCAAAATACAGGTAAGAAGAATGTCACCTTGTGCTGGAATATCAATTCTTTTATGGCTGCTAAAACTCAAATAGTGGGGGTAACAGCTCCCTAAAACAAATATGCCTCTAGATAGCAAGTACATTTTACTATGAAAGACTTGCTCACCCTTGGGCAGTTAATGACCCGGTCAAAGGAGAATCTGTATTTCATTTCTAGGTTAAGGCTAACATTCCACTCTGTTCTTTAGCCCACTTTAGCCCTTAGCACGGTGTATATCTCACTGCACGATAATGAATGGAAAGAAGCAGATCTCTAAATCCACTGAGAGCCTTGCCTGTGTATCCTTTAGTCCTGTGTATCCAACAAAATTGGCAAAGACGCATGCATAGACCAACACAACAACCTGTCTACGCCCGTCACAAAGACCATCCTTGTGACTAACCTCAGCCAAATATACCCTAGAAAAAACTATATGTTCCAGTGCCAAACTCCCCTTAGCAGTGTAGTCTCAGCGTACTTCCCACTTGTGAAGACTCCTACCCAATTTAGAGTCAAGAGCCATTCAAAACTGATTGTATAGAGGCTTTAACTGGTCTAATTCTGTACTGCAAGTGGCTGCCATGTGTTTTTTCCCCTAAGCCCTTGCAATATGTTTGCAAAAGTGTTGCCACAAGCACAATCTGACATTCACAAAAACAGCCTAAAATGGATTTTACTTTTTTACGTTTCATCAAACAGAAGCGTTCCTTACATCTCCCTGCAAATAACACAGCCTGTAGAAGCAGGACTGAGAGTGACCCCAAAGGTCATGTTCGTTGCTTCCCATCTCTGCTACCCCTCAGGCTGCTTTAGACTAAATAACCCAAATTTTTCTGTTCTTTCTTCATAGATCATGTTTTCAGATTTTTGAGCCCAAGCCTGCTTATCTACACCACAGGAGTGGTTTTCTCATGCTCTCTTCTAGCCTTAGCCAGCTACAGAGTGAGATGTTTCCCTCAATGTGTATGTGACAGGCTTCACTTGGCAGAGCCCATTCTCGAGACTCATGACCTAAAGACCACTGGATGGTCCAAAGATACAGATTTTAATTTCAAACTTAACATCTACCCTAGGTTTATTCTGATCCAAAGACTCGCTGGCTATGTTAAGTTGAATGAGAGGCAGACATCTCAGTCTGTTCTGGACAGATAATGTTAAAATATCTCGTAACTGGTTTCTTTATCAGCAGTCTCAAAAGGGAGGCTGCCAACAAAATATGGCAGTAACGTGAGCTCTTCGAAACTGAAGACCACATCTATGCTGCCAGCAACAGCATCAGAAATTTGACCAAGCTTTACCTCCGGCATTGGAAGAGTTGTTGGTGTAGTAGCACAGAGCTTGGCAGACACGGCGTTACCACCTCCCCGTGTGGGCTCTGCTCCTCTCCCACCTCTGGCCGCTGCTCAAACATGTGCCCTGACCAGCCTATTCTGCGTGTGGCCATTCTGCAGTCTACAGACCCATACAGGCTGGATTTCAGTCTCCCAGGACACCAGCTTGCTTTTATTTTGGACCTCTCCACTGCCCCCACACTGATTAAATTTCAAGCATTTAATGATGTAAACATCTGGCCCATGGATAAGGCTGCAGGATAACTATTCCACAGCTGTTGTTCATAAAGTGAAATCGACATATAGCAAGTTAATCATCTGCTTTTGCCTAATTCATCCCATTACTTGCAGGTTGATATCTTCATAGTGTGAAGATGGATCTGATAGTCTGGCAACCTCAGAAGACCCCAAACCGCAGGACAAATGAGCATGCATATATCTACTGGATTCATCATCAGCCTGGACTTAATGCATTGACCAACCAATGTACTTGACAGTAGCTGGGGAAAGTAAGTCAATCTTTGCTGCTTTTTTCTCATAAACTTGATTATGAAAAAAGTTTTTCATAAACCTGTAAAAATTAGAATTAAATGGCTTGTCACTTTTCTCTCTTTGCTCATCCAAGCAGCATCTGCAGTCCCCACCCTGGTTTATCAGGCCTGGGTACTTGTTTAATGCAATATAAAGGTTCTCCATGAATACAGCACGGAAATCACTTCTGCTTGGTGCCGAGGCACCAGGAGAGCATCTGATCTTGGACATGGGTGGCCATAACCTGCAGTCACCAAAGACAAGTACAGATTGGGTTATGGCTCTTGGAAGCAGGGGATTACAGTAAAGCCTTTTGTGTAGCTGCTCCCCAAGTAGCACTTAAAATTCCTTCAAATTAGATCAGCTAGAGGTCTAATTTGAGAGTTGAAGATGGACAAAGCACACCGGATTTATTTAGTGCTTTTAAAGTGACTTGAATTTAAATACATCTTTCTTTATAAAATAGATGTATTTAACAACATGGGAGAAAGAATCTATGGTTCGTTTAAAGCCATTATCTTTTCAGGTGATGTAAATTGAGAGAAACCAGCAGTGGTGAAGTTTTTGGAAAAGTCAAGCTCCTGAATAGAAGCTGCTGTTTGAGCATTTCAACCAGCCAGGGCTTGTAAATTTTAACTTGGGTTTTACTCACAGGAGCATCTTCAACAGATGCAGAGATAACATTTCTGTAACGATCTGCTACCCCACAAGTTTAGCTCAGCAAACAACTGGTTCGAACCTGGGAGTGGTGAGGGTTGACACAGCAGGAGGGTATGAAAGAGCAGGTGAAACGACAAAATCTACCTACTTATTGATGCCGCCACGTATTTAGAACTGTCAGCTCAGTTCCTTCATTATCCATAATACTTCCTTTGTTTAATCATTTTAAATGTAGAACAGCATTGGATAAGATTATTTCCCCCTTACGTATTCATCATATTTAAGAGTGCTTTAATTAGCTAATAAATAAAATTCTGTATACATACTTTCATTCAGTGCCTGTTTTGCCCAACTTGGCAAAAAAGTTCAAGTGTACAAGTAATCATAAAAAAAAAAAGCATTAGCTGCAGTTTGCCAACATAAGTAAAATGTAAAGGAATGGCACAAATACTACTACATATTTAACCACTCTGAAAAATGGGTACAGCTGTAGTCTATCCTTTTTGGGCAAAAAATGTGTATATGGTTTTCAAAGAGACATGTCTCTTTCCTTAAGCTATAGATATATAGAGCCAATTTTTAACAGGACTTTCTGGTTACTTACTCAGATAAAAAATGATAACTTAGATCATTCCAGTTAAAAATAATCTACCATGAAACAGCAAGTTTTATGAAACACCAAAGAGATACCTGGGTCTGTTTAAAAGTCTCATTGAAGATTTGAAGAAAACTCTCTCTGCATTAATGAAATAAATGCAGAAGCTATTTTAGCCAAAGCTATAAATACCAGCAGGGCAGACAGAAGATATTAAACAGATCAGAAAACAAACCAAGAAGTTCTTATTTGGAAAAATGTGTAACAATCCCTTGATTTCCCTGACAAGTTCACCCAAATACAGGTATTTCTTGAGAAAATGTTGTTTGGAAAAAGCAGCAGTAATCGATTGCAAACACAGATTTCACTTTACAAATGGCAGGGAAGGAAAATGGATCAATTCTTTGGGATTGCAGAGGCAATGCCTAAGACAGGGTCAACAGGCTGATCCTAGTGTTGTTCAGAGGATCTCATTAATGAAATTAATTACACACTGAGTAGCAAAGCAAGAGCAATCTGTAATTTGGTAGGAGTGGCTTACAATGAGTTGTTAAAACAGGGTTTCCAAAGTCCATCACACAGGTTGCTTATGGCCTCTGAAGCCTTTACATGTGGCATTAAAAGCATGAAAAGCTGTAGCATCCCCTGAAAAATGAGCTAATGGATGTTGTGACAACAACAGGGTCTTTTGCTGCCAGACATAGAGATACGTGGCTATTTACACAGTCATCACCCCTGGTTTTAATTTCATACATAAGGTGTTAGGCTGCTGGTTACCTACCCATAAAACCTCCCTCCATGACGAAAACTTTGGAAACCTGTATTTAAGACTGTGAAATATGTGCAGCTTCATTAATCATAGAATTATTTAGGTTGGAAAAGACCTTTAAGATCATCAAGTCCAACTATTAACTTAACGCTGGCAAGTCCATCACTCAACCATGTCCCTAAGTACCACGTCTACATGTCTTTTAAATACCTCCAGGGATGGTGACAGCCACTTCCCTGGGCAGCCTGTTCCAATGCTTGACAACCCTTTCAGTCAAGAGATTTTTCCTAATATCCAATCTAAACCTCCCCGGTGCAACTTGAGGCCGTTTCTTCTCATTGTATCGCTAGTGACCTGGGAGAAGAGACCAACCCCAACCTCACTCCAGCCCCTCTCAGGCAGTTGCGAGAAGGGCTCCCCTCAGCCTCCCCTTCTCCAGGCTAAACCCCCCCAGCTCCCTCAGCCACCCCCCAGCACACTTGTGCTCCAGACCCTGCCCCAGCCCCGCTGCCCTTCTCTGGACACGCTCCAGCACCTCCAGGCCCTTCTTGTCCCGAGGGGCCCAAACCTGAGCCCAGCATTCGAGGTGGGGCCTCCCCAGTGCCGAGCACAGGGGCCCCATCCCTGCCCGGCTCCTGCTGGCCACACCAGGGCTGACACAAGCCCGGGGGCTGGTGGCCTCCTTGGCCACCTGGGCACTGCTGGCTCATGCCCAGCCGGCTGTCAGCCAGCACCCCCAGGGCCTTCTCCGCCGGGCACTTCCCAGCCCCTCTGCCCCAGGCCTGGGGTGATGCCTGGGGTTGGTGTGACCCAAGGGCAGGACCCGGCACTTGGCCTTGTTAAACCTCACACAACTGGCCTCGGCCCATGGATCCAGCCTGTCCAGGTCCCTCTGCAGAGCCTTCCTGCCCTCGCGCAGACCAACACTCCTGCCCAACTTGGTGCCATCTGCAAACTTACTGAGGGTGCCCTCGATCCCCTTGTCCACATCATTGATAAAGATATTAAACAAGACTGGCCCCAACACTGACCCCTCAGGAACCCCGCTCGTGACCGGCTGCCAGCTGGATTTAGCTCTGCTCACCACAGCTCTCTGGGCTCGGCCAGCCAGCCAGTTTTTTATCCAGCAAAGTGTACGGCCATCCAAGCTGTGAGCAGCCAGTTTCTTCAGGAGAATGCTGTGGGAAACGGTGTCAAACACTTTACTGAAGTCCAGTTAAACAGCATCCACAGCCTTTCCCTCATCCACTAAGTGGGTCACCTTGCCATGGAAGGAGATGAGGTTACTTGAGCAGTACCGGCCTTTCTTGAACCCCTGCTGACTGGGCCTGATCACCCGCACATGCAGCGTGATGGCACTCAAGACGATCTCCAACTATTTCTGTTAAGAAATAGTTGAGGAGTAAGAATGAACTGCAAAGTATACACACAGGAAAAAAAAATTAATAATTTAGGCCGGCACAATGAAGGATGCTTTAGTGGCAATAAAATTAAAGCAAGCCAGGAACCGTTTCTGCTATGCATCAGGAAGAGCAGCCAGACTAAAAACCTCTCTGCCTATTTGAATATTGCCCAAGAGAGAGGGTGAAAGCCACGTCAGCTGGATAAATGTTACAAGAGATAGATCAGGTAATGCATTATAGGAAGCAATTCTGCATTGGGAGGGGCAGGATTGATTTCAGCTAAAAAAGAGGTATAAAAAATGTCTATCTGGGCACCTGTATGGCAGCTGGGGACTTTAAATGTGGTTCTGCAGGAAAAGATGGCTGTTCGGAGGATGGAGCTCCGGTCTGCATCATTAGAGTGCATTAATGGCAAACACATCATCAGGCAAAGATATTCCTTTCTGCTCAATGCTTGTTCTGCTTTGGGTTTTGTCCCACATTTCCCACACTCAGCACGTATCACTTTGCTCCATCGCATCTTACTGAAACCTATGTTTTGCGTTGAGAAAAATTCCAGCTTCCATGAAACACCCAAGTCCTGAGAAAAAAAAACCTCCATGAAGTTGTGAACTCCAGATCTGGGCATGCCGAGCCCCGTGGCACTTGCTGCGACTGTACCTGCAGACCAGTTTCATGCTGTGTCCCTTCTCAAGGGGACAATTTTGCAGAGGAAATCCAGACCCTTAGCTACCAGTTGTGCCCCGCCATGTTATGGGGACTGCAGCCGAGGCAGTTTGAAGCCTAGAAGTCACCCCACGAAATATAGGAGAAAAATAATCAAACTACAATGAAGGGAGGGCAGAAACAAAACAAATAGTATTTATGGGATTGGAAAAAAAAGATAAAAGCCCCTCAGTTGACCATTTACCTAACCAGCAGCAGCCCGTAGCACCAAGTGAGAGCTGGGTTTAAGGAAGGATTTGGTACAAAATCCATCGCAAGGATGGATTCACCCTCCCTTTATGTACCCCTGATGCACATTTATTTATCTCAGCTCATCCTCAACTAACATTTGCAATACAGTTTCTATACCCTATATGCTTATTTAGAGTAATCTTAGAGAGGGAAACTCATGTTTTACCATTGCTGCAGGATGGACCCACCTAATTTCAGACACTCAGTTAAATCAGCCCCTCCAATAAATATAATGCAGTACTTCGAGGCTTAAATTCAGTTGGTGAAGCAGAGCGTGGCGTGTCAGCCAGCAGCACTATATCCCGAAATGCAGCGCCGGAGGGGGGCCAGCAGCTGCTTTTTGTTTCAGGACTGCTGTGAGCCACTGGAAATTTCCAGCCGGTGTTTGGTGAAAGGCTGCTCATGCCCGAGGCTGGCACGGAGGACGTGGGTGACAAGCTCCGGGAGGGGACTCAAACTCCCAGCAGGCGCGTGGCAGGAAACGACGGCTCACCCTTCCCTTCTCGCTGTAAGACGGGGTCAGTATCAATCTGCCGGTGGCTGCAATACCCAGCCATAGACACACCAACTGTCCACCCTTGGAGAGCAACTGCTTAGCCACCAGTTATTATATTTATTTACATTTAATTTTCTAACTGTGCTTTGTTAGACATAGAAATGCTCCTCTGCCAACGAGACACCTGCACAACGGGAAAGCGTGGACGGGAGTTTTGTAACATCCCTGGTTTGTTGGTGTATGTCTGTCCCTTCCCAGACCTGCATCTTGATGCTCTTGAGCATCTCCTGGGCTGCTTGCTTAGGGATGCGGGGGAGTGCAGAAGGCTGCACGTCTGGCTCTCTGCAGACGCTGAATGTAAGCAATGAAGAGAAGCGGGTAGGGAGACGGGGGCAGGAAAATAGAGCTGGCACCCAGTTAGTAAGAGAAAGGAGCAATATAAAACAAAGGTCAGGTTCCTCTTGTGAGAAGAGGAATGAAAGCAGTGGCGCACGGCAGGGAGGAGGGAAATGAAATGAAGGTTAATAGCTACTGAAGGAGAATGGCAGAAGACAAGATGGAGGGGGAGAGAGAGTGCAGAGCCAGAGAGATGCGGCTGCAGCGAGGTTTGGAGAATAAAAGCCCAAGTACTGCGGTGCTCGGTGCTCTCCAGGTATGACCTCCGACACCCGTGAGCTCAGGGGCTGCTGGGTGGGCAACGCAGATTACCAGGCGGTTACTGCCACCGGTTGCCGGATGGGAGCCCGTTTGGGGTCTCATGGCAGTGGGAGCATCACTCATCCTTCCAAGCAGCTGATATAACCCTTTGTACAGTCCCAATATACGAATTTAATGCCAGTCCCGGCAAAGGTTTTCACTGATTTCTAATGTCCTGTCCCAGCATCCACATGGGTATCACTTGGCACCCTTGGAGTATCTTCCAGATACTCTTATTCCTTTCCTGGACCACCTCATCCACACACATGGTAGACCACCACCTGCGTACTGCTTGATGCATGCCCAGGGTGGTTCAGCAATCCAGCATCCACCCCATCTCCCACTGACACCATCGCTTCCAGGGTGCCCTTTCAATTAAGACAGCAACTAACTGCCAGCACGGATGCAGCTGCAGACTAGTGAAAAGCACTCAGGAATAATATTAACAAAGTAGGTGCCATCCAGAATTAGGCCCTCTGTGGGGTTCGGCTCATGCATGTCACCCAGCCAGCCCCACGCTGCCGTCCGGGGCTGGCTGCAGTTCGGCTGGAGACAGAGCCAACCCTGGGTGTGGGCGTACAGGGCTTGGATTTGCTAAACTGCTGTAAATCCTTTAATTTTGGAGATATTTCATTGAAAATGGGTTTTGGGGAGGCAAAGTTTGCAGAGTGGCGCTGAGCCCTACCCTGTTAAGAGGAACTATAGGTAGGGCTCCTTCCTACACAGCCAGGTGTCCAAACTATTAAATTACCTTAAAATAATTTAAAAAAAAAACAACACAAAGGCCCTAAAAGTAGTGGGTCACGCGTTCTTCCCTCATCCCACAGGGTTTCTCCGCAGAACAGCAGCGAAGCTCCGCAGCCACCGGTGGGTGTGTGTCCGCCCCCCTCTGTGCCTCAGTTTCCCCACCTCGGGGGGTGAGGGTGGGGGTTACAATGGGGTGACCCCGGCCCTTCCCAGCCGCTCCCCCCCCAAGCCAGGCGGATCCCCACCCCATCCCCGCCGCGGTACCCACCTGCGCCCCCTCCAGCCGCCGAGCCCCGTCGCTCGCCGGGCGCCGCGGGAGGCGGAGGCGGCGGGAGGAGGAGGAGGAGGAGGAGGAGGAGGAAGCCGGGGCCGCGAGAGGCGGATCGGCTCGGCACGGCCCGGCACGGCCGCTCTGGGATTTGTAGTTCGCCGCAGCCCTCGGCCCTTCCCCGGCGCTGCCCGCAGGTCTGCGGCCATACGGGCACGGCCCGGCCACGGAGGGAGGTAACGCGGGGCGGGAGGGAGGGAAGGAGGGAGGGGGTCTCGGAGGGGGGCGGTCAGGGGTTGGGGTGGTGGGAGGGAGGGGCGCGGGGAAAAGGGGTGCTTGGGAAGGAGTGCAGGGGGGTGGTCTGGGGTCGGGATGCAGGAGGGATGCTCGGGGTGAGGGGTGCAGGAGGGATGCTCGGGGTGAGGGATGCAGGAAGGGTGGCCGGGGACGGGATGCAGAAGATTGCTCAGGGGTCGAGATACTCGGAGGGAGGGATGCTCAGAGGGAGGGATGCTCAGCGGAAGGGGTGCAGGAGAGCTGCTCTGAGGGAAGGGTTTGAGGATCCTCGGAGGGAGGGATGCTCGGGGATCGGGATGCAGAAAGGCAGTCTCAGGGAAAGGGGCGCAGGAGGGATGCTCAAAGGGAGGGATGCTCGAAGGAAGTGGTACAGGAGGGGTGTTTGCGGGTCCGGCTGCTGGGAGGGAAGGGGGGAAGGGATGCAGGAGGGGTGCTGGGGAAAGGGGTGCAGGAGGGGTGCTTGGAGGGAGCGATACTCGGAGGGATGCAGGAGGGTGTTCAGGGTTCAGGAAGGAGCTGGGAGTAAGGAGTGCTTGGGGTTTGGAATTCAGCTGGGATTCTCAGGAACGGGGATGCTTAGAGGGAGGGAAGCCTGGGGGTTGTGATGCAGGAGGGATAGTCAGAGGGATGCTCAGGGGTTGGGATGTAGGAGAGGCCTTGGAGGGAGGTATGCAGGAGGGATGCTTGCAGTAAGGACTGCTCGAGGGGTTGGGATGCAGGAAGGATGCTCGATGGAGGGATGCTTGGAAGGAAAGGTTCAGGAGGGATGCTCAGGAGTCAGGATCCCCTGTGGGATGTTCAGAGAGCGGGATGCTCTGTGGTCACGATGCAGGAGGGAACCCTGGAGGAGGGATGCTTGAGGATTTGGATGTTTGAGGGTCAGGCTACAGGAGGATGCTTGGAGGGAGGGATACAGGAGCAACGTTGGCAAGTGGGTGTGTGCACATTTCCCCGGTGCCTGCAGGGCTTTGCAAACCTATTTACAAGGCAGCATCTTGTCATGAGGAACTGGCTGAGATGGATTGAGGTTTTCTCCAGGGAAGCTGACCTGGGGAGAGACAATCGGGGAAGTTCCCATCCCATAGGGAGCCAAAAAGCCCTAAAAGTGAGGGTCAAATTCAGAGCAGTCCAGATCCAAACCCCTTTCAGATTAAATCAGCCCTGGCTTGGACTTTGCAGGTGTTAAAGGATGAAAGCAGACATTGGTATCTTGCATATTTGCCAACGTTATGAGGTTTTCAAAATGCTTTGGGAACTAAACTATGCTGTGTTTGTATCATGGGACTCATGGCAGAGAAGTTTCAACTGCATGCCCTACCTCACGCTGAAAGGATGTAGCAAGGGGCTGAGCTTTCGCATGGGGAGGAGGTTCAAAATGCCTTGAACATCTTTGTGATGGAGTCTGTAAAGTTTGCCATGGTCTCCCTTCACCCTCCTAGTTTCTGGGTTGACTGATGCAAAGCCAAATCTGTTGGGGGCTGGAGGGAAACTGACGTCTCAAATGAGTTTCATTTTTCCTGAAGGCACCACCAAAAAACTGGAGATCTCTATATTTCCAAGCAGTGAGGCAGTATCTGATGAATCCCAGACAGTGCTGGCCCTTGGTCCAGTATGCTTTGGTGAACAGGCTGTGTTTTTCCCTTGGGTAATTTCCAAGGATTTAATTTTTATACACAGACAAAAGCAGACAGAAATCTGAAGAAAGATGAGTGGTGTTAATGCTATAAATACCTTCAAGAAAACAACCAGCTTTCCGGAGGAGATGTATTTACAGTCACCAGGGATGATAATAGAAAGGACATTGGTCTGAAGGTCAGTGCAGGATCTGGGCACTCCGAGTATAAAGCCCTGTGGAAGTAGGGTAGCACAGCCCTGGCTGAGAGCTCTGGCTAACAAGGAAAGCAAAAGGCTTTTGGGGGAAGAAAAGGAAAATATGTTCATCTTGGGGGATGTGAGGAGGAGTCACCATCCTGGGAAAACTTAGCTAGTACAGGCAGGACAAAGTTTTTGGGCATCCAATGCCAAATATATTCAGAATAATAAAAAGCAACTATGGTGAGTTATTTTTGTCTGTGGTTGGTGCCAGGCTTAGCCATAAAGCCGGTTTGTCACTGCTGGTCCAGTGTTTTGAGCAAGTCCTGCCTTCTGTGCCTTTCTCTGCTGATGATTTTCAAGGCAATGGGAGAGAGGAATTTACTTCCTTGTGCCTTGCTTTCTGCATCCATACCAGGATGGCTGACAACATGCTAGTGATGGTTTTGAGATGCTTTGTTAGGAAAGGATACCGGTACATGTTAGAGATGCGTGTATGTAGCTGTTGACTGGAGGGGAGGAACAGAGCTGGGAGGAGGAGTCTGTCTAGAGAAACAGGATGAAATGTTAGGGCCTTGGGCTTCGTTTGGTATTATTGCACTGATTGCTTTGACATCCAGTCAAAGCCTTTTTTTTTTTTAATTTTCATTTGATGACTGAGTGCCTAATAGCAAGAAACACAAAGCACAAGAAGAGATTGGGGGAGTTGTGTGCACCAAAAGGATCAGAGAAGAAGCACTGGAGAAATAAGAGAGCAGGGCAGCTAAGGCAGCTGGGTAGGGCAGCCAGTCCAGCACTGTTGTCTATGAATTATGGCCATGGTAGGTCACTTGGAGATTGCTGCTAGAATAGTGTGTTGTGGTGAAACATATTTCTAATGTTTTAGAGGAAAAAGGAATTGATGAATACATGGTACTGCAAAAGAAAGGAAAAGGGTCTGAAGTGGTCTGTGCATCTAAAACATCAACAGATTTTAGTAAAGGCAGGGACTATATGGTAAATTCATGTTGATTGCAAATAGATGTCTTTTGGTTAGTTACCTTTTAGGGACCCCTTAGAAAAGTGTGTGGTCAGAGGAGAGAAACTCGCTATTCCCAAGGTGGAGCTCCTGATGTACATCAAAGCCATGCAAGATGCTGACAGTCCAGTTGGGTGAGAATGATCAAATAAATCTTTACACTCCAGACAGGACGGAAAGCTGCCAAGCAGGTTGGACGGTCCTGCAGAGTGTGGGGACAACCTCCTGCTCCAAATCTGTTACTGCCTGTGGCTGAAGGGGAGTCTGTATTGGTGTTGTACTGAAGGGTGGTTCTGATTCAGAGCAGCAGAGGACAGGAAAGCACAAAGAGCCTTACCAGCCAAAAGTAATTAGCTCTAGTGAGTAGGAGACACACAACACAAGTGCAATCTGTCCCTGGAAAGCAGTTTAGGACAGGAAGTGAAGAATATGTGATCTTCTTGAAAGGAGAAGTTGAGTTTAGAAAGGCAGATTATAATCATGTGCAAAAAAAAATTGGCCAGGCTTCTGTGCTGGCGATTTTCCCTGTTCTGACTGCAGATGGGTAGAGTCTCATTTCTGTTTCTAAAGGGGTATTTAACTGGATTTTCCTGCAGTTATTAGCTTTGAGTTTCTGCCCAGATCTCATAAAAACGGACCTGATCCTCTGCTCTGCCATGGCACTTTATTGGGTGCAACACTGATAGCAGCTGAAGTGAGCAAAGCAAGGTGGAACATTGCTGTTAATGTACTTGCACATCTGGAAAGGTTAGACTGCTGGCTCTCCCACAACCTATTGTATGTCCTTGAGCATATGGTTTGAAGTGGATATGCCTCAGTATTCTGTGAGGAGAGGTGCCCAAGGACTGGAGGAAAACAAATGTCACCCCAATCTTCAAAAAGGGCAAGGAGGACGCAGGAAACTATGGGCCAGTCAGCCTCACCTCTGTCCCTGGAAAGGTGATGGAGCAGTTCGTCCTAGAGGTCATCTCCAGGCAAGTAGAGGACAAGAAGGTTATCAGAAACAGTCAAAATGGATTCACCAAGAGAAGATAACACTTAACCAACCTGATAGCCTTCTACGATGGCGTGACTGGCTGAGTCGATGAAGGGAGAGCAGTGGATGTTGTCTATCTTGACTTCAGTAAGGCGTTTGACACTGTCTCCCATAGCATCCTCACAGGCAAGCTAAGGAAGTGTGGGTGGGATGAGTGGACAGTGAGGTGGACAGAGAACTGGCTCAACAACAGAACTCAGAGGGTCGTGATCAATGGAGCAGAGTCTGGCTGGAGGCCTGTCACTGGTGGTGTTCCCCAGGGGTCTGTGTTGGGTCCTGTCCTGGTCAACACATTCATCAGTGACCTGGATGATGGGATAGAGCGTAACCTCAGCAAGTTCGCTGATGATCCCAAGCTGGGAGGAGTGGCTGATACACCAGCAGGCTGTGCTGCCATCCAGCGAGTCCTGGACAAGCTGGAGAGCTGGGCCCAGGGGAATCTGATGAGGTTATCCTCCCCCTCTACTCTGCCCTAGTGAGACTACATTTGGAGTACTGTGCCCAGTTTTGGGCCTCCCAGTTTAAGAAGGACAGGGAACTGCTTGAGCTAGTCCAGTGGAGAGCTACCAAGATGATCAGGGGCTGGAGCATCTCCCTTGTGAGGAAAGGCTGAGACACCTGGGTTTGTTCAGCCTGGAGAAGAGAAGGCTGAGGGGGGGTTTCTTATCAATGCTTATAAATATCTGAAGGGTGGGTGTCAAGAGAATGGGGCTGGATTCTTTTCAGTGGTGCCCAACGACAGGCCAAGGGGCAACAGGCACAAGTTGGAACATGGGACATTCCACCTCAATATGAGGAGAAACCCCTTTGCTGTGCGGGTGCCAGAGCAGGGGCATAGGCTGCCCAGAGAGGCTGTGGGGTCCCTTCCCTGGAGACATTCACCCCCCGCCTGGACGCGGCCCTGTGCCCCTGCTCTGGGTGTGCCTGCTCAAGCAGGGGGTGGGATGGGATGACCTCCAGAGGTCCCTTCCAACCCCCACCAGTCTGGGATTCATTCTGTGATATTGCCATTTCTTCTGAGTTATTCAGAGGGCTTTTTAGCCCTTTAGAAAAATAGTCATAGGGAAGTGATAAGAAAGACTGTCTTTGACTGTCTAATACCTGCTGGTCCGGCTGTATCTATTGGGTGTGGTCATGATGAGTTGCAGGCTGTGGTTTCCCCTCCTTGGCTGGATGAATGTGCAGGTGCTTTGGACCAAAAAAAAAAAAATCCCCTTTGCCTAGGAATTAAGGGGATATTTGTTCCCTGCAAAAAAATCTTTAGAACACAATTACTTTGATGTTCCTGGAAAACAGACCTACAGAGGTGTGTGACGACAGGGGCTGGTCCTTTTAAGAAGTTGTATACCAAGTTATGGCAAATTTATGGAAATTTTAGAGAATACAGTATTTTTTGTGCAGTATTTTGTGCTCTAGCAAGGCACTGTGTGCGCTCCCTTCCATCCTGCAGCAGCTCAGCATGCTGCAGGATTGAGCCCTAATTGCCTAGCTGCCTGGAGGATGCAGCAAGAATAACAGTAATGTCTTGGCTGACATAAAAGAAACCATTACAGCAGGAGTTAAGGACAATAAAAGGTGAGTCTTGTTTCTGTAATTCCAGACCTCCAGAGAATTCAGGGAAGTAGATCATGATTTCTTCTTCTTTGTAAGTAAGAAGCAAATCACTTTATTTATCAGTCTATGTTTGGATGGTGGGATTTTTTTTCCTCCTTTAGAGGTGTTTATCAAACTACGCATGATGCCATTGTGGGAAATGTACTGAATTTACTACCAAGATTTCCTAAAGGTAAAGTACATCTCAGATCTATGTTTTCAGAGCTCTGTAAGATCTGGGGTGTGGGAACTGGTGCTGCATTCTGCAAAAAATACTAAGGGTTCTTTACTAGAAATCTGATGCTGGCAGGGATAAGGGAATGAATTGATTTAGAAGTAATTGGGTAGACTTCAATTGAAATGAATCCTAATTAAAGAAAAAACACAGGCAGAACTATAAGAACACCTCTGAACAGCAGAGGTTATGAAGATTAGACCCAAGCTAAGCCCAAGGTGAATTTTCATCCTGAGGTTGGGTGGTATTCTTTTTATTTTGTTTTGTTGTTGTTGTTGTTTACTTAGTTTGGAGAGTGAAGCTAATGTGACTCTTTGCTTAAATTCCTTTTCCCTCTCTGGTTTCTAGAGCATGGTTGGGTATCTGTCCTTGCAGGGACACATCTCATGGTCAGCAACATCTGTTGCAAATGTTGATTAAGTACTTCATTTTATTTGTGTCTTTAGATGGAATTTAAGTCTGGAGCCAGGGCTGCTCCCTTTTGCAGTGTCCTTTTTATTTTGAGGGGGCATAGGAGAAAGCACTGTGGGCCCTGGTGTGCCTTTGTGGATGCAATGTGTGGTACCTAATGCCATTGAGGCTCATTGATCTGCCAGGTGGAACAGAGAGTGTCTTCAGGACAATTTTGTAGGTCTGAGCATCTGCGTGATAAGGATGAGATAGGAAGACATCCCTTCCTCTTCCAAGGCACATCTCCCTCTCTAGCACATCTTCAAAAATTCCACAAGGTTTATCTGAGAACCTAGTTTTGTCAGCTTCCCTTTGGTTCTTGGGACAATCATAGAGTACATCCTCTTGTAAGCTTTGTCTGGGCACATGAAGGAGGAGGTGACTGGGAATGACCAGCATTCATTTACTAAGGGTAAATCATGCTTGGCCTAAGTGATAGCCTTTAAGGATGGACTGGTAGATCTGTGGATGAGGGCAGAGGAGTGAATGTTGTCTTCTTTGACTTCAGTAAGCCTTTTGAGATGATGTCCCACAGCATCCTTGTATCAAAGATACAAGAGAAACCGCAGTCTAGGTGGGTGGACAGCTAATTGGGTAGGAAACTGGCTGAAACTATCCTGGGACATTTCCTTTTTAATATTTTTATCAACAGCTTGGAGGAGGAGATGAAATCCACCTCATCAAATTTGTGAGTGACACCAAACTTGGGGGAATAGTCAATACACTTGAGGGCAGGGCTGCCGTACAGGAGGACAAGGGCAGGCTGGGGGTGAGAAGAACCTCATGGAATTCAGCAAGGATGAATGCAAAGTCCTGCACTTGGGATGGACTCACCCTCTATGGATTCACCTGGTATGGACTAAACTAGCGTGGACTCACCCAGCATGGACTAACCCCTTGCACTGGTGAAGGCTGGGGACTGAGCAATAGCAGCTCCCCTGTGCCTACAGGGAGGTTATTCAGGAGATGGAGCCTGGCTTTTCACAGCAGTGCATGGCAGGAGAATGAGAAAAAAACCAGACATAAATGAAAAAAGAGTTTCCAGCTGGAAATAAGGAGAACTTCCCACTCTGGGCTAATTAGGCCCTGGCAGAGATTGCCCAGGGTGGTTGTATGATCTCCATCCTGGGATGTTTTCAGGACCTAAATGGACAAAGCCCTGAGCAGAGTGGCTTGATTTGGCTTTATGCATGGGTTGGACTGGAGACCTCGCAAGGTCCCTTTCCTACTGATGCTGTGGTTTTACCTATGTTGCTCCATCCAGTTGTTCACAGGGGAAGCAGAACGGTTTTGCCATTTCATGAGATTTTTTCTTTTTCACTGCAAAGCTCATATTGTGTACTTTCTGTTTTATGTGAGCTACAAAACAGATGGGAACCTCGAAGTGGCTCTACGGATTAGTAATTAACACTTTGACCTTCTACAGCATCCTTGTGTGCTCCAGGAACTCTGTTCTCTTTACAAGCAGAAATGAGACGATCCTCCCAAATTTTCCATGACTTGTTATTGCCAGTGAGGAAGATGAAGTTCAGAAAGGTTGTCCCACTTCAGGAGCACTCATTATAGAATCCTGGTTATCTGAATATTTAGTCTCTTTATTTCAGTATTAAACAGAGGAGAGCCAGGGACCAGATCTCCAAGGCAGCGTTTGGCTGCCCAGCGATGAAACTGTCCTTCCCTCTCCTGCAGTTCCCTGGGTTATTTATGACACACTTCCAATTTCTACAGCAAATGAGACAGTGATCTTACAGACAAGTCTCCTTCACTGCAAACCCTGATTCATTCTCCAAGCAGGTCCTGGGGAAAAAATGTTAATATGAGATCCTTTAAATAATATCTCTCTGAAAGCACCTGGTGCTGTGCTGGGCTCGAATTAGCCATCTTAATTCCTAACCTTTGATGTGTGAATAATCTTTTAATGTAGAATGCTCTTTTAGTGTAGTTTTTAGACTGTAGTACTTATTATTACATACTGCAAAGCAACTTGAATGTTGTTTTAATAGAGTTCTAAGATTGTAATATATATTATAAATGTTGTCTTCTCAGGGGCTTCCTGGCTAACATCTGGCTCACACCCAGGGAGCAGCTTGGTGTACCCTGATACACAACAGAAACATGGGCTTGTTTGTCCCCTCCTGCTGACATCAGGGTGTTAGAGAGGTGTAGGTGGGACTGTGTTACCTAATGCCCAACCTTGTACTGTAAAGTCCTTAGTTGGTGAGGAGAGCATGGACCCTCCACCTGGAGTACTGGGTCCAGCTCGGGGCTCCTCAGCATGGGACAGACACGGGGCTGTTGGAGCGGGGCCAGAGGGGGCACAGAAATGCTCCGAGGGCTGGAGCCCCTCTGCTGAGAGGCCGGGCTGGGAGAGCTGGGGTTGTTCAGCCTGGGGAAGAGAAGGCTGTGGGGAGACCTTATTGCGGCCTCCCAGTGCTTAAAGGGGGGCTGTAGGAAGGATGGGGGTGACCTTTTTAGCAAGGCCTGTTGTGACAGTCCAAGGGGTGGTGGTTTTAAACTAAAGGAGGGTAGATTTAGACTGAATATAAGGAAAAAATTTTTCCCAATGAGGGTGGTGAGACACTGGCCCATGTTGCCCAGAGGAGTGGTCAATGCCCCATCCCTGGAATTGTTCAAGGTCAGGTTGGATGGGGCTCTGAGCCACCTGATCTTGTTGAAGATGTTCCTGCTCATGGCAGGGGGGTTGGACTAGAGGGACCTTTAAAAGTCCCTTCCAACCCAAACCATTCTGTGATTCTATGATTCTATGAAGGTCATCTCAGGTGGGTCTCCCTGCATGTCTTTGAGGTCCTAATGTCAATATGAGACATCATGATGTTTCCTGATGAGAAGGATGGTTTGTCTTTACAGTCCTTAGATACTCTGCATTGGGACTTGTTTGTCTATTGACTATGGAGGGAAATTGTTTCAGCCTTGCCCTTGCTGCACAATGTCAGATGAGACCTAGTTGCACTCCAGGCAGCAAGTCTGGGTGACCCATCCTCATGTCCCCTTCTGTGATCAGCCTGAGAAAGAACCATGTCCCTTCAGGAGCTGCAAGTTTATGCCAAAATTCAGACGGAAGTAGACTCTTTGCATTGAAAATTTGGGTGATGTTTGGCGATGCTAAAGTAGGTAAAAGCCCAGTCACATAGGGGACAGCAGTGGGCAACCATCACCCCCAAGAGGGACAGTGGGGACAAACAACACCACGTACAGCAGTGGACTGTGGACTATGGTGATTTATGGGGTTAGGTCTAAAAGGTCTGTAGCCATTTTTTGACCATCCTGCCTGTGTGGTGTTTCCACACTGCTGTGCCAGGCTCAGCATGGATTGCTCCAGGGAAGTAACCACGTAATGGTGAGGTGCAACCAGTGAGCACTGTAGATCCTCCCGTCTCCTCCTGGTCCCTTATCTATCTGCCAGATGTCTGGGGTGTCAGGGCTCAAGCTGTGAAGCTGCAGACAGGAGGTGAAGTGGCTACCAGCTTAACTGCGGGTCTGTGCCAGTCTCTGTATGGCCAATGTGACCACTGAGCTACATCTAGGACAAGGGCTCCTCCTGATATGTGGTCTGTCTGCAAGACCTGTCTGCTCTCCAGGTTGGCTTTTAGCCTTTGCTGTCACTGTGATACTTTCTGTTTGAGGCAAAAAGACATTGCCTGTGGGCTTTTATTCTCTCCTCTTACCTTGTCCTCATTTGTTACTGGTTTAATGCAGGCTGGCCCCTCAAGAGTCGTGCTTATGTCTTCTGTCCTGTGGAAAAAATGCGATGAGGAGCATTAGTTCTGCCATAGCTAGTTCCAGGGAAGGCAGCAATGGTGCTTGATAGGGAAAAAAAAAATCCAGCATGTGAGCAGAGGACTTTATGAGTCAACAGGCAGGTGACAGAAAGGCCAAGGTGGTGCCTGGAGAGCCATTGCAGCATAGGCTGCTGTCATTGCTGGATGGGGAGGTGACCATGCATATATCATGGTGTTTTTCATCCTGTGAGATTGTGGGGGAGCAATGATGGGAAGAGGTGATGTTTGGTGGAGTAGGAAGGCTTCCCAGGCAAGCGGCTGTGAGACAGAGTTTGAGGTTTGTATCGGCATGGGTTTTCCTTCTCCACCAGCAAGCAGCTGTGTACCAGGAGAGAAGATACTCTCTGGCTCAGATACAGGCTTATTCCAGGGATAGGATGGTCCTTGGATGGTATCCTCTGAGGTCCCTTCTGGATGTGAAAACCATACTTGGGGTACATGCCACCTGTGTGTGTATTTTTCATTAATAAAACACTACCCACTTGAAAAGCTTCAAATGCCTTCCAAGTGCTAACAAAGGAAGTTAAAACCTACCCCACTAGGAACTACTGTGTGTTGTCCTCATTTCACAGGTTAGGAAACTGAGGTGGTGATTACTCTTCTGGTCAGACACACATGAGCGTGGATAGCTCTGTCCTGCCTTGATCCCTCATTCAGGCAACGAAGATGATACATACCTTCCTTCTCCCTCCCCCATGGATTGTTTCAGGCTATAGGCAGGAAGGGACAGTCTCCAAAGGTGTATTTATGGAGCGCATCACACAGGGGGACCTGCTGTGGGTGAGCCTTTCTACAGTCCCTGTAATGCATTTTAAGAAATCCTGGCTGTCTGATTTTATCACTCTGTACCGGGGTTTCTCGTGCAGTAGTGCTTCCAGTACCTGGTTATAAAAGTTGTTCTGAGCTCTTCCAGGGAAATCCTTAGGTTTTTTTTTAAAGCGCTCTCTCCTCTAATGCTTTATTGCTGGTGAATTCAGGCCATGACAAATGGGAAACTTTGCCTGACTCTGCAGTTTCTCTCCCCTCTCGCTTTGGTCCTGCATACAAATGCGGCAGGTCCCTGGGGAGCAGCCAAGACTGCACCACTCAGCCGGAGTGGCTGACAGCACAGCATAAATGTCAAACGTACACCCCTGCTACTGCACAGAGAGGCTGCAATCCCATCTCTGCTTCCCAGGGCTTTTCTCTCCTTCCCTGTATATGAAGGCAATCATCGGGACCACCTTTGCCTCTTGAGGACACCTGAGCCAACAAACACCAGTGGAAGACCTTGGCTCCCCTAATTCTTCACTCAGCCCCTCCGTGGGTCTGTGTCAGGCTGTCTCCAGCAGGGACTGGATTTTGTGAAACATGGGACACCATCTTCAGTTGCTGAACCCATCGAGGAGAGGGAGCTCATCCATCCCTAGGGTCAAGTGTAAGATTGGAGCTGGTTGCTTACAAGACAAAAATGCTCAAATGTGTGATTAGTCGGAAGAAGTTCTGTATTTTTATGTATTCATTCAGTTTGGGGGCTTTAGTCTCAGTAAAACATCTAGAGTGGAAACTTTTCTGAATGCCACCATGAAAAGGGCACAAGAATTATCATCTTAATAGTGGTCTCAGACAGCTCTCAATCTCTGCTTCTTTGACATCCCTTGCCAACCTGGGCTTGAAAGCTCAGCAGACCCTGCTTGAACTAATCTGCTGCTGTGTTCCTCTCTTTCAGCAGCTGGGAGCAGAGATGGATAAGATACTGGAAGCCGTGGTGATGTCCTCATACCCCAACAATGTGAAGCAAGGGCTTGTGAGGCGCGTCATTGAGGCAGCGAAGCAGCCCATGGACAGCGAGCAATGCTGGTCCATGCTGGAGCTGTCTACCAAGCTTTATCTCACCGGGGACACCAAGTATAAAAGAGAGATCGGGAAAGAGGTTTTGGAGGTCTATGGCCACTACCACCCGGAGGAATTTGAGGAGTTCTTCAACGTCCGCTTCCTGCTGAGTCTCCTCCAGGAAGGCTATGGACCTCTGGGGAAGAGAAGCCATTACGTACTCGATTATATCCAGTTAGGACTGCAGTTCGTCTTGGAAAGCCCATCAGCAAACAGCATCTTCAGTTTACTGAGGATTGAGGTGCTCCGGAAAGTCTGCGAGAGGCCCAGCCCCAAGCAGTGTGCGAAGATCAGCAAACTCTTAACCCAGCATCCTCAGTGCATTCCCACAGGCAAACACCAGGTCTTGTTTTGTCAGCAGCTGATCCGGTGCATCGGGCAGTTCCAGTGCATCTCTGAGGGGGAAGAGGACATCATGGAGTTTTTGGAGCAGGTGAACAAAGTAAGCGGTCTGCTGCAGAGGATCTGGAGGACTCAGACCTCAGCCATCCTGCCCTCTTTGAAGGAGCTGTTCACTATCATTTCTTCAACAGGTAATTAAAAAAACAAAAAGGCTGGGAATGTAAATGTTGGCTCTGATTAAGGCAAATTTGATTACTTTGACATCTTGCATTGTTCTCATCCACTCTAGAAATGCAGCCACAGCTGAAATATAATAAACAACCATCCCTAAAAGTCACCCATGGCTTTAAGCTAGGAAAATAATGTCCCCTGATACCACATGGGGTTGGTACATAGGAATTGTTAACTGGGTTGAAATACTTGCAGCACAAGTTTGTGTGTTCAGCACTTTCCATCATCAGCTGGGCTTAATGGAAAGCACCTTATCTGCAAGTGGTTAAGGTGGGACTTGAAAGCTTTTAGAAATGTTACTGTCTTTCAGCTGACTTGATGGAACACCACAGCCTGCTCCTTTCCAGAAACTAGGGACACAGCTAAGGAGATTTTTCTTATCCATCTAGAGGTAGAAAGCCTCTCTGGAGTGTGGTCATATCTTAAGGTGGGACAGAAGATATTTATCCAACTTCTGGGGCCTTTAGGTTATTGCAGAGGGTCTCAGAAGACTTTTGGAGATACCAGTGCCACGAAAGGCTGGACGCTCTGCTGGCAGGTGAGCTCCTGCTCCAGCTATTCCTAAGCCCAGAAGGAGACAGGTTTTTCAGTGCCCTTTGTATGAAAGCCTCATCCTTTAGAAGGTGCTCCAGGCAGGCAAACCTGCAGTCATACCCCATTTCAATTATTTGCAGTAATTAGCATAAAGAGAGCATGCAGAGGGAATCTGGGACCCAGGGCTGGCCCAAGAAAGTTCTTGTGCCTGTGGTCTCTTCCTCCCTTTGGGCTGTGTGTGGCTTTATGCAACAGCCCATCTGCTGTGACCCAACCTCGCTATGTGCTACACTGGGATGTGGGGAACTGTCCTCCCAGCACAGCTAAGAGCGGACTCCACATTGCTCATTTATGCCAGGTGACTGTCCACTCCATTTACGTAGGCAGAAATTATTTGGGTTTTAGAGTAAAGAAATGACCTCATGTGCCTGGTTTTCCCAGCAACTAACATCATCATTGCTGGCACTCATCCATGTCTTGCAGAGGAGCAGGAAGCACCATCCAACGCCTTGGCCAGTGTGGTCCAGTTTGTCCCTCTGGAGCTCATGGATGGCGTCATAAGAAATCTGACCAATGATGACAGCATCACTGATGTGCAAATGATGATGGCCATCGGCAGGTAGGAGAAGCTGCCTTAGCGAATATCATTCTCGGTTCAGACTAAAACCTGCCACAAAGCTCCACTCAGTTCCTCTCTGTGGTTTTGTCCCAACCAGTTTGGCTGGTGATGTTTTGTGAGGAGTGTGTGGGGAAAAGGGAAATCTCTGGATCCTTCCTTCCAGCCCTGAGGGCACAGAGAACTAAAATAAAGACTGATGATGATGATGACTGTTATTATATTTGTTTAGCTTCATATGGTTTCTTTTTTCTTAGAAATAAGTAGTGTTATGGGATGCCATACATAAGATATCTTGTAGAATTTTGATGTTTTCCAGCTGTTGAGGGCCTTTTCTTCACAAAATCTCCTTTACAGAATTTTGTGTTGATCCTCATCTTCCTTCAGAAGGACATCATCCTAAATCACCAGTCACAGCTAAAAATCTTGGAGAGGGAGGTATGCCCAACTCTTTCAGTGATCCCACCTTGACCTTCATCAGATGAATGTGGTGCTTCTGGCCTGATCTTGATGCTGTGTAATGTTTATCCCTGCTCTCTGTGCAGGCAGAGTCAATGGAGACCTCATCAAGGCATGAAGAATAGTGGGTGAAATATTAGCTGACATGTTAGACCTGGCCTTTGCAGAGCCAGTGCCCTCTTTGGCATCACCAGATCTTCCTTGCACACTTGTGTCCAAGTCCTGCAGCTTCTCTGTGCTCCAGTGCCTTGCTCCAGACTTGCTTAGGAGTATCTTCAACCCATGCTTTCCTTAGAGAAATGGGTGACAATTACGTGCAGTAGCACATGCAGTTCTCCAAGGAGGCTGATGTAACTTGATATCACTGGAAACATCACTTTTCCTCTTGTTATGATGGGATTTGTGTCCCCCCAATAAGATTAGATGACAGAAACACATGTTATTCCTGAGGGGAACTTTATGTGTGCAGAAAGGGGTTGCTTCTCTGACTTGCTGGAGGAGGTCATGGTTTTCCCAGAGTCCAGAGCAACCCAAGACAAAAGATTAAGTTATCAGTTCAGTTCTTAGCCCTCTTCTCCACCTTTTTCTCCTGGGAACCTGCTGCTACCAGCTCCAGGCAATAAATCCTCTAAGAGTGCCAGTGTCTAAAAATAGAGGTTGTGAAATCAATTTCATCATTCCTTAAAACATTCTTTGTCACGCAGAAGGATGAGTAAATGATTACATAGCCAAACATTAAGCAGAGCCTGGAAAATGTAATTAAGATCACTTAGGAGAAATGTGGAA
The DNA here is from genome assembly GCF_949628215.1 of Phalacrocorax aristotelis. Classification (NCBI taxonomy): domain Eukaryota; kingdom Metazoa; phylum Chordata; class Aves; order Suliformes; family Phalacrocoracidae; genus Phalacrocorax; species Phalacrocorax aristotelis. The sequence continues at coordinate 4,563,723 of NC_134276.1, forward strand.
GCTTTGGCAGTGTGTTTATGGCAGACAGATGCCCCAGAAAACTGCACGACTGTTGGCCTTTCAATGAGTGTGTGCTCCATGCCTAGAAAATCAAAGAAAAATGTACAAGTTGAAAGAACCTTTCAGCTTAGGCTTCCTGGCAAACTGGCCACATACAGAAGTCTCTTCCTCTAAAGTTTGGATTTGGGAGTTAACAGGGGAATAAACTGGATGTGGGGTGGAGCTTCTGATCAAGTGTTTAAAGAACAAATACTGGTTAAAAAAAAGCAAGCCTGGCACCTGCTGGTATAAGTGTATACCACAATCTCTTTTAGAGTTTGTCACTTTTCAGATAAACTTTATTAATGTGCATCCATAACTTGAGAAATACTGCTTTGGCTTTTTATTTTTTTTTTCCTGGGGGTGTATCTGTTTCAAAGAGCCCAGGTCCACATGACGAAGGCATCTGCCAGCATGTAGTACCTCTGGAAATCAGGATCTGAGCTTTTGAAAGCTTAGCATACCAAATCAATGGCTCCTCTGGAAAATTAGGGCCCTGGGTTCCAAAACATTTGTAGATCCTGCAATATGGAGAGTGCAATGTGAACTTTAAATGTGATTTCTTCCTACTGTAGCAATGCAGGCAGGCAGCAGGCAGGACTGTAACTTAGCCACTAGTGTTGTTAAAAAATAGCTTGTAGTGGACAAGGTTATTTTTAATGTGTGTAAAAGAAGAGAGGGTTAAGAGGGGCCTTTGGATCCCTGAATCCACCTCCCTGCTTTATAGACATTGACATTATGGACCCCTTTAATAAATGTTTAACTACACTCCTCAAAGCAGGAAGGGCTTTTGCTCCCACTGATCTTCTTTCACAGCTGTTCCACCACTGGGTTGCTTTAAGGGTTTGAATCTCTCTTCTAATAGCCAGCCTATATATATTTCTGACCATCCTCTAGTTCATTTGATCTTATGCCAACATAAATAGCTGAAATAGCTCTTTTCCCTCCCTGGTGTTTATCCCTTCAGTGTTTGCAGGCAAAGCAGCCCCTTCCCATTTCTGCTTCCCCATGGTTGTGCTAAACTAGCCAGGTTATTGTAAGCTTTTCTTGCAGGAAACATTCTTTGCTCCCCTGACCACCTTAGCAGGCTTTGTCAACACCTGCTCCCACTTCAGTTCATTGTCTTGGACATGGATGGTGAGGTTTGTGCACTGTGTTCCAGGTGCAGTTCATCGTGGCCTTAGACAGCACCCTGAGAGGTCATTGATTTGCCATAGAAAACACATTTTCTTCTGCACCGCAGCATGGTGCTGGCCTTTTCCATGGCTAGAGTTACACTGGGAACTTTTAGTCACCAGGCATCTGGCTGGTTGTCTTTGAGCAGAAGAGTTACCGTCATGTAGCACCCATTCCTTGTGCCTTGCATGCATTGTGAATCAATATGTTTCCTCCCAGTTCTACATCTCTAATCCTCAGGGTCTTCCTTGTGATGACTTGATCCTCTTGTGTGGATGATGCCTCTCAGCTTTGCAGCATCACCCATTTCACAGCCAAGTTCAGGATGTTTGTGCTAACACCATTAGATCTGAAGAAAGTTGCTGGTAACCTTCTTACAGGTATCCAGTCAGATATGATCTCCATCTGCCCTTTGACTAGAAATCCATATATCCTGACAAACCTGACTTTGGCACCTATGGTAACACCCTGTGGCACACTATCCCTTCTTTCTGTCATCCCCTTATTATCTGTCTTCATTATAGGAACTGTCTTCCTATCCTTCCCGCATAAAGCACCATGCCAAAGTTAACAGAGTCATTAGCACTCACCAAAGCTGAATTTTACATGATGGAAATCACCACCTCCTCTTGCTTGGAGTTCACGAGCTCTTTGTTTTCACTTTTGTATCAGCTGTCATTGCTCTTCTTTCCATTCTCGAATCTTTCATCTGCCTCCTCTTTGTCACCTTGATCAATTCCTTCCTTTTTGCTGAAAATGGAGGCAGAGGATGTGTTTGGAAGTCAGAGCTAGAGGCCATATCATATCTTTACTCACCATCCCATCCTCCATATACAGTGATTGCATGGGTTTCCTTATTCTCCTCCGATGCAAATGGCTGTGGAAGCTTTTCTGGTATTTGCTTAATTATCCAACTTGGCTTGACTTTTGGTATTTCTCAATATCCAAACATATTCTGGTCTTCAAGCTTTCTTTACTGGCTAGACTTTTATTTTTCCAGTTCCTTGAGGACTCCACTTATTCTTGCTCTTTGTCTTGTGGTGGTTAGTTATCTGTGTTCCCTTCATATATTTTGCACTAGATACAGACTGGTTGGGTAAGAGCGTTGGATTGAGGTGGGAGACCAAAGATCTGGGATATTTCCAAATCTAAGGTACTGAAATGGTTGATTAGCAAAGTTTGACTCTTGGAGATCCCCAACCCTTAGTTACTTCCCATTTTTGTTTAACGTTATATTTAAACAGAAACAACCTGTCATCACTCAGGCTGAGGTGGTTTTTTTTTTTATGAGTGGCTTCTGTAAAGCACTTATTACTTGCAGAAACATGACAACATGTTGATTGAGTGGCTATAGAAGAAATTTGTAGCTGTGACATTCAGGAATATCTGGCTTCTATTAGGGTTACCAATGCGTTTGGGTTTTTTTTAATGTGTTTTTGGAAATTAATGTTTCCCACACAGAGCATTTAAAGACCTGAATCTGAGTGGTTTTTCCTTACCAGTAACAATGCAGAGAACATACCAGCATCACTTGTTCTCTAATGGTGACAATGCAGAAACCTCGATCAACACCTCATGCAGATGGTATCCATCACTATCCCTTTAGATCTGCTTATGATTCTTTAAAAACAGAAGCTAAGGCCTTTTCTGGGAGATATATTAGAAAATCCACAAATCAGAGCCATGGTGTATAGAACACCATGTTGATGTTAAAAACTTGAACTCAATTTGACTGAAGTTAGTGGAAAAAAAACCCCACTTTCTCCTATGGACTTGGGTCAGGTCGTCTGATGAGCCACAGCATGCTGGTGGCATTGGGGTAATTCAACTTCAGGCTCTGTTGTGCTTTGAATTACATGTGAAATGCCTTATGTGGGGCCCATCTCTTACCTGGTCATCCCGGTGACTGGACACACATTTGGAGGAGGTTTAACACAGAGCAGAACTTGGCTTTCATGATGTGTGCATTAAATTTACTTTAAGAGTTTGTATTTCATTTCAGGATGATTGACTGGGTGTCCTGGCCCCTGGGAAAGAACATAGACAAGTGGATCATTGCTCTGCTGAAGGGTCTGGCTGCAGTGAAAAAGTTCAGCATATTGATTGAAGTTACTCTTTCAAAAATTGAAAAGGTCAGTGGGCTCTTTTAAATATGAATGTGAACAACAGACTTCTTGCACCTGAGATATCTTCTTGCCTCTCAACCAAATAAGGGTGAGATGTGAATTGAGATGTATAGAAAAGAGAAAAGGGGTTTCGAAGGGACCGTTGTGCCCCTCACACCCCCTGCGAATGTTGCACTGCTGTGTATGGGGTGGGCGGCCGATGCTGTTTCTGTGACCAGGAATGATGTTCTCCAGAACAACCTGCAGTTCTATAGGTCTTGGTATGCAAAGGTACCAATGTTGTAAAGGTTAGGAAATAAAACAGGTGAAGGATTTTCAAGCCAACCAGTTTTCTTCCCAAACTATGGATCTCTTCTACAACCTGCCTTTGGGGATGTGACATGCTCTCCTTCAACTGTGCCTGGATCAGTGCTGGTTGGCATGGGCAAAATACATACCAGTGAGCATGTTAACAGTCCACACAGTCACAGTCTGTTTTAAAGCCTGTTACCTGACCTTAGTTCATTTACCAGCACAAATAAAGCCCCCACTGCCATTGCCATCACCCTTTTCAGCAGTGAGTACTTGCTGCTCTCTGAAAACTGTGAGACCAAGCGCTGGAATTAGTTGCCACTTCAAAAACATTTTCCATGCTGTGGACCTGCTGTTGCCTCCTTCATAAGACGCAGAGAACACCTAGCTGAGCCTCCAGTGGAAGTCACCATAGAAGTTATCAATACCGTAATTATCAGTATTGGAACATTATCAATAACTGCATTTGTCCCTGTGATCCCCCATGTACATTGAGCAGTGGGAGAGCAGCCAAGCGTCTCTGGCTTTTCTTTATCTTTCCTTTCCTTGTTGATGCACAGGAAAGCGACACAGCCCTTAAAATAACATGTGCTCCTTGGAAACTCTCAGAAGTGTGGTCTGAAAAGGCATTGTCAGCTTATGCCATTTTCTGTAAAGTAGGATAAACATCATTACTTAGGCTTTGAAAAAGGCCTTTGCTTTCTATCTCTTTGCCTGAAAGATTGGTGATAGTTTCAAATGCCACAACAAAACAGAAGAGGCACATTTTAGAAAACCTAGCATTGCTCTGTGCTTGCACAGCCTCATCCATCGGGAGGTATGGAGATGCAACGGTGTTAGAGAGCTCTGCACCTCGCTGTACTGGGCATTGCACAGGCCTGAAAGGGTGAGGATGCCCACACAGTATTTTTAGGATGCCCTGAGGCCGTGCTCTGGACAGGAGATGACTCTGGAGCACCGGCTGTAGGCTGCTTGCTCTGACATCCAGCGTGGAGCAGGGACAGACCAGCAGCCGTGGTAGATACCCAGTGCCTCTCTTTCCTGCTGGCTCCTTCTTGTGTGTGTTGCGGTACCATCCTGCCTTCTCATTTGCTTTTTTCCTCCCCACCAGGTCTTCTCCAAATTGCTGTACCCCATCGTGAGAGAGGGGGCTTTGTCTGTCCTGCAGTACATGCTGCTGAGCTTCCAGCACTCCCACGAGGCATTTCACTTGGTAAGGCTGCATCCTGCAATTGGATGAGAACATCACCCTGATTATAACCATGCCATGGGGCGACATGGATGGGAAGGACCCAAAGGTGCTGAGATAGTGGGGAATATTTCCCTTATCTGCTTGATTTCACTGAGTGATGCAAACCCAACTCTGTCCATCCACTTGCAGCCTGTCCTGGCAGCTGCTCACCCTCTCCTGCAGCCCAGACAGCTTTTTGGGCACCGTGGAGCTGGTGCTGAGATGCAGAGACAAGTCCTGAGCCTAAAAGGAGTTGGTTGCCACAGACAGAGCAAGATGAGCAAGACAGAGAGCAAGATGCAGAGGAGAAGTGAGGCTTTGCTTTTTTTTCTGATGATTCCTCCCATTTGTCTTGAGGCTTATCAGCTGGATAGCTCATCTCTGGGGATAAATCAGTATAAAGCTGGTTGGGGTCTGGCCCTTCCAGATTGGAAATATGTGCAATGTGTGCATGCTCCACTTCTTTTCCTGCGGCGCTCTACCAGCTGGAGTTGTTGTCTCTATGGGCAAGTGCATCTCAGTGGTCGTCTTTCAACTTCAAAGCCCACCAGCTGAGGATGCAGTTAATACAAATATATTGGATGGCCTGTCAAGCCACACTGAGGGTCTCATCAACAGTGGCTTTATTGCTTTTGCAGTCATTTTAACTGGGTGTTTGCCAGCCCTGCAGCTGAAAGAGGAGTCTCCCTTCTTCTCTGCTCTTGCTCTTAGACCACTTGCTTCTCCCAGCCTCTCTCCCTTGTACTGAGCTGTTTGTACGTTGTATGCTGAGCTGTGTTGTCAAAGGAGCCCAGGTGAAACCTAACCTAGCAGAAAATCATGATGGTCAGTATTTCCCAGCTTGGTCTGGGTCTGAGTCAACCACAAACCTGCACTATTGGCTTTTCCTGGAGAAGAAAAGGGGAGGAGGTGGAGGGTGGCCTGGGGCAGGAAGGTGAGCAGGGCTATGCTGACCCAGGCTGGCTTAGGATGTAGTTTCAGGGAGGGTTTAGAAGATACGGCCCCATATTTGTCCCCACCCTTTCAGCAGAGGTGATTTAGGTGTTACCACCCTGGCATTGGGATGCATTAGGTGAAGCCTTTGCACTGAGAGTGTCTCAGAGGGCTCAGACAGTGGGTGACAGGGAATATATTCTTAAACAGCCCTTGCTGTTTCCTAAGCATGTGCCTGACTGTCCCTTGGACTCTGTGGGCCCCATCCCACGTGTGACTTCAAACTGTCACCAATATGTGGCACCTATTACCATTTCTTGATGTGATGGGGCATCTTACCAAGCATTGCACAGCATCAGCACCGTAAGACTTGAAGACCGAATCAGAACACTTCTGCTTCATGAATTCTCTGCTGTTAAAAGGCGAAAAACACTTTAGCAGCATCTGAATCTCCTCTTTTCTTTTCCACAGTGATATTTTACATTTATTTTGCTGTTGACACTAAGGCACAGCTCTGCTTCTTGTCGGTGTTGCCACTGGAATGCTGCAATTAAAAAGCAGAGTTGAAGGCAAAAGCATTCTGGCAATGATCGAACTGATAAAAGAAGTAATGGAAAATTACTCTCATTAATGTTTCATTTTATACTTTTTTCGTTAAAGCCCTTACATTTGGCTTTTCACCTAAAGTTCACAGAATAAACAGATAAGGCTGGAAAAAAATAAAGCTAGCCAATATTTTCAACTGATGTTTTTTCGTTCCTCAGCTGGATACACTTTAAATGAGCCTGAATTTCTTGAGAAACTCTTCGGTTTCTAAAAATAGGGTTGTTCCAACAGATTGTCTTCTGTTGGGCGTCCAAAATTTGAAACACTCCAAAAGCTGTCAGTTGCTCTTGGCTTTAAGTTTCCATCTGCAGCCCAGCAAGCACAAATTTCCTCCCCTATTTTTAAAAAACAGGGCACAAACCTGTCTTGCTTCTTATCTTCCTATGTTTGCCCTGGCTTTTCGGAAGGGTTTGAGAACTGTTCCCATCACAGCTTGGTAAAATATTGATTTGTAAAATGGCACTGGGATTCATTTGTTTCCCCAACACAACTTTTCTGATGGAAAAGAAATAGTTAAAATCACCAACATTTTGAGGAGAAAGGGAGAGAGAGAGAGAGAAAGAAGAGAGGAAGATGAAGGGAGGAAGGGAGGTCTACGAAATGGCTGGACTGAGGATCCTGAGACTTTACTCCAGGATAGTTCTGGGGTAAAAATCACGTAAAATATAAATATGAAAAAGGTTGTGTAAGTGCCCAGGGCCACTCTAGCACATCTGCAGGGTTGGGAATAGGTTATGAATTCTCTGTGCAGCTGCGGGGTCAGCAGAGGGTGCCCGTGAGCAATGTATCATTTGCATTGCATCTGCTCGTTCATTTCTAAATTTTCTAGATAAAAGCCAAATAACAAATGTGCTGGGTATGTGCCTGTCGCCACCCATCTGACCATATCAATTCCTGTTTAGTTTATACAGTATAAAACATAGCACACCAGACAACACTTGTAGGCTAATTCATCTATCTTGTAGGTTTGAATCCCTGCACTTGGCAGTCAGCGTGTAACGCTCCTTTCCACCATGGGTGTGCGATTTAGTAGAGATTGATCTGCACAAAGAATGGTAATTGCAGAACGGCAAAGCAACAGCACAAACCTGCGGGTGTCATGCAACGTGAAACCCTCTAAGGTCTAAAGCATTTGCACCCCTGAAGTCAGCGGAAGAGTTGCTGTTGAGTTCATAGGGTGACAGATGAAGTCTAGAATGGGACTGAAGTTAACACCTGTTGACTGTCCTTTCTGCCTGGGGGTGAATTTCATTCCCCTGCATGTGTGTTAAAGATCTGCTAGTATTTTGGAGCCATTTTTTTGCTGTAGTGAATTTTCCTCTTCCAGCTGCTCCCTCACATCCCCCGGCTGGTGGCCTCTCTGAAGAAGGAGGACTCCAACTCTGCCACCAGCTCCCTGGAGCAGCTCGCCGAGCTCATCCACTGCATGTTCTTCCGCTTCTCAGGATTTCCAGACCTCTATGAACCAGTCCTAGAAGCAGTTAAAGTAAGACACACACCTTTTAGTCATTTTTCTGTTTTCCGTGTGGAAATGGCATCTTAGTTTGTAGCCTAGTGCAGAGGGACTGTCCTACTGGTAGGGATGTCCTAACCTCAACACCTCAAATTATGGTAGAAGAAAGGGTTTAAAATTCTGAGTTTGAGCCCCGCGTAGGCAAGATACTTCTCTTATGGTGGGCCTGAAGAAGTCCTGATCATGCCTGTGGGTTTTAGCTATAACTTTAACCTTGAATGCCTCTGAAGGACTAATACTAGCAGCTAAACCCTCCTTGCATGGATGCACGTTCATGCGAAGAGCGGGGGAAATGAGTTGCATGAACACCTCTAGCAGAGGAGTTTTGCAGTTGCCTGTTACTGATTGTTCATGTGGAAAGATAACGACTTGTGACACAAATCTCTCTTTCCAAGGCTCTTCCTATTCCAAATGAAGACCGGATTAAACATCTCTTGGGACAAAATGCTTGGACCTCCCAGAAGAACGAGCTGGCCTGCTTCTACCCACGCTTGGCATCCAAGTCAGAGACGGGAAAGATTGGGTTAATTAACTTGGGAAACACCTGCTACATGAACAGCATCATACAGTCTCTCTTCATGGCTTCGGAGTGAGTTTTTGCTCCCTTGCTCCCACTCAAGACTGCTCCAGGGGTTGCTCATCTCACTGGTGTTGCGTGTCCTGCCCTGATTTTCCATCTTACAGTTTGCATCTCTGCTTTTCTTTTGCAGCTTTCGGCATTCAGTGTTGAATTTAACCGAGGGCAACTCCCAGCCCCTGATGACAAAGCTGCAGTGGCTCTTTGCGTTTTTGGAGCACAGTCAGGTAATTATTTAATGTTCTAGTTATTTGTTTGGACTGTCGGCTGCGGAAAGGCTCGTCTCCAAGTTGCTTCCTGCCGACTCCAACATGCTGATAAGGAGCTGTGGATCTTGGTGGGTTTTTATAATGGGACAAATCTTGTTTATATGAAAAAGGCTAATTTTGGGGGTGGAGGAGGCAAGCTCCTATCACCCATGAAAGCAAGCTGTGTTCACACCAGGCTGCCTGTCTTCAGCCTGTGGTCTTCCTGGGTTGGACTGATGTAATAACTAATAGTTTTGACAATGAAGTCCATTTGGTAATGGTTTACATATGTGGCCAGCTGAAAAGCCTGTTAGTATAAAGCAGAGGTTTTTGTTTCTTGCTTTGCAGCAAGGAAGAAGACTGGAGCAGCTCACTTGTCCCCTTGCTTCACAGCAAAGCACAAGCAATCGGTGAAAATAGCCTTAAAAGTGGTTTTGTTAAAAGAATAATAATAATAATAAATCACCCCTTAGATTTCGGACGCTTTGAATCCTCTGTATGTGAGGGAAAGTAAAATAAAATTAACACCCTTAAACAAATTAATGATGAATGCTTTCTTGACAAACATGAAATGTAATATGAGTGACTCCTGGAGACACACCTAGGTCCTCTCTTGAAAATATATCTTTCTGTCCCTAGAAAGACATGATCGTGAAAGTCCAGTGAATTTTCCCTTGCTGTGAAACCAGTCATCTGGGCTTCTCCATTTTCCAAGCTCAGCCGACAGAGCTGGCTTGTTGCATTGTGGTATTATGTAATTACAGATGACTTTTTGGGGAAAAATACAGACAACCTGTTAAATTTAATATTTGGTCATAGAAGAGCCTAGATTTTGATGGCAGGTTAGGGTGTCTGTGTTCTGTGATGAGCAAATCAGAAGCATATTTGCTTGTGGTGTAGCTTATGGTTAATAGTTTCCTTGATAATTTCCTGATAGCCTTCTAATTATTTTTCTTCTTTGGGCTGTTCTTAAAGTCACTTCTTTGCTGAAGATGTCTTTTCCCATGTTAATTAGACAGCAGCTTCCTAATGGCAGTGATTACACTATCCGGTAATGCACATTACCTGCCTGCAGTGAGCAGAATGATGGGTGGAAGTTTGGTGGATTTTTGGCTTTGTTGTTTTGTTTGTTGTTTGTTTTTTTTTTAAGAAGGGATTTGGTGAGAGAGATCCTGATCAAATTAAATAGAGCATCAAATTAAATTCAGGCTGAATTACATAGAAATCTCTGGGTCAGGCCAGTAAAACAATTTAAAATTGAAAGAAGAAATAAACACATGGGTATTTTATAGAAGTATATTCAAAATAATGGCTGAAAGTCATCCTTACAGTTCTGGCTTGCAGCAAACCAAGAAAATCTTCCCGTGCACTGGGATTAGCAGTAGGGAAAAAAAGGGGGACCTTATCTGGCACACAAGCACACTCTGCCCCCAGAAAACAGCCAGAAAGACCCTCCTCTTCCCCCTCCATCCCCTTATGTGAAACAAGAACCAGATCCCCTGGGTTAAAAGCACTTCTCCTTCTTCTGTGTTGCTGCCAGCGACCTGCCATCTCACCCGAGAGCTTCCTCTCTGCCTCCTGGCCACCCTGGTTCACCCCCGGCGCTCAGCAGGACTGCTCGGAGTATCTCAAGTACTTGCTGGACCGGTACGTGGCAAGCACCATGATTTTGGAGCCTGGTGACAATGGCATCCCTAGACCCAACGTAATGTTTAATGCTGACCCATGTGAAAATGGGGCAGGTGGCTGAGACCCAGAGGAGTTGGGAGAGTGAAGGCTTGGGGTGAAAGGTAGTGGGATGGGTCTGGGGATCCTTGATAAAACCCTGTTTAGGCTGTCTTAGGGGTAAGGTCAGAACAGAGTTTATCTTGAAAATTTCTGCCTTTGCCCTGAAGGCAAAGGGAATTGTACCAAGTTTAGAGATCTGCCTGACAAGCCACTCAGCCTCCTCTGTAAATTGTTGATTTTTGCCTTTCTCTTGCCTAGAAATGTCGAACCGTTGGTGTCCCAGCAATCCCTCTAGGAGTGGGGGGTCAATGGCACACGGAGACCTCAGGTTCCCAAATCCTGCCACCTTCCTCCCTCAGCACCTGACCCCTGGGCACAGGCAGGTTAATCCAGATTAACCCCTTGGAGTGAAGAACAGAAACTCTACTTTAGAAACTACCTCGTGGTGTTGTATCGGTGCATAACGCAGCCTTTTTTTCCCCTGCCAAAGGTTACACGAAGAAGAAAAAACTGGAAAAAGGATCTACCAGAAACTCAAGGAATCCAGCTTGATGTCTCAGGCAGTGGAGCATCATTACTTAAACAAGACATTGATTGAGAAGATGTTTGGGGGTAAAATGATGACAAAGATTCGCTGCTTGAAGTGTCTGAATGTCTCCTCCCGAGAAGAAGCCTTCACAGACCTGTCCCTGGCTTTTCCCCCACCAGACAGGCATGTACGTGGGAGCACATCTGTTTTACCGGTGGAAGAAATCAGCCCACAGTTTATTGAGCCTCCGGAAACCCCAAGCCAGCTTACGGGGTCTCCCTGGATCCAGAGGAAGGCCGCCATGGCCAGACACCCTGCAGCCCCACCGATGCCGGTGGAAACAGGTTCCCAGCAGACAGGAGAAGCAGCAAATCCCTTAAGTGGCAACGCCATTGGCGTGGATGCAGCCAAAGACCCTCTCTCGGCTTTTGGGGAACAGGCATCTGCTCCCAAGGAGTCCAGATCTGTCCCAGATTTAATTAATTATTTTCTATCCCCAGAGAGACTGACAGAAGAGAATAAATACCACTGTGAGAAATGTGCGTCCTTGCAGGATGCCGAGAAGGTGGCAGAGCTGACGGAGGGTCCACACTACCTCATCCTTACACTGCTGCGGTTCTCCTTTGACCCACGGACTATGAAGAGGAAGAAGATCTTGGACAACGTCTCCATCCCTGTGGTGCTCAAGCTGCCGATCCTTGTCGCCCCAGAGGAAACTGAGGAGGTTTGCCGGCGCGGGAAGGACAGGGCTGCCCCAGGAAGTGGCTTCATGTCCGTTGTGTACGACCTCTGCAGTGTGGTGGTGCATTCAGGCATCTCCTCTGAGAGCGGCCACTACTACTGCTACTCCAGGGAGTGCACCGACACTGTCCCCCATGGGCAGCCCCGGGATGGGACACCAAAACCAGCCTCTGACAAGCAGGTGGACTTTGAAATCCAGTGGTACCTCTTCAATGACACAAGAGTTTCCTTCTCTTCCTTTGAATCAGTCAGCAACGTCACCTCTTTCTTCCCCAAGGACACTGCCTACGTCCTTTTCTACAGGCAGCGGCCAGGCAGGCAGAGCTGCCCACTGCACGAGGCTCTGGCTGAGGCTGGCCGCCTGCACGGTGAACCCTCCCTCCATAAGGACTTGATGGAAGCCATTTCCAAAGATAACATCCTCTACCTGCAGGTAACTCCCGCTGCCACGCACAGCAGGGTGCGATCCTGTGGCTGCCTGGCTCAGGGGCCGTGTTCCCACCCATCTGGGCAGCGGCAGGGTCGTGTCCTGTGGATAAATCCGTGCATGCAGATACCCCTCTGCTCCCTGAAGCCAAATCCCTTTTCCTTTTTAGCACCCAGGTATAAACAGGCTGCAGTTTCCTGATGTAATTGGGTGTTGAGGTTGGTGCAAGACACCTTGTGGCTGTGCTCGGGGTTGACTTGCTTTTGCTCGTCCCAGGCAGCTCTGCCTGAAATTTTCTCCTAAGTGCCTGGGAAAGATGGGCAAGCTGGGAATACAGGCTATAACAGATTCCATTCAGCTGGTGGAGTTCAATGCTTTCCAAACAGCAGTGTCCCCATAGGACATGAGCAGCACCAGGGGGAATTTGAGGGGTCCCTCCTCTCCCAGAGGAGACATGGAAGGGCTTTTTTTTTGATTGCTGGAGCGATGCAATGCTTTGCTGCATCCCTCCCGCTGAGCTCTAGAGATGAGCACGTGGCTTTCTCAGTCAAGTTTAATTTGGAGGAGGCTCCCTGGGGCAACTAAAAAGGCTCCTGGCTCGTCGGGGTAGGTGGGAGCATCCCCCCCACCCGGGTCATTTAGCTGCAGGTATCCTTGTGTTATTTCTCCCCCTTATTCCAGGAGCAGGAAAAAGAAGCAAGGAACAGAGCTGCCTATATTTCTGCATTGCCAAAGTCCCCGCTGTGGTGGAGAGACTTTGACAGGGACAAGGATGATGACAACTCATCGGGCGGCTGCAGCCCAGCGGCAGGTGGGGGCGGATCCGGCTCCTTTCATGGACTCGTCTTCTAGCCAACGGGTTAAACAGGATAGTCAATGTCCATGGGGCCAACCCAAGGCCAGAGCCTCCTCTTCCCCACCCTGATGACAGCGAGCATCTTGGAGGAGGGCTTGGGGAACACTTCAATGGAAAAGGACTCAGGGGCTGATTGGAGGCACCCGGAGGGTCCCACAGCTTCCTATGCACTTGGTCTTCACGCCTTAATGTAACTAAGCTAACGCAGAGATGAGCAGCTGCCGACAGCTCAGAGAAGTGCCCTTTTGCTTCAGCGTAGCCATTTCTTGCCTGCTGTGAGCCATGACACCAGCCTGGGGAGGGGATGGGGACAGGGATGGAGATGAAGGTGGACCCAGCAGGGCCCCAGGGACGGAGATGTCCTATGCACATCCTGTTGGAAGCTCTTCCCATGGCGCTAAATTGGTTTTTGGGGGACCTCTGCTTGGTTGTTGCTTTTTTTTTTTTTTTAATGTGGTTTTAAGAATGCACCTTGACACACCTCTAAAAATAGAAAAAGGCTGAAAAGGCTGAAAAATGCCACGCAGCCAGCGTGGCAATGCTGATCAGGTGGGATGGTGAGCCTGCAAGCCTGCTTGGTCACAGCGAGCAGTGGCAGGTCTACCAGAGGGGTTTTATGCAACACTGCAAAACACCCAAAAGAGACCGAGGGGCACAAACGCCTCCAGCCAAGAGAGACTGACCTGGTCCAGTTGGGTTTTTTTGGGCTCCAGTGAAGTCCCATTGTGTTACTAGTAATCTCTGGATGCTCTTAGTGTACATGGCAGGCCCAGAGACACACTTGTTTCTCCAGATGTGTTTTTAGGGCTCAGTTAGCCTCTTACTGCTGCTGTCACCTCATGGCTTTCTGGGCTGGATCTGCCCTTTAAAAGTTGGGCTTTCCTTTGGGATACATAGAACTGAGCAGCAAATGACAGAGCCCCACCCCCAAACCCACTAGCTGTTTTTTTTTAAATGCTGATTTGCAAGGAGAGTAGCCCAACCAGGTATATATCAACTCAATATAAATACATACTATATAAACCAATGTATTATATAAACCAGTAGTTGGACAGGGGCTGATTTTCATGGCAGGAGGCCAACCCAAGCCCCAGGCAGCGCGTCTACAGGACCATGGCTCCCTCCCATGTCCCTCCCCAGCCTTTGTCCCTGCCTGCTCCTCCCTCACGCCTGTAGTAGAGATTTCTCTAGCTCAAGTGGCAGAGACTTGTGCCTTAGGTCTTGGGTGCAGAGCCTAATCCTGACCATGGGGTACTGTGGTGGCAATATTGTGTTGTCATGGAGGAAAAGGCAAAGCACAGACATTACTACAGATAATGCGAGCAGAAAGTCTGCTAGAGAGGACACTTGGGATCAAATCTCTGGCATGTAGTATCATATTCTTTTATCGCCTTTCCAATATATAAATAAAGGAAATTAATTCAACATAGAGGCTTAGCGTCTTATTGCAGCACTCAGAGCTGTTGGACTGATGGGTCAAGAAAGAGATGTGGAAGCTGTTGGGAGACGAGCATCCAACCTCATGGACGCAGGACAACCCTGCAGAGTGGTGGCTTGGGAGAGGGGAGCTGGCAGAGCGGGGATGGGGACCCCCAGCCCAGAGCTGGGCGCCCTCCGAATGCAGATCACAATCCTATGAGTGGGGTTTTGTAGATGAGCAGTGGAGTGTGCTCATTGTATTTAGGTCTGCTAGAGGCTTAAAGCAATGCTAAGAGGCAATAAATATGGACCCAAAGCTGAAGTTATATGAAACATATGGTATTATTAATAGACTTTTATAAGCCTCCTGTCCAAAGAGGTCGTCGAAAGATTTTATGGAGCTGCCACGCCAGTTCTTTGCTTTGTGCTGGAGTGTCACCTGGAGGCATTTTCTGGGCTGTGTGCTGGAAGGTGCTTTTGCAGGAGGCTATCTCTGCCTTGATGAGATCCTAATTAATCTAAATAATCAAGGCAGATAATCAACCCAACATGGAAAATGGAGAGGCTATGTCATAGCTACACTCCTCCCTGAATATGTGTTGTTTTTTCCCCAAGATTTTCTGAGATGAGCAGAGGCAAACTGCACGCAGTGCTCTGCACGGATGGCAGCCTGGATAGTTTCAACAGCATAACGAGGTGGTCTGGTTTAATCCCTGTTCATTTCATATAATTCTTAGCAATGGACTTCCCTTTTGGACTCAGCCCTGAACCTCTGTTTTTAAAGCATTATTTGCAGTAGCTCCATGATCCTCCCCCCAAAAATAATTAGTGTATATATATAGTATCAATTCGTATTTATATACAAAGAAATAATATATAGTATGCAATATACGATATGCAATATACAATATATATAAAATATGATTAATATTAGTAACACAAGGTTAATATTATAAAATTGTAGAATTATGGGATGGTTTGGGCTGGAAGGGTCCTTTAAAGATCATCTAGTCCAACTGCCCTGCCGTGGGCAGGGACATCTTTTAACTAGACCAGGTTGCTCAGAGCCCCATCCAACCTGGCCTTGAATGTTTCCAGGGATGGGGCATCGACCACCCATGGGCTCTCTGGGCAACCTGGGCCACTGCCTCACCACCCTCAGGGTTACTAATTTCTTCCTTATGCCCTATCTAAATCTACCCTCTTTCAGTTTAAAGACATTGCCCCTTGTCCTGTCCCTACAGGCCTTGTCAAAATGCCTCTGTCTTCCTTATAAGCCCCCTTTATATATTGAAAGGACACAGTAAGGTCTCTCCCATACAGCCTTCTCTTCTCCATCCTGAACAACCCCAATTCTCTCAGCCTTTTGTCACAGCAGACGTGTTCCATCTCTCTGATAATGTTCATGGCCCTCCTCTGGCCCTGCTCCAACAGCCCTGTGTCTGTCCCATGCCCAGAGCTGGAGGCGGCGCTGCAGGGGGGTCTCCCCAGAGCGGAGCAGAGGGGCAGAACCCCCTCCCTTGCCCTGCTGCCCGCGCTGCTGGGGATGCAGCCCAGGGCATGGTTGGCTTTCTGGGCTGCAAATGCACATTGCTGGGTCATGTCCAATTATTCATCCACCAGCACCTCCAAGCCCTTCTTGGCAGGGCTGCTCTCAATACGTTCTTCACCCAGCCTGTATGTGTGCTTGGGATTGCCCCAACCCATGTGCAGGACCTTGCACTTGGCCATGTTGAACCTCATGAGGCTCACATGGGCCCACGTCTCACGCCTGTCCAGGTCCCTCTGGATGGCATCCCTTCTCTCTAGAGTATCAACCACACCACACAGCTCGGTGTCATCGGCAGCTTTGCTAAGGACACATTCAATCCCACTGTCCATCACTGTGTGATGAAGATACTAAATAGTATTGGTCACACTAAGGACCCTTGAGGGATGGCACTCGTTACTGATTTTCACTTGGACACTGAGCCATTGACTGTAACTCTTCTGATGCGTCCATCCAGCCAATTCCTTATCCACCTAGTGGTCCATCTAGCAAACTTGTATGTCTCCAATTTAGAGGTAAGAATGTTAAGGGGGGCTGTATCAAAGGCCTTACAGAAGTCTAGTATTAGTACAGTATGTTACTAGCCATGCTATACCAATTATAGTATATACTATATTAATAATAGTGTCAATAATGACAGTAATATTTGTATATGGTATATTGGTAAAGTATATCCTATAGAATGTATGATAGTATGGCCCTTAGTGTCACACATGCCTCTGGCCAAGACGAGCCCACAGCAGAGTCCTCAGGTCCAGGTTCAGGATCTCAGATGTGCTGCAGATGTGAGGTGATGCTACTCTTGTCTAAACTAGGGGGTTACAGGGGCTGTGCTGTAGGGAGGTTTCTTTCCCCAGGTGTCTTTTTCTTTTAAAGTCGATATAAATGTCTTGAAGTGGGGGTTGGGGTGGGTGCGTGCTAACTTTTAACTCTGGGGAAAAAGATTTGCTCTTGTGCTTAGGTTTTATGGGTGATTTGGTGTCTTGAGCTGGGGCTCACAGGTGCTGAGCTGCTGATGGGTAGGTAAGGCAGCATTTGTCCTCACCCTACACACACCAAAGTGTATCCCTGGAGCAGATCTATAGTATGAAATTCACTTTAGCAGCTGCAAAACACATGGTCTGGGTTCTAGTATCAGGAAAAACCCTAACCCCACCCTAAAGGCTCTCATTGCACAGACAGGACACCCGAAGCTGTAGGAGATACTTGGTGAGATGCGGGTAAGATGCTCTGGAAGCTTTAAAGGTTCTGCATAATTCAACTTAATCCGGTCATTAATTTCCCCTTTCCCTCCCCACTCTGAATCCATGCTGGGAGTCACCAGTAAGAGATGTCTTTTTATTATAATCCTTTTATTTTCCCATTGCTTTCCTGCTGCATATACAGACAGTACTTAAAAATGAGATCACCTTCACATCAGGCATGTACCATGTTTATTAACAGCAAAAAAAGTATTATCTAGGCTTCACTCAAGACTGATTTACAGGATAAATAATTGCTTCAAATTACTTTAAAAAAACCCCAACAAACCCCAAAGAATAAATTAATAACTTAAGTGATTAGCTGTCCACAGTGATTTGAAAACTTAATAACCATTCAAACAGTGACACCACAAGAAGACACGTACTGTACAGTTTGCCACAGATTACTCTTGTCCTTCCTTCTACAAATGGGAAAAAAAATTAAAAATACTCCTGTTTAAGAACAGTCATAGGCTTTGAAACACACAAAACATCCCTGCGAATTGGCTGCCGACGCAATGGCTTCAAAGCCAGGGCCCTGACCCCCACCTCGCAGCAGGTTAAGAAATAAATGGAGAAAACTACCCTAATTTGGCCAGGTCTGTTCCCACTCAATGATGCCCAAAGTCAACGGGGACCCATTGACTTCGCCAAGGGCTGGGTTGAGTGGGACATAACTACTCTAAAGGTTTGGTCCTAACCCTATGGGATTCATTGGTGGGCTCCCCATGGAGCCCAGGGTCCTGCTCCCTATCCCCACCACGTGGGGGTCAGCCACCACGTCCAAAGGGCTCTCAAACAAAAGGTGGTGTTTTCAGGGTCAATGTGGCAGCTGAATGCTGAAACTGTGCAAATGGCTTTTCCCCCCCGCCCCCTCGCTCAGGAGAAAATCCTGCCAAGATTTTTCCACCTTGGTAATTAAGAATGAGGGTTTTTTCATGAGTTTTGCAGAGAGGGATGTGCAGTGTTGTGTGTAATGCTGGGCATGGCAATGGGGTAGCACTGCACACCGCCCAGCTGTTGCATGCAGACTCAAAAGAGCTCTTTGCATTATTCGATGTAAATTCATTCTACCTCATGCCACGTCTGTGGGGTTGAGAAACAAGTACTAAAAATCTTCATTTCACAAGCCGGAAAGAAAGCGGGATACAGAGAGTTCAGATGAACCCCTTGTCCCACCTGAAGATAAAATCTTGTGTCACCCAAAGAACGACAAGAAAAATGATGGCTTCTTATCTCCTGGTCTTGGGGCAAACCTCTCCCATATAGTCAACCCACTGGCCTACAAATGCACACATTATACGTTAGCAATGGTCTGCACTGAAAATTAAGAGTCTGCTGATTGGAAGCAAGTCCACTGAGAAGCTCTTTTTGCTCAAGAGATAGAGCCACGTGGTCCAGCTGCTGCTCAAGATGTTACTGGCTAGTGTTGAAATTTGGACTCCGTGTGCCAGGATCAAGTGGCTGTGGCTTGGAAAGGCGAGAGCTGTTTGGTCAGACCCTGCTACATATCAACTTTTTGAGAGAGCAGCCACTGATTAACAGTACAGCTCTAAGAGTTGAAAACGAGGAGATAAAATTACGACTACAAGGATCAGACACCAAGGACAAGCTGATGGAGGGATGAACTGCTCCAGGCTAAGGAGAAATCATGACCAAAAGGTGCACAAGTCTACCTGCAAAAGCCTCATTAACAGTTGCAAGATCTTTGCGTACACGTGGGCAGGTAGTGCTTTCTGGGCAGAGAAGAGAGGCACGCAGACTCATCGGGGGCCCTAAACTGCTTTGTTGGGTCTTGTGGTTTGATGCTGGACTGGTCCCTCTGATTTTATTGATGGCTTTTTGATGGCTATGCACGTCCTCTGGCTCAGTCCCTGGCTGGGGTTGGGATTAGGCTCTGCTCTTCGCCCTTCCTGTTACAACTGGAGCTTCTCCACAGGCACAGCTCCGCTGTACCTGTCTCATCCAGGTAACAGCCCTCCAATACAGAATGGGAATTACAGTGCAGCTGTCAACTTTTACATGGAATAGCAACGTCACCGGGTGAGAATACAATGACAAAATGCAAGCGTGACTTGAAGAAACCATCCCCTTATTCCTCTTCCAGGCCAGGAAGATCAGACAGGACCTGGGAGCTACCTAAACATCTTCCTACTGAAGCCCACCACCACATACAAGCTGGGTACGGTCGATGGGTGGCCAGAAGGAGACAACTCTTCCTGATATGCTCAAGGGACTGGGACTGCAGAGTGCAGAGGCTCACATGGGGCTCCAGAGAGCCCTGGGTCAATGTCTATCCTAACAAATTTAGAGGTTCAAGCTGTCCCGCAGTTGCTTGGACTGTGTCTGTGTCCTGGATGACATGGCCTGTGCCAGCCACCCCTCTCCCAGGGGCAAGGGATGGCCCCAGTATGGATTAGGCCACCTTGCTTGGGGGTATGGCCTTAGGGGTGAGCTGTGCCTTGCCGCTTGGCTTCATAGCTGAAGAAGAGGCCCTGGTCCTGTTTGGGATGCTATAGGACTCTAGGTACTGCCTTTGGCCCCTTCCTTCACATGGAGGAGTCCCCACTCAGCCCCAGCAGCACAGGGTCTCATGGTAAATCAGGAGGGGAGAGATGTCTCTAATCCCAGCCCCTGCTCCAAGCAGGGTCAGCCATGGGGTCTGACCTTGCTTAGGGCTTGATCTAGTCTGGTCCTGCAAAGATCCAAGGACAGAGATGGCACAACCTCTTGTGACACCCTGTGAGGCTGTGGCATTGCTGCCCCATGATCAGCCCAAGGGAGCCCCAGAGCAAGGTGTCCCCCAGCATGGCCAGATCCCCACCACCCTTCTGCTAGGGCTTCTCCTGCCCAGATCAGAACTGGTCACATGGTCTGGGTTCCCTGAAAGCCAGAGTGCTGAGGAATCATGTTGTTGGGCAGGGTGACCCCCTCGAGGTCATCCTGAGTAAGTCCCAAGAGTGGTGGGAGTTACCGTCCCTCCAGTACATGGCCTTCACAAAGAAAAACTCCTCTCCACAACCCAAAATCTTCTCTGTAGATCTGACTTGAGACTCATGCAAAAGGAGGACATAGTGAGGACCAAGACTCAAATCTTGCTGGCAAATGCTCCTGCTTCACTTCTCCCAACCCCAGGTTCCCCAATATATATACTCCTTGCCAGTGGGTGGTGGCTCTGTGTCCAAATCCATCTCAGTTAGCCCCAGTCAACCCAAGCCTTAGCTACCTTTTGGTTCTGGCTCTGGATTTGGCCCTGTCTGCCAGACACACAGCTTTGCCCTGGCACAATCTGCACTCACACCTGTTTTTTCTTCCCTGACTTGAAACTAAGCCTAAGCCTGGCATCCATTTAGAGCTGGAAATGTATTTCCCACCAAAGACTCAAATGTCAGTTCAGAGCAAATCAGCTCCAAGGCAGCTCACACATCTCACCAGCCAGAGGAAACGTAAGCAGCAGTCACACACTTACAGCAAGGGATTCATACCTTTGGAGACTTCTGCTTTTTAAAACCACCAGCTTAGTGATTTTAAAGCTTGGGGAGAGCTTTGAGCCATGATCCTAGTACTTCATAAAACTAAAGATTGAGGTCATAATGCTTGTTCCGCAGACAACCCTTCTCCATGAGCACACACACATGCAGGCACATCCCTTTTCTTAAATGGGACCACAGAGCTGAAGAGCAGGCTCTGACGTGAAGACTCAAGCCATTTTAATTGCAATTAAAATGAATCATTTGCAATGTTCTCAGCTTCCTAAAATACCTATATCTAACAAAAGAGTCAGTCATACTTGAGCATCCAAGTATAGAGTGGATGTGATAAACTCAATGCCTTCAGGACAAAGTTCTTGGCAGTCCGTGTAATTAAACCAGCTGCTTTTCAATATGGTTTAAGACTAAATACTGCACAAACATTAATCATCAGGGACTGCTGTAATCAGCTCGGCAGCTATCAGGAATGACTGTTTCCACTGCAGCCATTGATTACTTAACGGCTTTCAGGAGGGGTTGATATAGTCATGTCTCTATGGCAATTCATAGAGTCTACAGGCTGCTACTTAGTTTGGAGGGGCCATTTTCTCATCTTCCTTTGTGTCCACCTAGCAGTTTAGAGGATGAAATAGGAAAAAACCAGCTTCCCACCTGAGTTACATTCGCTTTTTAGTGGGGATGGGGAGTTCGTTCCCAGCCGGGTGAACGCACACTTCAGTGGGCTCTGGATCAGGCCCAATGATTAGTCTCCCCTGAGATGCAGTGATGAAAGGGTCTATAGAAATACGAAGCACTGCACTCTGGTCTTCATTTCATTATCTCACCATGCAAGCGTGCAAGCCCCCAATGAGAGGCAAAGGCCCTTGCAGGCTGTAACACACTCCTCGACCATCAGAAAGCATCTGGCTGTGCTAAATCTTCCCCTTTGGGTCTTTTTTTTTTTTCTGTACTAGATGATTATTATTTTTACCATGAGCATTAGAATATTTGCTTCATTATTTCTGTAAAAGGCCAACACTTCAATGTCTTAAAAGCTTTGTCAGGGCTTTTCCATTAATATCCTTCCCTTTCATGGAATGTGAGAAGAAAATGTAAACTGGTGTTCAAGACTTATTTTACCAGCACACAGCCCTTAAGGGACTGTTATCCTATCCCTGTGTGGGTGACGTCTGGCCCTTTCCAGACTCAGGCCAAGCTTAAACAAATGTGTTAACACTTAAGCATCAATAATCAATACAACTTGGTGGTGTTGGTGGAATGTAGAGCCCATGGCGTTGGGAGGGGTTCAGCTTGCAGAAAGAATAGCTCCAGCTGTTTAATAAATATTATTACCTAATTTTTCTAATGTCTCCTTTGTTTGGCTTTTGGTTTGCGGTTGGCTTGTTTATCCATGTCAATGCTTGCTGTCTGGCAATCAGGCTGCTCCATGGCAATCATTAGTCCTTCCTGTTTTCATGAGATCATGAATTATTATCTCTGCAATAAACTGTCTCTTCCTTCTCAGCTCTCTGCGCCTGGCAGCTGCCTGGGGAGCAATCCCAAAGCCTGGACGTGTCAAGGATGCTGGCAAGGGGCAACAGCAGATTCACATCCATAATTAGAGCCTAGGGTCATTAATGTCAACAAGTCCCATTTCTGTGTTGAAGAAACATTGCTGAAAATGGGGAGAAAATATCTAGTCCAGCCTCAATATTGAAGCCTGGATGTGTCAAGGATGCTGGCAAGGGGCAACAGCAGATTCACATCCATAATTAGAGCCTAGGGTCATTAACGTCAACAAGTCCCATTTCTCTGTTGAAGAAACATTGCTGAAGATGCGAAGATGTGGCCCCCGCCACAAACCAACCATAGTGCTACATTAAAACTAACATTGAAACACCTTGCCCTGTCTCTCCTGACCAGCTTCTTCCCAAGTCTAAGGCCTCACCATCAGCCAACATTTCAATTACTCTATTCCTGTCTCCAAGATACACCCCACCAGACCTCCTTGCCCAAGACCAACCTCTGCAGTACAGCATCTACCTTCTCATCCTTGCAACAGCCTCCCACTCCCCCCTGTCACTCATTCTTGTGCCAGTCCAGATATACAGGGTTTCCAGAGCCTCCCTGTGCTCCTCGTACTCAACCACAGAGGCCAAGGATGTACGACTCTCACTCTATGGGCTTCTTTTGGTGCCACAAAGGGCAGATTTTGGTTCTTGGCCAGATTCACAGGCAATTGGTTTCAAATAGGCAGTGGGTTAGGGCTTAAATTCTGTCATCCAAAGCCAATCTCTCCAGTCCATTGACTTTGAGAGATGCTGGAGAGCACCAACAGCAGAAGATGTCCCAACAAACCTTGCTGTTTGATGCATGTGTGCATGTGTGTGAGCATGTGCAGGCATATATGTGTGTGTATGATGGGGCAAGTCCTGGGCTTCCAAGTCAGGTCAATGGGACAGTCTGGATGCTCTTCAAGCTCCTGAAGGTTAACAACCACAACTAAAAAATGGGGGCTGTCCTGCCAGGAGGAGAATAGTCCTCAAAGGTTTTGAACATATTATTTACAAGATATGGGACAATGAAAATTATTTCAAAAGGAATGGTGCTTGCTCAGTTTTGGGTTTGGGAGGAGGCAGAGAGGAGAGCAACCATAAAGAATGGGGAATCAGAGCTGGGGAATGACGTCCTATGAGAGATGCTGCAAACCTGCATGGCATGGTTTGGGGGTATGGTATGGAAGAAGATGGGGAGAGATGATGCAGTGTTACCACATACAAGGTGGCTTTAACAGCTGTAAGCAAAAGATGTGTAGGATGAAACCTGGTATTGCTAAGTCAAAGTTCCTGGATAGTGCATCCAGCAGCTAAAGCACAAACCTAGCCACCGAACATAGTTGGGCTTTATCACTGGCAAACAGTATCTGCCAAATCTTCCCCTGAAATTAAGTTTCTTTTTGTCTTAAAAGGAAAAAATAATGAAGATCCCCTCCCCTCTGCAGACAAGTCTTAGAAACCCAGCCCAAGTGGAGCTGGCAGCCCGGTGGGGCCCCAGATGGGGAAAACTGCCGGGACATTTGCTTGTTTCACTGCCTGCCCCAGATGCTACTGCTTCATGCTCTTGGCGGGCTCTGAGGACTGCCGCACGTCGGTCCACTCCTGCATGGTGCTCTGCAGCGCTTGTGTCTTCTCCTTGTCCACTTGCACGTAATCAACCTTCTCATCCGAGGCGACTGACGAGGTGGAGGGCTGTGGGGAGAAGAAACACGGCCACCGCCTGGTCACTGATCAGCTCCCTGCTCTTCCCTCTCGCTCCTTCCCGCAGCGGCACTGTGGGTGCTGCAAGTCCACCGGCACCTCCTCTGCTTTCCTGCAGACTCATAGCTCATCCCCCTCCCTCTCACCTCCTGAAGGGTCTTGGATGAAAGATTTCAGGCTGCTCTGCATCTTGCTTGCATGAGACTGCAGTGCAATGGGAGGGTACAAACAACACCTGGGTCTCTACCTTCCCACCAACTCTGGGACATGTTGGTTGCAGTTGTGGTATCAACTGCTGATATTGCAAATTCAGTGTTGTATCTTGCACATTTTCTTGTAAAGACCTGAAGAACTCTTATAGGTACCCACAAAAATCCCAGCTCCATCCCTCTTAGCTGTGCTGGCTCTACACACCTATGGCACCAGATCATTTTCATCCCCAAAACAACAGATATGTTTGCAGGTTCACGCAGGAGACCTGCTGAGGAAGGAGGAGATACTTTTTTTCCATAGTTTCTTGAATCCTGGAACTTCGTCTGCCTCTACAAGCAGAGGCATCCCATTCCCAACCCATCTTCTCCCCACAGCTCTTCCACACCAAAGCGATGGCTTGATCAGTTCAACATAATCTCTCTTTTAAACACAGCTTCACTTTTTGAAAGCAGTTTGTACTTTTCCTGCCTAAATGGCGCCCTTTAAAATCACCTGACTGGCAGGAGACAAGGGCCCAGCATTTTCTGAATGAGGTCCTGAAAGTATCTCAGGTAGAAAACCCAAGTTAGGTTTTGGAGGACCTATTGTTCTGAAGGAGGAAAAAAAAATTCTGATACTTCTTGGGATACCTCCTACAGCTTTTGAATATACAATCTTCTGGTCTCACCAGTATCCCTGAACCCCTGCACATCCACACTTCTGGTGGCACTTCCAGCAAGGGTACAGACATGCAGCAGAGGCTGAGTCTGAACTAGGGTAAATATAACAGTGGGTCTGCAGGAAAAATCACGCCTTTGAGGTTACTGTGCCACTTGCCAGCCCTGCCCAGGGCTTTGGGCCGTGCTGTGGCCAATGTGCATAAAACCCCTTTAAAAATGCATCACTTTTAATCAGAAGTTTATAAAATCCCCTGTACCTTTCTGTGTGGCCCTGGTGAGCTTGGCTGGAAGTCCAGGGCCAGATAATCCACACTCCCCGAACTCTTTTTAGGTGCTGGGCTGTTGGTGCCACTAGGAACAGGAGAAGCAGAAATGGGGTTTTGCTAATGCGGGAAAAAGACAGGAAAGATAATGAGAATTAAAATGGGAAGAAGGGAAAAAACAGGAGTTAACACAAATCTGGCAATGAAATGCCTCAGTGGCACTTTTAGAAGAGGTCTCAGCCTTACCTCTCTGGGACCAGGGTGTGCAGACCCACTGGGGGACTTGTATGTATTGTATATAGTGCTAACAAATATTTCAAGCTCATGGTCTTGATTTTATGTATTGGAGCAGTTCTGCTGCCTTTGTGCTGATTTTATTCACATGGCTGACATCACACGTGGGCTTCAGCATTTCCCAGGGACCACACCTCAGTGAGGCCCAACCAGCTCTGGGGTCTTCGCTAATCACAACCATGCTACGCAGAGCACAGATTTCCTCTACCCCCCCCACCCGCCCTTGGTTACACAGGGTCAAAAATATGCTTCAAGTCAGCAGCTTTGCAAAGAGAGACAAAATCCCCTCCCTGTAAGCAGTGCCACTCCCTGCTGCTGCTCTGATAGCCCCTGCCCGCTACACAAACATGATGACAGCAGCTATTAGGGGGAAGAAAATCTGAAAAAAATCAACTTAAATTAGTAAAATAGACTATGACAGTCCATAGACATTTTTATCCCCTTTTAATTCCTGGCAAAGTAGGTGATATATGTTCCTGCTCTCATATACAGTTAAAACCCCGATGGGACATGTCATTTTAGGAATGAAAGCCACTGTTTTGTGCATGTAGGGATGTACGTAAGGATGTACACCACACAGTGCTAGCTGAGCACTTCCATGTCATGAGCTAGGAATGTGTTTGCAGAGCTGGGAAATGTGTATGTCCTGCCAGGACCATGTATCTTAGCTGTGGGGCCCTTACCATTGCCACGTAGTTCTCCTCGCTGTCTCCCGAGTCAGTGCTGGTGATGCTCTGGGAGGAGACAGGGCGACAATATTGCAAAGAGCCGGCGTTGAAGCTCTGGCTGTAAGGACAAGGGTCAATACGTTAATGGTGGTTGCAGGTGCTGCTTGTCCATTGCCAAGGAGGGATGGGAGAGGGCAGCACCTGATGCCTCCAACCATCACCATGCTGAGACCGGGCATGAGGAAGAGCTGGTGGCATTGAGGTTCTTCTAACCTGACCTTCCTACGGGTCAGAGATTCACTGGATTTGGTCTTCGCGTTTTTTTCTTCCTAGGTCTTCTTAATAACAACACCTTGTTTGCTATGTACCCACAACTCTACTGCTATCAGCTACATAAATCAGGGTCCATGAACTCTTTTATCTCACAGGAAATATTTAATTGCGGAGGATGCAGGGCCAGCCTCGGTGGAGCTTCTCCCCTTCAGCCTCACCACAGCTCCAGGATTTGTTTACTGTGCAAGGCCCTACCTGATTTTTTTTGCTGGAAAACAAAACCTCCAAGACGTCGTCTTGCTTTCAATTGGCCAAATCTGATTATACAGAATAACATAATGCAATCAGCATCTGGCATTAAAGCTCACATCTTGAAAAGCTATTTGTTGCCTTGCAGTAAAGGCAGGGTCATATGATTAGCTGATAAGGGAAAAATCCATTAGCTTCTCTGGGGTTGGATGTCTTGTCAATCAAACCCCGCTCGCTGTTCCCTGATGCAGTGATTTCAGCACGCAGTGCTCATGCCCTGCGGTCAGTCTCCACACAATCCAATTTATTAGAGGAGTCATAGCAGCCACGCTTTGCTTCTGCCTTTCATTGGACAACATCAGAACATGAATTAGTAGCAGAACTGGAATTGTGCAAATCCTGTTATTTTTGGCTGGCAGACTTTGCTCTGAAGTGCTTTGGTTTCATTTTGCAGACGTCCTTCAGGCTAGGCTTTGCTTTCAAGGCAGTCAAAACACAGCTCAGTCAGACCCTGTGAGTGTCACCCTGCATTTTGGGACTATAGCGGGCTTTTTGGGGAAGAGCTGGATGTGAAATCATGCCCTGTGCCCCCAGTGCTGCCAAGTTGGGGTGGATCAGCTGGGTCACGAGTCATGGTGGACCACAGGTCCTCTGTCAGAGCCACAGCTCTCTGGGTGGTGTCAGAACCCAGAAATAGGAAATGTTTTCAAGGGTTCTTAATTAGCTGCTCGACCACATGCTGGGCTTTCATGTGAAATCCTGACCTAAACAAATTTATCATCCTGCCACCAGCTGTGATGTGGGGAATATGGCTCTGGATCTTGCAACACTTGACTATGCTCATGAGGGTCAAAGAGAGGAACACCTCTGCTTTGACAGCATCTGACCCAGCTCCTAAGTCTGGCCATGCTGTGACCAAGGGAGCCCCTGAGCCCTGAATTGCCATGGTGTGGCAGAATATTTTAGGAAAGAATTACTCCATAAATGCCCCTCTTCCCAGATAGTTCCTGCTGGTGCCTGATGGGGATAGGGTCTTGGGCAAGGCTTTCATCCCAGTGCAGATATTTGCATGGCATGACCCAGCTCTCAGCTCCTCTTTCTAAAATTGAAAAAGAACATATTGAGGGCTGAAGGGATCATCCAGCTTTTGGGGAAATTCTGCTCTGCGTCCAAAGTCTGGGCTCACTTCTAGCTTGACTCAAGATGACCCATGAGAAACATGCCCCTTCAACAAAAAGAGATGGTGGGCTAGAAGAAAACTCTGCAGCAAGCCAAGGCAGAAGAGCAACTGACATCCCCCTTACACTCAACCAGAGGAGATTAATCTGTAGCAGAGGTGACACCATGGCTACTTATGGCCGTGAGAGCAAGGCCAGAGATCTGCTGTTGGGGCAAAGAAAGAAATCATACCCCAGCCATTACTCACGTTGGCCTGGACCAGGATTTTGTGACTGGTGATTTGAAGGGAAGCTCATCGATGACAGTGTTGTTCCTCAGGTCCAGTGGTGATGGCTTTGCTGGGGAGGGGAAAAGCCTTTATTCAGAGGCAGCATGTGCCTATAATTTGGCATCCACAACTGGCATGAGAGGGTCCCCAACAACTTGCTATTTGCTTCCCGTTCTGCTAATCAGTAACCCCAGCCCTCCTTGCTGATGACAAATACCCCCACCCAAAATCCCTGCACTCATTTATGCCAGGACTGGGGGAAATCAGTGAATTTCCCCTCTGAACCACAGCTGCGGAGTGGATGGGTGGCCCCAAAAGGGCAATGTCCCTCCCAGGGAATGGAGAGCTTTTAAAAATGCCCAAACCCAGAGTATAATAAGACTATTAATTAGGGGGCTGTGATAACCCATTAGATGGCAACAAGACCAGCTGCCTCCAACCAGAGTGTTTCCTCATAAAGAATGGGAAAGGACATCTGCAGGGTAACATGAAAGCTCTTCTCATCATGGGTTGTTCATTAGGTGGAAGAGAAGACTGCTGTCCTCCAGCCCCAGCCCTCGCCTAGCATGTTGATGGGGTTAGGTGTTGACACCCTAATGACAGGAGCCCTTCTCAGCATCTTCTTGATGACCTGCCATGAAATGATCTGGGAAGGGATTTGGAGGATGTAGGCAAAGCCCTAAGGGAAGAGCTGTCTAGGTCCAGCCAGTAGGAAACAGTAGGAGAAATTTGCATCATCTGAATATAAGACAGAGATTTTGGAGTGGAGCATAGGGAGGGGTAAATGCAAAGGGGGTGAGATCCTGCCTGTGACACATGTTGCCTGTAAAAGCCGAGAAGGGTTTGACATAGGTAGCAAAGCACGCCCCACATAGGACTCTACTGAGTGTGCACAAGGTGACAGATGTAGTCCAAAGTATTACAAGAATAGAAGGGTTTCTGGAAAGGTTTGCCCACAAACAACCATTCTTACCTTTCCGGTCGGGTTTGAGGTTGCGGTTGACTGGTGGGGGTTGGATTTCACTCAAGCGTCTGTGGCACTGTGCCATGGCTCCTCCTTTATGCACGGGGAGGGTGGCTGAGGACAACCCCACCAGGTCAAAGTGATGCGGCCCAGGGCTCATAGGGATGTAGAGATTTTGGGCATTGTCATTGGCTTTCTCAGTGTGGATCAGGGGCGAGGAACCGGGGTTCATGGGGACGTAGTTGTCCTCGGAGTCAGTGCTGTGGGAGCGGGCCACTGCTGCCTTGGCTTGCTGGGAGACAAGCAGGTGGATGTGCTGTGAGCATCAGACACTGGTCAACCCCATCCCACTACAAAACCCTTCATCTCATCATCACCGAACACACACCTAGGGTGGGACTAGCTCTAAAGTCTCAGCGCAGAGGGAAGGGATAGTCTATGCCCTCTTTGGCCATCAGTTTACACTGAGAGGGTCTACCTCCACTGTTTCCAAGACACTGCAACATCCTGAGTTCAGGGGAAGGTCTCAATCACCCAGACTTGAGCTTCTTCTCATGATCAGTGAGCTGCTGAAGCATGCTTAACCTAGAAAGTAATTTTTCCCTGGGCTCTGGCCATGACTAAAATGCAATATGAAAGGCTGCTTTAATGTCATTTCCAGCTCAGGAAATCTTAGAAAGTACACAGAAGAGGTTGTTTAGGCAACATGTCATTATTCAGCTCAGCAGCATCCCAGGCTTTGGAGAAGCCAAACCCCTGGGCACTTATTTTGGGTCAAAGCTCCAGGCAGATACATTCTGTGGAAGCACCCAAGCAAAGCTCTGCATGCAGTGCTGCATTAGGTGGTTGTCCCTCCATCTCTACCCTGCAGGCCACCATGGTTTTAAATGAATCAGTAATAAAACCCTTCTTTTCTTGACTTAGCTCCGCCGGACTGGGCTGTGAGGTTCCACCTGGAACTGACTTATCTCTGAATCTATAAGGTGCAAATGGTGCCTATAGCATGGTGGCCAACACCAAGGCCAACTCACCAGGTAGGAGTTGTACCCATCGTTCATCGACTCGACTGACTGCACAGCACTGCTGCCTCCATGCGGGGGGTATTCATACGTCTCACAAGAAGAAGCTGCAACACAACCACAAATGCACAACGTGTCCCAGTGCAACTGCTAATAAAAGGGGCCCCTGAAAACAAAATCCAGGTACTGGAAGGGTGTTCTCTATTCTTGATGACTGAGAGAAGATGTGGTTATTAGCCTGTCACAGACTCCCTGCTATGCTCCTTCCCAATTAGCATCTCCCTGATGTGACAACACAACTGCATGTGCTGCACGGACCAAACCTGGTTCTCGCAAAGTGCTGCAAGATTCCAGGGGTGAAGGTGCCAGATGAGGTAGAACATGGTGACAAAACCGGGTTAAGGGAGAGCTGTGTTACAGCTTGCTCGGCAGACCTAAGGGCTGGCAGCCTCTGGTAAGGGGAGGACACAGTGAGGATGGGCTGCTAAGCTCTTAGACTTGTCTATCTACTGCTGAGCATGGGTCTGATCTCAGCCTAAATGTTGGTATTTAGGTAGGAGGAGATGGAAGAGGCATTTCAGGGAGTTGTGTGTATCATTTACAGTTTCCTCTCCAACCACTTCTAAGTTACTTTGCAACTATCTCATCCTAGGCACAGGATCTGGAAAGGGCAAGCTCATCCATGGCCCATCTATGGCCAATGGGAAGGGCATCTCTGCTGCACTGGGTGTGTCGGGTCTTGAAGATGTGCAAAATTATGTTCCTGTCTGGTGAGCAAAACCAAGGTAGCTCCAGGCTGACAAGCATTCTGATAATCCTAGTTATGAACTGAACTAAAAGCAAGCTAAAAATAGCCCAAATCACCGAATTCTGGTGAAGGGCTGTACAGGCAAGCAGGTTTGGGATTTTGGTCCAAGGCACAAAACAGCCAAGAGCCAGCTGAGCAGCTTGGGTAGGAAAAGCCTTGGGGATGCCTCTCCGTGCCCCTTGCATACAAATACCAGGGCTAGATCCTGACTAGGGAGACCTTTTTTGTGTTCAGCCTCCTGGGTGATGCCAACAACTGCCCCAGCCCTACCACAATCCAGTGGGACTGCCCCATCCAAGGCAGCTAGATAGGACAAAGCCACCCCCTGCTCCCCATACCCAAATTCACCTCGGTGCAGCCTGCTGTTCTCCACTGCTGGCAGTGTGTTTCTGCGGGGAATGGTGGCTGCCATGGGGGCCAGCCCTAAGCTTTCACTGGGCTGGGGCCGCTGGAGCGGGCTGCCCCACTGTGGCTCTGTTTGCCCGGGTTTGGGGGGCCGTGGGGGTGGTGCGGCAGGCGAGTCGCTGGCAGCCACGGCCAGAGCATTGTGGTTCTTGTCCAATGTAAATGTCCTGGGGATCTGGTAGATGGACAGTGGGGTGGCAGGGATGTCATAGGAGTCCGTGGAGAGCTCGCCAAACTCCTTGCATAGAGTGTTGTTGGGAGTCTTGTAGGTGTAGACCTCCTCGTTATCTGTTTCAGAGCTGGTGAAGCTCGACTTGGGGTGAGTGTAGGAACCAAAGGTGCGTGGGAGGTCATATGCACTGTCCCTGAAATCTGAGTTGTGCCGGCTGGGTTTTGGCAGGCTGTAAAAGCCATGGAGCTGCCCACTGACCCCGTTCACGCAGTGCCCGTTGCCCTGTGAGAGCTTCTGGACCGCTGTATCACTCCGCATGAAGAAGGCGGACCTTGTGGCTTGGGAGAAGCTGGCACTCCTGCAGAGGAAAGGGAAAAAGGGCTGAGATGGGGGGAAAGCCCGTTCCTGGGTACGCCAAGCTCTTCTCCCCCTATTTGTCACCTTCCTGACCTGTATTGCCCAACCCCAGTGCGATGGGAACATCTCAGACCACTCCAAATGTGCCCACAACCCATTTTGTCCTGAAACACCTTCAAAATCACCCAGTCTTGGGGTGGGAGGTACATGTATCCAGCTCTATGGTGGGGCTATGGGCAGGCACAATTCAGTCATAAATTACTCCAAATGGGCAATTTTCATACTGACAGCCACCCCATCAGCATCGTCATCGTACGTCGGCTGCCCATCCGCAGTGCAGGAGGGAGGCTTACTCTCACCTCTGCCTTACAAACATGTTTGAGAGGGACTGGAAAAATTCCTGATGGGGTTTATTTCAAAGCCTCCAGCCATGCCACCACCTTTCCTTCTTGCAGGGCAAGCCCTGGGGAAGCAAGGGATTTGGGAGTTGCAGCCCTGATACCAGCTGCAGATAGGTAGGAATGAACCTCAGGGATGAATTGAGATTTATAAAAACCCTTGAGATCCCCCAGGTGAGTTAAGCCGTGTGGTCATTAGGTCCATGCCTTGCTAATGACTTCTTGATTTGTATTGTGGTCATGCTCGGGGACACCAGCAAGGATGGAGGGCAAGCACTGGGGAGACCTCAGTCCTCTAACAACTGCTCATTAGCCACCGCAACTCCACTGATTCCCTCCAAGATGTTTCATCTCCTGCTTTATCCCTCCTGCTGCTTCCTCTTTCAATGCCCCAATGTTGCAGAAGATGATGAGCCCCATGGCTTTGGCCTTCTGCACCTGTGACCCCAGCAGATAGTATTTTCTCGACTCAAGGGATGATTGAATTGCTCACTTGGTCTTTTCTCTTCCCCCATCTCCATGCCCATCCCACAAGACTCAGGGAAATGCGAGCATTGCTGTGGAAGCACTGGGACACAAGGGCATGATGTGGCAGTGCTGGACTTGGGTGATGATGATGCCTTCCTCCAAGCCACATGAAGCAGCATGGAAGAACAAAATACCACAAAGCTCCAAAAAAGGGTTACCCTGCCACGGAGAGCTAATGCGCATGCACCAGGAGAGGGTGACAGGTAGTCTTGGGCTGGGTCTTTTTGCTTGCAGAGGTATAACCACACATGGGTCAGCCTTTTGGGGACCACATGCTCACAGTCAGAAAGAGCTCAGACAGCCCCATTTAAACGTCTCCCTATGGAGGAAAGTCCTGCCTTGTATCAATCACCACGCTGGGAAAAAGTGAAATAGTTATTGGGGGGGGTGTGTTGAGTTGCAGCAAATCACTGGGGAAGTGCCAGCCCTATAGGAAAAGCTGGAGATGCTGGTAACACCACTCCGGCGGGGTTGATGCTCTGCAGGGACAACAGGGACTCTGTTTCATGGAGCCAGCACGAGATGGCGCTCAGGAATAGGGCTTATTTGGGGAAAAAACAAGTGATGCTGTGATATGACAACTGAATCCCTGCTGCCTTTGGAGCTCAGTCTGCCTGGGAGATGTTTGGTCCTTCCAGCTGAGGACTTGAAGCATCTCATGGGTTAATTATTCAGCTTTGCCCAACAATTAGCTACTATTACCCTCATTTTATGGATGAATAAAGTAAATGCTCTGGAGCTGAAAGGGGAGAGATTCCCAGCAGTCCTGCTGCCTGGCCCCATGCATTGGGAATTGATCAGGGTGATTATTTCTGGCTCAGTTGCAGAAGCTGCCACCAGCCAGTTTGTCTCTGCCCACCAAAGCATCGGTGCTTGCTCCTTCCTCCTCAGTGTCCCAGCCACGCTCGGGCTTTTGGAGGGTGGCTTTTAGGTATCCTCACAGCTGGAGCATCAGAGGGCCTTTTTTTAAACACTGTTCCATTAACTCCATCTGAAGTTAATTTTTCTGAGCCTTTTCTGTTTTTGTTTTTCGGGTAGGGAAAAGCAGCTGCAGCAGGAAAGCCCAGCGGAGGCTGCAGCCTGGGCTCTGCTCTCACCTCACGACAGCTGGGCTCCAACTGCCTCTCCCTCCCTCCCTCCTTGCCTCACTCGCGAGCCAAAACTCTTCATGCCAAAAAAACTCCTCGCTATTTAAGGCAACCGGCTGGGTCTGGAGGCGGAGAGCTGTCGCTGCCTCAGAAATACCACACCGTGCACCACAGGCTGCCGCGAAGCCCAGCGAGCTCTGGGCTACAGCAGGGATGAATGACAGAGCGGTGCAAACCCTGCCCATCCCTCTAGTTGTGGTTTTTTTTTTTTCCTGGTTAAAAGCAGGAATTAGGGCTCCGTCTACAGGATCACAGCATGGTCGAGGTTGGAAAGGCTGTCTGGAGGTCACCTGGTCAACACCCCTGTGCTCAAGCAGGGCCATTCAGAACCAGTTGCCCAGAGCTGTGCCCAGATGGCTTTTGAATGTCTCCAAAGGTGGAGACTCCACAACCTCTCTGGGCAACCTGTGCCAGTGCTCAGTCACCCTCACATTGAAAAAGTGTTTCCTGATGTTCAGAGGGACCCTCCCGTGTTTCAGTTTGTGCCCACGGCCTCTGGTCCTGGCACTGGGCACCACTGACAAGATCCTGACTCCATCTTCTTGGCACCTTCCCTTCAGGTATTTATATAAATACCTTAATAGATTATATATATAATAAAATAAATACATTGATGAGATCCCCCTGAGCCTTCTGTTCCCTAGGCTGAACAGTCCCAGCTCTGTCAACCTTTCATCATAGGAGGGATGCTCCAGTTCCTTCAGCGTCTTTGTGGCCCTTTGCTGGACTCTCTCCAGTATGTCCATGTCTCTCTTGTACTGGGGAGCCCAGAACTAGACCCAGTACTTCAGATGTGGCCTCACCAGTGCTGAGTAGAGGGGATCGATCACCTCCCTTGACCTGCTGGCAATACTTTACCTAATGCAACCCTGGATACCATTTGCCTTCTTGGCTGCAAGGACCCATTTCTGGCTCATGTTCAACATGGTGTCCACCAGGACCCCCAGGCCCTTTTCTACCAAGGTGCTTTCCATCTGGATGGCCACCAGCATATATTGTTGTTCCTGTCCAGGTGCAGGACCTTATACTTCTCTTTGATGAACCTCATGAGGTTTCTGCTGGCCCATTTCTCCAGTCTCTTGAGGTCCTTCTGGTGTATCAGCCAATCCTCCCAGCTTGGTGCCATGAGCAAACTGGCTGGGGCACCATCTGCCCTATCATCCAGATCATTAATGAAGACGTTAAACAGGACTGGACTCAGTATTGACCCCTGGGCTACACCACTAATGACTGGCCTCCAGCTAGACCTTGTGCCACTCATCACCACCCTCTGGGTCTGGCCATTCACAGTTTTTAATACAACCCAGAAAGCCAGGAAAGCTGGAATCTTGAAAGGTCGCTGAGATGAGACCATCGCACAGAGCTTCCTCTAGCTGGGTTTTGCAGACCTCCAAGGATGGAGGTGGGTTGAGCCTCTCACCCCCAGCCCTCCCTCAGCTCTCCCCAAGGTTTGCTCCCAGGCAGGCTACAATACCTTGCGGTTTCTGACTTTCTGCTCATACACTGGTGGAGGAAAAGGTAGTCTTGAGGGGCGCTGGCGGACAGAGTGCTCTGGAGGTGGCTGGCAGGCGAGTCAAAGGTGAACAAGGTAGGCTGGCTGGAGTGGGACGGTGCTGAGGACTTGCGCTCTCGCAGCAGGTGGTGGCTGGCACCGCTGAGCTCTGCCGGGGAGGACCGTGGCGCATGGTTCATGGAGGCGATGGTCCTCAGGGTATCTGTGAGGGGTAAAAATACACTGGTGAGCAGCTGCACGCAGCGACCCCACAGCCTGTGTTCCCAGGATTTTCCTTACTTAAACGCTCCAGCATTTATGGAGGTTGGTGAGGTTTGCTTATAGCTCTGATTGATGCATTCAGCAGCAGGCTCCTCTACTTGGAACACATGCAACTATAGGTACCATGTAAGGAAATAAATGTTTTATCATATTTTAGAATTTTATCATATTTTAGAATCCAATGCTTAGTGGCTTGCAGGGATGCCTGGAGGATTTCAGCCCAATTCACAGGGAGGTCAGTGGGTTGTTGAAAAGGAAAAGGAAGAGAAGAGCTTTCATATCGCAGTTTCTGCTTCTGTCTTTTCTTAGACACCTTTTGTAGGTGGCTTTAGAGATGTGATTTAAGTCATCCCTATCCCTCTGTGTAAGGGCATCACTGCTATCTTTTTCCAGTTGGGTAAACTGAGGCATGGGGTGGGGCTATGGATAGACATAATGACAGCAGAGATTAAAAATATTCCCACATCCCCCCATTCCTCAAAACAGTTCCTGCTGTCTTCTTCTAGTAAAATGGGATGCAGACCGAAGGTGTGACTCCTAGTGCCTGCTTCCCTTGCTCAAGGAAAAATACACTTTAAAATATTAAATTAATTTCAACTGAGATTATCCCAGAGGTGAGGAATAATCACCCGGCTACTCCAGCCCCCTAATAACTGTGTTCCAAGAATTTGAACCAAGGGTGAATTTTTACAGCCAAGCTGTAAACCTCCAATACAAAAAAAAAAAAAAAAAGAAAAAGAAAACAAAAAAACCCCACCAAAACCCCAGAAAACCCACAACCTGCAGAATATTTCGGGAAAGCTGATCCATCTCTGGATGCAGAGGACCATGTAGAAGACCATGCAGGGTCTTCCTGCTATGGATGCACTTCTTGCATGTGAAAACCACTCATTGTCGTTCACTGAAATCACCCTTTATAATAGTGTTTACTCGGTGCTGATGCAGAATGCAGAAAAAAAACCCAAACCCTAACAAAATGGCCTGCTCGACATGGTGTCATCTGCAAACTTACTGAGGGTGCCCTCGATCCCCTCATCCAGATCATTGATAAAGATATTAAACAAGACTGGCCCCAACACTGACCCCTCAGGAACCCCGCTCGTGACCGGCCGCCAGCTGGATTTAGCTCTGCTCACCACAGCTCTCTGGGCTCGGCCAGCCAGCCAGTTTTTTATCCAGCAAAGAGTATGCCCATCCAAGCTGTGAGCAGCCACCTTCTCTAGGAGGATGCTGTGGGAGACAGTGTCAAAGGCTTTACTGAAGTCCAGGTAGACAATATCCACAGCCTTTCCCTCATCCCCTAAGCGGGTCACCTGGTCATAGAAGGAGATCAGGTTGGTCAGGCAGGACCTGCCTTTCATGAAGCCATGCTGGCTGGGCCTGACCCCCTGGTTGTCCTGCACGTGCTTGGTGAGCACCCTCAGTATTATCTGCTCCATAACCTTCCCCCATACCGAGGTCAGGCTGACAGGACTGTAGTTCCCCAGATCCTCCTTCCAGCCCTTCTTGTAGATGGGCAACACTTCGGAAGCCTCCAGTTGTCTGGGACCTCCCCTGGTAACCAGGACTGCTGATAAATGATGGATAGTGGCTCAGCGAGCTCCTCTGCCAGCTCCCTCAGCATCTTGGGTGGATCCCATCCAGCCTCATAGACTTGAGTGTCCAGGTGGAGCAGCAGGTTGTCAGCTGCTTCCTCCTGGATTATGGGGGGTTTATTCTGCGTTCCAGCTCAGGGGGCTGAATACCCTGGGGTAACTGGTCTGACTATTAAAGACTGAGGCAAAGAAGGCATTTAGTACTTCAGCCTACTCCTCATCCTCGGTGGCAATGTTCCCCCCCATATCCAACAGAAGATGGAGATTCTCTTTGGCTCTCTTTTTGCTCTTAATGTATTTGTAAAAACATTTTTTGTGATCCCTTACAACAGTGGCCAGGTTGGGTTCTAGCTGGGCTTTCACAGGGAACCTGCTGCAACATGGGGATGAGGGGGGATTTTACAGATTTCCAACTTCTTTTTTCCATTTCTTCCCTCAAATCCCAGGTCCTCACAGAAATTTTGGGTCTGACTCGCTTACGCCGCAGAGAAATGAGTTCTCTGTGAAATGGCTGTTGTGGCTCGAACAAGGACCTGCTCCACACAGGGCAATTTTTCACCGCCTTCTGAATCGTGTCAAGATACAAAATTGATCTGTCTGCCGTTTGTTCACTGCTGCTACATTTTTTTTTCCTGGCATTACTGCAAACTTGACCCGATGCAGAAAAAGTACATTAATAAAAGCCAAAGAGTACGGCTCGACTGTGTTGTTTGGTTTGTGCTAAACACAGAAAGGATCAATATTTAACATTGACATTAATGGTGGGGGATGAGAGCTTAAAACTCTGATTCCTGCCTTCTTTGCATGGGCATTAAAGATCCCTTGGTGCTTTTCATGGGAGTAAATGGCCATCTTGGTGTCTTTGGATGAAACAGTGCCTTGACCCTCATTCTTATTAAATATTTATCCCATAGCAGTGCAGACTGAACCCCACTGGAAAAGGCATCTTGAGAGCTCTATGAGTTCCAAACGTTAGTCCTAAATCAAATGATTTGAGGTCATCCAGCGTGGTAGAGCCCATACTCACGTTTCTATCAAAACCAGGGGGCCACACTCAAAGTGCCTCTCAGGAACAGCCTCCCCGGTCTTCCAACCTCTCAAATCACAGCCAAGAATTGCCCATGACATTGGGCTTTGGCCAAGACTCTTCCAAGAATGGTGTGTGGATGGCAGGTTGGTGGTGTGTCTCTATCCCAGCACGAAGGTTGCCTCTGAGGACAATGGTGAACTGCGCTGGGTTGGGGTTCCTCTGCCCTGACCAGTCCTCCAACACTACCCCTGCAGGCTCTGCACTTGCCATTTCATGTAGAATGTGCATGGAAAAGCCACAGCGGGCCAAAATACACCTGGAAGTTAGAAATTACACCAATTTATTTGTGCCAACACAACCCAAGGGCAGAGCAGGGGCTGCATGGAGAAGACAGTCCCCAGCATCATGCTGGGGCACAGAAAATTCAAATCACAACACTTTGAGGAGCCCAGTGAATCCTGCACTGCCAGGAGACCCTAATTTTTTCCCAGTAACCAGTCTGATCTAGGGATACCGGAGAGCACTGCACAAAAGACACACTAATTGAAAGCAGGATGAATTACTCCGTGGCTACTCCGGCTGCGTAAAAGAAAACGGGGGACAAAGGGGAGCAGGCAGCAACGCTTGGTAAAAAGCACACCGTTTCCCTGGGGGAAGCAGTTCTATCGATATCTGCATTGATTTTCAAAATGAATTCCCAGCTTGCTTCCCACAGCGACCCGGCCACCGAGAACATTAGTGGGAGCCAATTCAGGGCTCACGTACTCCATTAGGTCTGTGAGATGAACTCCATAATAGCAGGTGAGAGATGGATTGTTTCACAGGGCTGGGAGGATAAATCCTGTGGCTGCAGACGGGGACTGCCAAGATTGCTCTGTATTTTTTATGTTGTGGGGTTTTTTTGCACTAGCAAAAAATGGCAGTTCATGCACTCAGGTCACACGGTGACAATGGGTCCTGCTGGAGGGCAGAAAAAGAGGCAGGAAAGAAAATTGAGGCAGAAAAATAGTATTTGATGACTAGTACATGCTAAAAGGAAAAGTCCAGACATTTGCGCTCTCATGTTGGCCTGAAGCAGAGAGAGGTCCCCGTGAGGGCAATGCATACAGGTTGGATTACAGGCCAGAGGTCCCAAAGCCATTTCAACTTGCCATGCCGCAGTGCCCAGCTCCCAGGTGATGAGGCCCAACACTCATTTCCCGTGTCCATGCAGGGTACTTAGTGAATAGCCTCCAGGGGATCCCATCCAGACGCCTCCAGGCATCGGTCCCACCCGCATCATGATCAAAGATTCTCAACTCGATCTGGCCACAAGCCAAAAAGAATGACGCTTCCTTATCCCTCATGGCCATCCACCTTGGGGCTATGTATAAACCTGTGTCCCTCCTTTATTTAACAGCATAAAAGTAGCCTTCAAATCCCTTGGCTTTATGTTGAGATCTTGAGTTTATGTTGAGGGAATGTATCAAATACAGCCAAGGAGGGTTAAGATCCTGTTCCAGTTCCTATTGCCATTCCCAGGGGGACAGAGTTAAGGTTATGTTCTGGGGCCATGTGGGAAGTGTCATCTTAACCCCACATTTCCTGGCCGGTTCTGCTCTGAGTTTGGGGAATTGGACTCTCACGGTCTGGAAAATGTGGTGTTGGACACCCGCAACTTAAAATTCCATGTCAGCAGCATGCCTTGCCTGCATACATCTTGCTGGGCTTGCGCTACAGCTGTTGTGCTGGTACCTGCAAGAAAGCAAGCCAGAGGCTCAGGGGGAACAAGCCAGCACAGCCCTGCAAAACCCCACAGTGCTGGGCAGGCTTTGGTTGGCCAAAGGCTCGGCACTCACTAGTCCAGGTTAAGGTGTGTCTTTTTGGCCATGTGTTGCAGCAAAGAGGGGAAAAAGCGTCTCTGCGACTCCATCGCCAAAGCAAAAATATGCAACTGTGAGCACGGCCGGCAACAGGATGGACTAGGCTGGGAGCCAGGAATATTTTATGAATGTTTTCAATCCCCCAAAGTGGTATTTCCCTCCTTGCTGACAGCTCTGAATTCCCTTGCTCAGAGCGCTCGACTATTGCTGTGTGCACATAGCTTCACACAATGTTCCTGGGCTTATCGGAGTGAAATAATTACTCAGCCTCCTTTGGAAATTGTTGCTCAGAATGGCCTTTTTCACCAGAGCCGCGATGTCAGCTTTCCCCACCTTAGGTAGAGGCTGGGACTACAACTCCCTATATCCCATGGAAATGAAATTATACCCCTGGGAGGGTGGCGGTTTTCGGGTGTAGCTAAATTCCTGCGCTCCTGTTGATGGTCACAGCAAAGGTGCCAGGTTTGCTTGGCATCTCTGAGTGGCACGAAATTCCCCATGATGCCCAATCCATGCTGGTAAGGGCGAGCTGGTGCAACGGACCTCACAGACAAGGGCTCCTTAGATCTGACCAGGCAAATAAGGCCACCAAACACCTCGGACCACACTGCTGACTTCATGCCAATTATAACTTATGGCTGATGAGATTTTTTTTTCAGGTGGGAGTAGTAGAAATCTACTAGCAATAATCCCTAGGAGGGTGCAGGGCAGAGCGTGCTCATGTGCTATCTTCTTCCCCACACTTTGGAGCAGCTCCATCGTTTATTAGCAAAAAAAGGGGGAATCTTCTCCCATGGGAATCTGCCTGCACCTCTGCTTTCACTGCCAGCTCACTCCTCGAGCACAAATACAAAAAAATAATTAAATAAAAAAGACAAACAACCCTACCACAACAAGCCCTCCGTGTGCTTCTCCTGGCATGGAGAGAACAAACAACATGTCCGATGGATGAGTCACCACACCACTGTGCTGCCATAAGGCCCTGGGATGCCACGAGGATGAGCGTGGCACCCAAGGAAGGTTTATTTACCAAGCTTTCCCTATTGTCTCTGAGTTGGATGGCATTTGGAAAAGCTGTTGTCAGTCTGAGGATGCCTCAGCAGGTCACTGGCTAAAGGTTTCCTCTGTCAGGTTAGTTGGAAAGGGCATCTGATTTGGATAATTTCCCTTTTCTGGTTTCCATCAGGGTGAGGAGCTGTTTGCAAGGACACAGGTACCCTAATATCCAGTGTTGCCTGAATCTTGGGCACCAAGCACTTTTGAGATCCCCAAAAGTGAGGGTGAGGATGGGTCAAGGTCGGACTCATCACAGCTACATCCTCCACTGCAGAGGAGCTGAAGGGTGAGGACAAAAGGGACATTGGGCTTTTGAGTCTTTCCTTTCCAGTTTCTGATGCTTCTTTCCATTTGCTTTGAGAAACCAGTTAGGACAGACCGGCCAAGGGAAGGGAGCATCACTGCTTTATGGACAGGGATCTGCTGCACAGAGGGCTAAGGGCATGGTTTCTCTTACCCAGTTTCAGCCATCTAAATGATGCTTAGCCTAAGCTGGTCCCCTTAGGATTCCTCTACCGACAACAGTGAAATCCCCCAATTATTTAAGCATCCAACACATGATGGGGACAATTACCCAAGGAAGAGTTGATGGGAGACACAGTGAGACAAAGACGAGTGGCGATAAATAGCATTGTCTCTGCCCATTAGTGTCAGTGCTCTGCTTGCATTTGTATGAAACAACTGAAAAATAGTGGTAATGCAGGAGTGTTTGCCTTTGAAAAGCATGGGAACGGGGGGGGGGTGGGTGGGGGAAATCACAGTGCTGGAAAGTGAGTGAGTGAGAAGAGAGGGAAAGGAGCCAAGTCAGATCATCCTGACCTCAAAGCATTATGTATCTCAGTTATTTTAACAG
Source organism: Phalacrocorax aristotelis (assembly GCF_949628215.1). Classification (NCBI taxonomy): domain Eukaryota; kingdom Metazoa; phylum Chordata; class Aves; order Suliformes; family Phalacrocoracidae; genus Phalacrocorax; species Phalacrocorax aristotelis. Next base: position 4,605,715 of record NC_134276.1, read on the forward strand.
CAATCAATTCTTTGAAGGACGAAGGGGCAGAAAAGACAGAGAGACTGCAACAGAAACGATGCAATGCTTCTCCCTGGAGAACACAGGTTTGCTTCTGTGAGATGAGACTGTGTCCAAAATCCCATCCCTGCCCTGGGAAACATCTCTTGGTGGCAGTGACCCAGCTCTGTATCATATCAACATGCCTTTAGAGAGCAAATCTGCCGCTCGATTGTGGAGCTCAACCTTTAGTGTCAATATTTGGAGGTCTAACATTTGGCTAGATGGGGCTGCCTGGTGTGCACCTATTTATTTTTTTTATAAGGGCTTCAGTGCTGAAGATAAAAGCAGATGAATGTGGATGCTCGCAGCCCTGGCTTATGCATGACCTTGAGCATCCCACCTGGGACATCCTTATCTGAGAACCCTGGAGTGGGACAACGACCTACAGCCGGGGATGAAGGACAATCCCAGGGCGGCAGCGTGGGCTGGGACAGGCTTGATTTGTTCCACAGAACCAACCTCATCTCCAACCCTCTGCTTCATGAATCATCATCTCTGACATTGCAAAACCAATTTGATGAGGGATTAAATGGAAAAAGAAAAAAAAAAAAAAAGAAAGGCTGGAACAGAGGGAAAGGGCAAAGATGCTGAGCTGCAACTGTCTAAAACACAAAATGGTCTCAAGGGAGGGTATTGCTGAGGTGGCAAAGACTAGGCAATGGGGATGTGCAAAATTATCTGCTTACTGTCTATGGGAGGCACATGTGATTCCCACGGATGCAAGAGCATCCTTAATGAATCTGGGTGTAGGTACAAGCCGTCTGTGGAGCCCGGAGCTGCAGGACAGGGCTGAAGTTGTTGAAAGCTAAGAGCTAGCAAAAGGGATGACACATTTATATGAGAAAAGGGGTATTTTTCCCCACCTCCAGAGGCAGCCTCATGACAGCTCAGCATCAAACCAGTTTTATCACTGTGAAATGAAGCTCCAGCATCGTGTTTTGGAGGATTGCATTGGTTATTATTATGGGTTATTATAATGGGTCATTATTATTATTGATGATGATGATGATGATTAGCAATTTTGGTCTTTCCTAACCAGGCTTTCCCTTTGGACATCATGCCAGCACAGTCTCACCTGGTGCCATGGTCCAACATGACACCAACAAGCAGGGTGAAAGCCCAGAAGCTGGTGCATCATTGACTTTGCATCCTTAGCCCAGGAGAAAAACTTGCTTTTAGGTCCTGAACAAATTTCTTCTCATCCTTCTTATTGTTCACTGAAAGCAGTATGTGGGTGCCTTTCCTTGCTTGATCAAGCATGGGTGCATGCCTCACTTAGCAGGGATGGAGAAAGAGAAAGGATGAATCCCAGCCTAATCCCAGCCCGGGCTTCTTAACGGCACACTTCAAATTTTATAGCCCTTTTTATGGCGATGGGAGCACAGGTCTTTAATGCTCCAGGAGAGCAAAAGAAAACTTTCACTAGGAGGAAATGTGAACCCATTTTACTTATGCATGATTTAGTACCATTTCTATTCAAGGGAGCGCATGGAAGGCCCAAATATTTGCACTTTGTATTATAGAAGAACTGCCATTCCCAGCTCTTTACAGAAGTAATTTATTTCGATCTCTCCTTACCTTGGGGGAGAAACATTATAACTCCCGGTTTGCTGGGGAGTCAATAAAACAGCAGCACTGTTAAGGGTCTGCCTTGCCATTGCTCAGCAAGGCAGTGATGGGGAAAGGAAGAGGATCCCCAGATTTCTCCTTTCAGAGCCCCCTTCTTCATGGGTGCATTTGCACCCATGTGTGAGGCCAAACTGCAGGAGTTTGGCCCTGTTTTTCTCTCTTCTATCTGGGATTAATGCTATTTTTTGCTCCCTGGGTGGTATTTTAGCCAATGGGTTAAAAGGAAAGGGAGGTAGGTGCTACACAGGGGGTAGGGGGTAAGATGGGAATGGGGGGTTGTGGTAGGGCCCCAAATATTTCAGGTGAGCCCGGCATGCTCAGATGGGGTAATATCAGCTGCATCGACTGCAAAAGCCAAAAGAGGAGACAAAAGAAGTCATTAACCTCCATGGCTGCAACACCGTGTCCCTGAACCAGCAAGAAAAGTGGGCCGGGGGTCAGTGCGAGCAAGGGTCAGTTCATCTCTAGAAAGCATGCCCTTAGGGATGGAGACTCAAAAAAATCAAATAGTTTGGCTTTGGGGTTTTTTCTTGCTGGAAGTTCAGCTTTCCCTTTTCTGTCTCTGCAGCCTTTACTCTCAAAACAAGCCCCTTTGCAAAGGGCTCTCATGCAATATTTTTTTTTTAATTTAGGGGTATGAGCATACCCTGTCCACATACTAGAATCATCTAAAGAAATCCTGAAGGCAAAACCATTCATAAGATGTTGAGAGTAAAATGTAAGAAGAAAGATTTCTGCAAGCGATGGGAGGATCGTGCCTTGCACAGCTGCTCTCTAGCTGGGCTCTTCCATGCCAGCACTCCAGCAAAAATACAAACAGCTCAAAAGCCATCATGGAAATCTCTACCCATCACTGAAAACCTGAGTCTATTAACAGTTCTCAGAGCAAGCAGAGAAAGAAAAGGTCTTTTCGAGGGACATATTCTTATTGTCATGAGGTTAAAGATGCCTGTGACCCCCAAAGCTTTATGCATTCAGAAATCGTGAGTTCACCCGCAATAGAGGTCTTCAGTACGGGCTAAAACCTGGAGGTTTTTATCTTCCTCTTCTTTTAAGATGCAATGATGGCAAAAAGGACTTGGAATTTATTCCCTACACATCGCCGTAATCAAATAATATGCTAATGCTATTAGCATGGGACCCTGCATGGCAAATGACTTAGAATCATATTATCTTTCAAAATACTAGACTTTCATATAAATTGGTCTCCACAGCAACCAGAAATGACTGGAATAATATTGGATTAAAATCTTCATGGCTGGGCATGGTGAATGAGGAATTTCACAGCAGGGATTGAGGGGAGAGCCATGAACTCAACTCGAGCCCACCATGGTTGGTGGGCTTGTGCCAATCATCTTCCACCCAACCAGTTATCAGCTGTGATAATGACCGCAAGGACAAAATGAACCTGTATGCCCAGGAGGACCTTAAAGCATCCTGATGGAAAAAGGGTGAGTAGACACGAGCTTCATGTAGATGTGAAGCCTGAGGAGGCTTTCTTGGTCCTCCTCTCCACAGATACTTTCTAAGTGGCCCCAGGGGAGATGCATATGACAACTGGTTTTGCTCATGCTAAATCAGTTCTCATCTGTTAAGCTCAAACCTGGCTATTTGCAAATGGCCTGAGGGAACATATCTCCTGAACATGGGCCAGACTCCCATATCTTAAGGTTGTACAAGCACAGACCAGAAGGAAGGTGTTTTCTGCTGGCTTCCCTCCGTTAAAACAGGGCATGCTGCTCCTTCTTTCATCTCATCAGCTCTGCTCACAAGCTCGCCATGATGGGCACTGTCTCCTGTGAGGATCTAGGATGGGAAGGACCTGCATCATCCTCTGGTCAGTGCCCACCAGCTGGTCACATAGTTTTGTCCCATTGAAAACACTCCCCAAACCCTTTTGAAAATGAGCTGAGCTTTACAATGACATGGCTGGAAAGGTGCTGATTAGAAACCAGCTCTAATTTCCCATGAAAATGTTTTCCCAGCTGCTCCACTCGTCTTCCCTGCACTTGTTGCTCTCTGTGGTCACCGTTACGTCAGTGGGCACAGTGCAATCCTCATCCTGGTTGGGGCTTCGCAGCGTTCCCCTAATAAAATGATTGTTAGCAATGTGGCCCACAAAAATGTCTTTGAAAGCAATGTCAGAAAGTGGGAGGCGTCTTGCTTGAGAACGGCTGAGAGTTCAGGCAATGAAAGTAAAACAGCCCCGACCAGTCTCTTGGTTCTGTTTGTAATTATCTGGGCTCCGGTGGGTGTTAAAACATCTGTACTGGTTTGGCAGGGACTGGGGAGCACGGCTTGTGCCAAAGGCAAGAACTGGCGTGGGTTGAAAGCAGCACAGCAATACATTAGCATGGTATTCGTGCTCAGAAATGTGGGGCTGGCAGCCTCTCCTGCAAGCGCTTTTGGTTTAGGGTCAGCCCCAGCCCTGTCCCCATCTCCATGGCTCACACCCCTCCGGGACCATCCCACAGAAAAGCTGAAGATGGTTAAAGGACAATGCATGGTTGGCTGGAGTCCTGAATCCTGCTGGGTTTAACATCCCACTGGACTTTGGTCACCATCAGTTCAGCTCCACGTTACGCTTTTGCATTTCTTATCTCTGTGCATGACCGTTTCCACCTGGGCAACCTCCATCTCCCCATCACGTCTGGTTGCAGACAAGCAAATCTCTCCCCGCCGGATATTTCTGCACTGAGTGGCAGGGCAAGCGCCCAGCATGGATGTTGCTGTTTGAACCTTGTGCACTAAAGCACGGGCTGGTTTTGTGGCTATTTTTAACACATAGCAGCAGCAGAGCTGGGTTTAGTGGGGCAACGGAGCATAATGTAGAATTTGGTCCTCAGGAGACTCAGGCAAGACAAATTTGTCAGAGTCTCCTTGAGGGTAATATTTTTGGATTTTGGCATTCCTCATCCCCTGACTCAGGAACAAAACATCCTCCAGCATCTGAGGACCAGAGCAAACCCTCTCTCCCCTCATTTTCTCTTGTGGTTTGGGAACCATCCCACGGCCTTATTCAGCAGATGCTCACCCTCATCTTCCTCACTCCGACATGGCTTACAAAGTACGGTGAGCCATCCTTAAAACCCAGAAGAGCCAGATCACATTATCACCCTTGTGGCTGCACCCATCCTTGCACACAACACAGATGGTACCAGCACCCAGACCAAAATCTGCATCTTCTTGCCCGGTGCATCGCCTGCGCTTCGTGCTTGGCTTAGGGCCAGCTGAAAGTGTTCTGACATCCTCCAGCTGGAAAACGCCATTTAATCAAAATAGGAGCTTGCCAAGGGATTGCTTGCAGCCAGAAATTACAAGAAACCTTTAGAGGATAAAAGTGAATTTTAAGTAAAAGGGAAGAAGGTCAAGGTGTTTCAATTCGTTCTCATTAGAGTGGATTGTTCTTTTGGGGGTGGCTTGCCCTGCTTTGACCAAATTTCATCATCATGTGCTTTTTCGATATGAAAGTACGGGTCTGAGTGGAACTCTTGATTTCTTCTGAAATTCATTCAAATTCAGAATGAAAAGGTGTGAATCAAAATTGAGGCTGAAAGCAGATGAAAATGAATTCCAGTGAGAGCAGAAATGAGCACGCTGAATTTTTACCACCTCTGAAGCAGAGTTTGTGACGGGCTCGTCACCCGCTCTGCGCTCTGAAAGGGCAGCGTTCCCCCAGCACCAGCTTGCTCAGACTCCATACGTGCCACTTCTGAGAACTCTTCCTTCCTCACAGGGATGGGAATTTTTTTTTTTTAAATTACCTAGATGACCCATGCCTGAACTTGGTGTATTTGGCTGCTGACACAGGTCTGGATGAGATCCAACACTTGGTGCCCCTCTTATCAATATCACAGAGTCCTTCACCCATGGGATGAAATGTCGCTTGGTAAAAAACATGCAGTGCATTGGAGACTTTTCTCTCCACAGATGCTGGGAGGATTAAGCCATGATATAATGGATTTTAGCTACGACCACCGGAATGCAGGAATTACCAAGACCAGACCGGACCAGAAGCCAGCCTGCTCTGGCTTTCCATCTCCAAATGCTTTGGAGAGACAACTGAGAACTTCACAAGGATCACTCATGTAGCAATGCACCTGCAGGGAAAACTGATTTGCACCTTACTTCATTATTTATAAACCTTATTAAAGCAAATATTTTAATTTATCTGATACAACTGAGGGCATTCTTGCATTCATGGCAGAATTAATTCTTTAAGCCACTTTATCTGTAAAACAAACCACTCTCTGTCATACAGGTCTGTGAACAGAGGGTTGGTCTTCCCTTCAAACTGCGCCAGGAGGCACAGGACAGTAGACTGTGTTCTCATTACTGAGGTATGTCAGTGGATTTTTTTACTCCAAGAAACACTGTCTAGGGCTAGGACATCATGGACTTATCTGCATAAAAATATTAGAAGCAGGCAGAGGACAAGGTGGTCCTTCCTAGCAATGTGCCAAAGAAATTCAAAGCATTTGCAACAACTCTGTACTCTGAGTTCTTCTTAAAGGTAACAGAAACAGTGGAAGTGAGTTTCTGGAGTATCACAGAAAAGCCAGCAGGATCTCAGATCCTCAGAAGGAGTTATGTTGATGCCAAAGAATAGATATTATGGTATTTTAAATCTGTAATAAAGCTGCAAAAGCGTGACCAAGCTTCAACTGAAAATCACAAATCCACCCTTTTTCTTAGACTCATGGAATGAAGTTGGGGGATGAGGAAAAGCCACGGGAGTCAAGAAACTGGGATTAAGATACTTAAATAAAAATGTAAAGACTGGAAAGACACCACAGTGCTCTCCAGGAAAGACAAAGGCTTCTGCTCTATCAGGATATTTTTCAGACAAACCTCAAGAGAGGAAGGCAGCATTTTCACCTGGAAGATCATGTGTTGACCAGGTTTTGACCCTACCACTAATCATCATGGCAACAACCAACTAGCAAAAAGACTCATCACAGAATTTATGGATTTCAAGTGGGTATTTGAAAGACTTCATCACGACTCATTTGAGAGCAATGTGAACCATTATGGCAAGCCAGCAAAAATAATTACCATCATAAAGGCTTTATATCAAGGTTGAACCTGTGCAAAGCGTATGCAGGCTCGAGGGAATGGTTTACACACATAGCGATGTCAAACCAGGTGGTGCTTGGCAGGGCAGGTGATCTGCCGCGAGATGAAGGTGAGGATGGAGCCACGGGCAGTGCAATAGCCATTCACTGCACTTTTACACCTGATGAAGTGACGAAGTATTTGCAAGTGCCCGAGTGCTCAGATGCCTGCCCAACACTTCAAAAAGAAGATTCGTTGTCAGTTATGAAAAAAGAAAATAGCAAATGCTGTGAGTCACTCAACTCCAGCTCACTTTCAAAAGCAATGGCATACAGGAACAGGGGCAGTTTATATATTTGGCAATAAAATGATGGAAGGCAACCATACCAAAAATTGGCAAGGAGAAGCAATGTTGGCCAGGATTTGGTCATGTGGAGCTGAAAGAACACATGATGAAATTTTTTAGGTGAAATGTTATTTCTCATCCTAATAAACAGATACAAAGGGTGGCAATCAATCAAAGGTGCAAACAAGTCAGACACATTCCTTGGCATGTGACAACAACCCAGTAAGCATGAAAGGAAGTGGAATCCCCATCAAGGGCTGAGACATCCCAGAGCTTCACCACCCGCCATGGAGGAGCAGCTGGAGAACTATGAGGAACATCACACAGAGCAAAAAGGGTAAGAAAACATGAGTCTGGACTTACTCAGAGCCAAGGGGCATCAGACAATACACTGTGGTATAGACTCAGATAAGGCAGTGTCTCATCTCATGCTCTGCCCTCCCACCTTCCTTGTGATGCTAACAGGGAACAACTCCAGTTTTACCTGCTGGGATTGCTGAGGTATCTCAGCTCCTCACCATGCTCTGAAGCCTGGTATTTCCCTGCAGTGTAAGTTCTGAGTATTGTACTAATGTAAGTCTTCATAAAAATCACAGAATCACAGAATATTTGTGTTGGAAAGGACTTCTGGAGATGGTCTAGTCCAACACCCTGCTGACAGCAGGAGCAGCTACAGCAGTTAGGACTGTGTCCAGGTGGGTTTTGAGTATCGCCAGGGATGGAAATTCAAGTTGGGATGTTTTTTCATGCTTAACCATAAGTATTTGCTTCATCACCTGTGGCTTAACATGATCATAAGCATGGACGAACTGTTAAGCTGCTCCTTGAATGCCTGGTGGAAACTGTAACTCCCTCCTAGTCTGAATCCCAAGAGAGAGAAGAAGCAGGCTGAGAGCAAGGGGGAAACAGGAGAGAGAAATGACATCTCATTTTCCTGGACAGTGTCAGTTTTCATTGAGTTTTTCAGGAGCTGTGGCTAAGTGTCCCTTTTAAGACCATTCCCAGCTTGGCAGGTGCAGGTACTATCACAGAGCTGCCTCTGGCAGCAGATGGCTACAGGCAGAAAAAAAGATCATAGAATAGAATCACAGAATCATTAAGGTTGGAAAAGACCTCTAGGATCATCAAGTCTAACTGTCAATCCAACACTATCATGTCTCCTAAACCATACCCTGAAGTGCCACATCTACACATTTTTGAACCCCCCCAGGGACGGTGACTCCCCCACCTCTCTGGGCAGCCTGTGCCAGGGCCTGACCGCTCTGGCAGGGAAGACATTTTCCCTCACACCCAACCTAAACCTCCCCTGACGCAGCTTGAGGCCGTTCCCTCTTGTCCTGTCACTGGTGACCTGGGAGCAGAGACCAGCCCCCCCCTCACTCCAGCCCCTCTCAGGCAGCTGCAGAGAGCGAGAAGGGCTCCCCTCAGCCCCGTCTTCTCCAGGCTAAACCCCTCCAGCTCCCCCAGCCGCCCCCCAGCACACTTGTGCTCCAGACCCTGCCCCAGCCCCGCTGCCCTTCTCTGGACACGCTCCAGCCCCTCCAGGGCCTTCTTGTCCCGAGGGGCCCAATCCTGAGCCCGGCATTCGAGGTGGGGCCTCCCCAGGGCCGAGCACAGGGGCCCCATCCCTGCCCGGCTCCTGCTGGCCACACCAGTGCTGACACAAGCACATGCACCAACATGTCTATGCTGTACCTCAGTGATGAATCCTTTTGAGCAGAGGCTGCCTTTATGCTCAGTGGCAGTGCAGCACCTAGCAGAGCAGAAGACTGGTTTCCTGCCTAAATCTACACCATGAGGGACCCTGGGAGATGTCCTCAGCTTTCCCAGAGGGAGCTGGGACGGGCATCCCCAGATCAAGTATAACCCCACAGTCCAAGTAATAAATTGCCAACATTACAGCTCTGACATTGTACCCCACTAAATAATGCAGAAGTATGTTTGAGAAGCAGGCAGTAATTATAACTGAAGCATAGAAACCATCTAGGGAAGAAGTGTTATCTTTACAGATAAAATCAGTAATAAATGCTACTGCATTCATAAATAAAAATCAGTCTGGAAACAAACCCTGAGTGGTGTCATGGAAAGTTCACAGCAATCGACAGCTTCACGGCTCCTTCCTGCTCCGTGTACCTTCACTCACTAAAGAGGCTTTAAAGGCTTTAGAAAGCTTTCCCTTTACTCAGGCTTGGTTTTAATTGGAAATATAAAGCAATACAAACCAGTAAACAAACAGGCATTGGGGTCTGGGAAATGAGAGTCTAAATCTGTCCTGGCTTTTATCAGGTTTTACAAAGCACTGGTCAGGGTGTATAAACCATGGCCCCTATCAAAGGTTTGGAGGGAACAATGTGAAATATATGGAGGGAAGAAAAGGGGAAATATATTGGCTTGGGGGTGGGAAGAGTCATGCTGTGAAAACCTGCCTGAATTAATCTGCCGCAAACATCACTGTGATTTTCTCCCCTGTCCTCCAACTTGCCTGCACACACATTTTGGGGTGCTGTGTCTATCACATTTCCCAGCCCAGCCCCTACGTGTTGTTTATCACCTGCAGATCCGCATCCCATCCCAACGCCTCAGCATCTTGTCAGACGCGGGGTACAGCTCCATGAACCCCAACACGGCACGGCTGGGGCACACGGGCTAAAACAGTCCCAGGACTCCTCTGGGAAATGCAAATGCTAGCAAATTTGTCTGTGAGTTTCCTCCCAGCTGGATGACACCCAAAATATCTCCCTCCCTCCCTCCCTCCCTCCCTCTCTCCCTCAGTTTTGCTCAGACAGTGCCACTTCACTGGTCGCTTCGCTCCAAGCCCATCAGCTGTTTTTGTTTCCAAAGGCTTTGCATGGTTTTGCTTTTTGATGTGATGCTGATACCGTCTGCTGCACTCATTTTTCCCCAGTCACTAAGTCATCCTAAAAATTCCTCAGCACCCATTAAACTAATGGGGCTGACCTGATGCGTACAGGGCTCATAGCGATAAAAGCCAATTATAGAATGAAGAATTATTTTAAATGGGTTTCTGATTCTGGGTACCTGGCACAGGAGACAGCCCTGGGCAGGGCTGAGAGGTATGAACACAGCTTGCCAACCTCTGCTGGGAAAGCTGTGCTGGAAAGGCTGGGCAATGCTTTTTGCTCTAAAAAAAAACCCCAAACCTCTTGAACTTCACATTTCTTCCTTCTCCTCCCAGCTCAAATCCCAGCCTCAGCTCAGCAGACCCAGTGGGACTTTAGCCAGGAAAGGGCAGGATTTTCCCCAAAGGCCCCAGTCCTCCAGCTCCATATTTATCTTCAGAAGAGGCAGTTTGGATACCCTTGTGCTGGGCGCCTGCTGGGAAACAGTCATGAACTGGAGTATTTGGCTGTTGGTCTTTTTTGAAAGCTAGGCATAAATTTTGGTTTTTGCTGGTTGATGGTTTTATTATTTACAGTGAGATAAGAGAATTCTTTGCCTATAAACCTGGTGTTCCCCCAAATGGCCACATCCTTTGACAGTTCCCATCAGTGCTGGGTAGGGTTAAAGGGGGCTAAACTAACACGTACCTCCTGGTGGTCTCTCTGGGGTGGCAGAGTTATGGGTTTGCAGTCACAAAGCTGACAGATCATATGGATTTTTCCATCCCCACCTCTCTAAAATGTCCACAGCCACAAAAAAAATCTAAATAATAAAATAATAAAAATTCCTGAATTCCCAAATCCCAAATTCTGAAGGAAATGCTGATCCAGCATGGCGTACCTCAGATATTCAGTAGCATCAGAGCCCCTGAAGCCAGAAGCTTGGCTTTCTAATTGTGCAGTTACCTTAAGACCTTTTCTCTTGCATTTTGGTTTCTAAAGTCCTCTGCATCCTTGCTTCAGTCCTTTTCTTGGCACCCAGGTGGGCTAGAAATCTGCTTTTAGCATTAAGGACAGTCACTATCACAGCATGCAGTGTTGACTCTGGTCCTGCAATGCTTCTGGTAGCACAACATGATGGAGAGCTGAGTACAGCAAGAAGAAGGTATGGAAGAATAGTAGGGGTTCATCCTCCTCTGGTGTAAATGCAATTATGACAGAAGACACCATTTGAAGATCCAAATATCTTAAAGGTCTTGACAGCAATCCTGAGATGAGTGAGATTCATCTCAGCAGAGTTTTAGGAGTATACAAGGTGGATGTCTCCACCTGAGCTCATCAGTTCTGGTTCCCTGGAGAGCCAAGGGAATGAAACGGGTGCTTTTAGGGTGCAAATGATTTGCCTCTTTTTAAACATCTTTTTCCATCTTCTCCCCAAAAGCGGACAGATTATAACCACCAGCACACATCTTACCCTCAGTGACATCAGTTCCCTCTCCAAAACATCCAGGGAATCACAGCAAGGAGACCCTGACTGGTTGGTAGAGATCAGCAAGGATCTCTCCCTGTTTCTATCCTCTACAAAGCAAATTCTGGGTCATTAGTGTCTCTCTGCTCTTCAGCAGATTCATTAGCACCTGAACTAGCTCATCTCCAAAGGCAAAGAGGGGAAAAAAGTGGGGAAAAAAGGCAGCAGGCACTTAACTGTTCTCAAGCTGCTCCTTTGTGCCAGGACCACTCCATCTCCGGTATTGTTTACACTGAAATAAAAGCTGAACAGTGTCAGATCTTAAAATAACTTGCTGTTTGTGGAGCAGGAAAACCAGGGTCAGGGAAGTTTGGAACAAATTTAAAGTGGCAGGATGACTAAACTTGAACAGGGACTCAGGCAAGGAGGCGTTTGCACGCACCTGAAGTTCAACCATGAGCCTGTTGCAAAGTGAGTTGGAGTCGTTGGGTCTCCCCATCCATTCCAGTGAGGCTAGGTAAAGCCTGGGGCTAAGATGTGACATCTGTATTTGTCCTCCCAGAGCGAATCTGCAGCCATGGCTGTCTCCCTTGTTAGGAGAACTCAGCCCATGGTAGAGTAGGAGGGGTGGGACTGACCCAAATGCCCTTGAGATGTACAATCAGGGGGTCTAGATGTGACATACAGTGTTTTAAAAGAAGGAGCTCCATGATGCTGCGTGCAAAAAGTATTGGAAAGTAACGCTGAGGAAAAGGCTACATCAATACGTAAGGTGGGATGTTGGGTGAGAGGAAAGGGCTCAGGGCTTAGGGACTCCACATTGCCATCCCAATGCAGGCCACCTCCAGGTCTCAAACAGGGCAGGGGACATTAAGTCTTCAGGTAGGTGAATGAGACATGGAAAAGTGGAATACATGGGAAGAACCCAACAGGATCTGCCCCATCCACCCCATGGGTTAAGCTCAACTCAACTGTAACCTTGCTCATCACTTGTTGTAGAATGTCGTACTGTCTGCTGGAGGACAGACTGGCCTCCAAGTGAGCTGATATCCAAACACAACCCATACCAGAGCTTAAAGATGAAGTCAAGACCAATCAGCTTGCATTGACCGAAGCTGAAGAGTCAAGTGCTGGCCCAGCTTGAGGGCATAAGGCTCTGCAAGGGGCTGCCTGCTTGGCTGCACTTAGGTGGCAGCGCTGCCTGCAGATAGCACAACACAGTGCATCAGGGCCTGGGTGCTTTCAGGGACATGAGGACACCCCCACATTTCCCTCTTTGCCTCCATTTCTCAGCCCCCATTCCTCAGCCCCTGGCACGCTCCTCGGCACAGCACAAATCTTGCAACTTATCCAGGGCGTGAGCAGGGAAGGAAGGAGGCGTGTGCCAGGCACAATAGCAAGGAAGTACCTGGCCTTGTGGCGGTCATTAATGTTTCCCCTCTGCTTTGGTTCTGCTGGGTTATGGGAGAGGCAGTGGCAGCAGGAAAGAGGGGGCTGCCCTGGGGCTGTCATCTTGTCTGGGCTCCCCAGTGCCCCGCTCCTGTGTGCAGGGATGGTGAACACCAGTGATTCAGGGGTGTCTGGGGGAGGTGGGTGGGATATAGCATGCAAAGATATCTTTTTACTTTAGTCTTGCTACCTGCAGCCTCTTCACTGAGCTTTTGTCCTCCCAACAAGTCTTCAAGGGACCCTTGTGCTGTTTTTTACCCAGCCCACCTCGAGCTCACTTTGCTCAGCAAACACCCATGCAATCCTGGCTACAAGGAAACAACAGTGAGCTGCACTGATGATCTGATGCTGGGGCCAACACATTTTTGGGGGAGAAGCGAGGAGGAAGCAAGAGCAGCCATACAGGCTCATAGCACAGGCTCGCAGGCAGCCCTCGTGAGCAGGCAGCAAGTTTGGGAGCAACCAGCCAGCAACCCCCAGGCAAAGCAAGTCAAGAGGATACTAAAGCAAAAAATTTTCTCTCATGGGCTGGAGAGGGGTAACCAGTGGAGGGTCTGTGGTAGCATCAAGCCAAAGACACCCATAACAGAGATTGTGCGTGTGGGATGTAGAAGATCTCATTGATGTGAAAGTCATTGGTGTCTGGGGCTGATCCGGCAAACTCTGCTGGAGTGAGCATGGCTGAGCTGAAGGAGGAAGGAGAGACACTCAGCTCTCCATTAAACATTAATGCTCGGCTCTGACTTGCATTCAGTGAGATCGTAAAAGCCTTGGGATTGCTGGGGATTGATCCCAGCTGTGATGCAAAATGCCAGCACCGAGCCTTGGAGATGGAGCAAGGAGTGACCCGGCGCCTGGGACTGCCCTGGCACAGCCCCCTGGCAGAAGGCAGAGAAATAAATAAAAGATATAAAGTCCCAGATGAACAAAAAAAATGATGACATGCCTGGGCTGGGTGGGAGAGGCCACTGCTGCCAGACTCAAGCCACTGGGGCAGGAGCCCAGTGCCATCCTTTTCCCACGCCCCACTCACCATCTCCGAGCAATGGGCAGCCTTCAGCTCAGAGCAAAGATGTTTACTTTCTTGCAAATATTCCCTTCCCTCCCCTCATGGCTGGGTTAAACCTCTAGCACAGGGGCATTAACACTGTGCATGAATAAGCTCTTAAATGCCCCTGGGCGTTTGCTCAGCACCAATGAATCCAAGCCCTCGAGAGAACATGTGCCCCATACAGGAGGTAGAAGAGGAGCTGCAGGGAGGTGCTGGGGATGGCACAGTAAATTGGGACAGAGTTAATAAAGATGTTGACTTCTCTGAAATAACGAACCTGTGCACAGGACTGCTGCAAGGACACACATGCTGCAAGCACACATGGTATTCATAAAAAATTAAATTATACGCTGTCATAGCTGCACCTCTGAGTTGTATCAGGAATGGGACATGGCAGGGTTTTGGCCAAAGCATCTGTCCCAGAAAGGGTTAATGGCACACGAGATGTGTTTAGTGGGATTTGGTATTTTTTTAACTCCAACAAACAAAGCATATGAGAAAATCCAGTTCACAGCTGAGCCCTGGCTGCCTGCCCACTAGGGCAGGGAAAATGCAGATGGTTCGAAATACCCACACGCCTGCGTTTCTCCTGCAGCCTGTGGCTCAGGGTCCCTGGCAGCTCTCCCCCCACCATATTCAAGCCAGCCAAGGTGGCAGCAGTGCAAACTGCAGGGTAAAAGCAGTGCTGAGACAGAAGCAAATCTACTTTCCTCGAGGCCTGTCAGCTTCCCTGGGCCCATGGAGGAGCAGGGATTCTGCGAGGCTCTGCTTGTCCAAAAATAGTAATTAGCTCTCAACGTAAATAGGTGTTACCAGAAACAAAGAGCTTTGCCTCAGTCTGGGTAAACACCTTAGAGTGAATTTAATTTCCCTTCTCCCAGCAGATGTAATCGCACTGCTCTGCAATTATTTTCAGGTCGGGGCAGGGAACGAAGCCACGGCAGCAGCTTTGCGGAGCAGCTGCTCCTCGGCGGCGCCGGGGCAGCCGGAGGTACCCGCCACTTCACTGACATTTAGGTCCCTGAGGCTGAAACGAGCTTCCTTTCGACGAACCAGATGTGTAATGCAGCTGGCAATCAGCTAAACCAGCAGCTAACCATAGCACGACATTGAACTGCTCTAAACTCCAGCCTATTTCTTAATCCTTAGAGTCCCTCAGTCTAGACAGGACATGAAGGACTAATGTGAAAACCAAGCAACAGAAAATTTACACTCTCCTGTCAAGCTGCAAACAGAAAGAAGCATCAAAGGATACAAATCCATTTGGTCTTTTAATTTTTTTGCCTTTTGGGAGTGCAGGCAGCACCCAAGCACAGTCCTGTGCCGGTGCAGAGGGTTTGCAGTCAGTTTTCATGACCACGTGCAGCTGCTTTCAGGTTGCCTGTTTGCTCACTAAATCATGTTAAAAAGCAACTGAAACCCTATCTTTTCCCTACAGTCACGGGAAGCTGGTGAAATAGGCTTTTACCCAAACTGCCCCAAAAGCTGAGTTTTTCCTCTGCCATCAGTGGGTTAAAAGAAAACTCGTGACTGGTGGCTGGTGCTCAGCTGATGCAGGGTATTCCTTCAAGCAGGAGGGAATTCAGCATGTGATGGCAGCTGCAGTAAACACCTCTGCCAGTGATGGAGTGCTTCCCCAGCTGGGAAGCAAATATAACCCAGCTGGGAACAGCCCTGCTTTGGAGCTGGTCCCAAAAAGGCTTTTGGGTCAGAATAAAGCAGTCACACACCCAAGAGCAACCCAAAAAATGTGCACAGTGGTTTCCCTGGCAGTTTCTGATCTCATTCCACCATGCTGCCAGTCTGCTGGGAGAGGGAGGTTTAGTTAATTAATTGCTACAATTAGCATGGAGCTATTCCTGCCCATGATGGTTACCTTTTCCTCCCCTTTTTGGTGCATCCAATTACTGACTCATTCATTCACCAAGGCGGAAGGTACAACAAGGTACCGAGAAGCTTAAGGATGAAGTGGTGAGGTTTAACAATGAAATGCGAGACATCCCAAGCTCTATTTCTACCCAGGAACTGGGTTATTCTTATGAGAACTCCTCACCCTCTCCTACCCATCAATCCACAGCTTCAAGAATGACACGAAATTGGGCAGGAGTGTTGGTCTGCGCGAGGGCAGGAAGGCTCTGCAGAGGGACCTGGACAGGCTGGATCTATGGGCCGAGGCCAGTTGTGTGAGGTTTAACGAGGCCAAGTGCCGGGTCCTGCCCTTGGGTCACACCAACCCCAGGCAGCGCCCCAGGCCTGGGGCAGAGGGGCTGGGAAGTGCCCGGCGGAGAAGGCCCTGGGGGTGCTGGCTGACAGCCGGCTGGGCATGAGCCAGCAGTGCCTGGGTGGCCAAGGAGGCCACCAGCCCCCGGGCTTGTGTCAGCCCTGGTGTGGCCAGCAGGAGCCGTGCAGGGATGGGGCCCCTGTGCTCGGCACTGGGGAGGCCCCACCTCGAGTGCTGGGCTCAGGTTTGGGCCCCTCGGGACAAGAAGGCCCTGGAGGGGCTGGAGCGTGTCCAGAGAAGGGCAGCGGGGCTGGGGCAGGGTCTGGAGCACAAGTGTGCTGGGGGGCGGCTGGGGGAGCTGGGGGGGTTTAGCCTGGAGAAGAGGGGGCTGAGGGGAGCCCTTCTCGCAACTGCCTGAGAGGGGCTGGAGTGAGGGGGGGGCTGGTCTCTGCTCCCAAGTCACCAGTGACAGGGCGAGAGGGAACGGCCTCAGGCTGCGTCAGGGGAGGTTTAGATGGGATATGAGGAAAAATTTAGTGACTGAAAGGGTTGTCAGGCCTTGGAACAGGCTGCCCAGGGAAGTGGTGGAGTTCACCATCCCTGGAGGTATTCAAAAAATGAGTAGATGTGGTGCTTAGGGAAATGGTTGACTGGAGGATTGGCAGTGTTAGGTTTACGGTTGGACTCGATGATCTTAAAGGTCTTTTCCAACCTAAATGATTCTATGGTCCTATAAGGAGGTGACGAAGAGGGACCACAGCAGTTACCAATATTACTATGACTGTTTTATTTCTCCCTCCAGCTGACCCATCAGGAAGGAGGGGTGATGGGCTTATGTATGCTAACCCACAGACAAGGCTCCCAATACCCATCACGCTGCAATGATCCTGCAACTTCTCAACCCAGCCTCGGGCTGTTGGTCCTTCAAACAAACACTGCCTACTTTGGGAAATCAATGATTTATTTGCCATTACTTAGCAGGGATAGTGAAGGAAAGGTGAGTGTGGGGTCACTGCTTTGGTGAGCACCAAAGCGAAGCACCATCCCTGAATAATTCATGATCCCTTTTTTCTGCAGCATCTGGACACATCTGCTGCATTTGTAGTCGCAGGCTTTTTCTCGGCTGACTCAGAAAATCCTGCTTTGGCAGATGGGTACTCTTTCAAGTGGGTACTTTCCCTACAGCATTAACGAGCTGTGATTTTGTTACAAATGGGGATTTTTGTTCCTCTTCTGCTGATGTCACTCTGTGATCCTGCAGGGAATAACGCTCAGATCTCTGCAGCCTGATGAGCCCCATGTGCCCTTTGGGACAGATGTACTTGCAAGTGGGAGATTGTTTTTCCTTTTGCTGCCCAGATTTATATTTCACTGAAGTCCAGTATCAATCCCACTGCTGCTGGGCTGTAAGCTCATTTTACTAAATGGGAAGAAAAACAGTTCCCTCAGCTGAATGCACGCGAAATGGAAAATCCTGCAACAAAACAGCTCTTAAAAAGGGACCTGAATGATTTTTCTGAACCTTGAGGACTGCACTGCTGACATCAGGATGGGATGTAATTTATTTCGCCTGACCTTTCCCTGTAAGACTGTGCTGGTGGATCAAGGATCCTTTCTACCACTTCTACACCCATTGCCAAGGTGACGTCCTGTTTCATGCGTCAGTTGGTGAAGATTGCATCTGTGCTGCTGTGATGCTTTGTTTGCTGTCCTGCCTGACAAGCTCTTGGCAGGGTTTCAGCTCCCGTGGATGGCAGCTGCTCCGCAAGGGACTAAAAGAGTCTCAAGCTGGACGTTATTATGGCAAGTTCCATGTAGATAGGGCATAGGACTGGGGTCCCCTGGATGAGACTGCAGCATGGTTGAGATAAAGCAAAGATGCCCAGAGGTGCTACCAGGTGTAATGGGACTGGCAGATGACTGCAGCACTACACCCTGTGCTCACCCCACATGCCATCTCACTTGGGATTTATGAGAGCCCTCGGGGTGCTGGGGAAGCGGAGGCAGCTCACCGGTGCTCACTGTAGAGGCTTGCCAAAGCACAACTGAGTTTGGATTGTGGAGCATGACCAGTGGAACAGGTCATGCTGCTGCACAAAACCACCTGGTGTTTTTCTCTCCCTTCCCAGAGCTTTCCCAGAAGGTCACAGAAAGAGAGAGAGATGCGCATGGGAAGGATGCATTTGTCCTTCACATGACAGCCTGTCAGCAGTGGGGACAACCACAGTGGCAAGGGATGTGGCCCCAGTCAAGTTTCTCCCCCATCCCACCAAGGGGATGAAACCTCTGAACAAGGGGGATTTTTACTGCTGGTTGCCAGGACTCTCAAAGGGACTTTGGTGATGGATAAGAACAAAGGCTGCAGCTAAAAAAGTCCCTGAACCCCACCAACTTCTTATAGGAAGCTCAAAGGTCTACAGTTATAGGGGAAAATCCAATTAGGTGGCTCACAGGGGCAAAGCCCGCTCTGCTTCTGATGTCAAAAGTAGGAAAGCCTCTTGGAGGTTTCCCATGTGTCCATCCATTTCCCACTCCAGCCCTCCCAGCCTTGTGGCAGGCTGCACCCCCCTCCCACAGGTCTGATTTGAAAGAGGAGTGGGGCCTGTTGGGAGGACAGCACAGGAGACGCTCTTGGCCATGGACACAGCTCCCACCGTACCTGTGTTCTCCTCGGACTGGTTGAAACCGCAGATCTGGCAGATGCTGCGAACCCACTTGTTCATGTCGTCCTCTGTCTCGGCCACCAGGTAGAAGGTCCTGTCACTGGTCTTGATGTCGAAGATGTAGCTGTCTTGCAGCTCCTTTTTGTTGAAGGTCAGGCCCGCATCCACTTGCTCGCAGAAATTGAGGTTGATCACACGCAAAGGTTTCTTGGAGTGGTCATTTTTGTAGTACTCCAGGACATCGGGGTCGCCACTCATCCGACCGCTGCGCAGGACAAACCAGCGTTTCTTCCATGCCTGAAACCAAGAAGAGAGGAAGCATGAACCCCTTTGCTGAAGTCACGAGGGCCAAGAAACCAGGGTGACACAGATGGACATGACACTTCTCTGCCCCGGGATGCTCTGGGATGCTGCTCAGAACATTCTTGCAAGAGATGCGCACACTCAGCTCAGTTCACCACTTCAATACTCAAATCCCACTGGTTCTCCAGGAGAATTAAATACTGAAATATTCTATCTTAAGATGACCCCAAGAAATGCTAGTCTTGTGGCTTAGTGCAACCTTGCTCCTTCCCTACAGCCTAGCTGCATTCCCAGCACCCAAATACCTTTTGCTCCTTGATGCAAAATAATCTGCAGTGTGGCATCACAGCAATCACAGTGCCAAAATGCCTTTTAGCAGCTTGGAGGAGCTCAGGCGCTTTGGACACAGTGCCTTGGGTATCCTGCCCTTCAGAGAAACCCCTGAGAGCATCACAGCACGCGCCTGCAGATACCACCATGCCAATCCAATCTCTGTTTAAATGCCAGGATAGAAAGGCTAATAAAACCAACGGGGAGCTGGTTTGGTTTTTTAATATCAGGAATAATGCCAGGCAGACCCATGGAGAATCCAAGCTTCATTTGTTTTTCAGCATCTTCTGCTCCCTGGTACGTAGGAAACTCCTTAGCAAAGGAAAATGTTATCACTGATTCTTCCAAGTACTGCTGATGGGGGCCCCTGGTCAAATCACCTGGGGCACGGACTGAGGGGGTTACGGTGTTCAAAGCAAACCAGCAAAATAAATGTCAGCCATCAGCCCTGGCACTGGGAGCTGCGGCCTCTCTGCTCACCCCACACCAGATGCAGCTGGGAGCCCGCAGGAGGGAGAATAGCCACAGTGAGAATGTAGTAAAAGCTACAACTTATATTACACAGGGAATGGTGCAGGTGTAACTCCCCATCCATGGGCTGGAGGGTTTGGGTTTTTTTTTGGGGTGGACTCTGCACGAGCATCCTGGTGCCTGCGGGATGGATGCATGGGTGAGGAACCACCTTGAGCTGATCCCCATCATGCTGCCTTGCAGAGGGCTCAGCTCCCATGGAGTATGGAAGAGAAGGACTGTCTAGTCCTTAAAACGTCTGAGTTTGTTCAGGCTTCCTTTGAATGCAGTGAAGATTTGAGAGGTGCACGAACAACGTAGGCTGGACATGGTCCATGCAGATGAGCGGAGTGATGTGGGGTATTGCCAGCACTCCTGTGTTACCTGATGTAGACCTCGGTTTGTACCAAAGGATGCCAAGGGAGGGGATGCAATTCCCACCATCCTGCAGCCATCATGCATGTTTGCTTGTTTTATGAGCTTTACCCTAATTATTTTTTTAAAAATCACTAGTTTTGGGATTCATGTGATTATGAAAGGTTGGGTCATGAGAAACTACATGATGTTCCTAAGGAGGAAGAACCAACAGCCATAAACATCTTTAGTAACCCAAGAGAGGGAGCAAGGTGAGTGCTGTACTTGGATCTCCATGATGCTCCCTGGGAGGTGACTACAGCTGTGTGTCGGCAATTGGGCACGTGCTAGATCTCAGCCACCCAATTGCACCAGGAACCCACCATTTTGGAGAATTTGGTGGCTGAAATGAGGATAAAGACCCCCTGTGATATTTTCTCTGAATGGTCTGGTTTGCACTGTACTTTTCAAAGGCTTAAAATTAGCTTTTGCTGGTGTCTTTGAGATTTGTAACCAAATTAGTTTTGCACTAATTCTCAAACTGGCTCCCGATGCCAGGAAAGCAACTTCAGTACAATCTTCCAAATGCAGTGGAGCAGAAAATTGCTTAGTAAGAGGATGTGTGAGGCTGGCAGATTTTGGTTTCATCTGGGAGATGCTCACCCACTTCTCATGAAAATGGCCACTTTTATAAAAAAAAAACAAACCCACACGGTAGAGCTGCATCCATCAGGGAGGGAAAAAAACCAATTTCACCAGACACCAGCAATAATTCACTACTTCATCTCCTCAAAATGGATCACCCAAATAATTGGTAAAAAGCTCTTGAATTTTTTTTTTCTTGCTCTAGGTGGAAATTGTCCCATTATTTCTTTCTATGAACACTGAGCCATTTCTTTGCAGCCACTTGGCTGGACAAAGACATGGGCACACATCAGTGAGGGGGTCTGAAAGAAGACCAAGTTGTGCAGCACATGAACCACCACCTGAACAAAGACACATCCAACACTAATTCTTGCTACTGGCTGGTTGCTTTCCAAGCATTTGGAGTCAGCATCAACCATTTGGAGTCAGCATCCCTTCATGGCTGAGAAGTTGCATTAAAACCCCCACAAAGTACAGAAACTAGACTCCAGAATTTTGAGCTTTCATGGAAAAAATAGGAGGAAATGCTGCAAGCAAGGCCAACGATGCAACATCTTCCCTTTTTATCGTCAATGTGAGAGCTACGAGTTCTCTAGTTCTCTTTGGTCTGTCTCGTGGCAATGGAAAGCCCCACACAGTCAATATTTGGCAGAGAAAGCAGTATAACACATGTAGTCTGGTGGTATTGGGTAAGTTCTAACCTAAGACAGTTGCAAAAGAACTGCTCTTGTCAGGACAAAATTTCTTGGGAAGCTTCAGGAGCTGGAGTACCACTGAAGAGTGGGACCTTTGGTCAGAGCAACAGCCCCACCAACCTGGGATGACCACCCTGTCCACCTCTGCCTGGTGCCATCTTGATGATAAAGAGTCACCAGAGTTTTTCTAGAAATAAACCCAGAAAAACAGCTCACGGCAGCAGCTGCTGGACTTGCGTGTCCTGGACAGGTGGCTGCAGGCAGCACAGCTGGATGCATCTCCCACTGCACATCCCCACAGCAGGACGAGCCATTTCTGCCTCCTAAGATCAGCTTCTGAGCCAGGGGAATAAGCACTGGCCATTAGAAGAGAATAGAAGGAAATAATAAAGAAATAGCCAGGAACCATCTTATTTTTGTGGAGATTTTCCCCGTTTCTTTGAATTTTTGAGCACTGAGCTCAGCAAGCGTATTTTAGTTCTTCCCCATGGATTTGCTATGTTTCCACTAGGAAAAGGACTCAACTTGTGTTTGCCAGGCTAGGGCTGTGATTGGAGCATCTCGTGGCACTAATGGAGCTGGCTTCAACATATAATGATACGTGGAAAATGATACGCAGCCTGCAGCATGTGGCCCATCCTTCTGGGACACATATTCCCTGTTCAAAGCTATCAGTATCATCCAAATCTTCCATATTTAGGCTTCCTTAGAATATCTACCACTTCCCTGCAAAAGGGTGATTTCAGGGTCTACCGACCACCAGCTGCAACAGCAGTAGGATGCACAGGATCCAAATGTCATGGCAATGGCAGGCCATGCCAAACCAGAGGAGGATGCAACTCCACGTGAACCTCCACGCTTTGCTGCCACGTTTCCAAAACCACCTTCTTCCACCATGGGGTTGTGATGGCCAACATGCATCTCCTCCTCCACCTGAATTTTCCTCTCTCCTTATTTCTCTGTGTTCCTGGCTCCCTTGAAACCCCTGTTGCTGTCAGCCCACTCCTGCCAAAACACTGTGCCTCACCGCCACGTGGTGTGAGCCAAGAGCTGTGTTTGTTTTGCAGCCTTACAACGTAGAGAGGCCAACAGCTTAACAGCCATAAAATGGTGCCGTTGTGGCACAAATTTCCAGCTGTGTGGTCCTTTTCCTGCATCAGGTTATTTTGCAGTTAAATTACAGCTGCTAATATAATTGAGAAATATTTTGACGCTTGGCAAATACTTCTTTTAAAGACTTTTTTTGTTAAAAATAAGCCCATCATGTTACCAGTGCAATGTAAATCCTCCTGGGTGCTGAGAACCGTGACTGCTTCTTGATTGCTTTCCACCTCAACAGTGCCATGGCAAGTTAAAGTTTACAAAACGGACCCCTTTCCAGCTGGATGCTACTTGGAATTGGTTGTTTCATGTGTTAGAGAGTTGGATTGGCAGAGCCAAGGCGGTGCTG
Source organism: Phalacrocorax aristotelis (assembly GCF_949628215.1). NCBI lineage: Eukaryota > Metazoa > Chordata > Aves > Suliformes > Phalacrocoracidae > Phalacrocorax > Phalacrocorax aristotelis. The sequence continues at coordinate 4,628,766 of NC_134276.1, forward strand.
CTGGGTTCATAGGCTGAGAGCACTTAGCAGGGAAGCTCTGGGGGCTCCAGTTGTGGTTGGGACCCTTCCTGTCCTCTCTGCTGGGTGAGGAACCAGGAGAACCCAACCAGAGAAGTGGCTGCTCTTGAGCAACTGAGATACAGTCACGGGAGGTCTTCTGACCATGCCATGAGTGAGGTCCTTCACATCCCCTGCAGCTGTCCTGATGGAGAAATACTGTGACAGAGCTGATGGCATCAGTGCGGAGGGCTCAGACTGTCCCTTGTTGGACAATCTGGGGACTCCAAGTGCATAATAACCCAAGTTCAGTTCAGGACAGGTCAGACAGAAGCTTTATTAACTATGATCATAATGAGAGGACATTTAGACAGCATGTCCCCCTCTGCTGCTCTGTTCTCTGCCAAGTGATTGCAGAGGGGAGGAGAGGAGAGGAAAAATATTTCCCAGGAAATCTCTCTGCTCCACTCCTTTTCCCCCTGCCACCACCTTCATCCCTGGAAGCACAGCACGCCATCAGTGTGAAATAGACCTTCCAAAATCTGATCTGACACAAATCACAGGATCTAATCTGAGCTGGCAGGCAGGATGAGTGACCTAGCTGTGACATCAGGCAAATTTTTCACACTGGGATGAAGTCTGGGACTGAGCGATTCGAGCAGGAAACCCCACAGCGGGGCAAGTGGGCACTCGTGTCCTGTATTTGCTCAGAGCCCTGTACAACCTGACTTGGAATGTTTCCAGGGATGTGGCATCTGCCACCTCTCTGGGCAACCTGGGCCAGTGTTCCACTACTGTCATAATAAAAAATGTCTTCCTTGTATCTAGTCCTTATACCATCCTTGCTGTTGTGTTGTTTCGGGTGGCTTGGCTTGCTCAGTGGTGTTATTGTTTTTGCCATGCGCAACAATTGCACTGACTGTAGCCATCGGACTGTTACCCCACACCGGAGCTGACCCTGCCCTGGCCACCCCATCCCTGCAGCCCTGCACAAGAGACACGGTCCTCTACTGCGGCTGGTGCTACCAGCACTGGGGAGTGAAGCCCCATACAAGAGGATTGTAGAATAACCTATTGGTGACCTGTATAATAACGTTGTCTCCCTCTGTGTCCCTGGAGGCTTTTTATCTCATCTGATGGACAGAAGGATGCTGGTTTTATTATTCATGCAAGAACACCTCTCCCCTCTCTGTGTTAGCGCTAACTCAAAGGAAACGCAGCTTGGAAGAAAATTTGCAAGTAGGAAATCCCCAGTGTCTGCTCACGTTAACGGTGCTGCTGGCTGATCGCCCCCACAAAGTACCTTGGGGTCCCACCATGACTGCTCAACCCTGACATCCATGAGCCCAAGAGCAAACAGGAGTGTCCTGAGCTCCCTCCTGCCCTCCCTGACCCTCCATGGCTCTCCAAGCACCTTCCTCTTCGCTGCCTGCTCACAGCACCTTTCGACATCATGCTGGGAACAGACAGGTCCCAACCCCAGTCCTCTCACCCTTCAAAGGGATGGAGAATGATCCCCGCTAATCACGGGTCTGCTGTGGCCGAGTTCACGGTGAGTTTGTTAGCAGCATCGCTTTGGGGAGGCTTGAGTGGCAGTGTTAATAACGCCGTGCTGCAGCAGCATGACCCTGCAGGGCGCAGGAAACCTTGCTGGCGTACAAGACGGCTCTTCCTCAGCTCACTGGGGGATTGGGGGAAGTAACAGCGATGCAAAAAACCCCCAACCCAGTGCGTATCTCAGGCTGTCAAATCAAACTTCCCTCCTGGGATTTTTTTTCCCCACTGTTGGAGGTGTAATTAGGCTTCAGAGCACACGTTGAATCGCTATGTGCGAAATCCACCCTAGGGCAGCACGGCCAGTGCGAGTCCTACCGCACTGAGCATCACTCATGGCTGGCTGAGATTGGATTTTAAGGAGTTAAGGCTCAAGCACAGACTAAAACCTATTCACAAGATCATTTAAAAACTCATAATTTTCAAAACCAGCTCCTGCCATCAGAGATTTGTTACCAGGAAAGGAAGAGGTTGGGATGGCTTGGAGCTAAAGGTAAGCTGGTGTGAGCTGGAGGACCTGCTCCCTGCTGCCACGCTCTGCAAATGCTACGGGTGACAAAGCAGTGACACAATGTGGAAAACATTTCCCTCCGTATTTATTTTACGGGAGTTCTCCTGTTGGAAAGATTTCAGTAGCTCAGTGCTGCTCATGGTCAATCTTAGGAAAATAAAGATGCCTGTCCCGGACATGTGGGCGCCAACCATGTTTCTGCTGGGGTGCTGAAGTGCCTGATTAAGGATGGGGTAGAAAAACAAAATACCAAGTAGTGAGGTTGTACTTACACCACCAGACAAGCTGTGACTGTCTGAGAAAGAAGGACACAGGGGGAACCCTGGGTGGACCAGGAGTGCTCCCACCTGGAGGATGTTGAGAGGGTGGAGCCAAACTCTACTGGGAGATGCATGGGGACAGCACGAGAGGCAATGGGAAAGTCACATTAGATGTAAGGAAAAGGCTTCACTATGAGTGGTAGGACGAAAAAAAAAAAAAGAGATGGGGGGATGTCCATCCTTGGAGATATTTAAAACCTGCCTGGGCAAGATGAGGATCAATGTGATTTGCCTCCAGCGTTGGCCCTAACTTCAAGCTGGCCCTGCTTTGAGAGGGAGGTTGGTCCAGAGACCTCCCAAGGTCCCTTCTGACCTCAGTTATCTCCAAATCTAAATTACTTTTCCATAATTAGCTCCAGCTCCCAGTGAGGAGTGTTGAACCTGTTGTACAGAGACTTGATGAAACTGCTCAGACCCCGAGCCCAGACATGGGACCAGTGCAGCCCCCCGCCACAGATCTGTCCTCAGCATTTAACATGAGAAAGTGCAGCACTGGCATTTTTTAACTCTCCTTGCGTAAAGCAACCTTTTCTGGGTAATTCCTCCTGCTGAAAGCTGCAAGGCACCTTTGCAAGCAGGAAGGTGCTGGGAAAGCACAGGGTTTGAAGGCATGAGCTGGAGCCCAGCTCCTGCTCTGGGGCTTGCCATGAATGGTCCACGCGCGGGGCCTCTACTGTGTCCCCGCTGCCGTGCCATGGATTTTGTTATCTGGAAATATTTCCTGCTATTCAGCCCTGTTCTGTATTCCACTCAGTTATTCCCAGCCAAAATCTCTCCCCCAGCCCTGCCGTGGCACACCCTTTGCAGAGGGACCAGAGCGGCACCCGAAGGAGGTGCAGAGAGATGGGTGTCCCTGCATGGGGACAGGCAGAGCTGGCGGCTCCCCGGGGGCCTGCACGACACCTGGTGAAGGGGTGAGATGACACCACTGTTGTCTCTGCCCCACGCCCCATCGGCTAGCCTGAGAAAAACAGCACAGCGAAAGGGACCGCATCCTACAAAAGCAATGCTGCAGGCAGTGCCCCCGAGGCCCCGAAGGGATTGCAGCGAGTCTCCAGCCAACTGTTTAGCCTGGGTCTGATCCAGAAACCAGGGCCACTAAAGGAATTTTTCATCCTTGGCCTCGAGGTGCTTTGTTTTCAGCAGTGCCAGTCCCAAGGGGTGCTTCCCGACCCCAGCATCTGCCCTGGCTGCATCCTGATTTGACACAGGAGTAAGCCGAGTGGTGATGGCTCTGCCGTATCGCCTCACTGGGCACAGGCATGCGGCTCTGCCACATGAGCGTTGAACTGAGCACGAAGCTGCGTTGTCTGTCCCCCACCATCACTGATGCTGGCGCAGTGCCGCGGGGGCTGGCTTGCACCTAGCTGCTTCTTTGAAGGCTGACACGAACAAGGGGCTGCGACAATGAAACAGGATGTCCCAGCGGCTTATTATGTGACATTGTATTTATCACATATATTATGATACTACAGTTATATATTTTTCACATAATGCACGTCGAGACTGGTGCTTCTCAAGTCTGTTTGCAAAACCCAGCCACCACCACTGAGCATACCCAACCCTAGGGAGATGAGCAAGGGCCGACCAACCCCACCGGGGTAAGTCAGCCCGTGCCATGCAAGCACGACAACAGTGAGAGTGGAGTTTACTCTGCTTTTTCAACTTTGGGTTTCTGGAACAAAAAGCAAACTGCTCAGAGATTTTTCTTCCCCGCTGAGACTTTGGTATCAGGCTCTGATAAGCGCTTTCCCGGCCGTTACACAAGCAGGGCTGGACATGGGAACGCAGCATGAACAAATGACTCCAGGCACAGCGCTTTGATAACTGAGTTTTTCTAGCTTTCTGGCCTCTGCAAAAGCAAAATAAATCCCACAGCACTGTCAGTGATTTCCCTCTCCTTGCCCCTAGCTTTGGGTTATCCCAAATCACATCCCTGAAAATAGGGATCTGCTCCAAAAGAGCCACACACCACACTGGCAGGGGCTGTGGGTGCTGCCCAGACTTCCCTGGCAAACATACACCAGTCTCTGCCCACACAAAACTCGTTGCAGGGGTGCTTTGCCCCTTGAGTGTCCAATGATGGGCTTCATAGGAAAAAACACATTGATGCCCATCTCCCCTCTGCCTTCTCCTGGAGGTTGTGGCTGCTCTCCTACCCTGTGTCACCTCTTGCCAGCCCTCCGCAATGTCCAGGAATGTGTTCAGGAGAGGGCAAGGTTTGCTTTCACCAGCCTTGGGCTTGGCCATGAGATATTTCCCAGACAGGGCATGGCATTTTGTTGTTTTTTTTTTTTTTTTTTTTCTGTCCCACATCCATGAACCCCAGAGAGAGTCAGGGAAGGGGCTGCTATAAGAAACAGGTTTCCCAGACAGTGAACCCTTTCCAAAGCCTGAAAGCTGCTTGTGTTTCAAAGCAAAGATGATTTAAAACAATGCTTTTGAACCAAGAAAAGAATTTGAAAAAGCCAATTTGAGGCTTACTTTCAATCATTTGAAGATAGGCACCTGTGTCAGCTCTAGGAATGAATCCTGTAATTAACCTGCTCTGCCCTCAATCTCTCAGGCAAAGGTGGGTGGAAATACAGATGGACATAGAGGTGGACAACAGGAATGAGAGGTGTGTCAGGATGCTTCCCCCTTCCCTTGGCATGCTGCTTCCTTCAGTTAAAGGCTGCAGAAAAAGGGTCTTACGAGGTGATACTGAACCTCTTCTGAGCTTAACAGGCTCTAAGCACAGCAAAAATCACCTTCCCCTGCTTGGTTTTAGATGATGAGATGGAGGTATAGTGGGGCTGAAGATGATAGTAAAGTATCAGGAAGTGTCTCCAATCACCTAAAGGACTGGTCTCCTGGTTTCTCTGGCTTGTAGCAGATATTTGGGATAGGCTTGCCTTTCCAGGGATTATTTCTAATTTTAGAAAAACTCTGAAGCTTCTTAGTTTTCATTTTCACTTTCATTCAGCTTCATAAATTTCACTTTAACGAGCTGTCCCATTGTCCCAGTGTGTAACTTTCTCCAGCTGGACTAACCTCTGCAGGAGTGAGAGGATGTGACAAAGCTGCACTTCTCGAGCATCGTGGTGCCCAACTCTTTTGTTGAGAGAAAGACAGTTGCACCACTGGGACATCAGTTGGGAGTAGAGCGAGGGGTGTTGCACTCCCAACTGCCAAAACTTCCACTCGACATACAGGAACCAGCACAAGGTCCTGTTGTACAAGGTTTTGCAGAGCTTAGGTTTGATTTGGTGAAACACACTCCCTCAAATCTCTCTTTTTTTATCTTCCCCAGCACACTCCCTCAAACCCTCTGGAAAATAATACCAGATCACTGGGAATACCATGAGGTCTGGGGAAGTCTGGGGCAGAGTCCTCATGCCTTTACAAAATTTGGACCTTCAGCTTTCCCTGCTGTAGCTTTTTTTTTGTCAAGGAAACATTACCATGGTAGCCCCAACATGAGACATTATCCAAAATCTGGGCTGCTTTGTGCCAGATGCTTTGAGAAATATCATTAGCTCAGAGATGCCAGACTGGAATAGAAAAGACAGACAAGGAATGAAAGAAGAGAGTGAATCACAGAATCCCAGGTTGGAAGGGACCCCAGAGATCATCTAGTCCAACCTTTCTAGGAGGAGCACAGTCTAGACAAGATGGCCCAGCACCCTGTCCAGGCGACTCTTGAAGGTGCCCAACGTGGCCGAGTCAACCCCTTCCCTGGGGAGATTATTCCAGTGGTGACTGTCCTCAGTGTGAAAAATTTCCCTCTGGTGTCCAATCGGAATCTCCCCAAGGCAAGGTCCTTACCTTGCCTTCTGGTTCCCAAGCCAATAAATTGCTCCCTTGACCCCTTGGCTACAATCACTCTGCCTCTGTTTTCCTACAGGAAATTTCCCCTTTTTATGCCTGGTTTATATCTTGCTGTGGTCAACTTGCACACGTCTGCATGAGCTGTTTGCTCGCAGCAATAATAATTTTTTGACACAAAAAAATGTGTTCACCTCTAGGTATTCGTTCAGGTATTTAAGTGGCTTTGGCACACCCAGACTGATTCCCTTTCAGAAGAAATTAAGCCATTTATTTCTGTCCAAATGTGCTCTGACTCTATTGGGGATGCATATATAGGGCTACTATGGTGCTGGACCACCAGGACGTCCCCCCGTTGGTATCAGACCCAGAAGACACCTTCTACCCCCAAAATACAGGAGATAGGAGGCGTTTAACACCTTCAAGCTACTGATCTGCTTTTGTGGAGGCAAGGCTCTCTCTTTTGACCATGACAAATGGTAGACTTTGCATCCCATATAGATTATCTTCGATTAAACCCAAGTTTTTTGTGAACACATTAAGATTATTCAAATTTGAGCAAAGCTGCTGCAGCCTGAGCCAAACCCAGGCCTTTTGCCAAGGCAATGGTGACAGCAGTGGATTTCTGGGACTTGGCACAGACTATACATTTCAGTATGGGCCTTACAAGACAGCTGGGCACTTTCTCGGGGGGCTATGGGGTGGATGAGAGAGGGAAATGGGAACACTTTTACTCCAAAGAGTGAGCAAATGTCATGAGAGACAAGCATACCCAGAGACCGACGTGTGCCCAACTTGGCGGCTTGGTGCTCCTGCACCTGTCCCAGAGGGAAAACAACACAAACACATAAGCACACACAAGAAGCAACACTGAATGCTAGATGGACTTGGGTTTGATCCAGGCTTAGAAGGAGCAAGTGAGGCAGCATTGTCCACGCTGACCCTCATGGCAGAGCCCCACCATCATGGTTTCACATGCTGCCCTGGTTTTGCTCCAGGAAATGTGGGTGTGGTTGGTGTTTTGGCAAGACAGAGAGGCAGGAGGCTGTGAGGCCAAACACATTAAATATGGGCAAAAGTGAGAAACAGAGTCGAAAGCTCCTATAAGAAAGACAGCTTCATGGAGACCAGAACTGGTGGTACTCACTCATGGGCTGGTTTCTCATGGCTTAGTTGATTTGGGACCTGGGGTTCATTCCTGCAGCTTAAAAGGGCACCCTAATGAGTGGATTCCCTTGTGCTTCATAATGCGTAAGCTCATGCATAAGCCTTTCCTTAGTTAAAAGAGGATTTCTCTCCTCCTCCAGCTCACCCTTTTAGATGAAACTCATTGAGATCTAATTATCTCATCCTGCTGTCAGGCCCCACTGAAACCTGCTGAGGGATTTACCAGTTTCCAGGAGACACTCACAGAAGGCACATGCACATCCAGACAATCCCCAAGGTTCTCCACCAGCCATGCCGAGCTCAAAGCCCCGATCGCCGCTATCCTGGCAGACACTATGCTCAGGCAGTTCAGCTCATTGCCTGGAGGGCAGCAGAGGATAACTTGGGGTGTCCCTGGGGTAAACCCCAGAGCTGCACAACCCAAGGGTCCAAATCTCCCTTGTTGAGTTGAGGGTGGCCAGCTAAAATACGCACATTTCTGGTTTCAATCCTGCCACAGTGAGGTACACCTCTCCAGATGTCCCCAGTAGCCGAAACAGCTGTCAGTGACAGCAGCTGTTTGGGGTCTGGTCTGAGCCCTCACAACACTTCTAGTCCCACAACCCTGTTCCTACAGAAGAAAAGTTTTCCCTGGGTTCCCCCCTTATCTGTGTGACTCTCAGATTCAGGCAGTCCAGGTCTCCTGAAGTACCTTCCAATCTGAATTATTCAATGATCCTATGACAGTAAACTGATTTCTTCTATATCACAGGCTCTTAATTAAATGCACATTTATGTCCATATGGACCCAGTAACCACTGATTTAGCCACCATCTCCAGAAAGAAAAAGCAAGGAGGGGGTTGCTTCCAATCTGTCACTTTGTCGGTTTGGCATCTTGCAAAGGGCTCTTGTGATGCCCTTCTCCGCTAGACTGGAGCATCCTTAACACCTTCACAGGGAGAAAATCACAATCATCTGTGTACTCCAACCTCTCAGCTCTTCCAAAAATCTAACCAGCTGCCAGCCTAAGCATTTTCTGTGCTAAACACCATTTCTGCAATACTTTCCTTTTCTTCCTCTTCAGCGTTGACATTAGTAGCCAGTTACTCTAACACGTTTTGCTGTTGCTGTCTATAAGGAAAAATAAATGCACTTCCTATCCATTCATTTAGATATCAAAGGTCAATGTAGCTCTTTCTGCCACAGCCTCAACTCAAGTCAGGAGCTGCTTGTGCAGTTTCTGTCTCCTAAAAACCAGAAAACCCTGCATTTGGTGATTCACTGCCCCCTTCCATAGGAACAATCTTAATTTCTTTTCCTTTGGTGTACAACTTTGCATTAGGCTGTACTCTAACATATTTTGTTTAAACAGACTGTGCTTGCCAAGTGATCCAGACTGCCCCATCTGATGAATTTGTCTTCAACATTTACTGTTTCATTATCTTTTGTGCCACGGGCAGCTTCTCCCCACAGGAGCCATTGGATCTGCTTCACTTAGAGAAATGCTGAGACCTAGTATTAATCCCTGGAAAATGGCATGAAGAAAAGCAATATTTGAGGGTGACACCTTTCTGGGATCTATCAGATTTTAATTCACTTGCCACATGCTCTGGGCTGTACAGGCTGCCCTCACTACCTTAGAGCTGACCTGCCATTAACAGAACCGTGGGCTCCGTTTGGCCCAGGACTGATGCTGGGCATTGACCTTTTGCTGCCTAGGGAGTCTCTTCTGGACATTTCTTCTACCTTCTGGATTGAAAGTAACTCCTTCCTTCAGGACTAACCTAATCCATTTCTCCCAATATCTGGAAAGCTGTTGTCTTCTTTTCCCATGCTTTGGTGGAAAGGTGAGAAGACTGCTGCTTCCCGGACCTCCACAAGCTATGGCTAGGGTCTGATGGATGCTGCGATGGTGTACAATCCTGCATTGGCAGAGTTCGTCATGGCCTTCAGGAACAGCAGTCAATGTAGTGCTGAGACACTTTATTAACCACATGCCTGCCCCAGCCTTTGCCTTCTGCCGGCAAGCAACGCCTGGGGAAGGTATTCCTGAGTACAGAATAGTCTATTTGGCTTTGGGAACACGAGTGCATAATAAGTCACTTGATAAACAGTAGTACAGTTTAGCCAGCATAGATGAGAAGGTCAAACGGATGAGAAGACAGCCGATTCAAAGATAACTACTTCTAATGGCGGTGCTCATGTCACTATTTTCTTCTAAAAATTCGAGCCTATAGAAGCCCTTGCATTAGTATATTTGGGACGCTATATGATTTTGGGTCATTCCTATTTCCTGCCCGACCAACAACACAGTGAGGACAGGCTTTTGACATCAAATATTCCTACTCTGACCTGAAGAATTCCCACAAATCTGGCTGAACAGGGCAGAAAAATAACCTGGGGTCATGGTAACAGATTGCCTTGTTTAAAGACTTCTTTAAAATCAAGGAAGCCAAAGGGGAATAAATCAGCTGAGGTGCTGAAAACCACTTGACAACAGCCGAGAAGCTACTGGACCAACAGGAGTGTTCAGTGTGACCTCCGTGGATTAGCCTTTTCTCTTTAAATTTAAATTATTCCATTAAAAGTGGCTGTAGCCAGACTCAACTGTGGCGGTCTACTGTTCCCCCTGACTGATCACACAAGCCTCATCTTTTTGGAAACCCAGCTGGAAGCCCAGCTTGAAGCCCCCATGCTTCAGGCTTCAGAGGAGTGAACAGGAGGGTGGGTGCTAACACCACCCCACAGCAGCTCCTCTGTGTGCCTGTTAATGTGTGTTGAAAAGCCGTTAACAACACTTATATCAGTGGGTTGAAAGGAGGGTGTCTCTACCTTGGCCTGATGGTGCAGATATGCTCATTGGTGGCGGACGATGCCCACCACCTCTCCCTCTGCTGGAATCCCAATGGCTACTGACCCAGCTGCTGACCCCGTCAATAGCTGAAAAGCCCTTCCAAAAGCAGCGAACCTCTCTCCTTTCATGTATTATTAAAATCCTCACTGGTTAATTTATTAGGGTACTTTGCGTAGAGAAAAATGACCTCTTTGTTGACCCACTTAAACATGCTCCACTCCAACACAAAACCGTCAGAAGGGCTAAGGCGAGAGCCGGGGAAGTTGTGAGCAGACTGAAGTCCTTTGTCCCAGCGAGACAGCTCCAGGATGGAAGTGCTGGGACTCCCTGGCACGAGAGCAAAGGGCTAAGCACAAGCCTTTACAGAACAAACCACAAAGGAAACATTCAGCCCATATGCCGCATGGACACAGCCAGAGAAACAAGACTCCCTGGTCCTCCCTCCTACGCAGCGCTCATCCCTCCCCAGACCCATAGGTTTGGGGAAGAAACCTTGAGTCCTCCCCACATTGACTCCTCTAAAAATGCAAATGGAAAACATGACGATGGGTGGTGGATGAGCCCATCCACACGTGTTGGGAAATACAGCGCTTGTGAGACAGCAAAGGTGTCTCCTGGACATCCTCCAGTCAAAGGTGTGCAGACCTGCACCTGGACTGTCCTCTTCTCTGCTACTGGCTTTCTCCAGCAAGGGAAGCACTAGATTTGCTCTACAGCAATCCCTGATTCAAACTAACATGTATGGGGTGTGGAGGAGCAGGGCACTGCAGGGCAGAACTGCATAAGCCAAACTGACAGCGTAAACACCACTCAGCACCAGAAGTAGCCCTGTAAGTGAAATGAGCAGGATTAGCTGCCATTAGGTCTTGTTTTTCCATTAGTGTCATAAAGATAAAGCTGCTCTCCCCCCATAAAGGTGGCCTGCAAAGTGCTCAGGCTCTACAGGACACTCAGGCTATTAGAGGGGACACAAAAGCTCCATTTGCTTCATCACTGAGAAAGCACCTGGAAAGTGCAGGGAGGACATGAGGACAGCGCAAGGTGCCTTTCGACCTCAGGGTATTGGGAGCTCCATCCTGTGCCCTGCTCGTTGTCCTGGCTATCACGCCAGCTTCACGCTGGAGAGTGTTTTAAAGCCCAAATGCTTTGCTGGGGTTTGTTTTCATGTGATGCTCTTTATCTCAAGCAAATGGGCTGCCAATTAAATTTGATACTAAGGGGGTATGTAAGGAAAGGCTCATGAAGACACCTAAACAGTGTGCCAAATTTCACCCCTTAGGAGAAGAGCTGGAGGGAGACCTTGGAGATAGACATGAAACACATTAATCCCTGCTTATTCTTATCTTTATAAAGCTCATACATCCTGGGTGTTAGATGGGGTAAAATATACAGAACAGGACTGAACAGAATAAACTGCAGCAGAAATCTGAATGCAAGATCGGAAGGTAGGGTCTGATTCTGCAGCTGCCATTAACCTGTCAAAAACCCTTGAAGAAAGGGGTTTTATCCTGTTGTGCCACAGTTTTCTAAGCTCCAAATCAAGACCCGATCTCAGACGGATGTTACAAAAAAAGCGACTGAGTTGCTATCTGAAAAAATACTTTGGGGGTGGAAAGAGTAGTTATATGATGGGTGGGGAGTAATTTTTCTGCCTGCAACAATTCTGCAAACCAAGAGGTAGAAAACAGTGTGTGGGAACCTGAACCTGCAGCAAAGAGGGGTGGAAAGAGCAGTAACTGATGAATTTTATTGCAGCATGTGTTAATCATCCCTCTAGAAGAGGGACTGGGATGGGGGTGGAGGACTTGGCAGCTGGGGGAAACAAGGGTTTTGAGATGTATTTGTAATGTTAACTCACATCTGGGATCAATCCTGGAATGGGAACACAGTGTCTGGCCCAGGCGGGCCAGAAGGAAATATTCTTCATGGCCAACCTGCATGAAGGACCTGACCTGCTGAGCCAAGTGTGGCCTTTGGTGGTGTCCCTCAAGTGACCTGGGGTCGTGGACTACTGCAGATGGTTTCCAAAGGGAGAGGAGAGTTTCTCTGAGTGATTTGTTCCAGGCCTGTGAGAACAGCCCTGCATGGGCTGCCAGGGAACAACAGGTCCACCTCTCAAGGGGAGCCCTTGACCCCAAAACCTTTGGTGGGGAAGGCTGAGCTTGGTGGCCTGGTGGCTCAGGTAGGTGCACAGTGAAGTTGAAAGATGTTTTCCCCTCTGCTTTGGGATGTCACACCTCCATCCCAGCATTTCTGCATTCAGATTTTCCTGCTTATCTGATACCACCTGCATGCCTCTTCCATCAGTGTAACCCGCTATTTCAGTGCAGTTATCCCTGGCTCACAGCAGCACGTGGGGGGCCAAGGTGTGGGCACGGGCACACAGGCATGCTGCGATCAGCCATTGCACCTACAGGCACTGTGATAAAAGTCACCATATTCCCACACAAATTCTTTTGGAGTCAGTTCATCTTTAGAAGCCAACATTACTAAAATATGGGACCTTTCTGGCTGTGCTGGAAGATGCATGGGGTACGTGGCTTTCCTGCTCTGACTTGTGTAGGCTGTTGGGTTTGGGGAAGACGGGGAGACTGCACTCAGCTAAAGTACCCCAGATTCCTTGGCTGGGTGTTTCCGAGGATATATATATACCCTGTGCTCTGCAAAAGTTCAAGGGAAGCCACTCTGTACTATATTACCTCCCAATGTGCAGGGGATCCTGGGCTTTGCTTTTGCTGAGAGCTTCCTATACCCACCGTGCATGCCTGTGCTCCCTGTCTGGCTCTGTGGGGGACTGATGCTGCCCCACCACGCTGCTGCAGCCTGCTGCAGGCAGTTTGTGTTGACTCTATGGGTGCCCTTTGCAAGCTCAAGTAGTTTCTGCAGCTGAATAAATAGGAGTGAAGCCCATTGTGGATCCCTGCTCTGTTGACACGTGGCCTCCTCTCCCTCCCACCAGCAAGGATGAGCAATGAGGACCCTGCTGGGTTCTCCACCCTGAGCAAACACTCGGAGAATGGCTCTCCTTCCTGTTGAGGGTGGGCTCCATGTGTAGCCCAGACGGTCCTGATGACTGCTCTTGATGTCCAGGGATGCAGAAGAAGGTCCTATGCTAAGCCAAGAATGTCTCCTTGCTTCAGCCAGCAAGATTAAGTGAGAGATTATAGCAGCCGGGACATGGAAGAATGGAGACTGGGAGATGGCAGCAGGACCAGGCTGAGCATCAAAAGCTGTATCATTATGTCTAAAGTAAGCCTTATTAGCCTTTTCTTCTACTGGCAAAAACACCCCACGCACATAGATGAGTTGGGAGGGAAGCTCTGAAGACCCCTTCGGCACTGTAGGTCTGCAGAGGGGCTTGAGCCTGGCAAAGCTCAGTTCCCATCTTCACTAAGGAGAAGACAGGAGGGATGAGCCCAGGGAAGGGCCATCAAACAGGCACCCACTGACCTCCACAGAGAGGGGTCCTATATTAGCCCATCCCTGGGTTCAGCCAAGGGGCTATGGGGCCACCTCCTGTCTGCACTTACTCAAACAAGGCAAGGAGGCATCTAGAGCCCATGAAACCCAGCACCCCTTCTGGCTTCATATGCCACAAGCACCTGGATTTTCTATCAATTTTTTGGCTTTCTGCAAAGACGCCACCTCCTGTATCACCATCAGGACCAGGTGCCATGATCCCAGGAAAATATCAATAAACTGGAGGAAACTCAGAGAAGAACAAGGCAAAATATTATTACGGAGTCAGAAAGACTGACTTTCTGAGCTAATGTGTTTAGCTTGGCTTAGTGGCAGCTTAGCAGGGGCTTGGCAACTCAACTGTCTGCAAGTAGAAGGGTGTAAATACAAAGGACAAGAGGGAAGTCACCAAGGGGGTTTTACAGAGTAGGATGAGCAGGAATGAGGTGAAGGCACTAACCCACCATGACTGCTAACTGGGGCTTATGTCTCTCCACACACAATTTGCTCAAGCTCCCTCATCTTAGAGCTGCTCTATAGGTCTCCATTGCATCCATTGTGGCATGATGGGACTCAGAGAAGAACACACAACCCTTACATGGGGTTTCATCTCTGTGGATGCCAACAAGGAGAAGGTTTCTAGATACTGACGTGTTTTTAGGCTCACCAGGGCAAGGGCAAATGGTATCTAACACCACACAGCCCTGCTCCCAGAAGGTCCTCAGCCTGCTCATAATAAGCACGTTTTCCCACCTACACCCTGTTTTTCTCTTCTATCACCACCAACTTCAAATCTAAAGCATAGGGATGGGTGATGATTTTTAGCTGAAACCTTAGAAGGACAGACATGGCAAGAAATATTTTGCTAATCTGTATCAATTCTTCAAAATTATTTACTTGGAGAGAATATCCTTCAAAACCCCCTTCAAGCCCCTGAAACAATTAATTTTAGTGTTTCATACGTATGTTTGGCTTTTTTCAGTTCAAAGTAACACTTACTTTCAAATTGGAAGGGTTAAAACAATAGCACAAAATCAAAATATTTAACATAAAGTCAAGGGAAATATTTATCCATCTTTCAAGCAAAGTTCTCCTCCAGCTTCACAAAATTGCCAGAGTAACCCCCGAAAACAAGCCATTATGTCTTATCGGATGACTCCAAACTGTTTTGACTCCCTGTAGTGACGTCGCTAAACCCCAGACGAGAAGAATATATCCCAGAAGGCATCAACAGATTGCTTACGGAAGGGAAGATTCAAATTTAGAGTGGCTGCCTATCTATAAATAGTCTGCAGACCTAAAATACATTCCACTTTGGCTGGAGATGCCTTTGGCCTCATAGTCATAAACACTCCTGCCTTTTATAGTTGAACCAAATATTTGGTTTCTATAGTTATAACAGTGAGTACCCAGTGGTCTTTATTTTTAATCTGCACAGTGTTTGCATGAAAAGCTGGGCAGTGGTTTGTGGGGACCTCGGTGGAGTCTGGACCACAGGTGCATCATTAAAAATAAACCTGTGAACAGCACAAAAAGCTCTCCCTGAAGCATCCAAATGCACTGAGGTTTGCTTGTAAACAGTATTTGGCTTTTAGATGCTGCACTAAGTGCACCAAGAGTAAAAAAGGCCACGGAATCGGTGATTGCTAATATAATAATGAGGCTCTGTCCTACTAATATGATGTCCTCAAAGCATTTTGCAAGCATTAATCATCCTCCCAGTGGGGCAGGTTGGGGATTGTCACTCTGAGCTTGTAACACGGTGCAGGGCAGCTGAGGGAGAGCTGTGCATGGCCCGAAAGATTGGGGATGTCCAAGGAGGGGGGGTCTGCATTCCTTTATATATACATATATATATATATATATGAAAAAATATATATTTAAAAAAGCCATGGCCATCTCCCAGAAACCTGACTTCAAAGGGGGCTGTCTGACAGCAACACATGAAAGCCCTATTATTCAGCGCTTAATAAATCAAACACCTGTCCACCAGCATTACTGGTGGAAGGAAAAGGAAATTAAAGGTGACCTGCTTGGCTTGGAGATCATAGGATGCTTCCCCATCCATTTACAACAATTAAGGTGGTTAAATCCTGCCTGTAAGAACTAAACAGGCTTCAGTTATCTTCATGACCCACCTTAGAGAGGATCTCAGGGTGGGAGTTGGGCTTCCAAAGGGATGCCTGGAAGTGATGGTGCGGACCCAGCATCTCCGTCCTCCCAAGCAGAAAGCCTCCAAACCTAGCCCTGCAAAAGGGCAGTGCTTGCCATGGAAAACACCTAAATTCAGCTTCTTAGCAAAGATACAGCTGTTTCACTCAACAGATGTGAATTTATTATCATGCTGGACATGCCAAGAGGATGACGTGGCAGGGAGGGTGAAAGGTAAATCACCACGATCTTGGTTTTGGCAGGGCTGGGCTCACACTGGCCACCAAGAACCTGTTCTCCCTGCTCATGCTCAGAATTGAGGGACGTCCTAATGCCACATCCTGTATTGCCTGCTGGTGGGAGAAGCAACTCATGCTTGCTGATGTATGCATGGCACATTCCTGTGACACTCTCCATCGTCTTTGAAAGGTCATGGAGGACAGGAGAGGTGCCCGAGGACTGGAGGACAGCAAATGTCACTCCAGTCTTCAAAAAGGGCAAGAAGGAAGACCTGGGAAACTATAGGCCAGTCAGCCTCACCTCCATCCCTGGAAAGGGGATGGAGCAGTTCATCCTGGAGGTCATCTCCAGGCAGGTAGAGGACAAGAAGGTTATCAGAAACAGTCAAGATGGATTCACTAAGGGAAGATCATGCTTAACCAACCTGATGGCCTTCTACGATGGCGTGACTGGCTGGGTCGATGAAGGGAGAGCAGTGGATGTTGTCTATCTTGACTTCAGTACGGCATTCAACACTGTCTCCCATAGCATCCTCACAGGCAAGCTAAGGAAGTGTGGGTGGGATGAGTGGACAGTGAGGTGGACACAGAACTGGCTCAACAACAGAACTGAGAGGGTTGTGATCAACGGGGCAGAGTCTGGCTGGAGGCCTGTCACTGGTGGTGTTCCCCAGGGGTCTGTGCTGGGTCTTGTCCTGGTCAACATATTCATCAGTGACCTGGGGGAAGGGATAGGGTGTAACCTCAGCAAGTTCACTGATGATCCCAAGCTGGGAGGAGCGGCTGATACACCAGCAGGCTGTGCTGCCATCCAGCGAGACCTGGACAGGCTGGAGATGTGGGCCCAGGGGAACCTCATGGAATTCAACAAGAGCAAGTGCAAGGTCCTGCCCGTGGGGAGGAACAACCCCCCGCACCAGCACAGGCTGGGGGGGACCTGCTGGAGAGCGGCTCTGCTGAGAAGGCCCTGGGGGTGCTGGTGGGCAGCGAGGTGACCCTGAGCCAGCACCAGGCCCTTGGGGACAAGAAGGCCAACGGTATCCTGGGGTGCATTAAAAGGAGTGTGGCCAGCAGATCGGGAGAGGCTATCCTCCTCCTCTACTCTGCCCTAATGAGACCACATTTGGAGTGGTGTGTCCAGTTCTGGGCCCCCCAGTTTAAGAAGGATGTGGAACTGCTGGAGCAAGCCCAGCGGAGAGCTGCCAAGGTGATCAGGGGACTGGAGCATCTCCCTTGTGAGGAAAGGCTGAGACACCTGGGTTTGTTCAGCCTGGAGAAGAGAAGGCTGAGGGGGGATCTCATCAATGCTTATAAATATCTGAAGGGTGGGTGTCAGGAGGATGGGATGAGGCTCTTTTCAATAGTGCTGAACGACAGGCCAAGGGTCAATGGGCGCAAGTTGGAACACGGGAAGTTCCACCTCAACATGAGGACAAACCCCTTTGCTGTGGGGGTGCCAGAGCAGGGGCACAGGCTGCCCAGGGAGGCTGTGGGGTCCCTTCCCTGGAGACATTCACACCCCACCTGGACGCGGCCCTGTGCCCCTGCTCTGGGTGTGCCTGCTCCAGCAGGGGGTGGGACGGGATGATCTCCAGAGGGCCCTTCCAGCCCCTACCACTCTGGGATTCTGTGTCCATTCCCAATGGACTGATGGACGTCAATATGCCAACCACTTGTATGAAGCCACATCCACCTGGGACAAATCACCATTTCAGCCGCTCTACACAGCTATAGAAAGCCAAAGGAAAGCTGCATCAGGCGAAAAGCACCTGGAAAGCACAGGAGTTTATTACAAGAGGGAAAATGTTTCAAACTACCCCAAGGGGGCAAGTTTCTGCATGGCTCATGCAATCTTGACCTCTTGCTCTCTTGGGGCAAAAGGGTCTTGAATTACCCCAGGTCGGGGCTCTCTGCACAGTGCTGGATGTGAAAAATGTATAATTATTGGGGAAAAGAGCTGGTACAAGACCGTTTTTGTGTCGGGGGGCTGAAGACATCCAAGCGCATCTGCTTGCAGCAGGAGAGGAGCCACTGCACCCTCCCTTAAATTCATCCAGGAGGAAAGACAAATGTCCAAGGTGAGACGAAAACCCTTTTCCCCAGCTTTTTTTTACTCACACAGTACTCTGGGCAGAATTCAACCAGCTTTTTTTGCTCAGCAAAGAGACTTTAGGCAGCCCCGCCACCCCATGCTGCCCCAGACTTGTCTCTTAGCTCTTGCTTCAAGTTAGAACTGCTGGAAGAACCTCATTGCCCTGCTGCAGGCAGACTGCCTGTCGGCCATCAGCCAAAGGAGATGTGACAATGGTGCATGGACCTGTTGGATGCCCAGAGCCAGGCTTTCAACTCTCAGCAGTTGCTTCCACCTTAATTTGCCAAAATTAAGGTTCTACAGGGATGCACTCCTGAAGGGCAGAGGTAGCACAGAGTTCACCAGGGTGCCATTGTGCAGCCTGGAGCACTTGTGCTCCCCCAGTCACTGCAGAGACGCCACCCTGCTCCGTGACGGCACACTTACACAGTGAGACTTTGCTCATGAGCTCCCAGAGGGCTTTAAAACCCTCTAAACACCATGCATTTGCCTCAGGAGCTAACGAGGCTCCAACTTGTTGCTCGTTAGTGTGTTGCTACCTGCAAACAGCACGTCTTTGGGTGCTGGCATCCCTCCCTCCTCCCCTCTGCAGCATTAAAATGCCTTGCGCTTCCTGCGTCACTGATTTCCAAACCCATGTTTGCTCTGCAATATTGATATTCTTATATTTACTGACAGCCATCTCGCAGCTGCATGGAATGGGCCTACAGTAAATTGCTCCTGTGATTTAATTACCCCCTTGGATTCCCGATGCATTTGCAAGCAGCAGTGGGTAAGCTGAACATCACTGATCTGCATCAACCTGGCACTGCCGTTCCGGAGCTGAATCCCTCACCCCATCCCTGACTGGGACAACTTCAGCTTGTGTCGGCTGTAAAACCTGATGTGTTTTGGGGTGCTTGGGGGCAAAAGATAGCTGCGTGCTTGGCCCAGTGGCCACAAGAAGCTCCGGGCATCCATGTTCATGGCTTTAGGGGCAATTCTTATGTAGCAGTGGAACACATTTTCTCATCTGTAGGCTCACAGAAATGCAGAGTGGTTCTAGGATGGGACACCAATCCTGTTAGGGACTACAAAGCAAGACATGCCTAGTGTTTGCTACATGCAACAAACCCCATTTCAAACGCCCTTCTTGCAAAAACTGCCCCATTCACCCCTTTCGCCTCTCACAGCACCACTTTATTTGTACAAAGCCGTCTTCTCCCACCCTGCACATCTCAGCACCCCTGTGAGCTTCCCAAGTGGGGCTCCTACAGCAACTGGGAAGCTCCTCCTGGGAGCCCTGGTATTTATTTGGGCAAGAATGTGAAAATACTGATGATTACAGTCATTACTTCATCACGTGGCACCATGCAGAGCATCTGGGAACCGTCCAAGGTTATATAAGAAGAGCATATAAGAACCGCACCCCAGGAAGGATTTGTTTGTATTTCCTCTGCACAGTCTCATAGGATGAATAGAATGTCCTTTGCTTGCAACCTTGTTGATCAAGGTTGGATGAAAAGCTTGTCCAGGATGCCACACATGAGCACGAATTAATGGCTATTCTCAGAATAGGACTCTTGTACCCGAGCTGTAGCTCAGGCCGGGTCCAGCAGCCTAACTGCATGCATGTCCTGGTATCTCACGTGTCCAAATGCTTTGTGCAATTGGAAGAATTCAAGGAAATGGGATCTTCTGCATTTTTTCAAGACAGGAATCATTTAACTAGAGGCGTTTAAAGCAAAGCACGGAGGATGTGTCTGCTTTTAGGGAGTTTTGGGTCTTAGGATGGGACAAAAGACGGGGAGCAGAATAGTGAGGCCCTCACGGAGGGTCCCAGCAGCAGGAGCACCAGGGAGAAGATGCAGATTTCATATGGAACAAGATGTGATTTCAACAGCCAAACCTGCTCCAGCCTGGCCCAAGTCACCACTGCAGCAGAAATACAGGTTTAGGGCTGGATTCTCATCTCAGACACTGAGGCTAACATCGACACCCTCCACTGGTTTTAAGCTCTCCTGGATTCATGTTTCCATCAAAGAGAGGTTGCAAGGACCACCACAGCCATTGAAAGCTGCACCCCCCAGCACTTTTCCAGATGCTGCAACAATTCCCGTCACGTGCCTCGGCCATAAGGGCTGCTACAATAAAGCTGTGGCTCAACAGCAGCGACCTCCCATCTGCTGACTGGGTGATGCCTCTGGTTTTCTAGAGGAAGATCTGAAAACCTGCCCAGATCTGGGAGGTTTTGGTTTGGGGATGATGAACACCCAGCACTCAGTATATCTTCCCATGGGCCACCCAGGATCCACTAGCCTGTGTCACAGCCAAAGGTCTTCCAGCCTCTACCTAGTCCCTGAAGCGCGGCCAGTATTGTACACCCCAGGAAAAGGTGGAGGAATCCCCAAAACAGTGAAATTGCTTGTTTTCTGGGAAAAGCATCCCCCTAATCCAGGTAGCAGAGGACATGTTCAGCACATAGGGCTTAACAACACCCTGACTGCAGCTGTGGCTGATGCTGGGAAGAGGATCAGATAACAAAGCTTTTTGTCTATATTTTAACATCATTAAAAAGTGGATAATCTCCTCCTCCATAAAAGCACCGGCTCCCTCCGGGAGCCTCTTTGGCTGCTGCATTGAGCCAGAGCAATTCTGAGGCCAGCTCTGTACCCAAGCAGGAGATGGCAATGAAAAATGGCATTTTGGAAACTCAACCTGGGATGTGCAGGGATGGGGCTGAGCTGCAGCAATGGACCTGTGCCCCTAAAAAGCTGTTGGTCATTTATTTAACACACAGTGACCCCTCCGGTGCCAGTCCCATGCAATCCCAGCAGGAAGGACTGACACATTGTTTTCTTCTCTCTTTGTTTTTCTCCTTTGTCATGAGTGTTTTGGAAACTTATCAGCAAATTTTTTAGTATTACTACAACTTTTTTCTTTTGCAAGAAATGCCTGCTGCAGCAGGCACAGCTGGGAATCATCCTTACCTCTTTGCCTGGTGATATATTGCCTTTTGTGTTTTTTTTCTGCCAGTTCACTGGGGACATGAAGAAGGTCGATATAAGAAGTGCCCTTTCGGATGAGCACTGGGCACGGCGGGGAGAGACGGTGAGAGGAGCTCACCTCTCGCCTTCTGCACCCAGATCTCACCTTGCTCCCCTTTCCATCAATGGATAGCAGCAGGAATAAGATGAGCAGGTAGCCAGGCGCTGCCACATACTCCCATTTGCCCATGCTAAGCATCAACACCCTCAAAATCCCAATTATAACACTATTTCACCTACCAGTTGCATTACCCAAGATGCTGCCCTATTGCTAACCCACCTTCACAGCATCGACACCTGTGGAGTCACATTTTGCTCTCAGATACGCAACACCATCAGACTGAGAGACATCCCTTCTCACCCTCTTTATTTCTAACCTCTTGCCTGTCATGTGCGAGTGACCCAGGATTTCTCCCAGGCCTTCCCTTTTGCAGACACCTCCCTCCCTCCCTCCCCATCACCTCTGGTGACAGACCTCCAGATATTTTTGGTGCAGGGGGGAAAAAAGCTGGGGGAAAGGAGGGGAGAGGAAGAGTCAGTTCTGCTTTGGATCAATGCATCACCATTGAACAAGGAGAGGGCTGCAGTGGACGTGCCCTTGGGAGCTGACTGATCCATCCCCCGTCAAACCCGAGGGTTTGCGAGGGTCCGCAGAGGAGCTGTCTAGTGAGGCCAGGCAGCTCTCAGTTATTTTTAGGAGGAGCTTCCCTCCTCTGTTGTCCTTTTTGTGCAGCAGGAAATCTTTTCTTGCACATTTTATTAAAAAAAAAGAGCACAAAACACCAAGAAAACCACCTCATTTCCTGGAGTCTTTCCCTCCACCTCACTTCTCTCTTCCCATTTTCCCTGTTTTTTGGTTGTTTTTTTTAAGGGTATGACACTCAGCAGCTTTCACTCTACCTCCAGCTCCTCTCCTTGCATGCCAGCATAGGCATCTGTTGCATTCACAGATGCTGCGCAGGAGGAATCAAATGCCCTGAGCTCCCTCCAGCACCTGGACAATGTCCCCAAGAAGCATCCTCATGGAGGTCCTACCCCAAACGCCACTTAATCCATGAAGCCATCCTGTTGACTTTGGCCAACGGTGGAGCCAGCCCTTGGGGTGCAGCAGGAGCATGAGTGGGCTCCTCTTCCACGTCCATATGCTCCAACAGGAAACATCAATTCTCTTTCTATAGGAAGGTAGGTTATCCTGGGGCAGAGGAAATGTTTCCTCTTCCCGGCAGGATGTTTGCAGTGAGCCCAGAGTGAGGTATGTATAGAAACCTCCCGATGCGGCTGTACGCCTGTGGAGATTTCAGCAAATATCTCCCTGCAAACAGCCTGAATCAATGTTGTCGCCCTCGGGGCAGACTAGAGCCAGTCCCAGGAAAACAGCCAAAGACAAACATAGAAAATAACACCCTACCCTTGCCAAAATTAGGCAGAGGGTCTCCTAATAGCCACAGTGATCAATAAAGTTGGGGGGGATCCCTACAGGGAGATCTCTACACCTGGGATGCCTTGAATCCAGGGAGATGGTGCCCAGGTCTGGCCGGAAAGGAGCTTTTATTCACCGCTTCCATTGAATTTCCCTCCTGGGTACAGGAAAGTAAAGCTTCCCTGTAAAATATATATATATTTTTTTTTAAGTGGAATTTTTCTGACCCCAAAAAATGATTTATCAAAAAATTCCCACCTCAGACTGTTAAAACAATTGAGATCTCAGCCCTTCATCTAGTTTAAAGCATAACTCCTGATGTGCAGCTCCCTTGGGTTCCAGACAAGCCTCTATTCTAGGCTGTGGGCAAGGTACCTGACTTCAAGGTTTGCAGACAAAACTTTTGAGAAAATCAGCCCTTTAGCTGCCAGAAGCTTCCCTCAGCTGCACAAAGAGGTTTCAAGAGCTCTTTCACAAGAGTTTTGATCCCTCTTGTACAACACACTGAAGATTTACTGGAGTACTCTGGAGTACGGTATTTCGAATAGACAAAATAAACCCCAAAGAAATTCAGTGCTCAGGAAGGAGTTTTTCTCGAGTGGCTGCAATTTAGGGATTTGGGAACTCCAATCCCAAACGTTGCATGAGGTCATTGAGTGAAAAGTCATCAAATCACAGCCTCCAACATTGCTTGCGTGAAGTCATGAAGCAGTGGCTGAGCAATAAGCTCTTTTGGATGCTGTAAAAACCCCCCAACCCTTTTAATTGCTCTATGTAGTTGTAATTATTTTATTTGCCCTTATTTCCCTCTCAGAATGAATCCAGTCCCTGTGAGATCCAGCACAGAGCAGCAATGCCACTCTTTATGGCTTGTAATTTTTAGGGGTGAAAACCAGGGGGTCGGAGGGGCAGGATGGGGAAACAGGAGCTGTCCATACACTTCAACAAGTTTTGATACTTCAGGAAAAAGGAAGTAAACTAGATATTTTAGAAATCTTCTGCAACACAAATAGAAATAAATGGTTTTGGAAAATGTCCTTTTTTTTCCTCTTTTTTTTTTTTTTTTTTTTTTGAGTAAATCATTCCTGCGTCCTGTTACCCTACTGTGGGACATGCCTGTACTGGTGCATAGCTGCTTTTACCACTAATGATGGGTCAGTCCATCGAGGTTTATTTTAATGTTACGACCTTTACGAGAAACTCTTCTGTAGCAATGATTAAAATAGCAGCCGTCTCCTGTTTGTGCCGCAGCGAAACCGTCTGACACCAACACAGACACACCACCAAGATGAAAAACACTGCCCTTCCTAATTTATCGCCTAAACAGTGTTTGCCTAAACTCATCAAGTCATCAAGGTGTTGCTCTGACCTGGTGCTCCTGGATCTCCCGCCAAGCCCTGCCCACACATGCAGGGGACCCAGCAGCGTATTTTCCCATAGGGATTTGAGGGCAGGGATGGGGAGGATGTCATTCATTTGTGCCAGGTGGCCAGAAGCCTCTAAGACATGACGTGCTTTTTCATTGTATCTCCAGTTCCTGCTGTACCCATCCCCAGGGCTGATCCTTGCCATTGTCAGTGAGGAAACTCAGACCCACCAAACATCAGCAAAGCCATTCCTCCTGCATGAATATTGTACCAGTCCCGTGTGAACACAGAGCACAGCACGTGGAAATACGAGTGGATGGTGGGGCTGTGGGAAGGGATGGAGACTTGTTTTGCTAGCCAAAACTTTCAGAACCCTCTAATAATAAAAATAATAATAATTTTCAGGCACCTGATGTTCAGAAAGAACCAACCACCTCCATAAGAAAACCAGGTACCTCCTAGCACCAGTTTGGGACCTGCTCCTCCCTCCAACCATCGGCACCTAAAAGCTGTAGTTGCCCTACTTGTATCTTTTTTTTTTTTGAAACATTCACGTGAATGAAGTTCTGTTTGTGGAAAATTACATCACTTGGGCTGAAGGAAACTTCTTGCTTTTCTTCATCTATCTCATGACTTTGCCCCTCTGCAACACACTTGCTTCGGTATTTTGGTTTTTGCTACATCAGTGGGTTCATCGAGGGGGTGCACAGGCATGGATCTGAGGGCATGAGGCAATGTTGCCTCCTCGGCTAAACTTTTCCCTTCTCGTTGCTTCCCCCAAGCCTATTGCTTTTGACATAAAGCACAACATTAAGGCGGCAGGTTGATGGGGACATTTCAAAGACCTCAGGCCAGGTCCTACCCCAAATACCGCCCAATGCAGGAAGCCACCCTGTTGACTCTCAGGTCCTGGGAACTTGTAGAAAAATATGGAAAATCCGCATCCTTTTAGCAAATCAAGTAACTGGCCCCTCTTTCCAAAGGCTTGGGCTAAAATCCCAGATTTCAACTCCTCCCAACTTCACACACAACCATCGGCTCCAACATGAAGATGTGCAGGTACCTGGCTCTGAAGGCGGATGAGCTGCCGAAGCAGAGAGCTTAAAAAGGTAATTCAGGACAGATTTCAACTTCAGAAAGGCTTTGGATGCTTACACAGTGCTAATGATAAGATAATTCAGAAATACTTCAAACCTGACAACATAACATACTAGCTCTGGCTGCAATTTAGTGCGTGTTATCAGGTTTTTCATTGCTTTTCCCTTGCTGTGATGGATTCCAAGCTTGCCGTTATTACAGCTATTACATGCTTGATTTTAATGGGGGGTGCTTGCAGCTGTCACAACGGGCTGAAAATATATTCTTTATGTCAAACTGCACAGGAGACATTTCCTCCTTGAGTCACTGACAGGTCACCTCCCAAAACCAATTAGCTAATTGTCTCGTATCACTCCCTGAAGAGCAAGAGAAATGAGTGACTTGCGAATGAACTCTGCCCATAGAAAACGCTTGTTCTCTCTCGCCCTCTCCCATTTTTTTTTTTAAACCTTAATTTAATCTGTCGGCCATTCCAACAAACGAGGCAGTGTGCCTGCCCCATTCCTTGCATGCTGACTCTCTGCCAGGCTGTTTTATTTTTTTTTTAAATAAAGGGGAATAAAAATTAATAGTGTTTCCTTCCCCGCATATCTAGACAACTTGCTGCAGCAAAGAGGGTCGTCGGCAACCTTTAGCTCATGCCTGGGTCCTGCTCCCAAATCTGTCATTAGCACTTCCCGGCTTCAGCATGACCCTTGAGAGCTGGTGAGGCTCTTGCTTAATGTAAGGACATGCTCGTGCCTGCTTTGACTTCAATCAGCCGGGTTAGAAAGCGTTACTTTACTCGGCAGAACTGCTCCTCAGGCAAAGCCCCTCTTGGCTGTTGGCTTCACGAGCGTACCGAGCTGTCACTCCTATTTCTCTCAGACCTGAAAAAGCAATGCAAGGAGGGGAAAATAAAGAAAAAAACCCCTGCTCCTCCCTGCATATCAGCTGAGTTGCATGTTTATTGCACAGAGGACAGAGGGGATATGTGGCTTCATGTACAGCAGCATGGAGAGAGGAGCCCTGTTTTCCTGGCACAGACGGAGATGAGAGTGGACTAGGAGATAATTGCTGGCCTCAGCACACTTGTTATAGGGGCAACCATGGGGGAAAATCCTGAATGATAAACCCCTATGTATTGCTGAGCTCCACAAAGAAGCCCTGTGTTTCCCCAGGGGCACATCCCCTGCTGCTAGATGTTACTAGAGCATGAATATCACGGCTGAAATGCTCCAGCAAAACTGAAATATCTGTTGCAGCTATCACTATGTCACCTCAACCTTCTTCAATCCCCTCTGACCCTGTGTGGCTCTGTAGCAAGACCCCTAAATCACCCTTGACCAACCTGATAGCCCTCTACAGGGAGATGACTGGCTTGGTGAGAGCAGTGGGTGCTTCTTATCAGGACATTAGTAATGCTTTCTTTCAAAATATCTCCCGTAAGGTCCTCATAGACAAACTGGTGAAGTATGGGCTAGATAACCAGACTGTGAGGTGGGTCTCACTGGGGCTGTCTGGCTGGAAAGCAGCTTTATCCACCAGACTGGGGGGTCCTGGTGGAAACCAAGTTGACCATGAGCCAGCAACGTGTCCTCACATCAAAGTCACCAGCCTCCTGGGATGTGTTGGGCTGAGTGTTGTTAGCAGGTCAAGGGAGGGGATCCTTCCTCCCTGCTCAGCCCCAGTGGGACACATCCAGGAGCTGGATCTAGGTCTGCGCTCTCCATACAAGACAGACCTGGGTATACTGGAGTGAGCTGAGCCAAGGGCCACAAAGATGATTAAGGGACTGGAGCATCTGACATGAGGAGAAGCTGAGAGAGCTGGGACTGTTCAGCCTGGAGAACAGAAGGTTCAAGGGGATCTTATCTACCTAGGAGCATAAATACCTGAAGAGGGGGAATTAAAGAAGACAGAGCCAGATTCTCCTTAGTGGTGCCCAATGACAGGGCAAGAGGCAATGGGCGCAAATTAAAAATACAGGAAAATCCACTTAAACATAAGAATAAACTTATTTTTCCACTGTGAGGAGGGTCAAACACTGGCACAGGCTGCCCAAAGGGGTTGTAGAGTTTCCAACCCTAGAGAAACTAAAAATCCTAAGCAATCTGCACTTGGTGACCCTGATTTAGGAAAGGGGGTTGAACTAGGTGATTGCCAGGGGTCCCTTCCAGCCTCACTGATTCTGGGGTCCAGCAGATGATGCCCACCGTGTCATTTCCTTCATCTTCCTTCCAAGCGGCTCGTCCTTTCCCTACAGTCACATCTCAAAAGATAACACTCTCCCACCGTCCAGCCTCCCTGCTCAACCGAGAAGACAAGACCCTTGATGGAGGAGGAACCAAATGAAAACAGCAGATCAGGAGTCAGCATGTGCCGTGTGAGAGCCAGGTACCCTGAAGGTACAAATTCAGTCTGATGCTTTGGCTCTGGCTTCTCCGTAATAATAACCCGGAAAAATAATGATACACCTGAAGCTTTGCCTTATGGGGATGTGAAAAGGATAAATACAGTAAAGATCTTGATTTACTGAGACCTAATGGAGGTGGTAAGAATATATCTCAGGTGGACAGAGATGGTTAGGACAGGGATGTGGCCTGCCAATTCATTTTTCATTGATGGATTTGAAATAAAACCAATAGTCACCACAGCAGAAACACCCTATAAAATTACATTTGTTGACTTTACTGGGTTTTTGAAGAGGTGAGGGGGGAGATGAAATAAACTGACAGCAGACAGTAAAATGTCTTAAGGTCAGGAGGAAAATGAAAGCAGTGAGAAGAAATAAGGAAAAGCCAGTCCTCACGATCCTAGAAACACTCCTAACAGCTACAGATTTTAATCCGTATTTAAGCTCCCCCCAGATGGGCTGAACTTGGCTTCCTGCAGCACCCTGACCCCCTCAGCAGCGACCCAGCTGGCCGACGCTCAGTGGATGCTCGTTAAATCGGCACCCGGAGGGTTAAGCACATTAGAAGAACCTGCCTTGACACATTGCTATCCACAGTCCCTTTTTTTTCCTTTGGAAAATGCGAAGTCACTCTTCAGCAAGAGGCCAGGCAAGAGGTTGCTTAGGAACTAAATTACTTCTCATTCTTAGACAGTGATGCTAGCTGGCACCTGGGGCGGCATGGAAGCGTTCAAGAGGGGCCAGAGCACTGGGATAGGCATGAGCCACGGGCTGCGGGGTCATCCTAAAGATCAAGATCAGCAGCAATCGCTTCTCCCTGCTCCTCTAGACAACTGCCCTGGGCTCTTGCAGAAAAACCTTGAGTTTGCTCCGGAAAAGCAACACTAAAAGGCAAGAGAAGTCTAAATTAGAAAGGTTTTGATGATATCACAAGAAGTGGTGCACGAGCTTAAGTTCAGTGTAGGGGTTTCTGCTGGCACCGTGTCCAACGGGAGGAAGGAAGGATGTTTCAGGATGAGTGATCTTTTGTCCAGTATTTCAAAATACTTTAGAGATGCAAATGACACGTGGTACACAAGGCTGTCAGCTCTATCTTCAAGTCACTCACAAGACTTGTCCTCCTTTAGGTAAAAAACATCGCTGGAAAAGATTTTCCTCTAAATGCTTTTATGAAAAGTTACAAACCATTTAGAGACCAGAATTGCCCCAGAGGGACCGGCTGCTGAAGCAATTTCTCAAAAAGAAGTTGTGCCGACAGGGCTGCCCAGTCCTCACGTCGTCTGTTCAAGGGAAGCTATTTCGAGTGAATCATGTGAAGAAAGACCAATGAGTCAACAATTTGGACCTGATGAAGCAACGAAAGCTGCAGGAAGAAGCTGAATAGTCAGGTTTCCACTGTGTGTGCTCTTGGGGAAAGGACCGGTTTGACTGAGCCATGCAGGAAAACTTCAGAAGCGGCAAGGTAGGAATACAAGAAGTGAAAGTCCTTTTCTCTTTCTCTGCTGAGGTAGTCCAGCAGCTTGCGTTGACAGCTCTATTGAAGATTTGACACCATTAACACTTGATGTAAGACACACTCAGCTTCCAGGTTTTGTAAGAAAGGAAACCCCCATTTTACCCAGCAGTTTTTAGGATGTGCATTCTCTGGAGGCTTGGGCAGGAGGTGAGGCCAAGCCAAGGGATGAGCAGTTGATAAGGACCTCAGCAGCAGGGAGCTGCCAGAGATAAACTCTTGTTCCTGCATAAGTTTCTAGACGAGTGTAAGGGAATTGGATGCCCATCTTCTGCTGGTTTTCCCACCTAACTTCAGATACCCATTCGAAAAACCAGTATAAACCCATTCTATTCCAAGGTGACATCTTAGAGCCACTGTGAGTTGGGACTGAAACATGTCCTACTAGATCTTCATGCTAATGTCCAAGCTGGCCTTCTTTAGCCCAAATCAGCTTTGTACTCTAACAAATGGTGTATCCCCCCAAATACTTAAACAAGTAAAAATAACACTCCAAGAACAACGTTAGATACCTCATGACACTTTCTGAGAAGCACCTTCAGAGGTGGTGCTTCTCAGCACCTTTGGAAGCAGGGAAGAGGATGCAAACTCAAAACAAATCACACTAGAAAGATAAATAACAGTTTTCAAAAGACTTGGCACCCATGCCTGTGTGTCTCTGAGCCTGGCAGACCAGTGCAGAGGTGCTGAGAAGCACAGTCTGGAGAGGGTAGATAGAAAACTTTCCATCGCAGGGACCACATTAGTGCTTTATATGCACACAGAGCTTTTCATGAGAAGGTCAGAGCACACAAATGGATCCTTTTATGTGTCAATCCTGTGCTGTTTTATGGAGTATCATGGCTGTGTTCAGGACTCAGTGGAGTTTGCACCAACCGAAATGAGAAAGCGATGGGGCCAGCAACCCGGTCCTCTCCCCAGTAACCCCCACTGCCTCCCTCCTGAATTCCTGAAGACCATGGATTCTCATGGGACCATCATCTCCTACCGCAAGGTAACCCAACAACCTCAAGCCAATCCCGCAGCAGGCACAGGAGATACTGCAAGGTGCCCAGGACAGCCAACCAGAGCAGCTAGAAACCAGCTCATGGGACGTCTTGTCCTGGGCATGGCTCGTGCAGGGAAAGGCCTTAGCTCTCCTCACCCACGAGTGGGCATCAGAGCTGTCTCATGTGCAGAGCCTCCCAGACAGTGATCTGACTTGCATGCCCATAATATTATCAAGTCAAGATGAGTAAGTTCACTATTAAATCCTCATTTAGTGTCCTGATACCAGCTCCGGGCCAGAAAACAAAATAACTGCCTAGAGAAAGAGCCCAAGGAGAATTCAGCTGGCTATGGCAGGTGCTTGAAACTCAGTGAAATAAGCCAGCTTGCAAACCCTTGTCTCTGCCTTTATCTGGGTCAGGGATTCTGCGGCCAAGGCAGCACACATGTCAAGGACTCTCAGATGCAGCAGTGGTTCTGCATCGCTAGCTCTCGGCCTTTCGGAGCAATACCCTCAGGCTCACTTCACTCAGGTCCATTGCACCAGCTGGAGATGTAAGCTGGAGCCCACCAGACTCCTGGAAAGCATGAATTTAACTTCACAAGGTGGTTTGATCACTGAATGGTCTTCGTGTTATAGGGAAAAGGATAAAGCCAAAATGTAACCACATTCCGCTCTGCTAACCCTCTGCCCCATGTCAGATGCACCCATAATATTCTGGTTTTCTCTCCAAAATTGCTAAAATCCTGTGGTTCCCTCTTTCAGTAACACCCCGCCTTCCAAGGCAGCTGTCTCAGCACGCTCGGGGTTTTCATCTAATACATTTTGACAGCCCCCACCTTGCTACCAGCCAAGCTTCACAGCTCCTCCTCAGGATGCACCATCCCAGGATAGACAAATCCATGTTCATCACTCCTCGTCCACATCCCCATGGGGTTAGAGAGGATTCATTTTCTCACCTCGTTGCCACCACACAAACCCAAGAAAGGGTTTAGCATGGATCTGCTACGGATGCCAGCGCCTGCAACCAGCTTCACCGAAGGGCGCTGCGCCATCATTTTCCCTTAAAGAACAACTCTGCCGACCCCAGCTCGCAGCAACGGGTGGAAACCATCTGCCCAGGCTTCCAAACCATTCCCCAAACACCCCCCTTTTGCCTGCCAAAGGCAGCTCAGCTCACATCTGCGGGGCCGCGTTTGCTGTGCCGAGAGTCGGCGTACCCAGCCCTGCTTCCCCCAAAGGGCATGGGAAAAGGCTGAGGGGATGGCGCACAAAAATGTGCGGATGGGAATGTGGCAGGGGAAGGAGTGGGAGACTTTGACCTGCGATTTGTTTGCTCAGCATCTCATCTCTGGATGAAGCAATGTTTCACTTGTGGAGGGCAGGGGAGAGGAGCTTGTGTGCAAGAAAAAATCGGGGCTAGAGGGAGAGGGGTAGCTCTTTGCTCCCCAGTTTTAGAGTCCAGAAGCCAACTTTTCTTGCATCTTGTCCCTTTTTTCCCCAGAGTGACCAGGTCACGGGGCAAAAAAGAGGACTCGGTGTGACACTCCAGCCTGTTTCCTCATGCAGGGACTTCTGGGGGTCACGGGAAGAGGATGGGTGGTCACCCTGGGGACAATGGTAGCTTAAGGTAAGGGGTTTAGATGAGGCTTTTAAAGGCTTCCTCAGACTCTGCCATCCTCACACTCATTCATCCAAAGAAATAGTACAAAAAAGACAAAAATCAAGCTGGGAGAACTTGATCAGGCAGAAAAGATTTCTCTTCCTTGTATTTACACAGCCCTGTGTCCATCTGAAAGGCATCACCCCCACCCTCCTCACATGATTCCCAAGCTCTCAGATACGCTTAAAAAAAAGGAGGAAAAAAAAAAAGGAAAAAAAACCCCAAACCACCACTCAGCAAGTAACATACTACAAGGACACATGTTTTTGTGCTCACTTGAGCTAAACCTCCTCCACAATTTTTCCTTTAGCCAAGTGTTTCTGAGTAGGAGCGCTGGAAAAATAAACTCCCCCGGCACAGCGGGACATGGGTGGGCGGCGGGGCTGAGCCGAGCCCCGGGGGCTCGCGGCTGCAGTCGAACTCCTGGGAGCCCCTTCCCAGTCCCCTCCACAGCACAGGCTGTCTGCTGGGGGACGTTTACTGGGAACAAGTGCCTATTGTTCCCTGTCAAGACTGAGAGGCAGCTCAGTGGAATAAAATATAATAAAAAAAGGACTGCAGCCTTCCTTTTTGCCCTCTTGGCTTTTCTTTTACCTTCCAAGTCAGCATAAAGCCCCAGCTTTGGTCCTTCTGCCTGCTTTGCTTTTAGACCTTGGTAAATAGTGCTGAAATGATACCTGAAGAAAATCATTATTGTTATCACCTCCAAAACAGGTCTTTCCTATTTCTTTTTTTTTTATTATTTTTTGCCTTTTTAGCTTTGCAGCACCGTTCCAGCCACCGTGGACTGGGGGAGTTTTGGGCGGCACAACGAGGAAGGAACAACACATGTTGCATGACTGAAGGTGGCACGAAAGCTGGCAGGTTTGATGGAATAAAGACCTGGGTAGCACCTGGTTTCCAGGGCATGGCTGAAGTAGTTCAAAGCAAGTGTGTGCCAATGATTGCAAGGTCCAAACTGTCTTTTAGGAAGAAATCATGGTCAGCTCCGTCGGGGCATGGCTGCGGCTGATGCCCATCTGGTTCTTTGGTGCCTCTGATTCCCCATGTGGGATAAATACACTGATTTCTCCAAGGCAACGGCTTCTGTGATCCTTGCATGATATTTGTTGCACGTATGCCAATTAATACTAATAAATATGCTAGCACTGTTACTGAAAGGATACACAGAGCGATAAAAAACAAACAGCACTTAGGAAGGACAAGGGGAATAAAAGATGGCAAAGGAAAGCAGTAGCGTGAGGTTAATGATCTGAGATGAAACTGGAGGAACTAATGGCCCCTTTTTCATGACATACTTAAGTCTATGAATATTGAAAACTTTGTTCAGAAATCCTCTGGCAGGGAGACCCACAGCAAGTCTAATAAGTGAAGAAAAAACTTAGCAGCCATTTCCCCTGGGGAAACAGGGACACTGTTAGAGGCTGGCTCACAAAACTGCCATGAGGAGGAGAAAACCCTGTTATTTTCAATATCCTGCTGCAGGATAAAAGCCAGCCCCGAGCAGGCACAAAACCTTGGCATCCCCAGGGCAAAAGCCTCCAGAGGCCAAATTCCACTCAGGCTCAGCAGCATCCGCCCCATCCTCACCACCCCCCCCCCGGCCCCGAGCTCCCTCGGAGAGCGATGGTCAAGGGCTCTGCAACGCATATCCATCACGGAGCCATTTCAAGCCAGACGAGGACCCCAAGCACATATCGATCAATTTTATTTCCAGCAGACAAGGCCTTCCCCAATGTTAAAAATAAACCCACAAAGGCTAATTCAGCGCATCGCAACAAGCCAGATGAATCCGCCCAAGCTGTCTGGCGCTGCCTGGTGTTTTACCCACTGTATCCCTTGGTTGTGAAGCCAGACAGGGCACGCAGCTAAGGACCAGCTGCCACATGCAGCTTGTCCCCCTGACCCTGCTCCAAAGCATCTGCGCTTGCAGTCAGTCTTTCTTACAGCTGGTTCCTTTTATTTTTACAGCATCTGCCATTAAACAAGACTAATTAATGCAACAGGAAGATGAGGTTCACCTCAACGTTGTTCAATGCTGGGTACCAGCAAATCTTAACCTGCATGGGAGGAAGTGAGATCTTTGGGAGCATCCTTGTGCAGATGCTGCCCAAAGCATGTCCCAAGCAATCGCCAGGAGCAGGCACAGACTCCAGTTCATTTGTGGGAGGATATTAAAAAGCTTATTTTGCCTTAGAGCAAATATTGTTCTGGCATCGATACTCATCTGTTGATGATATTTCTCCAGCACTGGAGGGAAGCGTGGCAATTTCTACGCAAAATGGAATGATGGAGTGACATGAAGGCTGGTCTCTGGGAAAGCTGATGCAGAAACCAGATTCACTGGACAGAAATGTGCCCCTGCTGCTTGGCTGGAAGCAATCAGAGTCGTGGGGTCTCCGGAGGGATCTCTTCTTTCCTGGGAAGGCCAACGTTAAAAGAATCAAAAAGCAGACACAGCAGT
This sequence comes from Phalacrocorax aristotelis, assembly GCF_949628215.1. Taxonomy (NCBI): domain Eukaryota; kingdom Metazoa; phylum Chordata; class Aves; order Suliformes; family Phalacrocoracidae; genus Phalacrocorax; species Phalacrocorax aristotelis. The sequence goes on from NC_134276.1 coordinate 4,662,831, forward strand.
TCGGAGCTCTTGGGGACTTTCTGAGCTTTTTTGGGTAGTTTTGGCTATGTAAAAAAGTTTTAGTTGCAAATCGTCACGGTTACAGACCCAAATTCTGATCCTGACAGCAAAGAACAAGGATTTCCTATACATTGAGCAAATGACTGCAACTGTGGGTTGCATTTGTCCAGGACCACAGGTGTAGGAGAGGGGTTCAGCAGCACCTTCACTTGATCAAAGGATCCCTCACAGGCCACAGCAACCAACGATTTGGTCCTGAAGCTTTGCTGAAGTGCAGGCTGAACCGACCCAGAATGAACAAGCCTCATCTCTACTCCTGGCTTGTTGCTGGATTTGCTATCCCAGTTTAGGAATGTAGTTGAAATTTGGTTCAGTTTAATAAATATAAGCCTGACAGAGATGTACAATCTGCCCCCCGCATCTTCCTTGCCCCCAGGCCAAGAAGATGACTTGGAACACCTGCTGCTTGTGGTGGCTCTGGTGAGGTGCATGAGAGCCCCATCCTCCCACAGCTGGATGCTCACAGAACTCTCCTGTCCATTTGAAAAAATGCTTTCTGGATGTAAACCCCCATGAAACACCAGCGCTGTGGACTCAGATTGCAGATTCTCACACCACCGCATGCTTCGTGGGCCAGTACGGTACAGCTGAAAGTATTTTAAAAAAGCAACTAAGCATCTTTGAAGTCTTATAGTGGGATTTATGCCGGCCAGGAACTGAATACAGGTCTCTGAAAGGTATCGCTTGATTTATTTCAAGGAGAACAAAGGAGGTTTTAGAGAAGGACACGTAGGTTACGGACAGCAGCAGACTACAGGCAGAGCAGAACCACAATCCCAAGTACTGCTCTGGCACCGATACTCGTCTGTTGATGATATTTGTCCAGCACTGGAGGGAAGCACCATGATGTCTATGCAAAATGGAAAGATGGAGTAACGTAAAGGCTGGTCCAGCCACCTTCAGCTCAGAAGCAAACTCACACTTGGCACACTGCAGGCAATAAACTCAATCTACTAAGAAAAGCAGAGACAGCCTGGGTAAACTGAGAATGCCACCAGCAAACTGAAGCCCTGAGTCCCTTCTTGCTGGTTTTCCTTATGCAAGCCAAAAAAATGAAAACTGATTTTGAAAATCTCACTTGCTTCAGCATTTTAGGACCTGGGTTTTTATTACAAAACAGTAGAAAAGAACAGGAAAAAATAATCAGCCTTCCTTTTTGTTTAGTAAGAACCCCCAAACCAGTGAAAGGACTTGCAAGTGCTGAGATAACTGTCCTGATTTCAGAGAGGACGGGTGTGGGTGGCACCTCCCGGCACGGAGGGGACGTTTGTATTGGCAGCCAAGGCAGAAAAGCTCCACACAACCTAGGGAAAAGGAAAAAAAAGAAAGAAAGAAAGAAAGAAAGAAAGAAAAAAAACCCACCCAGCAAATAAACAAAAGCATTCCTAATAAACTGGAAATGTCATACTACATCAGGGATCACAAGATCGAGCCCAGAAAGGTCCAAGTGGCAAGAACATGCTGTTAAAAACAGATGGGAAAAACAAGCCGGGAAAGGTTGAGACTGTGTTTCTGAACTTCTGTTCCCGACACGGGTTTTAGAGCTGGTGCTGGTGTGGCTGGGGAGACAGCGGGGTGAAATACCAGCTGCCCGCACCGTCCCACTAATCTCTGTGGAAACCTTAAAGCCAGAGGACAGAGGAAAGAGTTTCACACTAAAATCCCTAATCAACCACTTTGGAAATGTAGATTTTTCCAGCTTCCCAAGCCCAGGCTTGCCACATGTCAAGTCAGGTTAATAATACTGCTTTTTTATATCTTGGCCTTGGTTTTGTGGAGTCCTGCTTGGAACAGGGGGTTGCTCCTTGCGGCACAGCTGCGTGTTGAGGCAGAGGTTCAGCCTCTGCAGCATGGGGATGGCCACGTTAGCCTTGCTGTGCTTGTTCCTGCTCATCTGAAGACAGACTTGCAGAGGTGGCTCTGTTTGGTGCCATAAACACAGATCTTCAGCAAAAGTAATACAACAGGTCACACGCTGGGAAAAGCGGGTTCCTGCTGACAACCCCCTAAATGTTAGGAATTAGATGAGAAGGGGAAAGGGAGACTAAAATCAAATGGAAAGATGAGGGTACCCAAACATGCAGCCCGCAGAGAGGAAACCTCCAAGCCTGCCACCTCCAGGCTCAGCCCATCCTGAAGGCGAGTGGAGATAAAGCTCCTGATGACAAACTCCGAAGATACACCAGATGGTATCAGCTAGTCCTTGAGACTGCCAGAGACCTTCCAACATAACATAATAACAGAATTTTGTTGTTTGGGGTTTGTTTTTTGGTTTTTTTTTTTTTTTTTAGTGCAATGCCTTCCCCCACTTCTGAGCACATGAAGACAGAGCTGGAGCCATCACAGCTCTGGATGCAAGGAGCCCTGTTTGGGGTCCACACTTTCCAGGAGCTCAGATGCATTCAAGCCAAGAGCTATTATTTATAGAAAGAGGGCCTAGCCTGGAAGATCTCAAAAACTTTTGAGCTCCTAAACCTGCAAGATCTCAAAAATATTGGTAAATATTGGGGTTTGGCTCAGGGGCTTTTCTACGCAAGAGGAGTGTGGGGGGAACACTTTCCAAAGCTCAAACCAAATGCTCTTCTGAAATTTAACAAGTTCAACTGATTTCCTCTATTATTTTGCATTCCTTCATGCTGTAGGTTCCAAGAGATGCCTAAGTATCCAAGCGCAAAGGCTGTCAGCACAGCTTTTCCAGCCCAGCAGGAAGTAGGAGATATCTCCAGGGAAAGCCTATTTTTGGAGAGCTATCCAATTCCAAACTAAGCCGTCAAACTTTTTGTTGTTATTATTCGGATTAAGACAGCAGAGCAGGAGAGCCGAGGCATTCCCACAGCAGATCGCTTCTCACACTGCCTGCTTCTCCGTGGTGGAAGGGAGGTCGTCGTATGGATGAAGGACATGGCTGGAAATCCACGGCTAAGGTCCTGGGGGTTCCTGAGATCCCGAGCTGATATGTAGGCATCTTGACATTTGGATGCAGTTGTGTTTAAATTTCAAAAATAGTTACTTAATTCTGCACAACTTATCTTGCATGAGGCCAAGAGGGATGGAGAAGACTGTTTTTGCTTTTACAGAAAAAATTTCAAGTGAAAAACACATATATGACAAAGCATTACAATAGCTTTGCACGTTACCCAACACACCTGTAGTATCAGCAGCCCCACTGCTGAACAACCAAATTACACTAAATTCATTGCTTCATTCAGTGTTGGTTTTTTCTCTTTTATAACTCCTATTTCATATGTTAAAAAACATTTAATAGCCATCCCTCTGCTTATTCCTTAAGATTAATAAGTCAAAACAGAAACACTGGGGAGTACGCAATAAAAAAAATAAAACACTAAAAACCCCTTGGCTGAATTTAATATCTATTAGGATCCTTGGTCACGATGGAAACGTATTTATAACCACAAACCTCCACTAAATTATCTTAACAGCCTCTAGCTGTTGCACTGATGGCCAAAACAGCACAGTAAATTACCAGCTCACCGTACAAAATTATACGCATCACTATTATACCATGTTTTAGTCCCAGCCTCTCAGAAGCAGAGCAAGATTTACTCTTATTACCCAATTGAGTTCACCCGCCAGCACACACGTGTGCTCTGCCACGTGTTTACTCCCGAAACAGAGTAAATCCACTGATTTTTGTGATGTGGCACAAACCCACTGCCAAGCCCACAACGAATGCAGCGCTGGCAACAACCGCTCACCTTTTCCCCCTCCTTTCCCACATCTGATTGACTTTCCACACATCGGATTTTCCTGTCTGGCAGGCCGACTGCGTTTTCAAATGGGCTGAATTCCCTCCTAACCTCTTCTGACAGATTTCAAGGCAAGGCACATGCGAGGTAAGCTTGGCTTAGAAAACTTGGGCTTTCTCAACACAAGACTGCAGGGGCAGAGCACGCCGGGATGCAGCTTAGAAATGCGTAAGATGAAGATAGAGACTGAAGGATGTTGGTGTCTGGTTCCCTGCTCTGCGATGGACTTGTTGCAGACCTGGAAGATTCACTTAATCCCTGTACACTTTAATTTCTTATTTATATAGCAGAGACTGCGAAGACCCAAGAGGTTAGCGCGCAACCTGGCAGGAAAGGTTGGAAGGCACAAGTTTGGAAAGGTTGGAAACCCACTGAGTGTCCAACTTGCACCCACTCTTTCACTCTTTGCACTGTTGGGACGTGCAAAGCTAAAATCATTTGTGTTTGCAACCCACCTCGGTGCTATAGAGCCAAGACCCTGTAATATACAGGGTAGGCGGATGAATATTAGTGAAAGACTCGAAAGGGCAAGGACCAAAGCTTGGGGGAAAGAAAATGAACCCAAGCCCAGCCCACACCACTGGGCTTTGGGTACAAAAAGATAAAGGTGGGAAAAGGGGAGAAGCAGATGATATGATAATATCCAGGAATATAAACCCACGGGGAATGGATGTCTGAGATACAACTTGGAGAGCACCGCAGCTGTGTTTCTGATCATGCTTTGGTGTCTGGTTTTCCAGCAAACTGATTATTATTTTTTTTTAAACATAATTAGTAAAAAATCTCCCATGCTTTGAAGGAAACAAATCCAAGCTGTTGACCAGGCCCTTCCACACTGAAAAAAGAAGGTTAAACCTTGCCTAAATTACAGCTGATTCAGCAGTAATGCACAGAGCAGAGGGGAGCACGTAAGCCCCAGACACGTCATTCTGGCTTCTCACCTTCCTCCACAACCCGAGTGATGGTTGGTTAGTGGGAGGCTTCAGGTACAAAGAAATGCAAAGAATAGGCTTTAAAAAGCTTTTCTTCTTAATTACAAATGCAAATCTTGAAGCTTCTCATTCCCAAGTGGTACTCAACAACTCGATCCTATCTGAAATAACGAGCGCGTCAGGGCAGCAGGTCCATGCTTCATCCCACCTAGCCTTAATGACAGCATTTAACAACATCGAGTGGGTCACGGCAGACTCTTCCAAGAAGCAGGATGGACAGAGAAACAATAGGAACAAAATATTTTCATCAAACAACCTAGTTAACTAAAAACTCATACAAAAAGCCTCATAAACATCCTACACATCGCACAGGATAAAATTTGCTTTACATCCTTTTTTCAGTTCCAACCCAACTCAGTTGGGTTCAGTTCCCTCCAGCTGAGGTCCAGTTCCCACCTGCCCCAAGACAAATACTCATTTTAGCTGCACTGTGAACATCTAACACACACTACTGAGCACAGAGTATTTTGTGTGAAGCACCGTCCACGACACCAACTTGTAAGACACCCTGCCTTCTGCTGCACGTGAAGTGCCCTCAGTACTAAAAACAAACCGGCACACAACCTTCTTCTCTACACACAACTCTGTCTTCAAACCTCGCTCCTCGGTACACCTCCCTGTGACAGCACATGATACATCAGCCTGTCTGCACGCCAGCTGGCTGTACTGATTGGATGCTAAAAAGAGCGTATTGATTGATTCCCAGTCAAAGCCTCAGCCAACGTATTTTGCAAGTGTTTGAGATAACGGCCTGATCCTTTCAGGCCCTCCATCGGCTTGACTTTGAAGGGAGCGCAAAGCGCAAGGCAGGAGCTCAAAACATGTCTCTGGGAGCAACTCCATGGGTATGGTGCTGGATCTAGCTAGTCTTGGACCAAAGCGCACCCTGTTGCAGGTGGGAACTCTCTGAAAAGGCAGGTGGAGGGAGCCCCATCACTAGGAAAGACCTGTCCTCAACTGTTTGACTGGTTTAAACCTCAGAACACCAATTTTGTTCCTTTCCAATGTTTTCTTCATGGTACCAACTTCTACCATTGGACATATTCATATCACTCATGTCTCTGCTCCTTTAAAAGGTGCAAATTCAGACTTGGTGGGAGGAGTCATGTTTCCTCCCCATCGCACATCTATAGTGGGGGTGGAACCTGCTGAGGGATGCAGAGACAAAAAGATCTTGCAAGCTTTAACATCTGTGAAACATCTGAAATATCTGAACTCCTCTCCTGAGTGCAAACCATACCTCTCGAAGCATGAGTTCAGGTGATGGGATGGGACACCTGTCTCCTTGGTGATGTGCCAAACACTTTGGGCCACCTCCTGGGACAATGACCCTGGGCTGCTCCCACAAGAAGTCCACAAGCTGAGCTTAAATGCTGGCCCGCCTCTGAACAGACAGTTGCTCTGTGGGCTTTTATCGGGGCACATTCTCATTCACTTTCTTTGGAAGGTGGCTGTCCCTCACTGTTTCGGAGGCCTGTTGTGTAAAGCTTTCCCAGGCTCCTAATCACTCTCGGCACCCTTCTCCAAAGACTCTGGTGTCAGGGGTCCACCCCCACACACATTGCTGCACGATAAAGTCCTGATTGCTGGCAGGAAAACTCCCCACTCCCTGTTCTGCCTCAGTCCGTGCATGCAGAGGGCTCGGAGAGGGATCCATATGGTCAGGGCTAGGTTCAAACCTCAGTCCCCAGTTTCTAGCCTCCTGCAGCGACCAGCCTGCATCATTTCTCAGCATCTCCTTCCCCTTAGCACAGCCAGGAGGACCCCATACACTCATTCCCTGTCATTCCCCACATCCCATCTCTTCTGCCTTTCTTCTTTTTTCTCCTGTCATTTATTTATTCCCTTCCCTCAAAGGATTTAAGCCTGCCGCAATCACAGACCGCTCACTGTCTGCATGGCTGCCACTATGGGTAATATAAGACTGGGCTGGAGGTAGCAGCGGGGCTCAGCCGCCAGCTCTGCTCCCCTCTCTCCTGCCACCCCGGCCCTGCACCCTGACCCCCAAAACAATGAGCCCTTCTATTCCCCATCGCCTCGCTGGAAACTCCAGTCTGACGTTATATGCGTTCGACAGTGGGCGAGGGAGGCAGGGAAGGCGAAAGGGAAGGAGAACACAAGCCTCAAGTCATTGATTCTTCTTGGATCAAAGTAAACGAGGTTTTCCTGGGAGCTTCCTATCTGGAGGGAGTTATTTAGGAACAACACAGAGACCCAGAATCAAAGGAGCTGTGTGTGGTGTTGATGGCATGGAAGCAGAGCGGCTATTTTCTGCTGTCAATAAGCCAGAAGAGGCATTTCTTGTGATTGCCCCTTCCTGTGCTGGATTGCTCTCAAGCACAGCACCCACGTGGAAGCGGGGTGAGAAGGAAGGAGACCTCGAGGTGCCGGGGTGGCCTCTATAGGGGTGGTGAGGGGGACTTTGCAAGGGAGAGGAAACTAAGGAGTACCAAAACCCTGAGCTGATTTACATAGCTAATCTTGCCTTTTCCATGGGGCACTGTTTCAATCCAAGAGCATCTAGGGAGCAGTCAAAAACCACACATCCCCCCTACAAATAAACAAAAACCTCAGAAGATGCTTAAATGAGAATGTGGATAAAGATCTGCAGAACAGATCGGTAGCAATGACTAATAACCTCATTTAGCATGATTACTGACATTACTATGAGATAAAAAAATACAGAGAAACATAAGCATCGCCCAGTTCAACAGCAGCACAAAACGTACGTGTGACACAGCTCTTTGAAGCTGAAAATTTAGAAGACACCTCAGCGTCACCAGAAAAGAGGAGGGAAAGGAAGGTTTACTAATCAGTTTTGGAAAAAAGACATAATCCCCGTTCGGGTATTATGTTAAGTGGCCAAAGAGGTTGTTTAGCAAAGTCAACTCGCATCCTTTGGCAGCCACAGGAAAGTCCACGGGGGTGTTCAGAAGGTCAGCGAGGAATCTGAACGGGCAAGGCAGCAGCTGCGATCACCAGCAAAACTTAATCGCTGAAAATCTACGAAATTCAAAAGACCACAAATCCTTGACTCAAAATGTTATTTCCATCTTACCATATGGATGCGGGAGCTGGAACTCCACCAAAGAAATGTCTAAATGCCTTCCAAAGCAAACGCCTTTGGAAAATACCAGGTTTAAATGGAATAAGATGCATAACAAGTACTGAGATGCTATTAGGACAGCATCTTAGATCCAGGAGACACGATGGAAATGTATTGGACGTGTCCAAAAGGCATTGGGTAGCAAAAGAAAGAATTAATAATAATAATAATAAAAAAAAAACAACCAAAAGACATATCTGTCAATAGATTAAAGGAAAAAAAAGAGTCCAAACATACAGGATTTTAAAATTCAGAGGCCATGTGAAAGAGAGTCCAGAGCAGGCAGAGATGGAAAAGCTTTCCGAGCAATGGAAAGAAAAAAGCAATCTGAATGCTTAATACAAAAATGTCTAAGTGCTGTTCTCAACTGGTCCTGCCTCAAAGCCAGACTTAAACTATTAAAAAAAGGTCCCATATCTGGCCCAAGAGTGAACCTCCTATCCTGAACAGGCATCATTTTGGGGTCAGAATATTCACATTTGGACAGAGAACTTCATTTCTAGGTCTTAGTGTAATGCAGACAACCAGACTGATGCAAGATTTCCCAGATCCTGACCTTCTCCAGGAAAACTCCAACAGCTCAGAAAAAAAAGGGAACTGAATACGAAAAGACAAATCCAGAGATGAAGTCGCCCGCCCCAGTTGCTGGCATCAAATTATTCCAGATTCGCTGGAGAAACAGGCACCACTGGCTATCTTACACAGCAAGAAACATATGCTTCCAGCACTCATATTTTCCTCCCGTTCTTTAAAGGCACAGCTTGCAAGCTAAAGACGACTATGAGCTATTTTTGGACCGAGGTTGATTTTTATTTATTTATTATGTTTCATTTATTTTTAAAATTTAAACACAGCACATATTTAAATTGCTGTAGGGCTAGATACAATCAGTGACATACGTACGACCGCACTGTGCACGTCGGCACGCTGACCTTGAGGAATTCCTCTTTGTACGTTGTAAAACCAGGTCGTGCAAGCGTGTTTGCCTGGAGGCGTGCACATGGTCTGGATCATCGCTTCTTGAGGTCTCAGGTCTGTTCTCGGAGATTTCACATGCTGAATATTTGCCTTTTCTGTTGCTAATCACAAATAAGAAAGAAAAGAGATGCTCTACACTGCATTTATACAGCCAATTTGCTGCTGCCTTAGCCTGTGATAACCACAAAGCTGGTTTCACTTGGCAGCGAGGTGTTCAGGTGGTGATCCAATTTCTCCAGATTTAGGCTGAAAAAGCCTAAGGAGAAGCAAACTCACCCACTCCTCTGCAAAAGTCAGACCTGGACAGTTTCGCACCAGCTTTTCCAGGCCAGCAACTCTGAAAGCTTTTGCCTACAAGGATCCAGCCACAGTGGGATATTAAAATAATGGTGTGCAAGGGTGTAAACAAGTCATTACTAACACCAATGACTTCTCAGCTGGGATGAGAGCCTGGAAAGGTCAAACAAAAACTCAACATAACCTTTCCCTACCCTGCTCCTTTCGAGCCTGCAGCGCTGTGTGCTGGGGAAGGACCAGAGATAAGGCACAGAGATCATGTGATGTGCAAACAAGAATGGGGATTTTTTTTTTTCTCAAGCTATTTTTATTATTTGAACAGAATTGCAGGACCATCGCAAGACTGTGGAGACACCAAATGAAACTTTGGAGGGCAGGTCTGCTCCTAGCTGCTTCACTGGCACGAAGAGCGCTGCTGTAGATGCTGCTCAGTGACCATAGCAGAGGTCCAGGATGCTCCAGGAGACTTTCTGGATGCTCAGCAGCTTTGGGAGCCTCTCCAGAGCCAGGTGCCCCCACTGGTGGCATGGGTTACGCCCTCAGCAGCCCCAGTGGAAGAGCCAGGCTTCCCGCTCGCAGCTCCGGATGAGGAAATCACAACAGCCTGTATTTACACGACGCCTCTCAGCCAAACGATACGCCTAGGTGTGCCACAATTAAAATTCCTTAAAACGACCCAGCTAAAGGACAGTGAGGGATAATAAGCATTTGCATATTGTTGATTCTGGGTTTAACCTTTTTTGGTTCAAATCCTTGGCAGGATGGGACTATCCCATGGAGAAGGGCTGAGAGGTGAAGAAGAGGTCACATAGAATGGCAGCAACAGCAGTTCAGAAACCTGTTTCAGCCCTATTGCTGCTCTCCGCGTACCCTGGAGTAAATTAAAAGTCTCTCTTCCTCATTTCTCCAGCCTCCTGAGATAGGGATAAATACGCTTCATCACCACTGTTAGGTGCTGTAAAAGCCACCTAAGCATTATGATAGGGAAGCGAGATTTTAAAGACTTGAAAGGAGTACTGAAAAGAAAGGCAGTTTATATGAAAAGCAGTAAGCTCCAAATCTTTCGGGTCAGCTCCTCTCAGAGTCCCCAGATGACCTTGGCACTCTCACTGTCTAAATCCCGGCTGGAAGTACTGTGTACTTCTGTGGCCCAGTTGCAATCCCTTTCCGTAGCTTCATACATCCCCAGCAGCCTGCGAGCAGCTCGGAAACCCCTGGCTCAGGTAGAAGCGATAAAGCCAAGCTGAGTTCCCAGCTGTGGGAATGACCCTGAACACAAGTGCAGCCAAACCACTGACTTGCTGCGTGCCTTGGTTTCCCCATCCGACCAGACCCTTCGGGGCAGATGCGGTCTCACTGAACACCCAGCGCATTGAGCCCCAACCCCAGTTGCCTCAGCTGCTACTGTAATCCAAATAAATAATATTTGTTCTGCCTTTGAGTCACTGCTATAAATTATGTGCTTCAGTCTGGTAAACACTATTACATCACCTCTTGCATCTGACACTCACTGAAAGAAAAAGAGGAAAAAAAAAAAAGGGGGGGGTGTTTCAGTATCACTTCTGCTCTCTTCTAAAGAGAAATGAAGCCAGCTTCCTCTTACACTTTCCTTAAGTATTGTTTGTCTTTTTTAAGTTCAACCTGCGCTTTGCCACCATCAATCTTTTACATCCACTGCAGACTTTTGCCAGAACCATTGGCCAGCTCCGAAGTCACGACAGACAGCTGAAGATCCACTCAAGCTGTCTTAGCAAAGCCAAAGCACCAGGAAAGTACACCGGTTTCATTCCCCACACAACACGGGGACTCCTTACCTCTACGGGCACATCCACCTCGATCGATGCAATGCCTTGGCAAGACATATGGGTTAGCCCTGACCAAACCAGTTTGAGCTTCAGCAGCTGAAGAGCTGTCCTAGCACAGCACTTCTCCCACGTTGCTTGTGTTGCTAGAAAACAAAACAAGGACTATCCACCTGCACGAGGAGCTGGGCTAAAGCAGCTGTATTGCTTCCTAGATTGGTAGCTCCATGCTGTGCTATGCCACAGAGGTATCAGAAATGTTGGGTTGGAGGCACCTTGGGAGGCGTCTAGTTCAACCTTACATTTGTGGTGTGACTAGATTAGGTCAGCTGGGATTTTCTCTAGCCAAGACTTGAAAACCTCCAAACACAGACCCTGCAGCCTTTGCAGGAACCTGTTCCTCTATACCATGACCCTCCTACTGGAGGAGCTTCCCCAAGACCTAACCTGAACCTCCAAAGCTGGCTTCTGTTTGCTGCCCCTTATTTTGTCACCTGCTACAACCAAGAAGAGTTTGACTCCATCATCCCTATAACCACCCTTCTAGGAGCTGCAAGTTATTAGCTCAAGAGTAGCATGACGACAATATATCACCATCTGACTGACCCTGGAAAATGTTACCGTGGGCAGAGGAACGCACCCCCACACCCAAACAAAATGACTCGAGAGAAGGTTGCAGGGAAGAGGTTGTGTTTTTTGACTCATCAGCAATGATGCAGCAGAGAAACAAGTTACGGGGCGTGACCTTTGTGCAGCATTGCACAAGAGAGGTGGTGCTGCAGGAGTGCTGGCGGACACTGCCCTTGCAAGTGAAGTGCACCCCCTGACCTCCAAAACCTTCTCCAGTGGAGCAAGTGCTCATCCCTCCTCTGAATTGCAGGGCAGATGACAACAGCTAAAACATCTGATGGTCTCTTCAATCAAGCCTGGAGACTGCGTGGGTGGAGCAGGGTGCAGCAAGACAGTTTGACAGCTGGAGTAAGAAGCAAAGTCATGGAGTTCAGTGCTGTCAAAACTTTCTACAAAGAACTTGCCTGCACTGGGTCAGAGGACTTCCCTGAGTCCCATCAGCAGATCCCGGTGTCATGATTTGTGCCCTAAAGACTCTATGCCACCCTTCCTGAGTTCAGGCTCAAAATCCATAAATTCACCTAAACCAGCAGTGGAAGGGACTTTTGAAGAATTTGTCAAATTTATTCCAGTGCCTCAAAACAGGATCAGCTCTCCTGAAGCTCCGTTTGGCCAACCTGCTCTTCGAAACTTCCACCGATGGAGACTCCGAGCCCATCCCAAACCATCTGTTCCACTGCTCCACTCCTCTGGCAATCAGTTTTTCCTAACACTTGTTTCCCTCGCTGAGTTTGAGCTCAGCACTTCTTGGCCTCCCACCACTGGCCATGGAGAACAGTTTACTCCCTTCCCCTTCGCAGCTACCTTTGACATACTCGAGGACTGATATTTCATCCCTCTCGTCCCTAGACTAAACAACCTCATTTCCTTCAGTCTTTCCATGTTTTTTAGGTTTCTGCTCATTTTTGGTGCTTTTCTCTGGAGTCTCTGCAACCATTTCCTACTTTAGGTAGAGGGGAGCATCCTGAATCAGGCGTGGCACAGCTGAACATGAGAGCAACCCGTTAAAACTTCTTGGAGAGAAGAGAATAAAAAAAGATCACGACTTTGCTTAATACCCATTTTTTTATATTTTGCTGCAGAGCTAAAGGGACGTCCCTTCTTCTCCCCCTGCTCTAAAATTTCATCCTGATTAGCACCATGCCAAACTTCACCGGGTACCTCCACCACTTGAGCAGCCTAAGACTTCCCTTCTCTGGTGGTCCTACTTCAGTCCCCATCCAACAGCCTCATTTAACGAGGACATCCGTGCTACGCGCCTTCAAGTGGGATATGAAGGGTCTACTTCAGGGCCTAAAAAAAGCCCTTCATCAGGGAGTTACCCCTAGGAATAGGGCTGTGGTCAGTAAATCAGCCCATTATACCCCCCTTAACCTGTTCTGCTCACCTCATTGGAGAGGAGCAGATCTTCCGATGACCTTCATTAAACTGCTCCTGCTTGATGTAAAAACGACCATTGATGCACAAAGCCAAACTCTCCCCCAGTTAAACCAGTGGGGGGGGGGGCGGGCAGGGAAGGCAGGAAAGGATTGTAAAAGGAGTGCAAGATGAGAAGCTTTTCTTTTAGTCAGAATTGTAGACATACATCTCAGCCAGACAGAAAATACTCTCACTTCACGGTACATAAATGAACAGGCAAAGCACAGATTTAATGATAGGAAGCTAAGAGCTCCTCTACAACGACAGCAGTTATTTTTTACATCGCTTTTCTGCCAGACAGCCCACCCCCGAAGCCCATCGTGCCGGGCAGCGGATAGACACAAAACACTACTCTAAACCCACGTCTAACTCAGGAGACAACAGACAGGCACGTCCAGGGAGAGAGCACCAGGAGACAGTGAGTCAGTGCAGACCGGCACAACATGCGCTGGTCTCAGCTCATCGGTCACACAACTAGAGCCAAGGGTTTTGTTTAGAGACTGGGATTTTTAAATTTTTTTCATGGGTGTTTTAAGGAGGAGCCAGGAGGAGAATTAAAGGAGAGCTCTGTGCTTTGTGGCTGTGTACAAGGAGACCCTTCCATGCACTAAAGTCAGAAGGGGAGAAGGTGGGGACAGACTTTTTAGCAGGTTCTGTTGCAACAGGACAAGGTCTAATGGTTTTAAACTAAAAGAGGTTGACTCAGACCAGATATAAGGAAGAACTGGGTTTTTTTAATGATGAGGGTGGTGAGACACTGGCCCACATTGCCCCGAGAGGTGGTCGATGCCCCATCCCTGGAAACTTTCAAAGCCAGGCTGGACGGGGCTCTGAGCGACCTGATCGAGTTGAAGATGTCCCTGCTCAGTGCAGGGGGTTGGACTGGATGGCCTCTGAAGGTCCCTCCCAACCCAAACCGTTCTATGATTCTGTGAAGGTACAAAAGTGTTTGGGGGAAAAAAAAAATCAAGCAAGCAGACGATGGAGCTTGGCATCCCAAGCAGAGGGGAGGTGGAAGGTGGTACTTCGGTGTCTCCATTAGTTTTGACCGTCAAGTGTTTGGTTACCTTTTATTATCAATACCACAGTAGCAGCTATAGGGGTCATCCAAGATCATGGCCAAACTGCCTAGGGTCTGCATGAACCCCTGTCCCCCGTTACAAGGCACAAAAGAGACACAATTCACCTCAACCTTGAAGGAAACATCATTTGATCATTTGAATGTCCCCCAACAGAAGAGAAACTTGTGACCCCAATATTTCCCAGAGCATTGTACAAAGAGGCCCTACATAAAATATCCCACAATCTCACATAAACACAATCCTCTGAGTGAAACCGAGCAGGTATTGCTGTAAATGCAGGTTAATGCTCTGTGGAGCAGGTGTGAAGAGCCCCCTTCCCCAACCACTCTGGGTGGGAGTTAGAAAGAAAATTTAGCACCTTCCCCTTGCCAAGGATCTCCTTGAAAAGTAAAACCAGAACAAAACCAGGCTTATAAAAGCACAGCATTTCAAGGACAGCGTCAGCAACACACCCATGTGCAGACACATACATTTGAAATGCACTTGTCAAATTAAAAATAAATCTATCATCTTCCCTGTGTCAATACAGCCAGAGCAGGAACTTCAAACCCGATTAGCAGCATCCTGCAGCCTGAGATTCCTCCTTTGAGGTCTCAAAGCAGAATATAAACTGAAGGCGTAAGGAAAGTGGCAAAGCCAGCGATTCAGCGCCTTCCCTTTGAGTCTGTACAAAAGCCGGCGTAACTCCGCGGTGGCTGGAAACTCGCCTTTTGTGCGTGACAACCAAAGTCCAACCGTGTGGGTTTGTTGCAGATGAAGGCAGGTTTTGGGGGAGCAAAGCCATCAGCCTCAGGCTCTACCTGCTCTGAACCACTATCGAAGAGAACAACTCGATCAACACATCAACGCCCTGAACGCATAATGCAGTTATATAAATATGATTAATAATAATGCATTAAGAAGGAAGGGGATGGGGCACAACCTAGCGAAACACAGTCCAAGCTAAGGCCAACATTTTCAAATCCAGCCACCAATGCAGGAAGCTGCAACTGGCGTGACTGGAAGGGAAGTCCCGCTGACCACAGCACCGGGACTGCTCCGGCACAGAGATCCCCTCAAGTGACATCTGCCGAGCATCGCTTCCTGCCCCGCGGAGGCTGTGTGGGACGGCCGGGCACATCTCAGCACGGCCGCGTTTCCTCCTGGGGGAATGAGGATGTTTTGAAAACATAGGTGGCTTGCAAAGCACTTTGGGATGTATCTGGATGAAAAGCACTCTTATGCATATCGATAATTAGCACTAACCGCCGGCACGTCACACCCTCATGTAGAGCATTTAGTAGATTTATTCAGCTCTTGCTGGAATGCCGGAGCACAAGCTGGATATTCAGAAGGCGATGTGAACACCCTTTCATGGGGCAGATGCCGGGGAGCTAATGATGTTTGATGAGTTAAGGCCACTGGTGACTCAGGATCAGCAATTAGTTGATTTCTGCGGGAGGAAGGTGCTTTGCTCCATTAAGCTAAAAGCATCCTCCACAGTTCAGCATGCACAAAGTCATTCTGTCCATCTCCCACAGAGCCTGCCTACATACATCAGGGGTTTGATATTTCTCATGTAAACACCCAGGTTTAGCTTTGTCTCAGTACATTTGGAGGGGACAGGGAGCGAAAGAACCGGATTCCCTCGCAGCTCCATCCTGCAGCCAACCTGATCCTCCCTCAAAGGGGACAGGCACACGAGGGGAGGACTGTCGAGTGACCGGGCACGCCACGTAATGCAAAGGGATGCGGCGCCACTGATGTCTAGGGCTGCACCCATTTTGGAGAAGGCTAATAACACCGCATCATGAATTGGGTACCCCACTGGCCCTGCCCTAGCCTGTGATACGGGACCACAGACATCCACCTCCCTCTCAAGGGTAGGCAGCAATGCCTCGCTCAATCAATAATAGGCACTGGGGAGACACCAGCTGCACTTGCTCTCCCCCGCCGTTCACAAAACCTACGCAGACAAAAGCAACAGGACCAAAGGACGATTTGGCCGGTGTCCCCCTAGGAAGGGAGAGCGCCCAGCTCTCTCCCGGAGGCTGCATCCCAGCCAGCCCAAAGCCTGGTAGAGGCTGGTCACCGGAGTCAGAAAGCGGGACGCCAGCTTCATCCCGGGGAGCGATGTGCCGAGTCATAGGATGGCAGCTTGACGTAGCCGCGTTTCTGAGCTCTAACGCTCGTGGTGCCTGGCGAGACCATCAGGCGGAGGGCGCAAAGAACAGTTATTTCTTTCAATGAGTGGGGAACGTAACAGAGCTGGCATTTGGACCCTCTTTTTACAACTTCTTTGAAGTGTTTGATCTCAGCCGCTAACGACACAAAAGGCTATCGAAGCGCTACTAGTGCTATCTTCAAAGGGTTCGAACGTTAAATGATTAATAGGAACCGCGCACGTGGAGGGGAAAACGTTATGGGGGTGTTGGGGGGTGGTGGTGGATTCAAGATGCGTTATTACCTTTACCCTTTGGGGCAAAGGTATTCCCAATCTGCCCTCAAAAACACGACTTCAAAGGAGGGGGTGTGACGGTCGCAGGTCCCGGGTGAGCCCGGCCACCGCGGGGCGCAGCAAGAACTGCCCCAAACCCGGCTGCCCGGTCCAGCCCCTGCCATCGCCCCGCTGCTACCCGCGGTGGGGGGGTCGGAGATGCCCCCACCCCCCCTTCCCCGAGCATCGGGGAGCCTTGACCCCCCAGCCCCCCCGCCCGGGCAAGGGGCACCCCTCGCCGTGCCGAGCTCCGCGGCAGGTGCAGCCGGGAGGGCGGCGGCCACGGCAGGAACGGAGGGATGCAGGGATGGTGGTAGGATGGGGGAGAGCCCGGCTTCCCCCAGGGTAGGGATGACATGGGGTGGGTTAAGACTTACGTATCTCCGTAACTTCTTCTCCGGCGGTGACTTTCGGAGCCAGCCCGAGCACACCACCTCCCCGCCGCTCATCGCGGCAGCCGGGCGCTGCCTCCCGGCGCTCAGCGCCGGCAGCGCCGGCCCATGGAGGGCGGCGGGCGGGCGGGCGGGGGGTGTGTGTGTGGATGGATAGATGGATGGATGGGTGGGTGGACGGCTGGATGGATAGATGGATGGGGGGGCGAGGAGCGCCTGCCGCCGCCCGGCTGCGAGCGGGGAAGCAGGAAACTGGCTCCTTCCCCGGCTCACCACGCCTCCCGCCCGGCCCGGCGCCCCGCCAGCCTGCTTTAAAGATACAAACCCCGCGGGGAAGAGGGGCTGCCCGCCCCCCGGGCTTGCCTCTCGTTCCTGCCCCCACCCCTACACTTACACAATACCTTTATAGAAACTTTATACACGCCGCAGCAGGTGATCTGCAGCGCAGCCCAGAGCTGCCTTCATCAAAAAGTCATGTCCCCCCCACCCAAAGCCTCCACTGTAAGGTTTAACCACCCCAGCCCCTGCCAGGACCCTTCCCCTCTCTTGATGGAAAAGGTCCTTCTCACCCCAGAAAGGAGAGGCTGGCTTTTGCCCTGCTGCGCTCAGGGGCTTGCGCGTGAAGTGAAGGTGCCATAGGAAAACAAAGAGGTTGAGCAAGACACAGGCAAACGGCAGGGATAGCAAAAACCCTCCTGGAGATTTAAAAAAAAAAAAAAAAAAAAAAAAAAAAAAAAAAAATAGAGGGGAATCGATAAAAGCTTCATATTTTATTATTGATTTTTAAATAATGGAGCTGTGCCCACTGAAAGGGGATTTGACTGCCACTGGAGTCTCATGCAGACAAGCCAGGTTTCGTATTACAGTGTATTATACCCTGGCTGCGATTAACTATCATCTTCCAAATCTAGAAACACTGTACATTTAAAAGTCTGATCCTCTCCCCAGCTCAAGCAGCAATAAAACTTCCCTCCACAGCCCGGTGAGTAGGATTACGCCCTAAACCTCCTTTTGCTGCATCCTTAAAAGCAAAAACCTGGGCATGGCACCCATAAAAGCCTACGACACCCTCACGCTGCCCACTTATAAGGAGAATACAACTTGGGGTTGTTTGCTGGGGATGGATTTCCAAGACCTGTCTCTATACAGCAGCTCTGCCCCAAACCTGCTCGGGCACATTCAGTCATCCCTGCCTCAACTTCCCTGCCTGTCCAACCTCCGTGGGCAGGGACGGTCCCTCCTGACATGTTTGTGCCATAGCTGGTGCAATAACAACTCCATGCCGGCTGGATGCTCTGCTGTACGTCAAACAACAACAATCTTTATATAATGCTGCTCACACAGGGATCTTGCATCACTTTAGAGCAGTAATTACAACTCCCAGTGCCTCTGGGAGGTAGGCACGACACCCCTTCTCAAGATGGGGACAGCATAGTTAAGCCGTATGTTGTTTATCACCGTTGTGAACACATAAAGAAGGGGAATAACCCCTTAAAGAACAAGTATGTCATTTATTAGGAATGCATTTTTTCAACAGCTTTGTTCTTCTTTTTCTGCCAGTGAAATGCAAAGGCTAAATAGGAAGATTTTTCTACCATTTCCCCGCCCAAAGGAAGGGCCTGATCCTATTCAAGCGCTGGGCAATCCCTGTGCGGCCACCGGCTACGGTCAGATCAGCTCACCCATCTCTGCCAGTGCGGCGTGTGAGATGGAGCTGAGAGCAGGGGAGGACGGAGAGGCCAGTTCTGCGCTGGCATCAGCCAGCATTGCCTTATTCAGTGCACTGGAGCTGTATCAATTTCCACTGCATGAGAGCGAGAGTCTCACCCGCAAACTCTCCTGGGTTAGAGGCACTTTGCGCATTTGCAGGGAAAACCACGTCCTGGGGACCTGTGCTTGAGAGAACTTCCCAAAACCCAGAGCAATTTCAGGAAGGCTGGTGACCTACTAGGGATTTATAAAGACCTAATCGAGAGCAGACTATCATGATTAATAGGCAGGTATCGTGCAAAGCCATTCCATAGTGTACGTTAATGATTCACAGGTTAGGAATTTGCTCACACTGACACCAATGCAAAGTGGTATCAGTTTGAAAACCAGTTGCAGAGAACCCTGTCTGCATTTTTATGTTAACAACTTTCACCACGCGGAGTTGAAACACTTCATTTGGGGGATGGAAGTTTAAAGAAATGCTCCGTAATTATCATCATGTGAATTGGAATGAATTATTCTACATATTCTGTGGCAGCGTTTGGTTTATTACCCTGCTCCCTTGCTGTACTACCCTTTCTCTCAGCTCATCCCTTATTCCGGCTCACGTTTACTGACTTGGTTATATCACAAGATATATCTGAACGGTGTCCAAAACATGAAGTACCCCTGTGAATTCTTTTTTTCAAGCCTTTGGTGATGCCTGACACACATACCTCAGATTGCTGGGACTTTTGGATGGGGAACGGGTTGCGTTTTCTGTACATTTAAATGTGCTGCCATCTCAAATGTGAAATATAAGCTCTGTGCATAAAAATGCTGGAAACAAAGATGCTCCATGGGAACGTGCCTCCCTGATTCCGCCGTGGCTGTATGCAGAGTGGGAACAGCGGGTTAATTCTGGCATCAGGCTGCCAGATTACATATGATCCAACACATGGAACGTTACAATGTCTTATAACACTGGCCCCACTTAAAGCATTTGGCCAGGAATACAAATATTACCTCCAATGCCTCTAGGAGTTAAAGACGATGTATGTCGTGAGCGCGGCCCTGATTTGGCAGCGCTCGCACGTTCGTAACAGTTTTACCAACTTCAAGCTGTTCCTCCAACCGGCGTTGGAGACTGAACTCAGGCTGGCCCCAGCTGACTGCGTAAATCTCCCGAGTCTGAGCTAACAGCCAGCAGCCTTGGCGGAAAACTGTGAAAACCACATCCCCATGTTGGAAAAACGCGATGAGGGAGTTATATGAAGCCATCAAGAATTCGTCTCCGCCAGCAGGAGCAACTGAAGGGGGAAGAGCAGAATTAGCAGGCATAGCAAGGGAGAAATTAAGAGATGCCATGTAAGAAAGCATATTCCTTGCACAAGTGTAGGGGAGAAAGAAAAACATTTTTCCAAGAAAAAGCCCTCGTACCATGAGTTTAACGTGCCAGGGTGCAAGAAAGTTACACTTTCTCCTGCAGAAACCTCCGGGGTTTTTAATCATAACCTTCAGCGTGCTTCCTTGTTCTTGGCTGAAACTGAAATCTATAAAAAATCAGAACTTCTAAGAAAGAAACCGCAATGCCCACCCGCTTCTCCTGCCTGCTCCGGATTTATTTAAATGAGCTGTGCCATCTACTGGCAGATGGGAAAGCTGCAGGCAGAGCAATTCCCCTCCTTGCTCCGGGTGGCTGGTGCAAGCAGTAGGGATGGATGGAGACACAGGGCATTTCCTGGGGATTAGGGACCAGCTGGCTGAAATGCTTTGGGCTACTTACCCCAGCCAGGCACTAATCCCTTGGAAATGCCCTATACTGAGGTTAATATAAACCAAAACATGCTGGAGGGGCGGGGTGGGGGAGAAGGCTTTAAAAAATCTGCTGTGCTGCTTGGTGCTACATGCCTGCTTTACAATTCTGAGCGAATGCTCAGTCTCGTGAGATCCAGCTCCACAACAATATGACCTGACTTTATCTTCATGAAACAGTTCCTGCAGCAGAGCTAGATGGAAGCAGCTTTTTTTATGTCATCAAGAATTTTCAAGGTTAAAAAAAATAATCAAAGTCTTTTCAAGCTTTCCACCCTCTGTAAAAGAGCACAGCAAGCCCCCCCGAACAACCACAATCGACGCCAAGCCACAAGACAGTCCTTTCCTCCACCTGACAGACAGCAGCTCCAGCAGCACTGGCAGTTTTCCATGAGCAGGGGGAACCGTAGCACAGGATGCTTTGATCAGATAATGAGAGTTTGAAGCACCTTCGCTACAGTGTTCTGGCAAAGACAGGGGCATCAGAGCTCTGATGCCTTAATAGAGGCTCAAAAAAGAGAGAAGGGAAGAGATGTCTTGCGGGTCAGCAGTGTTCAAAGCAGACTCGCTCCCTTGGACTTGATGGTCCCGTTTGCTAGTGGTGGCAATGGGGAAACACGGATTAAACCGTCTTTGTCCCCTCTCTGTTTGAGATCCTGGCAAAAAGCAGCACATCCCATCAAGAATGGATGCAGACCGCTGGACAGCACGGGGCTGGCGTGCTGAGCTGGACGATGTCTGTGGGTGCAGCCAGAGGACACTTCCAGTCCTTGCACTTGTAGATAATTAAACAGCTTTTCCTGTTCAGGAACCTCACTCCAAGCTGAAGCTGAGTCCTGCTTCCCTCGGTAAACCGGACAGTTATAAGTAATTTTGCCTGGTGCTGAGCTGGGACAGAATGCAACTGAGATGTTTTGGGCTCAGACAGAGCTTCTTCATGCCCGGTCCTTCCTTCTAGGATGTATGAGCTCCTCATGCAAACTCTCCTGCCTCGATCCAGATACATTTTTGGCAGCTATGTTTACCCTTTTTTTTTTTTTTTCCACTTATGCTGTTTTCACCATGGCAGAGACGGAAACTGGAAGTTTTCCTATTTTCTTTCTCACCTTCTCAAAACAGAAAACTATTGTGGCATTGCTCGGTGGAAAGAGCGCCAGGCAGTGCTCCAGACACGGACACTCCTCCGATTTAAGCATAAAGGCCACTTCATCCTTATTTTTTCCTGATGAGACCAGACGCTCTGTATGGAAAGGACTCCCTCTACGGACACTATTTGGCACAATGGGGCTTTGACCGCAGCTGGGCCCAGGGCAAGCAACCGTAAAACAAATGACAATAAAACAAGCGGGGAAAAATCTTTGCTGGGCTTCCCTGCCTGTTTACCCGACCCTGGTGTACTCTCTCATCTTTAGGCATTACTTCAAGACCAGATGGTGCTCTGTGGTAGAGCAAACGAGCAATTATCCTCCTGACACCCCACAAGGCCTCCCCGCATGCGATCGCAAGAAGTTACTTCACCCCAAGCTAAGAGCTGTTGTCTGGCTTTTCAGCATAATTGGATGTAATCAAGTTTAATTTGGTTGGTGCAGTAACTCTGAAGACTTTTGTAACTGGATTACTGTCGGCTCAACGGTCATGTGCCATTATATTTGCCGGTCAAAACAGAAGCCAGAATAAAACCAGATGCTTTCCCCCTACTCCTCCTTCCAATGACACCCCTTCGGGATATGAGCTTGCGCTGTACAGTCAATATAACAAACTAAAAATTCTATTAGAAGGAAGTCATTGCTGTCATATTACCTTCAGGCCTCTCCTAGAGAATGTAAATTATTTAGAGTATGTATCTACGTTTGTTTACACTTGTGGACCACGCACAGCTTAGAGCTAAAACTACTGGAGCGTAGACCTGTGACGCACATGAACTTTGACACGTATAAATCTTATTACCCTTACAGTACAAGTAGGGAAGCTGAGACCAAGAGCAGGAGTGAATGGCTGATGAGGAAGGAGTCCCTCAGGTCCTATTTTCCACTGTACATGACCAGCTGAGAACAAGGAATACACAAAACGCTGTGTTTATAGTGGACTTACAGCTCTACTGCAGATAATCCACAGGTGAGAGTGGCAGCTGATAAATGCAACAAAACCAGCAGCATAAAGGCCTTATTTTCAGACCCCCCTAGCTCCTACCAGTATTAAGCCACAGAAGCAGCATGTGAAAGCCTCTCATCATACTTTAGTTCTAACTGTGCAAATTCAAGAGCCCGTGGTCTTTTCTAATGCCCCCAAAATGCTGAGAATTAAGACGCACTGATACCCTCCTGACAGATGCTGAGGCCAGGCAAAGGGAGACTGAAGCATGGCACTTTTTTAACCGTGAAAATCATCACTGGAGTAATGTATGGAGGTGATACACTCTCGTGGTTTCAAAGTATTTTAGGCCATTTGGAGGCATAGGAAGCGTATTATATTCCTGGTTGCAATGTCAATTGCATTTTAGACAGACACCTCCTAAAAGTCAGTTCCATTTTGAATTGCAAATCAACTGTAAAAAGACTGAAGTGCGAAGGGACTTCCCCAAGATCAGCAGCAAAGGATGCTCTCTGGCTCCCAGTCCCAAACGCTACAGAGCAGCCACCCTCACAGCTGAATGCTGTTAAGCCGTAGACGCAGGCGTATGCATCTCTGGTTTTGGCCAGATGGCTATTTTAAGTTTCTAATGATCTGGGAAATGAACACTTCATAATGTTCTATCTCAGAGGGTTTAGCACAAACTTGCTTCCTTCTTTCCATACCAACACTGTTACAGATGGTACGAAATCTCAATCATGGACTGGAGTAACACCCTGCTAAAAACACCGTGTTTTAGCACACGCTCCAGGGAGACAGCAATATAATCCTGCCCGGCAAGTCATCCATCAATTTAGTTATCAAACAGGCTCGTGAAATTTGTTAAATACTCGAACCCTATACTTCCTAAATCACCATAAGAGCTAATAATTTATTAATGCCATTAATAATAATGGAATTTGAAAGACTGTTTGAAGCCACGGTATAAACCAGGCCCTCAGTTTTGATTTACATGGTTATTTGGGTTTTGTGGGTGGCAAAATTCAGATGTGTAGGGTGATATGGAAAAGCACCACCCATGCATGTTTACAGAGAGGCACCCAAAGCACACCCTTCCCAGCACTTCAGCTGCTGTGCAGAGCTCCTTCTCGGCAGCTATGACGCTGTGTACATGCTGTTGGGCAAGCCAGAATGCACATGGTGATTTATTTATACTAAACAACTGCAGAGGTCATTTCAAGTGCTTCACTGAGATGCCATCGTGTGACTCCAACCTGCCAGAATGAGGCCTCATCAGTTACAGCCATGCCAGAATCTCTGCAGTAGGTAAGTGCTCGCAGCTCCGGATCTCCTGGAGCTGCAAACTGACTACGGGCTGAGCACTGACCTTCCGTACCTTTGTGCAGAAATAGGAGAAACCTGTTCTCGACTCAGCCAGGGGAGCCTGGAAATAACCCTGATCCTAAATCTTGATTCCCTTCATAGCCTCTGGCAAGTCCCTTCATCTGTCCCTGACTTTTCTGCACTCACCTGGAGCATCACAGCTGTGTGACCAGCCCTGGCAGCACTGATACAGCAAGCTCAGTAAGCCTTGAAGTTGTTTAGGGTGGGTGTCTAGCTGCCTCCTGCTTTGACGGGTAGTCTGTGGCCACGCATTCATCAATGCGACAGCAAAGCTGAGGGACGAGCAGAAAATGGGAGACCTGCATCTCAGAAAAATATGGATCGCAAGCCCGGTTCGCACAGCTTAATCACAGTGCTAAGCACTTACAGCCCAGGATCTTCAAAGGGCCACAAAGACAGCACTGAATTAATGCTCAAAAATCACTTTGGAGGTAAAGACACCATAGAAGTATTACTACACAACCACTGTGTCCATGAAATATGATCACTTTTCCCTGTGGCTGGAAGTCTAGCCTCTTTTGGAAGTCAGGGCAGATAATACAGAATAGTCCAATATAGAAACTTATGTCTTTACATGATTTATCAAGGCCACCTCCCAGACCGCACTATGATTCCTTCTGAGCAGTTTGCCTATTTTTTTGCCAGCAACCCATACGATCAGTGACTTCTGAAAATGTAGACCTTCATTTTTACAGCACATACATATATCGGTACATTAACCTGCTGGAGACAGTAAGATATAAGCTATGGGTGAAGAGCAAAAAGCAAGATCAAGCTTTGAAAAGAAAATTAAAAATGTACTCTCTTGGCTGCCTCAAATTATTCAGAAAAAATCAATTGTAAGAGTAATAAAAATAAACAGCAGGATTGCTATCTCTGAAAGGCCTCAGGACATACAGAGATAGATAAAAATCACCGAAGCACAGTCTAGGATCTTAGAAATGCCAAAAATGCTTTTGAAACTGGATCAGCTGCAAACATCCTGCCTTGCTCCTGGTGTGGCAGCGCACCCAAAGGCAAACAGAGGGAAGTCCCGTGGGGAGGTGCCGAGCAAGGCTTCGGTTGATTTGGGTCCGTTCCATGGTTCTGCCACACATCTTCCATAACCTTGGGCAAGCAGCTTAATTGCTCCGTGCCTCAATTTCCCGCAGTAAAATAGTGACAGCAATAAGAGCAACAAGGATTCTGAACTCATTTCGTCCACGTTTCACCCATAATCCAGCCTACAATTTCTGATGGAGCTAGTATATATCTTTTAAATGGCCACACAGTCTTGCCCCTCTCCTGCCCTTCATGTGAAAGATCTCCCTTTACAGCACCTTTGCCGAACAACTTGTGCAGCAGACACTGAGACACAGCTGTAAGACAGATAATAGTACATTTCACAGCAGCAATAAAACAACAGGAGCCATAATTTCTTTGAACTCTGGGTCAAACTTGTTGTTAGCCAAGTCTGTAAGAACTCGTATAGTAAATTGCATACGTCTCTTTACCAGCAGGATCATAAAATACAACTTTACAATCCTTCTGAAGGTCACGGCTCTGCAACAAACAGTAAGGCAAAACAATAAATTAACTCCCGAGACCACCATTTTTGTGGCTTCGGCAGCTTTGCTTAGATCTGAGGAAATTAGAACTTTGACAATCTTTATACAAAGTCTTTCTTATTTCTCCTTTGGACCCATGTCCCAGATCTCCCTAAGCGTAAGGCAGAGGCTAAAACAACAGTAACGACGACTTTTACTGGTTTCAGTTGCCCCATTTATCTCTATACACAGATTTAATGGAAACAATGACCAAAGTGTTTCTTGGCAAATTACTCCCCTTCTCCCCCCGAAGAAAAACACTTCTATAAGCTATTTCCAAAACAATCAATATTAGTCCAGCAAGCAAAACTGTACGTTACACTTCCCATCAAAGTCTTGGCATTCCTTCAGACAAGTGATACTTTATAAATTACAACTACTACCAAATAAACTGGAGAGAGGACTGCTGAGCTGGGCACCTTGCTGCTTTTCCCTCAGGTCTGGGGGCCTGAATGCAGGTAATTCAGGTAAAATCTCTGCGCTGGTCTGCTAACTTTTAAACATTAGTCCCAGCGAGGTATCTTTTCATCTATGCTTGTACGGAAGCTAGTACAACAGTCCAAGATCTAGACACTGCCATGGTATCACAGCATAAATCATAAGGGGGAGAACAGCAATCTCTACTACTGGCTTCAGAGCATGCATTTGCTCTCCTGTGGATTTAAAACTGAAAAGACTGAGACACGGTGTTAGTTCCGCAGGTGGTGGTTTTTAAATTAAAAATAAAGTACTTCCGGATACTTTGATCCTGCGCATAAAAATCTTAAACGAAGGGATTATCTGATATTCTTGAAGTGAAAACAAAGGTTTTCCTCTAAACACTCTTCTGAGAGGCTGACATTTAGTTATGTAAAGTTTATGGCATTGCTCTTTTACTCCCAGCGGCGTTGCTCTCCCATCACTCTTGTCCTAATGTTGCAAAGCCACAGATGCAGTAATCAATGACACTGATTCTTTCCTCTGAAGCTCAAAGTGAGGACAAACCTGAAAAGAGGCAGCGCTAGCTGCCAAGGAACTGAAACTTCAAGAAATACTTACCAATAGGATGCTAGCAGAGACCGTGCTGGTCACCTGGGCTTCAGAGCTGACAGCTTACTGCACTGAAAACACCCCAATGTAAGCTACTGCACTGCATGTTCAGGCTAAGAGATGATTCCTGTGTGCAGAGAGTAACAGCTTTTTATTTGAAGAAGTACCAGAGGTTTTATCTGGCTTCAGCCATTGCCAGAGCGCAGACTCTAAGCAAAGATGTAGCAAGGAAAACTGCTTAAATCTAAGAAATTCTCGGTGTGTTTTCCTGCCTGTCCAAGAGGAATGACCTCCCCTGTCCTCCAGATTAACTTCCGTTTCATTCTGGGAGAGGAGATTTGAAGGAAATACATGACATTCCACATGGAAATCCCAGGCAAAACATGTCACATTCCTTGGCAATACCAGCCCATGTTATATATACATAGCACAAGGCGAACAATGCCAGCCTGGAGGGAAAGAGCAGTTCCCGCCCTTGCTGGGTACCCATAAATCAAGCTTCTCACAAGAACGTCAATCTCTGTATTAACCCTACGCAGTATCGTCAAGGACATGAAGGTAGAGAAGGTAGAGGCTGAGGTCTCTACCTTCTCTCTCCTACTGTTAGGAAAAACAACCCATGTTGAAGGCCATTTCCAAGACTGGACGACCATTTCTTCTCCCTTCTGAGCCTGAACATTCATCTGGCTAGTTCTGTTGGGAACAATCCTGCTCTCCTCCTGCTTATCCTGCCAGATTATTGGGGGTAGTTTTTTGGATGATCCTTTAGACCAAGGGCAATGCCCCCCTTAGCTCAACCGTGCCCATCGGATCTCCGACTCACTGAGTACCTTTGAATGAAATAAAAACACAGGTAGAAGACTAGGGAGACCGCTCCTCTTGGACATGTAGTCAGAAATGCACAAAGAATCACTCATGGTGAATCCTTGCTACATCTTCCTTAAAAATCTGCCTGTCTGCAATGGCTGCAACCAGAGAAACAAACAAAAACCAAGAAATCCAAGCCCAAAACAACAACAAAAAGACCCCAAAACTTTTCATGTTCCTTGGTATACCTACCTATCTACAAATCAAAGGTTCAACCTTTTCCGTCTGTCCTGCAACAACCTCTTATCAAGGCAAAGAATGAAGGGTGGGTCGTATCAGTCCTTGGTTCTTGCCAGCTGTCACCTCACATAAGGCCCTGACAAACGCTCTGCAAGTCTGTTTGAAATGGTCCTGCCATCCCTCCCTGTAACTTGTGACTCACGGCCACATTATCATAGGCCTTTCTGGCACCTTCCGTAGTCGTCTTCTCCACACCCTGTTTTTCACCTGTCGCTGTTGAGCCCCACCCCGCCCATCAGATCTGGCATCTCATGGGGTGATCAATGACTTCCCGGTGAGAAAAGCCTGCTGATGCCAAAACCAACACAGCCAGCCCAAAGCTGCTGCGGGGATGAGAGCAGAGTGGACGGGAGATGGTTTTGCCATCCACCCACTCTGCAGATGGGCTTCCAGTTCAAGCGCTCTCATTTACAGCAACTGTGACAGATCCAGTGACTAAGGATCTCATAAGGACACCTGCTGATCACAAGTTGTTTAGGAACACGGCACGGATGGGGCTGTTTGGCAGCTGTACTCTTTCCACATCTTTCTGCTGAGAGAAGTAATTCCAAAACATAAAGGCCAGCAGTAACAGTTAAGACAAATGCATTAAAAGGAGAGGTGGTCCAAATGCAAGACGATACTCCGGTGTTTTACATAGAACTTCTCAGTGGTTTCAAAAGCAAGGCAGGTGCTTGAACCGTTTCGTGGAACCAGACTTACCAACTCAGGCTGTACTGGGAAACGCAAACCAGCAAATGCACAGTTAACACCTGCCTAATCAAGCGGATCAAGGAGACGTGAAAAAAAATCTTGCTATGCAGGAGATGTCTCAGTGCATGCAACAAACACCCCAAAACAATGACCTTGCGGTGATGTTGTTTTGCATGATCATAACACGTAAAAGCCCCGGCCACGGACCAAACTGAAACACGGCAGGTGCCACTTGACATAAATATGTATTTTTAGATACTGCAGGTGCAGTATTATACAGCCCTACCAGAGAGAACTGTGACTGCAATATTACCAGCGCAATGCTATTTGATTACTATTTTTCAATCCCTTTCATCTGCTGGGAAAAGAAGACTTCAGGACTGCTCGGCAGTCACTTCACGTTGTATGTGGCAATTTACATGGGGTTCATTAGCAATAAGGCTGTTACCTTGCTTTTTCTCGTTGTATATATTGTTTATACTGCAGCCGTCTGGGGCTCCAGAGTAGTACGCACTATGCAAATGACCATTTGCTGGATTGTGATCATTTGGAAGGGAAGAAGGATGCTGGAAAGCCTCAGTTCAAGTCCCAAATAAACCACTGGTTTCCAATTGCCTTGGGCAAGTCACTTCATCTTCCCATAATCCTGTCTTCAAAACAGAAATGAATATTTCTTTACCTGGCAGGGAAGCTGAGAGCGTAAACCCATTAAAGACTGCAAGGAGTTCAGATCCTATAGTGATAAGCAATTACTTAATACATATGCAGTGCTTGAGAGCATATGTTGATTGTTTCAAAATATAGACAAAACTGCTTGGTCCATGAGCGCGAGATATTTTCTCAATATCAACAACAAAAAAGCAAAGCAATAACAAAAAACACCAATTAACTGCAAGTTGGCTCTGGAGAGATGAATGAGCTCTCATCTAACTGAACATTTCTTTCTGCTATGAACATGTGTTCTCTTGGAGACAGAAAACACCTCCCTCCTGCAGAAGTTGTGCAACTAATTTGGGTATACGGAAAAGGAAATATCTACCACAGACACTGAAGGGAACACTACGATGCTGAGTGCTACGGTTTGGTGACAGAAGAAGAAACCATACAGAGTTACAAAACAACCTAGTGTACATCTTTATTGATGATTCACAAAATCAAACATCATTCACCTAATTCACTCCAGCAGTTCCAATGTGACATTTTTCCTTACTAGGTTTGGCTGATTTTTCCAAGGTAAACAATATTGGCGTTTAAGTCAGGGTGGGGAGAATCACGGTTTACAGTAGACAATACTTCACATTTTATAACACTCAACCTTCAAAGCACTGTGCAGGCATTTAATTAAAACCTATTAAAGCCTCACAGCAGTCCTGGCTCCCAGTACGTTTTAAGGAGGTCACACCTCCTTACTAATATTTCACATAAAACGCCCACTACTTCCCAACAACGCTTATTCGGTACTTCCATGGCTTGTACTAGTCTCACGAGAAACTTAACCCTTTAGTTAAGTGGGATTTCTTAATATTCCGGAAGTGCACTGAAGACATGAACTGCTATCAAATTAACTGCACGTGTGCTTCCATCATCTCACCAGAACAAATATTCTTTTCAGTAAGCCAGTATTAAATTTACCAAGAGTTTCACTGCTGTAAAAATTATCTCAATTTCCTACTAAAACATACTTAGTCACATCCTCATGTTATATACATACAGTCACACCTGCAGTTTGCTCCACATGAGTCAACTGCTGAGCTACAGGAGACAGGAGTGAGAAAACCTGGGGAAAGGAATAACATCTTTGATATTGTCAACTCCCAGGATGCACTGCAGGTAGCGTTCAAACCCCATTCCGAAGCCTCCGTGAGGAACTGAGCCGAATTTTCGGAGGTCTAGATACCTGTAATTTAAACAGAGAGTTATATTTGCAGCATGGTTATGCTGATGTAATTACACAGAGCTTTTTATCTAGGGTTTTCCTTTCCATCTTAATCATTTCCCTTTGACCCTAACCACTGTGGATTTCTGCCAACACAGCCGGCGTTGGTCAGGGGTGCGAAGAGGTGCGGCTCCCAGACAGGCAGAATTGTATCAGCAGAAAGGCCAAGTACAAACACATTTAAACCAGCATACTTATGCTTTGCCGATACGCTAGAGCCTGGTTTGTTTTGGAGCAAGAACTCATCTGGGCATGAAGAACCGCTTTAACATCACAGCTCTGCTCACATGGAAAGCATCTTTGCAAGTTTTAGTATCTAAAACATTCCTAGCAGAGGCACAAAACATTTCTGCTGCTGGAGATGGAGTTGCCTGCCTGGGTTTGGGTAGCCCTTGCCACGCTGGTGCTGCAATCTGCCCTACAACAGATTATTGAAAAGAAGATGAAAGAATTTAAGTAATTTGATTTCCAGTAACTTCTTCAGAAGCCTAAACAGATCTTGCTGTCTGCTGAATATTCCTTCAGATTTTTTTTTCCTTTTAAAGTAATTATGATGGCTTTTTGTTACTTTTTCCCCATTTGCTCTTACAGACTGATTCATTTATTTCCACGCTAAGTCAGCAAAAAATCTTGGACATACAGATCTTCTCCAAAAATACGATCTGGAACAAGACATTTCATTTTGGAAAAGGGCACCTGCTGTGCACAGAAAACTCAAAGTGTTTGGAAGCAGAAATTCCAAATCCATGGGTGTCAACAAGATTATGATGGTTCTTCTTTAGAGTTCCCCATTTCCCAGCCAGACTGTAGCTGATGTGATACACAGGAGCTATATTTGCAGCTATAAATTGTCACCAACAGTTTTATTTTAATAGGAGTGAAAAACATCTCAATGGTTCTATTGATTTATGGGGCCACTTCTGAGCTTCCTGAGGCCACAAAGTTACTTTTTTTATATGAATGCACTAGTAAGGGATTGAGTGACACCAGATGTATTACATGCTTCTAATACCTGTGTATGAATATTTTATCATCCCAGTTTTAAGAACAAAAAAAACAAGCACACTTAAATATAAATGCTTTAAGCATAAATGTTTTACTACTTAGGCAGTGGAATAGAAGGGGAAAAACACTGAAAAGGATGAAGATTGGATTGATTGTAATAAATGGTTTCAAAAGTTTAACTACTGTTAATGAACTGCAAGGAAAAAGTATATTCGTGTGTAGATATCTATTTATACATATATTAATATGTAAAACATACATTATATATATTTAAGTGCACTTGTTTAAACAGATATATATTTAAGTGTACTTGCTTGGACTTCAGAATTTTGTTGGCTTGAAGGCTACATTTTAACAGAGTGAAGCCAAAGTAATGCCACTGATCACCTCTACTTGCAAAATAAAAATACTCTCCCACAAATTCTACAGCTGCAAGAGATTGCCCTGCCAGACTCAGTTTAACAGTACACCTTTTATACCATGAAATACTATTTTTTCTTGCAGTTCATTAAGAGTAGTTTAAATTTGGGAAGCCATTTATTACACTCAACCCAATCTTCAGGGTTTTTTTCCCCTCCACTGCCCAAGTAGTAAAACCAGAAGCAGGACTTCACAGAATCACAGCAGCTCTTACCTCTTCGTACTAGCACTGACACAAAAAGTGCAGTTATGCCTATATGGGAAGTTGAACAGCAGGCTAAAGAGTAGGACATAAGTCTTCTGATCCCTATGCTTTCTACTTGGTGCTGCTGGGTGCTAGCTTGGCTTGCTAAGGCTCAGTTGTACCCACCCCACACCTTGTGGTAAAGATTTTGCTTAGAATACGAACACATAGTCTGTGCAACAGCACGGTGGTCCATCTCTATCCACTTTATACAGACCGCGTTAAGAAGAACTTGAGTTTCCTCTAATACACTGGGAACTGCCCCCGGGGAGCTCCACTTAACAGTTTTTCAAGAGTTTGCAAAAAGGATGACCAGCCTCTGATGCTGAGGGTGGTGACTTGTGAAACAGGAAAGACCTCCTAAGTGTGAGCGATGTGGGTGTTGGTCCTGGCAGATCAATCTGTACCAGCTCAGTAGTTCTGAGCAGAACTGGAAAACCAGCTGGTGACAACTCTAGCTGCAACAAGTAATATAAATAATAGCACAAACATTTCTGATGATGTCTATAAACACATCTCAGCCTGTGCAAAGACAGTTGAGACTAAGCCTAGCATATTTTCTCCCCTTTTGCTGGCAACAGAGTTTATAAAGTCATTTTAAGGAGATGAAATAACTCAGCTTCTTCCAGATGAACAATAATAATAAATCCTACCCTTGCTTATCCAGAGCTTTCATCTGTAGATCTCAAAGCACTTTGAGAAGCCATTTTGGCAAAAGGAGTGAAAGAAAGCCCATTAAAGTTAATGGAAAAAGTCAACTGAATTAAACGTGCTGAGGATCAAGCCTGCGAATCCTTTCTGATGACTGTGCTTAGAAGAAGCAAAGGAATCGAGAAATTTTCCATTCTTCCCAGATGAAAGAAAAAGTAACTGCCTGCAGATGGAAAGAAAATTCCCTTTAGGCTGGAAAATGCTCCCTGAGGTTTTCCTTCATTCAGACATCTCCAGACATTGGATATTTCTCACCTCAAAAACAGTCATGAACTAGTCTAGCTATTTCTCCTAGTAGCTCATACTTAAGAGGAGAGCTGAGCCCACCACTGGTTGCACCGGGGGACAGTGCAACATTATTCCACGGGTGAAGTAAGTTTCTGCGACCCCAGGTAGCCCCAGAATTCATGTTCTGGACCTGGAGGACTGGTAGTTCTTCGGAGATTTGAATCTTACTAAAGTATACGCTGCAACAACATCCCCCAGCAATGAATTCCAGGAGCTTGTTATGTGCCAAGTTAGAAGAGCATTTCCTTTCATCCTTTTAAAAATCTATACCCTTTTATCATCATCACAAGCTCCTGCGCTGCACGGCCAGGCACTATGAAGATCAGTGCTCTCTTAGTGACCATTCATAAGCAGAATGTATCCTGTTCGGCCTCCTTTCAAAACAAATATAATCTTGATCTTTTATGTAACCCTTTTGTTATACTGAAGCCTCCGCACTAGTCTGAAAAACCTAAGGCTGAAAGAACAAAGATATTGCAGTCCATGAAGCTGAATATTCTACTGGGAAGAAAAAGGGAAAAAAATGAGGGTAATGAAAAACTACGAGTAAAATGGCATTTGAAAGACCGTTTTGTTGAATGTTTCAAAAAATAAACATGCAAAGCATCACCAGGTTCTGATGCTGGATAAAACACTGTCTTTGGTTTCAGACAGTTTCTGCTCTGCTACAACTTTTCAGGAAACCACAAAAAGCATTCAGGGAGGCCAATCTAAAACACTCCCATTGATGTGAGTGGGGTTTGGGCATATTTTGGCCAGCTTTAGCACTGACTTTCTGCCTGCCTCTGTACGGTGCAGCACAGCACTCTGGTTTCTCCGCAAAGCAGGAGTAATAGGACCAGGTGCCTGCCAAGGAGAGCGATGGGCTTCCTGTTTTTGCTGGGTTCTAAAGGAGGTTAAAGGGTGCTGTGCTGTGGCAGGCCATGGATTGCAAGTGGCTCACCAGTGCTGCTGTTCCTTAAGTCCAACTACTCCTTTCTACCGTAGCACACAAGGACCCGACAGAACACTTCAGCATTCAAGCTTCAAAGCAATTGAAATTAGGAATTAAAGACCTCAACACAGGTTCATCTTCTCCATCTAAAGCAGGAGCAAGGCCAAGACAACACGGTAAGATCCGTTCTACAACAGCGATAACACCTGCTCTGCCACTGTGTGCTTTCACCAGTGCTCCACCATAAGATCAGAAAGGTACCTGGACCATAAAGGGTTCAGTATGAGGCCATTTTCTCCACTGATGTGCACGATGATGATCAGACTGAGGAAATGGCTGCCTCACATGCAGAAAGGCTGTCTGAAATGCTCTTCAAGTTGATGGTAGCGGGGACATGTTGTTCCCTGCTTTGTTATTGCTCATGCTAAGCTGGCACCTGGAGGCTGCAAACAGGATCAGGACCCCTGCTTACAAAGCAATACACTCAATACTCCCTGGTCACAGAGAAAGCAAGTGACTTCCCAGAGTAAAATGATCACCTGACTTTCCCACCTCACTTCCACAGACCTCTCCAAGTCTAGCCAAGATCGGCATCTACAGCACTGAGCTCTTTTCTATCTACAGTTCTGAGGAAGGAATGTGAAAAATAGATAAAATAACTCTGCAAAATCAAGACAAATACTTTTGCGACTCATATTCTTTATGGAAAGAAACCCTCACAACAGGAAAGATGCAGTGAACTGAAGAAGATTAAGAGGACTTTGACCACATCCCTTTATCTACTTTTTTTGAAAAGCTTTCTAAAAGGTAGGAATGGGCAGAAGCACAAGAGTATTTCAGATCATCAGTTGCCTCTTTGCCCAATGATTCTCCCACAAACAAGACCCTCCTGAAGCTGTCCTAGAAGTATCTGGCCCCCACAATATCCTCATGCCTAGTTGGAAGAGAAAACAGATAGAAACAGAGATACAGCAACATATAAGGGATTTCAAAAGGGACCACATCTCATACCCATTCTAAAGTCAGCAAATATTATATCTAAAAAAGAATGACTCAACTCTTCTTCAAAGAGTTTGAGAGCCAGCTTTGGAGACTAAATTTAATCACTAAATTGAGATTAATTTCAGTCTCTCCTGCCACCTCCACTGAAAAGATGGATGCTGGCAAACCACCTACCTGTTTTCTGGCAGATTCTGGACTATAGTCTAGAAGCATCCAGGATTACTCCTATCCTGAACCTTGCTAGGACACCAGACCCTGCTATGGCAGAGGCTAACAACAGTTTTAATCTCCTCTGGGATGTTACATCATCTGTGATGGAGTGGAGGGAATAGAGGAGGAAAGAGTCTCCAGAACAAGATCCTAGAAGGAATGAATTTCCAGAATGTGATTGCTACATATCCCATGAAAATGCAAATGGATGACAGGCAATGTCTTAATCTTCTCTCCTGACAGAACCAGGAGGCAGGGCTGAGCTATCTCAGTAGCGCTGGAAGGCTCTGTCTTGAACATCAGACTTCCTCAGGCTATATCTCAGCATCTAACCACACAGCTGATCACCCTGGGATCAGATGAAGTGATATGGTGTATTTTGGCCCATCAGCGCAAACAATAAAGGAAGACATTTCATTCACCCTGTTTCAAATGGATGACGTAAAGGTCTGCCATGCACTGGGCTGTTCCTAAGTGATTTCATACTGTGGGAAGAGGAGACTGAAAAATCCTACACTTGCTCTGCTTTTTTTAAGGGAGCTTCCCTAATGCTCATTCCAAATACTGCAAAGTATTTGAATATAATCTTCTAAATTTAAAATTCTCCACATTATCACTTCTCGGTAGCTGTGACAAAGTACGTACCAAGAAACACTTGTTAAGAGGAACGCTAAGATCCTTCTGTTGTTTTAATAGGCTAAAATGTTAATTCAGAGGTTGTTCTGTCTCCTTAGCAGGACAGTTTTAATTGCTTCAACTGCTTTGTTAGGGAAGATTTTTTGACCCAATTGCCCTGTCAATTGCAAAGGGAGTTATTCATAGAGCTGTTAAAGGTCACAAATTGCTTGTGGTTCTGCAATCTGTTTATCTCATGCAATGGTGGTCAGAATCTATTCGACATGGAACACAGCTTAATGATTTAATATCAAAAATTATTGATGGGTTGTAAATTAATCCACTTCATGCAATCCTGAAAGGAATGACTTGTGCTGTGAGTGGACAAATTGGGAAGATAGACTACGTAGCAATAAATTAAACTTCATTTAAATGAACTGGCTGTTCCACTTAGACTGGCAGTGACGGCAGGGGCAACTGAGCCAAGAACAGGATCACAAAACCAGAAGAGTTGCTTAAAGGGCCTCAGAAGAAGAAATATAGCTTACAGACCAAGACAGTGTCTTACCATTGGTAGGCATCTTTGAGTCCTAATCTGTGGAACAAAAAGAAAAACCCTTGTAAGTAAAGGAACAGAGAAGATCCACACAAGCAGCACTTGCTTAGAAGAGAATGCTACAAGAAAAGGGAGGGTCTGATGACTAAGCTCAGTCTGAAAAGGAAGACACAATTAGTGCCTGTCAGTTCTGGTAATCAGTAGACAATCTTGAACAGATTCCCAACATGCTGCTTAAAATGTAGTTTGTTTTGACAGCACACAGGGTTGATCCCAGCTTCGTGCAAAGACTTGTGTGTATTCTTAACTTTAAGCATATCAGTAAACTACTTGTGAATGTTTGGAGTACAGGCCTGAATATTAAATTCACAATGATGTGCAGCCAACCTCCTTTATGAGTGAGTCAAAATCTCTTCACGTGTGGCTATGTGGCTGCCCTTCCATGGTGCATAAAACCATTCAGCTCCCATGGCTTTATTAATGTGTATCAACTTCTGTAAACTACTAAATAAAATATGTCTTTTTCTAACTGCTACCAGTGCACTATCTCCCCTTTTCCTGCCCTGGTAGAGTCACAGCAACTGTTGTGATTTTTTCCCCATTTCTCTGAACACAAACAGAAAACCGTAGGCAAAGAAAGACCACCTCTCTCATCTTCAGTGCATTGCAGCTATCCCCAACTAGGACTTGGAGAGCTATTGTATGAAGCGTGTATAAGGAGACAAGAATTCCATTCTTTATCTCTCTTAGTTACGCTGTGTCTGCAGCAATTATAACTCAAAAGCCTTATCAAAGCATTTGGGCTCAGCAGATCAGATCCTGAATACTCAAAATTAAGAAAAACATGTGAAGAGAGGTGTTATGTTTCCAGGTCATCTTCAATGCAGAGCTGTATTTTAAGCTGTATTTTAAGGTGCCCGATGACACACTGTTTGTAGTCTGAAATACTTCCTACAACTTTCATGATGAACAAGAAAGTCTGGCTTCAGCCTCCACAAGGACCACTCCTGCAGCCCCACACCTTGCGGGCTGTGGGCTCCAGGTCTCACTAGCAAAAATTTCAAGTGAAAAAATGCAGCAAACAACGCTGTACTTTGCTTCAGCTGAAGCATGCCTGCTTTGGGAGAATTCGCAGGGAGAGTAACAGGAAGCACAGAGAACAGTATCATCCTACACCACAAATTGAGAACCAATGTTCTGGTGATTTTAATTGCCCTGCGCCTTTTGGATTCATTATGCTGAAATGGATTTTGCTCTTCTCCACTGACTAGATATATCTCTGTGAGCATGCGGCTGATTTAAGCCACAAATGCATTCCCAATGTGCAAGTGATGTTACTCTGGGATTAATCTTCCTTCAAAATTGCTTTGCACAAGTGTATGACTGGCCCAAATGGACTCGTCTGAGTTATGAAAGGTTCTTTTGAACAATCAGACAGGATCCAGGGAGTAATTGTCTATGGAGAATTACCCCATCTATAACGTCAATTATTGTTAACTAAACAGCAGCTCTGATATTCTGACACTGAATTTAGCCTAAAATTACTCAAAGTCACATGATCCAGAACAAAGCTGCAAGGAAAGAGCCATATGACTCAGTACAGGTCCCAGGCACTTCCGATGAAGTTTCCCACTGAACTGCTGGCAAAAAACTATATTCTCTTAAATGATGCCACTGAGGCCAGCTGTATCGCAGCTAGTAAAGCTTCCGACCAAAACTGCAGTTCCTCAGTTACACAATGTGATGACGAATATATCTAAGCTCTGTTTACGTGACAACTTGCACCTTTGCAATCCACTCTCGGCCATAAGATCTGAAAAGAAAAGGCTCAAGGATGAAGTGCCTCAAACAAGACCCTGTTCTAGACAGTCCCAGGAGAGCTGAGGCATTCTGCTGCTCTGCCTCCTAGCATAAAACAACCTCCTCTTCTCTGATGAGCTAAAACAGAGGCAGTTTCCATACCTACAACAGAAGCACAAGAACTTCTTCACCACTTCTCAATCACCTACTCAGATAAAGGTAGATCAAAAAGACAAAAATAGGCTTTTTTTAAATAGCATTAGTTGCCCTTCCACTCCTCTGTCTTGCCAACCACTGACAGCTGCTGAAACACTCTCTTGGTCAGAGTAGTCTCCTGGCAACTGGTGGGTTTTCCATACCTCTGTAAGCGTGACTCGAGGAAGGGCAGTCGCTCCTCTCTCAAGCTGCCTCCACACAACTCCCCTATTCCTGGTACGAGGAGATCAACAGCTGCAACCTTAAAAGAAAGAAACCTATCGTAAGTCATGCCATGTAGCCATACAGTCTACAGCAGAAGTACAGTTGACACTTGATGGCTGATTGTAAAAAGCCACTGTAATTCTTTTACCGAGTCCAGGACACTTAGGTAAGTATTTGCAAATGCTTGAAAAGTACGTTTTTGACAGGAGAAGGCTGGGAGGGAACTTCACAGTGATAAAAATCAGAAAACCTAAGCAAGTGCAGTGGTGTTCCAGCCTTAGGACACCTACAGCAGGTGGCATGAACTGAATCCCACTGGGTTACTCTGGTGACAACCTGTGCATGTAGGCAAGCCCGTGCAGGGTGTAAAGAACCCAACAGCAGCTCCCAAGGAGGCAAAGACACATAGGCAAGTTTCCTGAAGTCCTGATTCCCTTGGAGTTTAAGCTGCTATGATGCTTGTAACTTGTGTTTACCCCAGCTGCCCCCATTCCTTGAGCCAGCTTTAGTGGTAATGACACCAATGGATCAATGGCACTGAGGTGCTGATCCAAGTGTTAGGATCTCAGTGTTATCACCTATGCTGTTAGGTTTGGGCTGGTTTTCTTCTGTTTTGTTTTGTAGAATTACTTCTCTTATCCCACAGCTGAATTGTTGCTACAGTTAAAGCCAGTGAAGTGACAGTGGCATACAGAATCACAGAATAGCAAGGGTTGGAAGGGACCTCTGGAGCTCATCCCGTCCCACCCCCTGCTGGAGTAGGCACACCCAGAGCAGGGGCACAGGACCGCGTCCAGGCGGGGTGTGAATGTCTCCAGGGAAGGGACCCCACAGCCCCTCTGGGCAGCCTGTGCCCCTGCTCTGGCACCCGCACAGCAAAGGGGTTTTGCCTCATATTCAGGTGGAACTTCCTGTGTTCCAGCTTGTGCCCGTTGCCCCTTGGCCTGTCATTGGGCACCACTGAAAAGAGTCCAGTCCCATCCTCCTGAAACCCACCCTTCAGGTATTTATAAGCATTGATGAGATCCCCCCTCAGCCTTCTCCTCTCCAGGCTGAACAAACCCAGGTGTCTCAGCCTTTCCTCATAAGGGAGATGCTCCAGCCCCTGATCACCTTGGCAGCTCTCCGCTGGACTCTCTCCAGCAGTTCCCTGTTCTTCTTAAACTGCGGGGCCCAGAACTGGACACAGTACTCCAAATGTGGTGTCATTAGGGCAGAGTAGAGGAGGAGGATAACCTCTCCCGATCTGCTAGCCACACTCCTTTTAATGCACCCCAGGATATTGTTGGCCTTCTTGGCCCCAAGGGCCCGGTGCTGGCTCAGGGTCACCTCGCTGCCCACTAGCACTCCCAGGTCCTTCTCAGCCCTATACAACTACCCCTCTATCCCCTATACAGTGGGGCAGTTGCTCTTTTTAGTAGAAGCAGTGTTTCAGGTTGTATCAGTTCAGCTGGGAAACCACATCTTCAAAACATGAGACCTGTGGAGGAAGAGTTTATGTCTTGTGTCCATCTGCTCTTTGAGGATTACAGGGATGGTAGATTTGGATAACAAGAGAATAATGGAGCCATGCAATTCTAGGCATTTCACCTAGTAGTAGAGAAGTCTACCAGGAAACAAAATAAACTATGGCAAATCTGTCTTAAAGGACTTGAGCAGTGTTAAGTTTTTGCTTAACTCCTGAATCTTCCTCCTTTTGTTCCTGTTTTGTAGATTTATTCTACAACAGGAAAAGAACTGAACAGGATCACCTGATGGTCATGTCTTATCTTGTACTTCTTGACTGGAGGCCCAGCAGATGACTATCCTCACCTGTCTATCTATCAGTAGGCTAAGACACATACCTAGCCAAAGAAGAGGTGGAAGTGTGACCTATGGACTCACTGTATGTTGAGCTCCATCTTCATTGTCCCGCATGTAGAAAGGTTTGAGGTCATATGGGTAGTTGAACACAAACACGGGAACCTCACCACAGTGCTTCACCAGGTACTTTTCATGTTCTGTTTGGAGGTCACAGCCCCACTGTAAAGACAGCAAAAGGGACTAAGATCCTGCTTTGGTGCACCCCGTCTATGGCAAGAGACCCAGCAAAATCCCTGCGTAGGGGAGACAGTTTGATGTTATTCAAAGCTGCACGAGTACAGCAACTTGACACAGGCCACTGGGAGAATTTGCTAAGAGTTTCACAAGTTTTAAGGCTGAATAAAGCAATGAAAATAACACGGTTTAACTTCCACAGAACAGGGCCAGATCATCCCTGCATTAAGCCCAAGCACCTGGTATCAAATCAGAAAAAAACCCCAAACAAACACAAAAAACCTCCAAAACCACACACTGCATCACTTAAGGGAAATAGGCACCTATCCAAAACCTGCTTACTCATCCCAACAAACCAGCCTTATTTCAGCATTACCTTTGGTATATAGAAAGCAGCTTTACTAGGCTGACTGCTCTCTTCCCTGCTGTGTCCTGTTACATGCTACATTAATTCTCATTTAGGAAAACCCAGTATCCTATCAATCAATTCTTTATTATCAGCAACCTTGGACATTTGCAATGTCCTTCACTTCTCCTTTCTTCCAGCAATGTTATAAATTCTGTGGCTTTTGACTAGAGACCTCCAGAACGCTATAGGTTGTACAAAGAATACTGGGGGAGCGGAAGGGGAAGAGGAGAACAGGTATTCTGCAGACTCTCCTCATCTGAAAATATCCTGAGTCTGCTGTCTCAGATCAAGGCAGTACAGATGCAGGTTTTGAGGTTCTATTCCCACTTGTACACAGAGACGAGACAGCTACCCAACTGGCTACGAAGGTGGCTTCAGCCAGAGAGTTATTTTCCTCAAAGCATCAGAATGAGATACAAATTAATCCATATACACATGAGATGAGCACCACCTTGAACCGGTGTGTTTTTGAAATTGGGTAAAACACGATTTTCAGAAAGGCATGATCTAACCGTGTTAGAAAGACTAGCTTGTGATTCTTTTTCCCAGTCACCATTTATACTTTGGAAAGACAAAAGATTCCCTTTACCTACATCTGGGTGACATGGTATCTTGACATGGTTTTGGCTTATTAGTCCTTGTCAAACTTTTGGTGCTGTCCTAAGAACATTCCTTTATTTGAGGACCATTACAGAGTAGATGACTGCTACTGAATCCACAACACACTTGGCACTACTCGCATATAGGAAAAAGAATCACTTTTGCCAAAGCCTTGGTCCTTCAACAGCAAAGTCATCACCTCCTCCTTCCCTGCAAATTTTACATGTTGTTCTGCTACAGAACTCACTCCTTATATTGGTCCCATTTCTCCCCCAAAGGGCAAAAGTTATACCTGGGTTACAGCTGAGCAAACACCCTAGGAGGCAGATAACCTGTGCAAAGTAACACCACTTGTGGTACCAGAAAGAGAGAAATGAGACCTACGAAGTTCAGGCTGGCTGTGTGCATGAGCAGGCATAAGGACAAGCAACCAGGCAACTACCTACCTCTGGCTTGAAAGTGAAACTTGGAGAAGCTTGCTTCAGAATTTCCATTGCTTCACCGTAGGAAATTCTGCAAGGGGAAAAAAAAAAGTCTTTAAGATAACTACGAAAGGAATAACAGGAAAGTTTTCTGGCTAAATGCCACACTGGAAAATTAAGGAGGCATTTCCCCACCACCATGCCAATCTGTGCTGTGATGTCAGACTTCCCAGCAATGCTTCTTTGGACAGAAACCAAAAACCATTTTATATAGCAAGAATCCTATGTTTCCCTGTGCTTCAGCTACATGCAGGGCAGGAAGTGCTAAGCTCTCAAGACACTTTTGCATTATTGCAATGTTGCATTTCAGTCAGAAGTGAGCTCTGCAGAGAATTGCTTCACAGAAATTTGTGGATTTTTTTTTTTTTAAGGAAACAATGTGCCCTCATTGGCACAGCTCCAACCACACAGCTCCACTGTTCGGCATGGTGTCAGGCAAAAGTAACAGCCCAGAGTGCAAAAGGCTTGTAACACAAACATTTTTATTTTATTTTGTAAAAATAGCGAGATATATTTCAGCAATGTTCCTCTACTCCTCTGACAGATCTGAGAGCAGATTCTCTCTGACTCCCACCAGTGACTTCCACCAGTAGAAAACAGCAGCATCATGGCAGAGCAAACAGAAAAAATGCAGTGAAAAATGCAGCAGGTTTGATAACTGGAAATCAAGACTCAATGGAAGATAAAACTGTTGACAAGTTTTCCACATACCAAGCAGATGTTGTGGACAGAGAAGAAAGAATAACCTGATAACAATAATTTCATCCTTCTGTATCATTGGCTAAATCCAATTATAAACTAAATTCTCTAAAAAGCATCAGCTCTTTACACCCAGCTACAAAGTTTCACTAACACAGGGAAGGCTTCTGGAGGAAATACCTCAGGAAAGAATATATTGCTCCATGTGCTTGGGTTATGCGAGGCCATGGTCCAAATGAGGTATATCACTGGCACAGGTTCCATGCATGTAACTGATGTGTGTAAGCCAGGAATGCCTCAGACCTGCCAGCAGTCAAAGAGAGAGACAGAGTAGGAGACAGAGATGGGCTGACTCACTCTCTTTCTCCTTGGACCATGGGAGCAGCTGAGTGCAACCCTGTCCTCTCACAAATATCAGCTAGGTCCAAAGAGAGGAGGACTGAAATGGACAGAGAGTGACTTCACTGAGGTCCACTGTGCTTATGCAGGCACGAGGCACAGGGAGGTTCCATCACCATCCTGTTGTGCAAGCGTGGCTGTACCCGATTAACAGAAAAACCAGCGCTGGGCTGAGCAGCCCTGCAATGTTCTGTGGGATAAACTGAGAGCACCACTATTTGAAGAGATGGGCAAGTGTAGGGAAAAGGAAGTATTCCTGGGGGCCAAGGAGGGAAACCAAAACCCTTCAGTCTTTTAGCACAGAGGG
This sequence comes from Phalacrocorax aristotelis, assembly GCF_949628215.1. Classification (NCBI taxonomy): domain Eukaryota; kingdom Metazoa; phylum Chordata; class Aves; order Suliformes; family Phalacrocoracidae; genus Phalacrocorax; species Phalacrocorax aristotelis. The sequence continues at coordinate 4,706,299 of NC_134276.1, forward strand.
AACTGTGAAAGGGAGCTGCACAAGCAACCAGGAATGGAAAATCAATTGGGGTTTTTAAAAATTAAAAGATAGTTTCATCAAAAGAGAGCCACTGGAGTGGCAGTGCGAAGGAACGCAGAGCACCAAAGCCAAAACTGATCAAGACAGTGAGCAAACCACTGTGCAGGTACATACTGGAAGGAGGATATCCTGATACAAAAACGATCTTGCCCAGGGAAGCAAAAGCCAAAGGCCAGCAGATTCAGATGCCAGTCTCATGCGGAGATGAAAGGGCAGCTGGCAAACAGGACCAAGGGAACTGGAATTCATGCTCTTTTGGATGTTACGCTAACCCAGAAGACATTGAGTTGGGAATGAAAAAGAACATATACAAAATAGGAACTCTTCCCCCAAAAGCCCACTTCCAAATCATTTTGAAATAGAAGTACTTACGTCACAAATTTGTTCTTCAGCATTTTTTCCAACCTGTCCTTGGTCAAAACAAGAAAAAAATAAAAATGTAAAGCTACTCTTAAGGGTTCAGGGACCTAGAGGAAACTCAGAAAAGGTACCTCCTTCTAAGTTTTGATTTATAGGTCTGCAATGTGCTCTAGATCATTGAATTGTTTAGGTTGGAAAAGACCTTTAAGATCATCAAGTCCAACCATTAACTTAACACTGCCAAGTCCACCACTAAACCATGTCCCTAAGCACCAAGTCTACTTTTAAATACCTCCAGGGATGGTGACTCCCACCACTTCCCTGGGCAGCCTGTTCCAATGCTTGACAAGTCTTTTGGGGAAGAAATTTTTTCTAATATCCAATCTAAACGTCCCCTGACACAGCTTGAGGCTGTTTCCTCTTGTCCTGTCACTGGTGACCTGGGAGAAGAGACCAGCCCCCCCCTCACTCCAGCCCCTCTCAGGCAGCTGCAGGGAGCGAGAAGGGCTCCCCTCAGCCCCCCCTTCTCCAGGCTAAACCCCCCCAGCTCCCCCAGCCACCCCCCAGCACACTTGTGCTCCAGACCCTGCCCCAGCCCCGCTGCCCTTCTCTGGACACGCTCCAGCCCCTCCAGGCCCTTCTTGTCCCGAGGGGCCCAAACCTGAGCCCAGCACTCGAGGTGGGGCCTCCCCAGGGCCGAGCACAGGGGCCCCATCCCTGCCTGGCTCCTGCTGGCCACACCAGAGCTGACACAAGCCTGGGGGCTGGTGGCCTCCTTGGCCACCTGGGCACTGCTGGCTCATGCCCAGCCGGCTGTCAGCCAGCACCCCCAGGGCCTTCTCCGCCGGGCACTTCCCAGCCCCTCTGCCCCAGGCCTGGGGCAATGCCTGGGGTTGGTGTGACCCAAGGGCAGGACCCGGTACTTGGCCTTGTTAAACCTCATACAGTTGGCCTCAGCCCATTGATCCAGCCTGTACCCAGATACCTTTGTAGAGACATGAATCAAAACCCGCTCCTGGTCATTTAGTGCTAAAAAGCTACCTGACTTTCGGAGCTGAGGATTCAGAGCCTATTAGATGATGTGACAGCTACAGTTCTACAACGCTTGCTAGGAGCTACAGAAAGTTGTGTGTCCTCCCTGTGTCAGCCTGAACAGTCACTGAAGTTCAGGCTGACTTTTGGCTCTTCAGAGTTTGTTAACACAGGACAACACATTAAAAAAAAAATAATTAAGCCTCCCTGTTGACAAGAGCCCCCAAAATGCATAAAAGGATTGCAGCTACTTCTTTTCACATTTATTACCTTCTGGGCAGGAGCTATATATTTATGAAAAAGCTCAACATCATGAGGACATTTGGAGAGCACAGTGTTTGTTGCTGTCTTGAAAAGATCTTCCATAACCTAACAGAGAAAACAGGAGTCCATGAAAAATTAACACTGCTTAGATGTCCCAGACTATAAAAAAAAATAAAGTACACATCAGCCAAAGGATACAGAAGGAGCTTCTGTCCTCCTGCATGGTCAGACTGCATAAGAGGGTACCAGCTTGATAGAGGCTCCTAATTAGCAGGCTTACTCAGCAGCTGAAGAGGAATGGAATCTCTGTTTCTACTATGGGTTTAGGGCCTCACTGTCTGCTGGTGGCCTCAGTACCTTCAGTCAGGTATCTCCAGTGAAAAAAGCACAACTAAAATATTGAAGGAGCAGCCCTGGTCAGCCACAAACATAAACATAACAACCACTTGTGATGAATGGCCTCACATTAATGATTAGTCAGGTGCCTTTCCTGTAATGAGCAATTCAGGTTTTCTGCTTTGCTGTTAACAAAAGGCAGAACTAAAGGAGAGGAGAATAAATGTGTACTGTGTAGAGCCAGCCCATCAAACAGATCCCAGCTAGGGGGACTGTACCGTAAGAGCAGAGGAAAGAGAACATGTACAGAGACAAGTAGAGCGCTAAAGCGGAGGTGGGATATTTGATTGACATCAATGCAGGGATATTTGAGAAACTATAAAAAGATGTGGTTTCATTTCCCTAAACTAATATGGAGTAGCTAAATGACATTAACATCCAATTTGGATATACTTATCCAGTAAAACGGGCTTCACCCATGACGAAATTAAAATGCCATTTTGGTTCTAAACAAAAAAAAAACCCGCATGGGATGCCACTGCATTTTGATCAACCTGTTTTAAAAGTAATTTTCTCTTTTGGTTAAGCAAAGCAGACCATCCAAGACACTTGCTGTCATGCAGATTAAGAGTTCCCAGAACTCCTCATAGTCCCACGCCTGCACAAAGTAGGTAGTTGATACCTGCGTAGTACTGATGATCCCAACTCTTCTTCAAAATCACTGTCCTTATTCTCATCTCTTCGTAAGCAAGAGAGCCGTGCAGCTGGGCTGCACCTCATCTCAGCCTGGGATGGCCCCAGGTTTTTTCCAACAAAAAACACCTCTGGAAGTCCTGGCACATTCCTACTTTTTTTTCTTATGAGCATAACAACTGCTTCATTAACTGCAGAGTTGAGAGAAGCGAAGTATCGACCAATGATACCATGGTGAGTAGCAGTCCCTTGACACTGCAAAGCCCAGGGGTGACTGACTGTGAAAAGATGAACCTGACATTCAAGTCAGCGGACCTGGGGAAGCAGCAGGTCTCTGCCTCGCAGGGAACCAGACCTTACAGGGCATGACGAACAGAAGGCACAGAAAAGCAGCTGGGCTACTGATATAGACAAGACGAGATTTCAAGCATGTTGTTCAAACTCTCATGTTCAGAAGAACATCCTTCTTCACCTGTCCCAAACTGCTGAAACACTGCTCTGTGCTGATGAGCCACCTTGGCATCCCACCAGCCTAGAGAAGCTGGTAAATCAGCCCATTTTGACTCCTGCATCAACCTAGGCCCTTTGTTTAAAAAGGGAAGGTCCAAATAAAGGAACAGCATTATCATATGCAGATGAACGGTTTTACCCCTACTGGTACTCAAACACAGAGGAAATGAAAAGCTAGCATTCCTGCTGCTGAGTGGCAAATAACCAAACAGTCAGCTTTGAACTTTCTTCAAAGTAGCTAGAAAAAGGCTTATGCAAATGAAATTAGAAAACTTCTTGGCAATTCATCTGGTTTCACCAGGCAGAGACGAAGGGATTTTACATTACGCTTCCTCTTTCTAGAAAATGAAAGTATCATCTGTTTTCAGCAAAGCATGTTGTTTAATTAGCACTTTTTTTCCTCACTGTGCGATAAAGTAACAATTAGGTTCCCACAGCATTCAACATAGGCAGCTTCCTCTTGTGGAAAAAAGATGTGGGTGGTATCGGAAAAACAATCTGAGAAATATTTCCAGGTTTGAGACTGAGGTTTTATTCTGGCAAAAAAGACAGACACGTGGGTCATGTATTGGCCTCCTCACTACCCTTATTTATGCCAAATGTGTACTAGGCACGAATGGTGGAGGGGAAGAAGAAAAGGGGAGGGGAAAAAAAAATAATCTCCAACTCAGAAGTTATTGCTTTAAGAAGATAATATAATGAAGGACTAGAAAGTAGGCTATATGAAAAATGAGTGGAAAAGCATAACCACTGGCTTGAGGGAACATGTGAGCTGGTGATACAGGCCAAGTGATTGGTTTGAATATATCTTATAAGAAACATGTTTGATAGGAGACTTACACAGGTAAAAAGCCCTGGGAATCACAGCAAGTAGCTCATCTCAGAGATGGGACTCTCGGTGTCCAGAAGCCCATTAATTTGCCTGCTTCATAATGGAAATGTAGAAATTGTGCTGGCAGGAAGGCACTCAAGGAGGACAGAGTAAGTTTTCCCTTCCCCCTCACCCTGCCAGCCTTTATCTGTTGATTTTCACCTTTCAAAGAAGTTCAGCAGTATCAGTCCTGGCCTCCCCCAGGGTTGCTGTGAACTGAATGGTTAGCTCTCCCATTTTGATTAGGAACAGCTCTCAACCACACTGTTTAATTTTAACTTGCATCTTTTGATGCTGCAGCTTCTCCTCCTCCCACATAAAATAATGACCAGAGCTGAAACAGAGGAAACCATCAACAAAACAGGGGTAAATGTCAGTAGCAGCAATTGAAGGTGGTGCGCACTACAAAAACAGTTCAAATCATCATCGTTATCACATAAGACACTTTCAGAAAAATCACAAGAACTGCCAGTAGGATTTTTGTTTATGCATTTACCTGGGGCATGCATATGCATGCAGTGTAAATCACAGGGTATCGACATATGAAACATTCACCAAGTGGACCATTATTTCTTGCCTTCATGCTCACTCACACACACCGTACGTGTGTGCACATATACACACACATACAGAGGGCAGATTCACATCTGACCTTGGTCATAAAGTCTCCTCTCTCAGCTAAATAACCAACAGCTCAGGACCCACTCTGGAGAGACACTGTTATTAGGAAAGGAAGGAGGCTTGTCTGTCAGATCACTGCTTCACTGACCATCAAAGCTCAACAAAAACATTGATGGGAATTAGGAAACAGAAAGAGCCTCAGCTATGGCAGCTGGATGCCATGTCAGAGAAGGAACGTATAGCCCTGCAGATACCCCAGAGTGCTGCACAAGACACTTGTCACAAACCTTTCCCATGTGATTACCCGTGTTTGTTCCCTTGAGACTGCAGTCAGATTTGCCCAACTGTCTTAGCCTTGGCACTGAAGACAGAAAGTACTCCGAGTGCAAACTATTCTGGGAATCAAACCACACCCATGTTTTGGATCTGAGGTCCCTGAAACTGACACCCAAAAATCAGTACTACTCTTGATTTCATTTCATGCCTGAATTCCCTTCTGTAAAACGGAGGTAATAATGCTCCACGTCACTGGGCTGTAATGACAGCAAATTAATTTTGATGAAGTACATAACCAGTGAAAGACAATACTTCTGCCCTCAGGACAGAGCAAAAATACTGTGTTAAATTGTATTCTCCATCTTAGAGATGTATTCTGCATCTCTTAGAGACAGTGGTGCTAGGATGTGATCTTGTTAAGGAAGACTTAACCCTATGCATAAACTCCCCAAAACACCCTCAGGAAAACTTCCTTCTGGCATTCCCTAACTTCACAGCCTAAATAATAGGGTTTTTCTAGCATGGTTTTGTTTGTGCGTTTGGTGAAATTCAATAGTGACTGCATCGTATGGCCCCTTTGAGACCCCGTTAGTATCGCGAGTGAAGTGGCATCCTTTAAATCCACTGCACTGCCAAGACAGTGGAACAAAAAATAGAAGATAATGACCTACAAATACAGCTACATGACAGCACTGAAGGGACAGGGTGGCAGCAGGCATCTCAGGATAGAGGAGACTGGAGACCCTGGGCCCCAATTCAGGGACTGGAGGGTTGATGGCTCCAGTGAGTCCACACACTTCCATACAGATTTGACCCCTTCCACTGCCTTACCTGGCCTTCTTCTAACTTCCTCTCCTTTTTCATCCATTTTGGAGGAACAGTGCCTTGGGGCAACTTGACACAATTTCTTGACTAGACTCTTCTGGAAAGAGGCCACAGAGGCCTCTCCTTAAGATACACCGACGTACGCCCTGTACACCGAAGCAGTAATACCATCATCACCCAGCAACGCAGCGTAGAGTACTGCACTCCACAGAAAGTATTGTGAAACCAGTATTGTGAGAGTTTAAGCTTCCTTGTAGCACTAAAACACGTTTTGGCACAGAAATTTAGATTGCATGATCAAGATGCATGAGACTTCACAAGAACCACGTTACTAATTTAGGAATAACTAAGCATTATTCTGTGCAATTACAGCGGGGAAAAAAAGCTGTTGCTCTAAGATTTCAGGCCCTTTGCCCTTGAATACATGTAACTTTGTTATCAAATCCCCTTTTTCCTTTTATTTTGTAAGGGGAAGCTCTGTTTCTTTCAGAGCTTTGTCTGAGAGAAAGATCTCAAGCCTCATCAGTGAATGGTAAACGTATACATCTTTGTAGCAAGGCTCTTTAACGGTGTATAAGCAAATATGTCAAGATGCCCCTGAAGAAGCTGAGCATTCCCAGCACACCAACTTGCTGAAGTTAGAGGTATTCAGGCCAAATGTTGAATACCAATATTAAAAATAAATTTTAAACAACCCAGTTCTTTATGTGAGGACAAAGTTCAGATGCTAACCCTGGCCAAGAGCCCTCAAGGTTTTCAACTGGGCATTTTGCACCGAACAAAGAACTTGCAGATGATGACAAACAGACCAACTGCCCAACAGGCAGATACATCAGAGAACACTGAATTTAGGTCAGTTATGCGGGGAAAAAGAAACTTAACTTAGGCTTTAGAGCGGCTGGCAGTTTTGGCTTTAGTTTTTTGTTTTTTGTTTTTTTTTTTTTTTAAGAGAGATTGCCCAAGAATTTAAAAACAAACAAAACAGGGAACTCCGCCTCTGCAAATGAGAACATCACAAAAGTAAGCATGTTGCAACGTAGACTCACTATGAGGAATGCAAAATGATGGCTGCTAGCAGCCTTTCTGTTATAAAGATGCCTGTCGAAGACTTTGGGACAGGGAGCAGTAGTGAAAGAGCAAAGCACAAGCTGAGGCTTCGCAAGATGTTTAGCACAACAAAAGCCAAGGCAAAGGGGGAAGTTCCTTCTGTCCCTACAAATAAAAGTGCTACATGTTCCAGAACAGTTCTCAGATCTAATTCTCTGAATTGTCTGAACTGGCTTGTCTATACTTCAAAAGCCAAGAAAATGGGGTTCTCAGCACAAGGTTACAGATATATTCATGCTGTGTTCAAGGGCTGAAACACCACGTAAAGAAGACCCTGCTTATTATACTAGATAAAAGCAGTGAAGATTTCAATCAGCTCCTGATTATCTACAGAAACAGGGGCTTCAGGAAGTAAGGCATAAACAGATACATATGCTATGCTCTAAGAATACACAAAGTTGTTCTGGAGAAAAGGAGAGAGAAAAGGAAGAGTGGGATGCTGTTAATGACAGAGCACAGAGATTCCGAACAGGTCAGTCCACACAGCCCAGTGCCATTCCGACATCCAAGATGCAGAAGCAGCACACACACAAGAGAGAGTATGTTGGCTCTACTCTCAGGCCATACTGACTCAGCAGACTGTATATGATCTAGGCTGAAGAAACCACCACCTGGATGCTATTCTATACATCTGTAGCCAGCGCCTCAGGACTTTTTGTTTTTAAGGCTATTTCTCCAATAGCTTTCCAAGCAGCTTATCTGATAGATGTGAGCATGTGTGGATGTTTACGCACAAGTCCTACTGGGCATAAGCTGGCTTATGCTGAGACTAGTAAGATGCATTAGCATCCATCATGTGGTTAGACTGCAACTGAGAGGTCAATCCTGAAAAACCAAAAGCAAGCTGACTCTAAGGATTTCAGTCTTCTGCGAAAGCCACAGTGAATAGTGTATGCCAGGAACTGTTGTTTCTATTTGAGATTTTAATGCTGGTTTTAAGGAGCTCTTTACAGAGCACACCAAGGGACACACTGCATAAATACCACTCAGATTCACTGGAGAGATGCTGAAGGTTTTGAAGGGGAGAGTGTCGCTTTCATTAGCACCAGTCAAGCACATTTACACATTTCCTGGCAATACAGCAACTGTGCAGCCTCCCATTCAGATGGGGGCTGTGTTCGCACCTACATCTTCCCTTCCAAATCCTCTCTGCGACCATACCTCTGCTGAGCAAACCCTGATCCTTGGAAAGCCCCAGTGCAACCTCTACCTGGCTCACGCAGGGTGGGAGGAACTGCAACCTTAGTTGAGGGCAGGGAGGAGAGCTCGGGGAGGAGGAGGTGGTTCTGGCATTGGTCCTGCATAGACATTTGGAGTACCCACCTGCATAACGTCTTGCAGGCTTTCAGTGAAGGACAGCTCAGCCTCCACCATATAGAACTCTGCCAGGTGCCGGCGACTCTGCGAGTTTTCTGCTCGAAACGTTGGGCCGAAGGTGAACACCTGGGTAAAAGCCCTGCAAGGCAACAAGAAACAGGTAGGTCAGGCCCAGTACACAAGTGAGTCTTTTATATTGAAAGCCCCATCCACAAGCTCACTTTTCTCCCAGGATCTAGAAGCACTCATGTTTCTATTTCATCTTTAACCAGTTTAATGGCACTGTTGGGTATGCTGCTATTACATTGCTTCAGCCAGGCGTTCAGAGGGTTTATTCACACCTCTCCATGACTCACTGACGTTGCACAAACCCTATTCAGCTTTCACTGAACACCACTCATGCTCAGAACACTTTTTGTAGCTGTCTGGAAATAAAAAAATTACATTCTGCAGAACCAGATCACTGGAGAAGCACCCGGCCAATTGCACCAGTCAGGCTCCCCTCGCCCAAATCCCTTCACATGTGTTTGGCTGCAAGGTCCGACCTTTATGGGTGCTGTGACACCCCAGAGCCCAACAGAGCAGAGAGAGTCCTGCTGCTGGAATTGGTGAGCTGGTGATAGCCCTGAGAAGGGACTGGTGAAGCCCAGCAGGATGGATGTATGGTGTACAGGTTGCAGTCCCCCTCTAGTGGCAAGACCAAAGCTTGTCGCTGAAAGAGCCTTTTAGACAACTGGGATCCTTTCACACAGCTAAAAATGGTTCAGTTAAAAGGGGTCCCTACTGCAGAGAACACCTCTGGGATACCATTTAATGCTGAAGCAATCAATGCATTTCCTATTATGAAACTATTTCTCCAGCAACCTTCTTGGCAGTCTATTTAAATACATCCTCTGTTGTTCTACAGTCACACCATGCTGCGTTACACAGGATATAAAAGCCTTCTTAATTCTCCACTTTATTCATAAGAAAGCTTCCTATTAAACAGCAATATACCTTTAAAAGTTTTCTTTTTACCGTGGGGAAGCTACACTCCAAGCGATACCTTTTACACTGTGGGCTATGAATGCTTGGGCTCCTGGACATCCTCACGCCAGCAAAAGCTTCCTGAACAGATGCAGTGAGAGCTGTGTTTCCTCCCATGCCGCATGGGAAGCAAACTATGATCACGGCAAGAGCAAGCTTCAGAAAAATCATGGACTGGGCAGCTGCTCTCTTTGGTGCATCTTTAACTTGACATCATTCTTAGCCATAGACAGTGTGTAGGAGAAAAAGAACCTGATGAGCAGAGATTAAGCAGTTTAACACTCATGAAAGGATGTGTGAAAATTGCTAGGGTTGGTGGTTGACTTGCATCTTGCTCTGCAAGCTTTCAACTTCAAGAGGATGTTCACTGAAGTTTCAGCACAGGCTAATTTTGTTAAACTGAAGTTTAATAATGCCACAAACCCCAGCATTTTTCCTTTGCCCCTTATGGAGGCATCTGCACTGCAAATAAAGGAACACACATATTCTGCTTCACTCATCTCTTTCCTCATGCCACGTGATGGTTAAAGGTTACATTTGAAAGAAACAGCACTTTCTTTTTCCTTGAGTTGCTAGTAGTAAACACACGAGAAGGAAGTTCCAGATCAAGACTGTGAATACATAGCCTGGCTGTAGGTTTCTTTTTCCCACTGGCTCTGCCTTCCCAGCTCTAACAAATACACTTTCCAACAAATACACTTTCTCTCTCCACTTTGCTCCCGTACTTGCACTCTCTCACACATGACCACAGCATCTACAATGCTAACCAGATTTTGCAGCAAGTATCTTTCCTCAAGCATCATTTTCAGCATGCCTCTTCCCTCTGCTGCCTCTCTCGCTTGCTGCAATGTTACTGTAAACTTCTGCCGTCACTTGATCATCCTCCTTCAAACTGCCCTTTGCTATAGGTCTATAAAACCTCAGCAATGTTTAGATAAGTGATGCAGCAAGACTATTACTCACTGCACAGGTCAGTATTATCTCATCAGTTCCTTGTGGTCCCCCATCTGTAGCCATCTGTTGTCTTGGGTTATAGAGAAACGCATGTTCTTCCTCACAGCCTTGTGAGGTTTTTTTTTCCATGCTCCTACAGCACCTGGCACAACAAGGTCTTGGATCCAAAGCTTAAAAGCCTCAACTGCTATAGCAAAACAAACAATAAATATTAAACAATAATTCACTCAGCCAAAACTGTTCAATGTTTAAGGCAGAACTGGTCAAGAACTTTTGCTTACCAGGCCATGGAGGTTGGCCTGCTGTGGGAAACAAGAGAGACAGGTTCTTGGAATACCTGTGCCCATGTTTCAGGCTTTTGCTAAAATATTTCAATTTGGGACTCTTCAGTTAAATAATTTTCCCTAAATAAATCAGATTAGTCACACGTTCAGACTGTGACTGGGCCAGGACTGGATGCAAGACAAAAATATTTTGAAAAGCTTGCAATTACTGGAGTACCCACCCAGGACTGCTGGGTTTGATGTGCAGGTCTCTTAATTTCTCCCTGGCATGAAGTTTTCAAAAAGCAACGCCTGATACCGACTGGCTAGCAGGAGATCCTGTCCCACAGAGCAGCAGTCTGGCTTCAGGGAGACACACATTTCTCAGCTGCTGTCCAGGCACAGGCACTGACACTTCACTTAGCGTAGGTTACTGTGGCAAGTGAGAGTCTCCAGCAATGCAGGCTGCTACGAGCACTTTGAATTGTACTTGTTTCCTACTGAATAGCAGCCCAAGCATGACAACTAGGTAATTATCTTCCAAGGGGCTCGCTGGCTGCAAGGTACCTAGAAATAATAAAAAAAATTTTACAAATCCTCATTGCTTCAAGATGTCAACCGTGGTCAAATACTTCAGTCACAGATAGATTTTGTGCTGCAAGAATAAAGCCTCTCCGTGCCTGAGATGGAGCTTTTGGGGAAGACAAGTGCAGAACGACTCCCACAAGAACTGATTTCAGTCTTTTCTCAGCTCTAGGCATCCTGCTGGGACCAATCTTCTCTAACTTGTACATTGAGCACCACGGAGCACAAAACGAACCATTAACACTGCAACTTCATGGACTACCCCAAGGCGCTCAACAACAGCAGGGGAAAAGGCTTTGTGACAGCCTGCAGAGAACCTAAAATCACTGCTGTAGGGCTGAATTTGCCTGCCCGCCCCTTGGAAGAAGGAAAAAAAAAATCCAAACCCCCAAACCCAAAATAAATCCCCATCTGCAGGGACGGAAGGAATCATTCACTTCTCAGGCTAATTGTAAAGTGAAAAGATAGACACAAATAACTGTGAGAACTTCACCACAATCCGGGGACCCTGGCAAAGGGAAACTAGCCAGATGTTATGCTGGCAAAGCGATCAAAGGAGCACAGTAAATGCAAGTCATCTGGTAATGGCAATGCAGCACTGACCAGAGGCCTGGACATAACAGAGAAACACAGCTAAAAATACATGTAGTCACTATTATCAACTCTAAGAGTGGACAATTATTGTTCATCCAGGCACTCATATACTGTTTACTGGGCTCTGCCATTCAAGACATTAAGCAAATGCATGCTACACAAATCCGACCTTTATTTGTACTTCATCTGCTATTAAAACACATAGCAGTGTATCAAATCACAAATGTATCACACTGAGCATGTATAAATATATTTGAAAAGAGGGATGGGAGCTGACTCTGCTCCAATTTCATGGTACCAAGGGCAAAACCAGTCATTTTATTCTGTGTGCATTCAGCACCTAGCACAATGAAGCCTCAGTCCGGGGCTGTGACTCCTATGCTCTGCGATGCAAATAATCAATCATTTAACATTCCCAGACCTCTGCAAGACTTCCAGCATTTAAAAATAACTTGAAAATTCTGGCTAAGTCTCCAAAAGTGCCTAGGTCAGCTGGGGTTGTGGGCACTCAAGAGTCTTTCAAATAAAAAACAAAAAATCAGCAGTGCTAATTCCTCATCTCCAACAAAAGCACACACACAGGAGGGGAAAAAAAAGCAAGCCCAATAATCTGTCCAGCCTTTTTCCTTAGCCATTACAGGCAGAGCAGTAATGTCTGTAATACTGTCCTTGTACGTGCTACCAAAGGACACAAGAGAGTCTTTGAGACGAGTCCCTTTGCAGTTCGCTTCACCCAGATCAGAGCTCTGGACAGCAAGCCTGAGTGCATTTATGCAGTTCACAGGCACTGCCAGGGTCGACACCAGAAGAAGGCACAGAGCTGCTTAACTAATTGCTCCCTTTCTGGGACTGTATTTTGCTCTGCCCAGTTCTCTGGGAAAATCTGAGAGCTTAATGTGGAGGCCAAAGGAATACCCATAGCGCTCCCTCTGACCCACTGAAACATTGCAAAATCCAGGGCCCCATCCTGCAAGACGCTGAGCTTGCTTGCCCCAGCCCAGCGAAGGGCTGAGCCACCTTCTAGGTGCAGGCTCACAAGAGTCCCTTTGGATGCAGGCAGCGCTGGGATGCATTGCTGGAGCACAGCTGTATTCTCCACGGACGATCCACTGGCGGAGGCTCATTCTTGCACAGGCTGCGTTTGTGATCTCCATCCTATGAACACCCAGGAAGAGAGAAACTTTCCCCTTTTCACCCTTATTTTACACGCTTTGAGAGCTTTACGCCACCCAGAATGAAAGCTCATTTCATTTGAACTTGTTGACAATTCATTATTGAGGCAGTGATAGAAACCAATAGAAAAGTATAAAGTATCTGTGCCCAAAGCTGCTTAAAATCATCTTTTTAATTAAACTCACGCAATGTTTGTAGGCCTGAATGTCTCTGCCTTACTGGCAATCTTTACACTGCAATCCAAACATAATTAATTGTGCTGATGGTTCCCAAGCCAGGAGTGCATTGTGCTCCTTTCTGCGCCAGGACTCCATGCTGCTACTGGGGTAATAAAGAATTATTTGTGCTGTCAAACCAAGGGGATATAACTCTGAGCAAGGCTATTAATCAAGAAGATGCAATCCCTGCACAGTCAGCTTACAGCCTATGCCAAGGTCACACCACAAGGTAGTGACACAGCTGGAGGCAGAAGCTGGTCGCTGTGACTCAGGGCTAAGCGCTAAACCACACCAGCGCATGCAGCTATTCATTTGTACCTGCCCTCCTCCTCACCCCCAAATACTACAGGTGTCTGCATAAACACAAATGCAGTGATTACTCTGAAAAGGTCTGCAGTGAAGAGCTAAGCTGGGAGGTGATTTGTGCCAAATCTTATCTTTGGCCATGCTAAATGAACACAACACCTGACCCTGCAATGCAGGATGTTCCCCTCCACCATTGTCCACCACCAATACCCCCCCATGCTCCCCCCAGAAAATCTAGATTGCAAGAAAATCTAGAAACAATAGCTTCTAACCTAAGGACAGAACAATACATGATGTCAGCAGAGAAGAAAAGGAGAGCAAGGTGACCCTAAAGCCCAGGAGCTTGGCTTTGTCAGCCACACTGTCCTCTCCCTTAGGAAAGGAAGAAATTAATAAAAGTGAGCCATCCAATTTAATTCCACTCTGTTCCGGCATGACCATATTCATTTTGAGGATGGAAGACCTGCCTGCTCCATTGAAACAGGCAGATGACTTTGCTCAGCTGCCAGGAGACACCAGCTGGCTGCAGTGCTTGACCTAAGCATGATTTGGATTGCTCAGGGATGCTAAAATTTTTATGTTGCAAGATGTTCTGACCCGACACAAGAAACCACACTCACACAGACAACCATTCAAACACACCGATCCAATGCCTCCAGGGTCTGGTTTTTAGAGGAGCAGGAAACCCTAGGCTCCTAATGGTGCTAGCAAGATACAGGTGCCCAGTGCTTAGGAGAAGAAGAGAACGTTTTACATCCTTGAACTGGGTAGGCTGTGTTAAAATGAAACCTCAGAGTTGGACAGAAATACCTGGTTTTTAACCTCAATGTAAAAATAATACTCCCATTAGCATTGTTTGGTCATTTGGATTTTGCACAGTGAAAATGCATGTTTCTGTTGAAAAGGTGGTGGTGGGGACTGAATTTCATCCAGAAAAGAAGCAGAAAAATGAGTTTTAAAAGATTCCTCACAGAACGTGCCACTTCTGCCTGTCCTCTGAGGAAGCGCAGATGAGAAAAGCTGCATCTTGACAAGAGCTTTTACAGCAGTACATGAGGCTTAGGCCTGGGCAGCAGAGCTGGTGTGCTGAGTGCTAAGGTTTCAATTCATGCTGCGACAAGATGGGACTGTACTTCCTTTTGTAAGCAGCCAAAAATAAATACATAAATTAAAAGAAAAAATGCTGTCTAAGTTCCCAGACAGGGACTGGGAAGTGCCAAACTTCCCCCCTCCCTGCCCCAGCCAGTCAGACTGAAGCAACACAGCAGTTTCCCCTCACTGCAGCCTCGGAAGGGCAGAGCCCTGCCATGCCTACAGGGCTGCCTGCGCAGCAGCACCCTCCTGCCACGCTCCGGGACTGGCTCTCCCCTGACCCATCCTCTGCTCCTGCTTCAGCAGCGAGAAAGAAGATGGGACAAGGATCCTCCGCAGGTCACCCACCTCTGCTTGGAGACAATTCAGGCACACTTGAGTAATTAACAACATGACCCATATACGCTAATGATCTGGCAAAGTACCCCGCACTTTGTTTATTAAGCCTCACAGCACACCTAGACGCTGTATTCTGTGTTTACAGATGGCAGAATAGGGGAAAATAAAGACACAAAGGAAACAGAGTTATGCAGAGCCACACAAAGCTCAAAGAACTCATCAGCCTGGGTCCCCCGCCCTTTCATGCGACACTTTTGTAGTTTATTCTCAGTGGAGTCCTGTTTTGTCCTAGTTTTGATATTATTATTTCTAATTAAAGTCAATAAAACGACCAATTAGCAATGATAACTCCAGCTGGGCTGATGAAAGCCACCAGAGTAGTTACACGTTTATTCAAATAACCATTTCCCATGCCCTGGCTAACAGAGATCTTCTACAAAGGAGCGATATAAAACATTTCAAATATTTAAATAAAACAGGGAGCAAAGATCTCTTTGAAAACTTAATCATTCCAGTGACTCCTACTCTAAGCCACAAAAATACATTACCAACATGGGGAGGGGAGAGCAACTGTGTTAAATCTTTTTCCTTTCAGAGTGGAAAAAACACATGTTCTCCATAAACTGCATTATAGTAGCTATGAAAAGGACTTCTTTTTTTAATCAATTTTTTTTTTTTCAG
This sequence comes from Phalacrocorax aristotelis, assembly GCF_949628215.1. Taxonomy (NCBI): domain Eukaryota; kingdom Metazoa; phylum Chordata; class Aves; order Suliformes; family Phalacrocoracidae; genus Phalacrocorax; species Phalacrocorax aristotelis. The sequence continues at coordinate 4,721,802 of NC_134276.1, forward strand.
ACGGACACATGTTCTACAAACCCTGCAGATATGAATCACAGCAAGAAAGTGCATCAGCGAGTGTATTACTGCACAAAGGGAGTCATGGTTAAGGCCACATTTCAAAGTTCGGGTGTAACTATTTATACTTTGCAAGGCCTCAAATTCTACAGGAACTAAAGAAAGTAAATAACTGTACTAAAACAAAAATCACTAAAAGCTATATTAAATGCAACACGTTCCAGCTGACTATGACATGTATCTATATTCTACTCCAGCACAGTGGCAGCAAACCGTGAAGAAATTCAGGGCACACAGTATTGGATTTTTAAGGAAGGCTGTGGGAGCAAACAGGGATGGAGCTGCCTGCCCTAACATCTCATACTGGAACCAATTCTTGGGGCATGGTGGCTCCCTGAGAAGCAGGAGCTGCAGCCTGAACAGCCTCATAAGCAATCAAGTTTGGCATGGTGTCGTAAGCCGCTGACAGTCAGCTGAGCTGCAGTAACAGGCTGCCCACAGGCTTCTTGCTTGCCTCACTGATAAAGTAAAACAAGTTCACAGAAGCCACCGTGAATGTGGCTACTATGGTATGGGGGAAACACACGGGCAGAGGGTTATAACTCACTATTGTAACTCACAAAGCCACAGTTTCTTAACCCCCTGCACCTCTCACCGTTTTGTCTGGGCACACGCATGAAGCTGAGCTGCAAGGCCCTACACAAACCTGGATGCTGTGATCTTCTGACACGCATCGTACAACACCTTCTACTGTTTCAGACAGGGATAGCACGATGTTCAGAGAAGGAGAAAGGTCCATGCGGTGGATTCAAGACAAACAGAACGGTTTATCTCAGCTTACTTGTAAAAGGACCGCCAAGAATTTCAGCTGATGACACCTTTCACCAGGTAAGTGTAAAACCTGCTCTTCTGTTGCTACCTGCACATGATTTTTATAGTCAGGAGACAAAATATTAAGAGCAGGTAGTCCAAAACGCTGCTGGAATTGCATTCAGCCTGTCACGCACAGCTGTCAGGGACATGGCTGAACTGCAGTTACTCTCAGCACAGTCACCATGCTTCTTGCAAGGGAATTACCTGCCTCCCCTCCCCAAAAAGTGGGAAGGGAGAAAGGACCAACAGCATATCCATGCGGAGCGTAAAGCTCCAACCAGCCAAGCAACCCTAGGCTCACTGTTGCACCAAAGTTCATGCATTGAGTCTCCCAGTAACACAAAGTCATTAACAATCACTGCAGCAGTCATGAACCAGGCTGAAGTCTGTGGTAATTGATTAAAACCAGACATGTCAAGGTTGCTTTTTATAGCTCCAATTAAGTGTTAGCCTAATTAATGGAAGTTAGTGTGCTAATTATAAGAGTCTGTTTGTGAGTCAGACTCAAACAAATGTTGCGCAAGAAATGTCAGAGATTTTTTTCAGGCATCCAAGATAAATAATTACACTTATTTTTGTTAATTCTTAGCAACAGGAATGTTATACAAGTGGACATCATTACTGCAGCTGCATTTAAAAGTATTTAAAATTGTACAATGTAGAACAAATATTTGCTTGAAGACAATGCAATCTGTTCCATCATTAGCAAGTAATTTTGGAATGAAATTTTAAGGCTGCATTTGCCAGACTGCTGAAAACGAAGACTCTTTTATGGAAGGCGGCCCCAAACACATCTCTTCAGCTCTGCAGTGTTTTCTTGAACACCGACCCAAAATGGCAGCACTCTGTCTCCACCTCATCCATGCTTTGAAAAGCAGTGAAGTACTGGCACTTTAAAAGTGAAATCAGTGTGACTTCAGTATCTTCGGAAATCAGCAGGAAATTCACTGCTTTCAGCTCTCTACAAACTCAGGCAGATACAGCTAAAATGGTCTGGATGACAAGAGTTTTTTTGAGCCTCTCTGCAACCAGAAAAACCAGTCGCAAGATTGTGGAGAATATCTGGAATAGGCAGAACACTGGCAAAATCCATGATGGTTTAGAAATCAAGGTGATGTGCTTGAGGAGAGGGGAGTGGGATTATATTTCAACTAAACCAAGTCTGATAGCTAGACATTAACAGGCAGATGTCAGTATGAAAGGCTGAGTTTTTAAGGCAGAAAAATACAGGTCCTGGGGAGAGATGCTGAACTGAAAGCAAACCAGAGAGAGGATTCACCAAGATGGTCTTGTGGATGAGATTGGTGGAGAGGAAAATGAGAATGAAGCCAAGAATAAACTTAGGACGGAGTAACTTAGGCTGGAAGGGACCTCAGGAGGTCGCTGGTCCAGTCTTCTGCTCAAAGCAGGGTCAGTGAGAAGTCCAGACCAGGTTGCTCAAGGCTTTATCTAGCTGGGTCTTGAAAACCTCTAAGGATGAAGAGCTCACAGTCTCTCTCAGTATTCTTCCCCAATGCTTGACTGATATCTGTGAATTTTTTCCCCTATATCCACTCAGAACCTCGCTTGTTTCAACTTATCCCCATTGTCTCTTGTCCTCTTGTTGTTCACCGTTGCAGAGAGTGGGTTTGTCTTCTTGATAACCTCCTTGCAGGCTGCTATTAGGTTGCCCCTGAGCCTTTTACCCATTTGCAGAGAACTTCAAGAGAACGTGAGACAAGAGAGGAGAAACCTACTGAAGGTCTGGTAAGAGAAAACAGAGCTAGGGAGAGCAAGGAATGAGGAGAGAACTTATTCTGCGATTTAGGGAGGGGATAGCCCCCAGAGCTTTTAGGAAAAGCAGTTTTAGTTAAGCTCATGATGCAAAAGGTAGAACAGACAATGCCTGGGATGAAACATGGTTCAAGGAAAATCAATGCAAAACAATGGTATAAACTATTAGCAAGAGTGGCTGAAAGGAGAGGAGCAGGTAGAGCTTCTGGGAAGCTCAGACGGGTGAAAGGAAGAAAAAAAAATATGAGTGAACACAGCCAGTGAGCTGTACTTCTTGGCAACAATTGGTTTTGGCTGTCTCCAGTGTGCCTCTGAATCATCTTCAGCTATCACAGACCCTCCAGCCTAGTTCAGGTTCCCAAAGGGGCCTTTATCCTCACTGGGGGATCATGGGGCAAGGAAATACCACGAGGACTTCACAGCAAACCAATGACATTTAAAACCAGTTATCAGGACACACACAGTCCTACAAACTGCTACCACATACACTGGTTACTGACTCATCCAAGACTGAGAAGGCTGAAGCGGAGAGCTGTATTACTGAATAAAGACTTTTCTGGAGACCTTAAAGAGCCTATAGATTTACAGCAGCTGACAGTGATTCAGGCACGCTGAGCAGTCAACCTAGACGCCATCACTGCAAAGATGAACTACAATGAAGTTAGAAGTTGTGCCAACTAGGCCGTGTCACACGGAGAAACAAGATGAACTTCTCTGACCTTGCCTTCAATAACAAGTATACGCAGCACAGCAGTAAGTCAATAAATGCAGGAACACCTCTCTTCCCACTTTCCCTCAAAGAAAAAGGTTAAACCCTCACAAATAAGTGGCTCACTGTTCTCCCCTGTAATCAGGAATAGCACCAAGCAGCCCTGCTGTAAAATGGAACCCTGAGCCCAGGACAACACACAGGCACGGGTATTCAGATGATGCCTCATGGGCCGCAGATGAACTCTCAGCAAGGGCAGCAGAATACTTAGTTCCAGACACATGTGGTAAGCCTTCTCTACACCTCTCCTGCCCAAATTTTTCCAACCACAGCTTGGAGGTCGCTCACGACCTCTGTAAAGCTAAAAGCTAACTCCAAACAGGCACGGCTGCCTAGTTGACTTTCTGTTCCCTAGTACATAAACCCCATGGAGAAATTCCTCCCTGCCTCTCATACCTATCCTGCTCCACCCTTGGTTTCCAATGGACTTCTGCAGGATCTGCCTCTGCCCTCTCACATCCCCCAGCAAGTCACAACAGGATACGGGCCAAGATCGGATGGGGAAGGGTCTCCCAATCATTTCTACTGTGGTTTCCTCCCACAAATTCTTAGGCACCAGTTGTTCCTGAAAGCCTTAAAACTGCAGTGAGTCAACATTTTATTTAAGGTAAAGGGAATTTTTTGAACAATAGTTTCTTTTCTGGGTATGAAAAATTTAGTCTGGCTAAAACAAAGGGTAAATTTCACAGGATCAAATCCAAAACACTTCAGTCTTCACTGTTTTTGGCTGCTTTGTTTATTGGGAAGACCAGAACATTTCCGCTTTGGGGAGGGGACTTCCACTTCTTCCCCACTCTGAAAGGATCATCACAACACATTCATTTGCCAAGCAGCTCTGGTTACTATTATGCATGTACATTCTTTGATCCTGTAGGAGTCCCACTCAGAGTAAGACCCAACTTGATAATCACAACTAAAACCTTCAGAGTATCTAAAGGGTTTCACGGCATCTAGAGGGTTAATACTGCAATGTATCATTACGATGCTTCAGCATCCAGAAGAGCTTGATCTATGAAGACTGAAGGGATTCAATACCACTTGATCTGTAGGCCTCGAACTCAGTGTGCTTAAACAAAATAAAAATAAAAGGAGCAGGTTCACAGAACAGATACGCCCCATTATGATTAAACACAGCTTATCTAAATTTAGATGGCACTGCATCCATTTAAAAATGTCTGTAAGAACAACATGCTACCGTAAAATAGGAACACGAAGCTGTAATATTGTGTACTGCATGCTGAAGAGCATTGATTTTTTTACACATCCTTAGGGAGCAAGGTGCACCTGAGTGACATCAGTGGAAAAAGTGTTGAGCAGACAGGTCTTGCACCTGCCCAGTTTAGCCTTCTGCTCCATCCCTGAGCAGGCTGTGTACTATTTAAAGGAAACAGACTGATGTAAAAGAGTGAGATTGTATTTCAAGTTAATCATTACAATCCGTACTTTTTCTTTGGACTTATTTGATTTGTAGAATTACGTCTTTCAATAAAGGTCACAACGTATGATGGTCAATTAAGTCTAACACGTACAATCGCATGTCATCCCATCTTCTTTCAGGGACACAAAAACTCCACCACCCCTACAGTTAAACAAGCCTCTTCCTCATTAACATTCACCAGCTAATGCCTGAGATGACGCATCAGCTTTTGGCTGCCAAGTGACCTGTGCTTCTGTCACAGCAGCCAGGGCACCACACGAGAAACATCCTGTCCATCGAGAGCCTTTAGCCTGACTATTTCAGCAGCCCACAGCCGCCTAGGTGGTCTGAGAAGAGACACTGTCTCTCAGAGATAACAAACCAGGCAGAAAAAAAAGCTTTTTGAAGAAATTTATACCTTTTGATTTATAGGCAAAACTTGCCCTTTGAACAATTTGACTGCAGCTATTTAGCAGCAGCCAATTAGACTGTGCAATGGTGATTAAACAAAACCCCAGCTCAACATTTCTTATTTGGTTCTCAACATTGGATATGAGGCATGGACAGTAAATACTAAGACTATTAGAAATACTCATTAAAACCTCCACATGAAAAAGCAGATCTTCCAAGGTTACATTTTCTAAAGCTAGGGTTGTATCCCTCTCATCTTCAGGAGGTTTGCACTGGACAGTAACTAATCACCTTTAAAGAAGCCATTTTAAATCACTGTAAGTGCATGACGGCCCCCCTTGGCAAGTGGCAAACAATTGCAGTGCTACCTGCCTGAGACCTGGTTTCTGACAGGCTTTATCAGCATTCAGCTGGCAGGCAGTAATTTGGCTGAAGCACCACATCTGAGGAGAATCCACATTGCAAGTGCCCAGAAAGCCGTGACTTCAAATAAAGGATTGTTCCGATCTGACTCCATCTGTTTAACGTAGTAATTTAGTTAATTTACTGGGAAAGTTCAGCATAGATGAGGACCAAACCCCCTAATCAAAAGGAACCATCTGACAGACTGACACTTTCACCCCTAACAATCTCAGTGAAATATTCACATTAAAAGCTTACGGATTTTTTTTTTAATCAAAGTCAGTATTAAATATTTGACTGTGATCACTTTAGTGGCTAGAATGAACAAAGCACCAAGTGTGAAAGCCGTGAAACAAGAGAAGTGAGAATGGCAGAAGGAAGAAACACCACAGGAAGACTGAATGAGACAGAAAAAGGAAGCTTGGGGAAAAAGGAGTAAAAAAGAAAAGGAATGTGACAGCTAATATGGAAAAGGTTTTCTTGCTGAGACATGCCAGATATGAATGACAAAAGACTCTTAAGGTACTACAGTTATTAGCAACAATCTTACAGTCATTCCCATGAAGATTATGTCTCCATCCAATATTCCCAATCCATGGCAAGCAGAAGGAGACTCCTAGTATTTAAAACTAGTTCATAGACCAGAATTAAAAAGCAGTCTAATTTTCCCCTGCCTAGGCTGGCCTCTCACACCATCATCCAGTCACTGATACTCAACTAGTTTCTGGCACACATGGCAGATACCTAATGGATACCAATGGGGCAAAATTACTGACTGAGAAGATCCCACAGGCCAAGCCAAAAACTTCTCATTTTACTCACCCCGCCATCACTTCCAAATGGAGCTGGCCAGAAACCGTCAGGAAGGCGGGCACATTGAAGAAATGGGTCTTCTCCGCAGATTCCCTTGCCTCATTTGATGTCTGTAAGTCAAAACATGAGCAAGAAGTTAGACTGTTGGTGTTTGACTAAAAATCACAGCTCCCAGCTTATTTTCCCTTTTTACTCTTAAGAAATTCCATGAGATTTAACCCAAACACTGCCGAGATGGAATCCAACAGTGTAGTAAGTCATACTACAATGCTCAGAATGCTCATACTACACCTTTGCTCAGACTGCTGATGGGCTCTAAAACCTATTAAAGCAAAACACATTAAGGAAAAAAAACCCTCAAGATAAAGCATTCCTGGTGACTTCTCTTTCTAGGGGTCTGATGCAAATAATGTATCTGTAGTGAAAAGCCATACTTTACGTGAGAAACACTATGGCTCCCACCGCCACTTTCAGTGACTTACAAGGGTATGGGTTATAGGTATCACAACAACTTGCAGAACAAGTTTGTGAACAGCAGGACGTACCCCCAGTGTCACCAGCAAAGCTTGGACATGCCAGCACAGAGGAAGGATATGCAATTCTTTCAGACATTTCTCAAACTAACAGGGACTGTAAACTGGATCCCCAGCAATTAGTTTTATCAGTTCAGCTGAGAGGGAAGTAACTTGTTAAAAATGACACAGCTTTGTGGAGTTTGACTGCCCAGAACTTTGCGGGTAGCACAGAGTTCATACAAAGCTAAAAGAATATGTGGCTCTTCACTTCTCACCTCTTGCCTTTGTACGTGGGTATGTCAGGAGCTCTAAGTTTTACTCAAAGAATTGTGTAACTTACATGTTTAAACATCCATGAGCTGAATTAGGAATGACATTGTAGAAAGGAAGGAGGTAACAAAACATAAAATGAAATGTCGGGAAGAACATATTCACCATTCTACAAGCAAGTCTAAGAAAAATAGAGGTAGAAGTGCAGGTTTTCTAGAGTAGCCCCTGATTTTTGGCTCCCCAGTATAGTAACATGAATATAGCTAAGGGCTCGTCTAACTACAAGTTTGGGAGCAGGTGGAGAAACCACATCCCATGTTTCTGGGAAATGCAGACATACAAAAATGAAAATCTGTCTGGAACATCTGTTGAGGAACGTTTTGCCCAGCAACATACAAAGGAAAGATCATAGAATCACAGAATCATTAAGGTTGGAAAAGACCTCTAGGATCAAGTCCAACCCCCAACCCAACACCCCCAGGCCTCCTAAACCATGCCCCAAAGTGCCACATCTACACGTCTTTCAAATACCCCCAGGGACGGTGACTCCCCCACCTCTCTGGGCAGCCTGTGCCAGTGCCTGACCACTCTGGCAGGGAAGACATTTTCCCTCATATCCAACCTAAACCTCCCCTGATGCAGCTTGAGGCCATTTCCTCTCGTTAAATGCCAGTCTATAAACCCAGTCTCCAACTGTAAGTATTGGTTTTTCTCTTTCCTACCAAGATGAACAGTGAGGGGCAGAAGGGAAGAATCTCTATCATTTGGAAGTCAGAAGCTTCACGCAGCATTGCCTTCAAAATTCAATTTCAAGTCTGATGAGAAAAATGGAGGAGTATTTTCCATGTCAGGTACACACACTTTCAGCAGACTTAAAACCAGTGCTATTTCCTTTTCACACAAAAAATTAATTTGTTTCCATTGCAAAAAGACCAACAGTGATCAGGAAAAAAAAAAAAAAAAAGGAATGCAATACCCTACAACTTGTTATTCAGTCTTCAAAAAAAGCAGAACTGAAACAATATGGAGTTGGAAACATCACCATTTACACATTATACAGGCACTTAAAACCAAACTACGTTTCATTTCAGCTTTTGTGTATTTTTTTTTTCAAGTCACCAGATATTTTAAGCATAAAAAACTATGAGTAATGGAAAATTTAGCAAGTTCAGTGTTTCATTATGAAAAATGGTCTAAAAAAATCCCTATTAAAGCGATGGAATATTTTTTCTTTTTAATTTACAGGCACAAAGGAAAAATTAGAAGACCCTTATACTGAGCACTTTAGAAGTTACTTGAGCATAAAGACTATGCTTCACCATTTCCCTGGCAGACACCAAGCTGACCAAAGAAAGTCACCAGCCTGCATGAGGCAGAGCACTGCCAGCAGGCTGAGGGGATCCCTCCCCTCTGCACAGCACTGGTGGCTCACAAAGATGGCTGGGCGAAGTGCTCACCACTCCGGTACAAAAGACACGTGGACGTACTGGAGTGAGACCAACAAAGGGCCACAAAGGTGATTAATGGAATCTTTCACATGAAGAGAAGTTGAGAAAGCTGGGACTGTTCAGAGTGGAGGAGAGGTGGCTCAGGGGGATCTTATCCATGGGTATAAATACCTGATGGAAGGGAACGAAGAAGGAAGCAGACTCGTCTCAGCTGTGCTTGCTGAGATGAGCAACGGCACAGATATTAAAAAAAGACACATGAAATTTCACCTGAATACAAGAATAAACTTCTATTTACCAAGAGGGTGGTCAAACACTAGAACAGGTTGCTGATTGAGGCTGCGAAGTCTCCATCTGGGGAGATATTAAAAACTCCGCAGGACAGAGTCCTGGGCAACCTGCTCTAGCCGACCCTGTTTGAGCCCAGAGACATGGATTAGACGATCTCTAGAGGTCACAATTCTGTGACTTTTAAAAAACCATGAAGACAAATGAGATTTTTGTTTCAGCATTTTCTGTATTTCAGTATCACCCCTAAGCTTTGGAGGAGTCAAAGGTTCATGAGAAAGACAGAAGGAAGCTTCCAAGCTAATCTGAGGTTTGGCTGATCTACATTCACTTCCAAACCAATGCTTTCTTCCAAGATAAGTCTGAAATACCCACTTTTCGAAGTGTAGTTCCTAGGAGTTATGCTAAGCGTTGCTAGCTCAGCTAAGTATGCCACTGCCTCCAGCCACCCTGCTCCCCACCTCGCTTTGTCACAGGGAAGTTACTAGGCTCAGGCTTGTTTGCCACCCTTTGATATTCTACAACCTGCCATTTTTCTCAATGATCTGGGAGGTGTTGCTTTTGTTCTCAAAAAGCTGGCAGTTTTATCACAAGGCAGTTTTATCTCTTCACAGCATCACCATAAAGAAAAGAGCAAGCTTGCCTCGCTCCAGAGATCAATGGAGATATGACAATTTGTGGCTGTAACCCCAGGACTGCTTCCTTTGTTTCATGGGGTTTGCAGTTCTCAAGAACCCAAACAACACCACCCAAGGTTGCAGAAGCAGGCCCCTATTGTTTTCTTCAAATAAACCCAAAACTGCTCAGAAACAATAAGGATATTAATAAACATACAAACATCCACATAACAGCCTCAGAGACATGGCCAGAACACTAAAGAGAAGAGCCACGTACCACTCCCGTTTCTCCTAGTGCAACCGTAGTTCAGCTACATTCCTTGTTCCACCAGTGAAAAAATCCTACCTAATCCTGTAGGATGCGACTTCTAAACAATGAGAAAGAAACAGACTGGAAGCAGGAAAAGAACAGAAGAAATCAGCCATGAAATCTCAACACTCCCCCCCCAAATCCACAAACAGGATACAGCTGTCTCCAGGAGCTGGGGCTGGGTTTATTTATAATGACTTTGTGTCATTTTTAATTCTCCAAATCAGATGTAATCTCAGGGAGACAAAGGGAAAATAGACACAACAGTAAGCGACTGGAGGAAGAGTGTGAGAAAATCTGCAGCTCAACTGGACTTAGAAAAACCTGCAGCCACTTTCAGAGGCCACTGAGATCCTGAGATGCCTGCCTGCATGGTGGGCAACTCCTGGATGGGTTCCAACAGAAGCTGAAGAATGAACATTGCAATATTTAGATAAAATTCTACTCCCCCAACACCATCCTATTGCCTCGCCTCTCCTTAGCTGCCCACTTCCTCTCCCTCATTTTGAGACACAAAGCTTGATGAATGGGTGTTGTGAGCTGCAAAAGTCAATCCACTTACTATGCAGGGAAAATGAAATGCCTCCCTTTTCCTTCAGAAGGGACCCCTTCAGCAAGGGGGTATCCTGTAATTAGCAAATTCACACATACAAATACTGACTAACCCACTTGTTGGAGTTGGTTAACTCCACTTTACACATTCAAGCACAGGATCAGGCCAATGTTTTCAAGTGCCTGTGCCCCAGATTTAGGCTCAGCCTTTTAGATGAAGCTTGCTTCTTTACTGTAAACAACAACAGTCACCAGAAGACAAATAATAAATAGTAGGTGATGCTATCCCTTCACTGCTGACACTGAGCGAGATCATTTTTCATGTCCGTGACTAGCAAAATAAAGTGACAACATTGTGGTGCTTTTATTTCAATTAGATGGACTTTCCTCCCACTTCCCAAACCCGAAATACCTACTTGATAAAAGATATGGGGGGACTAATGTGTTTGCTTTCAAGTTCTCTCCCTTCCCTAGTCAAAAACTACCCAAATTACAATGGGGAAAAAAGGGAGGGGGAATCAGTATGCAACATCTTGGTGTCTCAGAGTAAACGTGCTATAAACATACTAGGATTTGACATCATCATCAAAGGCTTTTTATTCTCATTCTAAATACGAGAACAACTGGATTTAGTACCTGTTTTGTTCTCCATCTCCTCAAATGTCTAATGATTTAATTTAAAATTATTCCCTTTGATGTCAGTCTTGTATTAACTTTTACTTGAGGCAATTAGCTTCAGGAGAGTATAAACCGTTTGATTCTGTCTTTCACGCTATGCAAGCCAAACGCACAAAGGGATCAGAGACGACTTGAAAAGCTCATAGCCCAGGCCCACAACACCACACTGCTGAAGCTTCACAGCACTGCGTCTTTAATCCAGACCTGTCTTCCATGATGTCCCATTACAAACATGATCAGGTTTTCCTTCTTAGACTTCCAAGAAGTCCTCCTTGCAACTCCAGTCCTAATTCTGATCAGCTGGACTTGCATTGGGCAATAGCAGCTGGTTCTGGTGAGACAAACATCTCATAAATACGGACTGGAATTACAGGCAGAGATGAACCAGGTAGAGACGAGCAGAAACTGGGAGAGCTAGAAAAGGCAAGAGCAAGCCCTCCCTCAGCGCAGTTCCAGCTTATCCTGATCCTGCTGAGCACCTCTCTGAAGTCCCAGTCTCCCAGGGACTGGCTGCTTCCCATACTGCAATGCATCTCTAAGGGGAGAACACCTGACAGACACTAATACTGTGGCACTTAACTGTGATTCTCCCCAGCAGATCCCAGCCTTCCTTGGTGCTAACAAGGCTATTTTTCAGCATTATCAAAGGAACGGTAGGAGTTAGTTTCTGCATCTTCAGCAGCAGGCACATATTTCTGGCACTACAGTGGGCACAGCCATGAACTTGCACCCTTCAGGTATCTAGAAAGTTGCATTCGCTCCTGTGAGCAGGTGGGGAAAAAAATCCAAAAAGCCAACCACCATACAATGTCTGGATATATTTTAGAGAAGAACAATACCTGGATTTTTTTTTGGGTTTATAGTCAAATAATAATGAAATAGCCTGATCCAGACGCTGGGTTCAGTCAGACAACACCAGATACGCTGAGGTACGCACGTAGGAAGAGACAAGCCTGATACAGAACACACAACTCTGCTGGGGGCAACAGGTAGAATGCAGCACTCAAACACAGAGCAAGGTCCCCAGGAAGGAAAAAGGCCCCAGGCAACACAAAATCCATGTGAGATCTACTTTAAAGAGCTGTGAATGCCAATACAGATGTTGTGCTTTGTAACTCACTGCATGCTGAGCTCTTTTAAAAGGCTGCAGCTGGACAGCAGGGAAAGTGGCTGTCCAGGGCCTCTTCTCCACACCAGCTGAGGACAGTCAAACAAGGAAACTTTCCAAGGAGCAAAGTGGAAAAGGCAGAGCAAGAGACCCAGAAAGCAGGGAGCCTTCAACACTGCAGACAGAGCAAGAGGCTACTGAAAAGAGCAGGGAACAGACATGCAGCCGGGTCACAAACACAAAACAAGGGCAGATTTCCTAGGAAGCAGCCCCAGAAGGGAACTGAGTAGAGTTTCTTATAGCATACAAAGCTGCTAAGAATTTTAGACTTCAGAAGAAAAATGCGAGGAAAGGATCTGCCCTGAGGTGCCGAGAGTGCTGGTACAGAGGAATTATTCTCAGATTAAATTAAAATAAAAAGGGCAGTCTCACCCTGCTGATCTGTGTTCTCCGTATTTCAAAAATTACCTCGTCCTACTTTACATTCTACTAAAACCCAGCTTTCAATATTCAAAACTCTTCTGGTGTTTTCAGTAAGTTTACTTTAAAGAAGGCAGCATAAGCAAGAGGCTTCCCCTACTCCAGGGTTCCAACCAGGTGCAGAAATCCACAAGCTGGTGTTGCTGATGTTCTCCACGTGGGTTAGGGTCTGCCTGGCTGTTCTCACACTTCTGGCAGTTTCTCCTCAAACTTCTCAAACCTATACTTTTCAGGTGTAGAAAATCTCAAGTGGAGACTCTCTGGAGTTCTTACTGTCTTGTGATTTATTTATTTTTTAAGATCTCCTCTGCTTACCACCCTCTCTTCACTGTTACAGTACTTCATTTTAAAAATATTTGGCTGAACTGATTTACCCAGCAGAAAGGGAAGGGATTCTCCCCCATCCCAAGTCCTAGTATGAGAACACCCCAGCCAAAGCTATGTACAGACTAATCAGTATGCCCAAAACCAAACAAAGATAATGAGGAAGCTGGACATATAAACAAACACAAATCCTACAGGATTAAGAGGTCTAGAAATAAAGATCATACGCCTTCAAAAAGCCTTTTCCTTCTAACTCAACTTTTTTCTCCATCTCTTCAAGTCTCATGTAAAAACAGACTCCTACTCTCTTCACTTTCCACAATCTCCAAAGAATGCATGGGCCTAAGCAGCCACCAGACATTAGTCAGAGGATTAAAATTGTGCCAGTCAGGAGAAGTCAGCTATTAAAAGGCGAGGGTTCACAGTAGGTGCAAAAGCAGCTTCTACTTGCATCCTAAAGGCTACTCAGTCAAAGTTTTCAACTTATTCCACCCACAGCAGGACAGCTAAACTGGTGAGATTTTTGGTTTTATACACGACCCAAGGGAGCTGAAAAAAAATAAAGGGCAGAAGAAACAACCTGTAAGCAGCAGGTGTATTATAACTACTACAAGTTCAGGAGCAATAGGACACCAATTTACATTGCGGTTGCAACTAGAGGATTGGTCTTAAAACCTTAAGTCCAGGATTTACACATTTTTTAAATTGAAGAATCTAATTTGCAGGTTGATTTCACTGATACCCATCTCCGTAAGTCTTGGCTACTGCTCAAATACAAGAGCAACAGGAATTTATTTTCTCCCTTGGCCTGTTCGAGCAGTGCATTAAGGGCTGGTTTAAAAGTGGCTGAATACAGCAGATGGAGAATGCAAAGATGGTTGGTTTGATTAAAAGCATACAGAGACTGTGGGCTTTGCTGCAAATACCACACCCTTATTTTTATTTCTGACAGCTTCACATGCACGGCCCAAGGAAGGCTTAATCTTCCCCAGCTTTTCACTGTCAAGAAACAGTGTCACTGCTCCAGTGAAGCGGTCACAGTGGGATAGCAAGTAGTCTTGGATCTCTGCTAGCCAAGACCAATTCTGAACTGAGCTTTGCATAAACAAAACGAAGTCCTAAAGGAGGCCAGACAATGAAGCGGTGCTCAAAGAACAAACAGGAAATCAGGGAGAACTTCCCACTTCCCAGCAGCGAGTGGGTTTCTGAAGCCCCTTCTTTGTGGCACAGGCCATTTAATGGGATCTGACTCAACACTTACTCCACACCTTCAAGCACAGCTGTCACTACATTTCTCCAAGACAGGTATTATTTACACCTAAGCAATCACACTGGAGAGAGAGCAAGAGATTTGCCTTGAACTATGCATTCAGTTAAGATCCAGTTTTCGCAAGGTTCAGACTCACACTTTAGCACCTCAGTCAACATTTGCATCAGTGCCTCTGTTACTACCAGCCACCTACGCTGTAGTGCTGCATCCTTTACAGCTTTCAAGTGGATACAATTTGTACCAAAGATGTAATACACTGTACAGCTGCAAACTGTATAATGTTCTCATCATTAAGTGTCACTTGTTTTCACATCTTAATTTGCATGCAACAGCCTGGAACGAACCTTTGGTAGCATTAAGGGAACTCAATTAAAGAGGAACAATTTAGTTTAGCTAATCAACTCTATTGTCCCAGCAAGAAAAAAAGCTGAGCCACATGTACTGGTCTGGAAGGGAATCACTAGTAGCACAGGTTAGACCTCGAGATCCTGAAGAACCAGTACAGGGAGGCTTTTTGTCACGAGGCTGTGCAGAGAGTGGAAGACGTGATCCCACAGCGAGCAACTGCTACCTCAACAATTTTTCTTTGGCTTACAGATGATTCACCAGCAAGGCTGGAGCCAGTAAGCATAAGTGGCAATGGAGGTAATTGTTTGAGACAGAATAGTAAATTTCAAATATAGAAGTATGAAAGGCAGATGGAATTTCTTATGATTCATTGATGTGGGGGCTAGGAACCATGAGAAATCTGTGGGGAAGATCTCAGTGGTTATAACTGTATTTAAGTTTCATAGGAGGTACTGACCCAAGACGTGAAGTACTTTACATAATGATAGATTGTGGCGGTAATTGGGTGGATGGATGGGGAGACTTGGCAACATTGGGGGAGAATTCCAACACTTCCAACAGGAGCAGCTTGTAGGGAGGAATACACACACAGGTGAAAAAAAGTTTTAGGTATTGCTGACTTTCTTTTAAGGACTTACATCATGGTGAATTATATTCCTCATTTCCAAGCTAAGAAATATTTGCATGTAGCAGGCTATCCTGAATATCCCATCCCATCTCTTGGGCTCTTATGATCACATCTTTCTATTTGCCAAGATGTTCCACCTCCCTCTGCTGTTCTTTGTAAACTTTTCCATAGCATCAGGGATAGAAAAACCTCATCAGTACAAAAGGTGCTGATGAATGCACAGAACAGCAGTAAAAAAAAAAAGTAATGCATCTGTTTCACTCTTTCTAAAGTATTAGTTGAAGCAAGGGACTGCTATATTAAAAAATAATCACAGAAGTACGTAAGGACAAACATTTTCTCTAACCTTCAATAACTCCAGAATTGCTCTGCAAGCAAAAATCGAAACAAACTTTACACAACCCCACTTACCTCAATTTGAAAGAGTTCCCCAGCACCTTCACAGTCATTTGATGTAATTATGGGGGTATGAATATGCACGTAGCCATTATCCTGGAATGGACAGAACACTAAAGTTAAGTAGCTAAAGATATTAAATATCAACTTCAAGGATGGCATCAACCAGCACACATCATAACTCCGCTATTAGTCCCCGACCAGGACAGCATAAGTATTCTTTTAGGCAACTCCTGCCTTACGTGGACAAAGACAGAGCACTAACTAAATGCTAGCACAATTTGCAAATCAATGTTTATTATTTGCGCTTCTTCCTCCATGTTTCATAAAGAAATGAAATTTATGCCATTACTATGGGTTTTTTGCAACTGCCCGTCTCCTCACCATTCCCCTTTCTTTTCACCTCCTCCAGTATTTTTACATTTTTGGGCAGTTCCAAACAAATTCATGCCTATGGCCTCAGCAACTGAGTTTCTTCCAGCTTTCTGGAAGCTGGTGGTTAGGCAGAGGACACTCTCCACTAAGAGAAATCATTAAGTGTGTTAGATGACACACACTGCATGGGGGAGAGGCCTTAAAAACACCTAGCCACTTTGAAAATGTCAGTCCCACCTCACATGATCTGACATATCAAAGTCAAACTGATTTCTTTAAGAGACGGGCTATACCCTGGCTTGGTCACGTTCTAGGTACCTGGAGAAATTACCCATTCCCATAACAGCTCATGGATCCAGCAGAGGCCTCCGAAACCAGCAAGGCTGTATGAAGACAGAGCCCCTATTCTCTGGGTTTCTCTAAAGTACAGCCATAGGCTTTTAAATGAGTTGCAACCCAATTTTCAGTGGATAGGTACATAAAGGGGACCTCAGACAATCACATACAGCATGTTAGAGGCAAAACAGGCAACAGGACTTACTAAATGTCACCTTCCCCACTTAAGTCTCACTACAGAGATTACCAGTAGAGCAGAGAGATCATACCTGTGCGTGTCAAGGTAAACAAGAACCTGGAACTAGCCGATTTCAGCTGTGAACAAAGGATTTGTTTTCTCTTGCATCACTGTAATGCCTAGCACAAAGGGAACCCCTTTAAAACCAGGGTGTGCCAGCATTACATTGATACAGACAATCATATAGCACAATCCATTGGCTATTTATGCAAAATACTAATAAAAAAATTAAAAAGGCACATGTTTCTAAAAGCTTGGTTTCACAGCTTTAAGCTGAACAATACAAATTGACCATTCACATGACAGGTCCTGGTCCTTATCATCAACCAGTTAAAAGGCTAAGATGACAGGAGCAGTATTTACTGCCCATTCTGAGAATCAAACAGATTTGGACTAAAAAGCTCGTACAGACATGCAATACAATTGTGGAAGTACTCTAACATGACCTAGAGGGAGCAAAGTCCCTGCAGTCAGCTCTAGGTGCCTTGGTTACAGGTGCAAAGACCTTGGCTTGCCGAGTGACTGGCAGGAGCTCCTCGCTGAGATCCAATCACCACACAGAAATAAGTTTTGCAGCCAGAACTACTTGCTTTGCCCAGGGAAGACAGTTTTGGCCTATCGATACAAAATGCAGGCCTCTGCCACAATCACATATATACTCCAGAGGCCTCCTCATCGTGTGTCCTCCCAACCCTACATGAGTTTTTGGAAAATTGCCTAAATTACAGCAACCGCTACCACTGTAAGAGGAAAGAAGCACATTTCACCCAAAAGATTCCTTACATGGTTTGGAAGGGATTGTGAACTACACAGGTCTGAAAGATGAGAATCCCATAAAACCTCTTGCATAGTTCCCCTTTTAAAAGCTCCTAAAATACTTCAAGTCGCATTACTGGCTCTGACAAACTGGAAGTTGGTTCATGTGCAAAGTGGAGATTGCCATTCACATTGCGACTATTTTACTGTGCCTAGGAACAACGTTCCTATCCCACATGGGCCATGATACTCAGGAGAAGATTCAGAGATGACGTTTTAGCCTTCAACATCCAAACCAAAGGCATCTGGCATTAGTCATTCACTGCTGGAAATGAATGGGCTAAATAAAAGGTTTTTAAAGTTACAGGGAATCTAGATAATTTTGAGTGTGCATTCAAAAAAACCCACTTATTTTCTTTCACCATTAAGCTCTTTACAGCTTTGCACAGTGAAAACACTCCAATTATGTTTTCTACTTATTGTATGTTCTGACATTGTCAAGCTGGAAATGGTAATGTTCTTGGGATGATGTAGGCGGCAATTTAAAAAGACTGCTTGCCTTCCATCAGCAGCAGAGCAAACCAGAGACGTCCCTGGTGCTCAGAGAATCGTGACATAAGCATTAGTAAATATCAGGTCTGGGACTAAATCTTCCTTATCCCTTTAAAAATAACTTTAGCATAGTCGCTGCTGCTAAATTAATGACATTTTATACTTTTTAATACTGCTCAGCTCTTGAGCATTTTAAACAGTAAGATATGTCAGAGTCTGAGCTGGAGGTAATGTGGAGAAGAAAAGTCTCTGTCAGAATAAGATGCTTTTTTGTATCTCAGCTGGCTTCCTTGCGCATGTTTGAAATCAAATTGTTGTAGGCAATGCCATCTAGTGGCTTGACACCAGCGAAGACCAATTCCCAGCAGAGCTGGGTTCTGTCATACGAGCTGGCACAATGCTGAAAGCAACAGCACCTTTACCTGACAAAGTATCTCTACTAGGCTCTTAACAACAACAACAAAATCTTCTAAATACTATGCAATTCCATACAGATAACTCCTAGAGCAAGCAAGCCTTCTTTGCCACTACAAATGACAAATACCAGCGTACTCAGGACCAGAAATTCAATCTCAACAATTCTGACCCGTTCTTTGGGCCACATTAATTACCACATATGAATTTTGTAATCAGAATGCTCTGAATATGATTCTACTCAAACTAAAGCCAGTTTATCTAAGTGAAAACGTGTTTGTTTCATTGAGCAGCTTTCAATGAAAGGGCTCAGCTGTGCTAGAGGACTTAGAACCGCATGGTCTCTATACAGCATCTGGAACCAGAGTTAATTCACTGCCACCACCGCCAGAACAAAGACTGTGCCATGCCCAGAGCTTAAGAGTGACACACCAGAACATGCAGGTGCCTCCCACCCACCAGTTTGAAATGCATGAGAACAGGAGTCTCCTAATCTCAGCTAAGAGCATCCACACAGACTTGTAATGCAGTAACAGAAAGGTAAGAACCAAGAAGAATAACATGAAGCTCTGAGTCAGTTTGTTGGTAGCCTTCCTGCATCACAGACTTTTCCGTGTGGGAGGAGGCTTCTGTCCAAAGACCGTAAGGTCACTGCTGAGGGTGGGTTAAACGACTCCATATTACGTTGTGTTCCACAGACCACACACACTCGCAGAAAATTATATTGCAACTTAATGAAAGAGATAAAATAACTAACAGGAAATGAGTGGAAAGATGTTAACAAGACCACAGATGGGCTAACCTGATCGTAAGCAACAGTCTGGCCAACGCCTCCATCAGGCCTAGGTCTGGAAAGAAAACCACCATGTCCAAAACCCACAGCCTGCAGTGAAGATGTTACACTCCCTCCCTCATAATGTGCTCCTGTGAAGCCAAACTGGGGGAGTGTTTTACACGTAAGGCTCGGTACAGAATGGGCTACCTGGAAGAATGAGTGGATGGCTGCAGTGGCTTCGCTGCGGATTCTCAAGAGGGAGCCAAGTGTGGTGTTTCTGCATCGCAGGTGAGGGAACTGTCGGACATAGTCCAGTGGGTGCCTCCCCTTCCTTTTCAGGGGAAATGACTACAAACAGGAAGAAAAAAAAAAAAAAAAGAGAACCTGAAGTCAATATAGTTTTATTGCTACTCATGGAATATCACCTCTGCCTACTAAAACTCAATCATCATAGATTCATTAAGGTTGGAAAAGACCTCTAGGATCAAGTCCATCCGTCAACCCAACACCACCGCGACTCCTAAACTATGCCCCGAAGTGCCACATCTACACTTTTTTTGAATGCCTCCAGGGATGGTGACTCCCCCACCTCTCTGGGCAGCCTGTGCCACTGCCTGACCACTCTTGCAGGGAAGACATTTTTCTTAATATCCAATCTAAACCTCCCCTGATGCAGCTTGAGGCTGTTTCCTCTTGTCCTATCACTACTGACTTGGGAGAAGGGACCAACACCCACAAATCCCACAATCATCATTACAGAGCAGAGAAGGACTAGATGCTTTTGCCTATCTTTTCTAGTTATTTGTGGATTTTATAATGCTTGCAGCTGAGCAAGAGGCATGAATACAAGAGAAGGTAGCAGCACTCTGAAATACTCTACCTTTTGGATGTAGAGCCCCATTGAAAGCCAGCTGCTCATCTCACTGCCACAACAGCAAGCCGGTTCCAAATGTGCCTGTGGCAGATACAGTTCTTCCACCTGCACAATCTGGAGTGTTTTGCCAGTCCTGCTGCCCCTACCCACCAGGTAAACCACATGGCACAGGTAACTACTTCAGGGTGGGACAAATGCACACTCTTATATGCCAGCATGTGTGCCAGTTTCCACGTAGAAACAGCTCTGCCTCTGAAGACAGCTTTCATGGTGATCCCATGTTTCTGCTTTGTCATACCCTATAGACATCCCTGGCAAATCAAAGCCCACAGGAGCACTCAGGCTTAAAGAAAATAGTTTGAAGCATGCTGGATAATTGGATCTTTTGAAATTAATTCCCAAAGTGGTCCTACCAGTTGGACTCCTGCTGCAGTGACATACCAAAGTATCACAAGGTCCCACCACACGGATGGTTTCAGCTTTCAGCTCCACGTTTTGCATCCTATGAGGACTTTTGACCAGTTTTCCTTGCACTTCCACTGCGCTTCCAAAAGTCAGGTCTCTAAGAAACCAAGAAAAAAGAACAGATTAACTAGACGCTGATGCAAAGTCAACTACATTCAGAAAGGATTCCTGTTAATTTAGCTGGACCACTTGAGACCACAAGAGATACTGTAGCCATAGGGCTTAAGTGATGAAGTGAAAAATTATTAAATCATTAAATGGATAGGTGGGAATAGATTCACAAAGCTATAGAAGAATTTAGGACAAGGTAGGAATGTTGGATTAGTGAGTGGGAAAGAGACAGGCTTTCATTAGAAGGGGCTATTGGTGGGGACAAACCAGGCTTATAGGAAAAAAAAATTAGGAAAAAAAAAAATCAAGTTATATGCAGAAGCTTCCTGGATCATCCCGAAACCTCCGAAACTACCCCAAAAAACAATCAAGAGTAACAAGCAAAATGAAACTGTAAAATAAGTGCATTATTTTATTCTAACAGACAGGCACACCTATCTAGGGGGCATGAGTACTGAGTCAGCCCTCAAGTTGTTATACGAAGAATAGCAGCGCTCTCCAAAAACCTGGGGGACAGTTACCCCTGGCTACATTGTGTGATTTCCAGGCAAGTCCAACAATAGTCCAGAATGGCCACACTGCTACTGCTATTAAGAAAATTAGGTTCAAATTAATCACACAGGAGAAGCGACTGAACCACAAGGCCTCCACTAAGTGGAGACAGAGTAGTCAGATGCCCTCCATCCTAAAAACACATCCAGAGCCCCCAGACTGCTGAAGTGCCTTTCCTGTGGTCAGGGGCCAGCTGCTGGAGGCTCCTCCAGCAGCTTCATGAGTCACAGGGACAGGAAAAGAAGCCTGAGCGACACCTCTAAACACTGTTCAACACAAATATTTCTCCAGGTATCTCAAATTGACGAACCTATTTTCCAGGCTGGGATCAGCAACCACCTGGAGGTTTTCCAGAGAACTCCCATCATTTATATGCAGGAACAAAACTCCCTTCTGGGATCGGACAGAGCGGACCCAGCCCTAGAGGTAAAAGAAAAAGGAATTTGTTATTTCTTGGTATAGACTCTGTGTAGTGATGCTCTTCTTTCAGCTGAGCTGGACATGCTACTTCAGGCCTATTTCTATTTCTTGCTGAAATCAAAGGAAATATTTCTTTAGGGGCAAAAAAATAAATTAAAAAAGTGGCAGTTTTTCTATTGACTTCAAAGCAAAGAGGAACAAATCCTTAGGCAGAGACATCAACTCTCCTCCTGTGAACAGCAGGGATAACTAAAATCTACCTGCATCTCTGGAGAGCTGAGAATACAGAAAGCAGCAAAAGTGCTCTGAAGATGAAAAGCATTTTAGAAACTTACATATTCTTATTAGTGATGTCCCTTCAAAACACTTCTTACTGCAACAGAAGAGACTAGGAATGCACAGTTCTTTACAATAACACACTTAAGGCTGTTTTGATGATTTTAGTACTGATTTTTGTTGCTGTATCACCTATAGGAAGGTTCCAACTGAAACTTCTTCACTAGTTGTTTACATGCCCCAAGCCATTGGACTGCTAAAACAAAACAATTGGCTGCAGCATCATTAGGTGAAAAATTGCACATTCACATAAAACAAAAATCAAAATTAACACTCTGACAATTTTGGGTGCTGCTCTTTACACCTCAAAATCAGGACTGCTACACTGTACCCATTGGGGAAAAAAAAATTAAGACAAAATCTAGAAGAGTTCTTGTCCAGTTTGATTAAAAGAATTAAAGCAATAACACATGAGTTCTTTGTAACAGTCAAACTGTAGAACTGAGCGAAGGCATGTCAGGCTAGGGTCTTAATTTGAGTTTTTCAGGGGGAAATAACACTTCCCTTAAAAAGACATTAAAATTCAAAGTCAATACCAAGGCACCAAGCAAAAGTAATAGAATCCAGCATACAATTCCCTTAGTTGCTCCCCAGCTCACAAGAGTTGACACAAAGCTGCCCTTAAAACCAAAAGTACCTGCTGGGGAGCTTCCAGCTCATCTTATAATACTGGAGAGAACAACCGAAAACAGCACTGATCAAACAAGCAAACCACCTCTTTTCCGATGAGTTTTGTCTCTTGCTTAACTCTAAGCACCCAAGTAGTGCCAATAACTTCAAACTGTGCAAGTACTTTAAGGATTTTATATCAGACGAACCAATGTGAATCCATCTACTTCTATTGTCCAGAATGAACAAACTTCAAGAATTAAAGAGGACCAAAAGTAAAGCATTCTTAAAATTACAGCATGACTATTAACACAGACAAGGCATTAGCCAGGCCTGTATAATGGAGGGAGGGGACGACAACTGCTGACAAGAACTATGGAAGATATTAAAGCCATAAACCTAATGATTAACGAAACTTCAGCTTTCACTCCAGACAGGCGTTTACCTAAATGACCTCTGCAGGGTGTTCCACCTGAGGCAATAACTAATGCAAGAAACAAGAGTCTAAAACTAAAGCCTGATCATTTGGACATCCTCATATTCTTATGGATAAAGTAACAGGTGTTTAAAAGATAGTTCATACAATAACATGCCTAAAGCTGTTGTGCTTACCCTCTGTACTCCAGTAAATCCCCAGAACATGTCATATACATTATATGTGATTTTTAATGTATAATGGCAGATGTTTTTCTTAGTTTCTTTCCTTGTAAACGCTTCTTAACAAAACACCCAAAATGCCTGAATAAAGAAACATTCTCAAGAGCTTTGTTTCCACCTCAGACTGCTCTGGGATCTGTTAAATTAAATGAGTCTTGCATCCTGCAATAGAAAGTAAGAGGATACCCACAGGCTTGTGTTGCAGCAGCAGAGGTTGTGGCAGCAATGTTTTCACCACTTCACACCTTACCAGAAGCACTGCGCAGTGAGAATCCCAACTCAGACCACGCTACATATTCCTACAACTAAAACTGGCCCTAATAAGGCTTGTTTTAAGCCAGACCTGTTCCCCAATCCAGTTCAATACAGAAAACATTTTTGCCAGCACAGGGGAGAAAGCAACAAAGCAGCAAGAACCTGGGGGCGGTTGGGGGGGGAGGCAGCATTGCTAAGTTTAGCATCAGTTTATTCCAGCTTGCATTATTCATAAAACTACAGCTGAAAAGAACCTGCACTGGATGAGCTTCTTCCTACCCTATCAGGCTTCCTCTATGTGTGTGCAGGAACACAGGTGTGCTACAGACTGGTTTCTGGCTTAGCAGAAACATAGAATGGTTTGGGTTGGAAGGGACCTTCAAAGATCATCTAGTCCAACCCTTCTGCCATGGGCAGGGACATCTTACACTCCATCAGGTCACTCAGAGCCCCATCCAACCTGATCTTGAACACTTCCAGGGATGGGGCAGCCACAGCTGCTCTGGGAAAACTCTTCCAGTGTCTCACCACCCTCACTGTAAAAAAATTCTTCTTTATGCCCCATCTAAACTTACTCTCTTTCAGTTTAAAACCACCGTCCCTTGTCCTGTCACTAAAGGCCTTGGTAAAACCTCTGTCCCCATCTTTCTTATAAGCACCCTTTAGGTACTGGAAGGCTGCAATAAGGTCTCCTCAGAGCCTTCTCTTCCCCAGGCTGAACAACCCCAGCTCTCCCAGCCCGGCCTCGCAGCAGAGGGGCTCCAGCCCTCGGAGCATTGCTGTGCCCCCTCTGGCCCCGCTCCAACAGCCCCGTGCCTGTCCCGTGCTGAGGAGCCCCGAGCTGGAGGCGGCGCTGCAGGGGGGTCTCACAGAGCGGGGCAGAGGGGCAGCACCCCCTCCCTCGCCCTGCTGCCCACGCTGCTGGGGATGCAGCCCAGGGTGCAGTTGGCTTTCTGGGCTGTGAGCATACATTGCTGGCTCGTGTCCACTATTTCATCCACAAAGCACCCTAGTCCTTTACAGATTCACGCAGAAACACTGGCAACCTCACAGTTCTACCCATGGGCCTTCCACTAAAACAGAGACTATGTGTCTGCAACCACTTCTCTTTTAGTCGGGAACACTCAACCCATTGCTAAAAAGTCAATTTATCTCAGGCTACCTTGTTTCACAATAGAAGCTGTACACGTACATCAGTGAAATGGTTATCATTGCCCTACCTGATACTGCTATACACATAGATGTGGAAGAAGACCAAAAGCAAATCTTTAAAAACATTAGTGCAGAGGCAATGGTTCACTTTTCCAAACCAATACTGTACAAAGCATGTTTCAGTATAATTTATCACAGCAACAGCCTTTCCCTTCAAGTGCCGGGAGTAATTTCAGAGCTTCATATCTGATCAAAGTGAAGCAAACTGAAGCAAACTGCACAAATACCGCGAGAGCTGGCTCTAGAGAACGCAAAGGAGATCTGTAAGCTTAGTAAAGCGTGCTGCAGAGGTTCCAGCTTCTCTCCCTGAGGCACAGGCAGTGAAACCAGCGCGGGCCACCCCACTCCAGGTCCTCTCCCTTCCCTTAGGGCTCCGGGCCGGGCCGTTACCAGGCACAGCCCAACCTCCCGCCCACACACCTGCACTTTAACCTCTCCAGCCGGCTCCGGGGCCCCCAGCGCCTCGCGGACCCGCAACCGCGCCCGAGGCAGGGAGGCGCAGCAGCGGAGGGCCTGCCAGCGGCGGAGGGCCTGCCGCCCGCCCCGTGCCGCCAGCATGGCAGAGGCCTAGCGGGCCTGGTCCCTCGGCACGCCCGCCCGCATCCCGCACCGTTCCCGCAGCGCTCCCGTGAGGCGAAGCACCTCCCACCGCCTCACGTGACCGCCTCACCCAATGGCCGCCGAGCGCTGCGCCAGCGAGCCAATCGGAACGGCAGGACTCCCGGCGCGACGGGCGGCCGCGTCGGCGCAAGAGCCTCTGGGAAATGTAGTTCATGGCGGAGGGGGTGGAGGCATGTTATGGCGCCAGGGAGGGCGCGGGGGGGGGGGCGGGATCCCCGTGGCCGCGGGAGGGGTCGCGTGGAATAATTACTGGGGGTGAAATCATTGAGGATGAAATTACTGAGGCTAAAGTTATCTCCAGATTTCATAAAAGTTAACTCCCAGAGTGAATTACAGTCAGCATGCTGGAAATCAGTTCAGTGATCCTTCCCTAAGCGACACCACCTACCCTCTTAGATGTTGGCAACACTGGGGGAGCTCGGTGTACCAGCTCTAACAGAGATAATTGGAGGAGGGAGTGGTGCGAAGGCTCCATGGCCAAACTCATCCGTAAATCACTGCAGGTCCGGGAACTGGATGGAGCATGGAACCATGCGCTGACCAGCACAGTATGATTGCAAAATTGGGCCCTGTGGGTGAACTTTGCTCATTATAACCTCATTACAATACTAAACCACACACCTCCATGCCAAATTTACCCTCCTCCAAGGTACAACCACCCCTCACTGAGCATACACTCTGAGTTTCTCTTTAATATCAAAGTGAGAAACATCTACACCAGTCAGTAACGAAGGCATGTAGGACTAGTGTCACTCAAGCTCCACCTACACATAAAGTAGTATCAAGTGACCTCAAGAGAGAGGGATATTATGGAAGATACCGTCATGGACTACTGAGATCAGTTGACGGGCTGAACCTCTTTTCCCCTCCATATGGACGCTTATTGGGTGACTCGAACACTTGGTTATACCCAGCGATTCCCTGGGAAATTTAGAGAACAAGCTTGTTATTTTGTGTTTTCTGTCATAGCACTTTATACCTGCACCTGCTTTGCAGACAGTACCTTTATCACCAGCAATCCAATAAGAACCTGTATTTCTATTGCTTCAATAAGCTGCGTTATCAGTGATGTGGACGTGAGAAGTTATCATTGGACATGACTGGGCTAATAGTGATAAACTGCACTATTAGTGTTCTGGCTGTGACACAACTGGGCTAATAGTGATCGCACTGTTGGTGCAACCCTCATGGGCTGACAGTGCTAAATTTCCACCTATTAACGCAATGGGTCCCCATGGCGGGAGACAAGGGATCCCCATGGTGGGGGTGAGGGATCCTGCTGCTTTCTGGGACCTCGGCAGCGCTGTCACTGTCTGCCTCAGGAGCCCCAGCTGAACTCCCGACGCCTCCATTGCAGGAGCGGGGCTGGGGACGGGCCAGGACAAAATCCCTGGGGAGGAAATGGATGTTGAGCCCTGTAGGAAGGGCTTTTCTCAGCTGAGTAAATACAGAGAAGAAGCATAAAGGGATGGAGTTGGGGCTGCACTCGGGTGATACCAAGCCAGTGTTAGACTAGTACTGATGAACATGGAACCAGCGCCAAGCCTGTCCCCTCCTCACTGAGATGCCAGGCACCAGGAGCAGCCTAAGCCCAGGCTGGCCTCTCACCACCAAACCGAACCCCATAGCACCCATCCAACACATCCACACCATCCAACCCTACTGGTGGTCCCACATCACCCAACTCCATACGTGGTCCCACAGCACCCTTGGTTTGTTCAGCCTGGAGCAGAGGAGGCTGAGGGCAGCCCTCATGGCGCTCTGCAGCTTCCTCCCAAGGGGATGAGGAGGAGCAGGCGCTGATCTCTTCTCTCTGGTGACCACCAGGACCCAAGGGAATGGCAGGGAGATGTGCCAGGGGAGGGTGAGGCTGGGTATTAGGGAAAGGCTCTTCCCCCAGAGGGTGGTGGAGCCCTGGAACAGGCTCCCCAGAAGGCGCCACGGCACCAAGGCCGGCGATATTCAAGAAGCACTTGGACATGTCCCTCAGCGACACGGTGTGAATTTGGGGTTGTCCTGTGGAGGGACAGGAGTTGGACTTGATGATCCTCGTGGGTCCCTTCCAACTCAGGACATTCTATGATTCTGTGATTCTATAAGCCCCATGTCAGCCCATGCTTTTTCTAATCAGGAACACACGACTGTTCTGCTCTGCAAGCCCTGCTGGGAGACAAGATCCTCTGTCCCCTTACCTGCCTTCTGACCCTCTGCCTCTTCCAGCTCCTCTGAGTGGCAGGTGAGAAGCAGCTGTCAAGAAGGCGAGTGTCTCCAGGGAAAGACCCCCCTGCAGAGCTACATCCAGCTCGGGGCTCCTCAGCACGGGACAGACGCGGGGCTGTTGGAGCGGGGCCAGAGGGGGCACAGAAATGCTCCGAGGGCTGGAGCCCCTCTGCTGCGAGGCCGGGCTGGGAGAGCTGGGGTTGTTCAGCCTGGGGAAGAGAAGGCTCTGAGGAGACCTTATTGCAGCCTTCCAGTACCTAAAGGGTGCTTATAAGAAAGATGGGGACAGAGGTTTTACCAAGGCCTTTAGTGACAGGACAAGGGACGGTGGTTTTAAACTGAAAGAGAGTAAGTTTAGATGGGGCATAAAGAAGAATTTTTTTACAGTGAGGGTGGTGAGACACTGGAAGAGTTTTCCCAGAGCAGCTGTGGCTGCCCCATCCCTGGAAGTGTTCAAGATCAGGTTGGATGGGGCTCTGAGTGACCTGATGGAGTGTAAGATGTCCCTGCCCATGGCAGAAGGGTTGGACTAGATGATCTTTGAAGGTCCCTTCCAACCCAGACCATTCTATGAGAAAAGGGTGAAGCCAGTGCTGCTTCCCCACGCAGCCCAGAGTTTGCTGCTCTGTTCTGCCCTTTGTCTGCACATCCCTCTGCTACCTGCATAGTCATGCTGTGGGAAGGCAGTGGCTGAACATGTCTGCTGCGCTTGTGGCCAGAGGTTGTCCCATTCCTGTGTATCAGTCTTTGGAGTACCACGGGTGAAATAAGAGACAGCAGCAGTGTGGTGCTCCAGGGCCAGGGGGTGCTGGGAGGCAGCTTTGGCAGTGACACTGCTTGTAGGGATACAAATCTCTGGCGCCCTGCAAAGTCTCAGGTAAGAAAAGTATTGCTGGCTACAGAGTTCATTTAAAAGAAAGAAGCTGGGCTCATGGCAAAGAGCAGAGAAAAGCTTTGTAGATGCCTGGGTTTGACTTTCCCCTGTGGTGCTTTTTATCTGTGCATGAAAAGCTTCTTGGCCTCAAAGTCCCCATGCTGCTTGCTGGGGCCTTCCTTCACCTCTACCTTTGCTCCCAGTAAGCTGATGTCCCCACCCATGGCTCTTAGTCTAGACCTGAGCTCTTAGCTGCCTTGAAAGGCCATCCCAAGGAATTAGAGCTGCAGAACAGGGTCACTGGCATAACCAGGCGGATAAGAAAGATGGAAGAAGGACAGGAGACCGCAGGGAGAAGTGCAGGGAGGGTAGGTGGGAACTGGGCAAGAAGTGCATCCTCAGCCAATGAGGACAACTTGTCCAATGTCTGTCCTTGTGCTGCTGCAACGAGTCGGGCAGACTGCCTGGACACATGCAAGTTACTGCCTCAGTGCTGGATGGGAACACAGGGACACCCATGTCCTGGGGCTTCTGAGTGTGCAAAATTAGTTTTGTGTTAATCCCCTCCTGTAAGGGCCAGCACTGAGCTTTGCTGTATGTTGGGTCAGAATCACAACACAGGAAGGAGCTGGTACTGCTGCGGTGTCAGGCAGAGATGCAGGATATAAATTGGTAGGAAATTAGTGCTCTATCATTCGGGGAACTCCTGCCTTAATGTGAGAATTAAACGAGTGTGTAATGACTTTTCAGTGCAAGTTTTGTGTTCTCTCTGCCTGGTCACAGATGGTGCTTTTATTATTGCTCTCAGCTATAGGTTTTTCCTCTCCTGTTCAGCCCATAGCATCCCAAAATATTTTTTCCAGGGATATTTGACTCATAAAAACCTCTCCAGGCCAGCTAAACAATTAATTTAGGGAATAATTAGTGAGTAACACTAATCATGGTGTCTAAATGCACCAGGAAAAAGGTCCTTCCCCATCTGCTCCAGGGCCAGCTGTGGGTCTTTGAAGAGAAGGGGGTAACATGGCAAAGTCTGGCCTCAAATTTCTAAGGCTGGACTTGAACTTTTCCAATCCAGTTAAATTTTCTTCCTTCTAAAGACCAAATGGTATTACTGTAGAGGACAGGAATTTGGTCCATCAGTGTCCAAAAGAAAATGATGATGAGGCACTAACGGAGTGCAAAGCTGATGGTCTCTTGGGTGGATTTTCTGCCCTTGGAGCTCAGCTGTACATCAGCTGCTGCTCCTTGCAACCCTATCTGCTCCATACTCCCTTTTGCTGAGTTCCTCACCTGGTGCTGATGCTCACTTATGTCGCTGTGAGCCGTTCCAGGCTCCTGGACTGCTGACCGTGTGTTCATGTGCTGACAGGCACAGTGTCCAGCATTTTTTTTAAGACGGCAGGGGGACAGACAGGGATTACTGTGTTCCCAGAGCTCTCCAACAAACATTGACTAGTTCCCACGCAGAGCTGACCATCCCCTTTCCACTGCTGGGTGCTCTTCTCACTGGCCAGCAGTTTGGCAACATCAGTACCATGAACTCAGTGATGAGCCCTGGTCTCAGGCTGTTTCAGTAGGTCCGTATGAGTCCATACAGTGCTGGAGCTAACTCATAGCTCCATTCCCTCTTTGGTACATGAGGGTGTCTGCAGAGACATGGCAGTGTCTGAATGTATATTTTGTTTCTTTCCCTGTAGAGCAGAGCTCTTCTAAAAGCTCTCCAGAGGGCACTGGTGCTGTTTGTGGATCAGAGTAGTAATGTAATCTGGGCTGGGAGGAAGGAATCTGGTTATCAGGGTGTCTGCAGGGAGGGAGGTTTAAAGGATGATGAGCAATAATGCCTGCACTCCCAGTGGGCATGGGGGCTGTGGAGAAAGCATGGAGCAGTGGTAGGAACGGGCTTCCAAAGAGGTAGTGTCGGTTTTTGGGCAGGAGCAGAGAATCAGCCTTATGCTTGTAGGGCACCACCTCCTTGGCATCATCCGTACAGCAATGCCCAGCCTTCACCTGGCAGGAGAAGTACTCTGCAGTGCATCCTCTGTGGATGTTTCAACGTGGTGCTTTAGGTTGAGACTGTCTCCACATGCAGCCTCCTCACCCATGTCCTCTACGTCTTTGTTCCTTCACTTTGTCCTTTCTAGCAGGTGGAGGACAAAGAGCTCCATGCAGTTCTGTTTTTAGGTCACCTGTCCTTCTTCCCTTCTGACTCTGAGGCTTTTAGCCTCAGAGCCTCCAGATCTAGCCAGGGAGTGGCACTCCTAAGAAAGGCAAGGAACAGGGTGGAAGTGGTACGAAGCAAGAAATGAAATCTTGCCTCCTCCAAGATGACTCTCATCTGCCTGGTGTTTGATGACACAAACCTGTTGTTTTTCCACATAATTCAGAACTGGAGATGCTGTTACAGAAAAACTCTCCCCTCAGGGCTGGGCATGGAAATCATTTCCATATCTCCTTCTGAGAGCCATGGAGACGTATTTCCCAGCAGTGGCACCTCTTTCTGATTTGGACGGCTCTTTCAGTGAGGGCTTTTATCAGCAGTGGTGTCCACTGATCATGGACCTCTGACCTGGCGTCCTGAGCATCCCCAGAAAGTCCAGCATCCTTTTGACTACATTGCCGGGAGATCAACCTGTGCCTTCTACTTGAAGCTCGATATAGTGCCTTCTGGGCAAATAAAGGACTATGCATGAAGGGCATAAGCATGTCTTCCCAAAAGAAAGAAGAGTAAGGCAGAGAAATCCTTGTTAACCTGTAGATAATATGCAGTTCTTCAATCTGACAGACTTCCTACAGTTTTGAAGTCTCCTCGCTGTGCCAGTGGATGCCCCTTGGTGTCCTTAAAGGTCCTAGTTTGACACAACATCCTGCTGTGCCTTAGATGTAGGAATGGGGACACTGTGATTAGAAAGTGCTGGCCTTTTTTTCACGATATCTCAGTCACCTGAAATGAAGCACATTTGTCTTTATTCCAGAGTAAGGGATTTGTGTTTCTTTGTTTCACAGCAGTAACTTTCCAATGAAATGAGATACAACATGTAACACATTCCTTCCAATAAATAAAGTTGATTTCCCCCAAGAAAACCACTAGTTTAGATATTTCATTTTTTCTATCTCAACTTCCAGGTTCTTTTCCTGAACCCTTCGCTGAAAACAAAACTAAATCAGATGCAAAAACTGCTTCTTACCATGTCCTTCAAATTTTTCTTTGTGTTTCCCAGCAGATGAAGGGGAGACCCTGTCCTTCTGTCAGAGGGTAACACATGACTTGGCCTGGCTGTCTTTAGGTTTCAGGACAGGGCCGGCTCCATGGTGCCAATCTTCGCTCAGGTTGGTGGATGAGTAAACACAATGCTCAGAAATGCTCTAAGCTTGCTCTGCTGGGGCTAGGCTGTATTCGCAGTCCTCTGAGAGCACCCCTGGGTCCCAGGAAGGAGCCAGCCCAGAGATAACACCCCAAGGATGGAGGCCCAGGTGTTGCACAGCAGTATCTTAGCTGCTTTGTTGACTGTTCTGCTCTGATATTGCTCATTTACAGTGTCTGCTGGTGAAACCCTTATTCTGCCTTCTCCCGAAAAAGATTCTAGTGAAAGGCAGAAATTGAACACTTTTCTGCCTGGTGATGTTGCCAGATACTGGTAAAGCAGCAGGAAGATGTCCACCCTGACCTTATTCCGTGTGTCTCCCACCAGAGCGTTTCCTGCTGCAGTGAAAACAGGAGTGTCACTACACGAATGGCACTCAGCAGATGAGGTACCCAGACAAGATCATCTGGGACCGGCAGGAGATCTGTTCCTATGACAGTGGGGTGGGTTTCTACATGGTCCTCATAGAGATGGGATGTGCAATTGCTGAGTATTGGAACAGGCTGCAGTGGCTTAGCTACCTGTGGGCTTCAAGGGAGAAATACTGCAGCTATAACTGGAGGAGGACTCA
Organism: Phalacrocorax aristotelis; assembly: GCF_949628215.1. Classification (NCBI taxonomy): domain Eukaryota; kingdom Metazoa; phylum Chordata; class Aves; order Suliformes; family Phalacrocoracidae; genus Phalacrocorax; species Phalacrocorax aristotelis. Next base: position 4,754,080 of record NC_134276.1, read on the forward strand.
GAGTGTGATAGACAGGAAAAGTGTGTCTTTGGAGGGGAGGAGAAGAGGACAGTGGCATGGGGAAACTCAGCTTCCCCAGCGTGGGACCACGTTTAACCCCCTCTGCCGTGTCCCTCTTTGGCAGCCACTGGATGTCAGAAGAGCTCAGTGGATGGTGGGAGATAGGTCTGAGTTCAGGGGGGCGGTGGGAGAATGAGTGTCACGGACTGGAGCAGTTAACATCTTTATTATGAGTCTAAGACTGATGGAAATGACTTGCAGGAGCCCTGCATTAAAACATGGAACAGGACTCCCAAGCCTAACAAATGCACCTCCCCTCCTGACCATTTTTGGACCAATGGACCCACCTGAGATGGAGAAGCAGAGTGCATCTTCCATTATGGTCCTTTGCTGAGGGAAGAAAGAGAGACAATTAAGCATGAATGTGGCTGGGAGATGTGTAATGTGAGGTCATGTTGAAGGTAGTAGGTCTGGACCAAATGTGTTGAGAAGAGGGTTTGGAGGAGAAATCTGTATGATGTCCATAGGTCCTGTTGCTACAAACGATTCCTGAGGAGGATCGGTCAGGACGAGAGGAGCAACCTGTCTGCCAGCGCTCTCCATTTGTCTCTTTCTCTCCGAGTTAAACTCAGAGTAAAAATTTCTCTGACACAGACAGAGCCATGGGGCTATTCTAACTAGCTGGTTTGTTCTGTAACCAGGTTTTATTCTTCTGAAATTAAGATCAAGTGATTCAAATATGGGCAGGAGGAAATGGCTGAAGTTGTGTACAAGGACTTCTTCCTAAATGGAGGTTGTTTTTTCCGGATCCTGGTCACTTTGGAAGTCACACCAAAGCAAGGGGATGTCTATGCTTGCCAGGTGGAGCCAGTCAGCCTGCCAGTGCCCATCACTGTGGCCTGGAAAAAGAGATTGGAAATGAGGAGATCAGAAAGTCTTGAGGAAAGCCACTTCTAGCTCTATGGGGACATCAAGAAACTGGAAAAGATATTTTTTTCTTTTCCAGAAAAGTCTCTGAACTGCTTTTGCAACAGAAACACATTCTGGATCTGCCGTGGGCAAGAAGGTGACTGGAACGCTGGGCCTTGTGCTGGGCTTAGGCTTCATTGTGGTGGTACTCATCATCTATCAGAAGAAAAAAGAAAGGTGAATTAATCATGAGCTAAGTAGAAACCTGTTCTTAATGGGGCTGCTGAGAGATGTTTTAAAGCCTGTAAGGCTTCACTAGAATTTAGATTTACCATGATAATTTCCTTGGGTTCCCAGCATTCAAGTGGGTTTTATATGGTCTAATCCAATATCCACAGAAGTCAGTGATAGCTTTTAATTTATTTTAGCTGATGTTAGATTGGGCTTTCAGTGATGAGAAGCCATTTTAGAACTACCATCAGCTACTGAAAGGTCATCCCAGTCCTCTGAGATACAGTCCTAGGCTATGGTTATGGTTTCTTATGAGGATCAAATTAGCTACTTCAATCCCAAATGTCTCCACATTGCCTTGTTGCAGACATATTTTGTAGGCTTTAGAAGCAAATACGTTCATACTTATTTATAGAATGATTAGATACCTTTCCTTTGAAACTGCGCAAGGGAAAAATGAGGGAACATTATCTTCCAGAAAGCTGCATTCTTGTTCTCAAAATGTTGGCTTGCTAAGTAACAGCCTCTTATCCCAGCCTTTGCTTTCTCCTTTCTAATAATTTAGGATTATTATAATCACAAACAAGTACTGGGTAAGTCATTGTTGTGTGGTATCTTTCATGGTGCAACACGGAATATCTCTCAGCTTAATCCTGTACTATTAATTTTTCTAAAGCAAACTCCCTTAAGCAAGCCACATCCAATGTAGCCCTTTGCTCCCATTAATTCTCAGCCTAAGGGCTTAGGTCACCAGCATCAGAAAGACTCGAATTCCCTGCCCACCATCACAGCTGTTATTAACTAGGGAAGGGAAGACTTGGTGCTGAAAACACTGAAACTCCCTTCCTTAGGCCCCAAACATCAGTTTCCCTGTGAGCTACGAGGAGAACGGCATAGAGATTTGACTCTGTAGGAATCAATTTTCCAGCCTGCCCAGAGCCTGAACTTGTTCCACCTGTGGTGTTCAGGGCCCCACATTATCCAAGTGATAAATGCTTTGGATAGGTCTCCAAGAGCATCTCAGAAACTGGATTCCCCTACCTGAACAGCTTCTGGCAGGCTGTCATGGGCTCTCTGAAGCTCAGCTGACCCCATGGATTTCAGCAGCTGTGTGTGGTGGGTTAGCACAGGACCACCGTGCACTTGGAGGTGAGAGGGAGAAGGAGCAGGCTGGCAGCTGCTCCAGGGCTTCAGTTCAGAGATGCATCCACGGGCTGTTACGATGGACATGGAAACCGCAGGAAAGTCATTCAGGGGCACAAATGCGGGAGACAGGAATTGGAGACAGGAGCCTGGAATTGCTTTTCCGATCCCTCAACCTAGCTGGCACAGTGACTGGCAATGCTCCCAAGCCTGCATGAGCAGTTCTTCCAGCCACTTCTACTCTTTTCCTGGAGGGCTGCCATGCCTGTCTGCTGCAGCCACAGAGGAAGACAACATGGAAAGGGATGCACTGCTGAGTGACTAAGTCCACAGCAAACCTCTGTGGATCTGTTTCTGTCTCTCAGAGTTAAGAGGAGCTCTTGCTCCCAGCTTTTTTCCAACACTATTCCCTTTCCTCCTACTATTGTCCATGTTAGTAGGGTACTGCCTCTTCCCCGCTCAAAAGAACTGTGGATTTGGAAATGAGGGCTTGCAAATTCAAGAGTAATCTCAGGGACTGATGTTTGGCCATTGAGGCCTAGGAAGGACTCTGCTCCTGCAGGGGGAAAGCTAGAGCTTCCCAGCCCTGCACACACCTGGAGAGAGAAGAGGGGAGTAAATAAAGGCACTTCTAAGGAATGTTTTGCACTTTGAGCGATTTATCTAAGGGTCTGAAAGGATTTAATAACTGAGAGCTAATTAAATGTCCTAATTAACCCGGTGTTTAATCTCAGCTCTTTGCTAGCTTTCTCTGCTGCTGAAGCAGAGACATAGTCCCATATATCAGACATCCAGCCATTTTGCTTAATTGTGATTCCTCTGCACATGGTGCAGGCACTCAGCCGCTAAGGTGATGAGAGGAACACGAAAGCCCACGTACAGAAGAATATTAGAGAGGCAAAGCCAGCCCTGTGTGACTAACAACCTGTGAGATTATTTTCATGAAGAGGATATTGACAGTCTAATTTGTTTCCCCTCCCCATTATCACTGGTTTGTTCTCATTGATGCCACTGTTTTGTTAAGGGGGATGGGAACAATCTGTTTCTGGGCACATGATGACAAAATGGCCATGTTATTCCTTGGTCCTGTCCTTGTCACCATGGTTCCAAGGTGCTCTGCTACAACCAGGATGAGGAGGCTGCTCACTTTCTCTTCTCACCATACTCCCCCAGGGACTTGCTTTTCTGTGAGGGTTTATACTGATGCTACTGGCACTATTTTGGTGTACAACCCACACAGCCAACTCTTAGATCTCCATGCGTTGTTTCCTCAGTGCCACAGAGGAAGGGACATCTGAAGTGACCACCCAGAGCCAGCTCAATCCAGCAGATCAGGAGCAATGTGACTTTCCTACTTCCAGGGCTAAATAATTCCTCCTGGCTCTGGAGCTGTGGGGGACCCTGGAGCAGGTTGGTGGGATGGTGGGTCATGGTGAGCCCAGGAGAAGGTACGCTCCACAGGAGAAACAGAGACAGAGGACTCACAAGATCCAAAATCCTGGCACATCATGAAGGACATCATCCCAAGACACACCCCTCCTGGGTGCAGTATTTAGTGGGGGACATCTGAAATCTTGTCGTTACTTCATCTCACAGCTGTCATGGAAACTATTCCTGGGAAGCTACCAAGAACATCAGACTGCCCAACCTAGGGCAGAAAATTGCCTCCAACAGCACTGTTTAAGCCAGCAGCTTCAGCTTGCTCCCAGCTATAACTCTATTTACCCACTGTTCATTTATTACTGCAAATATAAACATGGGATGGAGGTCAGCTTCTCTCAAGCTCATGATCTCAACTTGGGGTCACGACTTCTTCTTTAGGAGCTACTAATTTAACTGAGTCTGTGTGAGCACAGGGTTATTAAATTAGCCGGGGAAACAGGCTGCAGTGGGGAGATGCAGCAGTCACCTTCATTGGAAATCTCCAAGGGAAAGCCAGGCACGGATCTCTCTGGGATGTCTTAGGAGAATGAATCAGACCTGCCAGGATGTGGGAAGAGGGGGGCGATGACCCACTGGGGGCTTTTTTTCCAAACTGAACAAGCAAATGATTTTACAAAACCAGCAATCCCCCAGTGTCTCCTTGTGCAGCCCTATGCAGCCAGCAGAGGAAATTGGTAACTGTACCCAGCAAGCCTGTTTTTAATTAACAAATAATTATCTACAAATTGCTGTAATTATTGCCTTAGATTCCAGAGGATGGGGACGTTAGCACGAGATGAGCACAGTTTCCTTGCGAGTGAAATATTTTCCCTGCCTTATCTCCAGCGCCCTGCTGCTGTGAGGTTTGGGGACTCAGCAGCGCTTTCCTTTTGAGAAAGTGATAAAACAGCTCAGGCTGCCTGGAAGGGGAAGCGCAGTGCAAAAGGTACCAAAGGGAGGGCAGGTTCTTGTGTTTATCGGGTTGTCTGCCCTCTTGCTGGAGTGGTTTGGGGGATGCCAATTAAGACATAAACCCCGGCACCAAATGCCAGGAGGAGGGTGTTTGCATGTTGGTGAGCTGTTGGAGCGAAACCAGCATCCTGGTTTGTGATCTTTCAGTAAGGAGGGGATAAAACCCAGTTTGGAAAAAAAGGGTTAATGTTAATTCAGATCATACATGTAGCGTGGAGCTACCCTGAGTCTTCAGCACTGAGGGATGCTGGTCTGGAGAAGGTGCAGCACCGGCCGTGGTCTTCTGGACCATGTTTCGCAGGGTCAGTGGTGCACATGGAGCCCTTCCACCACTTTTCCTTCAAGCTTAGCTGCCAGACCTCATGGTGGATACCCACAACAACCACCTTTTCATGGTTACAAAGGGTCTCCTCCATGGCAGCCTAAGTATTAACACACAGGGATGTTTGTTGTCCTGAAGGACTTGTACACTTTCAACACACCTAACAGGGGAATATCCACTCCAGTTTGCAGGAAAGGTACTGAAAGACTGTCATATGTCCTGGGCTGGATGGGCAACCTGCTGAAGATTTCCCAAGCCCAAACTTCAGCCTTGCTCAGCGTGTTTCAGCTCTGAATCCTGCCGCCTCCCAAGAGACAATGCCCTTTTTTCTGTCACTTCTAAGTTATTCCCCTAAAATATGCCGCATGCTGTGAGGGTTTCCATGAAAGCCGCTGCTTCAAGCAGCCAGAGTGCTTTTTATTATTCACCTGTGACATATTTACCTGAGGTGAGCTGCCAGTACCATGTGCTGATGTGAAAGGCTGCCTTTGTTTACCACGTACAATGTGCTTCCACTTCTCCATGCAGACACCGACCATTTTGGCCTGGGGGGCCCTGCAGCCGCTTCCAAGGCGATGCGGGGTGCATTGCCAACTCTCGCAGCATCCCTTCCACTGTAAGGAAACCCTGTCTTAGTGAAGAATTGTTGTGGCTCCTTGCTGCAGAGGACTGTAAAGGACAAGGCAAGCTGGGGCCCTGGCCCTGCCTTCATCCTCAGCTTGCCTTTACCAGCAGGACAACATGAGAGGCCTTAATCCTGCCTAGAAATATCCCACTTGTCCTGAAAATCTAGAGGTGGCAGCTGATTTTCTGCTACTTTGTGGGGCTGCAGGAGGAATTTGGATGCATGAGCCTCTGTCACTGTTGATGCCCAATGTGGTCCCCAGCATTGGCCAGTCTCAAGCAGCTTCATGCTCTTCAGAACCCCTGAGGTTTAAGCTCCTGGCACGAACTCATGCTTTCAGAGCTCACGTTGGGACCTCAGCAGGCACAGAAATGAGTTTCTCACTCATTTCAGGGCTTGTTGTTGAGCTTTGCTTGCTGATCTTCTGAGAGAAAAATTAACTGCTGTGAAAGCGGGGTCTTTGCCCTTAGTGTGGTGCCCTAGATGCTGGGACCTTGTTGAGCATCTGTAATGCTCCTGCCTTATTCAAGGCATGGCTGAGCCTCAAATATGTGAATCTAGCAGGAAAACAAAGAAAATCAGGCCATGCTTTGGTGTTAGGATCAAGTAGTGGCTTTTTTTTTTTTTTTTAAATATCTACCCCTCTCCCACGCTCCATGGACTTTAAATAGATGGCTTCTAATGAATGGAAATAGTTCATGGACAAAGAAGCTGTCACAAGAAATGATTGATTGTGCTTAATATTTTATTTTCAAGACTTAAAAGAAAATCTCTGAAATATCCTTTGGCTGGTCTGTGAACCTAATGAAGTGATTCATAGAGATACAGAAGGAACCAAGGGCCTGTTACCAGTAGAGCGGGACAGAGTTGGTAGTCTTTCATACCCACTTTTGCAGCATGGCTGAAGAATACTGTGGGGGAAAAGCAAATAAAGTCAACATTCAGATTCAGTTGCTTCAGCCCTGCGGACAAGAGAAAAACTAAGCCTTTCTAACCACTGTGCACTCATAGTACTTAAAAAGTAGGGAGAGGAAACCAGCTCTTCTTTGGTGAAACCTGGATTTTCTTTCAGATTGGAATAACTGTGTGCTACTGTGCCCAGCATCACTTTGGTGTTTTAAGCCACCAAACTTTAATTCCTTTGGAGATTTCCCATGGGAAACCAGTATCCTGTTGTTCTACTGGGCTATACTGGTGAAACACCTTGTCCCAAATCACACAAAAGGTCAAGGTCATGCATGGGATTTGAGCTCTGACCTTCTGCTGTCTTGTTCTGTGCATGCGCCATCAGCTCGTTTTCTCTCATGCCTCATTTCACTCTGGATAGTTTCTGCTGCCTTCAACCTCTCCGAGCCGCTAGGGATGTTCTTTGCTGCCTCCAGCGTGTCCCCACAGGGGACATGTCCACATATAGGACATGTGCCAAAAAGGCTGGAGGAGCTCCTTGCTCCATGTGAAGGAAGACGCTGCCTCGTAGTCAGCTGCTCTGCGGGATGGCCAGTTTGAGTTTTTCCTCCGCAAAATCAACAAAAACGAGGATATGGGTAACGAGGTTGCAGGAGAAATTTTGACCAGAATTCGTGTCACCTTCCACTTAAAGGACAGCAGCCATCTCACGTAACTCTAGACCTCTGCCATGCAAGTGTCTACATCTGAGCTGTTGTTCACACTGCCTTTATAGGTGAAGATAAATAAGCTCCTCCACGGAGTAAGATGTCCCATCTTAAAGCAGACATCTAAAATAGCCTAGGAGCATGCTCAAAGGAGGGCCTGTGATGGCAGTCTCAGACAGCGAAGCCTCCATGGTTAGGAGATGTACCCATTCAAGGTGTGTTGGCTGTAGGCAATGACTAGAGCAATCCTGCGGTGCAGGGGGGAATATCTTAAAAAAAAATCTCAGTTGGCTCTGCCTGTATAGGTGAGACCTCCAGGTGTCCAAAATGCACTGTTCCTGCTTCCCCCATCATAACTTGTGCTGACATTTCTTTCATCCAAAGATTTTAATTTTTCTCAGCTACTTCTTCCCTTTTGTCGCTAGATGACAGCAGAGGTCTCATAACCTCTCACCAAGGACCGCTCTGAACGCAGGGCTGGTACCACTTCTCTACTAGGCAGTTCATGGCTGGGACAGCCTGCTGGGTGCCCCAAATCACCTTGATGACTTTTAACAACCCTTTATCTACTTATTTCTGTGGTAGTTTATGTACAAATACACTATTTAAGTCAAAACTGCCGCCTTTTGTGTGGAGCTACTCATGTGCATTTTCCTGCTTCAGCGCCTCCATCACCCCCATCCTATTTTTAAGATTTTTTCTCATGAATTACGAGATTCCTTGATAAATTTTGTTTTAAGCTAGGCTTGTGCTCTCCAAAGATGCACACTATCCACCTCATTTAATTCAACAGGAGCACTCAGATACAGGCAACTGGAACACCCTCCAGCCCTGTACAACCTGCTCCTGTACAACACCTGCAGACACAGACCTGAGCTCCCAAGGAATAGGTGGCTCTGGGGGGGGGAATTTCTGTAGTAATTGGGAATTGGGACCCAGATATGAGCATAAATGCTTTAGACAGGATGGTTGGACGGACAGATGGACGGATGGATGGATGGATGGATGGATGGATGGATGGATGGATGGATGGATGGATGGATTGATTTTAGTGCTTACAGTAATTAATTCTTCTCAGTGGAATATAGACCAGATAACTGAGAGTTAGATAAGGGGTGGAATGGGGTATTTTTTAAAAATAATATTTTAATTTTAAATTGTTCTTTTATCAGGAATGCCTTTACCTGGTGCAGGTAACATGCTTCAAAAACACTGGGGTTTTTGAAACATGAGTCAGTCAAATGGGTGTTTTCTGTACCTGGGATGCTGTTGAGGGGGCCAATTCAGGCCGTAGTCTAGCAAAGAGCTCTGCGTGAGCACATGGACCTTGTCTGATGATTAACTGAACCAGGTCTCTGATCATACAAAGGTATTCTGTGGGGAGGGTATGATCTATGCTCTTAGGAGAGACCAGGACACTTTAGGAGACACTCTGTGTGATTTATTTGTAGCTTCATAGGAGATTCTGGGACAATATTTCACAAGGAGGATTTTCTTTACAAAATTCTCAAATCTAAATCCCCGACAGCAATCTTCGGTGCCTGCAGCTCTTGGGCACGGTCCAGGATTTTGCCCTTGTCAAAACCAGAGTAGAGGAGATACCAAGACCATTTGAATCTTTCAGATGTGGTGAAAATAGAAAATGTATTTCAAGCTTCTTGTCAGTGACTAGAAGAAGCTTCCACATTGTTTTCTGTAGAGATTGTGGTTGTTGCCTTTGTTTTCCCTGCAGTATAATTTTCACTCTCAAAGGCAGTGATAACCTACAGATACTGGTAGCCCTTCATGATCCATCCTTGGTCCTCTGCTCCTATTGGCTTGAACTGTGCAGGATCACAGCCCTAAAGAGCTTTGTAGTGCATTATGATGGAAAACTAAAACAGTCAGCATTTTCATTTCTGATTGCTCAGTCTCCAGCCCAAAGCTCAATGAAGGAGAGAAGATGATACTGTTACTTTAGTGTCATGCTGTAGTGGTTCTCAGTAGTTGAGTTGGAGGTTTCTAGGGAATTATGCCTCCCAGTTCACTGTAGCCATCTAGAAACTCGGGGTGGGGGGACGGGACAGAGGGACCGGGGCGGGGGGGACAAACTGGCAATGCTAATGCCATCACACACAAATGGGGGAATAAGACAGGACAAACTGAGCAGTGGTAAAGGTGCCGTAGCAGCCTCATGTGATGGCAACCAGGAGACCAACCACCTCAAGGGTTTGCATGGCTGTAGTGGGTCCTCGTACACCCCTCTGGGGAAACCTGTGTGCTCAGGGACCTTTCTGAAATGCCTGTACACCAACGCATGCAACATGGGGAATAAACAGGAGGAACTAGAGGTCTGTGTGTTGCCGCAGGGCCATGATCTCATTGCAGTCACAGAGACATGGTGGGGTAGCTCGCATGACTGGAATGCGGTCGTGAATGGCTACAGGCTTTTCAGGAATGACAGACCAGCAAGGCAAGGTGCGGGGGTTCCTCTTTATGTGAGGGAGCAACTGGAATGCATCAAGCTCTGCCTTGGAGTGGAAGAAGAACAAGATGAGAGCTTGTGGGCAAAAAATAAGGGAGAGCCAAATATGGGTGACACTGTTGTGGGAGTTTGCTACAGGCCACCTGATCAAGAAGAGGAGGTTGATGAAGCCTTCTACAGACAGCTGGCAGTAGCCTCGCAATCGCAGGCCCTGGTCCTCATGGGGGAATTCAACCACCCTGATATTTGCTGGAAAAGCAACACAGCAAGCCATGCACGATCCAGAAGATTCCTGTAGAGCATCGAGGACAACTTTTTGATGCAGGTGGTGGAGAAGCCAACAAGGTGAGATGTGCTGCTCGACCTTATCCTAACAAAAGAGGAAGGGCTGGTTGAGGATGGGAGAATTGGGGGTAGCCTTGGCTGCAGTGACCATGAGATGGTCGAGTTTAGGATACTGCGAGGTAGAAGCAGGGCTACAAGTCGGGTTGCAACTTTGGACTTCAAGAGGGCCAACTTTGGCCTCTTCAAAGACCTGCTTGGAGGAATCCCATGGGCTAGGGCTCTGGAAGGCAGGGGGTTCCAAGAGAGCTGGACAGTATTCAAGGACCACGTCCTCTGAGCTCAAGATTGGTGCATTCCCAGGGGGAAGAATTCAGGCAGAGGAGCCAGGAGACCCGCATGGATGAGCAAAGAGCTTCTAGAGAAACTCAAATGGAAGAGGGAAGTTCATGGTACATGGAAAAAGGGACTGACCACTTGGGAGGAATATAGGAATGTTGTCAGGGTATGCAGAGATGTGACAATGTGATGAGGAAGGCCAAGGCCTACTTGGAATTAAATCTGGCAATGCATGTCAAAGATAACAAGAAGGGCTTCTTTAAATACATCAGCAGTAAAAGGAAGACTGGGGATACAGTGGGCCCGTTATTGAACAAGGAAAGGGCCCTGGTAATGCAGGATGCAGAGAAGGCGCAGTTACTGATTGTCTTCTTTGTCTCGGACTTCACTGCTAAGGCTGGCCCTCAGGCATCTCAGCCCCCAGAGAAGAGAGGAAAAATCTGGAGAAATAAAGACTTACCATCAGTTGAGAAAGACTGGGTTAGAGATCACCTATGCAAACTGGATCCTCGCAGATCCATGGGCCCCGATGGGACGCACCCACAAGCGGTGAGGGAGCTGGCGGATGTTCTTGCTGAGTCACTCTTCATCATCTTTGAAAGGTCGTGGAGGACAGGAGAGGTGCCCGAGGACTGGAGGACAGCAAATGTCACTCCAGTCTTCAAAAAGGGCAAGAAGGAAGACCTGGGAAACTATAGGCCAGTCAGCCTCACCTCCATCCCTGGAAAGGGGATGGAGCAGTTCATCCTGGAGGTCATCTCCAGGCAGGTAGAGGACAAGAAGATTATCAGAAACAGTCAAGATAGATTCACCAAGGGAAGATCATGCTTAACCAACCTGATGGCCTTCTACGATGGCGTGACTGGCTGAGTCGATGAAGGGAGAGCAGTGGATGTCGTCTATCTTGACTTCAGTAAGGCATTCAACACTGTCTCCCATAGCATCCTCACAGGCAAGCTAAGGAAGTGTGGGTGGGATGAGTGGACAGTGAGGTGGACACAGAACTGGCTCAACAACAGAACTGAGAGGGTCGTGATCAACGGGGCAGAGCCTGGCTGGAGGCCTGTCACTGGTGGTGCTCCCAGGGGTCTGTGCTGGGTCCTGTCCTGGTCAACACATTCATCAGTGACCTGGGGGAAGGGATAGGGTGTAACCTCAGCAAGTTCACTGATGATCCCAAGCTGGGAGGAGCGGCTGATGCACCAGCAGGCTGTGCTGCCATCCAGCGAGACCTGGACAGGCTGGAGAGCTGGGCCCAGGAGAACCTCATGAAATTCAACAAGAGCAAGTGCAAGGTCCTGCACCTGGGGAGGAACAACCCCCAACACCAGTACAGGCTGGGGGTGACCTGCTGGAAAGTGGGTCTGCTGAGAAGGCCCTGGGAGTGCTGGTGGACAACAAGTTGACCATGAGCCAACAACGTGCCCTTGGGGCCAAGAAGGCCAACAATATCCTGGGGTGCATTAAAAGGAGTGTGGCCAGCAGGCGGAGGGAGGTTATCCTCCCCCTCTACTCTGCCCTAATGAGACCACATTTGGAGTGGTGTGCCCAGTTTTGGGCCCTGCAGTTTAAGAAGGATGTGGAACTGCTTGAGCAAGGCCAGCGCAGAGCTGCCAAGGTGATCAGGGGACTGGACCATCTCCCTTATGAGAAAAGGGTGAGACACCTGGGCTTGTTCAGCCTGGAGAAGAGAAGGCTGAGGGGGGGATCTCATCAATGCCTATAAATATCTGAAGGGTGGGTGTCAGGAGGATGGGACTGGACTCTTTTCAATAGTGCCCAACGACAGGCCAAGGGGCCACGGGCACAAGCTGGAACACAGGAAGTTCCACCTGAATATGAGAAAAAGCTCCTTTGCTGTGCGGGTGCCAGAGCAGGGGCACAGGCTGCCCAGAGAGGCTGTGGGGTCCCTTCCCTGCAGACATTCACACCCCGCCTGGACGCGGTCCTGTGCCCCTGCTCTGGGTGTGCCTGCTCCAGCAGGGGGTGGGACGGGGTGAGCTCCAGAGGGCCCTTCCAAGCCCCTGCCATTCTTTGATTCTGTGATTCTGTGATATTAGGTAGTCAAACTACACTGACAGTATAGGATCCCTATACGATAAAAAAGCCAGGGAGATAACTCCCCAAAATGGTTCTGCCCTTCCCAAGAAGGATATCTAAGTTAGGAATTAGGAGGCATCAAAAGAAGCTTGGCCTCCATTGGCCATGAAGGGAAAGCTTAGATGAGTCACTTAGACTAAATCCTGACACTCAGATGAGATGAATCCCATCCCTGGGAAGGAAGAGCTCAGAGACCATTTGCTGTGTGTCCTGAGTAGCCCAGTCTATGTCCATCTGAATCCCATGGAATAGGGTAGGATAAGATAGGATGGGACAGGAGGGCAGGATAGAATGGAGTGGATTAAACAGACTGAGAAAGATATTTAAGCTCCTGCAGCTATAGGTAGTCAGAATATTCATAAACACCCACACAGGTACTCATTCCCTCTGATGTCACTGATTATGCTTTTTCTCTGATGTCACATGCTTCATCCTCAGTTTGGGAGCTGCCCTATCCCTAGGAGACATGGCTCAGGTGGTGGCTGATGGATCACGGGGAGAGCCTGGCTATGTTTGGGAGCTGACCCATCACCAGCAGAGGACCTTGAACATTGCTTGCCATGTCCCAGAGCATGAAGCGGTTCCTATGTAAAAGACCTAGGATCTGTCCACCTGTTTCTTGTCCTGTTTTAGAAACTGCAAATCAAGGTAAAATCCAGCCTGGAGGTGACAAGCATCTAGGTCACCCTGGCCATGTCCACAGCTGGCAGAATGGCGAAGAGAGGGGAGATGCGTGATGCTTGCTGATGAATCAGAGCTGAAAGCAGACCTTTAGAGACACTGGTGCAGCCTGAATGTTATAGGTCAGCTACTGTTGACCTAAAACATTCACCTTGAGGTTCAATGGATGACTTCTAAACCTTGTTACTGCAGTTTTGGGACTGAAAGGAGTCCTGAGAAGCCCCCACAGGTTGAGTGTCAGGAGAAACAGCCTGCAGTTAGGCAGTTACGTGTCTGTAGTACCAATCAAGCTTTTAAATCTGGAAGCATCTGCCCCAGCAGTGATTTGATTTTATGCAATGTGTCTCATGCTACCGTATTGCTAAGCAAGTCGCTAAATCCTTACACATCAAAGGAACAAAGTAAATCAAGCAAAACTGCATAAGCCATGTTACAATTCAGTTTTGGCAAAAGGTGCTTAGACAACCCTGGAGGCTGCAGTCCTCTAGCTAGCAGCAAAACTCACGTAAGCCCGGAGTGCTGTTTTTCCTGTACCACCAGGCAAAAGGCTTGCGGCTAGGGTTGGATTAGGAACTGGCCTGGAGTCAAGTGGTCCAGAGATCTAGTCCTGTGTCTGATCACAATTTTCCAGGTGGATTGAAGCATTACACTTAACTTTTTTGTGCTCCCGTTTCTTAGTCCGTATTTTTTTCCCCCATCTTCCATGGGAGAGATGAGGATTGATTAGTTAAGGTTGTTTAGCGGACACCGAAAAGGTTTGCAATTGTTAAAGATTTAGGTTCACCTTTTGCTAGGCTGGGAGTCAGTATTGCAGGGCAGAATTTGACCACAATATTACTGTTACTGTTCACTACTTGTATTCCTGATCACAAAGAGACTGATGCCTTTTGCTGCTTTGCAAGTGTTGGTAGGAAAAGGAAATTGTACTTCAGAAGCCCAGCAGCTATGTCACTCCCTTGGTCCATGTTCCAACAGGAGAGCTGTCACTCACTGACATGCTGAGATAGAAGTCCCTGGTACAGGTTATTCGTTTGGGTCTCATGGGTGACAAGTGTGGACAGACTGTGTGAAGGCTGTGTAGAGGCCACCATAGGCCATAGCAGAGAACGATGCTGTGGCAGAGAAGATGCAGTGCAGAAAGTAATGTGGCTGAATAATGGGATGAACGTCTTACCATTCCCTCCAGTGATGATGCAAGAAGCCCAGAGGGCTCGCTTAGACTAGATGTCCGCTACTAGATATTCTGCATTAAGGCAATGGAGGTCTAAACGTGTTGCATTCCCTAGGCGGAAGCACTTAGGGGGTACCTGGCACACCTGAAAGGGGACTGACAGGTCTGACATGGAATCTATGGGACACTTGTGCACTGCTGGATGAGCAACTGGAGTCCATGCAGGACACCAGAGCATCTCAAATGCACTGAACACATATGCGTAGGCAGCTAAATGAAGCTGCTCGTCAATACACCCCATGGAGACTGGGGAGCAATTCAGCCTGTATGGAAGCAGACACCTACAACTTCACTGCTCAGTTACTCTCCCAACCCCAAGAGTGCCCTGACTAGCTCTTCATGTACCTCAGCAGGACCTCATACACGTGGCTAATGTAAACACCTGCATGTAGACACCTGTGTGCAGAGCTGAAACCAACCTCTGGGTTCCTTCTAATTCAGATCCTCCAACAGCAATGCTGAGATCCTCCACAGAAGAAAAGAGAGATCCACTCTGGAGGCTGACCACGTTTCCCTTAGCAAAAGGAGACAGGAGCAGGGTTCTCAGGGGATTTGTTCTTGTCCCTAGATAGGTTCCCATTTGAAACTTTCCAGGTCAGGAGGGTTATGGAATGGCCAAGCCCTCCTGCCCAGAGCACATTGTACTGTAATTCCCTAGGTTTCTTTTTCTTCTCCCTGAATTCCTTTCCATCCCAAATCTAACACAGAAACTCAAGGCCTCTGTTTCTGATATCCCAAGACCTCTTGTCCCATATTAACCCTCTACTCTTCTTTTTGCCGTTACACACTGATAATTATGTCTGTCCCACAATAAATGGACTTCAGTCGCCAATGTCATTTAACATGGGTAAAGTCAAATGCAGTTACAATGATTCTTGGTCACTCCTGGACTAGAACTTGTTGACATTTATAGACCACGATCGCCCTACAAAACATTACACAAGAAACAAATGCAATGCGTCTCCCAGGGATCTTTTTCTCTAGAGAATCCAGATGCTTTCCAGGCACCTGGTAACAGTACAAAATAGTCTGCTATTAAAATTCAAAAGCAAGTAAAATAGCTCTTCCCCGCAGGCTTTCGTTCTATGAGGCATTTTTGATGAGAATCCAGAGTCTCTGCAGAGGCCTGGCATACGAAATCCAAATTATATAGCTAGCGTTCCCCTCTTCAGAAGTGGCTATGTGAAGTGCAAAATCACTTTGCAGTTCCCTCTGGTGATGAGAGGCAGCTCCTTATGTTCAGACCGCTCCTCTCAGCATGCCTTGGACTGAAGGCCTGCAAGGCTTATAGCCCAGGAGCTACCTTCCCTTTCTGTGGTCCTCCCAGCTCATGGGAGAGCCCATCTCCTACGTGATTCAGGGCATGATGGAGGGTCCACAGGTGGAACCACCCTCTTGCTTTCTCCAGCCCCCTGCGACCACATCTGTCTTTCCATCCCATCTCTGGAGCCTTCCTGCTGACATCTGAAAGGGCACATCTACAACTACACATTTTGGCCTATTTTGTCATGGGGATAGGTTAAAAATGAGTCATGGTCATTTTCATGAATTACTCACACAGCAGAGTTTTTCCACGCAGTGAGCCATTATGTACCCATAGGTGGAGAAGATAATTATGACTGGTGTAAAGCTGTGCCTAATTTCCTACTCCATAAAGGGGAGACAATAACTCCCTTTCCTCAGGGAGGTGTGTGACGATTTAATCACAAGGGGAGCTCTGTATTTATAGATTTTAAGGACACCACTATGATTATATAGTCCCACCTTCTGCATAACAAAGCGCAAAGAACATCAGCCATTAATGTCTGTGTTGGGTTCATAATTTTTGCTTGAGTTTGTAGCACATCTCTTAGAAAGATATTCATGTGACAAATCTGAATATATGTGTGTCAAGTTATGAACCCCATTTTCTATGTTGACTTACACACAGCATTGTAATTTCCATTTATAAAGTCAGCTTGGGACTAAAATAGCCATTTTGTGTTATCTGTTAATTTTATGCTTACCCCTGGTTCACTGCGAGGTCAGAGAAATGTCACCCAGTCAGTGCCCTGAGCAGAGAATGAATCTGCTGCATCCCTGAGAGATCATCACAGAGAAATTGTGGATATAACCAGGAAAGGCCCTGGCACCAGCTGAGCGATACGTCAGAAGACGTTCTTCCTTGGGCTGTGAGTGACATCATGAACTGTTACTCTTTGCAGCTGGATGGCTCTATTGGTTTAGCCCATGTAATTCATCATTTGCTTTGTGTTCATGTACCAAATTAAAAAGGACAAAGGTTTTACTTTGTATTGTTCAGAGAAAGTGAAGATAATCTTTATGTGATGCGCTTATGAATGAGCATAATACTGACTGGGATCTCTCTGTAGACATATATACGGATGGGCCAAAATCAAATTTATAGGAAAGGTATGCCCACATGGCTGTGAGTCCAGTTTAACAAACAATAAGAATATATTTGGTGAAAGAGCTATCTCTTGAATTAAAATGGTTTGAATATGGTGAAAACTTTGCTATTTTGAGAAATCAGTTTAACCTGCTGCGTTTCAAAGGAGGTTCAGTTTTGTTTCTCAGCAATGTGACATGCAGTACTGTGTTGTCCCCCATCACCGGATTTGGTTCTTGCAAAAGCTCTGCCTAGAGCCTAAAGTTATTTTTCTTATTCTGTTGGATGTGAGATCACCGTCATAAATTTGAGGACTTTTTGTTCCCCTACTCTACATGGGAGGAAGGGAAGGGATGTGCTTCCTGATGGGACACATGGAGAAAATGAACTTGTGACTAGGTGTGAGAGATGTAGGTTCTGAAAAGTTTATCCTTTCTCACATGCAGGTGAGCTAATCTGAAGACACAGATGCTGGTTGACCTCTGAAATGACAAGAAGGTCTGGCCCAGGGGGACAGCATCCTTGAAAGCCTTCAGTTATTTTGTGAAGATTGTAGATCTCTACTGCTTTCTAAAAGTGACATGACATGGTCAAAAAAATTCCCCTGACAAATGTTTATGCTTCTTTTTCTTTCGCTTGCTGATATTTATGTCTTCTAAAGACTGAAGCTAGTAACAGATAGGCTCAGTAGGGTGGGAGTCAGGGAGAAGGTGTGGAGGCTAAATGCAGAGTGCTCTGCATATGAAGGGGCTGTGCCTGAGCATCTGCCCCTGGGGACCCAGAGCCAAGAGGAGCAGCTTGGATCTAGACCAAAAGTGCTCTGAAGGGACTTATAATCATTTTTGCAGCATTTCGTTTTTGCGTCTACTTTTGGTAACCTTCCTGAGGTCACCAACACACACCAAACCATGATTTAAAGACTCCAAGTTAAGGAGAAACTATCGTATTCCTAGGTAGGTCATTTCCCAGGAAACCCCTAGGAAAATCGCTCCCTATTTCCACCTGAACTTTGTTTCTGGTGTGATTTCAGTGTCTAACCACCAGATGTCATTGCTCCTTTCTCCTGGGTAGGAAAGCTGACTTGTACATAGTCAAACAGAGACACTCTGCTAACGCTAATGTGGTGGATGCCAGGTGCCACCCAGCCGCTCTATCACTCCCCTCCTCAGCAGGACAGGGTGGGGGGTCAAAATCAGAAAAACCTTGTGGGTCCACATAAAGGCAGTTTAATAATGCAAAAGCAAAGGCTGCGTGTGGAAGCAAAGGAAAACAAAAGATTTATTCTCTACTTTCCAATCAGCAGGCCATGTCCAGCCACTCCCTGGGAAGTAGGGCTTCAGGACGTGTAGCGGTTGCTCTGCAAGACAAACATCGTAATAGTGAACACCCCCACCGTCCTGTCTCTTAGCTTTTATTGCTGAGCAAACATCATATGGTCTGGAACATCCCTTTGGCCAGTTTGGGTCAGCTGTCCTGGCTTTGTCCCCTCCCAAGATCTTGCCCACCCCCAGCCTACTGGTGAGGGGGTTTTGTTGGCAAGACAGCCTTGATGCTGAGCCAGCACTGCTCAGCAGTAGCCAAAACACTGGTGGGTTATCAACACCTGTATAGCTACCAACACAAAGCACAGCCCTGTGAGGGCTGCTGTGGGGAAAATTGACTCCATCTCAGCCAGACCCAATACAGATACCAATCACAAAATACACACTCAGCAGCTGTTTGTGGTGCCCAGCTATTTTCCATCGTTTGTCAATTAGAGGACAATACTACCTGCAGGATGTCCCAGGACTGATAACAGCAAGGTCTACACCTGGAAGAAAAAAGACGTACTCCTTAGAGGACCAACGCATGGTAATAGGTGGAGTAATAAAACCAATAAGGCCACTGAAGCAAAGAGCAAAGAGAGGTTTATGAGACAGCTGGATGTTTTTATGGAGAAGAATGGAATTAAGGGACATGATAACAAATCACAGAAACAGGGCTGAGGCCCACAGGAACCAGAGAGGTAGACGATGGGGGGAAATAGCTTTTTCTTGTTCTTGTTTCTTGTTCCTTGTTCCCTACATCCCTTTTAATGCACAGGAGAAAATGTTCCTTGTGGGAATGTGTTTTACACAACTTCTTGGGGGGGCCTGACATAGTGGCAGTTTCATCTCGTAGATGTGGGCATGGCTGCCGGTAGAAATGCCTCGCTCTGCTGTCCCGTCTCTTGGTCAAGAGTGTGGCACCATTGCTGTGCTGCCTCTGGGCTGTGGGATGTTCGCTTGGCAATTGAAAAGTCATCTTTTTGCTTTTCCCTCCACTTATTATCATCCTTAAGTGACCCAGGCTTCCTCCCTCAACTCCAGCCCCCTCCCACACCTTGATGTCTTCTTGAAAACACATGGCACCAATCTGAAAGAAATGCTGAAAATCATGAGCCGTGCTTTTAGTTTTTCATAAGGATCTAGACCATTTGACCTATTTTCCTCCCACTTAGTTACTTCTCTCCTATTAATAAATGAAATAAAACTGTAGGAAAACTGCATTTCATCCTGTCTGGACTGTTATATTTAATCTCCTGAGTGGGTGGAGGTAGGTGTGTGTGGAGGGGAATGGCTCAGAAGCCTGAAAACGTGAGAGATGACTCTCTTAAGCTCTTCTGATTTAATGGAAAGTTGCCAGATAGGACTTTAATTAGGGCTTATCAAAACCAATCAGGAAAAGAAAAAGGTTTGCCAGGTTCTTAGCTGCCGCTAAGCTTTTTTGAGTTTGTAGGTTTTTTTGAGTTTTTTTTTTGCATTGTGCACAAATTTATTCATCCTAACGATTTTACAGATGTGCTCCCTTGCTTACAGCACATCTCTCTGCATGAGAAACCTCTTCTATCATCTTTGCCGCTTGCTCAATTGGTAATTTTCCTGCTGGGATGGGCAGGAGCGCTCAGGCATAGCCAGGGTGGAGATTAGATTTTCACTTTGCACTTTTTTTTTTCTGGTGCTAAGAACACTTTACTCGTGTGCTGATAATGCCATTATTTCTGTTTCATCTGCAAAGTAAGTTTGGAAGTCAACAGTCCTCAGTATTTGCTTAGCAATGTGAAAAATGAACTTGATAAATAATCATATTATATAGTCTGTTAGGGAAAAAAGGGGAAAACAACACAATTTTAAAAGGAAATTTAGAACATTTTCTTTAGCAGATTTTAGTGGAAAAGTTTCCCCCCCCCCCATTTTTTAATTCCGCAAGGTGTTTCACATTATCTGTGGAATTGTCTGCTCTGTTTGTTGGGTTTTTAGAGATTTCAGTCAATAGGGAATGATTCAAATATTGAAAGTGAGGTTCATCTTGAAGTGTTTTGCTGGGTCAGAGCTTTCATTATCAAGATACTGGTCACACCAGCTCTGGCATCCGGGAATATTTCTTGTTCAAAAAATGCAATTTAAAATAAAATTGTTAACTTTCGTGTCTAATACAGCTGCTGAAGGAAAATATATGACAACTGGAGGCTGTAAAAACAGAGTAGGATACTGAACACATCTGGAAATACTTTAATTACTGCACATTCAACTTTGAACTACTTGGTTCCTGTGTAAACATAAGACTAGTAATTAAAGTACAAGATTCAACTCGTGTGGATTGCTGTCTTTTAACTACTGATTTGGAGAAGGGAGAGGAAAGAGAAGGGGTAATTTTACATTTGTCGATTTTAAGGCCAAAAGGACTGTTAGATGTGACTGGATGTATAACAGACTGGTGAATTCTACCCTGTTATTCCTCTTTTAAGCCCAAAATCTGGTGTGGACTAAAATATATTTTCCTAAAAGACACTTAATCTTGGTAGGACAACATCAAGTAATGATGTTGTACCTTGGAGAGTGGAGGGAATACTTATTTAATGAGTTCTAAGAAAGCATAAAGATAATTAAAAACTTTTCAAGTCCTTTTTTGAGTCTAAGGATGTATGACATTTTAATTTGATTTGCAATAAACCAGTTACAAAGGACCACGGTTTTATCTGTGATTAATTATATATTTAAATTAAGATGTATTAATAAAAAATAATGGAGGTCTAACGGATATACAGTCAAAAATCCATTGATTTGGTAAATTATTCTGAGGAATTACTTCAAATAAGTTTGAATTTGCTGACTTGCCATGAAACCGTGCGCAGCTGGCTCAAGATGATGAATTAACTGCACTGTAAAACTGCTTTAAATATCTTTTGGTTGCATTAAGGAAGCTGCATGGAGGTATGAAAATTTTTTTTTGCACAGTAGTAGGAGTGCCTCACCTGCTGGCCACCATTTTGGGTCAGCAAGTCCTTCACGTCCACTGGTGGCTGGGTGGTCTGTGTGAAGGCAGCCACAGCCCTCTCCTCAGTGCATACTTCAGCCCTCAGCAGATCACCGCTGGGCAGCATGAAACCAGGGCCAGACTGCAGATGATGTTATTGCAAAGCATTGCCTGGCTTGAAATGCTGCACCCTGGCTCTTCTGGGTTTGCTGGTGCATGCAGAAGATATCTCTATGCTGTGCTGGCGGAAGTTGCATGAGATGCCTTCAGCTGGTTCACCAGGATACTCATGATCTAGCTTGGCTAAAGAGAGCTCTGTGGGTATTTAAGACTGGGCCAGTCCTTCCTCTAAATGTTTCTTCTCTGCTTACTGTGGAAGACGCCCAATTAGATAATTATGACCACCTCTCTGTTTTTTTGATGGCTAAAATTACGTGAGTGAAATCATACTCCTTATGGCTGACATTACCTAAATAGATATGCCCTATGGGTGCACCACAGCACAGCTAGTCCAGCTATGGCTAAAACCAAGGCAAACCCAGGGTGGAGGAAGCCAAAAGGGTGTTCTAGGCATAAAAGCAGCAATACCGCTAGTCAGGTTGGAAAGCCAGGACTGAACAAGCCAAGGAGCCTGGACTGATGTCCCAGCGCTGCACTGTATTGCCAGTAGAGGTGGAAGAGCCTGTAAAAAGCCTGACTTCTGCAGTTTCTCCTCTGGCTGCTTCCCCCCCTCCCTCCCCTTTACATGGAGTCTAATGGAGAAAACTTGAAAAATTGGGGAAATGCAGAAAAAACACTTTATGTGAAATATAACCTTCAGAATAAAACCTGTAAATGTTTAGAGTAACTATTATGATACTACCGGTACTGCACTTCTACCTTTTGCTAATAAATATTCCCAATGATGTCAGTGTATATCAAAATGTATAACATTAATGGGAATGATTTCCACAGATTTTAGACTTTACTACTGGTACTTCACAATGCTTTGTTATAGTGAATTATACTGAATATATATAATGATGCCGTCTTTCCCAAGCTTTCCTCCTGAATGATGAAGATTTTCTTCTCCATTTGCATGACAGTATGAGAGGATGTAACCTTTCTTTTTTTGCAAGCCAACAATATTGATGCTTTTTATTTTCAAGTTTGCAATTTCCTTACCTATTTATTTTATCAGTGTTTGTAAAGATAAAACATATGCGAGCACTTTAGTGTGCAGCACTATTTTATGTGCGGGATGTATTTGTCATTATTGAGAAGCAAAGAATTGAATTGAATAGCTCCATCAAAAATTCTATGTGATATATAATGATAAAGGATATATTGTTTATTATAAAAGAAATTCATAAAGATCCGTTTCAATAAGGGAGGTATCACTGCACATGTATTAATATGAAATTTCAAAGGAATATTTAAAAAATAAATGAATGGATATTTGGAATTTAAATTTTTGTTGAAATTTCCTGCTGCAGTCATGGGCTAAAAAAACTGAGCAGCAATTTGCCATAAGGTGATGGAAAACGTCAGGAGCTGGGCGTAGGTTATAGCAAGGAGAAAAAGGGGCATTAGAGAAAGGACTAAAGTATAAAGAACAGTGAGCTGCGAAAGAAGTAAACAGGGAAGGTGGGTGGATAAAAAGGACTTGGTTCGTATTTCTACAGAGACTTGTTGCAGAAGACTCAAGCGACAGGAGACGTTTGGTGACAGTCATGGGTAGATCTCCCTCTGCAGCTGCTAAGACTTTACCTTTCAGTGCATAATCTCATGCTACAGGATTTCTCAAAGCAAAAACGTGGGATTGCTGAGGGGTACCAGCCTCTCCCTGCCTGGATGCCAGTGATGGAAGATCCACCTGGACTCTGGTGTTACCAGCAGAGGGTTTTCATATTGCAATATCTTATTGCATAGCTCATTGGCTGGAGAGCAGAGAATTTTTTGCAGCTTCTCTTGTACTGTGTCTCGTGTGTGTCTCGAGGAGGTCGCTCCAGCCTGCGTGGTACAATATTGTTGCAAAAGTGTGAGATTGTAAAGTGATGCACTCAGAAAGAACAGTCCTAATTGTACCTTGTGATAGGCTCTGAGCCGACTGTCACCTCTCAGGGCTGAAATGGTAAGAAAAATTTCTAGAGAAAGCACTACCTCAATGCACAGGAGCTGTGAAAAAAAGAAAAAAAAAATGAAAAAGAATCTTAGGAACAGTTAGGAGAACAATACAGATCAAACCAGAAAATACCATCATGCTGTTGTGCAAAATCCTCTGAAATACCCTATCCAGTTCTGCTTCTCTCATCTCAAAACCGACTTAATAGAAGTGGAAAAGGCAGAAAGGAGAGCAGCGAGACTGATGAAAGATATGGCATCGTTTCTGTGTGAGCAGCGGAGAAGGAGACAGGAGTCTATAAAATCACGAGTGACAAGGAGAAGCTGAATAGGGAATAGCTAATTGGGGTTTCCAATGCAAGAATCGTTACAGTGGTGGTATTTTACTGTTTAAAATGAAATGAAAAGGAGCCAGGTTCCCAACATATACAAGACTTTATTTCTTCCCACAGCAAGGAGGTGAAGTGCAAAACACTGCTGGTGCAAAACATTTGGAGTAAAAGGGTATGGTCCAGCTAGACCTTTGGTCTGCCCTGATAAGGCATCTCTTATGTGAACATTGGAATTCAGTGAAAAATTCTTATGTATTTGGACTTACTGGACTGGAATGTTGCTGTGCAAGCGTGTCTGGTACTGGGGCTTCAGGTGAAAAAGTTCTACATATTAATTCATAGGTTGTGGCAAAAACCTGACTCTGGATACCTTATATCCACAGCACCAAAAGGACTGACTGATATCTCTGCCGCAATACAAGGGCTGCAGTTCCAATGTTAGTTGTAGGATTTGAAGAGGACAATAAACCAAGAAACAACTATTGATAGTAGATACACTCCTGAGAGTATTTGATGAGGCTGTACTTGAAACTGATACAGGGAACAATAAAATACATGCATGTTTGATCAAAAAGAATTACCCAGTTTCAAAACCAATGTGGAATAAATTTACAGAAGCTGCAGCAGAGGGTGAGACATCACTGGAAGTCATCACGGCGTGATTCTGCACTGGCCAGGGAATCACACACCTAACCAATATTCCACTTCCAGTGGAAGCATCGTGGCAATTCATAGCAAAGTATCTGAAGATAACCACATTGGCTTCAGAGGTGCTGTATTCTTTGAAATGCTTCAGAAAAATACAGGATGGCTCAGTGAACATACCTAGAAAAGCCTAAAATGAGCTATTTGGGCCAAAAAATGAAAAGTGGACATAGAGAAAGTCTTGAAATGTGTGAAATTTAATGGCCTGAAGTTGCATTAGGGGAGGTTTAGGTTGGATGTGAGGGAAAATGTCTTCCCTGCCAGAGTGGTCAGGCCCTGGCACAGGCTTCCCAGAGAGGTGGGGGAGTCACCGTCCCTGGGGGGGTTAAAAAATGCGTAGACGTGGCACTTGAGGATATGGTTTAGGAGGCCTGGGAGTGTTGGGTTGGGGGTTGGACTTGATCCTAGAGGTCTTTTCCAACCTTAATGATTCTACGATTCTATGATTCCGTGACTCTGTGAAATTTGCCGAAACTGCAGTACAGACAAGAACTTGTGCTGATGAACCAGGACTTCTTGAAGCCATGTTCCACATGTGCATGATACAACAGTGACTGTTTCTTCGTTTTTGCTTATTCACTCTGCCCTAGGATTGCTTTAGTGGAAAATCTAACACCAAACCCATCATCACTCATGTTAGTCTGGTATTTGCCAGACATAGGATCCCAGCAATAATTACAGGCAATAACAGCCTGCTGGTTCAGTGGACAAGACTTCAAACAATTTGTACTTGCTCACGAATTTGAGTTCCTTTCTGTCCAAAACCATGAAGAAAACCTAGTGGAGGACATCTGCAAAAGTAGATGCCTGCACTGTGGACCCCAAAATCTGCTGAGAAGGACCCAGTGGTTCAAGACCCTGCAGTTGGTGTACATGTTGGTACTGCAGAGGCTCAGCTGGTTGCAGAGGATTAGGGAGATACAAACTCCTGAGGAAGATTTGTGGAAGAATCAGAGTGCACTTGCAAGCTATACTGAGTAAGAGGAATAGGGTTATGAAACCCACAGAAATAGTCTTAAAAGTAAAGAAAAAAAATGAGAATGCTGCAGAGCTGTAAAGGAATGAGCAGTAGGACAGAGATGGATGGGCCTCTTAGAAGAGCAGCCAGCACACACAGTGCTTCTGGGAGCTCCTGAGAGACTTACTGAGTGCTGTTAAAACAGTTAAAGTGGAGCTGAATGTGTTTTTTTTCTAAGTGCTGTAATACAAATTGCAACGCGAGCTAATTTGCCACTGAAAAACAGGGAGTTGTGTTATAAGGATATTGACTATTTCCCGAACAAGAAACAAGGTGATACTGGCCAGAGATGCCCAAAAGGCAGCCGGAAGGCTTCTGGAGTCAGGTAAATGTTTTAACTATAACCTGACTTTTCCACTGCAAGTTTGGCATCAGGCTGCCTTCCTGATGGGGCCCTTAGTCAATGCCTCAGTTCTTCCTCCATCAAAACCACTGCCCAAAACTTGTGCTTTGAGCACCCCAGACTGGTGACAGAGTAGGACATGGCCTCTGGCTTCCTGGCTTCTGGATGCAAGTCATGCAACCCAACTTTAGGTGTCCAGAGTGGAAGTGTTACCAGTTGCTTTAGCTTCCATTCTCAAGCAGAGGACAGCAATATGCTGCTCTCGTGGTGTTCCCTTGCATGTCTTCCTGCCATGGCTCGGTGCTGATGCATGATGGCAAGATTTCCCAAGGATTTGTGCTGAAGCTGGACGTAACACGGGGGAATGAGCACTGGTATGGACAAGGCAAGACCCACAAAACACAAATTAGGAATTCTTGAAAAGTGGGAGAAGTCCTCCTCAGCTCAGCTGGGTGAGGTCAGCCTGTCTGAGAACCACCACCTGTGGATCCTTACTTATCTACAGCTGTAGGTGGTAAGATGCTCAGATGTTATTCACCTCTTGGCAATGTGCATTTGCTCCTCAACTGCAAAAACACACACGTCACTCAGGGAAGAAGACCAGGTATCCTCATCTATGCACCTTCCTACCCCAAATTACTGTTGGGCAGTTTAGCACACTCCATGCTCCATTAGATGCACATTGATTATCCAGCCTTAGCACCATCAATATTCAGTCCATCAATGTGCAAGTGCTACTCTGGGAAATAAATATCCATAAATCATTTTGCTAATAGTCCCAACCAAAATAAGGGCAGATGATTCTACTAACTGAACTGTACAACTGATTGGAAGTAAGAGCTTCTGAAATAGCTTTTTGATTGAGAATATATGTCTCATTAATCTTTTAAACAGAACAGCATGAGCTGAGCACAAAAAGATAATGGAGCCCCTAGCAGCATCTTTGGCCTTACCCTTAGGACAAGGGCTGTAGTGCTTGGGCCTGATTAAAGTCACTTAGGTGGAGGCGTCACTTTCTGGAGGTGCTTAAAATACCACAGACTATGTTCACTGAAGGGCATTACTGCCCTGCAGGCAGCTGGATGCAAAATGGAGATCCTCCTGTCCTGCTTGGTTACTTCTCTTTCTGCAGGTGGCAATGTTCTTCACAAACTTACTTTTTGCTACCTAACCTTTCCTAACACCCCAAATCTCTCCAGTATTAGGGGGTAGTGAGCATGAGCTGAGGTTGAGTGATGAAGTGGACCTTGTATATCTGTATATCTGGCTTGTGCTGTTTTGCTCTGCACTGAGCAGGGCTGGAGGAGTAGACAATCCTTACCATGTGGTGGTTGGGGCACCTCTCCAGGAAAAGAGAGGCTCACATTTGGTTCCTCTTCCAGAGGGTTTTCATTTAGATTCATGGCTGTCATTGTTCATTGTCCCAGGGTTAGTGGTCTCAGTGCATCTCACTGGGATTGTCCCATGAGAAGTGGGGGCATCATGCCATCTAGCCTGAGCAAAATGTGGATCGGTCTGTAGCCCTGCACTGGGGAGCTCCCGGCGAGAGAAGGAGCCTGGAGCCTGGGCTCTGCTTCAGCAAACATTTCTCTTTTGTGTAGTGTTGTCCTTATAGCAGAGGCCACAACCAGATCATCCCTTCTGAGGTGATTCTGGATTCTTGGTAACTCCTGGCTTTCTGTGTTTCAGGTGATGCAGTCATCCTTCACCAGCTGAAATCAGAAGTGAAATTAGCTGCAGCTACAAAACATCCAAAAACAGGTGTCTAGAAAAGCCATTGAGGAACCCAGGCCTGGACTAAGGCAGAGCAGAAGCTGGGCAATCCACAGCTTGGATGAATACTACCACCGCTGTATCACAGCTGTAAGAGGGGCACGGCATCCTCCCAGACTGTAAATACAAGCAGAGCTTAGTGACTGCCCTGGGAATGTTTAATTCCCCGGTGTATGTAGTGCATTAGAGGTGTTTCATGTTTTTATGTTCCCATCTCATCCTATTATAAGGCCAGGAGCATTTCTGAACCACCTGGTCATCTCATGAATACATAGCACTCTCCTTTGGCTGTAACCTCCAGTGGAGACACTGCCAATAGCTCACAGGAGTCTTGGCAAACCAGTAGATGTGCCTTTCATTCCCATTTGCACCAGTGAGTCATGTTATCTTTGGCTGGTTGGATCACTTTGATGTTCCTCCATTTCCTCAGGTCCTTGAACTCTCTGCCCAAATGCAGTATATACATGAAATTATTAACTGCCATGGTTGCTTGTCCTTAACATGAATTCAGACATAAACACTTTACAAATTAGTACAGAGCAAACAAAGCCAGATTAGAAGAACAGCTGAAGCTTTTCCTCTCATATTTTTGAAGTGCGGTTTAGCAAAATCAATTCTAATCTCTTTTTAAAACACGATGCCAATAGCAAAGTCCTTCTGAACTTTAATGATATTTCCCAAATATGACTGGGAAACTCCTGCTATTTTCACTTGAATAGGGAGTTTGGCAGAAGGCTTTTGTGAAAATAGATGAAATATTCTGATCATAAACAGCAAGGGATAAAATAAGGATCTTCTAAAACAGACTGAAAACTGACTGCTCTGCAGTGCAGCCAAGAGGCTAATGTTTGATGAAGGTTGCCTGCAGTGAAAGTCTATCGGGATATCATTTCTTAAATCATAGTGGTTTGCTCGATTTCCTTTTGAGGGAAGAGAAGGGAATGCGTAAAATTAATGTCAGCAGACCCCTAGCCTCTACCAGCAGAATGGGCTGTAAAGTGCATCTCTGCCGTTCTCCGTCTTCCCTCTGGAAATGGAGGATATTCTTCTCCCTTTATTGGGTTGCTGGAAAGCCAGTTTATTTTGCAATTCATCACCAGATTTTTTTCTCCCTTTGCTTTTATTTTTATTGCCCTGTGATGTCACATTGCAAAACCATAACATTGTCTCTTCAAGTCACTGTGGGGAAAATCTAAGCGACCCATGGGTATTTGTACATATAGACATGTTTGCTATTCTGCAGGGCTCTGCTTGTTACCACCATAAAGCATTTGACCCAACACTATCTCTTTCTTAAAATGACCTCTTACAGTATTTCAGTCCCAAACGTGGCTCTGAATTTGCTGATGCCATCAATTACAGTTAAAGATTGGGCCACGCTTCCAGTTCATCGTCCCTTTGTGAGCCCTTAAAGAAGCCAGGAGTGACTGGGCAACGTGATGTGCCCGGTAGATAGATGTAAGTGTGATGGAGGACCTCTGTTCAGTCATACTGTGGCACAGGGAGATGAGCTTGAATGGAATGGAAGAAAGCAGAGACCGGACAGAAACGCTGCGTCAAATCGTGCGGGTGATGAGGATTTACATCCATGGAGGATCCGACCCGTGGTGTGCCCAGCTCAACCCAGGTGGAGGAGTGTGTGGTTATGCATCAGAGTCAAGACACCATCTGGGGTCCTTGGGGGTTTCTCCACTGGTTTCAGTGGATGGTAGATCATCATAGGATTAAAATCACATTCTCTTCACTTCTGGTGGAACTTACCTATAGCCTTCTAATGTGCTCCCTGGGGAAGATATCTTCCCTTGCTTTTCATTTTCATTCATGCCCTTTCCACCTTTCTGCCCTACTCCTCTTCCCCAGGCTGGGGATGCCAGGGTGCAGGGGAAGGGAAGCTCAGGGCACTCTAGCCTGCCGTAGAGTTGGCTGAAACTCACCAGATTCAGAAAGAACATTAATGGATATTTCCCACTCAAGCTGCAATCAGTGAAACAGCCAATAAACCTAAAACCTAACCCTATGGATGTCTAACATTTTACCATTTCTTTACCAGTTATGAATTCCCATTAGAAATACTGAATATTATGACAAAAGGGAAAAAAAAAAAGGCCTGTGACTTTTGGGGGATGCTCTCCTACCCCTGCACCTCCTGTAGTCCTTAAGATCTTTGTTCCCCTCCCTACTCTGAGGAGAGATCTCAGCCCAGTTCAATGGCATCGGAAAGACCCTGGCACTGGAGGAAAGCCCACTCTGGAAAGGGTCATAAAGGCAAGGAGAGGGACTGCGAGTTAGTGTAGTTACAGTTCACCCCCTCCCTTGTAAAAGCTTCATTTCCACTGATTTCACTATTTTTTAAATCTTGTGGTTTTCTGGGTGTGCAGGTGTTGCAGGACAGGGTCTGCTGAGGACCTGCAGACTCCATCTGACATTGTCCTTGACCTTCTGCGAGACCTCCGGCTGCACACCCCATCCTCCTCCTCCTTGCCCAAGCCAGTTGGACAATAACACCCAGCACAACAGGATTTCAAAGGCCACTGTAATAACAGCAACAACATAATTGCCTTTTTTATAATAAATTTCCTTTTAGCTAGTTTTATTAAGGCTCTTGGGCTTAGGTGCTGATAAATTAACATAAATTGCCATCTTATTAATGGCTTCCACTCTAATCTTCCTTGTGATGAGAAAGATTGGGGTGAACATTCTCAGCAGAAGTTGCATTTTCTGGCAGGTTGTTTTATTATTATTATTATGTGGTTGGGGTTGTTTCTTTTTTTTTTTTTTTCCCTCTTCTGTCTAATTGTAATTAACTAACAGTTGAGAAAGTCAGCCTTGCTGTGTCACCTGCAATTGCTAGGGTCCAAGCTGCAGCTGTAATTTAGAGGGCTGGAATAATCACATAATTACTCGGCTGTGATTATGGGAGACTTGCATGGTCAGTGGATAAGAGAGATTAAATGGCAGTGGGAAAAAAGATGCAGACATATGTTGCTAGTTAAGTTAACCGCTTTATATTAATCCTGGCCCACACAGGGAAAGTGCCATACTTCTGCCAGAAGACTCGATGCACAAAATCCTTGCCCAGACTGTGGGGAGCATAAAGCCCTGGTGCCCTGGTTGCAGTGAGTGGGAAGATTAGTTTTAAAAGAGGAAAATAGGAAGTAGGAAGATTAAGTCCTGGAGGTAATCTGCTTTTTTTTGCTCTGGCATTGCTAAGGCAGCCTTACACACATTTTCCTTGGGATGGCTACCCAAACCTCGTGGGCTGCAGCAGGAATTGAGTCACACCTGTCTGGAACAAGGCCTGGTGCAGCGTTTTACCCAACAGGGCTTCGAGGTGTCCCTAGGAGACAAGTAATGTGGTGAGCAAATCACGTTGCTCCTCTTTGAGGTAACAAGATATTTTAAATCAGTTCCGAATGCTTGACAGAGCAGGTTGGAGGGGCTTGAGTCAGGTGGGGGTTTCCCAGGTTGTTTCCCTTGCAAAGGAAGAAACATGATTTTATGGCTGTTACTGATTCTCTGTTAAAAGAAAGCCTAAAAAATTGTCGTTGTTTTTGTTAATGAAAGAGGGAGACAGGTGAGATTGTAAAGGGATGCTGCAGCCCTCCTTTTCATATAAGAAACTGTCAGGGGCATGTTTGTTCCCACCACTGCTGGGCAAATGGGACCAGCAAAGCAAGGAGCGGTGTGGGCTCGCCATTCCCCTTTATTTGCCCCGGGGCTCACCCACAGGTCTGATCCTGCACAGAAACGTGTGTCTGAGCTGGATGGGTGTGCGGCAAGTTTAGGTTCAAGGTGGCCTTGGGCTTCTAAAGGCATTTACAGGCACAACCTTGGAGCTGTATTGTCCAGGCAGCCTTGATGCTGCAGGGTGAATAGAATAGAATAGAATAGAATAGAATAGAATAGAATAGAATATTTCAGTTGGAAGGGACATACAAGGATCATCTAGTCCAACTGCCTGATCGCTTCAGGGCTCACCAAAAGTTAAAGCATGTTATTAAGGGCATTGTCCAAATGCCTCTTAAACACTGGCAGGCTTGGGGCACCTCTCTAGGAAGCCTGAAGACATGAGGTGTCCCCTCCCTGCTCCCAGCCTCTTTGCTCATGAGACATTTTTCAGGAGGGTAAATCCACTCGTGGCAGTGTCCATCCAGAGCTGCCATCAGGGGTGACCTGGGAAAGCTGATCAGGGCGACTGCCGTGCACGAGGGCAGGGCTCGGCTGAGAGTGGGACGTTCCAACCTCCGCGCAGAGGTGACTGCTGGACACATTGGCAAAGACCAATGCATTTCCAGGGGGGTGGCTTGCTTTATTTCCCTAAAAGTTTAAGGCAAAAAAACTTCAAATGAGATACAAAACCTGCTTTAAAACATTGTTGGATGGGATCCTTCGGTGGGGAAGGACAGGAGCTGTCTGAAATCTGCTTCCCAAACACTGCTGTGTTATCAGTTGCACAGGTACAGTGTACACGAGGTTAATGAAGATGGGATAGGAGGGGATTAGTAATGCATTGCAAACAAGTTTGCGCTAAGTGGCTTAGGGTTCATCCTGTCCCGCTTCTAAGTACTGATATCTGCTGTTTTCACCTTCCAAAACACATAAACTGTTGATTTTGATTGGTAAATGAATTTATACAGATAAGCTTTAGCCATCTGCTAACAAGCAAGATGTGCTCCACCACCTCGTCCTTTGACATTCAGAACTGAACTTGTGTTATTTTGGTGCAGGGTGTCCACGCTGACATGCATCCAAACCGCCAAACACAGGCCCATTCCTTGGGGTACCATCTGTGGTATGAGAATATGTAGCACATTTCCCCCATTTCCCAGCTCTGGAAACCTGTCCCAAGTCCTATAACTCATTCCTCTAAGCCTTGACAACACATGTAGGACTACTATGTAGTAAAGGGTGGAGAGAACTGAAGAGCCCCTTAGTTCCCATCATCTTGTCTCTCTTTCTGGAGACCCTCTGCAACCATTTAGGTCTGGAGTAACTAATAATAGAAGAATAACTATATATAACTATTCTAGCAGAATAGAAGAAGTAACTAATAACAGAAGTCAACTAATGCTGTGCTGGCAGTTTATATGGGGGAAACAACATTTCTTCAGGCTGAGTCTGGTTCTTGTCTATGGCTTTAAGTGAGTTTTTTACTACTGTTTTCAATGAGAAAAGGCAATTGCATCACATGTAATATTCAATGGGAAGCTTAAAAATATTCTTAAACTCCATATCACCCTTCTGCATGCCCTGGGCCTTGCTTGATTTGATTATCCAAATCCACCAAAACTCTCAGCCACACAGTGGATTCAGAAGCAATTTAAAAGCTCATTACCTCTAATTTGTTTTTAATTCTTCTCTCTGAAACCCAGAGAGCTGCTAGCAGTCTCAGAGTGATTATGGGGGTCTGCTCCTGGTAAGTAAAACTCCCTGGAAGGAGGCAGAAACTTATTTGCAGGATGTGGGGGGCATTTCATGCTGCCACTTCCAGGCTGCCTCCTTGCAGCATCCCGTTCAGGTTGTGGCCGTGCACGAGAAACTGCCAGCAGCCAACAGCCTACAAGTGAACAAGTCAGACATTTCCCCGTTTTATTAGGACACTTGGGGCCTATGTTTTCTGTCCTTTGCAGCAAGGGATCTGGTTGCTTTTGACCTCCCAACACAGGCTTTCAGCACCTTCATCTAGCCTGTCCTCCATCTGTAGCACACTGTACGACTAAATGCTTTGCTCTAATTAAAGTAATCCGATTTAATATAGGCAATGTGTGGGAAGGCAGTTCACCTCTCTGGAGCGGGGCCTGGTTGACAAAATGTTCCTCTTCTGGTCTTGAACTTGGGTATCCTTCACTCCCAAGGTAAAGGAGAGATCCTCACCCTTTAATATTTGTCCATTTACAGAGCAGGGGGGCTCTGCTCCTGCATTAAACCGGTGCCTTTATGCTCCTAAAACAGATCAGCATCCAGGTTGCCCCCTGTCAAGATAATGCCACCCTCCCCAGCTCCAAAGCTTGCCCATTGCACAAGACCATGGCAAGAGGCCCCAGACTGATCCCATCCCTGTAAGCAATGGCTGTAGCCAACCTTCTCCTACAGCACAGGGGTGTTCTGGCCCACATAGTTGGAGCCAAGGTGCCCAAGAGGACACCATAAGCTATGTAGTCAGGTAATGGGGCATCACCTCCCCTCTCTTCCCCGCCGTAGACCATTGCTCGCCCAGCAAAATCTGCTGAACTCTCAATATCCTCCTCTGCGGTGCCATCAGGAGACTCAGGTGGAAGGGACAAAGCGGAGGTCACTGAAAATGGGCTGGTGGAGCCATAACAGGGGGAATTGCCACTGCCATAGAAAAGCAGCAGCTGCAATAAATGGGGAAACGTGTAGCTTGCCTGATGAAATGCAGCGTACCCCGGTTCCCTGCATCACTTCTTCAAGTGCTAATGGGCACATCTGCCCTCTCCGCTCCCCACATGCGTGTTTAAACTCCGAATCCGCTTCTGAGAAAACCTTTCCACTCTCCACTCTCCATAAACAGCTGGAGATGGAGGCATCAGTTTGCCTTCCCAGCAAGGTTATTATTTCTGGGGTTAAAATATTAAATACAACCCAATCTCTGGTGGATGACCTGGCTTAAGGCTGCCCACCCCAGGAGATGGCAGCCTCACACAGCACAGGGTTCTCGGGTGCTCGGCTGATCCCACCCGGCTATTTGGAAAGAGCGTAAAACATTTATCTGCAGATATATTTGAATCTGATCCCCACCCCCCCTTTGTATCTGAACGATCTCTTTCTAGCCTAGCCGGTACAGTGGTTTTCCAGAAAAATGAGACTTTGCAATCTTGTCTACTTTCTGACTTAACGCCTGCAGGGTTGTGGGTTTTTTTGTTGTTTCACAGTGGAAAAAAAAAATAAAATAAATAACTGCTAAATGCTTTAAAGGTAATCTGAGGTTCCTGGTAAATAGAAATCATTAAAATCCAGCATGTTTTACAACAGAAAAGGTGAAGTGAATTTGAAGAGTGTGTATGTTCCCTTCCCCTTGCTCATATTAAGGCTTGCTCATAATATCGAACAAGCCTTTTGGCCAGAGACGTGCTGAGCCTTGCCCCTGTTGATCAACAGGGATTAAAAAAGACACCTGGGATTGCTCATGCTGAGGTAATGAAACAGGAATCCGAGGGCTCCAGAGAGCAATTTGAGAAGTTTCCTTTCTTATTACTAAGGCCGGGGCAGGCTTTTCCCCAAATTTAGTATTCTGTCTGGGAGAATATAAAATAATGAGACTCCTGCTGCTTCCCAGGGGAGACTCTTGAATTGCCTTAGAGATATCACTGTCAGCCTGAGGTTTTTTCCTGTCTAAAGCTGACCTGAAAAAGGGGCAAAGAAGAAAGCAGAGGTAACATGTGACTGTTTTGATGTTTTCTGGTGGGCAAAAATGACTTTTGTAGTTTATTCTGGGAAGGGGGAGTTGTTTGTTGGTTCACTTTGTGTAAGAAACACCACAATAATGGAGTTCACTATCGAAAACCTTTCTCTTTGGAAAATGAGAGAAGAGAAACAGGGGATTGCTCACAGCCTGCTCTGAAATCGATGGGGAAGGGATGTGTATTGAAAGGAACAAAAGCTGGCATGGTAAAAAAAGAGAGAGCAGCTGCTGGAGCAGTTAGTGGAGGAGAGGCTGGCTGTGAGATGCTGGGGTTTACAACAGGGTGGGTTTAGGGCACGAGGAATGCAAACACCAAGGAGGTGCTAGGAAAAGTACCAGCAACGTATTCTTTGCAAGTCAGGAGGAGAAAAACTAAAGTGCCCCATGCAGAGGGCTGGAAAAAAAGCTGCCAAGAAGAAAAGCAGGTGCTGGCAGCCTCTGGCTGGGGTTTTCCAGGATAAGTTATTGCTGCTAGCCAGGGAGAGGAGAGACCTGAGCATGAAAAGTAGAAGTCAATAAGGAGAGATCCAACGCTGTATTAGCTTGCTTGCCTCTAAAGCTGCCCCGATGCTGAACACGGACCTGTTGTGTCTCTGACATTGCACGTTGGGCTTGCACTGTTTGCTGCCATCAGCGATGGTCCCCCAGGAAAGCCCTTATTTCACGTGTTTATGGCACACTGGGGGCCACTCTGCAGAGCAGAGCTCTGCCTGGCTGCAGCTGGGCTTGCAGACAAGGTGGGAAGGGCAGATGTGCCTTCAGGGTGGTCTTTGAATGGGGCCCTGTGTGAAAATTAACCCTGCCACAGAGTCACTGACCCCACAACCATGAAGAAGATATGTGAACGGTTTAGCAACCATCTCTGTTGACAAGTTGAGTGAAATGGGGAGCTGAGCAAACCATGGAATCATAGAATGGTTTGGGTTGGAGGGGACCTTCAGAGGCCATCTAGTCCAACCCCCCTGCAATACACAGGGACATCTTCAGCTAGATCAGGTTGCTCAACTCCCCGTCCAACTTGATGTTGAATGTTTCCAGGGATGGGGCATCGACCACCTCTCTGGGGAACCTGGGCCAGTGTCTCACCACCCTCACTGTGAAAAACCTCTTCCTTAAAATAACAGCCCAACTTGTAGTGTGAATTGCTGCCAGTTGTCTGGGTGGTGGTGCCTGGAGGTTGCTCTTCTTTCACCTTGGGTAGACCTGGAGGTTCAGGCACTTGCAGCTCTAGGAAGTACCACCCAAACCTGGCTGCTTTTGGGAAGCTGATACCTGAGATTTGGGGTGGAAAAAATTGTGCTGGGCACACTGGTCAGATGTGGGACACCAGAAATAGTGGTGGCTCCAAGGTGGGTTAGGAGGTTGCATCACAGCAGCCCCAGGGATGATCCAACAGAGTGTGAGGGAAGTTAGGAACAGAATTTGCACAGTGCTGTGTACTCAGTGAAGGAAAATCCAGGGATAAATTCCCAGTGAGATCTGCTTCCCAGTCTCTCTATCCCTCTGGATACAGGTGAACCTGGTTCACTTTCATCCCGTTAGGAAGTTATTAAGAGCAAAACCTGCTATTTGTGGCTTGTACCTACTTTCTGCTGGGTAGCCGTCTTTGTTAAGGCTGGCACAGAGCTGGTACATCTCCCTCATCACCCTGGACCAATTCTGAGATGTTCTTTTTTTTTGCTGGAGCAAAAAGTGAGGGGCAGGGCAGCTGGGGCCACCATCTGAAAAATAAAAGGCGCCAGGGATAAAGGAGAGCTCACGCAGCGTTGTTTCACACAAAGGGGGATAAACATATGGAATAGGTTAACAAGTGAGGTGGCTGAAGCCTCGCTATAAATAAGACTATAAATAAGTTCAAGAGGCATGTTGACAGGCTGCTGGGGAAAAAATAAAAAGCTGGTGGGGAGAAAGGGATTGAGGATTTTAAGATGGGGGTGGAGGGACCCAAAAGGCAGGCTTAAGATAAAGGGTAAGTAAGATGGAGAAGCAGCCTGGTTTCTTCTTGTTCCAGCTGTGCTGAGTTGGAGGAGAGAACTGTATCTGACCGATGTGTCTGAACCAGAAGTGATTGGTCTGTTCAGCATAAGGCAGGTTTTGCCCCTAAAACTGGAGGGTGTTGAACAGAGTTGGCAGTGTGGTGTACAAGATTGGGTGTTACATGCCTTGCGTTTTGGAGCTGCTCTAAGGTGTAGATGTGTGGGTTTGGAGGCTTGTATAATCAGAAATACATCTGCAGGGTGGGGTGTCCTGTGCAGCGTCCTGCTGAGAGGGGAGATGGTGAGTGAGGAGCAGTGGCAAAGTGCACAGAGACCTCCATAAAACCCTCCTCTGCAATGAAGTGTGAAGAAATCCCATCGTGATGGAGTGAGGCCTTGTCTTGGGAGAGGAGCTGGTCTCCTGGGGGCTGTGGTGGAAACATGGAGATGCAACCCTGGTGTGAGAAAGATCAGAGCCGACTCCTGCCTCGGCCCCAATAACATTAATTTCTTTCTGTTTACAAAGATACATGGCCAACAGGCTCGGGGAGAAGGCAGTGGTGAATTCAAGTAAACCACTTGGGTGTAGCAGATGTTTTTTGGTTGCCTTGGCCAATCAGCTCTTAAGGAACTAAAGAGTGACCAAAGTCAGCCAAAGCCACCAGTCTCCAAGATTTTAAACAATCTTTTTTGGTGCATAACAGACCTCATTACTAACTCTGCACTGGAGAATCCCAGTGCTTAAATCAAACAGGAGACATATCCTGAGCTTTGCAAAGGAAGATGTTTCTAAAATCCTCACATGGACAAGCATCCCCTGGCCAAATGCAGGAAACATCCTATACTGTGATACTTGCAGATCCAGCCAAACTGATTTTAACAGCTATAGCAGCCACTATTTTGGCTGCCATGGTGGGAAATGAGCTGGGAATCTCCAGAATGAGAAGCCAAGGTTTGTTAAACCAGGAGTTTAAGTGATGTTGGTGATGGGTTGCACTTACAGGGAATGCAGTTGATGGATTTTAGGGGATTTCTGATGCTTGTCCTGACAACAAACTCTTTATGTCTGCTTTGATTGCCTGGAGCCTGGCATCATTCACAACAGAAAGGGGACATTAAATCCCCTACATTGCTTTATTTGGAAACGAAGCTCTCTTGCTACCCAAGTGAAAACTATAGAGATATGTCTATCTTACAAAGGTGACAGTGCATCTTTTCTTCAACTGGGTTGGGACTTCTCCCCCTACCTTGGCCATAACAGGCTTTACAGATTTTAAGCAAAAGAAATCCCAGTTTTGGGATGCTATTGCAAATACTAGTAGCTACAATTTGAGCAGCGTGACCTAAGGGGCAACATGTCTCTGGTGAAACTTGCTGGTGAAAATTAAGGCATTGAAAGACCATGTACGGCAATGACTTTTGTGGCTGTGAATGCTGAGATGCCTGGCAAGTAGTGGTGTTTTTTTGTGAGTCTCCGTATTTTGCGACTTCCACAATTCCAAGTCATCTGAAATGGAGGCACGTAAGTCCCTTTGCAGATCTGGGCATTGGCACAAATGTTTCACTTCAAAGTTTCCCCTATACATGTCCAGAAAGTAACCTAATGTGATGCTAACCTTTAGACACCACAGCCTAGTGAAAGCATCATCACATGGTTCCTCAGAGTTAATTCATGCATTCATTATTAATGTGTGCCTGGAATTTCAATTTACTCTCATTAAAACATGATTGATGGTAAAGATACAGCAGATTACAGTCACACTGCACCGGCTCTTTCCTTGAACTCAGCAGAACAAGCCAAGCGCTTCTTCATGGGCAAAATGAGGCCTTTTGCTTTGCTTTCTGCACCAAAGTGGGACTTTGCTGGTCTCTCTATAGTAAGTGCTTTTCCTTTCCCTCTTTCAAACCAAAAATTGCTGCTACTTCATTGCCATGCTGTAAATTGACAAAAATGGAGAGAAATAAAGAGAAAACATATGAAATGCCACTACTGGGCTTGTAGCTTTAATGCAGGCACAGTAAAGAGATACTCAAGGGGGTGCCGCTGACACCCTGCTGCCTGAAGCTGGTGGTGAGGACTTTGCTGCTGTTAAATGGAGCAGTCTCACCATGCCGTGCAGTCACTACCACCCTCCTCCTCCTCCGAATGCAGGCGGTGATTTCCCGCGTAGCCTGGCCAAGCTCCAAGCTATGCTGTGAGCCAAACCCTGGCCTGTAGTTATACAGAAGTTAAGGCCTCATTAGTTTCTTATTCCCATGTCAGCAGGCTGTTAGCAGGCTCTGAATTGGCCAACTGGTTTCTGGAGGCGAGCCAGCCAGCAGCAGAGCGGGGCTCAGGCCCCCACAGCAGGCGCTGGTGCCGCTGGAGAGATGCATTTCACATGGATCCCATGATACCAGTCCCAGCTCTTCTTCTCCCAGGGGATCCAGCTTGAGTTAAGTTGCATAGTGGAGGGTCCCAGGAGCTCCATGCCAGACTCCATTGTTGATCCAGGCTCCCAGGCAGACATTTCTCCACTAGCTACTTTTTTCTTCATCTGTCCTCTGCTCTCCAAATTCCCAGTTGTCCTGGTGTAGAATAAGCTCTTCTTGATTGCTTGGTTCCCCAAAGAGCTGTCTGTAATCCTGCATGTTATGTTGGATGGTGCTCTCCTCTGTGAACCAAACATCTAAAGAGTTGGCTACCCTTTCATCTCTCAAGCCAAATTTTCAACGCTACGTTGGAGACAGCAGGGTCTAACCTGGTCTTCAGATCTTCTTCTGGGCAGCTCCAGCCTCAGCCTGCAAAAAGCCACTCTTTTCATCTGGCACTAGACACAAAATCCACTGGCAAGAGTTTTTCTTCCCTTACATGTAGCTGGGGGAAGCACTGTTGCAAATCATGCTTAAAATTCAAGCTGGCAGGAAAGCTCTGAAATGCCTTTGAAAGGCTGAGCAAAACATTTATGTAAGGCTGTGCAGCCTGTCCCTGGAGAAAGTAGAACTGCTGGTGTCCCAACGCGGTTGGTTTTTTTCACCTGTTCCCTCTTGATCTCCTTCATGCCTTTATTTTTTTTTTTTTTTTGCTGTGCTTAGATCTCCTCGGTAATATGGTCCATATGTTTATTACCCTTCCAGTGAAAGCGACACCAGTGTTCACATCGCACGCTTCTACCTTTCAGTATTTTCCCAGCGTGCAGCAGTTTGCTAGGAGGAATTTCAAGCCTTTTCATAATTTCCAAAGGTGGCAATTAGATCACTGCCTCCCAACTGTCTCTTGCAGTGAAAATAAACTCCTGTTTCCTTTACTCTCCCTCATACCAATACCCAGGAATTTCCGAATGCTTTGTGTCATTCTCCAAAGCTCTGTCCCTCCAGGGTAATTGCAGAGTATGTGAGACAAGGTCACGGATCACATATACAGTTCTTTAGGTGAGATGTAGCCGTTCCTTTGCAAAGCAAAACCTCTCATTGCCCCTGATTTACACACTATTCCCCTTGCAGCTTGACACCATCGCGGTTGCTTTCTTTTCTGCAGCATTACAGATGGGGAAGCTTTTCCACCCTGGAAAATGAACTGCTTTAGATGAAGAACATGGGTGTCTTGGTCCTTTGCCTCCCTTTTACTCTGTTGTCTTTCTCCTTCCCTGCGGTTAAGCAGGGGATATCACTGCTAAGCATCATCTGGTCCACTGTGTATTTCTCGTGTGGCAAGGTGGCAGTGGGTTTGTTTGGGATGTGCAACTACAGGCTCAGAAATGGAGTGGCATTTTCCTGGCTGACTTTGGTGTTGTCGTGGACCATTTATTGAATCGCACCAAGTCCCTCGTTCAGGCAAAATTCCAGCTCAGGACAGCGAGCTTTCACAGGCTTACATTTTACTGAGTCCCACTTATTTTTAAGAGGTGGACTCTGCTTACAAGGGAGTTTCTGGGTGTCTCAAGGCATTGAGTGCCATTTTCTGAAAAGCTATGAAAGCTCAGCAGAGATTACACCAAACTTGCCTCCAGGAAAATAAAAAATACAAAGACTGTAGGAGCTAAGCAGTTAAACAGGAGGAGAGAATACAAAGAGACTCTTTATGAAGAAGTTTTGCAAATCCCTGTTAGAAAAGCTGAGTAATACTTTGGGGTAGGTGAAACATAGGCTTAACAGGAAGAAAATATCCCATGTACTGTGGAGGAACTATTCCTAGTCAGAAGTCTTGAGCAGAGGGGATCAAGTATAGCATTTATTTCAGAGTCAGCAGAAATTTCTGCTGAAAGCAAAGATATAAACTGAGTAGCCCTATGGATTGCTGTTCATTCATGCTAATAACTTCAAACAAGGAGAATGCAATGGAAATTTCACCAGCAAGTGGCATGAAATAGATTTGAGATGTTTGGGATCTGAAACTTGAGTAATACAGAAGACCTTCTTGTCAGATTCTCTAAATTACAGAATTAAAATCTTCTCGCTACTGGCTGTGACTTCAGGTGTGCCAATATTTCATTAACTGCTTCTTTAGGCTTTTTTTAATGAGTTATCACAGTCTGAGATGGGGGCATTATCCCAATGCCTTAATTTTGAGTCATAGAATCATAGAATGGTTTGGATTGGAATGAACCTTTAGAGGTCATCTAGTCCAACCCCCCCTGCAGTGAGCAGGGACATGGTTGCTCAGAGTCCTGTCCAACCTGACCATGAATGTTTCCAGGGATGGGGCCTCCACGACGTCTCTAGGCAACCTGGGCCAGGGTTTTACCACCCTCATTGTAAAAAATTTTTTCCTTATTTCCAGTCTAAATTTACTCTCCTTTGTTTTAAAACCATCATCCCTTGTCCTGTCACAACAGGCCTTGCTAAAGGATCACAGAATCCCAGACCGGTGGGGGTTGGAAGGGCCCTCTGGAGATCATCCCGTCCCACCCCCTGCTGGAGCAGGCACACCCAGAGCAGGGGCACAGGGCCGCGTCCAGGCGGGGGGTGAATGTCTCCAGGGATGGGACCCCACAGCCTCTCTGGGCAGCCTGTGCCCCTGCTCTGGCACCCGCACAGCAAAGGGGTTTCTCCTCATGTTCAGGTGGAACTTCCCGTGTTCCAGCTTGTGCCCGTTGCCCCTTGGCCTGGCGCTGGGCACCACTGAAAAGAGCCCGGCCCATCCTCCTGACACCTTTAGATATTTATAAGTATTTGTGCTGGTTTTGGCTGAGAAGGGGTTAATTCTCCTCACCGTGGGGGGTCGGCTACCTTTCCAGCTTCCCGCACTGTGCCGTGTGGTGGGAGGCTGGGAGGGGCAGGGCCATGGCAGGAGTCGTGTCGCTGGGCGGTTTGTTTCGGAGGTTCATTCCCCTCCCCCCTCCCCCCCCCCGGCCCGGTCTTTGCGCCTCTCGTTGTTCTCCTTTACATTGCATTTTTGCTGTTGTTTCTTTTAATTTTAATTATTAAACTGTTCTTATCCCAACCCACAAGCGTTACCCTTCTGGTTCTCTTCCCCATCTGCCAGTGGGGGAGTGAGTGAGCAACTGTGTGGGGCTGAGCTGCCGCTAAACCACGACAGTATTGATAAAGACTGGTAAGTATTGATAAGATCCCCCCTCAGTCTTCTCTTGTTCAGGCTGAACAAACCCAGGTGTCTCAGCCTTTCCTCATACGGTAGATGCTGCAGCCCCCTGATCATCCTTGTAGCTTAAGAGATTACCCCCTTCTTTCCTATAGCTCCCTTTAAGCACTGAAAGGCTGCTATAGGTCTCCCCGCAGCCTTCTCTTCCCCAGGCTGAACAACCCCAGCTCTCCCAGCCCGGCCTCGCAGCAGAGGGGCTCCAGCCCTCGGAGCATTTCTGTGCCCCCTCTGGCCCCGCTCCAACAGCCCCGTGTCTGTCCCGTGCTGAGGAGCCCCGAGCTGGAGGTGGCGCTGCAGGGGGGTCTCACAGCACGGGGCAGAGGGGCAGAACCCCCTCCCTCGCCCGGCTGCCCACGCTGCTGGGGATGCAGCCCCGGGCACGGTTGGCTTTCTGGGCTGCAAAAGCAGATTACTAGCTCATGTCCATTTCTTCAACCACCAGTACCCCCAAGTCCTTCTTGGCAGGGCTGCTCTCCATCCCCCAGCCTGGATGGATACCAGGGGTTGCCCCAACCCATGTGCAGGACCTTGCACTTGTCCTTGTTGAATCTCATGATCTTCTCACAGGCCCACCTCTCCTGCTTGTCCAGGTCTCTCTGGATGACATCCCGTCCTTCTGGTGTGTCAGCTGCACCACTCAGCTTGGTGTCATCTGCAGACCTGCTGAAGGTGCACTCGATGCCACTGTTTATGTCGATGAAGATATGAAACAGCACTGGTCCCAGTACGGACCCCTGAGGGACACCACTCATCACCGGTCTCCATCTGGACATCGAGCCATTGACCACTACCCTCTGGATGTGACCATCCAAACAATTCTTTATGCACTGAACAGCCCACTCATCAAATCCATCTCTCTCCAGTTTAGAGAGAAGGATGCTGTGGGGGACCATGTCAAAGGCCTTACAGAAGTCTGGATAGATGACAGCTGTTG
This sequence comes from Phalacrocorax aristotelis, assembly GCF_949628215.1. Classification (NCBI taxonomy): domain Eukaryota; kingdom Metazoa; phylum Chordata; class Aves; order Suliformes; family Phalacrocoracidae; genus Phalacrocorax; species Phalacrocorax aristotelis. The sequence goes on from NC_134276.1 coordinate 4,797,266, forward strand.
CTCTTCCCTTGTCCACTGATGTAGTCACTCCATCACAGAAGGCCACTAGGCTGGTCAGGCAGGACTTGCCCTTGGTGAAGCCGTGCTGACTGTCTCAAATCACCTCCCTGTCCTCCACGTGCCTTAGCATGGCTTCTAGGAGGATCTGGTCCTCCCAGACACAGAGGTGAGGCTAACAGGTTAGTAGTTCCCTGGGTCCTCCTTTCTACCCTTTTTAAAGATGGGCACAATGTTTCCCTTCTTCCAGTCCCCAGGGACTTCGCCTGACACCTGAAGAGCTGACACTTCTTTCTTTAAAAAAAAGATGAGGATGCAAAGCTGGGAGTGCAATGAGCCCTGTGGTTGGGGACAGTTTCTGTCCTGGTTCAGGCAGTGTTTGGTGGTTGGGTTGCGCTCTCAATTTTTTTTACAGATGGATAGGAAATGTACAATTTTCTGCATTCTTGTTGAGTGTAGGATCTCTGAGATCAGAATAAACTGCTTTCAACTTCTTGATAAGATGCTTTCTTTTATGTATGATAATGAACTTTCACCTCATACAAAAGGAGACCACATGACCAAAAAGGTGTGATGGATTTCCTCCTCCTCAAGTGATGACAGTCAATGAACCAGCCTTGTGTTGGGTATAGCACAACACTGAAAAGAATATGCGGTGGCATTGATTAGTTTGCTATTTCTATAGCAATTCTGGTTTAGGCCCTTAGAAGGTCTCCACTTTTTCTCTTACATCCATGCTGTCCATCAGTAACGTATCTGTACCACTTCCATGGTGAGGAAGGCTTTATTAAGGTAGAGCCAAACTCTCTGGGCAATGAGAAGGTGAGGAATCTCACTTAGCATTTATTTCACACTGTACCACTCTTGAGCATTTTTTTAAGCCATCATGCAAAAGGAAACTTGTAAACATGTCTAACTTGAAAAAAGTGTCTAGAGAAAGGCCAGTTTTTGTTTTTTAGGTGGATTCTGTGGTTGCTTAAAAAATATTTGCTGACTTCAAGGAAATGGAGCTCTTTTGCATTGCAATGACTCTGCAAGACAAGCAGCAGAGGAAGCAGGAAGATGTGGCCAGCACTGTCAAGAAGGAACTATAGCACAGCCACCAAATTCAGTTTAAGCCCCTAGATTGCCCATTTATTGGAACTGATTTCCCACAGAGTTGGATCTTCTTTGAATTACACAAATAGATATCTTTAAGCTTGCACGGAAGGAAACAAAACCTTCACTTCCCAAAGGAGTCTGGAAAGATCCCATTTTCCAAAGCTCTGGATGCTCAGCCCTGTACCTGGTTTTATGTTCAAGGAATATTTTATACACCTCATGGACGTTTTATATTCATGGAGTGTGAGTTTTCTGTGATGTGGCTGTAGATGAATACTGATTTTGTAGTGCTCTCTGGAAAGCTGCATTTCTCCTGCACTTTGGAGGTGAAAAGTTGCAGGTTAAAGGTGCTACAAGAAACTTCAGCTGTGCTACTTGTGAACAGATTATGACCGTGCTTTATTTCCTGGATTAAAGCCTTCTTCCTTGGCATATGAGATGGCTGCAAGGAGACACACAGAAACATGTGTGAATGCACACTCACAGTCAACTTGTTTGTTGCTGTCTCACCATAGTTCATTCTGCCTTCACACACAGGGCTGTCTGCATGCAGAAAAAATCAGCTGGCAAGGGAAGGAAAATCTCACCTGGCATAAAGACTTAAATCCTTCCCTGGAGCGTGCCAGCTCCAAGCAAGCTGGCAAGGCTGACCTCTAATTTTGGACTTTGGTGTTCAAAGAGACATCTCATTCCCAGCAAGTGAAGAAGCGCTCCTTAGGTCTAGGTGTTAGTGGCACGGGAACGAATACGTAGGATTTCTGTTTCCATTCACCTGGAGACGTGGATGAAAATCTGAAACAACACCGGCTGACTGCCAAATCTGAATGAACTTGTTGGCCATGGCTAATAACTGAGGGAGAAGAAATCTACTTCTGCATTTGCCCATATTCTGCCTTTGGCACTCATCTATTTTGTAAAACCATCAGCTGGCTGGGAATCTGCCTGTTGCTTAGCAGCAGAACAGCTCTCCTGATGCTCTGGAGGGCTCTGTCTAGGGACATCTCAGAGGAAAGGATTGGGCCATTATTGCTCTCAAACAGCGCATTTCTTTTTTTCTTGATCCGTGAATTATAGCAGCAAGTAATTTACAGAGAAAATGCCTTGTTCCTCAGTAATTCAGTTTAAGGATGTATAGAAAGAGTCTTAATGTCTTATTTAGAGTACCGTGTTATTCACAGAATGTATCTGGGTCTTCTTGCTGCCAATGCTATCATGGGCAAATGTTTGCACATTGAATAAGACATATGTATCATTCCAGCTTGTTGATAGCCTCATGGATCGATAGCTGTCAGTGGATTATAGATAATCCGGGCCTTGCATTATTGCTTGTGGGGTGTGTGCGTGTGTGTGTTCAGAAGTTCATATAACACAATAAATAAATAGGCATGTGGGTATTTGTTTTGCTCTGCATTGACATCCATCTAAGCCAGAGGTACCACTTTATGATTTTCTGTACAGCACTGGGTGACAGCCTATGGGGAGAAGAAACAGTACAGAGGTTCACGCGGGCTCTCAGCACAGTGCTCCAAAGCCACTTACACCATCGTCCTATTCTTGAGCATCCCAGAACAGGCATATGTGCTTAACTAATCGTAAATCCCTTTCTGTCCCTTTACAGCCCTGCTCGGCCAAGCCCCTTTTTGGAAGCATTGCAAGCTTCCACCCAGCACAGCTGGATCCAGCGGTGCAGCAGCTGAAGTAGTGGATGCTTGAGCCAATGATGTATGCGTGAATAGTTCAGAGAAGACAGATGGCAATATGGGACTCGCCAGGAACAGAAAATCAGACTCTGCACAGGTGGCCAAGTCCTTACGAACAGCACTGAAATCACGTCCTGTGTGCTCTGCTCTACCACCTACTCTTGGAAAACTTTATCCAACATCATCCAGTAGTACAGTCCAGCACAGGTGCTGCATCTTCTGCATGCAAATTCCTGTTGGCTGACCTCAACGTAAGAGATGCTCTTCCATAAGGTCCTGTGCCTGGTGGCTGGGTGTGCAGAATGTTGTCACGCTCTGAGCATGCCACCCTTGGGGCTGAGCACTGCACTGGCCCGCGGTGCCTTCTTGCAGCAAAGCTTCCTCCTGCCTCAGTTCAGTGCCAGAAGAATTAGAAATTCCAGAGACTTCACAACAAGCCTTCAACCCTGTCGCACACCTTGGTTGGGGAGGTTGTCAACCATATTTACCTAGGGGACCAAAGACTGCAGAGTCCTGTCTCTGCCCCAGGCCTTCCTCTGCGTTACAGCCCCATTGCAAGCAGCCAAAATCTGCCTCTCAGGTTCCCTGCTGCTCCTGTGCCTGGTTCCTATCTACTCGCTGCATGTGACGTTCCTCACTTGGAGCAGACCTTCACGGGCTGCCTCCCTGCGATCCCACCACTAATCCAGGAGCCAGTGCCAGCCCTGTGCTCCAACTCACATCAGTCTCAACGTACCTCCCGTTGCCTTTCCTCAGAAGAAGAGCCCACGACCTTCTTTCTTCCACTTGACTTTTTTGACTGCGTGCCCCAAACTCATCATTGTTTTTGGCTCTGATGGCCAGCACACACTTTCATGTTGGCCTCGGTGTGGTGGGGCAGACGGTAGAGCTGGCGCACAGCACACGGGGTGGATAGATGTTGGCTTTCTTACCCAGTTACTCTGCGATGTGTTGGCATCTGTTCAAGAAATTTCTTGCTCAACCTTGAAATTCCTATCTTTTGCTATAAAGGTAATGGGTAATGTTATGCAGCACTGAGGATAAATACAAGGCCCAAACAGTTCCCATGTTGTGAAGAGGTATTTTGAACTTCTGGCATTAGATTTGACTGATGGCACCCGTTTGAATCGAGCATGTTACTATACACCAAATCTCACCTCTTCCAGCTGGCACGGGGAGATCTGGCTGTGTTGCGTCTGCTTTGCACCTCATCAGCAGCAAGGATGATGCTGGAACCAATTTAGGTGGTGATATGGTAGACAGCGCGTGAGGCAGAGCAGGATGTTGGGAGTGGCTCCGCATCTGTCTCCCATCATGGGGTCTGGCTGGGATTTTTTTGGCTGGCTGTGAGAAGAGCAAAGCTTAGTGAGCGAGGAGCACATGTGCCTGCAGTGCACAGTCGTGCCTGGGGTTGCAACCGGGGAGG